>NC_092566.1:8481250-9852500 GCF_037975245.1 Apostichopus japonicus | reverse complement strand
GGGAGTATTTTAACAACAAACATTTTAGTCTGGTTTATACGTGTGAGTCAGAGGGATCTAGGGAAACTACAGTCAGTTATCAGGAGTGATGAGCATATAATTGGCACTAGTCTACCATCCCTCCATTCACTGTATCAGGAGCGAGCACTGAGGCGTGTAGATTGAATTATGAAAGATCATTCCCACCCAGCATTTGTGCATTTCAAGGATATCTAGCCATTTAATGCATATAAAAATCAAATTGGATACTTACATACTACTTAGAATTTCTGCTATGAGAGCACATGTGACGCCACTCAGAACCAGGAGAGGAATGAGGCATGTTACTCACATAATACGTAAGTATACATCGATTACGTAAGTATGCAAGGAGGCGGGTATGAAAGGTCACACCCTAAACACCATTGTGAGGGCAGCATTGACCGTTGCCCGACCTCGACCCAAAGCGGAAATATCCCTTAACCACGCTGAGGAAAAAACACACATCGGCAATGATGACACTGTGGATATCTTCTTTTCTTCTTCTTTTGAGCGAAAGTTACACGTGGGCCCTACATGCCAAAGGATATTTAAGATCGCCAAATATTAATTAGCGCAAGAACAAAGGGAAAGTCATTCCAAATGTCGTTTTCTCCCCGAATAGGTACATATTTGGTGCATGGTGTTGTTTTGTGCTTTTCTGGATCACTATACGTAAAATATTGTTTAATTTCCCATACACGCCCTCTATTTTCAGACTTATGTTGCCACTATTCAATTATGATGTACCCCACCCCACTTACGTTACAAGGCTGGGCTGGGGCCAATCAGAGGGTTCAAATGACCTTTCCGAGTCTGCTAAAATGTTTTGGTTTTTTGTTGATTTTTTAAAAATAACTCTCAAGATGTAGTTGCTTTCAACCTATATTGGGATGCATTTATTAATTACCCTAACTGTGAAGAAAGGGTCTAAGCAGAGGAGGCTTGACCACGAGGAAGAATTCATAGGTCAATCGAATGTTCCGCCTCAGTCCAGTCCTTCCTTCACACGACTAATCATTTCCCTTGTATAAAATAGCTACTTATGAGGCAGGTTTCCACAAAGACAATCATGAACCTAGTGTATTTTTAAAGTCTAATCAAGTTTGTTAATGTCACTAAACTTTCAGTTAGGTTATTAATATACCATTAAGTCGCTTTTCTCTTAAAAAAAAGCTGTTTCTAGTAGTTATCACTCTTCCTACGATGCACGAATCATTGTAAAAAAAAATCAATTGTAGATCTTCATTTTTAATTTAAAAAAAAAAATGACAAATACAAAGCATTTAATGGTTTGTTCGAATTGTACCCTAGATGTGCTCTTTACTATTATAACATCTTGAAAACAAGTCTTGGATCGAATATGTGAGGTGCATTTAGCGTAAAGCTGTTCTGTAGTTTTTGTTACAACCAGTGAGACTACGTTTGTATTATTTTTAATTCCGTGCATAGAGGGAACATCAATCACGACAAACCGTTATTACGAGAGCCAGATATTATATCAGAGCCGTATACGGCTCTGAGATATACTATATTGTAGGAACTGTAAGATTTTCCTCACAAGAGCGGCCCCCATATCTACAGCTCGGATCATTACCATAGCCGTATATATATATATATATGTATATATATATATATATATATATATATATATATATATATATATATATATATATACATATATATATACACTGTACAAGAGCGCCCCCATATTCATGCTTAAACCAGGTTGGGCGAAATGACCAGGCTGGTTGGGCGAAATGACCAGGCTGGTTGGGCGAAATGACCAGGCTGGTTGGGCGAAATGACCAGGCTGGTTGGGCGAAATGACCAGGCTGGTTGGGCGAAATGACCAGGCTGGTTGGGCGAAATGGTAAGGTTGGGCGAAATGGCAGTTGGGCGAAATGGTTGTTGGGCGAAGTGTCCTGCTTCCCTCCTATCTTAGCCAACATGAAGTAGGAGGACATCTTTTTTTTTATATGTTATCAATCAGGATCTGACTTTTTGTGGCTTGCATGTTGAAGAACATGAATGGAAGTACATGTGGTGCACAAGTTGGATCAATTGAGGCAATTTTAGACCCCTTTATGCCTCCCAGGAGCAGCGGATGAAAATTGTTTACTACTGAGTGAAGAGCTTTGTTTACAAGTGACGAAAAAGTCAGCCTCTGATAGCAAAAAATCTATATGGTCATGATACAACAAATTTGATATTGCCATGACAGGCTAACTTGTCAGCTATCCAGTGATGGGTAGCGTTAAGCTAGTGAGAACTTCTATCTAGTCTTAGAGACGAGATTACTTTTGTGATTTAGTGGGTAAGTCAATAGGGCTTTTAATGGGCGTATGCTAACATATACATATTCAGTTAACCTATGATTTGGACCTCGATTATCGTGCATTATTCAATTTCCTTAACAAATAAAATGTATTATGGCATCGCAAACCAAAAGAAGCACCAAGTGACGTGCACGTCTCGGACCGGAATATAGCTCGCCTCGGATCTACACTGGCCTCTAGTACGGTCATCAGGTGCACTGTACCTCTGATATTGGGTGACCAGAATTTGACACAGCGTCTCTTCTGCAAAATCTGCTTAACTAGTCACCTATGCAGAATATACTTAGCCTATACCACCTCTGGGGAAAATATTTCAAATCGAAACATTTCCTTTTGTGACCAACAACTTGCAATGGACCAATTTTGGACCATGTTGAGGTATATTTGAAATACATAATTAAAGCCAAGTTGTTTAACTGTAATTATAGGAAATTCTTGTCTTTTTCCCCTAAGATTTTGAAGTAAAAACAATCAGGGTTGCTTTACATGTGACTTTATAATTCTTCTTTTTATCAGGGGTAGTTAAGGTTTGTTATATATAAGCAGAACATCTCACTTTATTTACCATTCTTTGGCACGCCTTGCACTAGACTGGTTTTTTTCTTCTGGTTTTGAGAAAAACTGGACTAAATATCGTAGGCATGTGCCTGCTGAAGGCAGCAAAGATAAGAAACAAATAACTACTTAGTGCCATGGCATAATTTATTTGAATTCCGTCGACGCAGAATGGGAAACATAGGTTAAGTTTAACGCTTATTAGTCTACACACGCAAGGAAATCTAACAAAGAGACCCGAAACACCCTTTGATAAACACACAAAGGGGCTGTTAAAGTTGTGAAATATCATTAGCGTTCCACTGAACTGAACATAATTAGAGATTTACTGAGGTTTGGAAAACTCGGTCAGTATGAATGAACGGTTCACACTGTACTTTCAACTTGACATAATTTACAGATCAATTGCAGTGGAAACAAGTTTTCAATGGACTGGACTGGTGATTAAAGGTTAACACTGAAGAAGATGTGGTAATGTGCTATGTATATTTCTAACGATTTCTCAGCTTCGAAACTGATGACTCCCTAACCTTCTACCGAATCCCAGGTATAAAGAATGATACAGAAAGAATGTAGAGCAGTGGTTTAGGCGGTACATAGACCAAATGCGACCACCCATGCGCAGAACACCACTTTACGATATCAAATAAACGAGAGATTGACTACGTTGATATGTTTCCAAACTTTTATTTCTTTTTTGGTCATATGAAACTCAATCCACGATTGGACATTACATACGAAATGCTAAATAATTACCCCGTGCCGATTATAAATATGTCACCAAAAACAGAACTTGTATTGTTCGATACAGGTGTCAAAGGCCTACAGTGAAATTACGACCTTGCTTACCGGTTTCGAACCTCTGGACATACAATCAGCGTCCATAGCCTAGTCGGTTAGGGTGTCCGCGTACAAAGCGGGAGGCCCGGGTTCGAATCCCGGTGGCGGCTGGAAGTTTTTTCACTGTTCTGGATTTTCCTTCTCATTACGTTTTCAATTATATATATGTAAATGTATATATATATATAGAGAGAGAGAGAGTTGGTTGGTTGGCGTCTATCTAAGAGTTCAGTTGTCTGACGATCGCTAAAACGCGTGAAACTCCGAGTTACAACTACTAGTGTTCCACTAGTCTCAACTAGTATCAACATATATATATATATATATATATATATATATATATGTATATATGTATATATATATATATATATATATATATATATATATGTATATATATATATATATATATATATATATATATATATATATATATATATATATATATATATATATATATATATATATATATATATATATATATATATGGATAAATGCTGCATGTTAATCAACTCGAAGGCGTGCTTTATACAACTCCTGATAGTAAGGAAATGATTCGGAAATACAGAATTGCAGGTCCGAGGACAAACTGCTCACGTCAATTTTTGGTCTGCTACTAGGCTTAAAACACGAACTATCTAAGGCAGAAGCATAAGTTCCACCTATAGCGCCGCCAGCCGTCACTTCGAAGCATCCGCGCCATTCTTCAACGATCTTCCGATTTTTTTCCCAGGTTATGTACTTTTCATCGAATTCAACTCCTATAGCTTTGAAATACTTCGGTAGTATTACATCCGGGTGATTAAGCAGGTCATCAGTATCTATGACGACGGGATTCTCTTCGCCTTTCTCCTTGGCGTATTTCCATAGGTCATAGGTATCTTTGAAAACTTCGTGGATGGGGAAGAAAGGGGCGTCTGTGTTTATATCCACACTTTCGACATCTTCGGTCCTATACATGTCGGTTGCAATAAGCCGTTTCCAGGATTGGAAAACAGCCACTGGATCACGTATAAGAAACGTATGGCGGTAGCCCGCAGGCAATTCGCCATGTATTTTTCTCACAGCAAATGCCATATCCTTAACGAAGACGAAATTCTTTCCTTCAGGTGGGTTAAGTTCAAGCTGCTCTTTTACCCAAGAATAGCTGCAAATAAATAAAAATATAAATTAAACGAACGAACGAACAAATGAATACATAAATACACAAATAAATTATTAATTAATAATTAATTATTTATAATTTGTCCACTGGCAGACCACGTGACATTAATGAATTTTATTCCCCTTCACATGAAACCACAGTCTGAAGAAAAAACCGTACAATTAATAATAACATAAGAGGAGGAATACTTATTGCTTCGAATCAAGACTATTCCTTATGAATATTGATAACTTATTATTATATATATATATATATTTTATATATTATATATATATATATATATATTTATATATATATATATATATATATATATATATATATATATCTAAATATATATATATATATATACATATATATATATATAGATACAAATTTCTGCCGAGTCCAATTACACAAAGCTCTTTCTCCCTAATAAGTCGGGCTTGGATAACGAAAAGAGATGTATCAATCAATCTCTTTCCATCATTACTTCAATTCCACGAATTGTGATTAAAACAACAACAAGAAGAATAACACAGTTAGGGCCTTTTGAACATAGTCTTAGGTAATTTATCTCTTTTACGGTATCAAAAAGGCTATTCGGCAGAAAGTTGTATATAATTTTGTAACATTCAGAAGTGGCTATTCCCGAAGATATATTTATAGATAGTTGAAATGTTATTAACGATTCTATTGCATACGGTAATTAAAGGAGATAGTTAACTCCTCAAGATGAATGTTCAGCTTTTTGGTCCTGACAATGAACATAGGCTATACGAAACTTAGTGTGTGCTTATCATTGTTGTTAGTATATGAGGACAAGTCCATTCGTGTATTACCCAGTTTGGACAACTTTGCAATGCCAATATACCGATCCAAAATGGCTTCTCATATCATGCTTAAATAATATCACTCATCGTGTTAGCATGAAGTGTTCGTAACGTTTATCTAATAAAAACAAGATATACATATTTACTGATAACGTCAATACAATTGAAGCGTGATATTAATATTAAAATTTAACAAACTGACTAAAGGTCAATTACTTAGATACACAAAGTAGTATTCTGTTGTGTGTTGTATTCTGTTCTTTTATTCTGTGTAGTATATAGTGTACTGCAGTAAAGTGTAGTGTAATGTATAGTATAATAGTGTATAGTAGTAGTGTTTAGTGTAGTGTAGTTATATATGAGTGTATAGTATTCTGTTGTGTGTTGTATTCTGTTCTTTTATTCTGTGTAGTATATATAGTGTACTGCAGTAAAGTGTAGTGTAATGTATAGTATTATGTAGGCTATAGTAGTAGTGTATAGTAGTAGTGTTTAGTGTAGTGTAGTTATATATGAGTGTATAGTATTCTGTTCTTTTCATATACATACAATAGGCTATATATACAGCCACTTTACACAGTAAATCGCGCCTTAACTTTTTACAGAGATAATGTGCAGTATCTATACTGCTTGAGATATCCCATTTGGTTTTTGCATTCATTCATTCATTCATCCATTCATCCATCCATTCATTCATTCATTCGTCGATCCATTCATTCGTCGATCCATCCATCCATTCATCCATTCATTCATT
Organism: Apostichopus japonicus; assembly: GCF_037975245.1. Classification (NCBI taxonomy): domain Eukaryota; kingdom Metazoa; phylum Echinodermata; class Holothuroidea; order Aspidochirotida; family Stichopodidae; genus Apostichopus; species Apostichopus japonicus. The sequence goes on along the minus strand of NC_092566.1, from coordinate 9,846,023 downwards.
CATTCATTCATTCATTCATTTCCAGCAAGTAAACTTCCCTTCACAGAATTATAATAGAGCAGAAATTAGTGTGAACATAAACAAATGATATTTACATTTTTACATGCTATTGTTATCTTATTGTACTTTATTGCATGGAAACGAGAACAGACAAGTGCAAAACTTATTCAATAGTTACTACTCTACCCTCTCTCAATATTTCCTGAGGATAAGACTATAAAAACATCGAATGTACACTGGCAAACCAGAAAATGAGATCAATGGGAAAAGGAACATGACATTACCAACAAAATCTGATAAACGGAAAACAAAGCAGATATAACAATAGACGTTGACACACAAACTCTTTCCTGGTTTCACAGTTAGCCTACTTATTGAAATAATCTTAACTTGAACTCATCTGAGATTCCAATTACATTTGTTTAACAACATTTAATAAAAAAATTTTTTAAAGAACTATTGAGTTGTAATATTATCATCTTATCATCAAATGAATTCCAAAGTTTACCCTGAAATAGAAATACAAAGTTGTTTTTTCCTTTTTCTTACATATTTTTTTTTTTAAATTACTTTTTTGTTCTTGCTTTGTGTTACATCTGTAGTTTGATGCTTAAGAGTTAAACTTTTGCAAAGAAGGTGGCCAGGACATGTGATTAACATTAAACATAAATATACACTTTTTTGTAAACACAATAATTTGAGATAATCTTAACGTTTTTATCTTAAAAATAGTTCATATACGAAAGCGGGCATTACATAATATATTGATGACCTTCTTCTTAATTCTTTACAATTAGCGGAGTAAAACTAGACTTGTAAGTATTTCTCCATACTGAAGCACCATAGTTGAGGTATGGAAGGAAATTGCACCGTATAAAATATAAAAGTGCATCACTGTTTAAACACTGGCTCGCTCTATGTGAATTTCCGATACTTTTACAAAGTGTTTTTGGATAAATTCGTAATCTGTTCTTTCCAATTCAGTTTATGATATATATATATAACTACAGCAAGAAACTTCGTCACATAAACTCTTGCTATATTAACGCCATTATACTTTTGTCCAGGTCAGCATGGAAATAGCATGCAACTTGTTTTGCTAACATTGATGTATAACTTGTTAATTGCGTACCATATACTTTAAGTTATGGGAGTTCGTTGCTTATAACTCTATATAGTACCTCGATGTCGTCACGCGGGCAAATAATCATCAGCAAAAAGCACCAATCTAATAATTTCGATATATTGGATATGTCATTTATATACAGGATAAATAACAAAAATAATGTTCATAGTCTATACAAAGTCCCTTTTTTAAAAACAAAATTCACATATGCCTACAACGTTTCCCCCCCCCCCCCCCAATTTACATTTTATTTCAAGCCCAGTTGTCATCCATGACTTATCTCTGTTACTTCGTTGAATGAGATTTTTCTTCGATAGGACAACATACATTATACAATACAGATATAATGTTGATAAAACGACTATATGAATTATTAAATGTACGCCATTGTCATTGATCGATGAATTTTCTTTGTTCCTGGTGAATATACACCCGCTCTCTTTTCTTCCTTGTATATTATAATCAATTACACCCGGAAAACTGGGAGAGGATCGCCTACATCATTTAATAAATTCAAGTAATTTTAGAGTTAACATTTAACACATAAATTTGTGCAAATGTCAATCAACCAAAGGAACAGAGTGGTTAGTATAATACGAGTAGGTCTATCAATTAATGAGTAGAATCGCAAACTTAACATCACATCTAAAAAGTCTCTGCCGTTGTGATTTTGTATTTTTTTTTTTGGGGGGGGGGGCTTTTTGTGAAAGCGAAAGCGAGAGAGGTGGAGATAGAGAAAGAAGAGATAGAGGAAGAATTAAAGATAGGTGGAGGGGGGAAATATAGCGAGGGGGGGGGGTATATCTAACGTCTGCAGACATGCAGGCTGAGCCTAACAAGTAACATATATTTCCCCAACCCATCCTCACTTATACCCTCCCCTGTATACTGTTATGCTGTTCAGCCTGCCTCATATACCATATATGGAACTTAAGCTATAGGCTACTGCTGATTCGGCCTACCTGAATAGCTTCTGATCTTGCAGCCTCCCTCGAGGTAGTGAGCTATAAGCCAGCTCCACTAATTTCGGATCAGGATGGAACAACTTTTGACGAATTTTATTCAGTTTCACATTATCTGGCATAAACGTGGGATTGTAAAGAGTCGTTGTGACATGGCTTACTGCGTATGGTTCATGCCAAGCTTCTACTCCAGCGACATTACTCATGCACTTCAGAACCGCCGTAGAGACAGATCGAGGGACACACCAGAGAAATACTTTCTTCGCAGTGTTCGATGATAGGTTTCCTTCCATCTTGGATAAAGGCTGTCGGCTGAATAGAATAACCGCTCGGTAGTTTATGTTGGATAGGCTTTCTACGCTATTGTTACAAACATCCGGTAGTCAGTATATAGGATAGGCTATACGTTGTCGTTACACGTGCTATACTGAGAACCCACGATCTTAACATCAGCGATAAGTTTGACAAATTGAAGGTAAGCTAGGCTGTAGAATGAAACAAAATGAGAGAGGAGTATGGCTATTTAGACGTTGTACAGACGAATGCGTGTCAACAGGTTACAACACAGCGGGCAGGTGCCCTTGCTCACTGCAGTAGATGCTCAGTGGTACACTTCATTTGTATAAACCTACTGAGCTATATAACATCCTATATGCCTATAGATGACCTTTGTATTCACAAAACACACTTTGTTTGCGAGACCTTGCAGCACCCATTCTGCTTGAGTTGTTATACAGCAGTATGTTTTACACTCAAAGGGCCGTCGTTAAAAGGGAACACCCTGCTATAATCATTGTTGCATGGCATATAGGCGTAGTGGTACGTTAGTAATGCGTCTATTGTTGGCACGCCATGAAAGTTGGCATCTATACCAAGGGTCGGGTGCACATGCTGGTACTAAGATAACTAAGTCTATATGTTTGCATATATTATTTGTCATTTTGCGACTAGCAAAGACAACAGCTGTATTCAAATTAATTTAGTAGCTTAAAGGGTTATTCTTCGATTGTCATGTTTCATACTCCCCTTTTTAAAGGCAAACTTCAGGATGAACGCAGAGTTCATATTTTGAATATTACAAATAAGAACAATAGCCTATTGATTCCAGTTCATATTGGTTCATTTTGTTTTATTTCTTTTTATTCCTCCTTGAAGGGCACGATGCATCAAGGGCGTAGGAACCGGGGGGCTGGGGGGCGCCAGCCCCCCCCCCCAGTGAAAAATATGGGGGCGGAAGTATCGTTCCGCCCCCCCCCCTCTCCGCAAGTCAGAAAACCCCTTTTTCATTTCCAAATGAGAAAAAAATCTCATTTGAAGCACCAAATTGCATCTAAGGCCAGGTGAAAATTCTTTACAAAATGGAGTGAGTGTTGAAGTGTGCTATATTGCACCAAATTGCATCTGAGGCCACCTGGAAATGCAAAAAAAATCCAAAGGGGAGGGGAAACCCCCTCCCCTTAGACCCCTCCCCCAGGCCGGCCAACAGTCTTCAGCCCCCCACTCAAAAGTACCTTCCTACGCCACTGCGATGCATGACGGGGTCAGCTCGTGTTAAAAGTCTGCGTTCTTGGCATAATATTCATCTCATTTCTTTTATCAATTCTAAAATAATTGGAACAACAGTGTTCTTGTACCTCATTTTATACAACAGTATGTTCTGTTCATTTTGTTTTTGGAATCGAAAGGGTGGGGACAATATATATATTTGTCGTTTATATATATATATATATATATATATATATATATATAGGAATAACGGAAAAAAATGTTAAACAACTAGGCCTCTGCTGCATTTAGAGAATGGCTGGATCTCGAGTGAGATACAATAATTATATATATATATATATATATATATATATATATATATATATATATATATATATATATATATATATATATATATATATATATATATTTATATATTTATATATAGGCTATATAACAGAGCCCTGCAGGGGAAATTGATTTATGCAGGCTTTAAACACGCAGCGTTTCAGTGATTTTGCAATTTTCAAATCCATCACCAACGCTGCCATAACCAATCAGCAATTGCCCCGTGTGATACCACCCTTGTCCACCTTTCGTTCGAGAACGTGCTCTCGAAACTCGCCACGGAAAGTACTGAAAGTATAGCTGTTTCGGGTCACTAATTCGCTGTGTGAACGTTATCACTATGTTACAAATTAAAGCGTAAGTGGCACGATCTCGTATTTACTAACTTGATAAGACTATCCCACTAATCACATGTTTCATTTTCGTTGACGGTTTTGTCGAATTTCAAGGACACGTTTAGCAAACATTAGTAAAAACGCTGTACCAATTGGTTGTTTCGAGCACTCACGGTACTAACTTGATTGCCGTTATGGCCGTGTTGGCAAGTCATATGATTTGCCGTCCCACACCACATTTAAACTCGTTCCGTAGTTCGACCCAGGATTAGTGGCGTAGCCAGAATGGGAACGCCTGGGCGGTTTCCCCCACAGACATTTTCGGGGACGACAAAGGAAAAAATGGCAAAAGAAATATAAATCGTTATGATATATCTGTTACTGATACTTCGTAGGACGGCGTGACTGAAGTGCTTCTCATAGGAGTTTCCTCATTAGCCATGCATATTAAACATAATGCGGGATTTCTACGACAAAAGTTTAACTTTGTTTCAGCCTAATTGGCACTGCTATAGTCAACGTTCCGTGCGTAGTCGTCGTATGGCACTTGGTTGTCGTTTGGAATAAAAGCATATCTCAATTTGAATCACTGAGATGTGAAATACCTGCGTATCTTTTCCCACACGTTTTAGTATGTATTTGCAAGTTGAATGTTTGATATCGGTAATATATACAGGGTCATAGCCACTGCAGGGAGCATGCGAACACGTCCCCCTCCTAACAAAATTCCTTGTAAATGGCTTATATTTGATAACGCATGCAAAATCTTATAACACAAATGTAGTTGAAATGTTGGAAATGAAAGCATCATTTTGCATAGGCCTATAAGCTCGAAACAATATACTGGAAACAATGGTTTGCAAAGAGGAAGGAGGCGGACACCATAGTTCTTCCAATGTTGAATTTAAAACTTCACTCCGACTGAACCATTTCCCCCGACTGACGATGGATGTTGGGGGAGGGGGGGGGGGGGTCGGCCCAGTCCCCTCCCATTGCGATCGCCACTACACTTAATAATACTCATGTACATTTTGTCTTATTTAACCACTGATGAAGCTAGACCTCTCATGCAGATATTGTAGACTAAATATAAAGGGTTTCTTAGTCAAAGTGATGGTATTGTGGTCAGATGGTTAAGACCATGGATTTGCAATCTGCGGGTTGCAAGTTCAAAGCCATGGTCAGATCATTACGTTGTGTCCTTGAGCAAGACATCACCTCTCTCCACACAGATATATAAATGGAGACCTGCTAGGTAAATTGTAAATATAGTTGCGTGGCTGCGCAGATTTATGTCTGCACCCTTCAAGAACTTTCCCCAGGGGACAAGTCGGTAGGGCCCACTGTAATAACCCCGGGAACGACTGTTGGAATTGTGCACCCTTGGGTGTGTGGGTCTACCAAGGGGGGGGGGGGAGTCATCTTTGTAGTCGTGTGAGAAGGACCTTAATGGTGGATCTGACAACTAACCAACGACCAGGGGGTTCATTTTTGTTAAGTCGTGTGAGAAGGCCTTGCCTTGATACAAGATTTTAAACCTTGAACTGTAATTATTTTGTTAACCTATAGGGCATTACGTTGAGAGGAAACTAATCATGTTTATCTTGATTTAGATCATGAAACGTTCCTCAAAGATAGACTGTTATCATTATGTCATGTCTGCTATGTTATCAATGTGTGATGACATCATCTCAGTCACAAGGCAGCGAATACTTTGTTTCCCTTTGGGTTCTTGTCATATCGTCGTTTAGATGAAAGGCAAACAAACTGTAATGTCATTCAAACTAGACTAACAGGTCATCAGTAATATGCATCAAACTGTCAAATATACTAGTAAGCAAAACCACAATGGTCATTCATGATTTAACTTCAACAATTGTCAGTGGCTTCGGAAGTTATCAAACAGTGAGGGACAAAAAACACACTCTGGCCATAACTTTTCAAATTGAAGGTGGGGTGGGGGGTATAGGAGGTAGATAGGTAGCGACTTTCTCTGTTCCCCTTTTTCTACGCCTATGAGTTTCCTATTGTAACTCTGTAAGTATTTAGTCTCATAGAGACATGTCAATATCTATTATTGAAACTCCTCTTTCAATTGAATGCAGGCTGGTGAAGCTTTGCGAGTCTGAATCTCAGCGATCTTAGCATGCTAGCAATCAGAGGCAATGTGTTGATGATAATCATGTTAAAACCTTAAATTTTCGAAAATATATAGCCTATCTAACAAACTATAAAGTATTCGGAATTTAATCACAAAAAAAAAAACATAGAACAACCCAAAAGCCGGCCAGGTTACGTGGCGGTGTCAACTATTGAGTTCGGGATGGAAACATTGTGAGGGTAAGAACCTACTAAATAGTTGAATACAAAAAGTGTCACGCTATTATTCCGTGGCCAATACTAATGATAATGTTAAAAACTTCAATATCACCTACAATATCTAAAGAAGAACAAAGTACTATTAGTACAATACTTGAACAAAGTCAAGGGCAAAAGGCTTGGGTGTAATTTTTGAGGTTTCCTGTGAAATCTATTGATTTTTTCCCACTCTGAAGCTTTGAAGAATTATTGGATCGGAAACCATAATCTGATGCCATCTATACGGAAGGTCTATTATCGTTGGTTCCAGGGACGTATAGCTAAGGCCTAATGATTGGGGGTTTAGTGGCTTGGCTGAAATTCCAACTGGATGGGGTTTGAAGCCAGAAAATTCCGACTACTGCCTTTTAACCCCCCCCCCCCCGCTACTCGTCAACGATACGGTAAGTGTCAGTCAGACACCCCATCTTTCGCGACTGCACTTTTGTTCCGAACTTTTTTTCGATACATTTGTACCCACTGGCCCTCACTTTACAAACTTATTAATCACTCTGCAAGCAAGTAAGCAACTGAGTATAAGTTATCTGCTTGAAGGCTACATAGACTACTAACTACAAAAGCTATGTTAATGTAACAAAGGGGATTTTTTTCTTCAACAAATTATATTCGGCGTCATAGTGAATTACCCAAAAATACAGTGGTTTTTCCTAACGCGCTTAATATTATTATAATATTATTATTTTGGAGGGGACGGGGCTATTTATCACTCCCATGAAAAATCTGCCTATCATCTTCGTCAAAGCATTGAGCGTTTTAATTGTATACCATATAGACAATATATGTACCAGCGACGCAGCCAGGAATTTGTACGAGGGGGGGGGGCACATTTTGCGATTGATATGGGATGGGTCTAAAGGGAGGGGGTGTCCCCCTCCCCATTGAGAAATTTTTGAACAATTGAAAGTCCTTAGATGCGATCTGATGCAATGTTTTGCCAGTTTCATTATTATCATATGATATAATATCAGTGATTTTGTTTCCGGTTTGAATTATTCTTTTACATGTTCTTTTACATATTATATCAGAAATAAAATCATAGTGCTCTCTTACAATCTTTCCAGTAGGATGATTCTTGTTATTGTCCAATGTCTGGACTTTAATACATTTGACGAACTTAACTGATGGACATTATTAACTTTCATAGTTAACAGTGTAATAATTAGTTATAGGAAGCGCGTATCACGTACGATTGCTAGCTTAGCTTCATAACATGCTGTTCGTGCCACAATTTATGACGAATCATAGAAAGGATGAGAACGCACGTTGTCGTCGTCGTGCATACGGTTCGTGACGCTCCATCTAGTGCGGTTAGGTAGGCTATATGTATTTTATTATGCAGTGAAAAACTGTAAGCTGGTAAAAGGCTATATGCTAAATTTAGCTAATTGCATCTGCCAAATCAAGTAGCTGAATCAGTAGGCCTGAGAGTTACTACGATTATAATCGAGTTAACGGAGCTGACGAGTATCAAGATCAAAAGAGCACTGACAAAATACCATGCAAAAAACCCAACAGATTTTAACATTTTTTCGACACTGAAAAGGGGGAGCAGTCGCTCCCCCTGCTCCCCCCCCCCGGCTACGTCCCTAATATATACTGAACTTACTTGAAGCTAGCGAACAGGGTCAACCCACCCAATAGTAAAATTAGTACATAAATAAACCGAATTGAAGCTGGCGAACGTTGTACGGGTTGTTCTATTAGGCATTTTTTTAGAGTATTCAAAATCATACGAAGTTTTGTATGGTCGAGTGTAAGGATCGCAAGATACAATTTCTCAAAGTGGCAAGGAAAACGTGGTAAATATGACTGATTAAAGTTCAATTTTGACCGAAATTGTCAATATTTAGCAGTGGCGTAGCTAGAAGTTTTGGCGCCCGGTGCAAGAGTAGAAAATAGCGCCCCCCAATACTGAAAAATAAATAAATTATTAATAAAATATTTGGTTATATTTTTCGGGCAAGTCGTTACAGCCCCCCCCCCCCCTCCTAAATCAAATTGTGCTCTTACGCCTATGATATTCCACCTTTCGAAATCTACTGCCTTGGAACTGTATACTAAAATACCCGAAATTTCCGTGACATGTAGTTATTACAGAATACAGAACAGAATTAAAAAAAATAATAGAAAACGGTCGAAATGTACTGAAAAGAATCACAATCTATAAATTCGCTAATAAAAACAACTACATTCAGTTCAGATTCTTATTAGTAACTGGAAAATATTCATGCCTGACGACATACATCAATTTCGTCAATTTTTTTCTCTCATTCTCCTATTTCAGCGCCCCCCTAAACCCGGCGCCCGGGCCCTCCCTTGACCCCCTCTAGCTACGCCACTGATTTTTAGGTAATTCACACGAACACTGCATAAGAAAAGTGACGTAGACTCGTGTTCGAATAAATGACGGAGTTGGGCATGGGTGGGCAGGGGTTTGCGATTCGGATGAGGCTTATCTGTCAGACAGCCTCATCCAATAAAAAGTGGGGTTATTTTTGTCCTTAGAACTGGTTGGTTATACTAGGGCTAAGATTATAAAGGCCCATAAAGGAAAAAGAGAAAACAAAGAATGCAGGCCTTCATGCCTTAGGCATTGAGACCCCACTGGCCTACCCTGAACACTTTGCTCATAGTGAGAGTTTGGTTCTCTATGGCACTAAAATTTAACCAATGTTACTCTCTGGTCCAGGTAAAAGAAAAAAAAAAATAATTGTAAAACCTTAATCTACACCATATATTGATATATAGGTGTTTACAAGGTTTTCACAATTTGACACCTGGTGACCCCAAATGACCTTGGACTTCGACCAAAAACAGTAGGCTTTTTGTACTCAATGTGGTACTTCTACACTATAAATATGAGGTCATCCCAAGCTTCCTTCTTGAGATATCGTGTTTACAAAGTTTTCACAATTTCACCTCTGGTGACCCCAAATGACCTTTGACCTCCACCAAAAACAATAGGCTTCTTTTACTTAATGTGGTTCTTCTACACACTAAGTATGAAGTTGGTCCGACCTTCCTTCTCGACATATCGTGTTTACAAGGTTTTCACAATTTCACCTCTGGAGACCCCAAATGACCTTTGACCTCCACCAAAAACAATAGACTTCTTGAACTCAATGTGGTACTTCTACACACCAAATATGATATTGGTCGGACCTTCCCTTCTCGATATATCGTGTTTACAAGCTGGGCGTCACAAACGCACACACACATAAGCCATCATGAATGCAAAGGTTATGATTATCATCGAAACCAAAAAACAACAACATAAGAACCCTCAGCTAATGTTGTCACACAACCTCCTGCAAGCTAGCTAAAAGCATGATAATTGTACAACAATAACAATAAAATGAAAGAAATGTTCTGTTTCATCATATAATTGTATATTTCCGTACATCATATTTTCATTCCAAAATACATGCATTTAACATTTACATACACACATTACCTGCATGCATTTAGTGTTAGGATCAGGTTCTAGGGATCAGGATCAAATATCAAAGCAATGTAAACTGCTGTCTCCATCATAATGTACAACAATAACAACAAAAATGAGAAAAAACAACATGACAAAAAAAAAACACTTTGACTACTCGTTTAGAGGGCAAGAAATCTGGGTTTTATGTTCTTTTTGATGACTAATGACACAGTTTTCTAAGGTTTCATCATACTAATAGTGAGATTCAAGTTCAAATACATAATCCAACTTCATACGGTGATCTTCACCATGACATAACTGAACTATCAACTAGTCAATGGAGATACAGATGGCAACAATTGCTGAAGAAAATAAGACGAACAGTAACAAAAAAAGGAAACACGATTAAAAAACAAATTACTTTTTTGGCAAGGGTATGACATAATCTAAGTGTTGTCAGCTTGTTGTTATCTCTTGAAGGTAACATAAGCAAAATACAAGTATTGGGTGCCATGTATTAATACAAAATGGTGATAGCTGAGAAGGCTCTTCTGTTCTGTCCTTCAAATAATGAGTGGAAGAAGTTTAATTAGACTTTTTTGACATCAGAACCGACTACTTAAAGACATATCTGAAAGTTGTGACCTATATGTTAATTTTTGTTGCACAAAAACCAAAACAAGCTCTTCAATTTTCCAACCTGTGACTGTTTTGTAATGAATACCTTACAATATTTTCACATTTTTTTAAAAATCTTCTAGAGGATTCTCTATCGAATTTTAATGATTTGGCTGTTGCCTTTACACTTCTGCATTCAAAGCTACGTTTAATCGAGACCGCAGTAGGACGTAGTTTCTGTGGGTCCTTCTGTAAGGTGCACTCTGACACACCTCTACAGTTGACTTAAAATTCATGACTAAAAGAAAACCAACCCATCCTTTAGCCCAGGGATGGGCAACCTTTTTGAATGAATGGGCCAGATATAAGGGGTGAAAAATTGACTGGGCCACACCTAAGCAACGACCTGTTGTTGATTTCAAACTTTTGATTCCAAGGACTTTCAAGCAATAGGTGTGTGTAATTAATCTGTATTCACAAAAACATAATGTCAATACAGTACAAATTCTAAGCAGCTAGCTCGTTTTCTGTGATGATGTAAAATAGATTGATTTTTTTTTTTATGAGACTCTCACGGGCCGCAAAAAAATCACTGGCGGGCCGCATGTGGCCCCCGGGCAGTAGGTTGCCCACTAAAGACAACCGCTTAGTCTTCATGGGTACATTAAAATATCTTCTTTGTACTTGGTTATCAGCTTTGGATAACTTTACCAAATCAACCAGATGTTACTCAAAACAAGTTTGGAAGTTTTCAAACTGACCTGAGTTATTAAAACAAACCAGGTCCGTTTCACCCATAACTCTAAACAACAAAAGTAGTTAATAGCACAACCTTGCATGTAGACCTACTTATAAACTTAATTTATAGCCTAAATATGACTCTGAATGCAGCAAATCTTAATTTCTGCTGTGGGAGGTCTGACAGCCCCAGCCCCCCCCCCTCCCAACCCATCCAACATAGAAGTCATCTTCACGACCGCAGCTCATTCTTTTTCAAATCCTGGATATGCCCCTGCAAACTTAATTAAGGAGGTAAACAATAATTCCATTCCAATTAAGAGGTTTTAGTACCCCAGAGAATATATCATGGTGGTCAAATAAATCATATGCATCATATTGAAATTTTTTTGAGAGAGAAATACAGGTTTTCCTTCATTCTTTGAAATGGAACTTGACAAATCAAAGCTTAAGGAACTAAACTGAGTATTAGATATTATTAGCGACTGACTATTCCAATCAGGAATGGCTGCTTTGATACACGTACAAACTTACACAAGCTTTAACTGTAGAGTTGTGACATGCTCAGTTCACCTAATATCTAATTCCCTCAGTGAAATGAATCACAAAAGCAAACATGAAATATTACCAACGTGCAATAGAAAGTGACAACGGATACTAGCAAAAAGTGCAAAATCATTATTATTTTTTTTTTACGAAAACCAGAGACTGTTTTTCCCCACTACAGATGACAATACAACTAAGCAGGCCCAGCAGGGAGGCTGACACCTACCTTATTACCCTGTTCTTTTCTCACACCTCACAGAAGTGTGAAAATATGATCGGTGGCCATATACACAGACCCCTCTTAATGTTTTCGAGAGCATTCATAGATTACAACCAAATGCGCACTAGAACATCAGTTTTGGCAAAAAGCACAAGATTTTCAAACTGCACAGTATGACCTATGTCAAAATGCTGTGTATCACCTCCATTAGATTATGTTAAGAACTTGAAGCAAAAAAAATACAGAAATGAAAAAAAAAGAAAAAAAAGAAGCACCTTATGCACAAAAGGTAAATAGAAATGAGAAAACATGTTAAGCATATTTAACCAAAAAAAAAAAAAAACAAGAAAAAAAAAAAATCGCAAGAAAAATCATGTCATTTTCTTTCGGACTGTTCCTCCATCATGTGACAGCTAGGTCGTCAGGCAGGAAACATAAAACAAGTTAAAAGGAGTTGAGACACCATTCGGTGAGCCATTACCTTATTTTCAACTTTCAAAATAATGATAGTCCTGATAAAATTAAAAAAAATAGCTAGCATGCCACTGTCCACTTGTTGATTATGATGAGACCCCCATCCTACCCTCTTCCTCCCCCAAAAGAAAAAAAATATGAAAATAAAAAAAATAACAAATGCCATGTTAGATTAAGTCTCCCTTAGATCCAATCATACCACACCAGTTATCCGAACCAAAACTTGGTGTACTTTTTGATCACTCCAGGCAGGGAATAATTTATAAGATATAACATCGCCAAATTGCAATACAAAATGGGCAAATTGCTATGCAAAATGGGAAAAATTGCTATGCAAAAATGGCAAAGTGCCATGCAAAATTGCTATGCAAAATGGGAAAAATTGCTATGCAAAATGGGCAAATTGCTATGCAAAATGGGCAAATTGCTATGCAAAATGGGCAAATTGCTATACAAGTGCAAAGATGTATGACAGGTTTTGTACACAGGAACGGTGGTATGTTATAAGAGACAAAGTGCAGGCCTTTCAAAACTGCTACACAAACTTGAAACACTACGTAATATTCCCTACAATGGCCTTTGTAACAGCTTCACATGTGTACATTACCATGGCAACACATGGATGGTTTCAAACTGCATCTGAAAAGGTCCATACAAATAGACATTTTTTCGGGTCAGAAATACAAAGGAAAGAAAAAAAGAAATAAGGAAGCTGAAGAAAATATCTTGACCACAAGTGATGAACAGTGAAAAATCTCTTTTATTTAGGTCATTACAAAAAAGAAAAAGTAAAAAAAAACCACATTAGTCTGTCAAATATTTATTGTTTTACAAGTTAGTTATGTTTTGACAAAAAAACAAGAAAAAAAAATAATTGGCTACCATAGACCTTACATGGTGTCTTTAATAGTGGTCAAAGGTTGTGTTTACATTGTCTTAAAGATGAACCAATTAAAAAAAAAATATACAACAGTTTCAGAATAGATGTGTAGGTCTAGGTCTGCAGCAATTTTTGCATTTAAGATTTGGGACGATGGTTGTCATGATTGCCAATTGGAGCTTAAATATATCACCTGCAGATTGCACATATCTGAAAGTACTTCAACATCTGTTTGAAGTGATCACACTTTCGCCAAACATTAGAACATTTAGCCTCTGAAGAAGATCCTGCTAGGATCGAAACGTCAGGCCAACTTACTTTTACACATTCTATTACACAGGCTCTCTAGTGGATAAGCAGTTTGCTAACAGTTTTATTTTACTTTAAACCTTAGAACTATCAGTCGCTCTGACACTTTGTCAAAGTCCCTTTACTCTATAGTATGTGAACTGTTAGATTCTTCCACTGTCAAAGAATAACACTTTGTCAACTTTTGGGACTCATCAGGCCAAGGTAGGAATCGAACCCCCGAATCTTGTGTCACAAACCGAAGTCCGTACCACTCAACCACAGTGATTTCCTGGTGTGTGAATGCGTACAAATTGGCTTTGTATAACTGTCATTGAGGGCGTATGACCCAAGTGTTATGATTGTTCAGAATCCACCCCTGGTGCTTTGAATCTGACAATTTACACATATTGACACATAATCTATCAAAACTCTGCCTCTGAAGACCACCTCTCAAAGGACTGCAGTGAGCTGCTTCCTACAGTTTCATTCCAATGTCTTAAACCTCAATGAACCTGATGTTAACTTGGTTCAATAATTTGTAACGCTTTCAACAGTGACTCATCAATGTTGTCGCCCACATGGGGAACTGGTAATATATATTGTTTAAATCTTAATATCAAACATAATGATGTGTATCTATAATTGGCGGAAAAAAGAAGAAAAAAGTATAAGGTTCCCTTAAATCCTTTCATAACAAAGATCCTTGCATAGAAATCTTTCATAATCTCATTCATATATCATTCACCATTTATTTCCCTGCCATAGCTGCGTTAGCTTACTGTCATTTATTCCTCAATCACCCTCACATCTCCTCTATCAATATGACCATCGACAAAACCCACTTATCCTTTCCAAACACACGCAAAATACTGGTCTTTCTAATAGTCTTTCAATCACTCAATCACTTTCTATCCATAGTTGCTGAAACAACACTTTTTATCTAATTTTTGGTTTCAGAACCTCTTGAACCGGACATCCGTATCCAGACTTCCCAATCTAACAGTTACCAGCCTGAGACTTTTTCCACACTTTCGTTACCTCACCTGCATGAGGAATAGCACACCTTAGAAAAAACTTTTCCAAACCCTGTTTTGAAATACATTCAAACAAAGATGTGGAGATGTTCCAGAAGTAGTAGTGGTCTGTAATACCATAAGATCCAGTTCTAAGTACACTAAAAAGATTCAAACACACCAGGGATACTATGATCGCTGCTTTCAGAACTCCACCCGCAGAGTAAATTTTCTCGTAAGCAGGCTCAGAGGTTACACCTGCCCAATATGGTCTCTGGCTTTAGCATAATACTTTTGAAAAGTCTTTCTACTCTAACACATCTCTTGGAAAGTCACCCATCTTTGAAAGGGTACACGTTCAGGGTACATCTTCCAAGTTTGAGGGATTTGAAGGATTTTTCACTGTTGGTAGTTTACAATAAGACTCCTTTTTTTCTTTTTGCTAGCCAGTGGAAACCTTAGATGGAGGCGGTCGGAACGGAGCAGCTCCGAACGGATCAACCTCTGGAGGGGTCGGGGCCGTCAGGTCAACAAGCAGCGAGTTTTGGTCGTTCTGGCTGACCTTTGACCCAAACTCTGTGTGAGTTTCTCCATGCCGGGGATCAAACGGCATTCCGCTCGAGTCGAGACTCTCTTGAGAACTCCGTAAGTTAAACCGCTGCTGGCTGCCGGGACTGGACTTGATTGAGTTTGAACTGGAGCTGCTCTTACGAGACGAGCGAGAACTGTTACTATTGCTTCTTCTTCTTCTACGACCACCGGAAGACGTTCGTGACGATCTACGGAGACCACCTACTGTACTGACCACATGGGGACGTTTGCTCGTTGGCACGGCTGTGGAATGAAAAAACAAAAAAACAGTCAAACGAGGGAAGTCATGGTCATTAAGTCATTCATCCACAAGTCTGAGTTAAAAATCCCCAAAGGAGATGAGTAATAGTTTGTTCAGAAATAATCTAGAAACCAAGGGACATGTTATGCAAGCCATTTTTTTTTACACAACTGCAAATAATGTGTCACTTGGACAAGCATAGTGAAGATGTAAAGATTGTTTCCATGTTTGCTTCAAGTTCACTTGTAATTGATAAATGTACACTGAAAATAAGCAAAGGCTATTTTAATATTGTATTACATTTCCAGTTTATCTAGCAATATACCACACACAAGCCTAAATTCCTCACTCACCATACCCTATTCTATTGCCCTCCTCCTCCACCTCCCCACCCCCTTCACCTCCCCACTTTCTATATATACTGGACATTGTCAGGACAATTTCCATCAAAAACTTGGCAGATAGGTTCACGATATCACAAATTTTAAAACCCTGTACCTTGAAAATAAACAGATGTGACAATTTTTGACCTTTAACAGAATTCATCTCTTGTCCCAGCTGCATGCATCTCTACACATCTTAACGAGTGATTTCCACCCCAAACCTCGTCAAGTTGTTATATATACTTACAGGATTCTACCGTCTGTCCATCGGCCATGGCCGTGAAAGGAACAGCACCAAACAGGTCTGGCTCTCTAGTAGTGGCGGTTTCCTTGTCGTCGTCTGTCGGTGAGACGGGAGGTGTCGGGTTGCCGGTCGCAGCCGAGTGTTTCTTTGATGTGTGCTGTGATTTGGCTTTCCGCTTGTCAGACATATTACCGTGTCTCTTCTTGGCGGCAGGGAATGGCGCTTTGGCGAATATGTCTGAGCTCTCAGAGTTGGAAGAGGTCCTGCTGCCCTGACGTTGCACTGGTTTCAGTTTGAACGGGGCATTCTGGAAGGGGTCTCGGTCCTCTGCCTCCCCTGGTGGGGACATGGGAGGGGTCAGAGTGCATGGACCAATAGTGTCCTGATTGTCCTTGGAACTTTTACTCTTCAATTTAAACGGAGCCTGCTGGAAGGGGTCTGGATCATCTGTGTCGATGAGTTGGCCGATCGCCGGCTGAGGCATGTCTGTCAGATTCAGCATGGCCAGTTCTGAGTCGTCGACGTCCTGCTCGCTCTCTACCAAAGGTTGCGAACCCAAGTCCTCAAATTCTTGCTGGTCCGACTCTTCCTCGGAGTCATCCTCCGAAGACTCGTCCCTGTCCAGGAGTCCTCGGTGTAAATGGTCCTCGTCTTGCTTCACCTCCAGGGAGTCCGCATCAAAGCTCTTGTAGTCGTAGCTCTGTAAGACATTGCTGGGCTGGTATCCTTCGTGATCACTACTGGAGGGACTCTCCTTGATCCCGAACGGATCTACCGCAAACTCTTCCAGCTGCTTGTTAAAGTTGGCAACGTCTGGTCCATCCTCCTCCCCTGCGTTGACCACCACAAAGTTGTCATCAAAGGGTATGATTGGTGGGCTGGGGTTGGTATCGTCTAGTCTATCCTCCTGAAGCAGGAGCTCCGGCGATGCTATGTGTTCCTTGTTTCCCGATGGTACGAACGGTGCCGCCCCAAATGCGTCGACCCTCTCTCCGCTCAATTGTCCAGAGGTGTATGGATTTGACGTTTCGGAGGGTCGCTGGGTGTCCATTGCGTGGCCTGAATTGTTGTTCTCGACTTGAGCTGTACACGTGATACGAAATGAACAGCTATTTTACATCAGGAATGTACAGAAATGAAAACAATGTTCCAAATCAAACTTGACTGAAATTTATGAATAATCAACAAGTATTACTTCGAGTGGATATAAACAATTTAAACCTTGGGCCTTTAACAGAAAAACAGCAAGGTCACACCTATCAGTACTTGACTATTCTTCTGGATACAAGTGCATGTTGGTTCCCATAGTTTCTAGAATTTATTTTTTGAAGTTTTCAATAAGGCTAGAACTGAAGTAAGACATCATTATCTTTCATTATCATTATTACTATGAAACAAAATAAGAGCTTATCACTCTCATCATCTAATTGAGGCTACATAGAGGGGCAGGTTGGTGGGCGAGGGGTCCCTAGAAGTGTTACATCTTACCTGGGGATGGTTCCCTCAATTTGTCAAATTCACTGTCAACTGATTGTTCTTCCTTCAGGGCATTCGGATCCTCGACTTTATTGAAAGGATTGCTTGAAGGGCTAACAACATGATCTCTGGTAGCTGACATTTGGACTGGTGTATCCTCCACTATTAAAGGAAAGTCAAAAAGTAGTATCTAATTAACAATCGGTCATGACTGTGTGACAGATACACAACTTTTGAAACATTCTCATCCTCATCCATTCAATAACATTCATTTTTTCCCCCTTTGCTATTGCTACCTGTTTTCTTTTCTTATTCTGCCGAGGAGGATTAAAATAAGTAAATGAAAAATAAAATAAATAAATAAGTAAGTAAATAATTAAAAAATAATAATAATAAATTAAAAATTAAAAAGTAATTAAATAAATAAAAAAATAGAAAAACATTAAAGTTGAAAAAACAACAACAAATAAAAAAAATAATCGACAAGGTTGATCTTACCTGAAACAAGTGTTCCCTCAGCTACGTGTTGCACTGCACTGTTCTGATATTGCACCTGTTGGGCTATTGGAGACACTGCAGTGCCTCGTCCTGCTGCATTCATCTGATCAGCAAATGGCTGCTGGCCAAATTGATCGTTGTAGGCTGCTGGTTGCTGTTGGTATGATGTCTGTTGTCGGTATACTGGAGGCTGTTGTTGTTGCTGTTGTATAGGTTGCTGTTGCTGCGGATGATGGAAGGGATACGCTGTCTGTTGCTGATGGTGCATGAAAGCACTACCCATAGCTCGCTGGTTGTAGCCTGAACTGTTGTACATTGCCTGCTGCTGTTGGTGGTTGTAGACTGCTTGCTGTTGGCCGTAAACGCCTGGCTGTTGGACATAACCCGCAGCCTGGTTGTAACCCTGCTGATGGTTGTATGCCACCTGCTGGTTATGAGCAGCTGTTTGATGGCTGAATGGAATGGGTGCTGTGTATGGAGCCTGTTGCGTTGCGACATTGTTATATCCTCCACCCTGCTGGTTGTACCCGAAGTGTCCGTGATATTGCCCCTGTTTGTTGTAGCCAGGCTGTTGCTGTTGTTGCTGCTGCTGTTGCTGCTGCTGTTGTTGTTGAGCAAGCATCTGGTGCTGCTGTTGCTGGTATACTAGATGCTGTTGCAATGACTGCTGTTGGTGCAGGGAAGCTTGCTTCTTCTGTACTGCTTCTGCTCGTTGCTGCAATAGAGCTTGTGCCTGTAGCTGTCGAGCCTCTTGCTGCTGAGCCTGCAGCTGGGGTTGCTGTTGTTGCTGCTGTTGTTGTTGTTGTTGCTGTTGTTTTTGCTGTTGTTGTTGCTGCTGTTGTTGTTGTTGCAACTGCTGCTGTTGATGAGCAGCTAATGCTGCTGACTGTGGAGGGCTTACTCCTGAAAAGGAAAGAAAAGTGGATTATAGAAAATTTCATATTTAAAGCTAGAAAAATCAAAATACCTTCAAAGTCACTTACAGCAGACTGCTAAATGGTAAGGACTAAAAGAAAAAAACTTAAATGCATAAAATACATACAAAAATAAACCAGTATAGCCAATCAGCTTAGTGATCACTTGTCACCTCTATGAGAACATTCTATAGTAACACTTAATACAAGATTTTCAAGTTTTTCATATTCATTTGACTACAAGTGATCCCCACTGTTCTTGCAATAATGTGGATCTAAATATCAAGTTCCTTAATGCTTTACTGTGTGTTATGTACACTGCCAGACTTTGACTTTAGTCAGATGTTTTATCAAGTTTAACCTCTGAAGTTATGGTGCTTACCAGATTTTCAGACTTTTCAATCCCCCACCCCCACAAAAAAAAACAGAAGAAAAAACAATTGCATTCTTGTACACACTGAGGATGACCTACGTCAAGGTATGCACTTCACCAAGCTTTAAGTTAGCAGTTATCATGGTAACCAGGTGCAGAATTTGACCTCTACCTGACTTCAAATTGACCTATGACCTTCACAAATTTTACAGCTTTTGTACTTGCTAAAGTGGATCTACATACCATGTTTCAACTTCATCCAATCCTCATAATTAGCAGTTGTGTTTACGAGGTTTGCAGACTTTGGCCCTTGTTGACTTTAAATGACCTTTGACCTTCATAAAAAGGGAGTTGAGTACTTGCACTCATTTAGGTGGATCTACATACTTAGTATTCCATTCAAACACCTCGTAATGTTGGAGTTATCATTGCCTAGAACAGGGGTGGGCAACCATTTTGAATGAATGGGCCAGATATAAGGAGTGAAAAATTGACTGGGCCGCACCTAACCAAGGACCTACTGATGATTTCAAACCAGTGATTTCGAGGACTTTCAAGCAATAGGTGTGTGTACTTAATCTGTATTCACAAAAACATGATGTCAAGACAGTACAGTTGATAATGAATGGGGATAATATAGGCCTATCTGACAGCATCGTTAGTGCCGATAAATTCTAAGCAGCTAGCTGGTTTTTTTTGTGATGATGTAAAATAGATTGATTTTTTCTTCTTTTTCTTGAGACATCTCACGGGCCGCACAAAAATCACTGGCAGGCCGCATGTGGCCCGCGGGCCGTAGGTCCCCCACCCAAGGCCTAGACAAAGTCATACAAAGTAACACATGGGCAACAACGATCAAACATCCCACAAATTGTTCCAAATCTTTTTATCCTTTTGGCTTCAACAA
Source organism: Apostichopus japonicus (assembly GCF_037975245.1). Classification (NCBI taxonomy): domain Eukaryota; kingdom Metazoa; phylum Echinodermata; class Holothuroidea; order Aspidochirotida; family Stichopodidae; genus Apostichopus; species Apostichopus japonicus. The sequence continues at coordinate 9,825,557 of NC_092566.1, read as the reverse complement.
GAAGTCAAAAAGGTGGCATAACAGTCTACTTTGGCAAACTTTAGGCACCAATTTCCTACCTGACCTTCTCCTAAGCAAGCAATATTGATACAATAATATACGGTTTTTATTTTTTTTTACTCTTAGAATTCTGAACTCACTTTGATTCTGGGCTGGCTGAGTTTGTTGTGGTTGTGTGGTCAGTGCAACTGGTCTCTGTGTAGGAGGCCTTATAGGCATCCCCCTCGTGGGTTGATTAGCTTTAGGCCTCTGCCGTGGAGTGACTGAAGTACCAACCTCTGGTACAATTGTTATCCTGAGAAACAACAACAACAATGGTAACAAATTGAATATCACCTGCTGGTATATAAGATTCAAAGCATTTCTTACAACAGCTTGTTGAGTTTTGACAAAAATAAAATTGTGATGCTTATTTAAGGAATTGTCTGGTGGAAAATTTTGATACATTGTCCTCATAGACTTTCATAGTACTTATTTTCTCTTTAAATTGTCCCCATTTGACGTTTTCTTCTTCTAGAAATCGGTTTTCAAATTCACCAGTTTCTCACCAAAAGCACTGTTTGTTCGAACGCATCAATTTGGTGATTGATGTAGTGCAGGCAAATAGGCAAAACGAGCGACTTGAAGTTAGCACTCCCATTTCCGCAGCAAATACACTCTCGCGTGTACACGCACATGTGATTGCCTATTATATATTACGTACACATCGCGAACGTATACAGCCTACAATGCCCAGTTGGTATAGGTACATAGCGTTGCACAAAATACACTCTCACACTCAAACCACAGTTCATAAACTGTTCTTCGAAATTGCTGAAATAAATTTCATGGATCAACTGTACAGTAAAAGGAAGCTTGAAAAGTATTCCGATCACCGAAAGATGAAACTAAGCGAAAACATGTTTGAAAACATGTTTGAAAACATGTTTGGAGAATTATTTATAGTTCTTTAAGGTAACTTCTTAGGGCTACCAGACAATTCTTTTATATGCAAATATTCCACAACAATTTAGTATATTAACTTGGCTAATTAAGAGTATTTTCAAGACAATAAGTTGCAAATATAGAAACTGTTCTTTAATTTGCTTAATTAAAGGTAATTAATACCAAGCTTCTTGCTCATGAATCATTATTTGGTGAAATAATCTCAGGAAAATGTTTTTTACTGTCATCTGATTCAATTCTTATTTTGAGGGATAAAAGGAAGGTTTTGATAGATTGCTGACCTAAATGTAAAAAGCTTATTTTAAAATGTTCACCTAGCTCAGACAAATTTTGATATATTTATACTTTAATTTCCCCCTTCAAAAGCACCTGTACTGACAGCACCCAGTTATCCACATTCTGGCTCGCACAAATCCAAGAGAAAGTTTCTTTTTTGTGAAGGATTTAGGCAAACGATATGCATACTTTTGATCACTGAATTGCATTTACCTTTGCATACCCCCTTAAACATATATCCTACTGTGATAACGAGGTGAATGGTCGGCAGTATGAGCAGGTATGAATATCATGGTTATATAAAGATAAAGGTAAGGAACTGTTCATACCGTCAATACCAGTGCTCTATAGCATGATATAAGAGGACAGTTTAAAGTGGTATTAGCATCAGAAAATCGTCCCAGCTTATTGCAATTTTGCATCTATTAATCACAGTTTGGCTAAGCGTTTATTAGATAGAAAGTGAGGGAATGAACAGACTTCCTTCACAAAGAAGAATGTTTCAGAGGGTGTGGATAATTGGGGTGTAATTTGAAGTATTCTCATGTATATTTATTTATACACTCTGCCTTACTTGTTTGGTTGCGATTTCACTCCCTTTGTACTCTGTTCCCTATATTCTCTCTCTGTCAGTGGCCTCGGTAAATTTCTTGCATCCGGCACCTCCGTTTTCTGAAACAAGATAAAGATGGAGATGAAAGGGCGAAAAAAGAAAGGAAAAAAAAAAGAAGGAAAATTCACTTAAAGGTCATACCTACAATCCTATGACTTATGCAGATAGTTTCTTCGTTTAGACGTCCCTTAAAATTACAAATAATCGTTCAATGTTGGTGTTTTGTTTGCTAGTCCGGATAAATGATATTTAAGACGAGGTTTTCCACAAAACTGACATAGAAATGAAAATGCACTACTAAAAATAATATTAGAAATATGAACATACACAGGTTAACTGATACTGTAGCGCCATTGTATTCTGTTGCGTTTACTTTAAATAGAATTTCTGTTACATAATACGTTTTGTTAGGGTTCATGCCGGGCATGTTTCTGGGGTCGGGCCTAGGTTCTCTGTCAAGTTATTTGTCACTAGCATTTACTTTCTCTTGATATATATATTTTTGTGTTTTCATTTGGTTGACCGGTTGACATTAAGGTCTACTATGCTGTAATTTGTTGAAGTTCAATCAAGTCCTACAGCGGCCATTCAAGGCTCCAAACAGGGTGGAAAATTCAGCAGAATTTTTTTCTTTACCAAGCTAAACATTTTATTGCAGGTGTTCTGGGCCACCTCTCTCTACCGGTGGTATAGTTGAGGTATCCTGGGCGGTTCTATTTTGTATTCTAAAGTACTTTGTACTCATAGTCATACTCGTACTTAGGAATTTGTACTCATGGACATACTCGTACTTAGGACCTTAAACTGGTAAGAGTTGAGTACTCTTGATGTACGCAGCTCAGTACTCCAGCCAATGTCCTTGATGAGTCTCCAATATTCAATGAAGCATTTTGAAATTAATTTAGTCACACCATTCCTTAAATCCTCAGGGACCTCACGAAAGGTAAAATCTATCTTAAGTTCTGATATAACTTGTTAGGTTGCATAGTGTATTACCCACAATGCACTTTAACAATGTAGGTTTAGCACTCGTAAAAAAAAATCGAGCACAGGAACATTTTTATTCTTACTTTTATTGGCAGAATGGGAGCAAGATTGTTATTCTGGGAATTGAAACACCCATTGGGACTGCGAATACTACTAGCTACTATACTTACATGGAGATTTTGCACTGGGCATTCCATTCCCCTCATCATGAAAGCAATATGTGAGACCTGGAAAATGTCTGGTCGCTTATCCTGATCAACTTCCAGCATGTACCCTGGGGGGAAGAGAGAAATGAAAAGCAACATCACTTCAGGAACTTTTATTGACAGGGTGATAGTAATAATCTATTAAAGCATCTTTTTGAGTTTGGTCAACAGTTTTAAAGGCATTGAAGACTCGCCCCAAACCACGTGCCGCCATCTGAAAAAGGTTAACTTTCTGTTGCTTGCAAGTGACGTTTTGTTCGTGTCGCTACAAAATGCAGACAGTAATGAAACGTGATACCTTGTTATCTTTAGCTAGACCTGAGTTGTCCATCACTGTATCGTTTTTACACTGTGGGTATAATTGACCGCAGCTGTATGTACTGACTGTACAATAGTGTCTCATTACCAACGGTAGCAAGCTGTGTAGGTATTTTCTGGGATCGATGGTGATGTCTAACACTTCTGTTACACCTCATTCGAAAAAAGGTCAGATTACCGGCATTAGACGTTTCTTTTTGCGCGAGTCTTCACAACAACATACCAAATTTTAATAAGAATAAGATTAAAAATGAGGTTCTCCAGCCACGCCCAAAATCAACATCATGCACTGTCATATTGGTCCTAACTAGTTCCGCAAAACTTGACAAGCGGCAGTCTCTGACTTCAGATCATGACGGTACTGTGAGTTGATCTCTAATAGTATATACAACTTCGTTAATAATTATTAAAGGAGAGATCCTTTTTAACATCTTTGCGGAGGTTTAAGCCAAGCAGTTTTAAGCACTTTGAGTTTGGTTTTCTAAAGCATGTGCTTTCGTTCGGCATAGCTGCAAAATGGAACCATGGATTAGTGAATCATCCAATGGGTCAATAGGCAACTTCATCAGGTGTGTTGGCAGCTTGAGAGCAATTTCAAGTGATTGTGTTTCGCACTTGCATATAATGCAGAGATGGTTAAACAGTACAGACGACGCACATTAGGACCAATAAGATGGCACCCGCTGCTGAAATGTCCAATAAGATGGCACCCGCTGCTGAAATGTCCAATAAGATGGCACCCGCTGCTGAAATGTCTAATACGATGGCACCTTCTGCTGAAATGTCCAATACGATGGCACCCTCTGCTGAAATGTCCAATACAATGGCACCCTCTGCTGAAATGTTGGAGAACCCTGATCAAAACTAAAACACCCTTCTAGACTTTCTCCTCAAGTGAATTTTAATCGGTAAGCAATGAGTGAATTGTTATCAGTAAGCGATGAGTGAATTTTAATCGGTAAGCGATGAGTGAATTTTAATCAGTAAGCGATAAGTGAATTTTAATCAGTGAGTGATTAAGTGAATTTGATTTGATTCTCAATATTTTGTTGCCTAGACACTTTTCCATATCAGTATTATAATCATATTTAGCCAAAATACAAATTTATGAAAATTTCAAAACCTGCTTATTTAATTTATTTGCATGAAACTTAAAAGTAATCAAGCTATTCACAACTTAATTTTTGTTATGGGAGTATATACCACCCATTTTTGATGGGGAAAGGGGGAAGGGGGTCACAATACTAACTCTTGCTGAGCATAAATGACAACTACTAATAATTATGTTAAAGTCAACACTTTCCACAAAGTAATCTATTTTTCATGTTGGCAGTAGAACCTGTGACAAATTGCCAATTTCCCTATAAAAATAAGTCTTCTTCAACTTCCGATTTTGAATTTGGAATCTACCAAAATCTGTTAAACATGCAGTACTTAAGCACCCAAACTGAACTGGTTTCTATCAATTTTAGTCACTTATTACTGCTTGGCATAAGCGACTGTATGTTAATCCAATTGTGTAAAATAGTCTGTCTTGAAGGCTGCTAACAGGCACGATTGCTTCTACTGAAGACATGATGCTGATTTATAAGCACCGGTAACAGTTGGTATTGACAGTTTCATCACTCAACTTTTTGATTAATTTCGACATTTCATGCAAAAATTCTCTCTTCAAAATTACCGTGTTAAATGACAAGGAAAAAAAAAACGTACGTTGCCAAAACTTGTTTTTTTTTCTTTGCAAATGTCAAATCCGTTTTAAATTTTCAATCTTTTGGAGCAGTATTGCCCTTCCAACTTTGCTTTCTGACTCCCACACAAATGAATTTTATTCAAGTGTCCTTTCATGGTAAAGATCAGCACTGTCTTTGCCATGACAAAAAAAAAGAAATCATTGACCTTGTATACTCTCATCAACTTTTAGAAGACTATTCTGGGTTTTTTTTTCAGGAAAAGGAAGATAAGAAATAACATCTTTTTCAATGCATGCAATCTTCCCTCAACCTTCAAAGTGATGTAAATACCCTTGACTTCACTCAAGCGTAGACAATGGTGAAGAGAAATAAACATCGCATAGATGTACTTGTGACAGATACCAGTGAATTGGTAATGTGACTTGAAAGGTTACACGCATTTAAAACAATGTTAATCGTCAAGATTTGTAGACACTTGTGTCGAATAATCATCGCGTAAAGCTATTTGTGAGGGATACCAGTGAATTTGTAATGTGACTTGAAAGGTTGCACGCATTTAACATGTTAATCATCAAGATTTGAGCACACTTTTATTAAAATAGTGAAAGCTGATTATTCATGTTGGTCGAGAAGTTTTTAAAATACACCACACTTACGGAGTAATTCAGCTAAAATTACAACTGAAGAAAGAACGACTGATGCAACCTCTATTCTTTTCACACAATAGAGTTATTTGTCTAATTTTAAGTAAACAATGTACTCATTATTGGCCTCCATTATTTCCCAATTTAAGAATTCTCTGTCAATGACATTAATTGCTCTTTACTGTAGTTGTTATTTTTCGTGTTTATTTGGATATGTTGCTCCTGCGTTCCAAATTCTTGCAACCATTTTGTTGTTTTGGTTTCAACGTGTGACGCATTCGATATGGTTATTGTCCAAACAACACTCTTTCTATACCCTCCTATTGGCTTACTTCTTCTCAGCACAAAATTCAGTCTACTGGGGCAAAACTAAAAAATTATCTTTCTGGACAAATTCAGGGCAGTAATTCTTTGTGTTCCTTCAAGAATACCATCAAATGGTTCTTAATTAATAACTATGTATAATTTGCATGCGACTAATTTATTAAACTTTTAATCATTTCTCTCTTTATGTGTTTTCTTGTTGTGACTATTTATTTGTTTCCCCAATCTAATGGTAGGGAGGGGCTCGTGCCTATCAAGTTCCAATCAAGTGTTAGTTTCTATATTGTACTCTTTGACTGTTGTTATAATACGAGTTTGGAATTACATAAATAAAGGTGTTAGAAACACCACACTATTATCATTTCCCAATGAAAAATTAGATTTTTCCTTCCCATCAGAAGGAAAACCATGGGAGCCATAAAAATATTTCTTCACCCAAGCTTCCTCCTCCCGATGTGAATATCACATAGACTAAAGTGGAATATATCTTTTAGGTCGCCCAGGTTTTTTTTTATTTTTTATTAATCTAATCATATAGTAATGATTTATTACAGTTTGTCATTGCTACTCACTGATGAGATTGTGCATGCTGGCTGGATAAGGAGGCTCGTCGGGAATGGTGAATTTTCCGCTCTGTATACCAAGGCTGCTCTCACCGAATGGTAGTGTGAAATAGCAAAGCTTGTAGAGCATACAGCCAAGAGCCTGCAGAAAGGTCAAAAGAAAGAAGGACATCTATTGAATTATGTAAAAAGAACATGAAATAAAATACCTACAGTGACGTTGACTGTCCAGAAAACCTCGCTTATTTTTTTTTCTGTATTTGTATTTACAAAACGACAATACTTACTGAACGTGTTTATGTTTATTAACTTATAAAGCGCACGGTATCTACAAAGAAAAAAGTGCATTCCGCGGCGCTGTACAAAAAAATATTAAGTACATGATACAGTACAAAAAGTTCATACAGTCAAGAAATGTCTAAGTAAAATGCGTTCTTAAAGAGGTGAGTTTTTAATTCACACTGGAATCGTTCATGTCTCTTATAGATATGCACTTGTTCTGATCTATCTTAGCCTACAAACTGGTAACATTCTAGCACTGCACACTCAATGCAACACTCATGTGACCACTTTCTAACCCTTTGGACTACTTCATGAACTAGTCCATGGGACTAATTTAATTAATAAATTAATTTATAAATTAATAACAAGGACTGGCCTATGTCTTTTCCTTTTGAAAAAAAAAGAATAAAAAGGAAGAGATCACAGTAACTATCATGAATACAAAATCTAACAAATTGCAGAAAACTGATGCTACTTTTGCTCTAGAATCAATTGAAAATGAGTGAAATTTTTGCAAGAATGTCATGGTAATTATTTGGAGGGATGGTAACAACCAAGATTGTTAAACATCTAACAGACAAACTGGCAGGGAAAAAAAAAAATTGTAGTTTGTTTTTGCTCTTAAATCAACTGCGAATCACAACTGCGAATCACAAAAATCTAGCATGAATGCCATGAGAGTACGATTGTTATTCATGCAAGACGGCAACATCCAAACAGGACATTTCTTACAAATATGTTAGCACATAAATCTAGCTTTATCTGCTACAATGAGCAGAAACTGGCAACTGTGACAGAAATCTTGAACAAATTTGATAAAACCAGGATCCTACTTTGGCTAAACTCACCCATATATCTGCTTTTGTGGTAATTGGTTTTTCTGAGTATAGATCAATCATCTCGGGAGATCTGTACGATAACGTTGTATATCTGCATGGTTACAGAAAGAAAATCAAGGATGTGACATTCAACACTAAAATTTGCACTGCAAGAGTTCTAGAAATATGTAATTGAGGCACATGTTCAATGTCTCGGCAACATTTTTTTCAGATTCTGTTAATCCACCTTGTGACACTCCCAAATTGACCCGGTTTTGCATGGTAAACCAGTGTCAAAACTTACATGTCTCCTCCATACCTCTGAACACTCGCACTGTTCTAGAGTGACCTGGTAATTGTTTGACAATGACCTCCCATGGTGTCAAGACATAGGTGCATTCGACCTGGAAAACCACCAGGCCGAATAAAAACCCGAAACAGAAAAGCCAAAAAAATGGTTATCAGTAGGCTGAGGAGCATATTAGACTTCTGAAGCCGCGAAATACGGAAGGATGGTTACCGATGGCCAGCATACACAATTCTTGACAAATCTTTAGAGCTGACGACTAGATACTTTGAGTGGTAGAATGACCGGAGGTGACCAGTGGGAGGTCAGTGTCAAAATGTTACCAGGTCACTCTAGACATGGTGGAGCGTGTGTGCAGAGGTTGTGAGTGGACAGGTTAGTGAGGAAGCAAAATATATATGACAAAACTTAATAACTGATGGAAATGAATTGTGAGGGATCTCACAGGTGTCAGAAAATGAAAAATTATGTTTAAGGAGATGTCAAATCTCTACATCATCTTTTTAACTGAAGTATCATAGTGACCATTGTAGTCAGTCTGAACGACTGAGGATTCCAAAAAGCAATAGATTGGATCTTCCTTGATATATAAGATACTCATCTCGGGAAAACATTAAATCAAGCTTTGATGTCATAATTTACCACCGGTAAAGGAAATCTTCTTTTGCTTTTTTGGTCATAATCGTCCAGGAGAGAATTCCAAAACACTGCTGTTAGTACTGTTAGGCTCTGTGAAATACATGATTTCTTGATTCTTTGATACTTCAGCACGAACAATAGCAAAAACACTTCTTTTTCATTGGAGTCTAACTATAGCTGCCTCCTTATGTCGGTTTTAGTTCAAGACTGCGGTCTTTCATGTGGAGACACATTCACAGCATGCTATTATGTTATGGACATCACAATAACCGAAATGAAAGATTTGCTATGAATCTTGAAACTTGGGTATTATGTTGAGGGTTTTGTTTCTCAATCCTTAAACAATTTTGTAAACCACTTTTCCCCACAAACTGTACACACCTGTGTAATGCTTTAACAAACAGTTTTTATGGTTGAAACCGCATTCCAAACGGAGCTATTTGAGGGATGAGTCTGGTCAGGGCATTGGAGATCCCCTACATAATGATGTCATCAGATCTCCCTTTTGAAGTCTTCGTAAATTCATGGGCATATCAGATTTCATTATTTTTTAAATTCTTGAAGTTGCCCAGGTCCCCCCCTGACTGACCCAGGTTCCTGATATCATAGCCTCACCTGAACCACCCCCCCTTCTTGTCCACCCTGAGGACGGTTTGCTCACAGGATATGAACCCTTTGTGTCCTGTAACTCTCTCTCTCCAGTGACACTTCCAATCTACTTACTTATCAATTTCTTCCTTGCAGACTTGCACACCATGTTTGCTAGGATCCAAAATCTTGGCAGTCGCACTCCCAAAATCACAAAGCTTGTAGTTACCACTATTATGCAAGAGAATGTTCTCAACCTGAAACGAAGGAAACAAAGAAGAAAAAGTGAAAAAATGACGAAAGTGAAAAAGCTCAATGACAAGTTATGTACAGTATGAAGATTTAATACAGTAAGTCATTCTGAACTCATCATTTGAATATTCATCATCTTTTGAATATTCATCATCTTTTGAATATTCATCATCATTTGAATATTTATTTGAATATTCATCATCATTTGAAAGTTACTATGTATGTGGATATACAGGCCTTAAATTTCTGGCTGTTTATTGGATTATATGCCAGTGGATTGCCAGTAGGTAAAAAAGCCACAGTTTGCTTACTAATTCAAGACAGATGCAAGTGGGAATTTGATTCTTAGCCAGTAGATAATTTCTATGCACTGACATTTATTGCAAGTGACTTAAATTCTGAAAATTCTAGGCATGGATCTGGGAGATATATATAATTTTTTAATTAAGCTTGTAACTTTCTGACAAAGCCAGGTAATATTTATTTCAAAAGTGTGACCTTTATGCAGCACTGGATTTATCAAATAGGCTGGACCCAAAGATCTGGAGACCACTATGAACCACTTGAAAGCAAGAGATTCCAACTTTTAGTTTCATGTTGTGCCTGCAAATCTTACTAAACCACGATACATATAATGTACCATATATAAGTACTGGTATTTGCTTCATTTGAAATCCATTGAAGTTAATGCCTAATTCCAACATTCCTGATGGGATTTTGGGGGAAGTATATTATCAGTTGGTATATTTTCTGTTACCATGTACGTAAAATTCCACAGTGTATCAGGGTGGTAACACCAGATTGTGTCAAATTCAGGTCAGTTATAGTTTTCAATGTACTTTAGGTGTGACTAAATCTAGCTCTAGAGGCATCTAGAACCAGTTGAACTGATGACTCATTCCGTAGGTCACACCATTCTTACAGACTATAATGAAGGTCATATACCGTAGAAGTATTGTGTTTGCATTAACTAAAACTTGTCAATCACTTGATTACAAACCCTTACAAACTTGACATTATAGAAAAAACAATGGTCTTGTGTATTCTCATCTGTAACACAAACCCTCCACTTCCCATTCACTGATCGTGAGTGCTGGGGGGGACATCTAAATTAAATGGGCAGATCTATGTTAAAAATGAATTAATCTTGTTTTGAAGCTGAGTAAGTCAGTGTTAGATTTAAAGTTTCTGGCAGGACCGGCCAACATTTGAAGCACTATTTCACCACAGGGCAAGGCTTAGGAGTGAAACAAAGACAAAAACTGATATGACCTAAAGGACTGGACCTGATTTTCACTAAACAATTCCTTTAAATTTGTCTATTGTTTGCTGCTGGATATAAATTTAACCATCTTTGAAACTATGGCAACAGGATGTGATCTCCACTGCTCCTCTGGTTACTAGGAGTTCCCTCATAAAAGTTGAGAGCCTCTCGACAAGTCACATGACACAGTAGCACAACACAAAGTCTGGAGCGTGAGTCGTTATTGATTAAAATGTGCTGTAATTTGCAACATATGAATGGTCAAAAAGTATCCACAAACAACATATTTGGATTAAAATGTATCCTATTTAAGTCAATCGACAATGGACAAAATCATCATCTCTGATATTGCAGGTTACAAAGAGTTTTCATATGTCTTTCTGGGAGCTACTGTAAATTATGTGATACTTAAACAAGTGTGTATGAACAACCAGCTTTTTTTCCACAATAAATACTACCATATCATAAATGTGAATGCAAAATATGTATTGAATGTTGTGAAGCTAAAGTGTTAAGTCCTGTTACTGGTTTTAAATGACCAACTGTAAAACAAATTAAATATTGCAAGAAAAAAAGAAGAAGAAAACAGAATAAGAAAAGAGGACGAAGAAGGGGCAAAAACAAACAAACAAAAAAGAAACAAGCACACAGAAAACTGTATCAAAACAAGGAAAAGGGATACAATAATAAAACCCCAGTGTATATAAAACAGTCTACTATTAGCATTGTACTGTGTGTCATTGACAGATGCAATGTGCTGTATGTCACTGATGATGTTTGTATGATCATAGCAGTGCTATGGCACTGTGCAAACAATTAAAAAACAAAATTGCTTTCTGACAGAGTTGAATAGGCAATAATAAACTTGAGCAAATAGCACCATTCTTAGTTCCACCATTTTTAATGTCAAGGCTACAGTACATAGATCTGTTAAAGGATTGGTTCAGGTGTTTGACATGATGTCTATTTTGTATGAAAGAGTACAAAAAGACAAAACGAACAGTGAAGAAACTACCATGATAGCATGCTCTGTTAAGGAGATATGACACTTTGAAGATATCAAAATTTCTTTGGAAACAACTGGTGTAGAAAGACTAACTGTGAGGGTGTGATGTCACATCCTCACTTCCTTAACATTTGTGAATATATTTCTTTAAAAATTATTTACATTTTTTAACACATTTGAAAATAAAATAATCAAAAATTCTTCAGATGCTTAATCTCAAATACTTCCTTTGACAAATATGAGATCTCCTGACATATCTTTTGGTTGAAAGTCATGAAATCTCACAAAATATTTAGAGAAAAAACAAAGACTTTTCAGGAAAGTGAGGATGTGACATCACAGCTAGTCAGATTTCAGCAGTTTCTACACAATCTGATAAAACTTTACACTTGAATATCTCTTTAACCGAAAAAGATATTTGAACAGTTTTTTTCACCATTGTGTTTCTTTTATTGTCCTCTTTCATATAACATAAACATGTATGACAACTGAACAAATCCTTTAAGGAATACAGTTTTTCTCTGTTTTTATGTCATACATAAAACTAGGAAAACCATTGTCCACTGGGGTTAAACTGAGCAAACAAAGCTTGCTTCTTTTATCACTGAAAGATACACAAATGATACAAGACACTAAGTTATCGGAATCAAGATAAACCAACATGTCCACGCAATGTCTTTGAAATGAGGCAGAGAGGCCCCAGGACGACGGATTGAAATCAACTTCTGGTACAGTACGGGAGAGAGGTTATGTATGCAAATCTTCATTCCTAGTAGCCCTAATTGACCAGCAAATTTTACGACCTTTAGCGGAGTAGGCGAGGTCTACGATTTATAACCATCTTCTGATAGTTGCAGGATCCATTTGATAAAAGTCCAAGGGAGACATACAGTAAAGTGACCATAAAATGTTTTCTTAAAAAAAAGGTCTCACAACTGTCAAAACTACTCTTGTGAATGTGAATACAGGGAAATACAAAAGTTTTTGACTGTCTTCTTGGATGGGGATTTTACCCATCATTGATAGTCGTAGCCTTGTTCCAGATAATTCAAACGTGATGCTGTACTGTTATCCAGAGTGGCGTAGGAAGGTACTTTTGAGTGTGAGGGCCGAAGACTGATGGCTGGCCTGGGTGAGGGGTCTAAGGGGAGTGGGTGTCCCCCTCCCCTTCGGATTTTTTTGCATTTCCAGGTGGCCTCAGATGCAATTTGGTGCAATATAGCACACTTCAACACCCGCTCCATTTTGTAAATAATTTTGCATTTCCACCTGGCCATAGATGCAATGTGGTGCTCCAAATGAGATTTTTTTCTCATTTGGAAATGAAAAAGGGGTTTTCTAACTTGCGAAGCGGGGGGGGGGGGCAGAGTGATACTTCTGCCCCCCATATTTTTCACTGGGGGCTGGTGCCCCCCAGCCCCCCCGGTTCCTACGCCCTTGGTTATCCATCACTTCCACCAACCGGTGCGGTCTCACAGTAGCTACACAGAGTATAAATGACAGGTTTTTAATTGATGACTCAACGACTACTGTCTTTCGTAATTAGAACAGGAGAACAATGAACCATTTGAGGACGCTGACTAGTGTAACTTACTATAATCCAAAAAATGTGACCTTGTGATTACTCTGGGCTATGTTTTATGGAATTTTCCGGGGCAGTAAATATTTTAGTCTGAAAAATAAGGTTTATTATTTGCGAAGAAATAGATCAATCGTCGCATGACTAATGCAACAACAGACATTGCCAAGCCATCACTTGGTTGCATTTTATCTTTCTCCACATTACGGTAACTATTGTACGTCACATACTCCATGATCAAATTAAGCTTCTTGTGCAAGCAGTGAAGAAAAAGGTACCAAACTGGGTCGAACAAGTTGCAAAAAGTTACATTTAAAATCTCATTAAAATCGTAAGAAATACCAAAATTGATGGAGGGTCAATTGTGCGAATGTCCCAAATACTTCTACAGTTCCCCTTCTGCATCTTGCCTCGATATCTTTCCTTAAATCCCTGTTCCTCTGGGTAAGACTTTTTCCAGCCCTTACCTGTACCACCTACAGTACCTTCCAAAATGGATACCACTGCAGCTCACCCCCCTTCCCCCATTTCATCATACATGTATTTCATTTTGTTTCTACAGTTTCCAACGTGATCATTACAGCCAGAAATCCAACTAGCTGTGAATGTTTGGAATTTTATACCAATATTCATATAAATGTACTAAGAAAAGTAATTATCAACTGGCCTTCTATAAGCCCCAGCCACATAAGACCTAATCCATATCCCACCCCTCTTCCCCCCCCCAACCCTTTTCTATTGCACCTCTCTCTTTACTGGTTTGCCAACCACAACAAGTTTGTGTCAGTATTTGAGTACTTGCGACCAAAGCAGACCAAATTATTGATTCCTGTCACTTTGTCACCATTGGAATGATACCCTTAAAAAGTTGGAATGGTACCAGGTCTTATCTGTTACCAAAATAAAACAGCTCCAGTTACATAGCCTTCCTTTGTGCAGTGTTAAGGTCATTTGAAATCTACATTACTGGAAAATGTTTTTTAGAAAACATCCCTAGATGGAAAATGAATTATTTTGTATGACACCTTCCAGAGGACTACACTACTATAAACCCTAAAGAAATTGCATGAATGCTAGCAGTGTGTGACATAAATTTTTTTATTTTTATGAAAACAATATCTGGTAAAGAAAAGAAAGCACATGAAAAAAATTCCTTGGGGAAATCAATACAAAAACAAACATTTTATGGAAAGTGAGAGTAACTTTTGATATCTCTTGCTGACTCATACTAAACAAGGAACAACAACTAAGGCAATATTAACAATCTGTGACCAATCATTTTCACTTAGGACTGAGGAGGTATTGCAAAGTTGACCCCACAGCTTTTACAACAATTTCATCCACAAAGAGGGGAAAAAAAATAAGAATCACTACTGTACGACATTGGACTTGATTTTACCAAAACTTTGCAAATATTCCCCAAGGATAACTTTTTAACTGGTTTATAATCTATCGATCGATGGAGTTGGTACGAGTCTGTATTAAGCTCAATGGCATGGGACCGTGATCCTGAAGAATAACAACCACAATTTGGATTTAAAAAATATTAATTTCTGGAGGGCACGAGTTAGGTAGTGTTGAAGGACGTTGTTATTATTATTAGGTTTCTCCCGCAGCTACTACAACCCATTCTGCAAACAAACCAACTTCAGGTAAACACAGTTGGTAAGAGGATATAGCAGATTCTTTGAAAGTCTGGTTTTATATCAAAGCTTTTTTTAAGGAGCAGAAACCTCAATTATAGTAAGTGGGTGCTATAGGGAGATTGGTAAAGAAATCTTTAAGTTCTTTGGGAAAGACTTTTTTGGTAGAACCAGATTGGGTCAGGGTGGGGTCCCTAGCTGGGTCATTCACTTGTTGATAAATCTCACTATTAAAGCATTTTTGGAAGAATTCCTCATCCCTACCATCTTAAATGATGAATACGATTGGGTTTTAGTCTCCTAGTAGGATGAGGTCTTACTTTTGGCTTGATCAATACTGTACTCATTCACAAGTAGGCCTTCCAGATTATCTTCGTCAATTGTCTGTCTATGAACATGGCACACTGTAACATCTACTAAAAAACAAACTCGACAATTTATAGCAGTCAGTTCCCTATCATAGTAAATTAAGAGGCTGAAAGAGAGTGCTGGACAGTCCTCCCTTCTTTGTGGTTGATGCATGTTATCATGTACTGAGATTTTTAGTAAAGTTCTATCTTCATATGCTCTGTACACTCTAGATAGATCAGACTTCCAGCCATGCATGTACTCACTGTGCCATTAACATGTACACCCATTCCCTAATGGTTCAACACCTATGATGTAAATATGAGCAAGTTCTTTTTCTAACCAAACGAAAATGTGGGTGGTGAGTACTGGGTAACCTTCCCTTACCTTAACCACTCTTTTTATTGGAAAACAAAACATTGCAATTCATTGTTATGCAACAGTGAGCTTCCTTACAGTGCATTCTGTATAGCAATATGCCCAGTTTGCAAACAAATTGCCGAGACAAAAATTATTCACTGCTAAAGAAAACAATCCTTCATTCTCGTAATTATTTACAGGATGGCTGGTAGGTTAACTCATCCATGCTGTTGATGAGGATGGCATATGCAAGGATACTTTTGGAAGCTAGTGGACCATGCTGTGGAGTAAAAATGGCAGGATGCAAAGCCCTGGGAAGCAGAGTAAGTCGTTAATTATAGAGATCCCCTCGGTGAGGAATTCAAAGACAAACCTTTAAATCTCTGTGGATGATCGGGGTTTGACAGTGATGGAGTCTTGATGTGGCCTCGCAGACATCGCAGAATATTCGTAACACCTCCTGCTCCGTGAAGCCCACTCGCAACCTCTCATTCATCTGTTGGACAACGTGACCGTCTGCAAAGAGAAGGACATACATCTATGAATTTGGGGTCCAATTTGTGGTCATATTTGGTGTCCCTGTGTCACAAGTTTCAAGTTTATTTCACATAGAACAACCCACCAGTATTTCATCTATGATGAAGTATTTGGAAAGATGCCTTGTTAAGTTTTAATAAAAGGTTATATAATTACCTAGAAAGTGTCTTTCTGATCTGCAGTGTAACAAGGACAGAAACACACTCAGAGATAACTTGGATGGTCACTGAACCATGGAATGACTCTTTACAGTTTCACTTGTTCTGTGTTATTACTTCTCAGCTACTACCAACATTCTCATCTCTATCGGTGCATGTACAGTACTACAGTAGCTAGGACTTAAAACGCCAGCACTGTCTATATTACTTGTTATATGTGCAATGTACTCATAAACGCACTAGGAAAAACAGTCCCCAAAACCCTTCCTTTCAACAAAAAGGATACTTATCGGGCTGCAAAAGACTGATAACACTCCAAAGAATCCAAGGAAAGAAAACTCCAACGATCGCAAATATAACCAAGATGAAATCCAAGGGAATTTTTCCACAAGAAATCTGTGTGATGACACTTTTAATGGTAGAATGAGAAGGAAGGGCAGTGACCGGGGGGGGGGGTCCGGTAATAGAGGGCGCAGTGTTATTATTTTACCAGGACTTTATAGGCATGGTAGAACAAGGTGCTAAGGTTTTGAGGAGACAGGTAAGCGAGGAGCGAAGTAAATGTGCAATGTACACATAAACCCTGGTAGAGGTCACATGTTATAGCCTAATATGCTAGACAGTCAAGTTATGGTCACTCATGTTCAAACTTTCACAAGCATTTGGCAGTACGTCACTCACAATTCACTTTCCATATATTGAGACATCCTTTTGTCTGGTTTATTAAATTCATATGTGTAAGTATCACAAATCCCTTGGAGGCTCAGCACATCCAGAGGGGAGATAGTGTGAAGGGATAGGGTGAGGGGGCAGGGAAAGAGAAGATTTGATAACTAGCAATTTCTGGCAGACTAAAGTAAGGTGCAGTACTGATGACCTTTGACACAAGTTATTCAACACAAGAGTACAGTAGTTTCTAACGAAAGGTTGGAAGACTGCTTAAATATTTTAGGGTCACCACAACAATTGCTAGTTTCTTTAAAAGATATTAATCTATGGATGGTGATCAGCAGATCGTTTTTGTACTAGCCAAATTATCTATTTGTTCTTACTAATTAGGTCATTTCGGTCAACACTTTGGAGAAGTTCAACAAGAAACATAAAGTTTGGTATCGATTGGGTTAAAAAATGCATATTTTCCTCAAAACAGCTTTAAACTGGTAGAAATTTACTGTGTACCATTTATTGATGTACAGTATATATAAAAATAAAAAAAACAGCTTTTCTATCGCTGCATTTAAAAAACTTATTTAATCTTGGAAAGCAAGAGGTGGTCCAGTCGTTGTTTTTAACGATGTCTTACATGCAGAAACGATACAGAAAAGTATTTACATCCCATCTCGATATCTTCAAGTGTTCTACCACAATGTTGCCATCTAACCGCTTTCAACATGTCAGTGTACATGTCAACAAGATGTGAAAATAAACACAATTCTCAGACCTTTTGGCTTTGACTTCAGAAATTACCAGGAAATATTTTTACGGCAAATAACATCTCCTCACAAATCCTTAAAGGGGACAACCAGCGGCAACATAAGATGAAAGCAAACAGTCTTGAAAAAGTAATCGACTTAGAAGACATATACGCTGCATCTGTACACAGAATAAACAATCCCTAAGGGTAACAGTCTTCTGTGAAAATGACTTCTGTTTTTCTTCTCTTCTTACTTGCAACATTTATTGTAAAAAAAAAAAAAAAATCCAACTGTGCCAAAAAATGAGCCCATACAGAAACTTATGAGAAATAGTGTAATTTAGAATCTCTGTACAACGTTTCAAATATCAAAGATAAATTTTTTTAATTGCACAGGAGAAGAAAACTGCCCTTGAAAGAGAATAATTAGTAAAATAGTATCATTTTTTTGTGATTCACAGAAAATACGGTTAGGAGATCACCTTTCTCACACAAGTACAGTAATGCAAATTTGTAGATTTCCATAATATGTAAAACCATAGATTTTTCTGTTCCCATAAAATAGAAATTGCTTTATGATAAAGTACAACTGTTTTCCTTAAAATGAATAAAACTAAATTTTCGAGAGAAGAGGGTGTGCTACCTTACCTCTACAGTACTCCATCAGGATGAGAACCTCATACACCCCTGTGTTATCCTTAGTAATGTTAGAATCAATGTATGGTACGATATTCTTGTGACCCGATAAAGAAGACTGTCAAAAGGAAAATAAGAAAGTTAGCAATATGTGGCGAATGCGTTGAAATTTGTGAGGACAAAAGAAAATATATAAGAGAAGTAAGCATATTGGATTTCTTCGAGAGAATGAAATTTTAAAAGGAAAAAGGTTCAAATGCATGACATATCACTCACCATGATTTTAATTTCCCGCTTACAGACATTGAGATCCTGTTCATTATTTACGAACATTCTCTTGAGGGCAAACTGTTGACCATTGCGTGCTTTCACCAGAAAGACCAAGGCAAACCCACCTGAAGGAAAAATGAAATGGATATTAGATATCTATAAATATATATATATGCAGGTATAGTAAAATGAAGCTGACATCATCAGTAGAATGATTTTTTTTTTTTAGTATTATTTTTTTAAAGTTTTATTCATCTTTAATGAGGGTAGTCCTGCTCAGTGCAGAAGCACTGCTTTCCAGAGGAGAACTCAATATCTATTAATGATTTTGTTTCGTAACCAAGTTCCATTTTAATATTATATTACACGCACTATGTCCAAAGACGATGTTCTCTGTCTTGTAGTAGTGGTCTGTTTCAAAAGTTGGCAGAATGAACAGAAATCTCCAGGGTAGTAACATGACCTAGGTATAGTTAAGGCTGGGTCACATCTGCGCGATTCAACACGCGATTCAACTCGCAACTAAAATCACGCGAATCAGAAAAGTTGCTTCTGAGAAGTTGCGCTGATTAGGACATTGCTCTATTGCAAATCAACCCAAATCGACGGCGCAACTTTTATTGCGCAACAAGTTGATACCCGTGTCTATTACTACGCGATTCAACCTTCAATTGTATTGCGAGTTGAATCGCGTGTTGAATCGCGCAGATGTGACCCGGGCTTTAGTTGAACTTGCAACAACTTAGCAATACAGTATGTACAGTATGTAATAGTATGAGTACAACATTATGAATGAGTACAAGTAGAATTCCCCTAAGTACAGTAGGTATGAGTACAACTACATGAGTACATGGCTCTGGTCTATCTAATGGTGAGTACAAGTTTGTAACCTTGCAATTATGCCTACAATAGATTTTCAAAAATGCCCAAGAACTAGGTATGCCGATACAAATTCTCTGAGCTCGAGTACCAGTATCTATAGCCAACTATGCTGGAATGGGTATACAGTAGCAGAGAAAACAGACTCACAACAAGTCACTAACTTCAACAATTTCAGTGCGAAAGTGGAAATTTTCATGGTAAAGCAGGACTTATCATATTCACTACCAATGAGAAAACAAAATGGAGTACAGTGGCAAGATCGAAAAATGCGAAACTGCAGGGCAAGCTGTCAACTTATATTGGAGGCGAAGATTCTCACTGAAAAAAGATTCTTCAAACATAAAATCATCAAGGTCCTGGTTCTCTTCCAGCTAAGCTACTGTATTACTTATATAGTAATATTGTAAATGGACTTGCTTTCAATATGACTAGAATCCAACATTTCCTTCATGCGTGTCACACACTATGCGCTACCAATTAATTAACGCAAAAAGATCCATACATGTTACTATTTGGAGATCAGATGCAGGGTAAAATAATCACTCTAAAATTGTCAAAGGTGTACATAAGAGTGTGAACATCTGTATGTTAAGTCATATATGTGTGTGTCTCCTGTGTAAATACTATATGTACAGTAGTCTCTAACTGTGTAAAATACTCTTTCAAAATAAAATAAAACTGTTAGCAAACTGCTTATCCACTAGAGAGCCTGTGTAATAGAATGTGTAAAAGTAAGTTGGCCTGATGTTTCGATCCTAGCAGGATCTTCTTCAGAGGCTAAATTATGACAAGTACAGTAACAGAAGGGACAAAAACACGCACAGAAAACAGACAGGTTAATGAGCACGGTGAACACAATGAACACAATGAGATAGATGAAAGGGGATTAAAATACTCTTTGTGAGAGAAGTCCTGTGTATAATCTACTGTACAAAGTAAGTACAAAGTATGTACTTTAATAAGTTTTGTGTGTCTCATATATACAGTAAATTAAACTAAATGTAACATTTCCACCTAACTCTCAAAAAAAGTCACACTGTATCCTTGAAGTGTCCAGTATACTGTACCCTCACATATCTTCAACACTGAAAATATGAAAGATCAATACACAATACTACATATTATATGACTGTCCAGCGTGTTGCCTGCATCCAGTTACGATTTTTAAAAGCCATCCCAGCATTTTTGTTGACATATCTTGTTTACAAGGTTTTCATATTTTTTACTTCTGCTGACCTTTAACTTCTACCACAACAGTAGGCCTTATTGAACATAATTATGGGGCATCCATGCACATATATATACTAAGTTTACACAGTCCATCCCAGCTTCCATCCTTGAAAGCAACAAATCACACCCACCATACTGTACCATCATGATTGCAAAAGGTTAAGATTTTGATGGAAGACAAAAACACATCATCTTTTAGTAGCCCCTAGCAGTGTACCAAGAATAGCTTTTAATAGTGTATATCCATGTATGTGACTATTAATAGTACGGACTGTAATATAAAAGTCCTCATAGAGTTAAACAAAGGATCTGAACAAGAGATAACACTAATTACTGCATGGGTGACAACAGAGAGCATGGTTTTATTTAACACCACCATTCAATGGATATGTACTGTATTTGCATTTAAAATTAGGATTTCAAAGGATTTCACGATCATGCAATGAGCACTGACTGTTTCCCACACATTTTAAGCCAACTAACTTCCATTCTGCCTACTGTACTGTAAGTGGGAGTATGGGAAGGATAGTGGAAAGAGGTGGCAGAGGTGTTTATCTTTCCCCCATCCCCGCCCCCCTCCCAGTAATATTAGTAGTGATGTTGAAATTACTTCGGCTTTATAAAGTAACTTGGCAAACTTAACTGGCAAAGTCCATCTCCATTCAACAAGATCTTCCTAGACTTGGGTAAGAATTAATATATTCCTGCACATTAACATGATAAAAAGAAAGATGGCCATAGGTCAAAGGTCTTTGCAGACAGGAAAGGGGGAGGGGCTGGGACATCCTGAAAGCTCAGACCCTCTATTTATTGATCTAGGAAGGCTAACTGACGATCAAGCTTGGCTTAATTTTTAAGGCGTCAGATTTTCTCAAAGCAAACAAAATCAACCGAAAAACAGGGTGTTAATGTATACAAATATATAAACACACATGAGAATAATATATATATTCCAAGAATAAGAGCTGTTAAGAAGAATATGGTACACCCCTTAAAGAAGGAAAAGGCTGTGGGTGGATGGATACAAGGCAGAGTTGGAATTAGGTGAGGTCAGGGGGGCAGTTATAAAAGTTGTAGATTCTAGGGAGAAAATGAGAAATTATAATGTTTCACATCATACAAGGTTGATGGTCATAGAATAACAAACTAGAGAGAGTCTTCATTGTAGCATGAGTTACATCACAATTTCTTTACCAAATCAATATTTTTTCCAGTAATTATGACAATTACTTTTGTCTGGATACTGTAAGGTCTGCACTTTTGGATAGAAAATGCCTTTTTCTTTTGCATTGGAAATTTCCATCTCACAAAGATGCTTAAAGGACTCCAAATCCAACATATTACATGAGATTAATGCAGGGGGGAAACATTATCCGTAATCACATCAAAATATTGATATGCAAAATGGGCAAATTATAATTTTATAGTATTTAATATGGGACAAAGTTGACAGCCTTCAAAACTGCTACGCGGAAGTTGGATACTAAATTATTCTCAGTAAGAAAAAAGAACATTAAAGAATTTCTGACATTGCCTGCTCGATTTGCTCAAATGGCAATTCTCTATGAGTTTTGGAACAATTACTGTATATATGCAGTACACCAAACTAACTGGCTAAGAAAAATTTACAAATGATAACACTTAACTACCTGCCTCCCTCCCTATGACCCACTTTGTCCTCTTGTCAAATCTACTGTACCACTTTCAGCAGCCCACAAGTGTTTTCACCACTATTTGATAAGATTTTTCACCTTGCCTTAATAAAATAAGGCATTCAAAATATTGTTATTGTGATTAATTGTTTTTTTCAGTTGAGCTAGATAAGTGCATTCATTCAAAGTTACTATACCATAATGCATTTCTTGTTTTTGTTTCACTTTCTTGTTCCAGGGTTTTGTTTTTTTAGACCTTTGCATCAAACACTGGTTTAGACAGAATGTAGAATGCCTTTCAAGGATACATTAAACAGTTAGTAGTTACCCTGGAAGCTACTGATAACATTTATATAGTCAACTGTCTAAACATTAAATACACCAAAACCTCTGAGAAAGTCAGGACAGACTTAAAGGCCGACTTTGGTATTTTATGGGTTCACATTATACAGACAGTGATATTACAGTATTCTGTACACTACAGTAATGTAGGCTACCTTACTTTGTGCATTGAAGTATTAACAGGACACTGACTATGTCTTGCAATGTGATCTGAACTTTATCCCCCTCTGCCTCCATGGTTTTTACCTGTCAATGCATACGTAGGACTGCAGGAAATGTTATCGATCTCAGAAATAAATACACTCTGTCTTTACTTTTACAATGTACAGTTAATTTAACCGGGAACAATATTAAAATTGTGATAAGACAATTTAAGAAGAAGGAAGTACTGTACAAAGGACATTACAATTTGGAAGTTCAAGGTGCTTGCAAGGATTTTATAATCCCTTATCTATTTGTTAATACAGGTATGGGCAATATGAACTACTGTGTGACATACTGTACATGTGTGCCATTTCCTCATGTTCACTAACGATCGATTACCCACATCTAGGCAGTTTCCCCAAACATTGCCGCGGTGGGTATTTACAAATGACGATACTTACCTGCCTCCCTTCTACATATATGGGTCAGATCCAAAACCTGTCAACCTCAGGGCTAAAATTTAGATGATCATAGTTATCAATTTTGATAGTTTTGTCCAAAAGAAGAACAATTTAAGCTTGCTTGGCAAAAAAATTAAATTTGTATGTTTCTTTGTTAACGAGTACTGCTTAATTATATCAACAATGCACTTAAACCAGCGTTATGGACGGAAACAGCAATTTGTGCCACTGAACTGCAAGGAATGATGGAATTCACAGGAATCTGCACCTGAATAATTGTTTATGGTACTGATCTCTCCAAAATAGTTTTTGAAAAAATAAAGTAGGGCATCCCTAATTAAGATGCTAATCGAGAAGAAAATCATTAATTCCGTCCATAACGCTACCTGATGTCATTAATCTCCTGGCAATTTAAAAGTTCACTTCAGTGATAAAATTTGCATGTAATCTTCTGAAGGTTATCAATGCCATTAAGGATGAAGTGAAAAATTACCAGATTCCTGCATATTGATAAGCTGGGGTTCAATGAAACATCTATGTTATGGATGGAATTAGGAAAACGTTATGGACGGAATGTGAATGTTATCGGATGGAAATTACTTTCTTTGGAAAAACTATGCAGAATGTTTTTTATTAAGTTAAATCAAAGCAATCAAATGTGAATGAATGTTATTTAGGATGGAAAACCTTTTTTTACATGTACATTACAGTATTTTTCTAGGCTTTCAGGTGATGTTTTCCCTAATTTAAAAAAAAAAAGAAAAGAAGATATTTCTGTAAAAATCCCAAACTTTGCGGATTTTTCATTTCAAAATAAGGCAAAACGCCCTCCTGAAATTTTTTGTACAAACAGGGTGGTACTATATCTCTTCCAGAAAAAATTATCAGATTTTTTCAACATTACGCATTTTGAGTTATTGGTCATCAAAGATGACCTCTTTTGTACATCGGAGCAGCTTAACAACTACTTAAATTATTATTGAGAACAGCTAGAACCCTGAAATTTGTTTAGGGTAAGAACTTTATACTTATAGTTGAAGTATAAAACCCTGACAGCTCTAACATGGTTACTTTGGTAAAAAATTGGCATCAAAACTCCTACCTCATGCTGAATCGCAGCATGAAATAGCAACTTTAGAGTTGCACAACTTGCAAACATATCATAGGAAAGCATTGTAATCATTATTTTGTAATGTTTGTACCAGACATAATAACCTCTGAAAGAATCAAGTACCCTGAAGCAATGGTTTAGGAGCAATTCATCACTAAAAATAGCACATTTTTTAGTGAAAAGTACAAAAATCGTATATTCTGACACTTTTAAGTGGACCTAAATCCACAAGACAATATTTTTGTAGCCTAATTTTTTATTTTCCTATTCTATGGGATAGACTCTATAGGCATCTGTAATAGAAAGGTAGTAGAATGGTTAATTGCTGAGAAATGAGACCTCAAAAGTCAAGAAAATGCCATGGTGGCGACAAATTGCGGAATTTCAAAGTGTGATAAATCGGCTGGAAAGCAATGCAACTGAAATTTTCAGAATATGCTTATTTCATGATAGTCCAATCATACAAAAAATTTGGGAATTTTTGGAGAGGGTGCAGCAACAGCCATTCTTGATTTGACACGGAATGACCCTTATAAATCCAAGTTGTCATCCTTATGCAACGTGGTTTTTGTGTATGAAGGAGACTGGTGGTTGGAAAAGGTGGACCAAATATCAGTTGACAGTAATGATGTCTATGTCTCCTTCCTACACCCTAAGGGCCCTACCAATACTTTCTTCTGGCCATCACCTGAGACAAATATCCCACTAGGAATGATCATGGGGAAACTAGAACAGCCTGTCCTCCTAATTTCAAGTAGCAAAGTGGGAATTGCAACAAGGGTGGTTGAATATATTAGGGACAAGTTTCAAAGAGATTGTGAGCCGTGATGGTGACGAAAAATTTTGACAAATATGAATCGATGTATTTTGTTGAGATTGAAAAGTCTATTTCAAATTTTCATGACTGTTCAACCATACAGGCCTCCCATGTCCACAGTTTTATTTGCATGTGTTGTTTTCTTTCATACAAGCTTTGCAGACTGGTGAAACTTTGATTGCATTGGTATTGTTTGAAGGAGGTGAAGCCACAAAAGTGAAAAAAACAAATGGGAAAAGTACTGACAGCCTCTGCTTATAGTGCTGAAAGCCACCTGATGAGTACCTTCAGCAAGAGTGAAACTTTTCATGTGCTGTAGCAATTCATTTCAGGCTAATTCAATACTTTCCGTCCATAACATTCCGTCCATAACAATTCCCATTTCAGGACTAGCTCTTTCCCTTCTTATAATAAATTCAATTTTATTTGATATTATTACACATATTGGCCATAAGTATTAACTTATAACACACACTTCACAATTCAAGAGTTGATCCTAAATCAGGACAAAACCTTCCGTCCATAACGTTGTACATTCCGTCCATAACACAGAATTTTGGTTTGGGGTAGTGGGTTAATAGAGGTACATTGAAGATTATGAGTGGGAGTATGATAAAGCTAAGGTACCAGGCCTGTGATGAAAAGTACCTGATACTTTGAAATCCTGAACACTTCACAGAGTTTTGACCCACTATGAAGGTTGGTGGATATCGATCATTTTTCTGATTCCGTCCATAACGAACACCTAATTTGCATATTCAGACTAATATTGCACTATCCAATTAATTTTTTTCCGTTATATGGTAGAGGTATCCCAACTTAGATCAATCATGCATACCTTACCAAATACTAACTCTCACACTATTTTTGATGGGACTTTATCTCTGTGAATTCCGTCCATAACATTGGCAGAGGTTTTGGATCTGACCCATATACACACTGAAATCTACCTAGCCTACTTTGGTCAGTATCCCCAAAAAAAAGACCAAGAACCTAGATTCTAATTCCGTATGAAAATCGCTGTACATACTGTAAGAAATCTGAACAATAAAACGCACAATGTTGGCACTTTGGATGGTAGAATGAGAAGGGCATTGACGGGATGAGCCCTTCATAGAGGGCGCACAGTGTTAAAAGGTTACCAGTTCATTCTAGGCACGGTAGAAGGAGGTGCTCAGGTTGGGGAGACAGGTAAGCGAGGAATGAAGTAAATACTCTGAAATCCACCTAGGCTACTTTGGTAACATTTCAGCACTGCACCCCCATTGACCTTCGTACTTTAGGGTCAACATCCACTTCCTCTCCCTTCCACATCTACCGATGATTCGAAAGGGTAATTACACTTTAAATTACCTACATCAAACCAGATGGCGACACCATGCTTCATTACAACAATGTTTTATCACAAAACTTATCTGATTTGGTTATTTACAAATGACAATCCTGACCTCTCCCCAATCAATTTACATACCCTGATCTACTGTACCTTATGTAATGTTATGTTCTGTTTAATTGCATTGGTGTACAGAAGTAACAATTAATTAAATCAAACAACACAAGCACAGCTGCTTTCAAGAGCTAGTATGCATAGGTAGAGATTTAAAACTGCACACGGACAGTTTACAGTACTTAGGTAAGTTTAAAATATTCTCTTTGTTACAGTATGAAACTGAATTTTTATTCAAAAGCTCAACCGGATGACAAACTTGCAAACAACAGAGACACCATGAATTTCCACGGAAAGAAGATGCAAAAGGGGGAAAAAAATGAAGAAAACCCTGAAAAGGACACTTCCATTTTCTCAGAAACAGTACGTCATCAATTCTTCACAAATTTGCAAGAAAGTTTACACAGAAAGTATGAACATTCTATGTAGGTTTACAAAAAAAAATCTTTTTTGGGAAAACCCCTGCAATTAGTCTTCCAAACTTTCATCCAACGGTTCCTGCTTTTCCGAAAGGTTACCAGCAAAAGGTTATCAGAAGCAACATCAGTTGATGGCAGATAATTTGTTACAAGTTTTTAGGAAGTAAATCCTAGGTTGTTGTAAACTTGAACCCAACTTGAGTGCAATATGTACCAAGTGACCTCATATCATGATCCACACTGCTCAAGGGGATTTACTGCACACTCTTTACCAACAGTACTAGCTGTAGGAGAAGCTGTAACTGTTTACAAAGTCCAAGCAATACTAGGGAAAAGGGAAAGTTCTGTTGGGATCCCCCTAAATTTTGGTAACTTGCAGTAACCAATTTTATGCATATGGTACTGAAATTTCTGTTTGATTCTGCCTTTAAAATTGCTGTATTGGGAATTGCTGGGGTCCCCCCTCCCAAACCCCTTTCTTTAACACTGTGTCTTTTTCCAAAAATTAAGAAATCAACATTTATGGATGACTTTATAGAACTGTACGCAAAATATGAAGTTAGGCGTAAATGTTGGTTTTACCATTCCCAACATTTGGTCACATTCAGTCTGAATGTTGGGGGGTGGGGGTGGGGGTGGGCCCAGCAACTCCCAATACAGCAATTAAGGCAGAATCAAACAGAAATTATCTCACAGACCCAAAGTGCCCATTGTGTGAAACCGAAGTGCCAATTTTGGGAAACTGCGCAGCTCAAAAGATTGTGGCATATGTAGCCTGGCTGCAATACAGACCCTATAGTAGGATGTACTATAGGGTCTCTAGGCTGCAAGAGGTTGTTGCAGCCCCCTCAGCATCCTACTTTTGGCACAGTGCCTAAATACACACAGGTTACGATAGTCATGTTCATCTCATACCTGTTGGTTGCACACATAATTTAAGCCAGTTGTTTTATTGATGCATGCCACAGACTGACTTAAATAATTGACTTCCATTCTGCATATAAAATGCACAGGTACCTTACAGTATTATACATGGGTCAATAAACTTTTTCATGGACACAGTGCAGACAATTCTGTGTACAATATAATAAAACCATCATAATTATAAGAATGATGTAGGCATAGTACACAGCTGTGCACTGAAGTAAAGTAATATACTGCATGACACTCAATGACAAATATTTTGAGAAATGAATCCTTAATTGATACTCACTCACTTATTATCATTCCTTTGATGGAAACA
This sequence comes from Apostichopus japonicus, assembly GCF_037975245.1. Classification (NCBI taxonomy): domain Eukaryota; kingdom Metazoa; phylum Echinodermata; class Holothuroidea; order Aspidochirotida; family Stichopodidae; genus Apostichopus; species Apostichopus japonicus. The sequence continues at coordinate 9,797,138 of NC_092566.1, read as the reverse complement.
ATGTATGAATGGAGGGTATTTCTACTACATACAAGTTTGGTCAATTATGAGCTCTTTTCCAGTAGTAACTGGTAGATTACGGTCAAATATACAGTAGTTGACCAAATGCAACAAGGCAGTTTAACTTAATGTAAATAGATACTGTACATGATATTAAAGTAGCTAGCATACATGCCCCTATAAAACGCTTTGTGTTTCCTAATTTGACCAACTAACTAGCCATCTATATAACATTCCTTCAACCAGAATTAGTATGAGAATACTAAAATCACCTTGCATCTTTCGCAAAGTTATCACAAAACGCTTTCCAGTCCATGCTCCACTGTATCATTGGAATCACCCAAAACTATAGCTTGGGGCAAAATAGGCAATTTTTGAAATTGGCATTTGTAGCACTGTAAGATATTGAGACAATCGAATCAGATTCTAGCGTTTAAATGCCAGGGGAGCTTGCAATGGCATTCAAGAATCTACTACTTTCCCAGCTTTACGAAGAAATAAAACAGGAAAAAAAAATAGTGTACAGTAGTACAGTAGTTGAGGTTACACTATACAGTGCTGTACAATTCAGTTGGTCATCCCATGGGCATGAACACAACAATCTACACATGTATGTAGTGGAGAGGGGAATTTTATTTGGGGAGGGCGGGGGAGGGGGTATATTTTCAAAATTTTGATGATGCCTTTTCTTCAGTTAGTTTTGACCCTGTGGTAACCTCAAATATGTTTATAACTTAAAAAAACATATACAATGTGATGTAGGACCAATTGAATTTAGAAACGATATGGGAAAGAGCTATTTACTCAAATTTAGCAGTTTTTTGACATCACGCCAAGGTTTTTGATTGCTTTTGAACGCAATTGCATTTTTTGACAATCCTTCACAACTTTAGTTTTCATTTCTCTCTCCTACTCTTGCTGGTATTTCCTTGTGGTTCTGACTTTTCTGGATAGAAAGAATTCCTTCATATCAAATTTTTATTACCACTTGCTATTCCTTTTGAACTTTCCAAGCTTCCATATATCTTTTCTTCAAGATTTCAGCCTATTTTTGCCTGAGCATATTATTTTGTACATGCATATATATTGGTTTGTGCTTTGAAATTTAGACTTTAAGTAGCCTTGTTCTTTCTGAGTGCATGCATACAAGATATGGGTGATGACCCAGAGTATGGTCAATGGAGGTGGGGAATGGGGGTGCTAAAATGTTACCAGTAACATATATTAGGCCACTGTAGATAAATTGGTAAGGTGCAATATTAGAGTCAAGACAGGTAAGAGAGAAGCATGTTAAATCTTGTCAATTCCAAGGACAACCAAAACACAAAACGAAAATATGTTACAAATTTGCCCAGGCTGTGAGGTATATGGTGCCTTGTTTTGCTTTGTTAATAATGGTTTCATACACCTGATACATTTAAGGTACAGCACTGTGGTCCAATAAGTGTAAACTACATGCAGACATTCAGGAGATGAGGAGGGTTTCTGTATTTACCAGTATGTAGTCCAATGACTTATATCCTGCCCAGAAATTGATAGTTCCTACCAAGAATCCAAGATACAACATATACAGTACTTTTTACTTATATCTTCATCTCCTTGACCTAGTGCCCTACACTAACTACCATCAACTTTAAAGCCAACTTTAATGAAATACAAAACCATGCTGGCAGCGTGCACTGCTTTTTAAGACAAACATTGAGTATAAAATTGTAAATGGAAAAAAAAAAAAAAAATGGAAAAAAAAAGTCTGCTAAATAATATAGTACTTTAGTAGAGAACTACAACGCTTTCAAAGGTCTAGAATTTCAATTTAAGCCACTTGCTCATTTAAATGCCCCCGCATGTTAAAACGAATTCCATCCGTCATTTTCCTTGAATTAAAATAAAGGTAACATACGTCTGTATACTGGCAGACAACTACAGCAGGAAAACATGTTGTGTTTTAAACATTATGATTAGTAAACTAAGAAAGTTTATTGTACAACAAACAATTAAAAAGGTTTAGTTTGTTTCCTAACTGTTTTCCACCAAAAAAACTCATGGAAATCGATATGAAAGAAGACAGTCTACTTCTTATTTGTTGCATTCGGGTTTATTGAAAAATGCAAAGAATCTGTCAGGTCAAAGTGGAAAAAAAAAGACCAATTTTACTAAAATTCCTGCTTTAATGATCTTACTTAAATAATATATTTCAAAATAGGGGGGAAAAAATGTATTTCATACAGTGATGCCCTCATTGCAACTGTACGTGTGTGTGTGTGCATGCACTAACACACACGTGTCATTACAGTATAGTTATATTACAATCACAGTACTAGACTCATGAATAAGCAAACAAGGCTAAAACCAGGGTACTAGCTGGCCCCTGGATGCAATTCTCGATCAATAACATAATTTTTTTTTTAAACTGTTACCCTGACTCCAATGCTTCCTTGAGTAATGTACAGTAGCAATAAAAAATATTTATACCAAAAAGAGATTTTATTGGGAGGGAAGGGGGAAAGAGGGGGAGGAGGAGCGGCATAATGTTGGTTTGAACAAGATTGTCAAGTTTTTGTGCCCCTCTCTCAGGTTGTTAAAGACCCAAAATACAAATCTATCATTTAGATAAATTTTAAATTTTTTGTAGTTCATAAAAACTTCATGTGACTTGATGTTAATCATATTAATAGCCACCATCTGTTATTTACTAAATAGAAATCGAATGCCAGAAAAGGGTTGCTCAAACTTTTCTAGTCACAAAATCGGTTGCAGAGCGAAAAAACTTGATCTTGCATACATTTGTCTGTTTACATTAAGGATCAGATACCTCCCACAGACTTCTGCATTTAAATGATTTTGAAACCATGAGCATTAACATTAAACCCTGTGCCTGGTATCAGACCTACTGTAGGCATTGGTGAAAATTCCAAACTAAAAAAAAACAGTTATAAAAGTTTGCTACAAACACTGGTACAGTAACATCCTGTACTGGTAAGATGCTACATTGAAGACGTGTATTAAGTAATGAGTCTGTGTGATATTAATATTAACATTTCGAACACATTTGCACAGTACAATGTGTTTCTGACATACTAAGGGTATCCATCCTCTAATATTTAATGAGACATGTAAAAAAAATGATTGATTAGCTAGACAGTGCAATCATGAATTTCTTCAAATAAAGATGGTGTATAATCAGTTAGGTACAGCAGGTGTGCACGAGGTATAATTTATTTGGTACTGCATCTAGCAAAATGCTACAGTATGCAAAATGGTCGGGTTGCTATAAATATGCAACAATATATATAGACGTTTAGGTACATGTTGTAGGCACACCCCAAACCTTACCTTAGTTTGGAATGACTGTTTGCTATGAACATCCTAGCCTAGTGGTATCAATCTTGCACTGTCCTCCCCCCCCCCATGACCCTCAGGGGTCAATGCCCCTTTCCGTCCAAATTTAGTACCATGCCTTTGAAGCATGTGTCAATTTTTTCAGGTTCATAGGAACCATTCAGTATTAACTGTATATCATAAGAGACATAAAATACATACTGAGGCTGCAAAACTGGTACACAAAATAACTCAATTATTGTATACCCTTGTACATGCAGTAAACAGGGAAACCTGACATGACACATTTTAAGTACAGTACTATCAGGTGCGGGGTCTTAAATGTCAACATGGGGAAGCTTTACTCCAACTCTTAAACAAATCTTACAGAAAGCCAACTGTGAAAGAAATCATGTATTACAGTTGTTTAACATGACACAACAGGGACAACTTCATATATATTCTTATATTTTGAAACTTTCAGTTTACATACTATTAAGTAACCTTCACTTTAACCTTCTCTCATCCCCCCCTCCCCCACACCCAATTCCCCCCTCTGTACCTAATCTAGCAGAATAAGTACTGCTTAATCTGCAAAAAGCTATGTATGAACTATTACACTGTGAATTTTCAGATAATTGTTCTGTACAGATCTATGCACCAAATTTTCTTTTAATTAAACTGTTCTGTTTTTGTACTATGTACATGAATATAAACTACATCTGGTGACCTCGGAATTGGCATTAAAATGCCAGACAACTATCTATATGTACTGTCCTATAAATAGTGTACTTTAATATAAACACAAGTGAATATACTGTACTGTGAAAGACCTCAGAGATGCAGCTGTGTCCAAGAGGGGGAAAAAAACCGAATACCAATGACAACATATATCCATTAAAGTTTTTAGTAGGGGCAGAGGAATGAAGAATGACGTAAAAGTCTTCTTCCTCGGCATGCATCACAAAGCCCAAGCCAATTATAGGATCCCCAGGCACCAAGCTCGATTATTTACACAGAGATAGCTTACTGTAGGTAGCTGCACTAATTAATGAAAGTTAAATCGCAGTTGAATGCAATGCTCGGCATTGCTGTCAGGATTATACATGGCTTGACCACAGATACATGTAATGTTTCATCTTCCTCAAAGATGTAAACAAGATCCTGCACTTTGTAACAATGGTTCAAGAAATATACTGCATTGGTGATAGTTCTTGAAAAGAAAATCATAAAGGCTAGAAAAACATGATGTCAACAGAGGACACTTCCATTTCAGCAGGGAATATACATATATATATATACTGTATAATATGTTTATATCTAAGTAGGATATTGTATCTCCCAAATGGAGCAAGAATTTTCTTTCATTGTTTGGGGGAGGTTTAATCTACCCCGCCCCCCAAATGTACAAAAATAAATAAATAAATACAAAAGGAGAGGAAATAAAAGAAAATAATGCACAACAAAATAATACACTAGTGCTACAGTAGTTCACCAGCTAATGCTACTGCAGTCCTTGAAAAATGACTACTCCTCAATTTGTTAACATTTAACATGAAACTGACCTACTGCACTGCACTGTTGGTGGTGGGTGGTTACATTAATTCACATCATTCTTGTCAACTTAAAGGACTCTTTTTAATTGTTAAAACAAATCTTAATGTGGTAAACACATAGACAGAGATCTGTGAAGAGAGACCATACATATTTATAAGGAATGATAAAATGGTTTGCCTTGTAAAATACTCAGGAAATATGTATTTCCTGTTGTGGGACCAAACTTGCAATCAGAATACTTCTTGATTTTTCCACAGTCATGGCATTGCATGCAACATACTGTACAGAGCCCATGCAGGTACCTGTACATGTACGTAAATACCAGTCAGTACAGAGATCTTTGAAGAACTCCGATAATCGTTATATTCAGAGTTGGCAACAAAAAATGAAATTTCGACACTACTGTACAGGCAGATCTATGCAAAACACTACAGACTCTAACTGACAAGATGTTATTTACCATCTATAGAAGAAATTCTATGAACAGGTACTAAAGGATGTTACATACTGTATAAACTACAGTGTTCATTCAACCTTTTGTTATTACAACATGTAACTTTAGAAGCCTGACGACAATATTCCCAGGAAGAAAGCCTATATTTAGAGAAGAGACACATGTTTACATACATGTATACATACATATATTATATACATATACATACATGCAGAGAACTACATTTACAAGTAAGTATATTGTATATATATATATATATATACTGCATGAATGATCTGTCTAGACCACATAATTCAGTGTACACAACTTCATTGGCCACATCATGTATATAAACTAACAACTATGCTTAAACAATTGACTTACAGTACAACTCCAAACATGCAGTATACCAAACATAACATCAACAGCACACCTGTACAATTAAATGAACCTGGCTAACAAGATGTCATGCTTGCTCAACCAGTTAGAACTCTAATCTAACTGAATTTATTTACCGTACGAGTACGGTATCATAACTTTATGAGTCTTTAACACAGAAAGACAAAGTCTCCATCAGTAATCAGTTAATGTAGTCTTCAATAGACTAGGACAGAATGCCGTGTGGTTATATACCTGACTTCAGGTCTACTGTTTTTCAACAATTTATCCGTATTTTCATTCAAATGTGGTACAGTATTGAACAACACCATTCAACTGGTCAGCTTACATATACTGCACGAAATTATGACCAAATTCTTTGGGTTTTCCAGAAACTTTCTACATATGTTTATACCTTCACTTGCACAAAATTCTTGAGAAATGCAGTAAAGTATGAATGGCAAACACTTTCGTTGAAATTTAAATCTTGACAGGATTCTATCATCCAATTGTCCTTTACTTATTACCTTTATATACTTTCAACAGTACTCTTTACTGTACTTTGAAACACTTGAACAATTCTGCATGACAGTATAAAAAAATACTACATGCAATACTGATACAGAATACTGTAGCAAACAATTTGAGGGACTGGGGTGGTGGTGGGAAGGGATTAATGTTTTAGGGTAGTTCATTCACGATCAAATGACATTGCATTACAGTACTAGTGTACAGGGCATTGTATTGAGTACATAACTCTTTCACACCACATACTGTACTTGATACAAGTGTTGGATTACTCATATATGTACACATACTGTAGTGAAAGACAGAGAGTGGATAGGTATGGCATATGCAGGCCTTGAAAATGTGGCTATTTTACATGTACTATAAAAATGCCAGTACTTAGATTTTGCCATTTGCCAGACTTAGCAAAAAGAGGCACTGTCAATTTTCTGCCAGCAGACACTAAGAAATTAAAACAAATGTACCTGTATGGGTAGTCGGTTCACAATCGTCAGTCCAAGAATGGGCATGATTTTCATCATACTGTACGTGTACCATTAGCCCTGTACTACCACTTACTAGCAGCAGATATTATTACTGTAGGCTGTTTTTAATAGACTAGAAATTGACTGATGTGTGTAGTAATTTAGGAAACGGCCAGTGAGAACTTGATGACTGGCATTTTGATTTAATAGCAAGTGGCTAAGAATTGTGAAATTCTTGGTAATGAGAGCAGTATAGAAGAACTTAGCATGCATAGACTCCAGGATGTGTGGCATGATTAATTCAATTTGGTTTCGGCTTTGAGTACAACATTTCTGTGTGCTGCCGTGTTGGATGAATCTAACCTAAATAGCAATTACCGACTTTGCAATCCATCTTTGCCAACATGTTTTGATATGTTTGGCTTTTCTTTCTCTAGTTAATAAAGAATTCAGTTTAACATAGGAAACTTGAATGCTATCTGTGGCAGCAATACAATAAGTACAGATTCAGTTTACATCAAATCCAATGAAGTTAAAGTGAAAAATTTGAATGACATGAGAGCAGCCCCCGACTAATAGGCATTATCCTAAAAAGTTGCTCCCAAGTACCCGTTTGATGATTGGGGGTCGGGCCCCCAGATATCCGTTCATTATGCCTTGAACTCGGCCTATACTGTAGGGCCACACAGAAGCCTAACCTTGCTGCGTATAGGCTATGCAGGCCTTTAGTTTGATATGGTAAGACTATAAACAACTGTCTGTTTAACCATTGCGCTGATTTATAAGGCAAGAGGTTGAATATTTATTGTATATTCACTACTTTTATCCTAAAAATTACATTTTCAACACATACAATATTTTTCTCCCAAAGATGTATCATAGTGATCTATGAAAAAGTTTCCTACTGTAACTTGCAAGTGTTTACAACAGTTCAATGCCCCACTGAACGAACTACTCGTGAAAATGTGGTTTGCATTAAATAATTCCTTAAAGTATTGTTGGGGTATATTCCCATAAAAGTGCTGAAAGTTACGGCAGCTACTGTATATGGCATTCTTGTGCAAGGCCTATCCAACCTCTTTTTTCATGCAATATGCACTAAGGCTGGCTCTCTAGTAGGAGGACCTAGGTAGGTCCCGGCTATTAATAGATTAGTTGGAAAGTCTGTACAAACTACAGTACACCAATCAACCCTTATTGTTATATGGTAATGTGTGATGTGTAGTTATGGACCAATAACATGATGCTTGATTTTTTCAAGTATGGAAAATTTCTTTTCAACATATGTGGGATCATTCTACTAAATTTGACATGGGGATGGTCAACTCATGAACTGCCCAAGACCAAGAGTACATGTACAAAGTTCAAGTTCTGTTGCACTGAAAGTGTTAAAGTACGCAATGCGTAGAGATTGCTTATGCTACACAGTGCAGTATGCCACTAGTTGATCAGATATAATACCCAATTTTCACCAAATTTTACACTAAACACATCAAGATAGTTCAGAGAATATCACCGAAAGAAGAAGTAAAGGGACAAGACATGTGATTTGCATCCTCCCTTTCATTAATTTGAATAAAAATGTACATAAATGAAAATGAATAGCCTTGTTAGGGATTTTTACAAATTTCCGGACCAGGTAATAACAGCTTGGACCGGGTAGTAATCATTTTAGGTCGATCACACAGGTTCCTTTTCCCATCACTAGTGAGATCAAAACATTCAGTGACCAAGTTGCCCAAAACATGTATGCTAGTACAAAAGATTTTCTGCTATTGTTCAAAGAAGTGGGGAGTCCAGTACTCCTGATACAAAGAGGTTAGCCCTGGACTAACCCTAATCTAGGCTTGGCCTAACCTACTACCTAGGCTTAAGCTTTATTTACGTGCGTCTCAGAATTGGATACTGCCAGCTTCATGATCTAGGCTGTATCACTATAGTTACGCTTAATTACATGATACTGATTTTGGACCCAAGGAACTGTCCCATGCATAGCCCATCCAAGCCTAAGTACAAACTGAACAAACTTAGGCCTATGGTTAGGCTAAGTTAGAAATGTTGGTTACAACTTGCTGAAGACTTTCCAAGAATAACAATTTACAGACATAGCCCTAATCTATGCCTCAGTACGCCCATTTGAGCATTACAACTAACACAAATGATCCATGCTACTTCATCTACAGTCTGAAATAATAACACCTTCCTAACTTTAGCCTAGGCTAAGCCTAGCCTAGGATAAGGCTAATTGTTCATTGCTGATTAATAACACACCTTCTGCAATTACATCTTCCACTGTGACTTGATATCTGCTGAGATTGAACACACGTCCCACCACAGAACTCGTTGCTGTTCTTTTATTCCTCTTCATGTTTCCTCCAATTTGCTACGTTTGAATTGACAACTATAAAAAAGTGTGACACATTGTGTCATGAAAAATATAAAATGTAATTTTGTAAAGATCTAGTTCTGTTTGATATTTTTCTCTCTTCTGTATAGCGTAAACTCGACGTACCACTGTAACCAGTGTGGTAATATACAATCCTATACTCAGGGTATAGTAGTACGTGTGCATATGTAGGTATACTATATCTGCGCTACAGTGTTTGTACGTAGTCCTAATGTACTTTCCACAGCTGTGCAACTCATCGACATATATAAATCTGGACCGACTATGTCAATTAAGAGACGCTCGCAAAATCGTTGTAAACATGAATGGGCATGTTACGGGATCCTACTAACACTTATCACCCTTGTAATGCGCCTTCAATGTGTGTTCTACAACTAATCTCATAGCTACCACATTTCTGGTGAAGCTACGCGAACAATGGAATCTAGCTAACTTGCACATTTGTTCGATGTTTACAGTAATTATTAATTCCAAAATTGATATTTTGGATTTTTTTATTTCAAACAATCGAACTGTGTAGCTAGTACGCACGTAACATAATTTATGGTAGCATACACCTATTAAAAGCTCCATTGAGTAATGCGGTCTCTAAGTCTAGATCAGGGTTGTCCAACCTTTTGCAGAGGAGGGCCGCATGGAATGATTATGATGAAGGAGGGGGCCGCATGAACCCTACGCTCGATTTTTGCCCGAAGCCCAAGGCAACAAGATATGAGCACTGCGCGCGGAGCGCACTTATTTATTTTCCTTCCTGATAAAACATGAATAAAGTCCAGCCGCCCCCCCCCCCCCTCTCCGCTGAGAGAGTGTCACACAAACTGACCTGTATGCAGTTTTTTGGACCCAGAAGGTTCGAATGATTGATTATATAGCTTAAAATTGTTATCAATAAATCTGCTCACTAACATTTCGCACCGTAGAGCATCTCTGGCGGGCCGGACGCAACCATGCGGCGGGCCGGACTGTGGCCCGCGGGCCGTAGGTTGGACAACCCTGGTCTAGATAGAAGTTCTCACCAGCCATAGGCGTAGGAGGCGGGGGCTGGGGGCTACGTCCCCCAAGCAAATATTTTTGTGAAAATTCGGGCAATATGAGGAGAATTTTTCGGCACCTACTGAAAGAAAAATAAGTTGCAATGTGTTTTTCAATGGTTAAACTGATATTATTATTATCATTATTATTATAACGACTTCCCGAAAAATTCTAAACGATATGGAAAGAAATAACACGGCATATGATTATATGTCATTGGCATGCTATATGCAATAACCGATGCATGCCTATATGATATGTAGATTAAGATGTTGAACGTGCGCGAAGCGCGCGAAAAATGTTGGTGTTATTTTTCGGGCAAGTCGTTACAGCCCCAAATCAAACTGGGCTCCTACGCCTATGTCACTAGCTAAACCACTACGCATCAATGGGCAGCTGACAAGTTGGCCATTCGTGACACCATCAGTTTTAAGTATCATGGCCGTGCAGATGTTTTCTTTTCTTTTAGCGCGAGTCTTCACACCCTTTAAATTGCCTCAATTGGCCCAATTTTGGCATCACAGGTACTTCCATTCATGCTTTTCTACATGTAAGCCACGAAAACCAGATCCTGATTGATAACATATCAAAACTTTAACTGAGATAAGAGAACAATTGGGCGGATTGATGATATAGACTCTAATAGGAGTATGTCGCCATATACAGTAGACACAAGAGGCAGACGACTGGATTGGCCTCCTGGCCGTTTTTGCTCGTAAACAAAGATAGGAGTGACTGCTGTACGCAATCTATATGACTCTGACAGTAGATGTTCGAAAAGTAGCCAGGGTCCATGCAGATCATCAAGCCTCTGATGAAACAGAAAGTTCATTTCAACATCATTATCATCACATTCTAAGCAGTTATCATTTTCAAATTAACCGTAAGTATCCGTTTTCAGTGGTGGTCTGTTGTCTACGAAATTCTTCTCTTCGAGCTGACGAAGGGTTAAATAGTATGTCAGTAGCGCCTGGGAGAACGGCATATGACCCTCTATGGTATGCATGTTTTCCTTTGTCAAGTGAGAGTTCCAGATCATATATATATTTCGATGTATATAACTATCTTCTAAGTACCAACCCCAAGAATTTGATTATAGTTGTTCTGCAACTTCGCCACCTATTTGATGACTACATACCATGGCTATTCTGCGATCTACAATCCGGCATAGGTAGGGAAATGGAATGAAAACGCTAGTATCGAGTCTTATCAGAATATTGGACTACCAAAAGTGAAACAGAGCACAGAAAATCCAAAAGTTGCATAGAAAAACTAAAGAAAGTTGCCGAAGCAATTAAAACAGAGGGTACTGTGGTCGATTCTGGAAAGTTCGCCCATTAGCATGCTCATATATCCAGCTGTATATGAGCAGTAAACCGGGCTAACTTGTTTTTGCGGTGCTTAAGGAGTTATTTTCATTTATCTATTTCTATTTTTTATTGCAATCGATCAATCAATGTTCAGAGCCTCTTAAAAAGGACTTTAAAACGTACGGTTATCAAAGGGGCCACCCGGGACCATAACAATGATGATCATTGAGTTTGCATGGTATCGTGGGATTTTTTTCTCTCAATATTTTGTTGAGTCTTAGTCGTGAGAGGCGCATGCAACCCGTTTAAATATGTTACTTGTACAGATACATGTCTTTAAACAGCCTACCTGTAACGTGTGCGTTCCCCTGGTGTCTTCTCACCCCAGACTGTTTTGCATGTAAGACTGTGAACGTATGTGTGTATGCAGGGGCGGCGATTTGTTTCAAATATTCGGGGGTACATTTGCCTGGGTGCAGGCGCGTAGCAACTTCATCCCTAAAATTGTTCGCGCGCTTCGTGATATTTTGTATATATACCAAATTTCATTACGGATGCGGTCCGTCTCATGGGCGCAGAGCAGTCTTGGATAATAGTGGGGACGCGTATCTGCTCTCTGATAATATCTAAGCGGAGCGCGACCATTGGTTCGCGCGTAGCGTACAAGATTTTTGGGGGGCAAATATACCTCCCAGATCGCCGGAAATAACACTTCCCAGGCCCAATGATGCTCCAAAACCTCCTTAAATTTGAGATCTCATGGCTTAGAAATTTAAGTTGGGGGAAACACATGGGCGTCTGCTGAAAAAAAAAAATCAGGGGACAAATAATCCAAGTAGACTTTTGTATACGATGGGTCTGGGGTCCTCTCCCAGAAAACAATTATAGACTGCCGCAAATGCGATTTCCTTCTAATATTTAACAAATGTGGATAAATGTAATAAAATGAGAACTGCTGCATGTCATTTGCACAATGCTGGATCAAACTGCGCCAAAGTTCAATACAGGGAAATTTGCAATGCAGCGTTTTGTCAAGACAAATTTGTGGGGACACGGTATATCATGTCCCCACCACTAAAAAAATTGGTGGGGACGGGTCCCGCTGTCCACACCAGGATCTGCGCCCATGATCCGTGCTAATTCATTTCGAAAATAAGTAAAACTACTCTCGGTGAAAGTCTGTGTCGTTTTTTGGTGATATTTAGTAACAAATTGTGACACGGTTAGACATGCGCTAAGCGAGGATTTGCCAAGGGAGGGGCAAAGCCTATATGACAAACTATCTAAGCATGGCGCCACCATGAGTTGGCGTGAAGCGTAAAAGAAAATTTTGGCCGAAAATGCCTCCCAGATCGCTGGAAATGGCACTTCCCAGGCCTTGTAAGTTGCATCTATGATTTGGATAAATAATTTCACGCATTATTTACTATTTATAGCCACAAAAAAAAAACTATGCCACCAAATATTGGGGGGGGGGGGGATATTAGATACTATATCCCCCCACCTAAAATATTTGGGGGGGGGGACATGTCCCCCCGTACCCCCCCCCCCCACCATGATCGCCGCCCATATGTGTGTATGGCATTTCGCTCTTGGGGCAAAGATGCCACCATCAACCTTGTGCAAACTTTAATTCAATTGGAGGGTCTTATTCTCCAACCATGAGCAAAAAACTCCCACTATAAGAAGGCAAATGCAATAAATTGCATGTCTCATCGCAAACACCATTTATGGCAAATTATGTGCTAAATTACAGCATGATTAAAGTTCACGTCATTCATAATCGCTACCCGACACTGGATAGGCCTGAAGGGGTCTAAATCTGCCTAAATTGACCCAATTTTTGCACCATATGTACTTCCATAACATACCATAACATACCAATAAAGATGTTCTCCTGATGCTCTCTGGCACTTTTCCTGAGATAGGAGAACACTGATGTAGACTCTAATAGCTGTATGCCACCAACCTGAAGCTATCCCAGGATTCATCCCAGGATTCATCCCTGGATTCAAACTCATCATAGGACTCATCACAGGATTCAACCTCAGATTCAGATTAATCACCATAGTTTTTACGCCACTTTATACACATGAGCTGCATCCTATATATATGTGTTATAATAATCTCGGTTCTGCGCAGCTTGCAAGAACAGAAGATATATATTTCTTTTTTTGTACAACCATTTCGAAAACTTGTCCATTCTCAATTAACTAGGCCTATGCATTAAGTCGTTTTTCTTTCTTCGTAATTTCCTGTTCGATTAATAACATTAATGAACTTTTATACTTTGTTACAATCAGAGTTTCCACTTTTGGTGCCAAGACTCCACTTCAGCAACTTTCTCTCCGCGAAGGGAGTCCGAGGAAAACATCATGACATTACATGCAATCTCTCAAATTGAAATTAATCTCCTCGGAAATAGTCACAAATCGGGGTATCTATGCCAATAACAGGTCAGTCGAGCTTTGGAAATATTGTTCGCGCTTGTTGATGTCCATCCGAAAGTCACAAGAATAAATACTAAAGTCCTGCCTTTATCCGGGCATCTTGGGATCCCCCCCCCCGATAGGAAAATAAGGAGAACAGGTATTAAACTGACTTACGACTTCGTTTTAACCCTGTTAACTGCACCACCGTCACTGTTAAAGCACATCTTTGCGAAAAAGGACACTCTATAGCGCCTCCGTCAGTTGGAAATAACTTTTTGCCAATGTATACCTCGATTAGCACTTCCACGCCGGTAATTGTGGCGCTATGATTTGCATGGCGGTAGAGTTCCTTCACTAGAAAGCTCCCCGTCAGGGTGTCTAATGACTTTCACCGAGCCATAACCCAAAATATGGCAGGCAATCACAAGTGCATTTGACTCTGTATGACCCTACTTCGTATGTTAGAGTAAAACCCATTCGGTTCATTTGCCCACGATTTAGTAGCAGGTTAGATGTCAAAAAGTGTTACCTTCCTCCGAGCGGCTCGCGCTTGATCTACAAAACTTCTGAATAGAGTGATACTGCCATTCTCTTTACTTATAATGTTGTCTTGTCACCATGTGTATATCTACCACTGATATATATAGAAACATCTGAGCGACGCATCGTGTACTCATCTATCCAGCGGCATACACATTGAAGTACCGCGCGCACGTTCCGACAGCCATAATATCATTCCCATTGCATTTTCACGCCTGTCGTCAGGAACTTGAAGCAGTGTGGAGATTATTATGATTACAAGGTCAATGATCATGTGTATCAGGTCCGGGTCCTGAGCCAACGTGCCGGTGGGTAAAGTGAGAGGAGAGGACGAAAAATAAAGCATATGTTGATGTTCTATTGTGGGACTCGAGTCGGACCCCAGTCCGACATATTTTAAGACTCGACACTTCACTTGAGATTTGCCCCAGAAGACTTGTTGACATCTCTGCAAATATGCTGTGTTCGAAACTCTGCAACAAATTTGTAATGAATTCAACATTTATTATTACGACATAGCAAGATTAATTCGTAATTAAGAGGTAATAATTCGTTATTGCGTATAACGAATTCATAATTGAGAACAATCCAGAACATTTTTCGTGTGGCACTGCTTGCGTTAGAAACTTTATTCTTAAGTTAACTTATAGCGGTAGTTAGTATACGGCGCTATACAGATTTATCAGTCTAGCGCGTGCAGAGACCGTTCGGGAACTATATTTTGGCTCAGTGTAGCCTATATCAAAGATATTTCACGAAGGTGAAATATCTTTGCCTATATGTATATGTGCTGCACTGTAATTTAAAGGATACAATGACAACCTTGTTTTCTAAGAATGAGTTCCATCAAAGAAATAAAGAAGGAGAATTTCCCATGGTTTAACCGTGCAGAAGGTACACAATCATATATGAAACCCTCGTGAATCTTGTGATAAACTGAATCCGTGGATGCAGGAGCGGCGATTTGTTTCAAATATTGGGGGGGGGGGGGGGGACATTTGCTTGGGTGCAGGCGCGTAGCAACTTTCATCCCCAAAATTGTTCGCGTGCTTCGTGATATTGTGTGTGTATATATATATATATATATATATATATATATATATATATATATATATGAAAATCGTAATGAGTTGGAAAATCAAGAACAGTGAAAAAACTTTCAGCCTCCACCGGGATTCGAACCACGGGCCTCCCGCTCTGTACGCGGACACCCTAACCACTAGGCTATGGACGCTGATTGTATGTCCAGAGGTTCGAAACCGGTAAGGAAGATCGTAATTCCACTGTAGGCGTTTATATATATATATATATATATATATATATATATATATAGGCTATAGCGCTTTATATGCGGACACCCTAACCACTAGGCTATGGACGCTGATTGTATGTCCAGAGGTTCGAAACCGGTAAGGAAGGTCGTAATTCCACTGTAGGCGTTAGTCACCTGTATCGAACAATATACTAGTTGTTTTGGTGACATATTTTGCCTTACTCTAGAGATCAAACATGATGCTAACCAACTCGAAATCATTTGTGATTCCTAAAGCCAGATCTCGAAAGAGAGACTTTGAACAGATTTTATGTCAATGAATGGTTACTGATTGCTACAGTCCTATTTTCCTTTGTTATAGGCAAACCAACTTTCATTACGGATGCCGTCCGTCTAGCTAATTCATTTCGGAAAAAAAAGAAGTAAAAACTACTTTCTGTGAAAGTCTGTGACGTTTTTTGGAGATATTTAGTAACAAATTGTGACACGGTAAGACAGGCGAGTAGCGAGGAATTTGCCAAGGGAGGGTCGAAGCTTGTAGGCAAACTATCTAAGCGTAGCGCCACAATGAGTTGGCGCGAAGCGTAAAAGAAAATTTTGGCCGAAAATGCCTTCCAGATCCCTGGAAATGGCACTTCCCAGGCCTTGTAAGTTGCATCTAAGCATTTTCTATTTTGAGAGTACTACTAGCGATATCATAACAAATACAAAAAACATGCTCGAGGGGGGGGGGGGGGGCGGTCGCCCCTTCGTCCCCCTTGGCTACGCGACTGCGGTTAGAAATCTTGTAGGAAACAGGCCAAATGGAAACCCAGTGAACCAATATCGAGTGTTGATCATATATATGTACGTACTTATGTACGTACTTACACCCATACTCAAGAGATGTGCAGACATTATGATAATAATCATGAGTGACAACTTGCAGTACGGTCACAGGTCACAGAAACGACCACGAAGTGTCATTTACCTCATGCAGCATGTGTTGGATGAAGTTTTAGCCACCGCCAAATATGATTTGAATTATGTCACGCAACATTTTCTGTTTATAGCCACACAAAAAACTATGCCACCAAATCATTAGGGGGGGGGGGGATATTAGATACTATAACCAGGCGCGTATCCAGGGGGCGTTGGGGGCGCGCGCCCCCCGGGTAAGAAAAAGAGGAGAGAAAAAAGAGAGAAGAAAAAAGGGAAAAAGAGGGGGAAAAGAGGAGGAAGGAGAGGAAGGAAGGGAAAAGAAAAAGAAGAAGGAGAAAAAAAAGGAGAAAGGGAGGGAATAGAAGAACAACGCTTAGACACCGGGAAGAGAAAGAGGAACAGTCATAATTACAGCTCTGATCCCTATTATATACACAGGGTAGCCAGTGACGGATCGAGGATTTCGGAAGGGGCGTGCGCCTCAGCTTACCCCGTACACGGACAACTCCATTTTTGACGTTTCCATTTTTCCTATCTCACTAATGTATATATATAGCCTATATATATATATATATATATATATATATATTATATAGTATATCATGGCGCGTGTGTGTGTATGGACGCCTTAAATAATTGTAAAATTGTGCTATGAAACCAACTGTGGCTGGTCTTGAACTCGACCGAGTCGTCGGGGAACATGACTTCGGTATTAGCCCAGGATCTATATGCGAACTGCACTAGACATATGTCTTTCGATGCAACACTGTCATGCAGAGTTAATATGTTATACAACGCGAACTGAGTGCTAATTGTTACCCCGCCCCTAGTACCAGTGGCGGCGGAACCGGGGGGGGGGGGGCTTGGGGGGGCTCAGCCCCCCCCAATGAAAAAGTTGAGGGGGCAAATGCATGATAAGCCCCCCCAATATTTACCAAGGCTCTGAAACGTGCATCTGCCCATTTTTCAATGCATACTTGTCGATCTGTCCGATGCACACGTATACTATATAGGTGTAATAATTTTAGTAATTACTGGGGGACCCTCGGCCCGTCCCCTGGCTATAGACCACATTGTCACCCCAACCGCGTCTTCACGCCCCGTGAAAAGTGGAAGCAGTGAGTGTTAGTACCAGTAAGAGTAACACAACTTCGTCTTAGGCCAATGACTTGCCTCATTTCAGCCAGTTCTCCAACATCCCCTTACTTAGTGGCGGAGCGTCCATACAGTCAGGGGGCGGATGCCCCCCCCCCCCCCGACAGACTCAAATGGACTGCTGGCGCCCTTTTCAGCTTTTCACTATACTTTTTACTTATTCGCTATTATTGACTATTTTATTGCGCTCTCATATACCTATTGACATTTGTCATATTCTGTTGGTGTAATTTTCCGACAAAATGGCGACGACACCTATTTATTCTCCGTTTATCTGCAAATTAGCAAGGCCCGGAAAGGGTCATTTCCTGCAATCTAGGGAGTATCTTTACTCAAAATTTTTCTGTACGCTCCGCGCCAACCTGTGGTGGCGCTCCGCTTAGATAGTGTCGAAAGCGCCCCTACAGACCATTCTTGCCTCCCCCGACCAATACCCCTAGCTCCGCCACTGCCCTTACTACACTCAAAAAACGTCTTTGCGAGTACACTACGAGTATAATAGCTACTCTCTTAAAACACCATCGAATATACAAATTACAATGTTTTTACAGACTTTTACGTGCAATCTGAGAAATTGCAGACTTGAGACCCATATTTTAGGGCTAGGTATTCGCAGCATAAAACACACGGGAAGTGCCGTTTCCGGCCATCTGGGGGTTTGAAATAACCCAAAATTTTCTTGTACGCTCCGCTCCAACCGATGGTGGCGCTCCGCTTAGATAGTCTCCACACATTAGCCCCCCCCCCCCCAATAATTTTTCCGTTCCGCCGCGCCTGCCTAGTACCGTAACTCATACAATGAATCTAAACATAAATTCCGCATGCGATTTGAGAATTGAGCACATTCCCTGTGAATATCATGTAGTGGATCCAAAGGCGTATTATTGCCGGCGGGGGGGGGGGGGCGAACGCACCCATCACTTCTTGAGATTGTTCCCATCTGCATGAAAACGCGCGCCCCACAACCCTATACACCCACCCCTCATATCGCTTCCCGATGAGTTACAAAACCAGACCCATCGTATACAAAAGTCTACTTGGATTATTTTTTCCCTGATTTTTTTCTGCAGACGCTCATGCATTTCCCGAAACTAAATTTTTAAGCCACGAGATCTAAAACTTAAGGAGGTTTGGGAGCATCATTGGGTCTGGGAAATGTTGTTTCCGGCGATCTAAGAGGAGTATTTGCCAAAAATTTCTTGTACGCTGCGCGCGAACCCATGGTCGCGCTCCGCTTAGATAGTATCAGAGAACAGTCACGGGTCCCCACCATTATCCAAGACTGATCTGCGCCCTTGCATCAATATGTTAACTGTGTCTGAATTTTCGAAATTTCCCTGACAAACATTCCTAAACATGGAGGTTTTTCTGTATTGACTGTCCGAAGATGAAATTTTGTGCAACATTATGGATATGTTTACAAGTGAATTGATTTCACGAGAAGTGTGAATTTTCAAATTCTGAACGAATAATGGGCTTAAAACCTTGAAAAGTGCGGCTGACGGGTATTGTGGCCCGCGACCTAGAATCACCTACAGAAGCAATGATCTACAGGAGATGCGATAAGGTCGAACATGATGTGTGACTGGTGACAATCTTCAAAAAGGTAACGGATGGAGAAAAAAAATATTGGGAAAATACATGGTTACTCAAGCAATAGTGAACATCTAGTTGGTCATTTTCAAGCCCAAGAAGTGCCATTTCCGGTGATCTGGGGGGTGTCAAAACCAGAAATTGTCTTGTACGCTGCGCGCCAACCGATGGTGGAGCTCCGCTTAGATAGTAATTTGCGCCCCCCGGGTTAGAAAATCCTGGATACGCGCCTGATAACCCCCACCTAAAATATTGGGGGCATGCCCCCGCCCCCCCCCCGCCCCCCCCCACGATCACCGCCCATGCGTGGATGAATCTGAACTTGAGAATGAATCCTGTTATGAGTTTGAATCCTGGGGATGAATACTGGGATAGCTTCAGGTTGGTCGGGACGAAGACACTGCTATTACGTAATGTAGTTACAACATATAGAAATAAATTTCTATGAGTTACACTCATAGAAATTGTATTTCTATGGTTACACTTCACAGACAGAGTTGCATCATATATATGGTGGTATACTTGTATTATTAGAGTTTATATGCATGCATTCTCCCGGTCGATTGTTATCCTATCTCAGGAAAAGTGCCAAAAAGCAGCAGCAGAATGACACATTTTTTTTGACCTGTTATTAATCAGGATCAATTTTTTTGTGGCTTGCATGTTGAAGAGCATGAATGGCCGGAAGTACATGTGATGCAAAATTGGGTCAATTAAGTCAATTTTAGACCCCTTTAGGCCTCTCAGGAGCAGCGTACGAAAATACTTTTTAATAAAAAGTCGCCCAGGAAAGAACTTGGGCACGACAACCAAACTACCGAACGACGGATCCGCTCTCAACCCCAATCCCATTGCATCAGGACTGTGACTGTGTGATCATCGCCAGATATGCATCACTATTCCCCTCGAAAGGGAACATATACTACGCATGATCTTACTTTCTTAGCCAAAAGGCCGAGAAGTGTACGAAAATTGTTTACTGTACTACTTAGTGAGGAGGTTTGTTTACAAGTGACTTAAATTTCAGGCTCTGATAGCAAAAAACCTGCACAGTCATGATACGGAAAATTGATGGTGCCATGAAAGGCCAACTTGTCAGCTATCTAGAGATGGGTAGTGTTAGCTAGTGAGAACTTCTATGTAAACTTTGACTCTTGAGGCCACATTACTTTTGTGATTTAGTGTGTTTACAAATCCAAGCAAAGATTATTCACCTCCGAAGGTGAAATATCTTTGGTGTAAGTCAATGGGCGTATGATACAAGTCTTGTACTACTACCATAGTGACGGATTCAGGTTCAGAATCAAAGAGCTCACCTTCCAGAAACCAGGAGAATTTGAGGTAAACGTTTAGGTCCGATGTATCCTAGATATTTCGTCAGGAAAATCATATAGGCCAAGGCGTGAATGTGTAGGACATATACGTAGTTTCTTTGGGTTTGTGTCCAATATCATTTGAAAACTGTGATGGATTTCTTTTTTTCGGTTAAGCTTAAAGCGTTAAGCCTAAGGAGTCCTAGGCTAAGCTAGGGTAGGCCCTATGCTACTACTTAGTTTTGATAACAACACAACGGTCGTAAACTAGGCATAATTAGCATATGCTGCTACTTGCTAGAAATCATTTAGTCGTGAAGGCCTGTAGACGTAATTTCTTTGGATTGTGTATCCAAGTTCATTTGAACGAATGTAGGCTACTAAGGCTAGGTCAGATGGATTTTTTTCCTGAAATAAATATTGTTTTATCTAGGGTTTGACTAGCCTAGGCCTAACCATAGAAATTGAATTTAAGAAAAATGACGTCATGCGACATATACTGAAGCTACTCATCCAACTGCTTGCGCTTTGCTTGTTCGGCAAGAAAGTACCAGTCCCTAATACAAACACTACGTATTTGACATGTAACTAAAGTGATAAAGTTGACATAAATCACTCAAAAAGTCAAAATGGTGATATTGTGGGTCCCCAAATCATCAAAAATGTGGCAGTGAACTGCAATTTCACAGGTAATTCTTAGGAAGCAAAAGTAGAAGCAATTGCATAGGAATTTAAGTACTTTACTAGTGTTGTCTGCTCAGCTGCTGTATTGGTATTCACTGGACCCTGGATATAGTTAGCCTAGGCCCCTAGACTGGCTATGTATGACTGTCCTTTCGGATGCGATATACTTAAGCCTAATGACAACTATTTTACTTAAAACTGTTACCCTAACGATAGATCCACATGCCAGAAATAACATGGGATGACGGTCATGATGTCCTGGGCTCACAATTCAGTACTAGGAAAATAGGCTTATAACCTATAACTTAGGCATGTATATGTAGCCATGGCCTTGGTCAAAGTGAGTTAGCCTAGGTCATAACTGAAGCCTAGAATATGTCAGACTATTAAGATATCTAAAATTGTACAAATATTCAAATGCATCCTCCATTTGCAACATATTCCCAACACTGTAAATGTGCCAAAAGGGCATAGCCGGTAGTCTGAGTTTCGAGGTAGGCCAAAACCTCAGCCTATAGCCAGGTATGTAACTTCTGGACAGTAAGGCTATTTGTCTAAGTTTACTCAACTATGATTTGAAGGCCTAATGATAATCACTAAACATGTTCAGACAAAAGCTTAGTAGGCAAAACAACACTCAAGCTACTACTCTTGCTAACATCTCATCCTTTGGTGACTGTGACTGAATGTAGACATGCATTAAACATTTTGGACTCTCACATTTATAAGATTGGATCTATTATCCTGCATAAACTACTATCCAGTGTGCAACATTAACATTAAAATGAGAACTGCACGCACAGACTAATATGGAAGTACAGTATTACACAAAAGTAGGTGTGTGAACGAAGGGGGTGGGGGGTAGAGAGGGGGGAGGAGAGGGGGGTTAAACTCAAGGGACTTCACGTCAACAGCCACATCAGGGGCGATTTGTGCAGTATCAAGACCAAGACCAAGAGGGTTGCTTTTTCACAGTATTTTCCAGGGACAACTGAGTGTAGCACTAAAATAATACAAGCAAAAAAAATGTTTGCTATATTCCTTTCGGATACCAGAAATGACACTTCCAAACATTCAAAATTGCATAAAACACCCTACTTGCTCGAATCATTAGAGGCGAAAGAAAAGTTTTCAAAGTTTGTTCTTAAGCCAGGGTATATTGTACATACTACTCTGGTTGCCATTACATGTCTCTGTTGTGAAAAGTGCACCTACTCTTTCGAAAAACGGGTAAAATCAAAATCAATTTCAAAGTCGAATGCACAAATGTATGCATGAAGACATACAAATGATATGCAGACTTTATGCCGTAAAACGCAAAGGGCCCACACATTTTTCAAGGCTACAATGCTTAAACACACAGCCATACACTGTGTCAGCATTCTTCCTAGTGCAATTTCTATGGGCCTAACTTAGTCATAGTCTGACCTAAGCCTTATGCTTTCATTAGGCCTAGCCTAGCTAGGCTACTCATACTAGAGTTGGTTTACGGTGACTAGCCTAGGCTACTAAGGAATTCCTGATTGTAGCACCGTAATGATCTCACAAGTCACAGGTAAAGTCCCGGTGAAAGGGGACTAGGGGTTGAGAGTGGATCAAGTAGTTTGGCTTTTGTGCTCAGGCTCTTTCTGTTGGGTGACTTGTATGTATTTTAGATCCTCCTGCAAGCAGGAACTCGTGAAGAAGCCTCATTGGGTTATCAAAGCCGCAAGCTGAAGTCAGTCTCTTAGATTCATATTTAACGTCCATGATTATAAATATGTCAACAACTCTGTAACTGGACGACATACATTAATCTTGGAGTGACTCGAACCGGGGACCTTATGATTAAAGGCACCGGCGTTAACCACTGAGCTAACACTCCTAAAGACTTGTCTTATATAAACTGCTTATTCCAAAGAGTCCTGTTTTTTGAAGAATTGATCGTATTTCGATCACAAGCTCAGCAATTGTGATAGAATACTGACCAGTGCTGAAACAACAGCAATAGAATAACGATGCTGACAACACTATAATTCCTTAAATGTAGAATTGCAATCAAAGCCTGATAGAGTAAACACAAATTACAATCTAAAGAGATAAATGTTTAGAGCGTTGGATCAGTTATCAGTAGTTCTTGAGAAAAGTCACGAAAGATAAGAGCCTGGACACGAAAACCAAACATGGTTATCAACTTTCAAGCCCAGTTCCCTTACAAGTTACAATTGAGACTAGTAATGGTATGATCATGACGAGGTTATGCCAGGTGAGTATCATACAGTAGCATAGTGTGATCAGGTTAAAGACTGGTGAGCAATCTACATTGCCTGATGTATAAGAGTGATGAGAAAACTAGCTGGTAACTGATGATGATGATGACGATGACGATGATCATCAATTCACAAAACTTGAACTTTATGTTTAAACAAAGTTTCTGAAATATGTATTAGATATGTACCAAAATAAGTTATATCAGGAAACCATTTAAAACATAAAAAAAAAAATCTTGAAATTAGATGGTAATAGCTAGGCTTCTGTGCCATGAAGTATATATATTTTAGGTGGACAGATGGCACAGTCAGCCGTTAATGAGTGTAATGTTAGTAAATTGATGACAATTACAAACTGAGAACAAACTTATACGTCCACTGACATGCTACCTTTGCCATAATGTTGTTAGGCATTATCTAGTATCAGTATTGTGCTTTTAGTGTTTCCAATTGTTTATAAAATTCATTAATTAAACTTTAAGGGCATTATTAAATTGCCCCAAAAGATTAGTCTCCTACTGGAAACTGTTCAAGTACTATTTAAACTGAGGGATTGCAATATATATATGTTAAAGTTGGCCCTTTGATAGGAACATTGGTGGGTATTTGAAATTATAGGCATGACAGAAAATCCATTTGATATAATTTATCACTTCTCGTAATATTTACAGAGAACTAACAACATGGAGGTAGAGAAAGCAGTAACCCCAACTCTTCTGGTTATGACTGTCTCTTTAATGGCAGGCCTCTGGTACTGGCTTCAAAAGAAGCCCCATCCAAAGTTTCCTCCTGGACCAAAAGGATGGCCCATTATAGGTAACATGTTGGGTAAGTATTAGGTGTGATAACCATGTTCCAATGACTTATCAGTAAAAAATGCACTGTATGTATACAATGATCATTCAAGCAATTTCCTAGCACTGATAAACCTTCATTTCTTGGATTATGAACTCGGTCGGTGTGGGAAATAGTTCTCGATAATTGTGTATAAATGACGAACAAGGGCTAATCAGAAGACGGCCAGCCTGGCCAAGTCCAACCCATGAAAGATTCAAGAAGTCCCGACAAAAATATGGACGAGCATTCTTGCAAACCGCAGGCTCATAAAAGTACCTTAGGCTTGAACATCCTAACAGCCTACCCTGCACATTGGTCAATCTAGCTATATACAGTATATAGTTTCCAAGATTCTGGTTCTCTCAGGCCTTTTGCTCCAACCAGTTTTTCCCCCTGGCCCTCACAGAAAATTGAATACCCATGATACAGACATTTATTTGCCGCAGGTTGTTTGATCCTTGCTTGTTTGATCCTTGATCCTCAAGCTATTATACAGCTATTATACAGCTATAAGAAACAAAGTCCTAAGAAATTTATTTGGTGTCTAATTACCCCGTCAGTATTCCATTATTCATTTACATATATAATGACTATGATTATGACAGAGAATAAAGGATTGTTTTCGTATATATAGTGTTAGTGTGGTTTATAAACAAATATTCTCTTTGCTCAATCTTTACCAAAGAGCTAATTCCTCATCATTTCTCATCATGTGACCAGGGACACCTGCCAAGCGAGGAAAAAGTAAACATAATATAGAGCCATCACGGTAGGCAACGATTTGTGTGGATATATTATTTTCTGCTTTTATTTCCTTCCATCATTTCAGATTTTGTCAGTATTGGACCTCACCATCTGTTCATGTCTCTAGCGGAGAAATATGGAAATGTGTTTTCGATGAAGATTGGGGCTCACTGGAATGTAATTCTGAATGGTAGCGAGACAATAAAAGAGGCCCTGATCAAATATCCAGTGGAGTTTGCAGGCAGACCACACACGTTCAGTAGTAAGAACCAATTTGTGATTAAAACAAACATACCATCTATATAGGTCTAAGGTTATTTTTAGTCTTAGAAACCATATTTCCTGATCGGACATTATTAAATCCAGAAGGCTGTTCTGTAGGTAATTGAGAGTTCTTATGGAACAATGATCAAGTATATTTTTAATGAATGTGGTAGGGTGTGGAATATGGTTTTGTAACGTCCATGGACTTGAATCATTAACCAGCTTAGTACTTTCAATAAGCTACCATGCTATATAACAGTTCTGTATCATTTTTGGCAGCCAGTAAAATTACTTTATTGCATTTACAGAGAACATTTTCACAAGTTACTTGGGGTGAATGTTGTGGGAAGTGAACCTTGTCCAAGGGTACCACTAGTGACAATGAAGTAATGTTCAGGCCTGGTTCTCCCCCCCCCCTTCCAAAACATAAGGAGTACTGTACCACCAATGATCTCCGCTAGACAATTGTTGAGCCTGGGTTGTAGCATCGTAGGGAAATGTCTGTTTTCTTTGCCAGAAATGGCACTTTTGGACTTGTTATGACTATCTTAACAGGGTTTATAGTTGGTAAAATGTTATCAGGCCCTTCAGCTTCCCCCTACCCCCACCCCTTAAAAAGAAGAAGAAATTAATGGACCCCTGGTTGAGAAAGATGGGTCTAAGATTTGAGTTTGGTACTTGAGTGTAAAGCTGGTAAGTACAACTGTAATGTGACCAATGGTCTGATTTCACTTTGACTACATTTTATCTTTTCTAGGTGATATATTCACTGAGGGAGGGAAGGACATTGCTTTCAGCCAGTATACTCCAACTTGGAAACTGCACAGAAAGTTGGCACACACTGCTTTCAGGTTCGTTTTCGTGTTATTCGCAGAAACAGAAATCAGCTTCAATAGTGTGAAGTTAACAGTGACAGATTTTCTATGATTTGTAGATACACGTTGAAAGGTGGTACAGTATTTATTTACAGTGTGCATTAATAGTGCCTTTAAATTGTTTCATCTGTCGGTTTCTACGATTTCTTGTGTTGGAGGGATAGGATGGGAGGGTGGGGGCTGGAGTAACTTATTTATATTGTGAACAAGGAGCAGTTCTTTTTTTGTGTTCTTGGAGAGGAGGAAGTTGGGTTGGGTGAGGGGGAGGGGTTGCTTGCTCATGGTGAGGGAATTTGTTTCCATGTGACTAGGTAGCTGTCACGTTAGTTTATACATGATGGGTGTAAATATCGGTCCTTATAGAATGCTTTGGCCAACATGACGAATAGACGTACTCATTGATTTATTTCAATGCAGTGGTGGAAAGCAAATACTGTAAAGAACCAGCCTATACAACTGTGGTCCTTGCATTTTGTAGCATTCCCCTCCCCCCCCCACCCACCCCAGTTCATCTTGTTTTTTCCCCTATAGCCTGTCCTGTACTTTCAAGCTTCCTTGTTTAATATCAAAGGTATTGTTAGGGTAAAAATTTACATATACTTTCCACAGGATTTAGCACTCACATGGTCAGTACCGTAAGTGGTTGTAGAAAGGTGAAACCTCTTCTCACCCTCCGTTTCCTCTTGATTTTTTTCAGGACCCTGGCTACCGGAAATAACGAAAAGTTTGAGAATCTCGTTTTCGGTGTCACCGAAAAAGTGGGCAAGATGCTAACCGACAAAGGCAGTGAACAATTTGACCCCAAGAACATCATTTCTCTAGCCGTCTACAATTTCATAGCTCAGATGGTGTTTGGAAAACAGTAAGTGATGTTGATGACTTGTTTTTTTGTATAGAACACAACTGGAAGCTTGAATGCCTGGCCAACTCCCTCCCTCCCTCCCTCCCCCCTACCTCCTGTACTGTGTTATGTATATACAGCTGCACTGATAGGCACCGTAATTGCTTTGTTCGTCGATCAAAATTGTATCCACTTTTTCAATCGCAGTTTGAATCTACAAAGCCTTACTGAAAATTGCCAAACATCCCATGGTGAAACTAAGAAACATAAATTTGGTGTTTTGAGACACCTTCGTGACCTATGTACAGTAAACGCTAATGCATGCGGGAAGTTAGGGAACTTTTTTCTATGCTGCATGCAGTTCGACTCCAGACCTTTACAAGCAAATTTTCTCTTTGTACAGCGGAATTTGTCAAACCTTCAATGAAGTCACCTTGCTAAATTAGGATAGAACTAAACAGCTGAGCAAAATCAGCAAGATCATCATCACTAGCCTCTAAAAGAACCTTTAATTAAAGCAATTTCAAATTACTATTGGGAATTTCCGGTATAACCATCATACTTGACTCGCCCTTGCTGATACTCGATCAGGCCATCATTGAAATCCAGTATAGGTTTTAGTGCAAGAATTAAGTATTTGCATTCATGCTGAGAGCTCTTTACTTTTGTACTTAAACTCATAACCAAGGGGGAAGTCCACTGTTGCTCACGCATTGTACTGGGTGCTTCAAGTCTGTCTTGAACCGTAAACCACATCATCAGGGTGTTAACTGTTTGAACAGGTACGAACTGGACGACCCAGATCTCATCGAATGGAGAAGCCTCAGTCAGGAATCCATCGAAGTCTTTGGCAACGGACTGATGGCGGACTTTTTCCCCATCATGCAATATTTCCCATCGAGTGGAGTGAGAGGGCTGCATGACCTGATGGCCCGCTTTTTGAAACTATTGAATGACGAGATAGCTCGGCACAAGGAAACTTACAACCCAGATGGTAAGTTCTTCCTCCGGGAAAAGGACATGGCAAAGTTTGGGTTGACCTGCAAAAGATGAACTTCTCCTTTCTTTTTACCATTTATTGATCTTGTCTATGCTGATTTCTAGTGTTAGTGTCGTGTCGAAAAACCTGTGAATGTTGGTAGAAAAGAGGATTGCGGCTGTAGGACAAGGCGGTGGGCAGGGAGAAAGAGGTTTAGTCATATCCTTCTTGGATGTTAAGACCATGTGGTTAAATGGTGCAAAGGCATCGTATCCTCAAACTTTCTCTGCTGAGGCAGTTACCTAGAAATTCTTTTCCTGGAGAGGCAGTCACAAATACCACCAAATTTGAAGAAAACGAATCATAACATTCCCATACAAAATGCTTTGAGGATGTGTGGCTTTGACTTTAACAATGCTGAAATTTCCAGCAATGATGTTAAGCAATCATCTTCAGACGGTGGCATTCTTGTTGAAGTCTTATTATCTGATCGTTGTTCACCTAGATGGTGCTACTAATAGTCAGGTGGCTAAGCAACAATTTTCAGGATTAACGTTACATGCCGGACAAAAGTACCAAATTTGGCATGGAGTTTCTTTTCGACCTATATATTGATTTTATCCGTGGAACCCACTAGGGCCATTAGTAGTGATTTTGTTTTGTATGGTTTGTTGCCCCCTGTGTGCCCAACCTGGGTTAGGCATCTGCTGTTGTTGTTTGCCGCTATCATCAGGAGACACATCTGGAACAGCAGATGCCGCCTAGTTTTTGATGGGGACGTCTGGAGGGCCCAGGCTGTCGTCCCCCTCATGCAAAGTGACATTACGTTGCGCATAGGGGCAGACCATGAACGGCTTCACGACCGTGACTGCCTTTCGTAGACGCTGGCGCAAGCCTGTCGTCTACTATCAGGACGGCGTTCCCCATGGACTAAAAGTCAGTCTGGTGGTTAGATTTGAAATACTAATCAGAAGGAATCAGAATCTTCAAATTCAAGTCTACACTTCCACTGACCTTTAACAGTGACAACAAGTGTATTTTCTGTTATATTGGCCGCCATCTTGGAAATGGGTGACCCAAGCAATGTGTCATGACCATCATCTGTTTCAGTGACCCCGGAAACACCTGAATTGACCCCTCATTTGTTCATTTCTGATTTTTACAGCCAGATATGACATTTCCTTTTTTTCTGGCGGCCATCCTGGATTTTGGCCGCCATCTTGGACATGGATGGCCCAAGCAACATGCCATGACCATCATCTGTTTCAGTGAACCCTGGAAACACCTGAATTGACCCCTCTTTAGTTCATTTCTGATTTTTACAGCCAGATATATGACATTTCCTTTTTTCTGGCGGCCATCTTGGATTTTGGCCGCCATCTTGAAAAATCGGAACCGATCAAGTGGGTTCCACGGATAAACTCGATAGATAGGTCGAAAAGAAACTCCATGCCAAATTTGGTACTTTTGTTCGGCCGGTAACGTTAAATTTGCTAAGCCACCTGACTATAAGTTTTATTTGAGGACGCTTCAGCCCCTACCCCCTACCCAGCCCTCATTCATCCTCATCACAGCTGATTTAGAAGAAGAAAAGTAGTCAGTGATCACCCAGAAGATAAGATTTCAAGAGAGAGGAGGAGAATGAATGTGTACATCTTAGAGGGCATTACATGTCAAGACCTGCAGGGGGGTGGGCAGATCTGCCCAATGTTACCTGTTAAAGCCTCAGATCACAAAGAAATGAACATTTCTGTTGTATTTTCACCATGGTCTAAGAGCCTTGTTACAACTTCTCTGTTCATTTTAAGTTTTTGTTTGTATTTTTTTTGGCAGAGGAACCCAAAGATGTGGTTGAAATGTTGTTCAAGGCGAGACAGGACATGATCGACTCAGGAGAAGAAGGCATCGACAAGATTTCTGAGACACACTTAAAAATGACAGTTTTTGATATATTTAGTGGTAAGAGAGTCATATTTCAAGAACAAGTTATATTTGGAGGGGAAAAAATGGACAAATACTGTCTGGAGTTTTGTTTTTATTAATTGTTATTTAGATTGATGACCCGAAAAATGCAAAACAACATTTCACCACTTTCTTAGTTTGTACTATAGGTCATTAAATATCATATAGAGACTTCAAATGCATCGCTTTTAGGGGGTTGTTTTAGGGGGTTGTTTTAGGGGGTTGTTTGAGGGGGTTGTAAGGGATAACATAAAATACAATCACTCCCTCTTAGGGTCTTGTTGCCTGCAAAATTAGCGAGGAAGAGTTATTTGCATTATTTTCTTGTTTGTGTAAGAGTATGATGTATCCCTGACAATAACATTTGACAGGCAATGTCGACTTGAGAAGTTTTCATTTTCAATGAGGAGAAACTTTCTGACAATTTTTTATTTTAATAATTTTATCAGAGAATCCTGCACGATTAAAATTGTCTACTGTAGGAGTTGATAATAACATTACCCAAATAAAGAATTGAGATTTTGAATTTTGTTAAAGAATAAGTGGTTGACAGTTTATCTTCGGTATATACTTTTAAGATGTACAGTCACAGTGTATGTATGACTATGGCATCAACAGGTATGTGAGTTTTATACAGTCCGTCAGCCAGTTCTTTTTTCTATCATCCATAATAAAAGTCTGACATGATATAATAACAAAATAAAATAAAACTGTTAGCAAACTGCTTATCCACTAAAAAGCCTGTGTAGGAGAATGTGTAAAGGTAAGTTGGCCTGACGTTTCGATCCTACCAGATTCTTCTTCAAAGGCTAAATGACAAGTAACAGGAGCAGAAGGGACAAAAACATGCACAGAATACAGACAGGTTAATGAGCTTGGTCAACTCAAAGAGATAGATGTAAGGGGATTAGTAGACAAGGGATGGAGAGAAGAAAGAAAGAAACCAACAGGGGAAGAGGAGAGGTAGGAGATAAACAGTGGAGGGACAGAGAGAGGATTAAGGGAAGGGGGTAGGGAGTAAACTGGAGAAGGACATAGACATAGGTGTGGAGAAAAAGGGTGGAAGAGAGCTATGTGAAGAGGAGGGAAAGGGGGGGACAAGGGGAGAAGGAGGGGGGACAGAAGAAAAGTTAGCCGTGTCATATAATAACCTCCATCTTTCAGCCGGTACCGATACGTCAATCTTCACGCTGCAGTGGGCCGTAGCCTGCCTGGTTGATTTCCCGGAGGTCCAAGAGAAAGTCCAGAAGGAGATCGACGATGTCATTGGCAGTGGCAGACTACCAAAGATGGACGACCGTGGGACCCTGCCTTACACGGAGAGCACCCTCTACGAGGTGTTTCGGTACAGTAGTATTACACCTCTGACTCTGCCACACGCTACCACGAAAGATGTGAACTTTGGTAAGCGATTCTTTGGACAAGTCTCGATCAAACTTGGACTCATTCTTTGTTCTGTCCGAACATCTTCACATAAAACATGATGTATAGAGAGTTAGGCATAGACTTCAACTGGGGACAAAATAATTATGGCAAATGACAAATTAGGCTGAAATGCCATGTTAAATAATATCTCTGGGATGCACACAAATGCCACCAAGATGTGCACGTCCGTCCAATGGATTTATATATGATTTATCACCTTAAGTATATACATTGGGATAATGAATATAGAGTAGTAAAAAGGAAGATGCCATTAAAAAAGAAAGCAAAAGGCAGGTAGAACCAGTGATGAACTTACATTCTGTTATTTGTCTGATTCTCCTCTTATTTTTTAACTACTGAGTAACTGAAGTTAACAATATGCAGCAATTTCTCCCCTAAAGATAATGTAGATGATAATTGAAAATATACACCTTGGATTTGAACTTGATACTAGTTATGTGGATGTGTCTTGGGTGAGGTCAAAAGTCGGTCAAGTTGAACAGATGATGCAGTCTGAAAACGTCAAGGCCGCCATAAATTACAGGTTTTGGTGAAATTCATACTTGGGATATACTTATTGAGTTCAAAGATAAATTTCTAATGAGTGGAACTGAACGGTTAAATGAGGCAAACATTGGTTGATCTTAAAAATCTAAAATGGGTTTACTAAGAAAAAAATTACAGTGGTTTGAACCTCATAATAGCTATGTAATATTCCCCATTGTGAGTACCACACCACTGCTGTTTGGTGTAGAGGTCATGTCAGGTCAACAAAGAGCAGACCTCGAATCTTGTAAAGACTGTAGTTCAAGAATTCCAGCTTGATCGAACTTCATAAGAACTTCATACATATCTTCTCCTGAAAATTTCAAGAAAAATTATATTACAGAGCACATACAAAGAAACACTAGGATATAATGTATCATCATTTCAGCTTTACAGCAAAACAAGCCTAGCTGATTGTGAGTAAACATCACAGACTATTATGCAATGCACTCATTAAAATAAAGTGAATAAACTGTATGATTTTGTATCTCAACAACACAAATGCTCAACCAACTGATTTGCAGAGATGAAGAATCCAGATATGAAAGGTTAGCAATGAAATGTAACCAATTGTTTTATTTTAAGACAGTTGACATGGAATAAAATTTTCTTTGTTTGCCAGGTGGGTATTTCATTCCGAAAGGTACTTGGATCCTGCCAAATGTGTACTCCATGCACTTTGACAAGAAATTGTGGGGAGATCCTGAGAATTTCCGACCAGGTGAGTTCAATCTCTTGTTGCAAAATGGCAGCATTGATTTCTAGCATTTCTGCTGTGTGTCTGTTACAGCTCTTCACTATCACCGTGGCTACCCTCACACATGACTAGTCCTGTCTCTGACACTGTTGCAACGACTGGAAACATTTTGCTGTGTACCCAGTGTAAGATCCTTATTTTGGCTAGAATTGCATTGCTTGAAGTCACTTGTTGAAATTGTGTATGGGTATGTAGTCAAACAGGGAATTTGTAAGACTTGTATCATTTTGGTAGGTGGTTGGTAGTTAAGTTAGCTTAGCCAGTTTTGAAAGTGTAAATCGTGTCGTAGTAGTCATTTTGGGTGTAGTCAGTTTGGGCTGTGACATAGTATAGAGAAGTTAATGAGCCCTGTGGATATAGTCTTTTATGGAATTGTAAGGCATTTAGTCATTTTGGTAGGTATTTGTCATGTTAGCGTGGCCAGTTTTGAAAGTGTAAATCATGTCGTAGTAGTCAGTCTGGGAAGTGTATTCATGTAAGTTAGTCAGTAATGAGTCCTGTGGAAATAGTGTTTTATGGAATTGTAAGGCATTTAGTCAGTTTGGTAGGTATTTGTCTAAGCCAGTTTTGAAAGTGTAAATGGTGTCCTAGTTGTCAGCCTGGGAAGTGTATTCATGTGATTTAGTCAGTAATGAGTAGAAAGGTAAATGAGTCATGTGGCTATAGTCAGCGGGTATTGTTAGATCTGTACTTTGGGGATGCCCAAACTGTTCTGAATCTCTGGATGCTTTCAGTTCAAGTCATGCATAGTGCACACCTCCCACCACACCGCTTAGGTGTGCTTCTGGGGTGAGGGGGCCAGCAACCACCCCACCCGTCAGTAGTTCCTAAGCTGCTGTAAACCACTGATTGGCCCATGTTGATTTATTTTATAGTGCCTCACAGCCTATATTAGCTCTTGACTTATGTCAATCTTCATGGGCTTTTATAAAAAAAAAAATTTTTAAAAGTGTAAGTCATGAGGGTATGTTCATTTCAGAGTATATAAGTCACGTGGGTGTTGTTTATTGTTCTCTGAATCCTGTTAAAGTGTTTGTTCTCTTTCATTATTTTCATTTCAGAACATTTTCTGAATGAAACAGGAACCATGCGTCAGCATCCGGAGGGATTTCTGCCGTTCTCGACAGGTCGTCGAGTCTGCCTCGGTGAATCTGTGGCTAAAGCAGAACTGTTTTTGATATTCACATGGTTGTTTCAGAATTTCAGTTTTAAGAAACCAGCTGGTAAGGAGAAGGAAGTTTACTCATTCGTGGACAAAACTGCCTTAACTCCAGTCCTGAAGGGGTATGAAGTTATCGTCACAAAGAGATCTTAATTTTGAGACATTATCACGGGTAACATTTTAGTAAAGCAATCAGTAATTCAGGGATTTGGTCATAATGGTGATTCCGTTTCAGTTGCCTTCATTCCAGTATAAATAGCATAAAATACAATTTATAAATAGGAGAGTTTAAAAAGTTATGATACATAAATTACAATAAAAAGGAAAGTGATTCAAGACATTTAAAAGGTATAAGTAACACAATCAACAGTTTTAAAATTTAAAAGTTAAACTGGGAATGATAAGGAAATATCTTAAAGGATACAATAAATCAAATCATTTAAAATTCTTTGAATAAAAAAAAAATGCTTTGTTATAAATATGATTTTTTGAAAATTTGAACCATATATTTTGGTTTTTATTGCACAATTTTGTAAATTATAGTTAGTTTTTAGACGAAGAGATTTCAGCTCTTTATTAAGAGGGGTGTTTACTATCCTTATGAATATTCCTGGTGATTCTAATCAATTCACTTTTAGCTGCACTGTTAACCTTATCAGTAATGCTCTTATAATCCAACTTAAAAATCTTTATAGCACAATACTTTAAGAAAGCTCTCATTCATTGTGTATCACAAGATAATAAGAAATGGTACCAAACAGGGACAGCGTATACTAAATGAGACAGAATCGATGTGACAATATTGGTTTCCTCATCTCTTACCTGAAAAAAACAGGACAAGGATATGATAATGTAGTAAAACTCTTCGCAATATGTTAGAAATATGACTGGTGAATGTTAGTTTGTCATCAATGCGAACACCAAGCTATATAGTTTCAGACACACGTTCAATCGTTGAATCGTCAATTACTAGGTTTTCTGACTTTATTTTAATGAGACAATCGTGCTTGATATTTTTGTTCCCCAAAAAACATTTCTTTTGATTTCTTGGGATTGAAAATAAGATTCTTCTGATCACACAAGCCAGTAATATTAGATACAAACGATTTATACATACTAAGATCTCTCTCGTGTGAGAGCTTCGAAATTTTGCATGATATGGCAGTATCATCGGCATACTCTGATTACAGAACAATTTGATTTTGACTATATTTCGTCAGTATACACAATGAAAAGTATCGCCGATAGCGGACTTCCCTGTGGAACACCAATTTTAATATCTGAAAGGACCATTCTCTATTCTAATTTGTCTGAACCACCCTTGTAGAAAGTTGGCAAGCCAATGAGTTAACCATGGTTCAATTCCAAACTTCAAAAGATCATGTATTAAATAATTAGGTAAATTAAATAATTAGATAATTAAATAATTAGGTAATTAAATAATTAGGTGATTCTGCTATTCATAGCTCTTGTAGCAGGTAATATGTAATTATATTTTTATAATGAAGAATAATTTTTATAATGTCCAGCGATGTGTTCAATTAAGTTACTTCATCAAGTAGCGAGGGTAGCATTGCCAAAATAAATATTGTTTATCCGTCGCACTGACGAAGGAGGCGCTTTTGTATCTAAGGGAACGAATCACATAAAATCATCAGTATTTGACTTAAAATGATTCATGTTCCCGTTCTTGCTTTAATGATAGCAAAACATCATCATTCCAAAGAAAGCATAAATCCGGTTTTCGTTTTATAAAAGAGAATAGAAGGCACTCAATCAATATTACTACGTTTGTTGGTATGGAATATTTTTGTATTTTTTACTTTTTTGGGGAATTTACCCAACCAAAGCAAGTAAATGTCTGCTCTTGTTGATTATGTATGCTCAAATGACTTCAACAAAAGGGAATGTGGTGTATCAAGTGTAAATGACATCTTACAAAGTTTCGCTGTTAGTGTAAGCACCTTTTCCCATCTAAAGGGACTCATGATATCTAACTAGATATGTAAGTTTATAATCACATGGGTACATGATCTCAATGTTAGGTGACTGGGCTTGAGAGCGGATATATTTTGTCTGGTATTTAATTTTGTGACCCTGCTCTTTCTTAGGGAAATTTTTCTCTTAAAATTAAAGTAAAATAGTTTGCACTTTAACCATTTGTATTAAAATCTCTGGTTCTTTCCATTTGTAGACTGAAGAAGAAAAATAAACCAAAATCTTTGCAGTTACTTTGTCCGTGTTATAATCTTTAAAGATATGACCTGATATTTTGTCACTTGTGTATTGTTGCTTTTTCCATTCTTAGAATCAATACATTGGCAAAACCAAAAGCAAATCGAAGAAGAGAGAAGGGGAGAGGAATTTATCATGGTTGAACCTTATAGTTAAACTTTGGTAATCTTTGGTCTGGAAATATCCGAAAGGATCCATCATAGATCTGAAATGGTTCCAGCTATAAGTGTGGTGAAGTTGATGAATTATTTGGGAACAGCAGACCAAGAGATATGAAACCTTATTTAGCCAATAGTTCATTCGGGGATATTTGGCATTCAACCGGGGAGGAATAAGACCGCTTCTGTGGTTGTTCACCCCCCCCCCCATCCCCCTATTTGGTTCCTTGCTGGAAGCAAAGGAACCTATGCAGTCAGGTTGGCATGTGTATGTGTGCATATGTCTGACACATTTCAGGTACAAAATCAAGAACAGCAACCGACAGAAAAAAGCTTTGGATGAACATCTTACATAAGGCATCACAAACCATCCATGGTGACGTCATTTTTTGTGGGTCATTGAAGAGTTTTTGGTTGAGGTGACAATCGTAAACCGAAGGAAAATTGATGACACAAATGGCATCTTGTTTGTGATCACCTGGAAAGGAATCAAAAGGGCGCCACACACCGCAGGGACAATTTTGGTGAGAATTAAAAAAATCGTGATTTTGGCCTTAATCGAACAAAATCATAAAGGCCTTACAAAATTGCCAATTTTTGGCCAAAAATGAGAGTTCTGAAATTTCTGTTAGGATACTTATAACGAATTCCCAGAAGTGGCATTTCAACGAAGCTTTAGTCATTTAAATTTGATATGAAATCACGTGAAGATATGGTGTTAAAATTAATTTTCACCGAAATATCAGTCTTTATTCTACTCTGATCACCTGGAAAGGAATCAAAAGGGCGTGACACACCGCAGGTACAATTTTGGGGAGAATTCGAAAAATCGAACAAAATCATAAGAGTGAAGACTTACAAATTTTGGCCTAAAATAAGAGTTCTCAAAATTCTGTCAGGATACTTATAACGGATTCCCAGAATCCAGTAAACGCTTCTCTCGAGACGAAAGTGACATTTGACGAAGGTCTAGTCAATTTAAATTTGATATAAAATCACGTCAAGATATGTTGTTTAAATTTAATTTTTCACCGAAATAAGAGTCTTTATTCTACTCTGATCACCTGGACATGAATCAAAAGGGCGCGACACACCGCAGGTACGATTATGGGAAGAATTCATAAAGTCGGGTTTTGGACAAAATCGAACAAAATCATACGGGTATAGCTTAACAAAATTGCCATAGTTTGGCCGAAATGAAAGTTAAGAAAGTTTTCAAACTTCTGTCAGGATACTTATAACGGATTCCCAGAACCCAGAAAACGCTTCTCTCAAGACGAAAGTGGCATTCGACGAAGTTTTAGTCATTTAAATTTGATATGAAATCACGTCAAGATATGGTGTTTAATTTTTTTTTTACCGAAATATGAGTCTTTATTCTACTCTGATCACCTGGAAAGGAATCAAAAGGGCGCCACACACCGCAGGTACAATTTTGGGAGAATTAAAAAGTCGTAAAGTTGGCCAAAATCGAAAAAAAAATCATTAGATTCAAAGCACCATAAGAAGAGGAAACTCCCACCAATTTTACTTTTCGTAATTCAGGCGCATATCCAGGGATGGGTTGTTAGGGGGGCGCCCCCCCCCCCCCTCGGGTAAGAAAAAGAGGAGAAAAAATAGAATAGAAAAGGGAAGAAAATGAGGGGAGAGGAGGAAGGAAAAGAAAAAGAAGAAATAGAGAAAAAGAGGGAGTAGAAGAAAAACGCCAAGACATCAGGAAGACAAAGAGGATCAGTGACGTAATAACAGCGCTGATTCCTATTATATACACAGGGTAGCCAGTGGCGGATCTAGGATTTCGGAGGGGCGTGCCCCTCACCCTACCCCTTACACTGATTACTCCTATTTCGACATTTCCATTTTTCCTCTCGACGACGACTTTAAAAGTGGAAGTTAGAATCCATGCTGGTCCATGGTCATATACAGTATATTGCGGTCTTACTGGCTTTCACTTTGAATACCGCGATATTGGTCATCTTCAAACTATACAAAGTTTCCAGATCAAGAAACGTTTCCTCAAGCTCAGAGTCAACTAAAAAATACACCGTAAGAGTGTGTGTGCGTCACCACGTTGTAGCCTATGATAAAAAGGCTTCTACAACAGAAATTGGACCAATCACAGGCCGTCACTGCTTGACTTCACTGCCTCCTCCAGAACCCAACTCTATAACATAAGAGCTGCTCCCAAGCAGATCAGCTGACCAAAATAACAATGGTTTACAGCTGCTCAGTAACGTCCGTAAAGGCAAACAAAAAAAGAAATCTTGAGCAGAGACCTACTTAGAGTCAACGATAGAAGCTCCGGAGGCACACAGGCTTTTGACGACCATCCTCCAAAAGTCAGCAAAAAGAGAGGAAACCAGAGTGTCACGCCGACCAAAGGCCAATCATCGAAAGCAACCTTATAAAAGGTAGAAGTAGGAGTTTGCTCAAAAAAACGGCCCTTTTTAGCACCAACAAATTTTCCAGAAAGAGCTACTTTCCTCTCCTCCAACATGCAAAATGTACTTTCTCTCTCTACCTCTCTCCTCGTTATCTAAAAAAACGCAAATATGTCCGATCAGTGAAAGCTACTAAAAGCTCCGAAAAATCCGCACTACCAACAGGGAGCTACAGACTACACGTAGTCACTCAAAAACCCGAAATATTCGAAAAGAAGCAGAAACACTAAAAAAGTTCGTGAAGAACCTATCAGACAGAAACATGTCCAATATAGAGTTTATTGCGCTGGGAAAAGGTCTGAAGTTCAAAGCAACTCCAGAAAAACCTAAAAAAAGTGATTTTCTCAAGTCATTGAAAGACCTAAAAAGAACTTGAATCCGCTTCATCATGCAAAATAAAAAGCAAAAAGCGTTTACAAAATTCCGTTTTCCCCTCTACATGGTCACCTAACATGACTTTTAGTAAAAACCTAGAGGAGTACTTGGAAGCAACACAAACTGAAATAGCACGTGTTACTATCCGAAACGCCAATAGCAACACGTACCTTAAAGCGGAGCGCTTTGCACTAAATGCAATTAAAAACGACGCTCTATTATTGTCAAACCCTTCGATAAAGGTAGAGGCATTGCTATAATGAATCACTTAGACTATCAGGCCGAAATTGAAAGGCAATTAGCTAGTCACCACTACGAAAAGTTATATAGAAAGTGATATGACGTTTCAAACTAAAAATTTAGTCCAGGAAACACTAATAGATATGCTCTCTGCAAAAGAAATCGATAAAAGCACTTTCGAGTACTTGTCACCATATAGCCACAAGATCCGCACTCCGGTCATATATGTGCTACCAAAAAATCATTTCGATCAATCAATCGATCAATCAATGTTCAGAGCCTCTTGAAAAAGACTTTAAAAAGTACGGTTATTAAATGGGCCACCCGGACCATAACTATAATGATCCATGAGTTTGTATGGTATCGTTGGATTGTTTTCTCAATATTTTGTTAAGTCTTAGTCGTGAGAGGCGCATGCAACCCGTGTAAATATGTTACTTGTTGTACAGATGTCATTAAACAGCCTACCTGTAACGTGTGCCTTACCCTGGTTCCTTCTCACCCCAGACTGTGTTGCATGTAAGACTGTGAACTTATGTGTGTATGGCATTTCGCTCTTGAAGGCAAAGATGCCACCATCAACCTTGTGCAAACTTCAATTCAATTGGAGGGTCTTATTCTCCAACCATGCACATGAGCCAAAAACTCCCACTATAAGAAGAGCAAATGCAATGAATTGCATGTCTCATCGCAAACACCCTTTATAGCCAATTATGTGCTAAATTATAGCATGATTAAAGTTCACGTCATTCATAATCGCTACCCGACACTGGATAGGCCTGAAGGGGTCTAAATCTGCCTAAATTGACCCAATTTTTGCACCATATGTACTTCCATAACAAACCATAACATACCAATAAAGATGTTCTCCTGCTGCTCTCTGGCACTTTTCCTGAGATAGGAGAACACTGATGTAGACTCTAATAGCTGCATGCCACCATAACATTTTCTCGGGACGAACCAACCTGATGCTATCCCAGGATTCATCCCTGGATTCAAACTCATCATAGGGCTCATCACAGGATTCAAACTCAGATTCAGATTAATCACCAGAGTTTTCACGCCACTTTGTAACATGAGCTGCATCCTATATTTGTTATAATAACCCCGGTTCTGCGCAGCTTGCAAGGACAGTGGATATGTATTTCTACTTTGTACAACCATTTTCGAAAACTTTTCCATTCTCAATTAATTAGGCCTATGCATTAAGTCGATTGTCTTTCTTCGTTATTTCCTGTTCGATTAATAACATTAATGAACTTTTATAGTTTGTAACCATCAGAGTTTCCACATTTGGTGCCAAGACTCTACTTCAGCAACTCTCTCTCCGCGAAGGGAGTCCGAGGAAAACATCATGACATGCAATCACTCAAATTGAAATTAATCTCCTCGGAAATAGTCACAAATCGGTGTATCTATGCCTATAACAGGTCAGTCGAGCTTTGAAAATATTTTTCGAGCTTGTTGATGTCCATCCGAAAGTCCCCAGTATAAATACTAAAGTCCTGCCTTTATTCGGGCATCTTGGGACCTCCCCCTCCCCCCAACAAGGAAAATAAGGAGAACAGGTATTAAACTGGCTTACGAATTCGTTTTACCCCTGTTATCCGTACCACCACCATCACTGCTAATACAACTAATCAAAGCACATCTTTGCTAAAAAAGGACCATCGTAGCACTCTATACGCTGATCGCCACCATCAGTTGGAAATAACTTGTCGCAATGAACCTGAGTTGGCACATCACGGCAGTGGTGGCGCTATGATTTGCCTGCTATAAAGTTCGGAAGTGGACCTATTTTACCGCCCTGTGTGGGCTTTTTCCCTCTCGACCAATCCAAATCGGTTACATGGTTGGCCAAACTCTCTCTATACGGTTCTGCCTGACGGTAGAGTTCCTTCTCTACAAAGGAGCTCTAAATGGCGGCGGACTTTTTTTAATAGCTCCCCGGTAGGGTGTCCGAGCCATAACCCAAAATATGACAGGCAATCACTAATATATTTGACTTAGCAAGGCCCGGACTCTCTGTGACCCCTACTTCGTATATTAGAGTAAAAACCATTCGCTTTATTTGCCCACAAAATTGTTGTGACTTTTGCCAACGCTTCTCGCTTAGCCATTGGATCTTATTATGGTTTAGTAGCAGGTTAGAGGTCAAAAAGAGTTACCTTCCTCCGAGCGGCTCGCGATTGATCTACGAAACTTCTGAATATAGTGATACTGCCATTCTCTTTATACTTATTGTGTTGTCTTGTCACCATGTGTATATACCACTGATATATATAGAAACATCTGGGCGACGCATTGTGTACAAAATCCATCCCGCGGCATACACATTGAAGTATAACGCGCGCACGTTCCGACAGCCATAATATCATTCCCATTGCATTTTCACGCCTGTCGTCAGGAAACACTGGAGAATATTATGATTACATGGTCAATGATCATGTGTATTAGGCCCGGGTCCTGAGCCAACGTGCCGGTGGGTAAAGTGAGAGGAGAGCCTGTCGAAAAATAAAGCATATGTTGATGTTCTATTGTGGGACTCGAGTCGGACCCCCAGTCCGACATATTTTAAGACTCGACACTTCACTTGAGATTTGCCCAGAAGACTTGTTGACATCTCAGTCTGGTATGCTGTGTTCGAAACTCTGCAACACAGTATAAGTAATCCTTTGTAACCAAGGGCGTAGGAACCGGGGGGGGGGCTGGGGGGGCGCCAGCCTCCCAGTGAAAAATGTGGAGGGGCGGAAGTATCATTCCGGCCCCCCCCCCCCCGCTTGGCAGCAAGTCAGAAAACCCCTTTTTCATTTCCAAATGAGAAAAAAAAATCTCATTTGGAGCACCAAATTGCATCTAAGGCCAGGTGAAAATACAAAATTAAGTTTACAAAATGGAGTGGGTGTTGAAGTGTGCTATATTGCACCAAATTGCATCTGAGGCCACCTGGAAATACAAAAAATTCCAAAGGGGAGGGGACACCCCCTCCCCTTAGACCCCTCCCCCAGGCCGCCCACCAGTCTTCAGCCCCCCCCCCCCCACTCAAAAGTACATTCCTACGCCACTGTTTGTAACGAATTCAACATTTTTATTATTACGAAATAGCAAGATTAATTCGTAATTAAGAGGTAATAATTCGTTATTGCGTATAACGAATTCATAATGAAGAACAATTCAGAACATTTTTCGTGTTTGCACTGATAGGCTTGCGTTAGAAACTTACTTCCAGTGATCATGTACATCCTTCCAAATTCAATAGCGGTAGTTAGTATAAGGCGCTATACAGATTCATCAGTCTAGCGCGTGCAGAGACCGTGTCGGGAACTATATTTCGGCTCAGTGTAGCCTATGTCAAAGATATCTTTGCCTATATGTATTTGTGCTGCAGCCTGCACTGTAATTTAAAGGATATACGATGACAACCTTATTTTCTAAGAATGTGGTCCATCAAAGAAAAAAAGAAGAAGAATTTCCCATGGTTAACCGTGCAGAAGGTAAAAAATCATATATATGAAAACCCTCGTGAATCTTGTGATAAACTAAAACCGTGCATGAATCTGGTGACATGAATCCAGTGGATAAATCTGAACCTGAGAATGAATCCTGTTATGAGTTTGAATCCTGGGATGAATACTGGGATAGCTTCAGGTTGGTCGGGACGAAGACACTGCTATTACATGTAGTTACACTTCACAGGCAGAATTGCATCATATATATGGTGGCCATAGGAATTGATAAGGATTTTCTATGATGGTACGTGGCATACTCCTATTACTATTAGCAGGGGCGTATCCAGGATTTTCTAATCCAGGGGGCGCGAATTATTATCTAAGCGGAGCGCCACCATCGGTTGGCGCGCAGCGTACAAGAAAATTTCGGGTTTTGATACCCCCCAGATCACCGCAAATGGCACTTTTCGGGCTTGAAAATGACCAACCAGATGTACACTTTTTGCCTGAGAACCAAGTATTTCCCAATAGTTTTTTTTCCATCCATAACCTTTTTGAAGATTGCCACCAGTCACACATCATGTTCGACCTCATCGCATGTTCTGTGGATCATTGCTTTTGTAGGTGATTCTACGTCGCGGCCCACAATACCCGACAGCCCTACTTTTATAGGTTTTAAGCCCATTAATTGTTCAGAACTTGAAAATTCACGTTTCTCGTGAATAAACTCGCTTCAAAACATACCCATAATGTTGCAAAAAATAGAAAAACCTCCTTGAACCCTAACAGACCGACCAAAATTGCACGAGTAGAGGAAGTATGATGAAGAATGTTGGTCAGGAAATTTTCGAAAATTCAGACACAGTTAATTTATTGGTGTACAAATATTAAAACCTCTTATAACGGCTATTATAAAACTTCGTTGAAGGAAATGAAACAAATACCAGATATTTCCGAAACCGAACACTACACACATAGGCGTAGGAGGCGGGGGCTGCAACTCCCCCCCCCCCACCCCAATATTTTATTCTGAAAATTCGGGCAATATGCTGAGAATTTTTCGGGCGCCTACTGAAAGAAAAATAAATTGCAATACATAGCTACATCTAAAGGAAATTAATTAAAAATCATCTCCTTGGTAATTAAAATAAAGTTCTAAGCTTGGCCGACTAATTAGCCATTA
The DNA here is from genome assembly GCF_037975245.1 of Apostichopus japonicus. NCBI lineage: Eukaryota > Metazoa > Echinodermata > Holothuroidea > Aspidochirotida > Stichopodidae > Apostichopus > Apostichopus japonicus. Next base: position 9,753,078 of record NC_092566.1, on the reverse strand, counting down.
CTAATGTAAAGAGAGTTTTGACACAATTGGACCTCCGTGCTTTTTCTCCATCTACATAAGACATTTCGTTGTTTAGATGGGCATCCCGCGGTGTATTGCGCAACTTTCACGGACCGTACGGTACACGATGGCATGCGATGTAATAACCGATGTTCGTTTATATGATATTGACATTAACATGTTGGTTATATTTTTCGGGCAAGTCGTTACAGCTCCCCAAATCAAATTGGTCTCCTTCGCCTTTGACTACACACACACAGACAGTTTTGAAGCTGTTCATCCTGGAACGCCATTTTCATGCTCACTTATATGATTTCATATCTGGCTGTTTGCTTTACAAATTCGAACAGGTGCTTAATAAGCGAGGAATATGTCAAGGGAGGGGCGAAGTCTGTTGGCAAACTATCTAAGCGTAGCGCCACCATGAGTTGGCGCGAAGCGTACAAGAAAATTTTGGCCGAAAATGCCTCCCAGATCGCTGGATATGACACTTCCCAGGCCTTGCTAGTTGTAACTAAGCATTTTCTATTTTGAAATTACTAGCGATATCATAAAAAATATATGCTCAGGGGGGAGGGCGGTCGCCCCCTTCCCGAAATGCATCATGTTCCCGATGACTCGGTCGAGTTCGAGACCAGCCACAGTTGGTTTTATAGCACAATTATTGTACAATTGTTTAAGGCGTCCATACACACATGCGTGTTATGATAGACCATATATAGTATATATATATAGATCATGAGTGAGAGAGGGAAAATGGAAACGTCAAAAATGGAGTTGTAGGTGTAAGGGTAGGGTGAGGTGCACGCCCCTTCCGAAATCCTCGATCCGTCACTGGCTACCCTGTGTATATAATAGGGATCAGCGCTATAATGATGTCACTGTTCCTCGTTTTCTTCCCGGTGTCTTGGCGTTTTTAATTTACTCCCTCCTTTTTTTCTCTTTCTTCTTTTTCTTTTCCCTTCCTTCCTCTCCCCCTCCTCATTTTCCCCCTTTTTTTCCCTTTTTTCTTCTCTTTTTTCTCTCCTCTTTTTCTTACCCGGGGGGCGCGCCTGATTAGAGTCCAATCCATCCGCCCGATTGTAATTCTATCTCAGGAAAAGTGCTAAAGAGCAGCAGGAGAACATCTTATTTGACCTTTTATCAACCAGGATCAGTTTTTTGTGTGGATTGCAGTGTTTTGTGTGGCTTGCTTCAGGTTGGTCGGGACGAAGACACTGCTATTACGTAATGTAGTTACACTTCACAGGCAGAATTGCATCATTATGGCGACATATTCCTATACTATTATGGTTGGCCGTGTGGGTCATAACGTCTGAATGTAACGCGTAAGGTAAATCCTTTACACGTAAACATTTGACCAATCAAAGCACGCAATTCCACCTGTGACGCGTTAGTACAACATACAAGTGCAAGGTGTATAGTTTTAAGACAGTTAATGACTGTAACGACAGAGCAACACAAAATGGACCCAAATAGGATCCAAGAATTTCAACAAAGACTTCATAACCTTTCCAATCGAGTGGCAAACAGGCCTCATTCACCACATCACTCATCAGTTATGCCTACAACTTCAAGGAATTTTCCCACCGATTTCGTTGCTGAGTAAGTAAATACGTTAGGGCCCCAGGTTAGGGCCTAGCCTAGCTAGGCTCTAAGTTAGGCTATAGTTCTAGGCCTAACACTAACGTTACAGTAACAGTGCCTGAATTGGCGAGGACACAATAATAAGTTAGGTTAATCCTAGCTCAGCCCCTAGGCCTAAACTTAAAAGGCCCTATTCCTATTAAAAACAGCATAGGTCCTAGACCTTATCGCAAATTGGAAGAGTGCGCTTTTATAATTGCATTCTGGGAAGGATTATTACGAACACTGTCCGTCCCATCGATCTTGTCGTAGCCAGGCAATGTAAAATCATTCCACAAGAATGTTTACAGACCACTATGGATCAAAGAAAACCCACAAATTTTCTGAGTCAGTCAAAAGAAACCTAACAATTTTCTTAAGAAAATCACCGAATGTAATAGACGAAAGTAAATTTACAATTTGCCATTTGTGTATGGGGCCAAGCTGGACCATTCAGAATATTTCTTCCCAAGATGCTTTGTGGTCTCCTATTTGCGATAAGGTCTATAGGCTAGGCCCAGACCTTTTTACATAATGTAAGGCCTTGGCTATAGGGGCCTAGGTTTAGGCTATAGCCTGAAACATCGCTTGTAGCCTAGGGGCCTACGGTGCATTGTTGGATTGATGTGTGAGTCCAAAAGTACAACAAAATGATTGAATTTGCTGCTGATTTATCTGATCATCTGTTGAATGGGCACTGTTATGCTGTTTATTTTAACTGATCATCCATGAATTAGATGCGGCACAGTAGGCCTAAGCCCCCAAGGCCTAACTTTAGAGAGTGTAGTTAAATTATCACTATTGCGTTGCCTATTCGATTGATCATCAGTTATATTACTATGGTAATGACCAATCCCAAGGGGGGGGGGGGCAGCATTTGTTGATTGGGGAGTTTGGGACACACACAGCCCCCAAACCTTTCCCCTACTGGCGCCGCCCTTGCACCCATGAGTTTTACTGCTTATTTAAACGATCATTCTGGTGTAGCCTATTCTGCCCAAGCTGGGCTGAGGTATTTTTACATACTGTAAACAATTTTCAGAAAATCCATTTTGCAATTATGTTTTGGTAGCCTAGATATAAATGCTATATGTAAATGCTGAAAAATAGGGAAACAGTGAGTGGCGTGCAGGATTAAACATGACTTTTTAAATAATTCAAGGAATGTTCGCTATTTTTACAGCCTGATGAATAAGTCATTCATGTTTTTTTTGCAGAAAACGTACCTTATTTAAAAATTTATGTTTATCACACATTTATGGAGCTATATATACTTATAAACTTATTTCATTTTTCCTATTTTAAGATTCAACAATTTCCAACGTGTCCCCATAGCTGTATCGAGAAGACCACAACAAGCGGAGAAAAAACAGAAAACTTACACAAATACTTACATTTTAGTCAGATCGGGCACAACGAAAAACAATGTCAAAGGTACAAATGGTAAGTGATATAAGTTTGCTGCAAGGTTGAGCTATTGTGACTGTGCTCTTTCTTTATCTATTTATCTAATATTTATCATTATCTATATATCTGTTCACTTGTGTAAATAGGTACCATGCAATCAAGCTTTCATGGATCTTGATGGTGCAGTAGACCCATTGATTATGGGTTGTATGCCATTGTTGGGCTTAGGGAATTTTAGTACAAAGGACAATTGAAAGCCTACATAATTTTCTTTAGTTCTTTTTAATGTAAGTCAAAATGATGATACATGGGTAGTGCTACCTTCAGTTTACCAGGTCAAATGTCATAATCCATGGATCATAGAGATTAGAGGACATCATAAAACAATTGAATACCTTCTCATGCTGTAGGGATTGTAGCGATAATTTTTTATTCCTTGCCCAAGGTAAAATGAATCTATGTCATCACGTTGGCGTGTATGTGTGTGTGGACAGATTTTGCAGCAGGTCTGAGGACCTGTAAAAGGACTTTCAGCCTCAGGTCCGAGGAAGAAAAATTAAATAGGACAAAAGGTAGTCGGACATTTAAACAATGGTTAGGTTATTGTCATGGTTATGATAGAGGATAATTCTATGGAGTTCTCAGATTAAATGCAAAACCCACCTTGTGATGCCTGCTCGTTATCAGGATAACTCAATAGGGGAATGCTAGATGAAATTCAAACATTCATACGTATGATAGCCATATTGCGCCGATGAACTACATTTATTTTATAAGAGGTCAAAGGTCATTTAAGATCAATATGGGTAAAAAACGTAAAACCTTGTAATCTGACTCACTCAATAGGGGAAACTTTGATGAAACTCATAGCTATAGCTATACTATAGCTATATATCTTTAACTGACTAAAATCAACTTTGATCATCTGACTTAACTTGTAAAGCAATGATTCATGAATAATTGCATGTATTTATCTCTTCTTCCAACAGTTGACACCAGCCAAGGTTATAAAAAGAAATTATGCCTTCCTTTGCAGCTGTCTTGCACAAACTTTTTAATGCGCCTGAGACAAGAATTTCCATCTCTGGAAGGTGTTCAGTTTGAATTGTGTCGCTGTGGACCAGCAAGCAGTGGCAGAAAGCTGGAACCTTTCCCAGAAGGTGTTAATTGCCCTCATGCCATCAAGACGTGGGTTGGGCTTAAACGCTCATGCATTTATATAAGACCACTTACAGAGGTATAGTGCATTTTAAAGATTTAAGATTATTAAATGGAGTACTTTGTTTACAGCCTTTGAGACATATTTATGCATTTTGTAGTAAAATAATTCATGTTTTACTGTTGTTTCATGTTGTTATTTATAATTAAAAACTTACTTTGTTACCCTGTTAATAAATGACTATACAATTTGTGCTTAAATAACAGGTTCAACATAATGCTAATGAGGCTGTTGATGAGGCTACTAATGAGGATGAAGTTGGAACCTCCACGGTGAGTTAATTTTCATAGGGAGATCTAAGCGAAGTGTAGGTTCAACATGCGGGGGGGGGGGGGGAATTCCCCAGACCTTTCAGCACCATAGTTTGAGAAGACCAGTCACTTACGGAACTTACAATCTTAGGACCTTGGCATGTTTCTGGACCCTGCATCCTGAGGGCCCACTCTGGTCCACTCTCCACTAAACCTTGGCACATCAGGTTTGAGCCTCACAGGGTCACACTGCCCGAGTTCATAGCTAAAAATAATATGTCATGATAGACTGGGGCCTGGTCGGGGCACTGAAATGATATATCAATTGGACAAAGGCGACCCAAGCTTACTCAAAGCTTTTCATGCCCCTCCTATATCATGGGGCATCGTCTGAAGATACCATTTGTTGCTTGTTGACAAATGATTGTTGAATATTTTTTTTTAGATATGCTCAGACTGTGGAAGAACATTTGTTGAAGATGCTTGTCTTGTTTGCCAGCAGGATGCAGAGTTTCAGGAATCCCTGATTGCAGATCAAAATACAGGGGTACATATTAATCATATTTATCATTCATTGAACTATATGTCAATGTACCTGTGTTTCTTGCAAGATACTTCATCTTGATTGACTATATATAACCTGTAATGTGAAGTATTTGGTGCCGGAATAAAGACTGACCAGTATGAATAACTTGTGGCAGGCAATTTTAGGAATGGGCCCACAATCAACCTCAAGTGCTATGGTAGATTAATCTCTGCCAGGGGATAACCTCTACTTATGTGAGAAGGCATTTGTGCTTGATATACTTAGGAATGAACATTACAAATATCAGTGTATTACATATGTGTAACGACTACTCGCCATGTACCTACGACATAGGAGCAGCGGGGTTAGGGGTGTTTACAATGACTCTAATTGTCAGCTAGAATAGGGACGGAAGCTTAGAAATTAATAAAAAACATACACAAATCAATAAGCAGAAACATTTATGATAGGGTAACGACTGGCTTCTATATTCAGCAAAGTCCAGTAACCACGCAACGACACATACCATCAAGGAGCAGTACTGTTCTACTATAAACTATATGGTCTGAATATGAACACATGAGATCATAAACACAAATAATAATAATAATGACTCAGTTTGTGTGGATACAAATGCATTGTAGCATTCCCACAACTACGAACTGATAAAAATACAATATACTCTCGCTCTTGTAGTCTGTTACGACTACTGACACTATAAAACTAGAAAATACTGCACTCGGACATGTGCGCAGTCGTGCCAATCCAGCGTTTCTAGACCGCTCGGGGGACCATTGGGTGGAGTAGCCCCTTCCCTAGGTATTTCAATACAACCGGCGTCTATAAGTATTACCAGGCGTCTAAATGTCCAAGGCCATCACCAGGGTGTGTATCTCAGAGTACATGTATACGGTAGGACCTGAATAATCAGAATATGCAGTATATCATGAAGACATATGAAATTGTCTTCAACTCTCTCTCAGGAGTGGTAAAGGTGTTGCCTCTGTTTGTGTCGGCAGATGAGAGATGCATCCATTGGATGTAGCTAGGTTTTTAAGCCCTAAACATCTTAACTTCACACTTAGAATTATAGGGTGGCCGATGACCACAAACAAAGAAGAGTTGTTTTGCCTTTACAGTTGAGAGAAGCCAGATGCTGCTTCCTAACAGGTATAACATAAGGGGTGTTACCACAAAACACACATTGGGAGCGCAGGAATGCGTAAGGGGTGAGAACAGGAAGCTCAGAAGTAATCAGAGCCAAAAAAATTAATAAAGGGAAACAAAGAAAGAAAAGTGGATAAAAGATAAACAATCAGGCCAGAGATAGACTCCTTGTCTCTCTCTAGTTAACCACTACTTACTCCCAACAGACATCAATTGTATTAGAAGTCAATGCCCTATGTACATGACATAGTTACCAGTACAAATGGGAGAGTTTGACCACATGGGGGGAAAATAGTAACAGTGGCTAAAATAGCACTCTGCTACATATGTATTATGTAATAAGAACTATAAGAACTCTTTAGAACTAAACACAAACTAGTATAATAAAAAATATTTGTTTAATCTGTTTCTAATATAGCTTCCAGATGTATTTGAAACAGGGGATCCTTTGCCAAAAGAAGAACACCAAAATCGAGATCAGCTTGTAAGCATTAAGACGATTCATCAATTTTGTATTCCTTGCCAAAGGTAAAAGGGATCTATGTAATCACATCAGCATGTGTGTGTGGGTATTCAGTCAAAGGAAATTTAAGTCCTCAGAAGGAATACAATACATCCAAGTCCTCTCTAGATAAACAAAGTTTATGGTAGTGTCAAGGTTATCCATTTCTATTATCCTACTAGGTTAGGATATTGGATATTTGAATGAATTCCTCATACTGAGTGAATGTAATGCTCACCTGTGTATGTAATATGTTTGTATGACACCTTGCCCAATGAAGAGGAAAGGTGGATGAAATTCAAATTTTGTATGTAGGTCAGCCATATTGAGTATTTTATAAGAGGTCATTTAAAGTCACCATGGGTCAAACACTGAAAACATTGTAATCAGGCTAACTCAGTGGGGGAAACTAAGATGAATCTCATAGTATAATAGTTCTGCCTCATATTCTGCTTCTTTGTTGCCATTACACTATAAGTCATGATGAAATTATCCAGACAATATTATTTGTATCCCATTGCATCGCTACAAACATTTGTGTTTTATTTATAAAGGCAAACCTGCTGCAGAGACGGTCACAAATGCTCGATCCAGAGGATGAATCGCCATTTGGATTCCCAGTTAAGTTTATACTGCCAAGTGGTACCCACAGATTAAGAAGAGTTACTCAGGACAGCACTGTTGATGTGAGTTAATGTTATTATTTCCTTTGTCCTTATTAGCCCTGCACTGGCACATAGTTGTAGAAAATAGAAAAAGTTGTAGAAGTAGGAACATGAATTGAATAGGGATTTTATTACCTAATTAATGTATTATGCAAAAAAGAAATTTATACTATCATTTTTATCATTTTTGTATAACAGCATCCCTCATTTAACATGAAATCAACAGAACTGCTTCAAAATGTCTCATTTGGCTAATGCAACTAGGCTTGTCAGGAATATTAAATATGTAACCTATACTTTTGTACAGGCTTCAGACAATCCTTGGTACAATACATCCATACAATCCTTGACAAAACCACTCCCCATATCAGTCTTGCATGTTCTGAAAGGATTTTGCTACAATATCAGGAAGAAAGGGTGGGGGGGGGCACTGATGGCAAATTAACAGTATGCTGTTTAATGACTGTTTGGGCCAAACATTTTTGGCAAGGACTGTAGATACAAAAAATAGGGCCATTCTAATCATCATGGGCAGCCACTAGTTGGACTATAGTTTCCAAGATTTTGTGAATTCCTAAACATGATCGCATAGGTTACTTGGTCTTTGGCATCGTAACCAAAAACCTTGATAGAATATGGTGATGGATATGATTATCTGAATCCTTCATCCCATCTGAGCCAGTGGAAACACCTTTGCTACAAATGTCTTAATAAATGTGGCATTTTTAACTAAGACCCATGTAGTCAAACTGAGAGTCACAATCATTGAGTCACAAACAAATGAGGGAAAATAACAGGATTGAAGTTGAGATGGTGGCCAGGTCTCAAACAAATTTTGTACAATATTCATCAATAGAATAACAACTTGAATGTATATTACATAATACGCCTTCTTTCAGGAACTGATGCTTTTTGTAGGGTGTCAATCCTCTGCAACGAAGGCCTTCACAATAGCCTGCCCTGGGGGACAACCAAGCTTCAAAAATGTGGAGGATATTCCCAGCAATAAAAAAAAGCTGAAGGATCTTGGAATAACAAGGCCTACAACTTTTACAGTATCATGGATTGATGATGTAAGTTATGCATAAACATAACTCAATAAGGTGAACATGAAGTGCATATTTAGCATGTATGTAGGTTGGCCATGAGTACAAGAGCCATATTGCTTTTGGTCAGAGATAACATGAGGACAACATATACAAGATATAAGCATCAAAAACATTGTAATGGCAAAAATATATATGGTACATGTCAAGACATTGACAATGAATTTATAATAAAGGTGTACAGGTACTTTGACAAGGAATGACAACATGCACATACAATTTGTGCTTGTTTACAGGATGGAGAGATGGAGGAAAATAATTCCACTGATGAAGAGGGAAGTACATTTGTTGATGCAGGAACACCAAGTGTAAGTATGGTTATATGTAACAGTGGTATTGCTACAATTGTTTTTGTTGATTTTCATTCTCAAATATAGAAAATACACATGGCAGATTCAGCATGAAAACATGTAGCACTATAGAGACAAGAACCGAGGGCTACATGATTCCTTGTCTTTGGTATTCAAATCATCAGATAAGTGAAGGTCGATTAAGTATTTCTCAAATAATAGGGACCATATACTCATTACGACTAACATATATGCCTAATATGAACTTAATTGAAGTTTACTTTGATAAGTTACAATGTTTTCAGTGTTTGACCACTGGTGACCTCATATTACCTTTGACCCCTACCAATAACAATAGGGATCATCTACCATGGCTAACATATATACTAAGTATGAACTCAATTGAAGTTTCCTTAGTGAAGCTATGGTGTTTACAATGTTTTCATCTTTTAACCTCTGCTGACCTTTGACCTCCACCAAAACAATTGGGATCATCTACTCACTATGGGTAATCTACCACCCAAGTATGAGCCATGTCCGACCTTGCGTCTTCCACTTATCGTGTTTAAAAGAAGTGTCTCAGACATATGTACAGACAGACACACATGCATGACTGCATAGATTCCTTACACCTCCAACAAGGAATAAAATTGGGGCTTGTACAACAAAAATAAATTTATCAGAATGTGCAAATTAAAATGTTTCATTTAAAAAAAATTGAATTCAGTCTTTCATAGATTTTCAAGAAACTCCAGTGGTAGAGATATTTTAGATCAAGTGTTATTGATGGTCATGGAGTCTGGCCACAATGCAATTAATGGAATGCAATTAACATTGGATAATAGTGGATCATTTGTTGTCATTGGTGCACTTAAGAGCTATTGAGCACTTTGTTATTCATTGTTTTCGATGTTTCTGTTTTTTTTTTTGTATGCAGACATTCTTTGTATTTTGTAATCTTATTTAAAATAGTTCAAATACCAACATACAAATTACTATTTCTTTTGAAGGTCCAGTTCAAATCAGCACAAGCTGGAGTCCTCCCAACAATTCAAAGGCCTGCACCAAGTGTCACATCGACGCCACCAGTCTTGACGTCGAACCCGCCGTGAGTTATTGGTCATTGACGTTAAATTTGGGTGTTAAAGTTTTATTAATTCATACCTAGTTACAATTCTACAATCTGATTGGTCCATTATAGTCAGCTGACCATGAGTTAATCGATGATAACCTCACAGTTAAAATTGATAATCCACGGTCAATCACCGCATCGTTACATTTCCTAGGCCTATAGTGTATCCTAACGTTTGGACCAATATTATGTATATCCTAACCCCAATCTCTGCACCAATAAATCTGATTTACCTTTTGCAAGTAGTTCTTAGGCCTATCAAACGCAGCTAGGATATGCTCTACGAAAATGTTCCCTCAAGAACTCCTGGGGTGTCGTGACATTCCATAGCTGTATTTCATGGATGTATGTAGGATCCAATTCCATCCATTTCGGGAATGTTACATTTCTTTGTTTTGTTTTCGTTAATGCAAAATAGTGTGTACACATATATGGTGCTTGCGAGTCGTGTGCCAAAAAGAAAATTCTCACAGACGGACCAGTGACCTCTATACGTATAATGTCTATAGGCTATCTACGAACTAGCTTATTGAATGTCTCATTCTCATATGTATGTTTCCTATAGAGAGTTTTCATATCAGTTTTCTATTCCCTCTTAAGGTCACAAACTCATGCATTGATATACTCAACACCAAGACCACCATCCTCACCAAGACCAACATCCTCACCAAGACAACCACCCTCACCAAGACAACCATCCTCACCAAGACAACCATCCTCACCAAGACAACCATCCTCACCAAGACAACCATCCTCACCAAGACAACCACCCTCACCAAGACAACCACCCTCACCAAGACAACCATCCTCACCAAGACCACCATCCTCACCAAGACCACCACCCTCACCAAGACAACCATCCTCACCAAGATCTCCATCACCACCACCAGAATGGGTACCAACCCCAAGGTAAGCAAAAATTTGAATTTAATGTATTGTAAATGTTTATTCCCAAATCCTCAAAGAATGCTTTCTCATTAGGAGAAACAGGGACAAATCTGATAGATGGCACATAGGCCCATAATTAGTATATAATCGCTATTTGTTTTACAAGAGGTCAAAGGTCACCAGAGGTCAAATAGTAAAAATATTGTAATCATGTTAACTCAATAAGTAAAACTTAAATTAAGCTAGTATATAAATGAGTTGCATACTCCAAAATTGAACAGATACTATTTTTAGGTCAAAGGTCACCTAATGTTCAAAACAAACATGGCCTATTGACCGATATAACCAGATTTATATATTAAAAGGGCTTGGCATATAAGTCAAAGTGCGATGCACAATAATTTTTAAGGGGATTTATTGTTTACTCACTTTTACAATTACCATGTCTCACCTTTATATGAAGAGGTATACTTTCTATATTCATTAGAGACTTTCTTTTTTATTGACCTTTCAGGTTTTTCACTGTGAGAAGAAATTACATTGAAAAAGATATGCTGGAATTGTTCAGAGATGCCGATGTGGAGTGCGTATTTAGAATTAAATTTTTTGGAGAAGAGGGTGTGGATGCTAAAGGCATATTTAGGGATGCACTGACAGAGTTCTGGCAGACAGTTTCTGCTAGATACTTTGTAGGTGATGGTCAGTTTATACCCACAGTTCACCCACATCTTACCCCAAGAGATTTTAAAACTATGGGGAAAATCCTGTATATTGGATTTAATAGTGTGGGGTACTTCCCCATACAGTTTAGCAAAGCATGCCTCATATCTGCAATTTATGGCGATAATGAAGTCTGTGATGATCTGCTGATGGAGGGCTTTGTTGCAACTCTCAGTAGGAATGAAGGTGATGTTTTGAGGAAGGCACTTGACATGCATGCATTTGATGAAGACACCCTTGAAACATTGTTGGTGTTGTTTGGAAGGCTGGGTGTCACCTGCCAAATCACACCAGAAACACTTTCGGCCATCACATTACAATGTGCAAAGGTTGAACTTATCCAGAAGCCCAGTTTTGCCCTTGCTTCAATGGATCTTGAAATTTTGTTTGAAATTCAAGAATTCAGAACAATTTCTGGCATTATTGATTTATACAACTCTCTACAACCGACTGGTAAGAGTGTAGCAAAGTCCCTGAAAGCTGAGCCTGAGAACAGCCTACAGCAAAAGGTTTTGGAGTACCTCATCAGAGCTGTAAGATCTTTTGAAGGGGAACTTCTCATGAAGTTTCTGAGATTTTGTACAGGGAGTGATGCTATGGCAGTGCCAAATATAGAGGTTTATTTTAATTCATTCGTTGGTCTTCAGCGACGGTTTGTTGCTCATACATGTACCAGCACTCTTGAGGTACCTGTGAGTTACACCAGTTACAAGGAGTTTAAGAATGAACTGGTACGCCAGTTAAACTCAGACTTCTGGGAAATTGGCTTTGTGTAAATGCCATGTGCAATAACCTTAATACACAGCACTCATGTAATTTTTTGGCTCTTAATCATACCAGTGGAGCCTAAAAGATTGTGCTGTCTCACTCTCACTGTCTGCCTACACACTTTCAAAATTCTTTGTTGAACATTCTTTTGGTAATTTTCTGAAACACCTTAAAAGCCTGCAGAATTTATTGCAGTTAGAATCAGAAGTAGTGATTATGTTTTGTTATCAGTACTATAAGCCAGTGGTATTGGATTGGGTAGTAAATATTCAATTCTGCCTGGTTTAAACAAAATACTGGCTAGAACCGTACATTTCATAGTTTTATATGATCTAATGCACCATTAGTGCTCCCGTGGTTCCACTTAAAATGTCCTTTACTCTGTTGTTAAAAAAAAATGAAAATGCTGGTGAGTTGCCTTCATTTTTAAATATATTTACATGCTCATGTTACACTTTCATTTTTAGCTTTATTAACTGCTATATACTTTCATTGAAGGTATGTTTGTGTAACATATATAGTAGATATTAACTATTATCCATCCATGGAAAAGCAGTATTTTAACATAGAAACTTGTGCTCTGTTTGTGTGATATGAACTTTTATCCGTCCATAGTATTTCATAAAGTTTCACATGTACATTTTTCATAAGCAGTATTTATACATATATAGTAGGTTAAACTGGTATGTACAAAAGCTTCATGACCAGAACAGCAATGTGTTTGCAATTGGTATTTTCAACTCATCCAATGCCATGCTTAAACAATATTCTATCCCTCCATGATGTTTTATTATAGGCAGACTTTTATTATATTTCTTAAAAAGTCCACAGTCATCTAGCAGCTCAATTTTAACTTGTGCTCTGTTTGTGTAATATGAACTATTATCCGTCCATAGTATTTCATAAAGTTTCACATGTACATTTTTCATAAGCAGTATTTATACATATGGAATATTACCATATATATCATATAGTAGGTTAAACTGGTATATGCAAAAGCTTCATGACCAGAACAGCAATGTGTTTGCAATTGCTATTTTCAACTCATCCAATGCCATGCTTAAACAATATTCTATCCCTCCATGATGTTTTATTATAGGCAGACTTTTATTATATTTCTTAAAAAGTCCACAGTCATCTAGCAGCTCAATTTTAACTTGTGCTCTGTTTGTGTAATATGAACTATTATCCGTCCATAGTATTTCATAAAGTTTCACATGTACATTTTTCATAAGCAGTATTTATACATATGGAATATTACCATATATATCATATAGTAGGTTAAACTGGTATATGCAAAAGCTTCATGACCAGAACAGCAATGTGTTTGCAATTGGTATTTTCAACTCATCCAATGCCATGCTTAAACAATATTCTATCCCTCCATGATGTTTTATTATAGGCAGACTTTTATTACATTTCTTAAAAAACCAATCGTTGTCTAGCAGTACAATTTTAACTCATGCTGTTTGTGTAACATATATAGTAGATTTGCATATGAATTTTTCTTTATCCATGGTATTTTATAAAAGCCAAGTTTTTACAAAAACCTTGAAATGTGTCTCTTCATCATTGTTAATTACCAGTCCATCATATATTTCCACTACACCAGAAACTTTGCATCTTGAATTCTTTCTATATGATTTCAATATATTAAACCTTGCCAACCTTTTACATGAAATGAGAGTGGTCAAAGCCCCATATAATAGGATGTGACATGTTGATGCATATAAATGCAAGAATTTTGTTCAAGAATTATATTATCTTTTCATCTACCAAATAAGTCATAATGAAAATAAGTTTAAAAATCCTGAACAGACTATAAAATAACAACATGCATCAAAACAATCTTAAGGTGTTGGGCTAAACCTACTTCATTACAAATGTGAGTCATTACGATCAAACAGCCTATTAACCAACTATTAATATTGTTTGTGGTATTGAGTGCATTACTTAGATGAAAACTGCAATTTATAGTGGTCTAAAATAAAAGATCAGTTAAACATTACAAGTTATTAATTTAATACTTGATACATGCAGGACTGTATATATTCATTTAAAAAAATCCACAAGGTCTGATCTTTGAATTTACTGGACAGTAGTTATTATGTCTTCTCTAGAAAACCCAAAGGTTTGGTGGTTCCGATGAGAGTTTTGTGAAATAATTTAAGTCAGATTTTTTGTTGTAATATCTTTATTGTACTTATTGCCAGACAACTGAACCCAAACTGAAGCTGATCAGACATAGTTGCACTCATGAATATAAATGAAATTTCATTATCATGTGGCACTACCAACCCACCAAGTATGAAGGTGATCAGACATATATTTGAAAAAATATTGACATTTTAAGAATTTGATTACAAGCCCCATCCACATATTCATGTAATGGACAACAAAAACAATGAGGTCCATGTAATAATCATGGAGCATATCTACCAGTTGTTCAATATATTTACAGATATTTTAAAAGTACACATACACTTGCAAACATGCTAACCTGTAGGTTACCTGGCCATCATGAACAAAACCAAAAATTAATGCCTCAATTGATGAACATATTAAAGTTGAAGAAAGTGATATAGTTGACTAAAGGCATTTCACCACCCCACCCCCCCTCTCGAGACAACCACCTGGGGATCAGTATACAGCACAACCCATATCCCCAACTCAGAGGCAACCCTTACCATCATACCACCTGCAGCCTTACCTACCATCATACAACCCCGACATCACCCTACCCACCTGTCCCCCCCCCACCCCCCACCCATCACATTTTACCAGCTTCACACCTTACTATCAACACATTAATCATACCCCACTCACATAAGATTTCCCTATACTCTATAGGTACATGTAATACCAGATTTAGTTCATTACCTATTTTCACTATAGACTATCCCTTTAATTGTCTGAGTCAGCTATTTATTCAACATACATATACACACATGCCAACTCGATCACAACATACAAACATGCCAAATCATCGCAACAAATACATTGCATATTCCAACTTAATTGCATAGGTTACTTTTTTTCAGTCCAGTTTAATTTGTCACTAGACTAATCCTTAAATGGGCTGGCTAGGCAATTTTGTGGTTTTAGAAAGCAAAACAATTACAGATAAGAGTAGCATCTCCCAAGAAAAAGTCATTGTAAAAAGAGACAGTCAAATTTCCACTGAACATACACAAATATTTGTTAAAAACCGAACAAAATCAATTTTTGTGTTCAATTTTTTTTGGTAACTTGTTTTGGTCAATTTTTTTTTTTTTTGGGGGGGGGGGTGGATTACATACCTCATGACATAAATAATGTCATAAGGTTTCTGGGGTCAGAAAGGGATCAATAAAGTATTAAATATTTTGGTGGGATTAATAACCTGGACACATGCATACTGGGGCTTAATAGTGTCTGATGTGGTCATATGGGGGGGGGGGGGGTCAATGGTGGCCAATTGGTGGGGGGGGGGTTATTGGTCTGTGTCACCCACATTGATTTCTTGTATACTTTAGGACAAGGAATCTTGACACACATTTGTGTTTTGTTTAGGAATTCATTTTTATCTTTGCATGTGTTCGTGAATAAATGTTAGCACATTCAAGTATGAAGTAATTCCAAGTTGGTCATTTTCAGAAAGTGGATTGATTGATTCTCTCAATCTCTGCACGGCTTCCTCTTCCAGTGGACACCAAAGCTCATCAACAGCCACAATTCCTTGATCATCCCACTCTTCACCATCAAACAACACAGCTTGAGTATCTGTGGATCTAAATATATCCTCCATTGCAGTTAATCTTGCATTACTAAGTTCCAAAGCATGGCCAACAAAAAGCTGCATTGGTGTTTGATGACCTTCTGTACGTAGACCATGGTTGTTCCACTGATCTACAAATGCTTTGAGCTCTGCATTTAGACGAGGCAAAAAAATGTAATGTAATGCCCACATGTGTGTATGGTTATCTACATCTAGGTGGTGACTCTGTTCCATGAAGTGAAATAAATCATAGAAAAAATGTGTAGCTCCATTCCAAAGATCTACCCAGTTCCGCTCGATTCGTTGGTTGTGGACACTACGACCACGTATTGCAGAACCTCTGTTGGGTCCTCTGAGTAGCTCCATAGCATCACAGATATCATTATTTTCCCCTCCATGATCAACTCGAATTCGAGAAGGAATACCACAGAGAGTTGTAGCAGTGACAAAATGTTCAAACACCGTCTCTTTTCTGTTGTTGTTAGATGCATGCAGGAAAACAATTAGCCTGCTAAATCCATCTATTCCTCCATGGATAACCATCTTCCACCTGAAAATAAACATGCAAAAATATGTCATATATGTCAAGACAGGAACACTGGAAGTCATGCTTGTGTATGTGCTGGTCATTAGTAGCAGGAGTATAAGAAAGGACATGGGAGTTTGGGGTAAATCACATATGTAAAGTCAATATCTGTGGCCATGTTAGCGACATGTAGCATACTAAAATGGATTTGGCTACACATACCACATATCATCGGCAATGACATATGTATTTATCTTTTCGGTTACAATGTCAAAGGCAGATTCATTTATATAGTAGTGTGTGCATGTTATGACAATCTGTCAAAGATGGTATATCAAAATGATATATTAGATCAATTTTGTATGCCTCATGAATATTTGCACTTTGCTTTCTTGTGTTCATAACTTGTATATTAATGAGCTAGTGTACAAGCTGTCACATGATGTGAAGATGTTCGAACAGTTTCATTATCAGTTTCTTGGATTATTCCAATTTTGCTACCCGGTGCAAACACTAATAATTATCGAAACATGATACCTTATCTTTGAACTCACCTAACCAGTTTATGGTTTCCATCAATATGCCAAAGGGAATTGGGCCCAGCAACACTATATGTTCGGCGCTGCATTGATGGAGCTGTTCTTAATGCTGCTCCACCAGGGTCAACTCGTAACATGCTTTCACGAACTCTCCATCTCTGAATTCTATGTTGGTGTGAGAAGAGTCTGGCTCTCACAGCATTTGGACCTATCCTATGGTTGCTACTTATCTCCTGCCGTACAAAGTTGTCAAGTTCATCATCACCGATGGCACTATATTCAGCTTGAGATTGTAATTCAAATGTTCTGAGAATAAAATAAAATATAAACATCAATGCTATTGTACTAAAAGGTCATCACCAATGCAAGTATCATCTTTTTAACTCTCTGTTAAACTGAAATATTGCACCATTATGGGCGAAATTTTGTCTAGTCAAGATGTCAAGTTCATTTACATCATCAGTAATGAAACTTAGCCAATCAACGTTTGCCTTAACCCCATCCCATGGAATTAGGGGAAAAGGTGCAACATGGTAAGAAACTAAGCATATAGCTGATTTAGTGTAGTTGTATAGGTACCATTTAACCTTCACAAATTATGCAAAATTAGCCGAATTAATTGGCATATTTTATGGACAAAGAGTGGTCAGTTTCGAGAACTACTAGCTTTGCTAGAAGGTTTTGCCATCAGCAGTCACATAGTTCTGATCATAACATGCTAAAAAGCTTCATTGCTTCAGATTCATAAATTATGTAATTTAGCCAATGAAACACACACAGACAGGCACACACATATGCTATAATTTGCCCACCAAGCAAGATATATAAAGCCTTATTCTGGACAGGACCTTTTTCCTTAATCATCAAAAAAAAATTTAAATTATAAACTTGTGAAAAAACACAACATGGTACCTTATTCTTCTTTTTACTGTGCTCACTGAAATTCCCAGCAGTTCTGATATCCTTGATGTGCCAAAGCCACAATGGAGAAGAAATGAAAGTTGATCTCTGCTGATGTTGTATTTTGGAGCCCCTCTTGTTTGTAATGTCCTTTCAGCTTGATAACCTGTGTGAACTGAAAGACAAAAAGCAATATATTAAAAAAGGGTGAACGTAGAAATGTAGCTGATTTTTGTGTGTGCTCCGTGCATACATATGTGTGTGACAATTTGCATAAAATTGGGGGTAATAGATGGTTATTCGTAGTAGGTAAATCCTTTCTTTAGAGGTCAAATGTCATTTGAGATCAACATGGGTCAAGTTAAAATTAAGGAAACACTTGTTATTGAGATGTCTTAAAGTGACTAAGGTGTACCCTTGCTATTTTGCTTTTTTTTCAAGATATTTGAGAATAACAAGGGTCAAACACAAAAACCTTTTATTCCGGCTAAGTCAGGTTGGGAATGTTGACGCACACATCACACCTGCATGCCTCATTCTTACATGTATGTAGGTCATCTATAGTGACCAGATATATACTTTTCAGAAATGTGTACAGTTACAACAGCAAAATTCTTAGAATTTAGCAACCAAATAATCTTTGTTTTGTTGTATTTAATACATTGGTATGTGTATATTCCCTTTTTATTTTTTTCACAGAACAGGGGAAGAATTATTTTGATGCTAAATAGCTCATTTAAAAAAAAAAAAAAATTTATTCTGAAGTGGGCATGTAATGTAGTGGAAAATGTACTTACCAATATTATCATGCTTCCCTTTGTGAAATTCTTCAATGAGTCCTTTGAGTAATTCATTGAGGTCATCATACGTTCTATCATCTACAACAGTTCCACGTGCACGCTGGACACTTCTCTCCAATGCTTCAAGTCTTTAAAAGACAACATGAAAAACATGATCAATAAATTAATTCAAATGTAGAGGGGATACTGATGTCACTTAACAATAATATTCTACTGTATCACATGTATAAGAAAGATTAAAATTGTTTCCCTATAAACAGTGCATAACAACATCAATATTATATTGGCAACTTGGCAAGAAACATGCATCTATGGAATAGGGTGATTATGTATGTGTGATAGTGTGGACTGTGGAGGCCGTGTGGCTAATGCACTGATCATGATTCAAGGATCATGACTGGTACATACAAGGGTGGATCCAGGAAATTTTTATAAAGATATATGAAAATGTCATTGATAATTACGTTAATTTTATAACCCAACATCAATATAACAGTTTTAACACCAATTAATGCAGCATCGTACTGGCTATTTCAGTCTAGGCCTAAGGTAACTGTTGGCTAGTTCTACTTTGTGCCTATGAATATGATAGCCTAGGGCTGTATGCCTAATGTCCAGGGCCTAACTTTAGTATGAATCATTTGTTAAGTGCGTAATATACATATCAGTCAACTATTATGCTAGCCTACAGTAGGCTAAAAAGTTATGCCTAATGTGTTAAGTCCTAGCCTAGGATTAGGCCTAGGCTATACATTGTGGTTCCTAGCCTAACACTAGGCTAGGCTTAAACTTACGTTATTCGTAGTTTTTCCTAGTATCATACCTTAAAATGCAGTAATCTAGTGTCTCGTTCGGGACATTATCTGATGAGGATAGTCGCACACAATCATCCACAACACGTAACATACGCCTCATAAAAACAGGTTCTTGTCTTGTCTGATTAAGGCGTTCGTGAATTGTATTGATTCGTCGTGAATTTGCCATCATACACATTGAATCATAATTGTTACGTGTAATATAAATATCTTCCCACGTTCAGGGAATGGTGCGATTTGATTGGCCAAATTCTTTACGCGTAAACAATTACCTTACGCGTTTCGTTCAGACGTCTTTACGCGTAAAAAAATACGTTACGCGTTTCATTCAGACGTTATGACCCAAACGGCCAACCATATACTATATCCATCCGACCGATTGCTATTCTATATCAGGAGAAGTGCCAAAAAGAAGCAGGAGAACATCTTTTTTGACCTGTTATCAATCAGCATCAGTTTTTATTGTGGCATGTTGAAAAGCATGAATGGAAGTACATGTGGTGCAAAATTTGGTCAATTAAGGCAATTTTAGACCCCCTTTAGGCCTCCCAGGAGCAGCGTACGAAAATTGTTTACTGTACTACTTAGTGAGGAGGTTTGTTTACAAGTGACTTAAAAATCTGCACAGTCATAATACGGAAAATTGATGGTGCCATGAAAGGCCAACTTGTCAGCTATCTAGTGATGGTTAGCGTTAGGTACTAGGTAGTGAGAACTTCTATCTAGACTTTGAGGCCACATTACTCTTGTGATTTAGTGTGTAAACAAAGATATTTCACCTTCGGATATATTTGGTGTAAGTCAATGGGACCAAGTTCCATATGAACTAGTGACGGATTCAGCGTCAGAATCAAAGAGCTCACCTTCCTGAAACCAGAAGAATTTGAGGTAAAAGTTTAGGTCCTTCTCGTAGATATTTCGGCAAGAAAATCATGTAGGCCAAGGCGTGAATGTCTAGGACATATACGTGGTTTCTTTTGGTTTTGTGTCCAATCTCATTCGAAAAACTGATGAAAGCTAAGGGAGTCCTATGCCTAAGCTAGGTTAGGTAAGGCCCTATATATGCTACTAGTACTGGTACTACTTAGTTATTTATTTGATTACAACACGATGGTGAAACACTAGGCATAGTTAGCAAGCTGCTAGAAATTATTTAGTCATGAAGGCCTGTAAACGTCATTTCTTTGGATTGTGTATCCAAGTTCATTTGAACGAATGTACTAAGGCTAGGTCAGATAATTTTTTTTTCTGAAAGAAATGTTGTTTTAACTAGGATTTGACTAGGCCTAGCCATTGAAATTGAATTTAGGAAGCATGACGTGATGCGACATATAATGAAGCTACTCATCCAATGAGCGATGCTTTGCTTGTTCGGCAAGAAAATACCGGTCCCTAATACAAACACCACGTATTTGACATATATAACTAAAGTGATAAAGTTGACATAAATCACTCAAATGGTGATATTGTGTGCCGCATTTGGGTTCCTAAATCATCAAAAATGTGGCAGTGAACTGCAATTTCACAGGTAATTCTTAGGAAACAATAGTAGAAGGGTGTTACTAAAACGAATGACAATTGCGTTAAACATAACGAATGACAATATGCTGTACACACTAAAAATTTGCGTTGACTAAACAGAATGACAATGAATGACAGCACAGACATATGCTTCAACCGGATATCACAGTTCAGACTTCGTGGGTATATTAAAACCACGCAAACCGAGTGGACGCGAAGTGGGTGGCTTACACATCAAGTAAAGTTCGGACAAGATACAAACGCACCTATTAAGCGAAATTGTAAGTCTGATTTTAAAAAGTAAATTTAACGTCATTTTTCCGAGAAAAGTTTTTCTAACAATACTGTCGTCTTGAAACGGCTAAAAATTACAGGTAGAGTCCTTATATTGGACATTTCTATGAAAAAAAAAAGGGAAAAAATTTTAGGGGGGAGGGGTGCAAAAAGGACTGAAAAAGAAAAAAAATTGCGCCAGTTATGGGGCGGCCCTGTGGTTTCTATCCGTAAACTACACCAAAACCCTGCAACCACGTAACATGCCATTTTCCACAAATCCTTTTTGTGCAGAAAACCAATAACCGCATTTACTCCACTCCGTTAATCATTCTATCTCCACTCACCACCGTCCTCTGTTGTCATTCAATTTGTCCTCTGTTGTCGGTCAATCGCTGTCATTCGTTTTAAGTTTGTCCCTAGTAGAAGCCATTGCATAGGAAAGTAGTCGTCTGCTCGGCTGCTGTATTGGCCGGTATTCACTGGACCCTGGATATAGTTAGCCTAGGCCCTAGACTGGCTACGTATGACTATCCTTTCGGATGCGATATATGACTGAAGCCTTTAGACAAGAATTATCACCAACCTATTTTACTTAAAACTGTATCCCATATAAGAGAGACCATTTAAAACATATAAATATCTTGAAATTTGATGGTCATAGCGAGGCCCAGGTCTGTGCCATGAAGTATATCTTAGATGGTACAGTCAGCTGTTAACGAGTGTAATGTTAGTAAATTGATGACAATTACAAAAGTTCTATGAACAAACTTATACGTCCACTGCCATGCTGCCCTTGCCCTAATGTTGTTAGGCATTATCTAGTACCAGTATTGTGCTTTTAGTGTTTCCAATTGTTTTTCAAATTGATGAATTAAACTTTAAGGGCATCAATAAATTGCCCCCAAAAGATTAGTCTCCCACTGGAAACTGTTCAAGTACTATTTAAACTGAGGGATTGCAATATATATATGTTAAAGTTGGCCCTTTGATAGGAATATTGGTGGGTATTTGAAATTAGGCATGAGAGAAAATCCGATTGATATACTTTATCACTTCTCGTAATATTTACAGTAAAACTAACAACATGGAGGTAGAGAAAGCAGTAACCCCAACGCTTGTGGTTATGACTGTCTCCTTAATGGCAGGCCTCTGGTACTGGCTTCAAAAGAAGCCCCATCCAAACTTTCCTCCTGGACCAAAAGGATGGCCCATTATAGGTAACATGTTGGGTAAGTATTAGGTGTGATAACCATGTTCCAATACTGACTTATCAGTAAAAAATGCACTGTATGTATACAATGACCATTCAAGCAATTTCCTAGCACTGATAAACCTTCATTTCTTGGATTATGAACTCGGTCGGTGTGGGAAATAGTTCTCGATAATTGTGTATAAATTACGAACAAGGGCTTATCAGAAGACGGCCAGCCTGGCCAAGTCCAACCCATGAAAGATTCAAGAAGTCCCGACTAAAATATGGACGAGCATTCTTGCAAACTGCAGGCTCATAAAAGTACCTTAGGCTTGAACATCCTAACAGCCTACCCTGCACATTGGTCAATCTAGCTATATACAGTATATAGTTTCCAAGATTCTGGTTCTCTCAGGCCTTTTGCTCCAACCAGTTTTCCCCCCTGGCCCTTACAGAAAATTGAATACCCATGATACAGACATTTATTTGCTGCAGGTTGTTTGATCCTTGCTTGTTTGATCCTTGTTTGATCCTTGATCCTCAAGCTATGATACAGCTATAAGAGACAAAGTCCTAAGAAATTTATTTGGTGTCTAATTTCCCAGTCAGTATTCCATTATTCATTTACATATATAATGACTATGATTATGACAGAGAATAAAGGCTTGTTTTCGTATATATAGTGTTAGTGGGTTTATAAACAAATATTCTCTTTGCTCAATCTTTACCAAAGAGCTAATTCCTCATCATTTCTCATCATGTGACCAGGGACACCTGCCAAGCTAGGAAAAAGTAAACATAATATAGAGCCATCACGGTAGGCAACGATTTGTGTGGATATATTATTTTCTGTTTGATTTCCTTTCATCATTGCAGATTTTGTTGGTATTGGACCTCACCATCTGTTCATGTCTCTAGCGGAGAAATATGGAAATGTGTTTTCGATGAAGATTGGGGCTCACTGGAATGTAATTCTGAATGGTAGCGAGACAATAAAAGAGGCCCTGATCAAATATCCAGTGGAGTTTGCAGGCAGACCACGCACGTTCAGTGGTAAGTATCTATTTGTGATATAGATACAGATGGTTAAAACAATCATGTACCATCTATAGGTCTGAGGTTATTATTAGTCTTAGAAACCATATATATTTCCTGATCGGACATTATTAAATCCAGAAGGCTGTTCTGTAAGGTAATTGAGAGTTCTTTATATGGAACAATGACAAGCGATTTTTAATGAATGTGGTAGGGCGTGGAATATGGCTTTGTAACGTCCATGGACTTGAATCATTAACCAGCTTAGTACTGTCAATAAGCTACCATGCTATATAACAGTTCTGTATCATTTTTGGCAGCCAGTAAAATTACTTTATTGCATTTACAGAGAACATTTCCACAAGTTACTTGGGGTGAATGTTGTGGGAAGTGAACCTTGTCCAAGGGTACCACTAGTGACAATGAAGTAATGTTCAGGGACCCCCCCCCCCCCCTCCTTCCGAAACATAAGGAGTACCACCAATGATCTCAGCTAGACAATTGCTGAGGCTGGGTTGTAGCATCGTAGGGAAATGTCTGTTTTCTTTGCCAGAAATGGCACTTTTGGACTTGTTATGACTATCTTGACAGGGTTTATAGTTGGTAAAATGTTACCAGGCCCTTCAGCTTCCCCCACACTCACCCCCTAAAAATAAAAATAAAAATTCATGGACCCCTGGTTGAGAAAGATGGGTCTAAGATTTGAGTTAGGTACTTGAGTGTATAGCTGGTAAGTACAACTGTAATGTGACCAATGGTCTGATTTCACTTTGACTACATTTTATCTTTTCTAGGTGATATATTCACTGAGGGAGGGAAGGACATTGCTTTCAGCCAGTATACTCCAACTTGGAAACTGCACAGAAAGTTGGCACACACTGCTTTCAGGTTCGTTTTCGTGTTATTCGCAGAAACAGAAATCAGCTTCAATAGTGTGAAGTTAACAGTGACAGATTTTTTATGATTTGTAGATACACGTTGAAAGGTGGTACAGTATTTATTTACAGAGTGTGCATTAATAGTGCCTTTAAATTGTTTCATCTGTCGGTTTCTACGATTTCTTGTGTTGGAGGGATAGGATGGGAGGGTGGGGGCTGGAGTAACTTATTTATATTGTGAACAAGGAGCAATTCTTTTTTTGTATTCTTGGAGAGGAGGAAGTTGGGTTGGGTGAGGGGGAGGGGGGGGGGGTTGCTTGCTCATGGTGAGGGAATTTGTTTCCATGTGACTAGGTAGCTGTCACGTTAGTTTATACATGATGGGTGTAAATATCGGTCCTTATAGAATGCTTTGGCCAACATGACGAATAGACGTACTCATTGATTTATTTCAATGCAGTGGTGGAAAGCAAATACTGTAAGGAACCAGCCTATACAACTGTGGTCCTTGCATTTTGTAGCATTCCCCTCCCCCCCCCCCCACCAACCCCAGTTCATCTTGTTTTTTCCCCCTATAGCCTGTCCTGTACTTTCAAGCTTCCTTGTTTAATATCAAAGGTATTGTTAGGGTAAAAATTTACATATACTTTCCACAGGAACTTAGCAGTCACATGGTCAGTATCGTAAGTGGTTGTAGAAAGGTGAAACCTAGCCTCACCCTCCGTTTCCTCTTGATTTTTTTCAGGACCCTGGCTACCGGAAATAACGAAAAGTTTGAGAATCTCGTTTTCGGTGTCACCGAAAAAGTGGGCAACATGCTAACCGACAAAGGCAGTGAACAATTTGACCCCAAGAACATCATTTCTCTAGCCGTCTACAATTTCATAGCTCAGATGGTGTTTGGAAAACAGTAAGTGATGTTGATGACTTGTTTTTTTGTATAGAACACAACTGGAAGCTTGAATGCCTAGCCAACTCCCTCCCTCCCTCCCCCCTACCTCCTGTACTGTGTTATGTATATACAGCTGCACTGATAGGCACCGTAATTGCTTTGTTCGTCGATCAAAATTGTATCCACTTTTTCAATCGCAGTTTGAATCTACAAAGCCTTACCGAAAATTGCCAAACATCCCATGGTGAAACTAAGAAACATAAATTTGGTGTTTTGAGACACCTTCGTGACTTATGTACAGTAAACGCTAACGCATGTGGGAAGTTAGGGAACTTTTTTCCTTGCTGCGTGCAGTTCGACTCCAGACCTTTACAAGCAATGTTTCTCTTTGTACAGCGGAATTTGTCAAACCTTCAATGAAGTCACCTTGCTAAATTAGGATAGAACTAAACAGCTGAGCAAAATCAGCAAGATCATCATCACTAGCCTCTAAAAGAACCTTTAATTAAAGCAATTTCAAATTACTATCGGGAATTTCCGGTATAACCATCATACTTGACTCGCCCTTGCTGATACTCAGGCCATCATTGAAATCCAGTATAGGTTTTAGTGCAAGAATTAAGTACTTGCATTCATGCTGAGAGCTCTTTACTCTTGTACTTAAACTCATAACCAAGGGGGAAGTCCACTGTTGCTCTCGCATTGAACTGGGTACTACAAGTCTGTCTTGAACCGTAAACCACATAAGGGTGTTATTTGTTTGAACAGGTACGAACTGGACGACCCAGATCTCATCGAATGGAGAAGCCTCAGTGAGGAATCCATCGAAGTCTTTGGCAACGGACTGATGGCGGACTTTTTCCCCATCATGCAATATTTCCCATCGAGTGGAGTGAGAGGGCTGCATGACCTGATGGCCCGCTTTTTGAAACTATTGAATGACGAGATATCTCGGCACAAGGAAACTTACAACCCAGATGGTAAGTTCTTCCTCCGGGAAAAGGACATGGCAAAGTTTGGGTTGACCTACAAAAGATGAACTTCTCCTTTCTTTTTACCTTTTATTGATTTTGTCTATGTTGATTTCTAGTGTAAGTGTCGTTTGCGTAAAAGTTAGAGGGGAACACACGTTGTGATCCGGGCAGGATCTTCTTCAGTGGCAACAGTAGCAAAAATAAACTAAAAGCAAATTAAGAGACACAGAGAAGGACAGACAGATAATTAAATTGGACAAATGAGTGATTAATACCTGAGCAGAATTAGACACAACAAAGGAGAGGTAAGATGAAACTGGTGAGATGAGTAGAGGTTTAGGGATTGTGGAGATCAACTCTGAGGTAATTAGTAATGGAGGTAAAAAGGAAGGAAAGGGGATTAGGAAGAAAAACCTGTGAATGTTAGTAGAAAAGAGGATAGCGGCTGTAAGACAAGGCGGTGGGCAGGGAGAAAGAGGTTTAGTCATATCCTTCTTGGATGTTAAGACCATGTGGTTTAAATGGTGCAAAGGCAAAGGATTCACAAACTTTCTCTGCTGAGGTAGTTACCTAGAAATTCTAGTCATGGAGAGGCAGTCACAAATACCACCAAATTTGAAGGAAATAAAATCATTACGTTTCCATTCAAAACGCTTTGAGAATGTGGCTTTGACTTTAACTATGCTGAAAATTTCCAGCAATGATGTTCGGCAATCATCTTCAGCCTCTGGTATACTTGTTGAAGTCTTCTCATCTGATCGTTGTTCATCTAGATGGTGCTAGTAGGTTTTATTTGAGGACACTTCAACCCCTACCCA
The DNA here is from genome assembly GCF_037975245.1 of Apostichopus japonicus. Lineage (NCBI taxonomy): Eukaryota > Metazoa > Echinodermata > Holothuroidea > Aspidochirotida > Stichopodidae > Apostichopus > Apostichopus japonicus. Next base: position 9,725,888 of record NC_092566.1, on the reverse strand, counting down.
GCCCTCATTCATCCTCATCATAGCTGATTTAGAAGAAGAAAAGAAGTCAGTGATCACCCAGAACATAAGATTTCAAGAAGAGAGGAGGAGAATGTATGTGTACATATTAGAGGGCATGACATGTCAAGACTTAGAGGGGGTTGGGGAGGGGGGTAGGGTGGATCTGCCCATTGTTACCTGCTTTAGCCTCAGATCACAAAGAAATGAACATTTCTGTTGTATTTTCACCATGGTCTAAGAGCCTTGTTACAACTTCACAGTTCATTTTAAGTTTTTGTTTGTATTTTTTTTTGGCAGAGGAACCCAAAGATGTGGTTGAAATGTTGTTCAAGGCGAGACAGGACATGATCGATGCAGGAGAAGAAGGCATCGACAAGATTTCTGAGACACACATAAAGTTTACAGTTCTAGATATATTTAGTGGTAAGAGAGTCATATTTCAAGAACAAGTTATATTTGGAGGGGAAAAAATGGACAAATACTGTCTGAAGTTTTGTTTTCATTAATTGTTATTAGATAGATGACCGGAAAAATGCAAAACAACATTTAACCACTTTCTTAGTTTGTACTATAGGTTATTAGTATTATATAGAGACTTCAAATGCATCGCTTTTAGGGGGTTGTTTTAGGGGGTTGTTTTAGGGGGTTGTTTTAGGGGGGTTGTTAGGGATTACATAAAATACAATCACTCCCTCTTAGGGTCTTGTTGCCTGCAAAATTAGCGATGAAGCGTTATTTGCATTATTTTCTTGTTTGTGTAAGAGTATGATGTATCCCTTGACAATAACGTTTGACAGGCAATGTCGACTTGATAAGTTTCCATTTTCAATGAGGAGAAACTTTCTGACAATTTTTTATTCTATTCATTTTATCAGATGATCCTGCACAATTAAAATTGTCTACTGTAGGAGTTGATAATAACATTACCCAAATAAAGAATTGAGATTTGGAATTTTGTTAAAGAATAAGTGGTTGTCAGTTTTTTTCTTTGGTTTTTTTAATATGCACAGTCACAGTGTATGTTTGAATATGGCACCAACAGGTATGTGAGTTTAAAACAGTCCTTCGGCCGGTTCTTTTTTCTATCATCCATAATAATAGTCTGACACGATATAATAACAAAATAAAATAAAACTGTTAGCAAACTGCTTATCCACTAAAAAGCCTGTGTAGGAGAATGTGTAAAAGTAAGTTAGCCTGACGTTTCGATCCTTCCAGATTCTTCTTCAAAGGCTAAATGACAAGTAACAGTCACAGAAGGGACAAAAACACGCACAGAATACAGACAGGTTAATGAGCGTGGTGAACTCAAAGAGATAGATGTAAGGGTATTATAAGTAGACAAGGGATGGAGAGAAGAGAGAAAGAAACCAACAGGGGAAGAGGAGAGGTAGGAGATAAACAGTGGAGGGACAAAGAGAGGATTAAGGGAAGGGGTTAGGGAATAAACTGGAGAAAGACAGAAAGGTGTGGAGAAAACAGGGGGAAGAGAGCTATGCGAAGAGGAGTGAAAGGGGGGGGACAAGGGGAGAAGGAGGGGGGACAAGAAAAGTTAGTCATGTCCTTCTTTGATATAATAACCTCCATCTTTCAGCCGGTACCGATACGTCAATCTTCACGCTGCATTGGGCCGTAGCCTGCCTGGTTGATTTCCCGGAGGTCCAAGAGAAAGTCCAGAAGGAGATCGACGATGTCATTGGCAGTGGCAGACGACCAAAGATGGACGACCGTGGGACCCTGCCTTACACGGAGAGCACCCTCTACGAGGTGTTTCGGTACAGTAGTATTACACCTCTGGCTCTGCCACACGCTACCACGAAAGATGTGAACTTTGGTAAGCGATTCTTTGGACAAGTCTCGATCAAACTTGGACTCATTCTTTGTTCTGTCCGAACATCTTCACATAAAACATGATTTATAGAGAGTTAGGCATAGACTTCAACTGGGGACAAAATAATTATGGCAAATGACAAATTAGGCTGAAATGCCATGTTAAATAATATCTCTGGGATGCACACAAATGCCACCAAGGTGTGCACGTCCGTCCAATGGATTTATATATGATTTATCATCTCAAGTATGTACATTGGGATAATGATTATAGAGTAGTGAAAAGGAAGATGCCATTAAACAACAAAGCAAAAGGCAGGTAGAACCAGTGATAAATTACATTCTGTTATCATTCTGTTTATCCCTCCCAATTTGTCCCAAGTGACCTTTAACAGTGCATTGAGTCTCAACAGCTGAATGTCGGTTCAGCTCAGATCCCTATCCCTGCATGTAACATTAATATTAGAACAATTGGTTTATACCTCAAGAAAGTCAGTCCCCATCCCCATCCCCCACCCCCTAAAAAAAGAAGGAGAGCACTTTGGACATGTAGTAAAGCCTACAGCATTTCGTACCAGTTTTACCTGGTCTGTATGTAATCATCTGTCATCAATAGGTTAGTTTAGTGCACTACCAGCTTAGTGCACCCATCTCAGGGAGACATGGAAAGGAGAAACAACATAGCATTTGTACAGAAAAATACATACACAATTGCTCAACTGATTTGTATGGAAGTAGAATCCAGATATGTAAGGTTAGCAATGAAATTTAACCAATTGTTTTATTTTAAGACAGTCGACATGAAATGAATTTTTCTTTGTTTGCCAGGTGGGTATTTCATTCCCAAAGGTACTTGGATCCTGCCAAATGTGTACTCCATGCACTTTGACAAGAAATTGTGGGGAGATCCTGAGAATTTCCGACCAGGTGAGTTCAATCTCTTGTTGCAAAACGGCAGCATTGATTTCTAGCATTTCTGTCTGTGTGTCTGTTACAGATCTTCACTATCACCATGGCTACCCTCACACATGACTAGTCCTGTCTCTGACACTGTTGCAACGACTGTAAACATTTTGCTGTGTACCCAGTGAAAGATCCTTATTTGGCTAGAATTGCATTGCTTGAATTCACTTGTCGAAATTGTGTACGGGTGTGTAGTCAAACAGGGAATTTGTAAGACTCGTATCATTTTGGTAGGTGGTTGGTAGTAATGTTAGCAAAGCCAGTTTTGAAAGTGTTAATAATGTTGTAGTAGTCATTTTAGGTTTAGTCAGTTTAGGCTGTGACTTAGTATAATGAAGTAAATAAGTCCTGTGGAATTTTATGGAATTGTAAGGCATTTAGTCAGTTTGGTAGGTATTTGTCATGTTAGCGTAGCCAGTTTTGAAAGTGTAAATCGTGTCGTAGTAGGCAGTCCGGGAAGTGTATTCATGTGAGTTAGTCAGTAATGAGTCCTGTGGATATAGTCTTCTATTGAATTGTAAGGCATTTAGTCATTTTGGTAGGTATTTGTCATATTAGCTTAGCCAGTTTTGAAAGTGTAAATCGTGTCGTAGTAGTCAGTCTGGGAAGTGTATGCATGTGAGTTGGTCAGTTATGAGTCCTGTGGATATAGTCTTTTATAGAATTGTAAGGCATTTAGTCAGTTTGGTAGGTATTTGTCATGTTAGCGTAGCCAATTTTGAAAGTGTAAATCATGTCGTAGTAGTCAGTCCGGGAAGTGTATTCATGTGAGTTAGTCAGTAATGAGTCCTGTGGATATAGTCTTCTATTGAGTTGTAAGGCATTTAGTCATTTTGGTAGGTATTTGTCATGTTAGCTTAGCCAGTTTTGAAAGTGTAAATCGTGTCGTAGTAGTCAGTCTGGGAAGTGTATGCATGTGAGTTAGTCAGTTATGAGTCCTGTGGATATAGTCTTTTATAGATTTGTAAGGCATTTAGTCATTTTGGTAGGTATTTGTCATGTTAGCTTAGCCAGTTTTGAAAGTGTAAATCGTGTCGTAGTAGTCAGTCTGGGAAGTGTATGCATGTGAGTTAGTCAGTTATGAGTCCTGTGGATATAGTCTTCTATAGAATTGTAAGGCATTTAGTCATTTTGGTAGGTATTTGTCATGTTAGCGTAGCCAGTTTTGAAAGTGTGGATCGTTTCGTAGAAGTCAGTCGGGGAAGTGAATTCATTGGGTTAGTCAGTTATGAGTCCTGAGGATATAGTCTTTTATGGAATTGTAAGGCATTAAGTCATTTTGGTAGGTATTTGTCATGTTAGCGTAGCCAGTTTTGAAAGTGTAAATCGTGTCGTAGTAGTCAGTCTGGGAAGTGTATTCATGTGAGTTAGTTAGTCAGTAATGAGTCCTGTGGATATAGTCTTTATGGAATTGTAAGGCATTTAGTCAGTTTGGTAGGTATTTGTCATGTTAGCTTAGCCAGTTTTGAAAGTGTAAATCATGTCGTAGTAGTCAGTCTGGGAAGTGTAGTAATGAGTAGGGAGGTAAATGAGTCATGTGGCTATAGTCAGCGGGCATCGTTAGATCTGTAGTCACTTTGGGAAGTGTAAGTCATGAGGGTATGGTCGTTTCGGAGAATGTAAGCCACGTGGGTGTTGTTTATTGTTCTCTGAATTCTGTTATAGTGTTTGTTCTCTTTCATTATTTTCATTGCAGAACATTTTCTGAATGAAACAGGAACCATGCGTCAGCATCCGGAGGGATTTCTGCCCTTCTCGACAGGTCGTCGAGTCTGCCTCGGTGAATCTGTGGCTAAAGCAGAACTGTTTCTGATGTTCACATGGTTGTTTCAGAATTTCAGTTTTAAGAAACCAGCTGGTAAGGAGAAGGAAGTTTACTCATTCGTGGACAAAACTTCCCTAACTCCAGTCCTGAAGGGGTACGAAGTTATCGTCACAAAGAGATCTTAATTTTGAGACATTATCACGGGTAACATTTTAGTAAAGCAATCAGTAATTCAGGGATTTGGTCACAATGGTGATACCGTTTCAGTTGCCTTCATTCCAGTATAAATAGCATAAAATACAATTTATAAATAGGAGAGAATAAAAAGTTATGATACAAAAATTACAATAAAAAGGAAAGCGATTAAAGACATTTAAAAGGTATAAGTAACACAATCAACAGTTTTGAAAAATTTAAAGTTAAACTGGGAATGATAAGGAAATATCAAAAAGGATACATTAAATCAAATCATTTAATATTCCATTTTGAAGAAAAATAGATGCTCTGTATAATTATGAATTTTTGAAAATTTGAACCATATATTTTGGTTTTTATTGCACAATTTCGTAAATTATAGTTAGTTAGTAGACAAAGAGATTTCAGTTCTTTATTAAGAGGGTGTTTTTTACTATCCTTATGAATATTCCTGGTGATTTTAACAAATTCATTTTTAGCTGCACCGTTAACCTTATCAGTAATGCTCTTACAGTCCAACTTAAAAATCTTTATAGCATAATACTTTAAGAAACTCTCATTCTTTGTTTATCACGAGGTGATAAGTAATGGTACCAAACAGGGACAGCGTGAACGAAAAGAGGCGGAATAGATGTAACAAATATTTGTTTCCTCACCTCTAACCTGTAAAACGTAGATGTAAAATGTATTACAATGTAGTAAACTCTTTGCAATATGTTACAAATATGACTGGTGAATGTTAGTTTGTCAGCAATGCGAACACCAAGGTATATAGCTTCAGACACATGTTCAACAGTCGAATCGTCAATTACTAGGTTTTCTGACTTTATTTTAATGAGACATTCATGCTTGATGTGTTTGTTCCCAAAAAAACATTTCTTTTGATTTCTTGGGATTGAAAATAAGATTCTTCTGATCACACACACCAGTAAAATTAGATACAAACGATTTATACATACTAAGATCTCTCTCGTGTGAGAGCTTCAAAATTTTGCATCATATGGCAGTATCATCGACACACTTGATTACAGAACAATTTGATTTTGACTGTATTTTGTCAGTATACATAATAAAAAGTAACGCAGATAGCGGACTTCAATGTGGAACACCAATTTTAATATCTGAAAGACCTTTCTGTATTATAATTTGTCTGGACCACCCTTGTAGAAAGTTGGCACACCAATATGTTAACCATGGTTCAATTCCAAACTTCAAAAGATCATGTATTAAATAATTAGGTAAATTAAATAATTAGATAATTAAATAATTAGGTGATTCTGCTATTCATAGCTCTTGTAGCAGGTAATATGTAATTATATTTTTTATAATGAAGAATAATTTTTATAATGTCCAGCAATGTGTTCAATTAAGTTACTTCATCAAGTAGCCAAGGTAGCATTGCCGAAATAAAAATTGTGTAAATCCGTCGCACTGACAAAGGAGGCGCTTTTGTATTTAAAGGAACAAATCACATAAAATCATCAGTATTTGACTTGAAATGATTCACGTTCTCGTTCTTGCTTTAATAATAGCAAAACATCATCTTTCCAAAGAAAGCATAAATCCGGTTTTCGTTTTACAAAAGAGAATAGAAGGTACTCAATCAATATTACTACGTTTGTTGGTATGGAATATTTTTTATATTTTTTACTTTTTTGGGGAATTTACTCAACCAAAGCAAGTAAATGTCTGCTCTTGTTGAATATGTATACTCAAATGACTTCAACCGAGGGGAATGTGGTGTATAAAGTGTAAATGACAGCATAAAAAGTTTCGCTGTTAGTGTAAGCACCTTTTCCCATCCAAAGGGTCTCATGATACCTAACTAGAGTTGGAAGTTTATGATCACATGGGTACATGATCTCAATGTTAGGTGACTGGGCTTGAGAGTGGATAGATTTTGTCTGGTATTTAATTTTGTGACCCTGCTCTTTCTTAGGGAAATTTTTCTCTTAAAATTAAAGTAAAATAGTTTGCACTTTAACCATTTGTATTAAAATCTCTGGTTCTTTCCATTTGTAGACTAAAGAAGAAAAATAAACCAAAATCTTGGCAGTTACTTTGTCCTTTTAATAATCTTTAAAGATATGACCTGAGAATTTGTCACTTGTGTATAGTTGCTTTTTCCATTCTTAGAATGAATACATTGGCACACCCAAAAGCAAATCGAAGGAGAGGGAAGGGGAGAGGAATTTATCATGGTTGAACCTTGTAGTTAAACTTTGATAGTCTTTGGTCTGGAAATATCCTAAAAGGATCCATCATAGATCTGAAATGGTTCCAGCTATAAGTGTGGTGAATTTTATGAATTATCTGGAAACAGTAGACCAAGAGATATGAAACCATTTTAGCCAGGGGAATAGTTAATGTAGGGATATTTGGCATTCCACTGAGGGAGGAATAAGACTGCTTCTGTGGTTGTTCAACCCCCCCCCCCATCCCCCTATTTGGTTCCTTGCTGGAAGCAACAGAACCTTTGCAGTCAGGTTGGCATGTGTATGTGTGTATGTGTCTGATACTTGCTTGGATCCAAGTTAACTGAACAAAGGAGTGATGGATATTTGTCATACATGCTATGTAGATGTATTATAGCAAGAAAGTGTGTACTATCGTTTTTGACTTAGATGCAAAATGGTGCTATCATTTGACAAATTTTCACATATCTAACCATCCTAAATTATTGCAATTTTATTGCAAGCAAGTATCGTTTTCGAAGTTTGACAAAAGCTTTGAGCCAATACAAATTGTTTAGCTGTGGACTTAGTTAGGCATTGGAAGCTCTTCCAAATACAAACGACTATTTTACGATAAATGCCAGATCTGGTTGGGGTAAAAATGCCCCCCCCCCTACCCTCCCCACGAAGCGCCTGAACTGCTCTAGAATATATAACAAGCATCTGTTCAATGTCAACAGCAGCATCAATTTAGCGAACTTTATAGGATACACATTTCAGGTACAAAATCAAGAACAGCAACAGACAGAAAAAAAGCTTTGGATGAACATGAGGCATCACAAACCATCCATGGTTACGTCTTTTTTTGTGGGTCATTGAAGGATCTTTGCTGCAGGTGACAATCGTAAACCGAAGGAAAATTGATAACACAAATGGCATCTTGTTTGTGATCACCTGGGAAGGAATCAAAAGGGCGCCACACACCGCATGTACAATTTTGGGAAGAATTAAAAACTCGTGATTTTGGTCAAAATCGAACAAAGTCATAAGGGTATGTATACTTTACAAAATGGCAAAATTTTGGCCAAAAATTAAAGTTATGAAAGTTGTCAAATTTCTGTCAGGATACTTATAACGGATTCCCAGACCCAGTAAACGCTTCTCTCGAGACAAAAGTGGCATTCAATGAAGTTTAGTCATTTAAATTTGATATAAAATCACGTCAAGATATGGTGTTTCAATTTTATTTTTCACCGCAATATGAGTCTTTATTCTACTCTGATCACCTGGAAATGAATCAAAAGGGCCCCACACACCGCAGGTACAATAATGGGAAGAATTCGGACAAAATCGAACAAAATCATAAGGGTATAGCCTTACAAAATTGCGAAATTTTGGCCAAAAATGAAAGTTCTCAAATTTCTGTCAGGATACTTATAACGGATTCCCAGAACCCAGTGAACGCTTCTTTCGAGACAAAAGTGGCATTCGACGAAATTTTAGTCATTTAAATATGACATGAAATCATGTCAACATATGGTGTTTAAATTTAAGAAGAATTCCAAAAGTCGTAATTTTGGCCAAAATCGAAGGGTGTAGCCTTACAAAATTGCCAAATTTTGGCCAAAATAAAAGTTCTCAAACTTCGTCGTGATACTTATTACGGATTCCCAGAACCCAGTGAACGCTTCTCTCGAGACAAAAGTGGTATTCGACGAAGGTTTAGTCCAGGCTTTAAATTTGATATGAAATCAAGTCAAGATATGGTGTTTAAATTTAATTATTTTACCGAAATGTGAACCAGGGGGTGGGGGCGCGCGCCCCCCAGGTAAGAAAAAGAGGAGAGAAAAAAATGAATAGAAAAGGGAAGAAAGGAGGGGGGGGGGGGAAGAGGAGGAAGGGGAGCTAGGAAGGAAAAGAAAAAGAAGAAATAGAAATAGAGAAAAAGGAGAAAAAGAGGGAGTAGAAGAAAAACGCCAAGACACCGGGAAGAGAAAGAGGATCAGTGACATAATTACAGCTCTGATCCCTATAATATACACAGGGTAGCCAGTGACGGATCGAGAATTTCGGAGGGGCGTGCCCCTCACCCTACTCCTTACACTGATAACTCCTATTTTTACGTTTCCATGTTTCCTCTCTGTATTTTTCCTCTAACTTAAATTACTTAATATACATATATATTAATACTATATATGGTCTATAATAACGCGTGTGTGTAGGACGCCTTAAACAATTGTGGCTGGTCTCGAACTCGACCGAGTCGTTAAGGAACATGATGCATTTCGGAATGAGACCAGGATCTATATGCGAACTACACTATATATATATATATATATAAGATTGACACCAAACAGTATCATTGAAGACGATCCTGGAAGCAAAAACATCGACCCAAAGTAATTTGTTTCACACACAATATACACAAACACTGCGTGCAGAAGCATTGAACATAAGTTGTGGATACCGACGACGACTTTAAAAGTGGAAGTTAGAATCCATGCTGGTCCAGGGTGAGATACCGTATATTGCAGTCATACTGTCTTTCACTTTGAATACCGCGATATTGGTCATCTTCAAACTATACAAAGTTTCCAGATGAAGAAACGTTTCCTCAAGTTCAGAGTCAAATGAAAGTTCAACGCAAGTTCTGACGTCACATACCAGCAGGTCCCGAAATTACATGACAATGTTGACCATCACGAATCAATCACAACAACAGCTTCAGGCTACTGTGATAAATTACAAGATAAATACCAAAATATTCAGAAAAAGGTTTCCATGAATTTTCTGTAACTTTGGAAATATTTTTCCATGCACATTTATTTGATCGTTTATATTGTATCACGCTGACAACTCTCCGTTAGTAGCTTCGCAGCTTGCTAAATATGCTGCAACACACGTTTATAGGCCTACATCTATGATAGTGGTGCATAATTGTTCCATTGTCACTTTAATATTCTTCAACAAAAGCTGCATGCACATTGTAAAATATTAGAAACAGCATCGCAATCATTGTTAAGGGATATATTTAAAAAAGAAGCCTATAACCGAGGGTGGGGGTGGGGAGGGGGATATTTGTGTGGAGAGGTTATCTATTTCTTCTTCCATATTGACTTTCATTTTGCGAGTATATATATATACTTAACCAGTTTCCATTTGGACTATATGATACCTCTATTGAAAATAGAAAGTATACAGAGAAATACATTTTGGGAAGTTCTATCCAAAATTGTTTTCCGTGTTGACCTATTTTCCAAGCACTTGCATCATCAACTAATACACAAAAATATGACATCTTGGTTGTTACATTACTTTGACGTACCTTTCAGTTAAAAAAAAAAGTTTTACCCCAACACGATCAAGTCGACTTGCAGTGTATATCAGTTTTTATCATTGACTGAGCTTTCTTCTAGTGGCTATAAGACTCCACCCACCCCTCCCCCCGCTTTCAGCAGTCCGGTAGCCATGCAGGCTGGACCCAGGGGGCATGCCCTCCACTCGCAGACTAGTGCTCTCCCACCCCGCTGCCTCAATTTGTCCCACCATGACGTGAACAAGCAACAGCACAAGAGTTTAATGCCCCTCAGATAATTATCGGTAAATTGTCGGTGTCCGAATCCCTCCAACTCGGAGTACTAGCTTCCCAGGGGCTCAAACATTTCTGTAAAGCCATCTTCCCATCATTTCGGTTTAATCAAACATAGCAATGTGAACGATATCGACCGCGGTTGGGCTTTGTGCCCTATGTATCTCGTTAAGGGCCAAACGTAAGATGTATACATTTGCGAACATGTTAGGATTTTTGATAAAAAAAAAACGAGAACAATTTGTAAGCAGTGGCTAAATACCCGACAGTTGTAATTTATTTCAACTAGTATATCTTTTTTTCCCCACAAAATTCGCACTAATCTGGTGCATCAAGTGTTTCTATATGTGAAAATGAAAGGTATTTTGAAGATAAGATCACGATTTCGTCGAAACCCCGTTACGTATAACGTCCGTAGGCATCCTTTGGCGCGAGCGGCCTTCGAATAGCTGTAAAGCGTATTGTTGTCAGCAGTTAAGATATGACTTCTATGCATTAAATTCTGTGGTTGTTATACACTGACGTCATTTCGACGTATTTCAGAGTCATTTATTTAGAATATACGGTTCTGACGGATTAATGGTGGTATAGTGCCACCTTTTTACAGCAGCATCGTCATTAAGGAGTAGTAGCACCACTTGTTTAGGGTAGTAGTACTTCCTGTTAAGGCTAGCAACGCCACTTGTGATCCTTTTGGCGTTCCATACGATATGGCCTCTACGTATAAATGTCTGTGTCTTGTAGCTAAAAGGTTACATTGGTTATGTTACGGAAACTTAAAGGTGCCATAAGGACCAACGCCTCAGCTATCCTGCGACGGGTTTATGTTTACCTATATAGTGAAAGCTAATCTACGGGGACTAACAGACTACATAAGTGCTGCGTCGTAAAGTAGATGGCGTCTGCTATACCATATGATGATGAAACAACTATATATGCACAAATACAATAATGGAGCAATCAAAGTCCCTCATGCACGAATGCAATAATGGCTCAGGTTGCAGTCGAATACTATATAGAGTAGTATAGCATTGATCGAATAAGGAAGCAGTACAAACAACACCAAAATTATGTCTTTAAACGAACTTCACAGAAACCTTAATTCAGGTCCACGTACGCGTTGTTAAACGACATATAAACTGTGAGTTCGTAAAACATACGATTCTATACTCATAATGGCGTCATTACTGTTCATCTCATTACTAATCCATGTTTCCCATGCATTCTTTATACCGATGATCATTGTTAGAACTGACGGCGAAACCGATATGTTTGAAACTGGAATCTTGGAGTATACAATTCTGACTGGAGCTGTAAATTTTACGGAGACACTTAATATCTCCTGTAGAAATATAGCATATGGAGACGACACAAGTGTGGTGCTAGAACGAAAAGGCGAAAACCCCCAAGTACAAACGAGGATTATGGGCATAATCACAGCGAGGTTAGACCGAAACTGTACCGCAGAGAACTGTGAAGGAAATTATACTTGCAGCGTTAATATTTCACAGCGAACTGCACATGGTGTAGCTTATACTTATACTATGAAGAGAACATTTCAAATACGACAGGCGTCTGTTATAGCATGCAAGTCTAGAGTCGGAACAACTGTAATCTTACAAGAGAGGTTGAATTTTCTTTGTTTTGGTAATAATATATCCTGGAATAGAAAGAATATGACTAGAGCATTCTTTCTAATAAGTCAAACAAATACTGATATTTCGTGTGGAAAATATGAGAACAATACGTGGGTCGAGACATGTGAAACTGAAATAATCGTGAAACCGTTAGAAATTGAAATATTGCCCAAGCATTTCTCGAGTTCTACACCCCTACTGCAGTTTAATTGTTCGAGTTTACCGCCTCGTTTGATGTACTGGGCGGTATATTCAACGAATGGGAACATCCTCGATGCAGGTAACCAAAACCAATCAATTTTAGTCAATACAACCATAAGTATTGATCAATCGATAGGATTTACATCGATCAGTATCACGGAAGACATTCCAGGTGGGAATGATATCCAAGAAGTGATCTGTTTAACATATGATACGCAAATGGCGGTAGCGATTGCGCATCTGGTCACCGACGACTCCCCGCCCGTTACGGACAATTTTCACCAAAGCACATCAACCACAGACAACATGACCATACCAGAACAGAGTAGGACAACTGTACCTGCATCAATACCCTACATCGTAGTGATAATCGTCCTGAGTTTGATTATCGCTATTGGGGCAACCTTCGAATTGTACAAGATCTTCAAATCTAGAAATGCTTCTTCAAAATCAGCTGGCGTAGAGAAAAACCTCACACCAGCAGAAACCGAGATGCAAGATAATATTATCTACCAATCGGCCGAATAGCTATAAACAAAACAGTCTAAGTAAAGCTTCTGAAGAGCAACTCAGTGCCACGATGGCATCGCAGATCATCCTCCATGGGATCCACTTGCTGGAGTAAGGGAAAGGTTTAGCAGTACAAAACTACTGGGTATTTTTATGACGTCATAAAATGACAAAATGGCATTTTGTTTCTTCGTAGACGCTCAGATACATAACGAAACCGTTCCACTAATGGAGGGGTGAACCTAGGATCATTTATAATCTTATTTCTCTCTGATATGCATTAACTTTTAATATCTTACTATAATGACACATAATCAAACTTTTACTGTCACTGTGCTGTCCTGTTGTACATTGCGGCAACTTTTTTTTGTAATGATTCTCAATATTTAGACAATTTTTCCTTGTTTATCAAATGTGTAACGTAATTAATATTTTAGACCTATTCTTGCTTAACGAATACAACGACTCGATATAGTGATATTCGTAATTTTGTAGGTATGATTAGCTCGTTCTTTGTTTCTCTTTCAATCCTTCTTTCACCACATTTCGTTTGTCGTCTGTCTTGTTTGTGACATTTCCTTTCATGAACTTTACTTTACAAGTGATGATCAGTTTACTATAGTTATTTGATTGCCTCATAGATAATTAAGCATATCCAGTCACATAGACATAGCTATGCAGACTTAAAGTCAAGGTGCAGAGAGGACATTTTGGCACGGCTTATGATAATGTTGTCAACCAATCGGTATGATAATCTAGAAATAGTCTCCGGAGGATCCCAAAACAAGAACATTTAAATACATGAGGTATTGTAAGGGACATCTGCACCAGAGGAAAAATTCTTCCATTTGGAGAATATTCTGTCTTTTGATGTACCCAATATTTTTTCCTCTAAACGTGACACTACTATACGGCTAATTGGGCCTCCATTGCGTCATCAGCACGTTCGGTAACCAGGTTTACCAAAGTATTGTCTGCTATATCGGCTTGACCAATATGAATTTGTAGTTAATGTCGTCAAACGTTATAGCTCAATCTGTATTGATAAATTCACCATTTCATTTAGAGACGTATGATCCATTCGGTAAGCATATTTCGCCATTCATGCTTGGATACATCTGGACACGAAAGATCAACTGCTGATAACGTATAGGTTCATCTTGTATCATTTTCAATGTATTAGTAAAAAAAAAATAATTATCATATATCTTTGTTATTTTGTGATCAAGAAACAGATATCGAATAACCTTGTACAGTACATGATTTTAACACTTTTAAGAGTGACTTTTTCCAGTCACCTTTTTTCATAGATACTGGGTGTTAATTATGTAGCGTTAGTAGCGTTGGTACGTTAGTAGCGTAAGTAGCGTGAGTAGCGTTGGTAGTAGCGTTGGTAAGGATGTATTAGGAAAAACAATGTAGTAGTAAAAACATTTAATTATCATACATCTTTTTTTGTTTGTAATCAAGAAACAGACATCGAATTACCTTGTACACTACTTGGGTTTAACCCTTTTAAGAGTGGCTTTTCCAGTCACCTTTTTTCATATATAACTATACTGAGTCTTAATTATAGCGTTAGTAGCGTTGGTACAGATAGTAAGTACTACATAGTAGCTGCGGGGAACCACACTTAGAGTAGTACACGTCCGCCTGACAGGAAAATTGTGACCTACTGTAGTGATTATTATGGCACTTTTGATCATCATTCTTGTTGATGCATGGAGGTCGAAAGAGGATGAAATAAGCTATTGATGGTCTAAAAATATAGAGGGTTGAAGAATAATTTAAGAACATTTCAAAAAATCCTGCGAGAATCAAGAAGATTCCGCAGTGAGAGCTGGCAGATGGGTTGGGAAGCCATGCTGACCTTTGATCTCTTGTAGCTCAAAATCTGCATGGTCATGGTGGCAAAAACTTGAATGTACTGTAATAGCCCAAGCCATCAGCTATCATATGGTGGGTAAGACACGTCACTTCAAAATTTCAATCTATATGCTCTAGCGGCCTTGGATGTGACGGGAAAGGAAGTTTCTTTACAATGACTTAAAACAGCACGTCCATTTATATTGGTTGCATTTCCCGGCCACCAAAATGATGTACTATGATATTGTGTGTATTCATCTGAGAACTACATCCTCAAGCATCTTTACAAGGACTTAGAGCAGCACGTCCATTTGTATTGGTTGCATTTCCCGGCCACCAAAATGATGTACTATGATATTGTGTGTATTCATCTGAGAACTACATCCTCAAGCATCTTTACAAGGACTTAGAGCAGCACGTCCATTTGTATTGGTTGCATTTCTCGGCCACCAAAAAGATGTATGATATTGTGTGTATTCATCTGAGAACTTCATCCTCAAGCATCTTTACAAGGACTTAGAACAGCACGTCCATTTGTATTGTTTGCATTTCCCGGCCACCAAAATGATGTATGATATTGTGTGTATTCATTTGAGAACTTCATCCTCAAGCATCTTTACAAGGACTTAGAACAGCACGTCCTTTTGTATTGTTTGCATTTCCCGGCCGACAGAATGATGTATGATCTAGCGTGAGTTCATCTGTGACCGTCAGCCTCAACATCTTTACAAGGACTTTGAACAGCACCGTCCATTTGTTAAGATGAACTGCACAGTATAACCGCTCTGTGGTATCCGTTATAAATGCTGCAATATATGTTTATCAAACCAATGTGGCCTGGTGACTTGGTGAAAATGATATCTGAATGCAATATGCATCTGGAGCGGAATATGTGTTTCTCATCACGAAAATTGTAATTCATTCAGTTACCATACCATGTCTTGTAGTGAGTGCATAATGTTCCTCGTATTCAAATATAATTTCCTGTTCACTTGCACTTGTACTCGCTCACCCTCGTGGATTTATAGTCGGGCAATTTCAATATATACAACTGAAAGATGACATGTATTTGTCTCATTATGTATTTGATCTTGAACTGTCAAGAGAATCATTTTGCTAAGGTATGTGTCGGAAATAATCTCACCATCCTGACGAGGTACAGGTATCGCACCACAATCAGAGTAGTGCACGCCCGCCTGAGATGTTAACCATTATCGAAAAAAAAAACCTCTAAAGTGACCTACTGTGTTTAATTATTTTTTTGTGGCATTTTCTGAGTCATCGCCATTCTTTTTGATGCTTGAATATTGAAGAAGATGAAATAAACTACTGATGGTCTAAAAATCCGGAGGATTGAGTGTGATTTAAGGTATTATAGAAAATCTTGGGTGAAACAAAAAATTCCGCAACGACAGCTGGCAGATAGGTTGAGAGCATCATGATAAACTTTGAGCTCTTCTAGCTCAATATCTACACGGTCATGGTGGCAAAAGTGGAATGTTTTATGATAGCCCAAGCCAGGAAGCCATTTTCGAGAAGAAATCCAAAAGTCGTGATTTTGGCCAAAGTAGAACAAACTCACAAGAGTATAGTATTACAAAATTGATAAATTTTGGCCAAAAATGAAAGTTATGAAAGATCTCAAATTTCTGTCAGAATACTTATAACGGATTTTCAGAACCCAGAAAACGCTTCTCTTGAGACAAAAGTGGCATTTGAAGGAGTTTTAGTCATTTAAATTTGATATGAAATCACGTCAAGATATGGTGAAGAGACTAGGAAACATTTGGGTAATTAAGGAAATATGACTTTTCACTTTTTCTCCAAGTAAAAGCTGAAAAATGAAAGATGTACGAGTGAATTCAACCCTTTTACGTTGAAATGTGGTCTGTTAACCAAGGCCTGGTTTTTGCATTGTATTAGTACATGAAAAATATGACATTTGAAATATGTTGCGTATTTTCTCATTTATTTGCATGTAACATTTCTTATTTGTAAAATTCTGTAAATATACATTTATTCAGAAATGCAGGATACATAGCCATTTACATGGAATAATTTAACACAACAGTGTTACCTTGTTAATTCATAGTAAAACGAGCAGACATAAACATTTTATCTCTATTCTGGTGGATTAGATGTCTTAAAAGAGTTTGCTGTTACAGATACTAACAAATTAAGCAATTTAGCCATAACATTCACTGAATTTTGAATAAACCATCACTTACTAACAAAAGCAAAGATTTTTATCAATCAAGTTGACAAAACATAGCAAAAATTTAATATATGATTATTTTTGGTATGATTTTCCCAAAGCGAACATAAAATACAAGTATTTTTTGATAAATAGTCATTTTGGGGCAAATGGATATATTGTACAATTTTTTTTTTGTATCTTTGGGGCGTTCCAATACACCCCAACCAGTTAAGTGTAGCAATACACCTCTACTTGTAATAAGTTCTATCTTTGGGGCGTACCAATACGCCCCAACCAGTTAAGTGTAGCAATACACCACTATGATAAATTGTATATATCTTTGGGGCGTACCAGTACGCCCCAACCAGTTAAGTGTAGAAATGCACCTCTATGATAAATTGTATTTATCTTTGGGGCGTACCAGTACGCCCCAACCAGTTAAGGGTAGCAATAGACCACTATGATAAATTGTATATATCTTTGGGGCGTACCAGTATGCCCCAACCAGTTAAGTGTAGCAATACACCACTATGATTAATTATATACATATCTTTGGGGCGTACCAGTACGCCCCAACCAGTTAAGTGTAGCAATATACCACTATGATAAATTGTATATATCTTTGGGGCGTACCAGTACGCCCCAACCAGTTAAGTGTAGCAATACACCACTATGATTAATTGTATATATCTTTGGGGCGTACCAGTACGCCCCAACCAGTTAAGTGTAGCAATAGACCACTATGATAAATTGTATATATCTTTGGGGCGTACCAGTACGCCCCAACCAGTTAAGTGTAGCAATAGACCACTATGATAAATTGTATATATCTTTTGTTGAAATATACCACTATGATAAATTGTATATATCTTTGGGGCATACCAGTACGCCCCAACCAGTTTAGAGTAGAAATACACCCCTATGATAAATTGTATGTATCTTTGGGGCGTACCAGTACGCCCCAACCAGTTAAGTGTAGCAATAGACCACTATGATAAATTGTATATATCTTTGGGGCGTACCAGTACGCCCCAACCAGTTAAGTGTTGAAATATACCACTATGATAAATTGTATATATCTTTGGGGCGTACCAGTACGCCCTAACCAGTTTAGAGTAGAAATACACCCCTATGATAAATTGTATATATCTTTGGGGCGTACCAGTACGCCCCAACCAGTTAAGTGTAGCAATACACCAACAAAATTGTGTGTGTTTCTCAAAACTACATATCTTCTTTTACACAAGTTTGTTGCAAGAAAATAAGAGTACACACTGCCCAATCAATAGTATGTGTAAAACATAAGGTTTCCTAGTTATTCAGCTCAAATTCTTTATCTATAGCTGCATATCTTTCTTTCAAGTCACAGACTTCCCTCTTTGGAAGGCGATTTTTATGGGTTAAATTAAAGTCCCAGAACATTAAGGAATGGAAAGAAACTGATGGTGTGTATGGCTGCTTATTTCTTCCTTGGCCACAGTCTAGCAGTTTCCAGTCTCCAGTCCAGGATCCCTTCATCCAATGTAAAATAACCTCATCCTTTTAAATTTTAGTGACTTCTCCAAAGTATGGTCGTGTGCTTGAATCAATGAGGTTTACGGCTGCTATATTCCCAACTTGAATATAGTCAGATACTTCAATAACTTCTTTAGCAAAGTTATAACATTTATATATATCACCACTCTGAAGATCTTCAACTCTAAAAGCAAGGAGCAGAAGGGCAGAAGGGCAGAAGGACAGAAGATAGCGGTTCTTATTCTCCCTGTAACAATTATCCATTTGCAAAAACAGATCCTTCCCAAGAGTATCCTTGTGCTTCACTAGTGTCCACAAATTGCATGTAATGGTCATGTTTGAATCATGTTGGATATGCTTCAGATCAGTCATAACATATATGCAAACTTGTCACATGGACCTTTAGTGTGAATTAGGACACCTGAAAAGAAAGAGAAGAATGAATATATACTACTTCATTGACATGTATGATAAAGAGGTTGTTATTACTTGTTTTCTGCTATTAAATAAAGTTTGATAATTAACCTACTATGTGCTTTAACAAACAAAACAAAACAGTCACATAATATTTGATGGATACTAAGGCCATAATCTTTATCAGAACAACAAAATAAAGAACAGAATTGATTTGACCTCAACCAAAACAATAGGAACACTAGACTTCTTGTAACCTTAGGTGTCCATCCTTATACTATTTATGAAGATAATCAAGCTTCCCCTCTTGAGACATTGTGTTGTAAAACAAGGCATCATACAAACAAACACCCTGTATAAACACCCACACACACATACTGCTCACGCACATACATACTGTACTATACACCAACATGACATTACAATTTCATACTGTAGGATTACAATTTCTCGGAAACCAGAAAACGTGATGTTTACACTTATAATGACATAAACACTTTCCGTCTTGTGCACTCTTAGGTCACTTCACAATACCATGGAGGTAAAACAGACCTCCATGATAATACAGTACTGACCTGTTATGTGGATGTGGATGTTTTACATCCTTTTCACTCTGGACAAATTTGGCAGATCAGTCTTTGATTGGTCCATTCCATCGACTATAAGGGTATTCAGTTCCAAAGAAACCTGGCACGCCTTAGTGCGGGCAAGATGTTACTGCTCTCCTTTTGACCTAGTAAAAATAGAACATATTATGATACAAAATAAACTCTTAACTGATACAGGGTTTACGATATCAGATAAGAAATATTGATTTGAGTTTTGATCCAATATCATTTGAGAAATAATGTAAATGATATATGGGTCAATCCATGCCAAATCAACAGATTTTTGGGTCGATTCCACGTCGACCCTCTTAGAATCGCCTGGAACTGATATGGTGTCCTGCCATATGTCTCAAAGGATGAAATTGGGCAAAAAAAAAATTTGAAACTTTTTCGTTGCTAGGTTACGACCCCGCCTAGCAACCAACTTAAAGTGGCTCATGAGAGTTACATCAGCCCTACAGAAACATGCTTGCGAGGGCAAACAGTGGTAACATTGTATCTTCATTCAAGGAGACCATGTAAAACAACATTAGAAACTATTGAAATGTTATTTATTAAAAGGGTTCTGTCTAGTACTCTTTGACTCCCTCTCACCCCCCCCCCCAGCACCCTCCCCATAGTGCACTATGCAGATTTGTATGCATATGTGACTGAATTTTAATACTGCAAAGAGACTGCATAAACATGCATTCAAGGTATACTGAATTATTTGGTAAGGTAATCTTCTGCTTCAAATTGTCTGTATGCATGTAACTCACCCCCTCCCACCCACATCCTCTACCCAACCCTATATCAGATTAGAATATGAATGTGAACCAGTGCATACATACAGTGTGCACTATATATGTGTGTAAATGTTCAGTACAGTGTTATTTTTACACCAAGCACTAAATAAATACACACTGTCCACAATCATGTACAGTACACACTGTGTACTGGTCATTCCATTCAATACTGTGCATATTTCAATATCATTTTAAATATTTGCAATTTAGTGTATGCTTTTGCTAATTCAATAATTAAAAGACTTTCAATAATTTAAAAGGAATGTTTAACCAGTACATAAATGTGCAGTGTGTACTGTACATGTTTTTGGACAGTGTTTATTTAATAGTAATTGGTGTAGAACAACACTGTACTGAACATGTACACACATATACAGTATAGTGCATAGTGCATATTTCAATGTCTTTTTAAATATTTGCAATGTAGTGTATAATTCTTTTGCTAATTCAATAAATTAAAAGACTTTCAATAATTTAAAAGGAATGTTTAACCAGTAAATACATGTACAGTGTGTATACTGTTCATTATTTTGGACAGTGTGTATTTAATAGTACTTGGTGTAAAATAACACTGTACTGAACATGTACACACATATATAGTGCACACTGTGGACCATACCAATAATTCAGTATACCTTGAATGCATGTTTATGCAGTCTCTTTGCAGTAGAAGTCAGTCACATACTGTATGCATGTATACAAATATGCATAGTGCACTATGGGGAGGGTGTTAGGGGGGGGGGGTGGGAGCCAAAGAGTATTAGACAGAACCCTTTTAATACATTTCAATAGTTTTTAATGTTGTTAGCATGATCTCCTTGAATGAAGATATAATGTTACCACTGTTTGCCCTCGCAAGCATGTTTCTGTAGGGCTGATATAACTCTCATATATGCCACTTTAAGCTGCCCTCCAGAGCATTAATAACTTATATAAAATATGTTTTAGCACATTCTTTGCATCATAACTATACATATCTTACTAGTTTGTATTGAAAACCAAAAATAAAACTTTTAATTGTGACCAAATTTGACCTTGAAATGCCCAAAATAGCCCAAAATATTTGTAAAATGTGATGTTTGAGGGTGCTGTTCACAGACATCGTTCGGCATATGACCCTGGAAATGCAGTTTATTGGTAGCCCTTATGCTAGTGGACCACCCTCTTAATTGTTAAGCACCTGTATGCTAATGCTAAGAAGTTGTTGTCATTTGAATTACTCAAATCGGCTTGTGCAAGCATTTTCATACATATGAACGAGGTGATTTTCGCAATTTTCGAGTCATAAATTTGAGTAGATAACACAAAATACACAACGTTTTTACTTGAGTTTCTAAAAATAGAAACAATACGCTCCTGAAAAAATGGTATTAAAAAAAATTGAAATATACCCACAGGCCCAAAATGGACCCCCAATTAGGGCCAGAAGTGAGATTTCTTAAGTTTAAGGGCGCTGTTCATAAAACGTACCACCCGCTTGACTTTTTTTTTGCACTTTTCCCGTACAACTACTACTGGGCAAGGATCCTATGGAAAGTAAAACTCAAACATGCCTTTGCCTGTGAATATAGAGCACACTCAAAGTAGGGCCAGAAAAGACCCAGGCTATCTCATTTTCTGCCATTTTAGTTACTTGTTACGAAAAATTGAGACCGATCCAATGACCTTTCTCTGAACTTTAGGGTTTATCATCTTAGTTAGGGCTACTATATCCAATTTGTAGTTCAAGAAAGTTTTTGAAAGAGATAAGTGTTAACTAGGAGCATCACTGACACACCCACACATATAGAGGACTTGAAGGAATAGATAGTCTTTCTATTGCTTTTGACTTCTGCAAGGATTCAAAAAGGAAAGCAGACATCAACTTTTAACTCTAAATTAGTAAAATATTTTGACTCACTTAAGATGATTAAGATGAACTTCTTGCAATTGTCGGCATTCTTCATTTTTCTTTCCACTCCTCGTTCTTTCCGCTACCTCTTTCAAGTACCACCCACAGTAAACTCAGTCGTCTAGAAAAATATAATGTTGAAATACTTTAATTAAGCATTTAAAGTATAAGTTTTACTTCACACAAAGGTGTAAAATTGAACTGCTTAACCTAATCAAGAAAAAGTTATGTAGTGATTAGTGATAGAGTTTTATTGTGTCAATTTGAACCATGTTGTTTTTATGAATACCCATAGAATAATGCAATGAGCATGTTGAATTTTGTTACTAATTATAACTGAAGTTAAGCATTCTTTAGGTACTTTAGAGAATTCCTTTAAAGGAGTATAGGGTGTTTAGAGTTGCTATTGAGAAAAGAACAAGTAAAGCTGTACAACATCTTCTCATGTTATTTATTAGACCAATTGATAGGGATGTTTGGAAATAAGACCCTAATCATTTTCCCGGACAGTTGAGGTAAATGTCCTCAAAGGTGGAAATTAAAACAATTAAAGAAGTTTGACCAAAGGTAAGCATATTTTAATTTCTGGCATATTTGGGGGAACTTTCTGAAAATGTCACTATCTAAGGGAGTTGTTCATTGACATTTCAGCAGAAAGTACTTTTACTCCTGATTTGAGTGGAGGTTGCAATCAAACTTATGTAACATGTTCTTTAGAACTTCTTTAAATCAAAATTTTTGACAATAATTCTAATGTTTTTTAAGGAATGATAATGCAGCTTTAGTGGCACACTAGCTGTGAGGTGTATTCTCTCCAGTATGTACAGTACAGTCTTTGTGCTTGCTGAAGCTGAAGCTAACAATAGAGACACATGAATTTTTCTTAAGAAATGTTTAATGGACTGCACATGTAGTTAACTAAACAGATTAAATGTCACTGGATTGTATGAAGTTAAAGCCTCCATAGTCAGCAAAGATAAAAGGATGCAATGCCTGTGGTTTTGACACCCCAGGCTAAAACCCACCAATTGTGATTGATCAGCAGACCATGTACAGTACTTGAAAGTTATCATTTGTAATGTACACAGCTATTGCTTGTGTGAAATTGAATTTTGGCAAAACAGTCTTACAACAGCACTTTCGACCTCACAAGTTTCAGTATACTTTATCAATGTCTTCATGCTAGTTAATCAATTTAAAGCTACTAGCTATGAGGAATTTGAAATTTTATTCCCCTTTTCCCATGCAATGTATGCAACAATAACTGTCATAAATCCATGCACATTCACAAGATAAAATAATTAGGAATCTTGAACTCTTCTAAAGATTTCCATAAAGTATTCCTTGGAAATGATGCTTTGTTCACCAATGCCAATTTCTATCATTTCCTTATTCATGCGTGCATGGAGAGAAGTCTTTGTGTATGACACTGGAAGGTGCACTTCTGTTTTGTGGGGCATGTAATCTCCAATATGTTCAAATAAACACCTCATCCAAGCTAGTGCAAATGGAGTTTTTGTTCTCATCCTTTTCTTGCCTTTATTGCCATGAATTGCATTTTTCTTGCCAACTTGAAATTATTTCAGACAATCTTTGAATAACTTGCTACTAATACCAAAGAACATACAAAATGCTTTCTCACATACAATCTTCCCACAAATTACATAAATAGAACAAGATTTGTCTCAGGTGTGACATGATCTTTCCTGATGAATCCAAATCTTGTCCAGAGTGAATTGCTTTAGCTCAGTTTCCCTCACTTCACGAACCTCTAGAAAAGACTGTTCTAGGTCATCGTAAGAAAGCGATTTGATACAGCTACCATCACAGCAATCAGATTGGAACATAGGCAGTGGATCAAATGCTTGATTGCGTCTCCTTCGTTTTTTCTCACTCCTGGTGAATAAAAAAGGTTTTGATCACATGAAGAAATTGATGCAGAAAAATCTCTGGCAATACCAAAGCTACTGCTACTACTTCCATTTGAACTTATGTCACGGTACAACTGCAGCGAATCATTTGTTGTATCTGGAGAAATAGTACTGATGTTGTGACTCACAGTGACTGCCCCATTCAAACGACAGTGAAAGTTTTGTTTTAGTATGATTATTTAAAGTTGGTTCCTCTTCCAAATTTTCCATTTCATTATCCATGCTCACGTTCCTTTTAAGTGTATTAGGTAGGGATGTATTTCCCTTGCTTTTGTGTGGAGATGAGAAAAGAGTTGGCTCAATGTCCAATTTGTCAGGATCATCCTCTTTACATTCTGACAGAAAACTGGTAATTTGTTAAAATTTGTTAGGTTTCCTTCACACATTTTGTTTCCCATTAAAGTGGAGCACAATGACAAATGAGCACAACTAAATCTTCATTTACTCAGCTGCACACCACAATAACATGAGCCAGGGAGCTGCTACTAGCAGCTCCCCGGTGAAACAGTATCCAAAGGCATGCATTGAAAGAGTAAGTCCTCAGAGCATGACCACTGCTCAACAGTTTTACTCCCTTTCTGTGGTTAACCCTGCTTTTGAAGACTGTATATATTCACTGTTGGTTGCTGCAGTATAGACTGCCTTACACTGTGATATGAACTGGCTAGGTGTCATATGATCCTTTATTGACACACTGTTTGACCACAACCAAAGGGACAAAGTTTTCAGGTTTTATTTCCACAATGGAGTTGCAATCAGGCAAGACAATATTGTTGTGATTGATTGCTTCTGAGGTTAGTACTTTATGCAGACTGTGTAGCCCTGTTAAGAAATCTTGCACATCTGAGAGGTACTGTATGTGGATGTATGGAGGGAAAGGACTTCTCCAATGTCAGTATCAATGCTGCAATGTTGAAAAGTGAATTTTTAGTTGACAATATTTTGTCAAAATGGTACTGTTCTACCAAACTTCAGTACAACTTGTAAAAAAGGACAAAACTCATTAACTTCAATAAAATAGCCTGACCTTCAATAATTTTCCTAGCCATTGGGACACAGTCCCTAGTTCCCACAATCACACATAGTGAGAGCAACAAATGTGAGTAAAAATCTGCACACTGGACCATGCAGGGACATATATATGCCAAAACTGTTATTTGTTTTGTTATTTTTTCTTGGGGGGGGGGAGGGGGATGTTTGTAACTGGAAAAGCCTGAAATAAATTATAGCAATATGCACCATGTACAGTATGCAATAATGAAGTATATAAGCATATTTGCTGCTATAAAGATTAAATTTGAAAATTAGCACTTACCTAAGTTCTTAAATCTGTTCTTGGACTTGTGCTTTTATACAAGATCCAGATCAGGTCCTCTGATTTTATCAGACGATCATCTCTCCACGGGGTAAACTGATGCATTGATCCAGTCGCATTTGCACTCGAGCCGTACTATGGATCTGATCCTTGCCCGGGCCGGTAAAAAATTCGGATTGGAAATGTGTCATTCGCAGCCGGAAATCGCGTACTAGTAGTACATTTGGTCCAAAACTTTCGTTTTCAAAGTTCATAGCCTAGAGTGACAATGCTACGTTAGATTCATAGGTCAGTAGGGTTGGGCGATATTTGCTTTTTAATGTCACGATAAATAGTTCAAAAATTATCGCGATATTTCGATAATTACGATAATTTTTTCTTGTTGTTTTTAGTGTGTTCGCGAACACACTAAAAACAACTGCCGATTTCCCACCGGTGTTTTCGCGCAGCAAACACACCGAGCATAATGGCGTGGGGTTCAAGGCCCGCCTTAGAGCCCCGTTGGGTTCAAGGGGTGGAACCCCTTGTGGGGGTCCAGGGGCGAAGGCCCCCGGAAAAGTTAAGTATTTTTGCGTGTCTGGCGATAAAAAAATTCGCAATTGAGGATTCAAAATACTGACTGACTTTATGAATTTAAATTGTCACGAAACTGATGAAAGTTTTAAAATGACAAGTTAGAGTAGCTATATTATGTGATAAAATGAAAAGAGAATTAATATGTCTTACAATCTTTATAAAGTTTAACTTACAAAACTGTCGATATTATCAAACAAACTACGTTCGGCAAAGCCCCGTTTCTAGACTGCCTAACAATCAGTTTACAACTGCAGTGTTTAACCGTACTTAAATATCACGGTAGGCTACAATGTGCTTCAAATTTTCTCAGGTACCTTGCAAAACAACCCCCCTGTCTAACACCTGTTTGTTAACATTTTTGGCACGTTTCCAAAAAACTTTTCATGGAGTAAAATTCTTTGGCTCCACTCTAGAATTAATTAGGTCAGTCAGTAAAGGATCCGTAAAGTTATGCGAAATATTATCTTAGACGTTCAAGGAAAGTAGGTAAATATCCCCGTAACATTAAGGTAAGTAAAACACACCTCAAGCCAACCGACTCCTCCGTATGAACAAAACAATCTATTCCCCATGATACACGAGGCACAGTCTATACCATACAGACATAGCACGATATCAAGGCCCCAGTAGCTACAGTATGGCCATCTTTATGAAAGTAAACCTTGTAATTCCATGTTTTAGGCCACCAGGCGTGATTAACTTAATGCTAAATATTGTTTCCATGTCCTTGTAGAAATCGTCAACTTCGCAAAATACAATTAGTTGTGTTTTTGTTGTTACGTGAGATCCGTAACCGACGAAGTGGTTAGGCTATTTACTATAAACTTAACTATGGTAGGATATTATTATTATTATTTTTTTTTGGAAATTCTAGAAAATACTTTCTTTCCCCCGCTTTACACCAGATGTGGTCTTCTGGTTTATTCATAAATGGGTGTACTAGAGCCTTGTTTACATGACACTTGTTGCATTTAGCACGATATGCCAGTTTCGCGTGAATTTTTCGAAAGTATTTTGCTCGATCTTTCGTAAAATTAGAAAGGTGTACCAACTTACTTTTCGTACACAATTGGTAATTTCTCTACTGATTTTCAGAGTTTTGTTCTCTATACAGTCAATGTTGTAAAGAACGGGTTTTTACGAAGTTCAAAAGTCAGTAAATGAAGTTGATAAAATATTTCTTTTCAACTTTCTTAACCATGGAATGCTAGAATAACATTTACACATAAAACGGAGAATTTTTTTTTCTACATCTATTTCAAATTTTTTTCACAAGAAATTATCGTCATTTGTTCAATCCTCAAAAAATATCGTCTTGAAAAAAAATTATCGCGATAATAATAATTTTCGATATATCGCCCAACCCTATAGGTCAGTTATGATTATTATATAGTATTGTATCGACGATGGTCAGGAATTCAGGATGCATGCTTTTTACGAAAAACACCCGATTTCGAAGAAGAGTTGACGATAAAAATCGTGTCAGTATGGACGCTAGCAACAAGTGTAGAATTTAAAACGATGGGCTCAATATTCGGAGTTGCCCTGGGACAGGGAGTACAACGTATGTGACATGTGTCATAACACACGATGTTTTTGTGCGATTACACTACAGTATCTACTGTACTACCAGGGAGTTGTAATGGGTTGCGGCACAGCTGATCTGTCAATCACTAAAAACTAGTACGGGGTGGCCAAAGGTCATTTACGGTTAGCATAATAATAATCAGGGTTACCAGCGACAAGTAACAATAAAACGTTAGATTTGCCAAAATAAAACCCCAGAAAACGCTAGATAATCAGTTTCACTCACTTGTTATGTGTTGTTTTCAATAATTCGTTGACTGCTCGTTGCACTGATTCATATCATAGGCAGTCTAGTGATTATTTTAACAAGTTAAAACGGTTAATAACAATCAGGAAATAATACAAGAAAATTAACTGTGGATTTTACAAAAATGCTGATTCAGTCCTAATGAAAAATCCAAGTATGAAAAACCCATTAATATTAAAACAGTTCACGCGGTATTATAGTGTAAAAGCCACGGAAGCCTATAAATATATTTTATTGGGTTGCCAAGTGGTAATTTGGTCTCAAAGTTTCAGAAAACAAAGTAATTATTTTGTGAATTACCGATTTGGTGCGATTTTTGATAAAACGTATGCTGGAATCCTAGAAAGGTGAAAAAATACGCTAGATCTATTGTGTGAAAAGGCTAACGCTGGTAACTTTTATAATAGTACTGTAGTAGACTTGTTTAGTTGTACTGTGTAAAAATATGCACTATGCGGAGTTCTCATCAGTATTACTTGTCAAACACACATGCATGCCTATAGTCTTATTTGTGTTAGGTTAGCCTTTCTGTAGAAGTATTCATTTGTGGTTTACATGGATGCATTTGGAAAATTTCGCTTTCACTTGTTTGTAAACAGTAGCACGGTGGGATATGGGGGCAGGGGCATGGAGATCTGCCCCACATCGATGCTAACCCCAGCTCCCAACGACTTTGCTGATCCTATATAAACAACGGTCGACCTGACCACCCCCCCCCCCAACCCAAAAAAATAGCTGCATGCTTGTAAGATATATTATGGTATATTTTTTCAGCCAGCTTGTGATCATAACATTAAAATCACTTGCTATAAAGAATATCATTATATCCCCACCCCCCCCCCCCCGCCTCACCCATACACAAACACATACACATTTCTGTTGCGACAAGTCCATTACAATATAGTCCTAGCCTACGGCGCTCAACCCTCCGATTTTCTACAGCCATAGCTATTTTCACTTAATTAATCGCACTAACATTGACAATACATTTAAAGCCTCCTAATGTGGCAAAATACATCAAACTTCCATGATAATTTTGGAAAACAGTAAAATGCTTGTGTCTAATTGATAGGGTTATTTCAATTTTGTTTGGAATATAATTATACAAATTTACCAATTTACTCTGTGCATTGTGATCAACTCCTAGCTGAATCATGTTACAATATAAAGGAAAATACCTAGTCTCCAACAAAAGAGGGAAAAAACACATTTTAGCAACAAGATGGAATAGAGGGCGTACTTTTTGCGACGTGGAAAACACACATATCTCTGGATCTAAAGGTGTTACAAAATCCCCCTTTACATATGTCATTTTCATTAACACAGTTAAAAAGATGGGTAAAATTCAAGGTCATATGTATCAATTTGAGAAAAATATCATGTATACATTTTACAACCAAAATTGTTTATTCGCCGACTCTAGGCATATACTCTCATTTAGGATTTGTTCACATTCAGCACTTCTTATTGATTAAAATTTTCGGAAATAAGATTGGAAACTGATATGCAGAAGTTATACACAAAATCTATCACATTTAGGATTGAGGATCTCGCCACCACCTATAGTTAGTGATGTATTGAATTCGTATAGATTATGCCCGCACGTCATTGGGGTTTAAATTTTGTAATTTTTGTGAAATAATATGTGATACGGAAAAACAAATGTACTTCGGGTTCTTCATCCATCATTACTGTCCAATTTCATGTAGTACAGGGGGGGGGGGGACATCACTTACTTATGGAGGCACAATGTGTATTGTTAAATGCCGTCCTGTGGGAGGGGTGATAGGGGAAAGTTCTCCCTTCCACTTTGTGAATTTTGGATCAATTTTAAGGGTCCTCAGATGCAATCTGGTGCTATATTTAGCAACTTGAAGTAATTTTCGGGCTTGCATCTGTCCAATATTGATGTTTTTAATTTATTTAGGCAAATAAAGTTTTTTGTCTGAGTATTTTTTTTAACACTACAACCGCATCTGAAGGGGAAGGGCACCTGGGGGCACGATTTTTTTCAGGCCCCAGCCCCCCCCCCCCCTTGGCGACGCCACTGATGGGTACGTCAATGGTACTTAATGGTAACGGGTTTCTTACTATCATAGGAGGCACCCCATACTATAGCCCATCTATCAACACGGGAAAAAGACATTACGATTAACATATATACATAGACAAAATATGTACTGCACGCAGCCGCGTACACTACACATATACATATTGGTTAACATGCATGTGTGACAGCAACTTTATTGTGCCCACGCTTAGGCATTGTGCCCACGCTTGAGAAAGTATGACTGAAATATAGTAGTCTTCACAGAAACTGTTTGAAAATTAAGCGATTCAGAAGGCATTAAAACCCAATACAAACGAGTAGACCCTTTAGGAACTGCACTATTTAAGAAGCCTACATATTACAAACTTTCTTGAATCCTCTTTCCGACCCCCCCCCCCCCCCCGCGCCTCTTTATTTTTCAAAGGTGTTGCATACGGGGAAGTTTTGGTCTCCAGTTAGGTTCAAACCTTGTTATATGCAACTACAATAGGTTATTTCGAAGGCTTAAAGTTATGATG
The DNA here is from genome assembly GCF_037975245.1 of Apostichopus japonicus. Lineage (NCBI taxonomy): Eukaryota > Metazoa > Echinodermata > Holothuroidea > Aspidochirotida > Stichopodidae > Apostichopus > Apostichopus japonicus. The sequence goes on along the minus strand of NC_092566.1, from coordinate 9,695,524 downwards.
TATTGGCCCCATATATGCTCCAAATTAAAATATGGTCACCTTTGGGTAAAATTCTTAAACCGTTTGATTACCATCTAGGAGGAATTTTACCTCACTGGGAAATTCAGTCATCTAGGTGCCTATGACATACCGATCTTGAGAGACATTTACATATTGGTATACGTTGTCGTATGTATCCGTGTCGGTTTCTTGAAAAATATACGAACTCAGAAGTTCAATGGTAATGCAGGACACTGCGAGTTTCGCCCGTGTATTATTCGACGTGCCGTGTGTATACGTACACTCAGGGACGTCGCTAGAGGGGTGGGGGTGTCTCACACCCCACCCCTAATCTTTGTAAAACTGATGATAGTTGGAAAATTTGAGTGCGACAGTCCGAATTTCCGACTGTCTCACTCTAATTTTTCCGACTGTCGCACTCTAATTTCATATATTCTTGTAATTTGTGAGTGACCTACAATTTTCGGTCAAAATTGACCTTTAATCAGTCATATTTACCACGTTTTCCTTGTCAAATTTAGAAATTGCATCTCGCTCAATGCTTATCTACGGAAGCTTTAAAGTGCCATCAACATGAGAAAAACTTTGCCCCATAGGGTGAAATTTTTCAGTAAATTGTTTAGATAACAAGATAAAATCTTACAAAAAATTAAAAAAAATTTGGATTGCTTAGTTGCTTTAACTGAGCAATTGAACAATTTTCTACAAAATGTTTAATTGACAACTTATCATATCTCGTGAATTGGACATTTTGCTGCAAAATGTTCAGTTGTTCACTTCATTCCATCTGAGCAATTGAAAAATTTTCTGCAAAATGTTGAATTGACAACATATCTTATCTCGTCAATTGGACATTTTTTGGCAAAATGTTCAATTGTTCACTTCATTCCAATGGAGCAATTGAAAAATTTCTGCAAAATGTTTAATTGATAACTTATCGTATCAGTCGTCAACTCAACATTTTTCTGCAAAATGTTTAAGTATTCATTTCATTCCCAATGCTCAGTTGGAATGAAGTGAACAATTTAAAAAAAAATCATGTGAGTGATAAATAGCCCCCCCCCCCCAAGAAAATAATATTAAGCGCGCTAGGAAAAAGCACTGTATTTTGGGGTAATTCACTATGTCGTCGAATATAATTTGTTGAAAAAAAGGTTTTCCCCTTTGTTACATTAACATAGCTTTTGTAGTTAGTAGTCTATGTAGCCTATCAAGCAGATAACTCAACTCAGTTGCTTACCCGCTTTACCAGAGTGAATAATAAGTTTGTGAAGTGAGGGCCAGTGCTACAAATGTACCGCAAAAAATTCGGAACAAAATTGCAGTCGCGAAAGATGGGATGTCTGACTAACACTGACCGTATCGTTCACGAGTAGTGCGGGTGGGGGGTACAAGGCAGCAGTCGGAATTTTCTGGCTCCAAAACCCATCAAGTTGGAATTTCAGCCACTGCATCCCCCCTCCCCCCCCAACTTCAGGCTCGCTACTGAACGTAAACGTAAAGAAATCGATTGGATCTTTCGTATTAAGTCACCGGCCTCGACAAAGACTTGGGACCCCTTAAGTGCCTTAACAACTATCAGTTCTATAAACATGTTATCCGTTCTTTTCTCATTCATCCGCTTCCTGTATAGTCATGGTTTATTTGGTTTTAATTCCATCAATGCAGCTTACACTTATCTAGCGTCATACTTTCATTGTGTTAGTATATTTTGTACTTTTCATTCGACTGCCAAGTATTGCTAACGAAGGCCCCAAGGTGACCGAAATTCTAATATATTTTCTAAAACTTTACTCCTTATTTTTCAATTATGAGTCATATCTTATTTCTCTGGTTTTCTATAATAATAATAATAATATATATATATATTTATATATAAGTATATATATATATATGTATATATAAATATATATTTATGTATATATATATAAATATATATATATATATATATATATATATATATATCTGCAGCCTTATTTTCAATGAAATGCATCATATATTATTAATGCAGCTTATTTGTTATTCCCACCCATCCATACCTATACACGTACATGCATTGCATACATACATACACTCACGCATGCACACATGCATACACCATGGAGGGAAAACTGTTTTTACCTCCATGGAGGTTAAACTGTTTTTTACCTCCATTTTACCTGGTTTTTTTTTACCTGTTTTTGACCTCCATGCATACACATACTGGTAGGTATATAAATGATCCTATTCGCCAAACACACTGTTTTCTTTATTTACAACTATAGTTCTAATTAAAGGCTAAGGCCATGGCATGTCGTCAACTTAAAAAACGTTAACCTTCATTTCCTGTGTGAGAGAACGCAACGTGATAGGAATGATTACGTAATATCATCTTTCATCGGCCCTCTCGATGTTGACCGCAAACGTGGAGATGTTCAACCAGACTTTGTTGTCTTTTTTCTACCACAAACATCCGCACTATTATTTGATATCGTAAATTTTCACTGTCGTAGTTGCATACACATACGTATACGTTTGTTAGACCAGGGAGTTGTTCAGACCACCAACGTATTTGTACCCTGAAAAGGTTAGACTGCTCATGTACGGATGCACCAAACGCAAAATCGTAGAGCCGAAGTTGCGAAAAAGTTCGAAACGCCTAAATAATAATTTTATAAAATGACGAGACCAAGAAATTGGTGTGTGGCAGAGGAAGACTCAAGATTTTTCTTTTTTCGGACTTGTCCGAAGTCTACTTTTGGAACCAAAGAGCCCTTGTCAACAATTACATGAAGATTCGAAATATACCGCCGATCCCAAACAGCATTAAGGTGAGGAAAATTTTTGGACTTATTTCCGTATAATGAAATATATTTTGTGTTAAGAATAACCAAGTGGAGTTTTTGGTTCTTGCATGTATATGGGTATGCTTTTAAAATAAATTGAAAGTGCATAGCCAATCGCCCCAAATCATAGCACGCTAAAATTGCTAGGCGTTTTCAAAAAGCAGTGGCGTAGGAAGGTACTTTTGAGTGGGGGGGCTGAAGACTGATGGCCGGCCTGGGGTAGGGGTCTAAGGAGAGGGGGTGTCCCCCTCCCCTTTGGAATTTTTTGCATTTCCAGGTAGCCTCAGATGCAATTTGGTGCAATATAGCACACTTCAACACCTACTCCATTTTGTAAACTTAATTTTGTATTTTCACCAGGCCTTAGATGCAATTTGGTGCTCCAAATGAGATTTTTTTCTCATTTGGAAATGAAAAAGGGGTTTTCTGACTTGCGAAGCGGGGGGGGGGCGGAATGATACTTCCGCCCCTCCACATTTTTCACTGGGGGAGCTGGCCCCCCCCCCCAGCCCCACGGTTCCTACGCCCTTGCGGAAATGAACAAGCGCTTCTCCACAGAAAACTGCCAGATCATGAGAGGGATCCAATCACTGAATCCAGAGAGTATATAAGGATTACCTCTGGATGGAAAGCGTCGAACAGTTTGGCCAAGTTTTCGATGCGAGCATGGAAGACCTCAAACACGAGGTTCCGCAAGCACAGAGACTCCTCCAGCGCTAGTTCGCTAACACGGGAGAGACGCCACCACCCAACCTTCTGTCGCTGACATCGTTTCTGGAGCCATATAATCATGATGTCTTTGCAGAGCTGTTACGCCTTTGTAAAATTGCCATTGCGATTCCGGTATTGAGTGCTGGATGCGAGCGCAGCTTCTCAACATTGAAGCTCGTCAAAACCTATCTGCGGAACACAATGTCAGACACTCGCCTTAGTGATCTCGGAGTTTTACATATCGAAAGGGAACTGTCCGAGGGGATCAATTTGGACGAATTCGTCGCAGACAGTCATCAGAATAGGCGAATTAACCTTCGCTAAACTGTTTGAGTGAGCCCTAGACAGTGCAAAAGAAGGGCCCGAAGGGGGAATGATAACATCTTTTGTTGATTGGGGAGGGGGGGGTGGTTACACTCCCAGGCCAGTCAGATATCATGCTGATCATCTTTGAATACTGACAGAAAGAGCATAGTCTATTCAGATTTTTAAAGAGTACTATCGATGACTTTTTCAGTGATCTGTTTTATCGTTAATAATACCTATGTGGAAATAACATAAAACGTCAGCTAACTAGAGTGACCATCTGTGCCCTACATTGCTGACACAATACCCGATTCGCCACAGTTTGTCATGCAAACTGTTTGGTATGTCTTTTGTACTAGCTTAGTCTGCCCCACCAATCAGACCCTTCGCCCCCTCCCTTTGCCCCCCCCCCCAGATGAAAAAGTCTGGCTACGCCACTGAAGCACGCACAGCGTAAGTAAATTAATGAATATGTTAATTCATGAAAATACGATAAATCTTTCAATAGTGCAATCGTTAACTTGTCTGTGCTTGTTGATTAGTCACTATGGCTTATATACATTCTCGTTAAGGTTTGAAATGCAATGCAGATACGGTCATAAGCAATGTATTTCATATATTTTCCGAACACATTTGACAGTTCATGAAATGTCATTAAAAGTTGCACATCGTGCAATTTTTAAACATTGTTATAGTTTTATAAACCTTTTTACACTTTCCTTATTTATCCAAGTGAACCAAAAACGGATACTGGCTATTAAATTTATTTATATTATATTAATATCATTATAATTGCTTTTATGAAGAACACTGATTTGTGTACCATTCCGCTTTGAGGAAATACAGACAATTTTCAGATACATTTCTTTAGAGCAATCATTTGCATGTTTATGTGTTTATATTAGAAAGCAAGGCACATCCTGTTGTGAATTCATCTCATAGTTTACCTTTCTTGCAGTGAACTACAAACTAATAAGCTGCGTGTTCTTTCCCCTGATGTGTTTGCACGTTTACCTAACCTGGAAACTTTGTAAGTAATACGTATGTTAACAAACTAAATATACAAAAATACTTATAGGAACAGTGGAGATAAAGAGGCCTATACGGGTCCACAAAATATAAAGAGTTTGACTTTTAAATCAATCAGGATCTTCCTTTAGAGGCAAAGTGGTCAATGCAATTGCAGAGCTACATCAAACCAGTAACAAACCTACACATATCCTTCTGGAGCTTCATCAGCGGCTATACTTAGTTGTTGTTGTTTTTTCTTCTGATATTTCGTTTCTGTATAATCCCTAAACTATCTCCCTTGAATTGTCAAATATTTGGCTGCATTCCTTGTAAGCCGGATACAGCTTTGCAATTCTCACTTATCTATTTATTATTACATATCAAATATAAGGAAGTATTACTCATTTCCGTGACGTGATTCAATTCGCAATCCCGTTGCTAGAAGCTAATGTTATTTTACTCAGTCGCAGAACGGTCCAACATACCAAAGCATAAAGTTACCTCAAACAAAGTAATTCATTTTGTGCGTTCATACTGCGAAATCCTGTATTTGAATGTTTGTCAACAAAAGGTCACTCATAGATTTAGACATTTTTTTTAACAACAATAATATTTAATTTTTCAACAAATGGAGTCCTTTTTACAATAAGGGTGCACTTTTGAGGGTAACGTGCTCCTTGTGCACCCCCTCCCCTCCTCGCTTCTACCGCCTCTGTATGTGTCTTAACAAAACCGGTGGGTGTGTTAAGAACAACTCCTAGATCATATATAGAATGCCAAATCAAAGGTGCACAGTCAATCGCTTCAAATGGAGTAATAACATGTTTGAGGTCGCTTTACGTTTGCATTACAGATATAAATAATTTGCTTTCTCTTTCTTTGTTGCAGGCGATTGGACCACAACCAACTCCAGTCACTTTCTTCCAACATCTTCGAAAACTTAACAAACTTGAAATACTTGTAAGTACATTCCATCAGCATAATATGTAGTTGATGTGGATGTCCCCCTCCCCTTTGGATTTTTTTTGCATTTCCAGGTGGCCTCAGATGCAATTTGGTGCAATATAGCACACTTCAATTCCCACTCCATTTTGTAAAGAATTTTGCATTTTCACCTGGCCTTAAATGCAATTTGGTGCTCCAAATGAGATTTTTTTCTCATTTGGAAATGAAAAAGGGGTTTTCTGACTTGCGGAGCGGGGGGGGGGGGGGGGGCGGAATGATACTTCCGCCCCCCCCCCCATATTTTTCACTGGGGGGGCTGGCGCCCCCCAGCCCCCCGGTTCCTACGCCCTTGTCAAAAATACTTTCCTGGAAGCATTCACTCTCCATTTGTTCTCAAATATTCTAAATGAACACCCAAAGCCATTCTTACCAAGGAAGTGATACTTCCCATGTTCGTACACTACTTGCAAGTACAACTTTCTCAGACAAATTATTCCATAACCCTCTGAGAATAAAAAGGAGTTTTGACAAATATATGGTACTTATAACTTCTGTAGTTTAAGACATTGATCTCTGGTAATTCTGCTTGGCAAACCTGAAAACAAGGTCAGTGAAGGATAAATTGTCTAAACCATACCATTCTTGAAAACCCGAATCAAGTCACCGCGTAATTAACCGACCTATAACCTCCATTGTGGTGGGTTAACTGTCAGAATGCACATTATCAGTGTTTTTTATCTTCATGCAGAACTGACATCAACAGTAAATACTATTGTTCTCTGACTCGAGTCAAAGGACGCTTGAACCGCAGTGTGCTAATGTAACTGCCAAGCGTAACTTATTTGTGATTGCAGGTGTCCAACCGCAGTGTAGACAAGCATTTAACGTTATACATTGAATTCGAACTTCATCATGATCTGTCGTCATATTTTGTGTATTACTATTTTTAAGTTGTTCATGCAAACACATAATGAACACCCTATACATTGCTCTAGACTGACTTTCAAGAAAAAACCGTCGGTGTCATGTAGTGTGGCTTGTCTACAACCCAAACTGATTAGAAAAGATATTTCAATCAATTCTGACTTGATTGTGAGTGAAAAAATGCTACTTGAAGCAAGTGCAATAACAAGCAACGCTGACAGCCATTTAACAAGTCAACGAGTGACACTCCTGACGGTTTCTACTACTACAATCTGTTTCTGTGATATTTTCCGACGAACAAGAAAACGGCGACCACAGTCGCGTAGTAACATACAAGTGCTACCTCCTTAAGCTTATATTATGTACGTACGTGAATTTGACAGAAAACTTGAGGGTCAAAGGTGAAAAAGTGAAGTACACTACATGATGCGAGTTAGTATTAAACGTTAGGCCTACTTCAAGTTGATTCAATGACTAGGATATACCGGCATTTTAAATTTATTATTCCTCTCGACAATTTACGGTACAATTAAAGGCAGGAGCCCAGGAAGTTATTGACCAAGCGATTTTGCCAATTTTTTGACAAGTTCGGTTCGTTGTAATACGCCTCAAATAGAACTTAGAAGAAAAGGGGCCTCTACGGGCTCTAACTTAGGCCCTAGGTAGCGTGCACACTATTTCTAGACTGAAGTCTGTGTAGGCTAGGTCACAACATCAAAGGTGAGTCCTAATTTCGTGCAGTTATTTGATTAATTCGATTGATGCTTCACGTTCCTTAACCTTCAGCTTTCATTTAAAAAAAAAAACGTGTGTCTTTGTTGTTTGCACCTACAAATCTGTTAAAATTTCGTAGAAAATAACATTGTCACGTCCAACTCCAACTTAGCAAGAGCTAGGCCGTAAGCCTATTTAATCAGTGAAGCCAGGATAGTGTTAAAATATCAACATTGTTAAAACGTGAAGTGCTCCTAAATCCTAATTTCGTTCCTGTTGTCGGCTACTCCAAAATCCTTGTTTGAAAACAAATTGTCTGTTAGGGTTGGGAGTTGCTTCAATGTAATCCATTTGTCGACCCGCATCTGGGTGACCCCTGACCTCAATTTGACCTCTGGTGACCTTTTCGTGTTTTGTGGAATTTTACAGTTTCGATGCTATTTTCAGATGTTAAAGGTACCTTCTGATCATAAATGTCAATGGGTTGACCCCCGTGTGACCTTCGTGTGCGAAGTTATATGAGGTCAAAGTTAATTTTCAGACATTTAATGCAATAACTCCCAGTGCCAAGGTGTTACAAGGTTGATTTTTTTGGACAAGTTGCAAATGGTATAGGGGAATATTTTCAAACTTAATGGTCATGTGATCCAACGTCACCAAAGGTCAGCTAATGTTAAAAAAGTAGTATTTTGGGGGGGGGGGAGAAAATGGGCAAAGAAAAAATGTTTGAATTTTTACAGTCATGCTCTATTTAGGTCTCACCGATCAAAAATGTCAATTGGTTGACCTCCGGGTGACCTTTGTGTGTGAAGTTATGTATACAAGTTCAAAGTTAATTTTTTGACATTTAATGCAATTAAATCTCAATGCCAAGGTGTGAAATGGTTGATATTTTGGGACAAGTTGTGAATGGGGTGGTGGAACATTTTAAAACTTAAAGGTCATGTCATCTGAGGTCACAAATGTTATCATATCTGTTGACACGCTTGTAGGTCTCTTATATTTCTTACATTTCCGACGCCATATTTAGATCTCAAAAGTGTCTTTTGATCAAAAATCTGATCACATTTTGTGATCACAAAAGTGTTGTCTATAGTGTTGGTTACTTTATGGGAACATGTAGGACCACAATTACTTGGACTATTTGAGCCCAATCTTGCTTGATAATATTATGTGTATTGTCATATACCCCAAGCAAGGAACCACAGTGCCCTTGGGCTCTTGTTATAGAAGAATTTCTGCCGAGCAGTTATTCATCTCATTCCTCCATATTGTATATTCAGGTTGCAATGACCTATGCATTAAGACATTGAAAGTGTGTATGGAAAGTCCTTGTCTACACATAACACATAACTTTGTGTTGTGCACACAGAATCGCTCTCTTACAGTATGTGAATTTTCAAATAATTGTTATCTAATCACTCTGATAGGGAGGATTAGGTACAATATTGTAGTTCCTTTGCCAGTTGGACCATTAACAGTATTACGCAACAGTTGCCATGGTAGTGGTTAGTTTTCCCAATAGGGGTCATTCATTGTGGGGTATTGCATGGTCACCGGAAGTGTTTGACTGAGGGAGGGGTAAAAGTTGTCTGTGTGGGGTGTCCAATTTTATGTCAAACAGTCCTCTTAAATGGCTGTGTTGATTTTCTTAAAACTTGGTATGAAGGTGTTTTAGGGTTAAAGTCTATGTCTAGCAGACCCCCCAGAAACATAGGTCAAATGTCACATCAAATTAAATTCAATGTTTTAATTCAATATTACTCCAAGGGGACACATTACATTCAAATGGAATCTTCACTTGTATAATGGGAACAACATGTAGGCTACTAATACAGGCAGACATGTGACCTCTGTCATAGTATTAATCAGATTGTAGAGGACAGCAGAGTGATAGCACTGCAATCATATGACAGTATAGTCCTGCTAACTTATCATATAAAAAAAACACATTTGCAGTCTTTGTTCATTTGTTTTTTTACTATCAATGCAACAGATAAAAAATAAATAAAATGGTTAGACTGTCAGTGTAGAATAAAGTTTTATTTCTCTCTTTTCTTCTGAAGATGACACAGAAATGCTCACACTGAGTCTGTTTGGTCTGGCCATTGCGTTCAAGAGGAAAACCATTGCAAGGAAACTTTGATGGGATGATGGCACAGAACTTACTGTGCCTATTGTTGCTAGGGATGATCCTAGATCACAGAGGATGAAAAAAATGTGTATAGCACTGATTAAAAGAAGCGTATTGAGTTTGGTGAAGGTCAAAGGTCATTTGGGGACAACACGGAGGTTAATTGTCTTGTAGGGTATATGTGTTCATCTTTAGGAAGTGGCAACACTGGAACAGCCACATGGTCTTCTACTCTGCAAATCCTAAAATGCTTGTTTTAAGTGTGTGTGAAATAAAAAGGGGGGGTGGGAGGGTTGGGTAAGGTTACAGTGACTTCTCTTATTATTGTACTTTTTTGGTATAAAATTATTAGTAGGGGTATCAGTATGCCCATTAGAGCAATCTGAGGGTCTGAATAGTACATCCTTCAGAACTGCATTGTAAGCCACTTATTGTTGTTATTAATGATGTAATTTCTTATTGCTAAATGACACTCCGAGCAGTAGGGGGTGTATCGGTACGGACTTCAGAACTGCATTCTTAGCCACCTAATGGTGTTATTATGTTATTTCAGAACTAATGGTGTAACCTCTTGGTGCTAAATGACACTCCAACCATTAGCGGGGCGTTTTGGTACACCTCTCAGAACTGTTTTGCAAGCCACTAAATTTTGTCACTTCTTGGTGCTAAATGACACTCCAACCAGTAGCGGGGCGTATTGGTACGCCCCTCAGAACTGTATTGTAAGCCACTAAATGTTGTTACTTCTTGGTGCTAAATGACACTCCAATCAGTAGCGGGGCGTATTGGTACGCCCCTTAGAACTGTATTGTAAGCCACTAAATGTTGGTACTTCTTGGAACTAAATGACACTCCAACCATTAGCGGGGCGTATTGGTACGCCCCTTAGAACTGTATATTGCAAGCCACTTAATTTTGTTACTTCTTGGTGCTAAATGACACTCCAACCAGAAGCGGGGCGTATTGGTACGCCCCTTAATGGTGTTACTTCTTTGTGCTAAATGACACTCCAACCAGTAGCGGGGCGTATTGGTACGCCCCTTAGAACTGTATTGCAAGCCACTAAATTTTGTAACTTCTTGTTGCTAAATGACACTCCAACCAATAGTGGGGCGTATTGATACGCCCCTCAGAACTGTATTGTAAGCCACTAAATGTTGTTACTTCTTGGTGCTAAATGACACTCCAATCAGTAGCGGGGCGTTTTGGTACGCCCCTTAGAACTGTATTGTAAGCCACTAAATGTTGGTACTTCTTGGAACTAAATGACACTCCAACCATTAGCGGGGCGTATTGGTACGCCCCTTAGAACTGTATTGCAAGCCACTAAATTTTGTTACTTCTTTGTGCTAAATGACACTCCAACCAGAAGCGGGGCGTATTGGTACGCCCCTTAATGGTGTTACTTCTTTGTGCTAAATGACACTCCAACCAGTAGCGGGGCGTATTGGTACGCCCCTTAGAACTGTATTGCAAGCCACTAAATTTTGTAACTCCTTGTTGCTAAATGACACTCCAACCAGTAGTGGGGCGTATTGGTACGCCCCTCAGAACTGTATTGCAAGCCACTAAATGTTGTTACTTCTTGGTGCTAAATGACACTCCAACCAGTAGCGGGGCGTATTGGTACGCCCCTTAGAACTGTATTGTAAGCCATTAATGGTGTTTCTTCTTGGTGCTAAATGACACTCCCTTGCAGTTGTGGGGTGTATTTGTTTCACTGATTCACTTTTGTACAGGGACAAGAGGTATTTTTCTTCCTTTTAATTCATGTAAGAAATTAACGTACTAAATTTCAGTTTATGGTCATGTAGATAAAATATAACATGAAATACATAAGTTGGTACAAACAAAGAATAATTTTCTCATTGTGTTATTTTTTGTCTCAAATTTATGTATCTGCAGTATGATTACAATGCATTTGCCTTTTTAACTCACATTTTAAGGTTTAAAGACAATGTTACGAGGGCCCATTGTAGCCTAACGCTAGTCACTGCTAGTGAGAAACCTAATGTTATAATGTGGAGAGTAATTGAAATTGCCTACGTGATAAATCAGTATTTGAGAAATTAGGTCGGGTTACCGTGTCACAATGTTATAATACACGATTGTTCTGGTATATTCCTTATGATGACGCGCTGGTCTCGGGTTAACGTCGGTTTACGTGGAATCGCGTGTAAGCTGTGCACGGCATCTTCGTGGATGTGGATTCTCTGGAACGTTCGCAGATATGCAAAGGATTTCCAAGAATAGAAAAACTGGGTCAAGTGTATCGAGAAAGATCTAGATGATTCTTGATATGGCGAATCGTATAAAAACCCGCCCAGATCGGAGAGTTTCTCAGTTTCTGTACGAATACAAGCGACGACACATATTATACCATTCTACTATATATATCGTCAGTGCTCAACTACCAGTATTTTCTGAAGGATTGAGATATCAATATCAAGATTGATTCTACACTTCCATTCAGAAGTTTGAAGAGGACTTTACTGTGATACTACAGTTTTCAGTCGTTATTGCGGAGAAGGTGAAGAATTTCTGTCTCCGTTGAGGAAGTTCGTTACGCCAGGAGTTAGTGGCTATAAAGCTGATTTTGGACTGACTCTGGTAATATTTAGTCGGCGAGAAGTTCGACTTGTGCTTCACTCTATTGTGGCTGGAAGTCCGTCTTCTATTTTGGAGCATCGCCGGAAAGAAGGTGACTGCTGTTTCTGGGATCGCGAGAAACTTCGTCGAGGACCAGTGAATTTCGCGGTACAACGGACCGAGAATCGTCGTCATCGAGGTCGTGGCCGCTGTGGGATATCGCCGTTGGAAGAGACCAGCGTGTTTTAAAGTGTATCCTATCTTGTTAAGTTTGTGAGTAATTTTCTATATATTTGTAATTACCACTTGTTGTTGTTGGTTCGAAATCCATTGTTCAATATAGTTTACGTTCTCATTTAAAATCTCTAGACTCGTCAATTTGTCTGTTCCTTACGGAAACGAACTCAGGCTTGTGTCTCGTTAAAAATTAGTTATCGAGACCTCTCGCATTCCAACGTAACAACAATGACAGTCATAGCGTAGATTTTTCCCTTATATATACCATATTTTTATACCCGGATGCAAACGTCATTAAAAGCAATATCATTTCTGGTAAATTTATCAATGTTGAACAGAAAGTTTTTTTTTTCTTGGATAAAAGTCAGGTTTAAATAGTTCCTAGAAACCCTAAATGTTTCCTAGCCTCTTGGTGTTTAAATTTAATTTTTCACCGTAATATGAGTCTTTATTCTACTCTGATCGCCTGGAAAGGAATCAGAAGGACGCCACACACTGCAGGTACAATTTTGGGAAGAATTCAGAAAGTCGGCCATTTGGCCAGAATCGAACAAAATCATAAGAGTATAGCCTCACAAAATTGCCAAATTTTGGCCAAATATGAAAGTAATGAAAGTTCTCAAATTTCTGTCAGGCTACTTATTACGGATTCCCAGAACCTAGTGAACGCTTCTCTCGAAAAAAAGAGTGGCATTCGACGAAGTTTTAGTCATATAAATTTGATATGAAATCACGAATTGTTGTTTCACACACAATATACACAAACACTGCTGGCGGAAGCATTGCACATAAGTAGTGGATACCGACGACGACTTCAAAAGTTGAAGATAGAATCCATGCTGGTCCAGGGTGAGATACCGTATATTGCGGTCTTACTGTCTTTCACTTTGAATATCGCGATATTGGTCATCTTCAAACTATACAAAGTTTCCAGATCAAGAAACGTTTCCTCAAGTTCAGAGTCAACTGAAAGTTCAACGCAAGTTCTGACGTCACATAACAGCAGGTCCCGAAGTTATCTATTTCTTCTTCCATATTGACTTTCATTTTGCGAGTATATATATATACTTAACCAGTTTCCAATTGGACCATCTGATACTTCTATTGAAAATAGAAAGTATACAGAGAAATACATTTTGGGAAGTTCTATCCAAAATTGTTTTCCGTGTTGACCTATTTTCCAAGCACTTGCAACATCAACTAATACACAAAAATATGACATCTTGGTTGTTACATTACTGTGACGTACCTTTAAGTTAAAAAAAGTTTTACCCCAACACGATCAAGTCGACTTGCAGTGTATATCAGTTTTATCATTGACTGAGCTTTCGTCTAGTGGCTATATGACTCCACCCCCCCCCCCCCGCCCTCAGCAGTCAGGTAGCCATGCAGGCTGGACCCAGGGGGCATGCCCTTCCACTTTCAGACTATTGTTCTCCCACCCCGCTGCCTAAATTTGTCCCACCATGACGTGAACAAGCAACAGCACAAGAGTTTAGTGCCCCTCAGATAATTATCGGTAAATTGTCGGTGCCCGAGTCCCTCCAACTCGGAGTTCTCGCTTCCCAGGAGCTCAAAACATTTCTGTAAAGCCATCTTCCCATCATTTCGGTTTAATCAAAAATAGCAATGTGAACGATATCGACAGCAGTTGGGTTTGTGCCCTATGTATCTAGTTAAGGGCCAAACGTAAGATGTATACATTTGCGAACATGCTAGGATTTTTTTATCAAAAAATGAGAACAATTTGTAAGCAGTGGCTAAATACCCGAGAGTTGTAATTCATTTCAACTAGTTTATCTTTTTTCCACAAAATTCGAACTAATCTTGTGCATCAAGTGTTTCTATATGTGAACTTAATGAAAGATATTTTGAAGATAAGATCACGATTTCGTCGAAACCCCGTTACCTATAACGTAGGCACCCTTTGCGCGAGTCATTGTTTTGGATGTACCAAGATGGCGCGAGCGGCCTTCAAGTAGCTGTAAAGCGTATTGTTGTCAGCAGTTAAGATATGACTTCTATGCATTTAAATTCTGTGGTTGTTATACACTGATGTCATTTCGACGTATTTCAGAGTCGTATATTTAGAATATACGGTTCTGATGAATTAATGCTGGTAGTGCCACCTTTTTACAGCAGCACCGTCACTAATGAGTAGTAGCACCACTTGTTTAGGGTAGTATCACTTCCTGTTTGGGGTAGCAACGCCACTTGTGGTCCTCATGGCGTTCCATACACTGATCTGTACAAATCAGTGGTTCCATACGATATGGCCTCTATGTATAAATTTCTGTGTCTTGTAGCTAAAAGGTTACGTTGGTCATGTTACGGAAACTTAAAGGTGCTATAAGGACCAACGCCTCAGCTATCCTGCGACGGGTTTATACTGTTTACCCAGTGAAAGCTAATCTACGGGACTAACAGACCACATAAGTGCTGCGTCGTAAAGAATATGGCGTCCGCTACACCATATGATGATTAAATAACTATATATGCACAAATACAATAATGGAGCAACCAAAAGTCCCTCATGCATGAAAGCAATAATGGCTCCGTTTGCAGTCGAATACTATATATTGATCAAATAAGGAAGCAGTAAAAACAACTACAAAATAATGTATTTAACGAAGTTCACAGAAACCTTAATTCAGGTCCACGTACGCGTTGTTAAACGACATACAAACTGTGAGTTCGTAAAACATACGTTTCTATACTCATAATGGCGTCATTACTGTTCATCTCGTTACTAATCCATGTTTCCCATGCATTCTTTATACCGCTTATCATTGTTAGAATTGACGGCGAAACCGATGTGTTTGAAACTGGAATCTTGGAGTATACAATTCTGACTGGAGCTGTAAATTTTACGGAGACACTTAATATCTCCTGTAGAAACATAGCGTATGGAGACGACACAAGTGTGGTGCTAGAACGAAAAGGCGAAAACCCCCAAGTAGAAACGAGGATTATGGGCATAATCACAGCGAGGTTACACCGAAACTGTACCGTAGAGAGCTGTGAAGGAAATTATACTTGCAGCGTTAATATTTCACAGCAAACTGCACATGGTATAGCTTATACTTATACTATGAAGAGAACATTTCAAATACGACAGGCGTCTGTTATAGCATGCAAGTCTACAGTCGGAACAACTGTAATCTTACAAGAGAGGTTGAATTTTATTTGTTTTGGTAATAATATATCCTGGAATAGAATTAATATGACTAGAGCATCCTTTATAATAAGTCAAACAAATAGGAATATTTTGTGTGGAAAATATGAGAACAATACGTGGGTCGAGACATGTGCAACTGAAATAATCGTGAAACCGTTAGAAATTGAAATATTGCCCAAGAATTTCACGAGTTCTACACCCCTACTGCAGTTTAATTGTTCGAGTTATCCGCCTCGTTTGATGTACTGGGCGGTATATTCAACGAATGGGAACATCCTCGATGCAGGTAACCAAAACCAATCAATTTTAGTCAATACAACCATAAGTATTGATCAATCGATAGGATTTACATCGATCAGTATCACGGAAGACATTCCAGGTGGGAATGATATCCAAGAAGTGATCTGTTTAACATACGATACGCAAATCGCGGTAGCGATCGCGCATCTGGTCACCGACGACTCCCCGCCCGTTACGGACAATTTTCACCAAAGCACATCAACCACAGACAACATGACCATACCAGAACAGAGTAGGACAACTGTATCTGCATCAATACCGTACATCGTAGTGATAATCGTCCTGAGTTTGATTATCGCTATTGTGGTGACCTTCGCATTGTACAAAATCTTCAAATCTAGAAATGCTTCTTCAAAATCAGCTGGCGTAGAGAAAAACGTCACACCAGCAGAAACCGAGATGCAAGATAATATTATCTATCAATCGGCCGAAAAGCTTTAAACAAAACAGTCTAAGTAAAGCTTCTGACGAGCAACTCAGTGCCACGATGGCATCGCAGATCATCCTCCATGGGATCCACTTGCTGGAGTATGGGAAAGGTTAAGCAGTACAAAACTACTAGGTAACTTCATGACGTAATAAAATGACAAAATGGCATTTTGTTTCTTCTTAGACGCTCTGATACATAACGAAACCGTTCCACTAATGGAGGGGTGAACCTAGGATCATTTATAATCTTATTTCTCTGTGATATGCATTCACTTTATATATCTTACGTTAATGGCACATAATCACACTTTTACTGTCATTGTGCTGTCCTGTTGTACATTGCGGCAACTTTTTTTGTAATGATTCTTATTATTTAGTTAATTGTTCCTGTTGATCGAATGTGTAACAAAATTAATATTTTAGACCTATTCTTGCTTAACGAATACAACGAATCGAGAAAGTGGTATTCGTAATTTTGTAAGTATGATTAGCTCGTTCTTTGTTTCTCTTTCAGTCTTCCTTTCACCACACTTCGTTTGTCGCTTGTCTTGTTTGTGACATTTACTTCATGAACTTTACTTTACAAGTGATGATCAGTTTACTATAGTTATTTGATTGCCTCATAGATAATTAAGCCTATCCAGTCACATAGACATAGCTATGCAGACTTAAAGTCAAGGTGCTGAGGAGAAATTTTGGCACGGCTTATGATAATGTTGTCTACCAATCGGCATGATAATCTAGAAATAGTCTCCGGAGGAGCCCAAAACAAGAACCTTTAAATACAAGAGGTATCGTAAGGTACACCTGCACCAGAGGAAATATTCTTCCGTTTGGAAAATTTTTCTGTCTTTTGATGTACCCAATATTTTTTCCTCTAAACGTGACACTACTATACGCCTAATTAGGCCTCCATTGCGTCATCAGCACGTTCGGTAACCAGGTTTACCAAAGTATAGTCTGCTATATCGGCTTGACCAATATGAATTTGTAGTTAATGTCGTCAAACGTTATAGCTCAATCTGTATTGATAAGTTCACCATTTCATTTAGAGACGTATGATCGATTTGGTAAGCATATTTCGCCATTCATGCTTGGATACATCTGGACACGAAAGATCAACTGCTGATAACGTATGGGTTCATCTTGTATCATTTTCAATGTATTAGTAAAAAAAATTAATTATCATATATCTTTGTTATTTTGTGATCAAGAAACAGATATCGAATAACCTTGTACAGTACATGATTTTAACACTTTTAAGAGTGACTTTTTCCAATCACCTTTTTTCATAGATACTGGGTGTTAATTATGTAGCGTTAGTAGCGTTGGTACGTTAGTAACGTAAGTAACGTGAGTAGCGTTGGTAGTAGAATTGGTAAGGATGTATTAGGAAAAACAATGTAGTAGTAAAAAAATTTAATTATCATACATCTTTTTTTGTTTGTAATCAAGAAACAGACATCGAATTACCTTGTACAGTACATGGTTTTAACCCTTTTAAGAGTGGCTTTTCCAGTCACTTTTTTCATTTCATATATAACTACACTGAGTCTTAATTATAGCGTTAATAGCGTTGGTACAGATAGTAAGTACTACATAGTAGCTGCAGGGAACCACACTTAGAGTAGGACACGTCCGCCTGACAGGAAAATTGTGACCCACTGTAGTGATTATTATGGCACTTTTGATCATCATTCTTGTTGATGCATTGGGGTCGAAAGAGGATGAAATAAGCTATTGATGGTCTAAAAATATGGAGGGTTGAAGACGATTTAAGAACATTTCAAAAAATCCTTCGAGAACCAAGAAGATTCCACAGTGAGGGCTGGTAGATGGGTTGGGAAGCCATGGTGAACTTTGATCTCTTGTAGCTGAAACTCTGAATGGTCATGGTGGCAAAAACTTGAATGTACTGTAATAGCCCAAGCCATCAGCTATCATATGGTGGGTAAAATACGTCAGTTGAAAACTTCAATCTATTTGCCGCGGCGGCCTTGGAAGTGACGGGAAAGGAAGTGTCTTTAAAAGGACTTAGAACAGCACGTCCATTTGTATTGCTTGCATTTCCCGGCCGACAGAATGATGTATGATCTAGTGTGAGTTCATCTGAGAACTTCATCCTCAAGCATCTTTACAGGGACATAGAACAGCACGTCCATTTGAATTGGTTGCATTTCTCGGCCACCAAAATGATGTACTATGATATTGTGTGTATTCATCTGAGAACTACATCCTCAAGCATCTTTACAAGGACTTAGAACAGCACGTCCATTTGTATTGTTTGCATTTCCCGGCCGACAGAATGATGTATAATCTAGTGTGAGTTCATCTGTGAACGTCAGCCTCAACATCTTTCCAATGACTTAGAACAGCACGTCCATTTGTTAAGATGAACTGCACAGTATAACCGCTATGTGGTATCCGTTATAAATGCTGCAATATATGTTTATTAAACCAATGTGGCCTGGTGACTTGGTGAAAATGATATCTGAATGCAATATGCATCTGGAGCGGAATATGTATTTTTCATCACGAAAATTGTAGTTCATTAAGTTAATATATCTTGTAGTGAGTGCATAATGTTCCTCGTATTCAAACATAATTTCCTGTTCACTTGCACTTGTACTCGCTCACCCTCGTGGATTTATAGTCGGGCAATTTCAATAAATACAACTGAAAGATGACATTATGTATTTGTCTCAGTATGTATTTGATCTTGAACTGTCAAGAGAATCATTTTGTTCCATTTTGCTAAGGTATGTGTCGGAAATAATCTCACCATCCTGACGAGGTACAGGTATCGCACCACAATCAGAGTAGTGCACGTCCGCCTGAGAGGTTAACCATTATCGGAAAATAGCCCTCTAAAGTGACCTACTGTGTTGATTTTTTTTTTTGGGGGGGGGGCATTTTCTGAGTCATCGCCATTCTTTTTTATGCTTGGATATTGAAGAAGATGAAATAAACTACTGGTGGTCTAACAATCCGGAGGATTGAAGGTGATTTAAGGTATTATAGAAAATCTTGGGTGAAACAAAAAAGATTCCGCAACGACAGCTGGCAGATAGGTTGAGAGCACTATAATAAACTGTGAGCGCTTCTAGCTCAACATCTAAATAATTATGGTGGCAAAAGTTGAATGTTTTATGATAACAAAGCCATTTGATATCATATGGTGGGTAGGACATGTCTAAAACTTCTATCTATGCTCTATCGGCCTTGGAAATTGATGAGTTTAGGGTGTAAGTCAATGGGAGCAATTAGTTGTGGTGCGGTACCTACACGGGGAAATGGACCCAATTGAACATTCAAAATGGCCATCACCTACTACCAAAACAAAGCATCGCGAAACTGATTGCTAATAATATAGGTACCTATAAATTCTGTCGATCGCAACTATTGACTGTGAAAATATCGATGTTTTCTTGTTGATGATGTAATTAAATAATTGAAAAGCGACAAAAAGTTTTGCAAGAACTATGATGTAGCCTATGTTCTCTTGACAGGAAACAAAGTGTTTGCGGTCACAAAAATGTGAAAATGTTTGCCTTACATTTAGCAAACTAATATCTCAGGGCTTTTGTGGACTATATTCTTCGAACGGTTCTCTCTGCTATAGGAACTTTGACAGAGATTCACATTAAGTACGTGATGTTGCTAGGCTTTATTATTACGTAACCCAGCATGATAACCTAATGCACTCATGAACGGAGAGGTCATTACATCTTCCGGCGCATGCATCCGTGTGTTTTCAACTCGACCAAAACTACAACAAAGAAGAGAACCAATGTGTCTGTGTGATCAATTACCACACAATAGAACCAAAACACGATTGTAGATTTAGAAATAGAGTTTTAATACTTGTACTCGCGCTTAGAATCTTGAACACGTACTCATAGATAAATTTGACACGTAACTTGATTTGGAAATAATCAATTCTAATAAAAGTCAGTAACCTCTGGCTGAACAGACGATTCAAACAAACACAAAAACAAAGAATTAATAGGTTTAAAACACCACAAGAGTGGAAGCGGAGAACGGAATTAAACAAGGAAGGAAGTCACGGAAGATAACTGAGAAGTGGTTGATGAAGAGGGAGAATAACGGATTGTTAAAAACAACAACATGACTTCCAATAAAGGACAAACAACATTAATTTCAGGTTATGCAAACAACCGTTACTTTGATCAAGCTAAGTCAGCTTATACCATATGGGAAAGGGACGGTGTTTTGGGGTGGGGGTGGGGAGGGGCAATGGTGGGTGGGCCATGAGTCAATCTAATTTTGAGTGTTATATTCCGCACAAGTTTGTAAAACTTGCCTGGGAGTTGTTAGACCGATTCCAAGAACTTTTAGTCATTGTTCACTGTTTTACAAATAATAGAAAACATTTTCATCATGCTTAAGTTTATTTGCAAACAATGTCACCTTTGATTTCTTGAACGTAAATAGTGTCTTATTAAGTCTGTATTATTATGCGAAAACTGTGACTTCACCCAAATCATCATTATTCATGGATATGACTTCATCACTGATTTGAGCAGCGGGGGAGGGGTGAGGCGGGTAGAAGTGGTCGTACTCGTAACCAGCTCCTGTTTTTATCGTTTGCTCAAGTAACTGCTGGCATGGACCTCCAAACGGAATCTAAGCATATAATTGTTGACTTGAAAAGATCCCTTTTCCCACTGACAAGACTTGTTGACCTTTGTAAAGGTTCACAATTATATTGAACTTATCAGCCGTCGTACAAAAACCCCGTTTGTATACGTACCTTACAACAATTAAGTGAACCGACTGAAACCGTTGGGAAATAGTCATAAAATTAACGTAGGGATTTGGTGGGCATTTTTTTTTTGTAGTCATCATCATTCTTGTTGATGCTTGGATGCTGAAGAGGATGAAATAAACTACTGATGATTTAAAAGTATTGATACGATATTGTGATACGATACTTGTATGGTAGGGTACGGCGCACAACGATTGGTGTCTAAAGTAATACAGTTATATTACTTCCGACACAAATCGCTTTGTTTAAAACCACAGTGGCAAATGTCTGCTTAGTCCAATCTTGGTATAGGAGTATATATTTGCATGCAATGTGTACTGACTGACCATACCGAGTGTTTGTTTACAAATGAGGTGATTGCCGCACGGATTCCTTACTTAACTATAATCATCCGAGAACATTAACAAATTGTAATTGTAACAAATTGTAACATCGAATCAGCATGGAAGTAGATCAATCCGCGGTCAAAATGTGTCTAACTTTCGCACTAGGGCTATGCATGTTTGTGATCAATGTGACTCAATCACTCGTGATACCATCCATAAATGTGTTCGGTGCCGGATCGCCCGTGTTTCAGACCGGTTATTTAGAGTATACAGTTGTGAATGGGGAAGGAAGTTGTTTTATTTCGTGCAAGAGTGTAACTTATGCATCATCTCATATGATTCTCTTTAAAGACGAAAATGTTTTGAAGGAAGCTTTCAAAGCAAATGGTGACATCGGTTTATATTTTTCTCAACAGTGCAAAGACTCGATCTTTGAGGGAAATTACTCTATTTATCAAAATATTTCATACCAACTTCCAAACGGAGCGTATTATTCCTACACTGTGAGTCGCAGTTTCAAAATTCGTCGGGCAAATTTAGTGTTATGTGAGACAACTATCGGCGACACTGGTATTTTGCAAGAGAGAGCAAATCTAATTTGTATTGGTAATGGTAACAGTTGGAGAACCACTGGTCAGACGGACCTGTCATTGACCAGTAACACATTCAGAATGACGGTCGGCGACAGACGGAGTCAGCTCTCTTGTGGACAGGATACACCTAACGGTGGTTGGAATGAAACATGTAAGGTAACTGGTATAGAGGTACAATCACTTCGGATCGAAATATTACCAAAACAGTTTACAAACGTCTCAAAATTATTACAGTTCCAATGTAGAAGTTACCCTCCTCGCATGATGTACTGGGAGGTATATTCCTCGGATGGCAATATTCTTGATCCTGCGACTCATAATCAATCGATTAGAAGTAATATAGATATTGATATCTATCAATCGATCGGACACACATCGATTGATATCAATGGAAATTTCGCTGGTAGCCACGGTATCCAAATTGTGGTCTGTTTCACCTACGACACGCAAATTGCGACAGCGAGTGCGCATCTGATCACGCAAACATCTGGAAGTGGATATCAGAATGATTGGTCTACTGCCACTATATATGCCGGAGAGACCACTGATACAATAGATAAACAAGAACGAACATTGCTATACTCAAATAGACCATTTATTGTCGTTATTACGGCTTCTAGTTTCATAATTGCGATACTACTTCTTTGGAAACTTTTCGATCTTTTGAAAGCCAGGAAGATTTCATCGAAGGCCGGTGACGAAAATAAAACCGTTATTCCAGCAGAGACAGATTTACATTACAACACTGTTTATCAATCTGCAGATCACGTTGACGTAGCTATAACAGAAGATGAAAATGATTATTGCATGATACCAGGCCAAGTGAACACTTAAAGCCGATTGTCATACGTGACACCTAGAACTCCCTGTCATTTAACTGCTCAGTAATCAACAATTAAATTCTTAAGCGTCCTTTGTTTTACACTTTTGGCAAAGCAATTTCATAGAAAACTTATTTTTTAAATTCTGACCACATTCAAAATGTTACTTACTGGGAACACCTGTGGAGGTGGGTGTTGGAGTTGAGGGTTAGTAAGACCGCACAGATAGGCACTTTGACCCCTTTTTGCGAGTTGGATAGTTGCGGACAGTACTGATGGCATATACGGTACGCTATACCCATTGTTCCGTTTCAACATGCATGCAACGATTGAATTGTATATAAAGCCCGTATGTTGAATCAATTTTCATTCATTTCATATAAAACTTATTGTTTGTATTCTGACCACATTCAAAATGTTAGTTACTTTGAACACCTGTGGAGGTGGGTGTTGGAGTTGAGGTTTAGTAAGACCCCACTGACAGAAAGGTACTTTGACCACTTTTTGCGAGCTGGAAGGTTGCGGACAGTAAATAGTTGAATGACTCAACATGGAGCTTTCGATAAGTCTTTAAATAAGTCAAATGTTAATGTATAGGCTATGCTACCACTGAACTATCCATTGGAATACATACGGATATAACGCTACTCTATGATATACACATTTGAATGCATGTTAAGCACGCAATTCGAGGAACAAGGAACCTAAAATAAACCAGACAAGATAAGAAAGGAAGTAGATGTGTTGATTCGTAATTTGTACGTGCCAGTATTGCATTGAGTATGTCCCTTTTGGTTTCGATGATAATCGTAAACTATGCATTCATGCTCGAATGTATGTGCGTGTGTTTGTGACGCCCAGCTACATGATATCTCAAGACGGGAAGCTTAGACAGATCTCATATTTTGTGTGTAAGAGTACATTATTAACTTTTGCCTTTAGTTGAGGTCAAAGGGGTCAAATTGTAAAAACCTTCCAAACATGATATCTAAAGAAGCAGAGCTTGGACCGTTCTCTTATTAGGTATGTAGGTGAATCACTTTCGTACAAGAAGCCTATTGCTTTTGGTGGAGGTCAAAGGTCATTTTTGGTAACGAGGGGTCAAATTGTGAAAACTTTGTAACCATATTTAAAGAAGCAAAGCTCGGACAGATCTCATGTTTAGTATGTATGTGAACCACATTAAGTACAAGAAGCCTATTGTTTTTGGTAGAGTTCAAAGATCATTTGGTGTCATCAGGGTTCAAATTCTAGAAATCTTGTAAACATAATATCTCAAGAAGCAAAGCTTGGATAGATCTCGTATTTGGTATGTAGGTAAACCACATTTAAGTACAAGAAGCCTACTGTTTTTTGTGAAGGTTAAAGGTCATTCGGGGTCTCCAAAAGTCAACTTGTAAAAACCTTGTAAACACGATATCTCAAGAAGGTAAGCTTGGGCATATCTCATATTCAATATGTATATGAACTACATTTAGTACAAGAAGCCTATTGTTTTTGGTGGGGGTCAAAGGTCATTTGCATTTGCATGGAGTCAACAGAGGTCAAATTGTGAAAACCTTGTTAACATGATATCTCAATATTGGAAGCTTGAGCAGATCTCCTACTAGGTAAGGTGTTTTAAAATTGAGTAAAAGAAGCATATTGATTTTGGTGTAGGTCAAAAAAGTGAACAAACGCTAAAAAGTTACTCCCCTCCCCACGTACCACATGTCTCTCTACACTGACGCACCTTCCTAAACATAATATTGCAAGAGAAGCTTGGACCATGGAGCTATAGCTCCATCCTTGGCCAGATCACATATGTGGTATGTTTGTACCACATTGAGTACAAGAAGCCTATTGTTTTAGGCGGAGGTCAATTGTCGTTTAAGTTCACCAGGGTCTAAATTGTGGAAACCATGTTTTCAACAATATTTCAACAAGGACAGATGTCATATTTAGTATGTTGATGTAACACATTTAGTACAAGAAGCCTGTTGTTGAGGTGAATGGTCATTTCAGGACAGCCTGTGTCATTGTGAATTTATTGTTTGTCACACCACACTGTTTTACTAGGCTCGAATATGTTGTACACCCTCACTGTACATTACGTCAGATTCATGATGAAAACTGCTCATGTTACATCATCGAAACCAAAATGCATTTACACGTTCTGGTTTTTATGGTTAACAATCCCCCATATACTAGAACTTTCTTTTTCGAATTGTCGAGTTTATTACTCGAGTTAAAAAGGATTCCCGTGATTACTAATGGTTCGTGGAAACTAATTACGTACAGATATAGTGTACGTGCGCAGGGTAATAGTCCTATATTGACCTATACTGTACTTAGTTGTCATTTTTTGTTTGAGTCATATTCAGTCCACGTTAATGCTTGTGTGTTGAAGAGGATTAAATAAACTACTAATAGTCTAAACATCTGAAGGATTGAAAGTGATATAAGGCATTTTGGAAAATCCTGGGTGAAACAAGAAGATTCCGCAGCAAGAGCTGGGTTGGGATCGAAGTACTATATGCTAACCTTTGACCTCTTAAAGCTCAAAATCTTAACTGTCATGGAGGCAAAAGTTGAATGTGGTGTGATAGCCCAAGCCATCAGCTATCATATGGTGGATAGGACATCTCAGTGTAAACTTCTATCTAATATATATATATATATATATATATATATATATATATATATGTGTGTGTGTGTGTGTGTGTGTGTGTGATTTAAACATGATATACATGTATGCGATTTAAACAGTTTAGCATATATGACACAATACAATGGAGATATAGTATTGCTTTTGCGAAGCCAATCATCGCCCAGTGTCTTCGAAGACGACAGATTAAAAGTCGAAAGCTTGTTCCGTACGATGCTATTGATTTTTATGTAACTCCTGACAATAACTTGGGTGTGTTTACACTAGATCCAGGATCAGATCTCGACGTCAGGATTTGACCCTGACGTCGATATCACGGCTGTACTGTAAACGCAGTTCAGATCCGGATCTGATCCTCCTAGCTAGTTTGATGCTGGCAGAGACCAGGATCTGATCCGGACGTCGAGATCAATTTTGAAGATTAAACACTGCAAAAGCACCCTAAAAGTTTCTTGACACCCCTTCCCGGTTGTATACTTGGTCACACGGTGTATTACACTGTGACTACTGACTGGCTCCGCTACTAACCGTCACATTTTCATGGCTGTTTTCCAAAGACGTTCCATTCTTGACAATTCAATTTATAACGTGATAAAATGAAATACTGTTTACCAAACCTTTTTCAAATTCGTTTTTAGAGGCTATTTTTATAGTGTATCTCTTGGCAACAACTTCCAACGCACTGTTCTTCGTATAGGCTAGACCTCCTATATGCTTTCACGTTTAGCCTAGCTAGGAAGCTATTTTTTACCCGTATGTATTTTTTCCCATCTTCTACTTAAGTAGGCTAACTTTATAATATATATGGTAAATAATCTTGTAAAAATTTGCAGGAGTAAAAACCCGAATATAACACTTTCTGCGTAATACGGATGCGGTAGCTGTGTAGACAAAATCCCCTGACAAAGTTGTTATATACCCGGACGCGAATTTTACCCGGATTGTTGTTATGTGTCGTATGTCGTGAACTTACAGCCGCATATTTGAAAAGCATATCTGATATGAGATGGACTTGAATTACTTTGGAGGGATGTGGATAAACAAACTAGTTAGTATTATTACTACGAAGCTCTTGAGGGGACATGGTAAAAACAATTATTACGTACGTAATAATAATACTACGTACAGTACCTACGGAATAATGATCACGTACGTACGTGATAATGTTACGTACGTATTAATCATCACGTACGTACGTAATACAGATCCCGTACGTAATAAATATCATGTACATAGCCCTACGTGGTTGTATTACGTACGTAGTAAATATTACGTACGTATTAAAAAAAAAAACTTTTTACCATGTCCCCTCTAGAGCTTCGTATATTACCTAGCTAGTCAGTTCAAACAAATCAAACTGAAGAAAATGAAAATAACCGGGTGTGTATAACCATAACAAATTTGTCTCATTAAACTGTACGTGGTCCTAGCTATTTGACACAAATTCAAACAGTTGAATAACCGATTTGATCTACCAGTGTTATTCAATCTGTGGATGTGTCCTTCTGTTACATTAATACCGCAGAGACTAATGAGTGGAGTTCATTGTAAATTCCTTTTTTTTTGTATACAGAGGTAAACGGGTTCTTTCATTACCCATCTCAACAGCAAGGACACGTATGGTGGCCAAGAGCAAGCTTATGGTGAAAAACATATTAAGCAGGGAATTGCGTTATAACCGAGCGAGTGAATGTTAGGATACTTTCAGTGAGGAAAAAATTTACCATCTTTTGACAAGATTTTACAAATGCTGATTCTAAAATATAGAGCTGCTTAATACGGTCGTACCACAATTAATCGTTCCATACACTTACACACTAAACTTTCAAGGCCCACCAGAGCATAGATAGAAGTTTTCAACTGGCATTTCCTACCCACCACATGATAGCTGAAGCCAAAGTTGGCCTCTCATGGCACTTGCAAATTTCCATATCAACAACCGTTTAGATTTTGAGCTAGAAGAGGAGCAAGTTTAGCATAGTGAACCCCAATCCGGGGAGGGGAAATTCCCCTGTGCCCTGGCATAGCTATAGGCCTACTACCTACCCTCCCATTCTCCCTTCCCAAGGGGTAAACACTAGAGCTGGGTTGGAAAGAAAACAAATAAATTTGGATAGTATAACACATATTCTATATTTGCAGTACTGATATAACTATAAAAATAAAAAAAATAAAAACTTGTACCACCACTGAGCAAATAAAGAGTCTTGAAGACAAAGTTAAATAGCACTCTTCTAAAAAAATAAATAAATCAATAAAATAACATAAATGAATAAACAAAAAAACAGGAAAGAAACTAGAAACTAAGAGAAAGGAGTAAGAAAAATATCACTAAAGGTGAACACAAAACACAAAATATAATAATGTTTCTCCTGTTTAAAAGAAAATTTGACTAGCAACATAATATTTTAACTGCAATACGCTTAATTCCTGAAACCATCATACTGATGAGGTCAAAAGTCACTGACTTAAAGATTACTGAACTCTAAAGGTGTATATCTTGATTATAATGGGGGGGGGGAATCGTTTTTATTTTTTTTATTTATTTCTGCAATTAGTAAAAAAAAACGATCTTTCTACTCATCATGGTCGTTGTTTACACAAAAAATTTATACAACCAGAAAACTTGTTTATTCAGTCCTGTGGCAGGTTCACTTTTCAGTTATTGAAAATGTGTTTTGCATTTTTTATCAGGGGATTGGGGGCTATCTTATTGACAATAACATAAATTGCTGTTTAAACTTTTATCTGCAAATTGGGAGGATGTCAAAATTTGTTATTCTTATTATATCTATTTTAGTTTTTCCCTGCTATGATGACAAATTCTCTCCAACATAAGTACAATCGCAATACTGATTGCACAACAAAACTTTAATAATTTTCTTAGAGTTGCAGTTAAAGACACTAGGCCAGAAAGTATGGTGAGCAGCGAGGTTTACCCCGTGGCTATAGTCAGGGGGGGGGGGAGAAGCTTCCAAGAAGTGGGGGGGGCACAACATCAGAGGGGCACTTTCGCAGCCCACAATCACCATTCGTTATGCTATAAACTGACACATGTCATATCGCTTAGATGTATATGATGTGTTAGTCTGCTATCAATACTATTATGGTACACTGCAACATTGATTTTTGATTTATAGAGATTGTTTTAACTGTGCTACAAAAAGATATGGGATGCCATTTTAAAAATAGCATGTACAGACTAAAAATAAATAATTAAAATAAAATATTTAAATTAACAAAGCCTTAAGATATCCAAAAGACAGTTCTTCATCAAAGGGGCACATTTTATTTGCCAGTAGGGCGCATTCTCTATTTTGGAAAAAAAGTGGGTGGGGAGTGCACGTGCCCCAAATGCCCCCCAGCTCCGACCCCCCTGGCTATAGTCTTAACAGTTTGCTGAAGATCATGTTATTCAAAATACAGTGTATATACCATCTTCAAAAGGATAAACTCCGGTAGGTTTGGTAACTGAGGTATCTGTGGACAAAAAATGTATACAGAAACACATATATTTATCTATACATATATATATATGTATATATATATATCATAAGAATAAGAACATAACGGCGCACTTCTTGACTAGGGCATGACAAGCTTGTCTCCTGATTTCTAACTCGTCAGGTGCTAATTTGCAACTGAGTTTAAAAGTGTGTCGTTTGAATTTTGTGTTTGTGCATTTGGTATGCAGATAGCATTTTCTTGAATGCCTGTTATTCGACATTTATTGAGAGCCTTTGGTTAGCCTTGATTCAAGGGGTCTATAGATAAGGAAATATTTTTCCTGTGAGCATAGGTTGCAACCTTTTGTGGTGCTGCTGTATGGTCTGGCTTGTTTCCAAATTTTCCATTTAATTTCAAAATTGATTTGTCTGTCCAAGAGTGCCCAGATCTGTTTGCTTAGTTCAGTTTCGTTTCTTTTGTGTTGTTGTGTGAATAAGCTTTTATGGTTGTTGTACCATGTCTTAAATTCAGTTGCACAAAATCCAACGTACGTTTGTGTGTCACCGCTGTCTTGTGTTGTGATACTTGCCTGGTACACAAACTCCCTCATCCCTGCATTTCCCCTTAAGGGGGCATTGTTCTTTTATTCTACAATTGCATTGTTTGGTTGGTGGTCTGTTCTGGTTGTTGATGATATGTGGTGAGCGTCATTTTACATATTTGGCATAACTCAGTTAAACTGTATTTCTGTTAAAAATCTTGTGTATTTTGTTATTTGCTGGGAATTCTTCATTCTAATTTTGAAAAACAAGTTTGCTGATATTGGTTGCCAGATGTTTGCCAAAAGGGGGGGGGGGGGTGGTACCGAATTGTTTTGGGGCTGCGTTTCTTTTTTGTCGTTTTTGTTAATGTTTTTTTTGAATTCCGAGTTTGTAACCACTGTTATTGAGGGCTTCTTGGTATCAGCCTTATAACACC
The DNA here is from genome assembly GCF_037975245.1 of Apostichopus japonicus. Lineage (NCBI taxonomy): Eukaryota > Metazoa > Echinodermata > Holothuroidea > Aspidochirotida > Stichopodidae > Apostichopus > Apostichopus japonicus. The sequence goes on along the minus strand of NC_092566.1, from coordinate 9,665,620 downwards.
ATGCAGTAGACACACAGCAAATCAAACTTAATAATCAAAAAAACATTCCAATAGCTGTAAACAAAAGACCAGTAGAAATATCTTTGAATGCAAAAGTTTTCCACCACACAACAAAGGAATACCTCTGAATTGATGTCAATTGCAGAGCATCCAAGAAAATACTTGCTGCATACCAAAAATTATATTATGCTTGACCGTAACCGCACCTTGATCATCAGCATGAAGTGGCTTGGAAATAAAGAAATTCAGCGACATACTTAGAATGGTAAACATGGTATACAGACACAAACAAATTGAATTTGCATAACAATATATAAAGTCCTCCATATGTTATGATCAATGTTTTCATATGCATATGGCACAATGAAATGCCATAACGTCTGGCCTTACATCACAGTGATATTTAAGATATATACAGCAATGAATATAAGTGGAAGTATATGTCAATGGGAATAATTGTGAAATGGGAGGTAGGTGATTAGCTACTAACTGGCTAAATCAGAGCTTACTTTTAATCTTTACTGAGAAAAAGTAGGGATTGAATATGAATTGAGGATGGAGTACTATATGAATACTTCCTTACCATGATTCTGTTACACTATTCTGTTACACTGTTCCGGCATACTAAGAAAGTATGGAATATAACAGATGAAGTCCACTTTAGGGATCGTATTATCAGCATTCTGATCAAAGAAGAAGAAGAAGAAGAATAAGAGATAAGTGCAGCTGTTGTCATGTATCAACGCCTTGATAAAGTCATTTTAAGTTATATTGAGACACAAATAACACCAACATTTTCCATCGAAGCTTATCCAACTGTCACATTTTGGCATATTAATTTCTGAAAAGTTGTTATGGATCATCCAGTATTATAAACTACTATATAAGTTTTTGAAACATATTTATCCAAAATAGCCGGAAAACAGAAAACAATATTAATTCTCAAGAAAGAAATGCACTGAGTTACTAACATTTGAAAGCTGGTGGAAAGGGGCACAAAGGTTTGATTAAATTTATTATTTTTCGGTTTAGTTTCAATTTTTTCCCCTTTTATTTCAAATTTTTTTAGTACAAGGAAAACTGCTGCTGCTTTAGGACAATTCCTTGATTTAATGGTTGTGTAACTATAAGACAACACATCTATTGCTAGACCATTTGGCTTGGCATAGCTAGCTATCATTACCTGCAAATACTGGCTATTTGAGAGCGACTAAGATCAGAGTTTCATGGCTATGGATCAAGTCCTTGTTAGGACATTGGCTGGGCACATCTGACCATTAATTGCATGCAGATATTGGCTATTTGGGAGCGGCTCAGATCGCAGTTTCATGGCTCCATTGTTAGACCGTTTGGTTGGGCATAGCTGACTATAATTACCTGCAAATACTAGTTATTTGGGAGTGGCTAAGATCGCAGTTTCATGGCTATGTATAAAGTCCGTTGTTAGGATGCTGGCTGGACACGGCTGACCTAACTGCATGCAGATATTGGTTATTTGGGGTAAGATCAGAGTTTCATGGCTTTGTCACAAGTCCATCGTTAGGCCATTTGCTGGGCACGGCTGACCAGTAATTGCATGCAGCTATCGGCTAATCGGAAGCGTCTAAGATCAGAGCGCATTGCTTTGTTAATTGCAAGCCTGTTGCAATATCTCTTTAGGTTTGGGACAACACCATCTGAGGGGGACAAATGAAACACAACAGTCGTAACCATTTGTACTATACTTACAAGGTGAAGATCATTAAGAATTCTGTCTATCCGTTGAGGTTCTACCACCTGAAGTAAACCAAACATAGCCTGTATGGATATGGCACATGCTCTTCTTAAGTCTGATTTGTTGAACTGCCTCTGTGGAGGAATGAGATATGAATGGTAAAACATTTCCATGTGCACATCTCAAAGGGATATTCTGGTATCTAAATATGATTAATTAATATAAATGTTGGGAATATTCTGTATCTTGAGGTCAAAAACAACATCCTCATAGCATTATGGTGTATGGCGAAGATATGATTTTTGACCTCTGACGAAACGTCAGAGTGTCCCATTGGATGTTGTTGCTCACCATGAGATATGAGATGGATTCCTGTGTATAAAGACTGGACTCTATGGCGTCCCTCGGTGCTGGAGGTAACTTCAGAAGAAACTCACAAATTAAGGCAACAGTGCAAAATTCGGACAAGCCAAAGAATGTACTCGAACTGACCACATTGTAAACCTAAACGAAGCAAAATGAAAAGAGATATTGCTTTGAAACGATAACTGTGAAAACTTGAAGATATATACTTACACATAATCCAAAATGATTGTCTTAGTATTTGATAGCATTAATTAAGCAGCTAAATTCAAAAGTTCTGTACTATTAATTATGACTGGGGCATGTATTAATTTTATGTTACTTTTACATAAATTGTTATACATTGCAGCAATATGAGTTGATAATAGCCACTTAACCATCAGTAGAACTGGTTAATATCAAAGAATCATATGTTGTTCCAGTGATTCTCACTCATAAAAATTAACCTGCCAATAACTATGACTTTCTAAATATTGGTACAATTTTAATAAGCCATATAAGTGGATCAATTGTACTTTGCAACAATTTAAAAAAAAAAAAAAAAATCAGCTGAATTTAATAAATTTTTAATGCAAGTTCTAACAAGTTTACTGAAGTTTTTGGCATACGTTGCATTTGAAGTTAAATTTAGAAACATCAGCTTTCCTTCATAAGACACCACCCACTATGAGTGTACAACATGAAGGTAATTAATATCTTGTGAATGTTCGGAGGTAATGATGAAAATTAGTCATATTAAAAAAAAAAAAAAGAAGCCTTCTGGAACCAACTCTAAAAACTGGAGCTACAAATACTTATCTTATGTACAGTAGTTTATATTAAAAGTCATAGCAAATCAAAAATCAAATATTCATTTCAGTCCAAGAAAGAAATACCACGCAGTTAGCAGGGAAAGGTACTTCAAAGCACTCACCTCTTTAATGAAAACCTTTTGTGCTTCGCTTAATGCTCGTGGAAGTTCTGATTCTAACTCTTGAAACTTGAGATGTCTGTAACAATCAACCCATACAAAATATTCCATTTTGAAATGTCTGAATCTTACTTCCAAAAGTTGAGATAAATGTCTGTTTTAATGGTATATTTTGAAAAGTCTGATTCTACCCCACCACCCCCCTCCACACTTGAGATGTCTGTACAAGTAAAATCATAAGGAATTTTTACATTTTGAAATGTCTGATTCTACCTTCCCAAACTTGAGATGTCTTTAAGAATCAAATCCTATGAAGTTTTACATCTTGAAATGTCGGTTTTTAACTTCCAAAACGGATCAGAATTGAAGGAGTAGAATGCAATTATATCAACTAAACTTCACAAGAAGTTAGTTAATGTAAATAATAGTATTGTTGTGTTGCCTAAGCATTTGAATTAGTAACAAGAAAGCACTAAACAGTACTGAAACATTTCCAATTGACAATTAATCAAGTACATTAGTACATCAATTACAGAAACCTTGCTGAGAAAATTACAAAACAAATTTGAAGAATGGAAAAGAAATTTTGTCCGAGAGGATTCACCAGTGCATTTATAAGGATTACGAGTACAGTGCTCTCCTTATGGAGTTATCCATTTCATCATGACTTGCGTACCCTGAAACCAGGAATCACTCCCCGTTTCAATCGATTCAACCCAGAAAGTGACAAGAAAGAGCTTCCAAAAGCTTCTTACTAGCATATAATCAAAGGAAATTGAACAACTGAAACCTACACTGGAAAACTAGAAAACAAATTTTTGGAAAGAGCCATGAAATTTTGTGACTAGATTTATAGTATTAGATTAGCTAGTAAAATAATTAATATGTAAAAGTAAGTTGGCCTGACGTTTCGATCCTAGCAGGATCTTCTTCAAAGGCTAAATGACAAGTAACAGTAACAGACAATACAGACAGGTTAATGAGCATGGTGAACACAAAGAGATGCATGAAAGGGATTGTCTACTAATCCCCTTTCATTCATCTCTTTGTGTTCACCATGCTCATTAACCTGTCTGTATTTTGTGCGTGTTTTTGTCCCTTCTGTTACTGTTACTTGTCATTTAGCCTTTGAAGAAGATCCTGCTAGGATCGAAACGTCAGGCCAACTTACTTTAACACATTCTCCTACACAGGCTCTCTAGTGGATAAGCAGTTTGCTAACAGTTTTATTTTAAAATAATGAATAAACAGACCCATCTTTATCTCCGTCTAGCTTGTGGAATGTTTTGGTTAAGTATTTCATTTTTTCCTCCGTGATGTAATCCAGCAGAGTTGATAATTGTAAGAGGTACGGTGACTCCGGCGTCATCACTATCGCCTCGGACAGGTGAGGCGAGCTGACTGCCTCCGCCTCCATGATTTCAGATAATACACTGATGACAAGAGAGTTTTACACACTGATTTGTGAAATAAAAAATTAAAGATCGCCAATACAGTCATACAAATTCGTAACAAAATTAAATAAGGGGGCTACGTATCTGCAAACTTCAACGAGCCAATTTAATATAGACACACTTGAAGCATCCTTCCTAACAGAGACAATTTAACAATTTATTAAATGTATCAAGATATCAGTTTTGGAGATTGTTTACAAAATCAAGAAAAAGTGTCTATTTTTTTAATTTTGTTTATGATGGAAAAAAGCTCACTTTTAACCAAGTTTTTACACATTAATATTTTGGGAGCAATACTTAATGAAATCCATTTGTGAATTGTGTCATGACGGGAGTCTGTTGCCCTTTGGCTCAATGCTATTTATTACGGCATCTTGAATGTTAAATGTTAATCTGCCCAAGTCCAAGCTGTCAATAAAATATGACGAAATATATCGTAATTATAGAGATAATTTATGCCATGAATTTAACCTTAAATTTCATCTTTCAATTATTCTCAATCCTTTGCACAGACTGTTTGGTATTTTCAAGAAACATTTCTTCTTGAGCGCTTCTTAAAAAGGTATAAAAAGTAGTAATTTTAGTGAACATCTGCAAATATATATATTACATAAAACAGAAATGTTGACAAATCTATGTACTTCTTTCATATGATACATATCTAACTTAGATATAAGCTTACCGGTCACTCTCCCCATCGCAATTCTCTGTGACTTCTTCAGTTTCTGTTATTGTCTCATCTACTGGAGATTCTGTGAGTCTGAAATCGGTCAATATTTATCCATTAAAAATTAAAACACTGACAGGGATGAAGATGGAATCAGATGTTTGTAAATAGTTAATAGTGGAAATATCGCTGAACACAATCTCATGTTTAATGCTGTTAGTTCATCCAACATATCCATCTGTTTGTTTGTATTTTAGGGTGCTTTCAGTTTATTCATAATCCACGTAGGGTTGTAAAGAAAGTTTACTTTGAACCCAGTTTAAACTTTTTCACAAAAATCACACTAGATATAAATTGTAAAAAAATACCAATGATTTCATAATATTTATCAATTGTTGTTGTGAGAAAAGTGAATACTACGCGGTATGACCAGAAATTAGGAAGTCGAGCCTTCAATAGTTTTTCAGTTGGCGACCTACTTTGACTAGTGACAGGTTTAAATACAATGATAATCTGGCTACATGAAGCACTAACAATGATATCAGAAGTGCACAGAACAACCATGTAGAATTGCCAAAAAAATAAATAAAAAAAAACTAACCCCTGTGCACCATAATAAGTTAAAGTTGTCAGAATCAAGGTATGCTTGAAAAGGAGATATAAATTTATATGACAAAGTATAATAACCATTTTCTTTGGACTGGTAATATGGTAATAACCGATATGTCAGTGACTATTTTACTTACCTCTCTTGCAGGGGAAAGGCAACTGCCTCGCATTTCACATTTACTTCTTCTTCTTCCTCCTCCGTTTCTCTTGTCTCTCCGCCACTCTTTCCCGTCTCTGTCATCTTAACTCTGTGATGACATACGTACCCACCATAATCTTTCATTCGCTCTCTCTCCCCGACGGCGAACGGACGCCTATCCGTTCCGCTTCCCTTTTTGAAACCTCCGACACTTCTCTGCCTCGTTTCCTTTCCGTATAAATTATGGTACTTTTCACTAGCTAATAACTTGACAGTTTTCTGGCCGCCCTTTTGTTCATCTCTTGAAACCATGGCCCTCTTTGATGGGTAAGAATGTACCCTTTCCAGTTTATGACTGGTCTCTGTGATCGGAGGTTGCATTCGTTTCTTGCTGACTTTATCGGCGAGGTGATCCGATATCCGTGGATCGTTTTCCCTCCGCTTGACCGGTTTTATCTTGGTCATCTGTCTCCTGATGGACATCTCCTCTAGACTCAACGACTTAAAAGTCTTACCGTCCTTCTTTGATAAGCTCGAGACGGTATTATCCCGGTCAACTGGGTCGGACTCGGACTTTGGTCTGGGCTGCTGCTGTGTTTCCATTTCTGGCCATGGTCGGATCTTTTCTTTCTTTCTCGGAAGCTTGACATTGGTTTTGGATGCCCACATTGATGAATCTTCTCTGAGAAATAATTGTTAAAGAATTGATTTTCCTCCTTATATTGCAGATGTTTATTTCAATGATAATCGCATAATGCTGTGTAATTCAAATACCGTAAAACGAGAGTATATTCCACCTGTCGAGAAGATCCGATTATAACCACACAAGAGCCACCTTGCATACTATGGTATGGTCCACATACAAACAACAAGTAATGTTGGGTAATTCAATACTGCAAACAAAATATTACCAACTGTCAAGCTAATCCAAGGGGTTCTCCAGCTTTTCTGTGGAGGTTGCTGTAGACCAGCATGTCTATACTGTCGACAGGCGCGTAGTTAGGGGGGGAAGGGGGAAACCGCCCCCCTTGAGCATATTTTTTTTTGTATGTTCGCTAGTTATTCCAAAATAGAAAATGCAAAAGATGCAACTTACAAGGCCTGGGAAGTGCCATTTACAGCGATCTGGGCGGCATTTTCGGCCAAAATTCTCTTGTACGCTTCGCGCCAACCCATGGTGGAGCTACGCTTACATAATTTGCAGTGCCATATATACGGCTCTGATAGTTTGCCTACAGGTTCGCCCATCCCTTAGCAAATTCCTGGCTACGTGCCTGACTGTCGACGGATCTCTGAATCAAAGTAATATGATTGCATGAAAGTGTCCACTATTATGTAGACACACAGGACGACCTTGCATGCAGATATGCTGAGTGATTGACTAGTTAAAGGTTATCACTTTTGCAGTTTCTTTAAATAAAAACAAAACAGGGCTAGCCTATAGAAAACACAAGTTAAGTTGATTGGAAATTTTTAGTTTGACTTGAAATGAAAAGTAACTGCAAACACAGGTTGACGATAGACCCAATGTAATCCAATAAAAATGAGAGAAAGAAAAATTCAATTAGAGAATATATTCAACTACCTCTCCATTAGATTGGAAGGTCGCCCTCCGACATGCAAATCTCTGTATTCCGACTCTAACGTCCCAGCGGAGTCTCTCTTCATCTCTGATTCCTCTTGATCTCCAGTTGAATAATAACCCTGCCAGTCCCTAATACAAAGAATCCAAATATGATATGGGAAATGATGATAAACTGGAAGAAACACAACTTTAACCCTGCCATTACCCAGATCTGCTGCTCTAAAACCCAAATGCTCTCAACAAAGAAAAAATCAATGAATGACATCACTAATATTTCTTCTGTCCCCCCTCCTTCTCCCCTTGTTCCCCCCCCCTATCACTCCTCTTCTCATAGCTCTCTCCACCCAGTTTTCTCCACCACTTTCTGTACTTGTCCTTCTCCAGTTTATTCCCTACCCCCCCCCTTCCCTTAATACTCTCTTTGTTCCTCCACTGTTTATCCCCTACCTCTCCTCTTCCCCTGTTGGTTTCTCTCTTTCCTCTCTCCATCCCTTGTCTACTAATCCCCTTACATCTATCTCTTTGTGTTCACCATGCTCATTGTCAATATTATGTGTGTGTTTTTGTCCCTACTTTTACTGTTACTTGTCATATAGCCTGAAGAAGATCCTGCTACAGTAGGATCGAAACGTCAGGCCAACTTACTTTTACACATTCTCCTACACAGGCTCTCTAGTGGATAAGCAGGTTGCTAACGGTTTTAATTTATTTTGATAAAAACAACTTAAAAGCATCTCGGGTCTACCATCCATCAAAATGAAATATTGTCTTTTCTACGTCATAGCAATTTTAATCTGTTGATATTTCCTGTCATTTCTAATGTTCTTTATACACATTAAAGTGTAGTTACTGCAGGCAAGTTTAGAAAGTAGCTTTCTGAATCAATTTCAACTATTATGTATAGAGAGAGTAAACTGTATTTGCAAAAATTTGAGAAATAAAGCAAAGGAACTTGTGTTCACCAATATCGATGTCATTTCTTAGGCTGGATGGAGTTGAAATGAACATTTCATGGACTCACTGTAATGTGATATGTGTGAGTTAACCCTAGTAGGATAGGAAAGTTTCATAGCAAGTTGGTTACATCATTCGTTTCATGAGCTTCTTTGCATGTGAATACCTTAACCTGAAAACCAAGGGCGGGGGAAGCACTTTTAATCTGGGGGGGCACCGACATCAAAGGGCACTTTGCAGAAATTTGATTGGACTGATGCAGCCTGATATTTAGTACCCTTTATAACTCTTATTGTTTTATCTTATTTGCGTATACACATCACTCCATCAACGCCCCCCCCCAAGGAAAATATGCATACTAGCACTACAATATCCAATGTGCAAATTGGGAAACAAGGCACAAGTTTTCTTTTGAGACAAAATGAGGTGAAATCATGCTAGTTGCTAATGTAGGAATCTTCCGAATTAGAGTTTATTTCTTGTTAATATCTTAACAAATTTTTTCCATTCGAAATAGCTTTGAGTTTGCCCCACAGAAATTCATTAACAGTCAGGGGCGTGGCCAGGATTTGCAAGGTTGTATGCACGACTATCGTCCAAGAAAATTTTTGGTTTTACAAACCCCTCAGATGGCCGGAAACGGCCCTTCCCGATTGTTCATTCTGGTTCCCTGGCCTCTTGCTAACTTGAGACACCTCAATGTTTATGTAGAAAAAGGGCACATTTTTAACCTGAGGAAAAGTGGGGGGGCACGTGCCCCCTGTGCCCCCCCGGTTCCGCCGCCCTTGGTGAAAACTACAAGAGTGTGGTACAATTGTAAGTTAAGTTTTGTATATATGTAATGTACTCATGCCAGGGACTACTGCTCGTGTTGTGAAAACTGAACTTAACGGTTTGTACTGTGTGTAGTTTGTTATCTATTGGTTTCATAAGCAAACGTCTAACAAGGACCTAAAAAAGTCTTCAACAGGTTTGCAAATAGTTGCTTCAATTTGATGTCGAGTAGAGTCACTGCCAGTGATATTTCCTGACTTAACTGAAGCCATGAACTCACTCTATGAGGTAAAACTTAACACAGACTTCTTCGAGTTACTTAACCTGACTGGTTAATACGGCATATTTTTTTAATGCATATATTTTTTAATGATATATAAAACTTACAAGATACTTGAGCTGTGGTCTTCAGCCAAGAACCTGCTTCTTGAGTGGAACGGAACTGATTTAGTCTTCGTGACTTGGTCAGGTAACGGTTGACTAAAACTTGGCATGTGATGGTACTTCTTCAATGGAACCATTTTTAATGAAGTTGATGATCTAGAGGTGTGGAAAAACGAATGCCAATATGCGCTTTTGTACATGAACGTTTTTCACTTCTGCTAAGAAAGTTAAAGACAATCAAATCATAAATCCAATGGAGTTTTTGAATTTCTGTGTGGCCTGATATGATTTGATGTTATATAAACTAAAGATACACAACATTAAACTGATCTCATCCTTTTTAATTTGTAACTTCAACTTATCTTGTAAAATTTCTTCTGAAAATTGAAAACATATTTTGACAGCAATTACTCTTCAGAAATAATTTGATCGAGAACAAGAAGCCCCCAAACGATCACTTCTGGTATAGTGAATAACAAAGCCACATTATTCAGGACTATTAGTCCTGAATAATGTGACTTTGCCATTCGGCTAAATAATATTGAACACTTCCAGGAAAAGAGAAGAATACATTGGCTAGATGTACGACTCTCGAATTTCTTTCACTGTTATTGAGATCTCTAACATTCTTTAAATATTTGCAATCTCTAAGTATGTGGTAAAATTTCGGGCATAATATTTGTAAACTCTGTGTACACGTGATGAAATTACTACACTATCGTAATCAACCATTAGATTCAGTTATCATTCAACTATTTATTCATTCATTCAAACCAGCAGATATTGCTGGTTTGTGGTTAAGTCTGTCAGACTATGTAAGGAGCCAAATAAATAAAACTTTCCAACTATTTCATGATAAAGCAACTTGCGTGAGTAGCCTTGAAAGATGAGGTGCTCAAATTTGTTTGGTTTTACAGATTTTCCCATCCCCCCCTCTTTCCCTTCTTTTTTGTACCATGAGTTAAATATCTTTAGATATGATCTCGACTTGAAAATAAGGGGTGTTTAAAGCTTGCAATTAGTGAATGGAAAACTGATATTGCAATTTCTTACCGAAATAACTGGGCTTGATATGGCATTGGAGACAATTCGTCAGAAATCTGAACGGAGTCCATCTTTCGTCTCACATTGCTCTTACTGTAGCTTGGATGTAACCTCGGCCGCTTAGTCTTGAATATATGACATGAGAGGAGAAAGGAAAGTAAAGTGTGTATAGGTTTGATATTTATTAAGAAACTTTCATAAAAGATGTTTTGGACAATCAAGAACAGTCTTCAACTGCATTGTATCTTATAAACCTAATATTGACAGAGCAATATTGCTTCAATATTATCAGGTACTTTACAGCAAAACTGTTTAATGTCAATAAAATGTTCACCTCCCTGGTCCACGTCTGCCTTCTATCTGCTCTATCGTCCTCTCGTTGAAGAATCAGAGGTAATTTGGAACAGATGGAATCGAATGATGGAGGGTTTGCCTCTTTATCACGATGAGGTTTACTTTGGCGGTCAAGTTGCGGTAGTAAGGAATCCATCTTGACTGGTGCTGAAGCAAACCTAAGTTAAGAAAAAACATAATCAATGATTTATTGACATAATAGATATACCTAGGCTATATCAAACCAATATCAAGAAATACTAAAGAACAACAAATAGTCTTAAAAATGAAACTTTCATGCCATACTGAATGAAGACAGTTGTAATAAACAGGTATACATAAAGGTATTGAGTACACAAATATTCATCAATACAGTAGGTGTTGAATATATATATACTCAGCCAGTTATAACAATTCTCCAATGCTTAATTACCAATCTATACTTCCTGCTCATATCATATGAGTCAAATTACTGACAATACTGACAGCATAAAAAGCATAACCTTTATCTGATACAGTAGAAATATAATATCCTAGTGCTCAAAATGTCAGTACGACAAGTGGGCTTTGAAATGTGCAAGTACATTATAGGAAATCATGTCCCAACTAGGTGACATGCTCTTTGGCACTACAAAGCACATTTCATACCTAATATTATCCAAATTAAGCACAGCTAGGGAAAATGGGTTGAGTGTTTAGAGTCTGTTGACATTTTCACCGATTCAATTATCAAAAACACTACCAATCATTCATGGAATGCTTATTGTTCAAGAGCTACAAACTTTCACTTATCCTTCATTCTGTATTGAAAACCTTTGAAGAGTGCAACCCACTGAGACATCAGTTCAAGAATTAACCGTTATTGTTAACTTGTTGCCTAGATAGACGTTAGAGTAACAGATAGACTATGGAAGGTTACGTGCAGTTAAAACACACAAAACTGGTACTTCAGAAGTCTGAGTCTAATGAAGATGACACTCTGGCAATTTGTCATTAGCCTTACTTAGGCATAGGCTTAAGCCAACACTCACAGCAGTCTGACCTCATGTAAAATGATGTAGGCTAAATGTGGTTGGATGGGGTGCAGATAAAGTTAATTAAGATTCATCTTGCGAAGTGCAAGGCTTTTAAGGCCTAGTGGCAATGTCAACCTCAAACGCATACTCATTGTAATCGTACGTAGACGGTTATAGTGTTCCCACTGATAACAGGTAGGCTATAGATTAGGCTTAATTGTACTTAGCCATTATCGACTACTGTAGGCCTAGGCCCTAGATAAATATACTGCAAATATGTCGTGGAACGGGTACCTCGGCATATACACTCGTTCGTAAAAATGGCGACGGTTATCTCGTTTGTCTATTTGATAAATGACCGGGTGCCATCGATATCACGAGCCTTTCTACTCTCCATCAAGACAGAACTCCATCTCCTATATGCTTGCATCTCCTCATGACAGTCGAATGTCACATATCTTTAGTTTTCTATGCCTAGGTCAAGGTGAAATGACTTCGTTTAATTACGTCTACGCTTTCGTTAGTTACCAAACAGAGTGACCAACACTCAGAAGGGCTTTATGCTAGATTGAAGAAGTTTTATAGTTCATTGTCACGTGATACTCGTAGAACGAATGCTGCATGTATGATCGGCATTTGTAGGGCAAACAACAACTAAGAAGTCTGTCATTTCCCAACGATCTAGTTATAGACTTCGTTACTTCGACCGAGCTATAAAAGATTTGAATAAGTGGTTAACATTATTTGAACACTCCTAGTTTTGATACGTGGTATATGGTTTATCGATTCCACTAGCTGTCAAAGAACCAGGCTTTGTGTTCTCAAAGCCTAGTGTCAGGGTCATGAACTTTATTTCGATGAGTTCAAAAGCCTGCCATGTTGATGTAGGCTTAACTTTATCCTTTTAGAACTTAAGTGTAGCACATTAACACCTAACAATGAGCTAGTACTTACATATCTTCAAGGTTCACTTAGATTACTCTTAACAAAATACGCGTTGCCCCGCTAACCCAGACAATAGAAAGGCTACTGTATAGATAGGCCTACGATTCACTTCATACTATTCAAACAGGATATTCATACTCCGCTCATATTGAAAATACGGGAGCTTTAAACTTGCTGACCTTAATTTTAATTATATTATCGTTGAGAAAAAGATGTCAGCCATATATGGCTGACATCTTTTTTGGCAAGCCGTTTTACTTTTTATTCGATATTTGCTGATATCAACAATTTATGCTGATATCAGCAATAATTTAATGATAGCACCAATTATTTGCTGATATCATCAAATCATTAGATGATATCATCAAATGGTTTGATGATATCAGCAGTTTCGAAAGTTTGGAAATTTCGTTTTATCCCGAAATGATATCAACTTTTAATCATGAAATGTCAACATTATTTTATCGCGATCTTTCGTGATAGAATGTCGTTATTTAGACTTTGCAGTCTTTTTTAAATTTTTCTATAAATGTCCCTTCTGAACCAACACCATAGACATTGAAGTACGGGAGTGGGCTGACACATTGTATCGCCGTGTCTTTAACCTGTGAAGCTATGAACAAAAGTGAGGGCGCTTTCGTTGTACGGCAAAAAAAAAAAAAAAAAGGCCAGATAATTTGAGTGTCTTCAAGCGTGCAGGGTAAAGATCTTACTTAAGATGAACTATGATGTAGTCATATTTATTTTGGTTAAATGGTTTTGACAAAAGCAAGAATGAAGAAAAAAAAAAGAACACTGTATCACAGTAACGATGATATTAACTTAGGCAAAACTTTATTAATCTATTTTCTGAATAAAAAATAATCTTATCTAATATATCCACAATTACAAAACATAAAGAAACCACTTCATATATCTTCATAAAAACTATATTAAATCATATCACTCGGCGGTTTCTTTTACCAAATAATTTTATATATAAGAATAAGACTAAATTTATCTTATTTTGCAAAAGCCATTGTTTCCCATCTTTTGTCTTTGTACATATATAAATATATATATATATATATATATATATATATATATATATATATATATATATATATATATATATATATATCTATATATATATATATATATATATATATATCTATATATATATATATATATATATATTTATATACATATTTAAATATATATATGGATTATCTTGATAAATATCAGGCACTTCATCTATATTTTCTCATTATTCATCTGTTGTCAGGCATAAAGTTTTACATACACCGTATGAATGTTAAATACAATTGCTAAAATTGTACTGCTGTATTTCACTCATAAGGTATGTAGCTGTGACATTTTATGTTATTATATATGTCCCTTCACCAGCATATAACTTAAAGGGTTAAAGAAAAACTGAAAACATCTTTAAGTCAAACTCATCCTCATATATCATCGTACGTATATGGCAAAGATGTTACATTTTGTGAATGCATTTGGCAACACCAGAGAGAATTGAATCGGCACTGCCAGTTTGGCATTTTAAATGCCAAAAATTATGAATTAGGCATTTTTCAATTTTCATTGGCCGGAGGGAAAAAAAAGAGGTAAGGACTGGCCAAAGAGCATTTTGGTGTTGTTTTAGTGACCTACCAACTAAGAGAGAAATAGTAGCTGAAGATTCTAAAACTGATCATTCAACATTAGGCAAGTTGCACATAGGTCCTATGTGTCGGTGGTTTTACCACCTTTCACTCCCTAATGTGTATCTAACCCACAAAATTCCTACCTATATGTAGGGTCAAAATAACTGCAGATTTGTGTGTTTGACTTTTTTTTGCACCCTTGGCTAGTTGCATTACAGAAAAACTGGCAACCTTGAATTGAAATGTAGTCCTCATGGCCAGCATAGGACTGCATGTAAATGTTTGCCTGGGTTTCTTTATAATATATATCATTACTTATCCACAGTGCAAAATAATACTTATACAAAGAAATGTTTAATTTAATTTCAACCAAAAAAATTCTTAAATACAGAGAACTTTGAGAGGTAAGCATGCAACGTTCCAAATGTATCACATTTCAAGGATGAATTAATAAAAAGTTTAAACTAGCAAAATAAATCTTTTTTTTTGAAGAACAACTTATCCAATTCCTGGAAAGAATTGTGATCCACTGCCTGGGAGAATCAAAGTGGAATATTCTCTTTTTAGTGAGAATATATTTCTTCTAAAAGTATAAAATGTCCAAAGCTTTCAACCTAAATTAGGTTGTAAAACATTGTCATTAAGAGACTCAAGTAGTGCTGTAAGTATCTAAAAATATGCCAAAAACTTCCTAATATCACCATAACTTGCTTCAAGAAATGCCTTGCTAAGGTTGCAACTTTTCAATGCTAATAACATAAACGTGAAATTTTGAACTACTTTTGACAGACCGTACGTATTGATTTTATCCTAGCTTTTTCAACTACACATAAATCTCATAGAAACACATTAAGCTGACACACAAAACTCCCATTCCAAAACCTCCCCCCCCCCCGCCCCCCTCCCAAAGGAGAAAAAATTTCACACATTCCTGATCTATGACCATCCAACTTGACATCACGTAAAATTTAGTTTACAAATGGATAAAAGTTGTCCATGCTTTGTGCTTAGATAAAAGTAATAAAACTTGCTGAAAACTGTTATGATGAAATATCTACACGACGCAAAACATAGAGTGACTATTTTTATAACAAATTTGATTACTAACTTTCAGATATTTGCAGAACAGGCTAAAGAAAAAATTGACAGAATATTGGCAAATAATGACGTAAAACATTAAGAAAATGTAAAGAAAATCAGAAACCTATGGATTTGCACTTAATAATATCTACTGGATCTAATCAATTGTACATCAGAATACAAAATATGTTAATAATAAGTGCAATCACCTTTGTTTTGAACTCAAAACCCTGAGCATAACCTAGTACTGTAGAAGCTTCTTAAGTTTTACAATTTTTTTTTTTTACAACTGATGGTAGTTCACCCATGTCCATTTCTATCTCTTCCTTTATACAGATGACGTTAGTATTTGCCTCTCGTTATACACCTTCGATGCTTCTTGAAAGAACTCTCGTATGAAATTCATCCCCCTTCGGTACACTGGTACGACTAGACCTTTGTTTGGACTTCGTAAAAGCCGGAATTCTTGCCGGTTTGCCCGGAGCTACTCAGACCGGGTATTTCTTCTAATTCAAAGTCACTACTATTGCTACTATCATCCGAGTCCGAGTCATCTTCGATCGGTACACGACCGTGCGTCGGTTGTCTGTGCCCGTTCGGTACGGCAGAGGCGGTCCGAATGAGTGGCCCTTCATCCTCATCCTCGTCATCAGTGAGTTGGCGGACGATCGCGGCGTGGCCCTTGGCTTCACTTTCCGCAGACTCTCTGAAGTCTTTAAACTGTCGTTTGGCTTGAGCGTTGGTGCCGGCGTGGTGTACTTCCGGCGGTAGGTTGTTATTTTCTCCCGTGTAGATCGTCTTCGACGGTGAGTTCTTGATGGCGAGGAGTCGGTTCGGGTCCGTCCGGCGATCAGTGAACTTTTCGCTCTTATTCCGGGGAGTCATGCCGTCTACGTCCAACTCGAACGATATCTCCATGGGATCTACCAATCTCTCACTGCCTCTCCTTGAGGAGAAGCTCGAGAGTGCGTCCTCGTCATTCTCGGTGATTGGCGTCAGTTCGTTGTCGTACTCCAACTGGTCCCTGTATGCCTCCATCGCTGCCTGGGAGGAAGAGGAATCGTATGAGATCCCGCTCGGGGAAGGCTTCCCGTCGTCCGTCAGTTCTTGTAGGATCCGGCGGATCTCTGCCGTGGGGTCGCCTCTCTCAGCGGTCGACTGTTCTCTCGGTCGGAAGGTATCCTCGTTCTCATCGATCTTTATCAACGACCCTCGTCTGTCACCTCCGTGGCTGCGCTGATACTCGGCGAAGGACTGAGCGGCCTGAGAGGTAGAGACGCTCCCTTTGTTGTATTTCTTTCCTCCAGGGGGCGAGTTTGATTTGGATCCGTAACTCCTGGGCTCGTAGGAAGAGCTCGCCGATGCTCCGCTCCCTTCGCTCCTCAGTGAGTTGAGGGATCCGAGCATATTTCGGCCTGCTCCAGGGGGTGATCCCTTGGATCCGTAACGGATTCCTTGGGTGTAATCTCCCTTCAGAGCTTTTTCACTGACGAAACTGGTCATGATGACATCCCCTGGGGCACTAGAAGCAATTTCGGATGAAAGGAACTGCATAGATGCCTCCTGAGAAGGGTAAAGAAAGCATGCATTGTTAACGTGGGCAAGTTGTACCATCCATATGTGGTGCAAGGTTCAACATTTACCTCATGTTTGAAAACCTTTCCTTCAGCACCCTTGAGCCATTATAAAGTAGGATTTGCGGGACGCAGGTAAGCAACACGCAAAACATATGTACAGTTCCAAAGAGATCACCAAGTCTACAATTTGAGGTAAATCAGCCAACACAAGTCTTCATAAAGTGAAAAAAGCTAGTCGCTCTGAGATGGGATGGCCTTAAATTTAACTTTATGTCTTTAGTGTGTGTTGGGGTCCACTCTCAATCAACTATCATCCCCCTTGTATTAGGTCAAGCCTCTGAGAGTAATTATGTAGAGTTATTTAAGATTATGTATGAAGGCATATAGTGCTGGTATAATTTAACACAAAAACTTGGTAGATGAGGATGGTGACCTGTTTCTGGATGAAACTTCATTGTCTGAACAAACACAGAATAGTTATGACTTCCACCAAAAGAATCAGGCTGTTTACTGTGTTGGGTATTCAAGTAGAGTACCATGTGAGTTATCCCTATCAGGTAATGTCCACCTCTATCACATTAACAGATGCTTGGTGTAACAATGTTTGATAGGATTGAATGTGGCAATAGGGAAGAGCAATGGGGAGGGGGAGAGGAAAGGGGGGGTGACAGGGGGGTCAATGGAGATATGAAACTTACCACAGCCTCCCTTCCAGCAATGTCTGATCTGCTGGTTGGCCAGTCACCAAGGCTGCCATCTGAATCGAATGCAGGATTCGATCTGAAAATGAAACCAAAAATATTGTAAAATAGCAAAAATAGTAATATGAAACTTGAAAATGAATCACAGCTGCCTGATAGTGCAGCAGTGGGCTTTACACGAGAGTTTCAGGATATGTATAAAAGTATGATTTTATATTAACAACGCCGTACATGCTAACGATCAGAATTGTACCGTGAGCCTCAAGGTTATCATCTTACATCTGATTCTCTAAATCTCACATGCTAAGCAGAGTAAAGCAGCTTTGTTTGTGGTTCCTCTTTTGGTACAGTTATGGAATTCTGTTTATGAAGACGTTCAAACACAACTGCTTAAATACTTGCAATCGAAATGGTATGTAAAATCTGTAGCTTTTGGCCAACAATATCCATTATTATATTGGAAATCTCCAGGTTTACACCTTTGGGTTGGTGAGGAAGGGTGGGGGAGGGAGGGAGGGGGATAGGCGATTGACAGGTATGTGAAACAATATTCCAACTTTCTTCCAGTTTAATTCTAGTCAGTTTGTGTTCAGTACTGTTATCATGTTTAAAAGGTTTTGATCCACTTAAAATGATGAAAACTGTACACCCAAAACTCACTGTACACCCTCCCGCCCCCCTACTCCCCCCGTCAGGTTAAAAATCCATTTTTTTTTACTTTATTGAAGAAGAGAACCACAAGTGATACACTTTATGCTTCTGTCACCTTTACACCTTAATGGTGAGATGTTTTCCTGTTCTTTCATATGTTTAGTTTAGTTTAGTAGGAAAAAAAAAGGATCAGGAGGGACACTCAAGTCCCCATCAAGGACCCTAAAGAGAGAGGAAAGAAATGAAGGCACAAACACTCAGACCCGATTACAATGCTTAAAGTGCTTGTCCAAAGCATTCTTAAACCTATTGACACTACTTGCAAGTACAACTTTCTCGGGCAAACCGTTCCACTCATTCACCACCCTATTAGAAAAGAAGTTATGCCGAATATTAATCCTACTATGTGACTTTTGGAGTTTAAGACAATTACCTCTGGTACAACTACTATTTAATAGCAAACATGAAAAAGTCGGTAAAGGATAAATTGTCAAAACCATACACAATCTTGAAACCCTGAATCAAGTCCCCACGTAAGCTCCTAAACTCCAGTGTGGTGAGATTCAACAGTTGTAACCTCCTATAATAAGGAACACTCTTTAAGGAACTAATCATCCTAGTAGCCCTCCTCTGGATCTTTTCAAGTAATTGTAATTGTACTCACCCACCAAAGCTGCTGATCTCCGTGGCATTGAGATCTGTCCGAATGCTTCCCTTACTGTAGAGAACTCCACTCTGGAGACCACCTGTTAACATGCGCAGATACCTATGAACAGAAAGTAGTAACAAATTGTCAGATATTATCCAACTTTGGAGATAAAAAATATATAGATACAAACCAAACAGATGACCTGAAAATTCAATCTTTTTTTCCAGCAAGATTGTCACCTGACAGATGGCATTTAATGTACATAAATAAAGTCTATAATGGTAGCTAGGGAGGAGTAAAAAACCAAGAAAGGAAAAAGGAAGAAAACAAATCCAGACCTGTTGCAATTTCATAGCAGATATATCATAGGTAGAGCTTAATCTTTATATGAAAGTCTGGGTAGATGTATTACTGTCAAAAGGTGGATAGGCTGCACGATTATGGAGTGGCTTGAACAGATAGTAGTTCATAGTGTTCCAATATAACACTAGGCTACATGACAATATGTTGGTTGGCATGTTAGGCTGCAATCATATCAGGTTGAACCAAAAGCACTTAAATAGCAGGGTAGAAGTGAAGTTATCGACCACATAGGAAATACAAAAATAAGACAGGAGAAAAGGTACACAATGACAGTGTTTGGTCAAGTCAACACACAATATAGAAACAATAAGGATAATTAGGATAATTAGAATGGAGAAGTATAAAGGGAAAATAAGTACATGAGTCCTAAAAAAATATACAGCTCAAATAGTTCCAAGGACTGTCAAATATTTATGCAGGTGCCTTATGTTTCCTGTAAGTGCCAAATCTGAGATTGTTTATAAATAGATTATATGTTGATGGTTCAGAAAATAAATGTCTTCAGAAGATGATGCAATACAGTATTCCTACTATCGTAAAGGTGAACAGAAGTATGCGGTTATCTTTGGCTAATTTCACTGGATTCCATGGACCTTTCCCAGATTTAAAGTATCCCCAGAAATGTCCCAAGATTGAAACTTGAAATGAATCACAGCTGCCAGATAGTGTAGCAGTGGGCTCACATGAAAGTTTCAGGGTATGTACAAAACGATGATATTATAATAATCAAGGTTATCATCTATCATCTTACTACTGTTTCTCCAAATCTCATATGCTAAGCAGATCCTGGAAATCCCCGAATGTGCAGCAAATTATGCCTGAATATTATTAATTTTATTTTGTGTGGCCGCTGGGTTCATAGAAACAGCTTCAGCATAAGTTGTGATTGTTTACGACTACAAATCTAAAGGAAATTTACCCAGATCATCCGTCCAATAATTACATAGACAACTGTTCACATGGTTAACATATTTTTACACTTAGTTGTGTAATAGTGCTTAATATGCAAGGAGACTTCCAGTTACCTTTACGTTTCTTTCTGGCAATAGATTTTTATCTTGGACAAAATTTCTGGATGTGTTCAAAATGTGGGTATTTAACCATCATCCTTGAAACATAGGACCACCAAAACTGAGAGATCCTCAACACTCTCCCCTCCCATTAAGTGTACTGTGTGGTACCTAACTACCCTTTAATGTCTTCATGAGGGGGTCAAGATAAATATCATTTTATTTCCTGACCAAAATATGGGGGTATACTATCTAACCTTGCATTACCTTTTATTTTGGAAATGACAGTTTTGGCAATTGGTCAGTAATGGATACAATTACTAACCAAACTTTTATTTGTAAATGCTTTTTGGAAACTTAATTTGGAATTTGAACAAATTGTTAGTAATGAATACATCATACTTAAAAAAGTAGAAATTATTTTGGGAAGATATCAAATAGCAATCCTGAGATATTAGTAGAAATGTGCATGAGTTGTACTATTTAAATTGAACTGACACTCAATTTCTCTAAAAGGGAAAAGGAAAACTAGGGGGCAAAGGAGGGCGGGGGGGGGGGGGGGGGAGTGGGGGATGGGCTAGAACTTAATATGAAAATATGCCAGTGGGGTAATGAAGAGGTAGGCAGGTGGGGGGGAGGCACGGGGTAGGGTTGGGCTGATTGTTAAGGATTCTACTTCAATGGGCAAGTAACAGAGGGACATAGAAAAATCACTACACTACAAAAGCTAGACTGTATAGTGTTTATGTATGGAATGAAGAAAAGATTGAAGGAGATTCAAACAGTGGTACACCAAGATTAGGTCTGGAAAACAAGAAAAGTGTTCAAATAAATGATTGATGTCTGCATTAGAGTTACCTTTCACGTTCCTCAGGGTCAGGACTTTAATAAGCAAAAGAAACAATATTTAAAAAAAAAAGGGAAAATGTTCACATTTTGACAGAATTGTTGCACTCTCTTTCTTTGCCTCATTCCATGATTCAGTTAACAAATGTCTGTATATTTAAAATTCTAAAAGCAAAGTGTAGTGTTTTCAGTTGAAATCAACATTCAGTTCTGATGAGGTAACATTTCTATCATCAGCAGTGTCGTATTACCTCAAAAGTACCTGGCAAAGGTACTTGGTACTAGCTCACTCAGGACAAGTACTTTACGAGCACTTACATAGAAAACTATTTTTTTGTAAAACCAATTAAGACAGGAAGCCGCATGTTTCTATACTTTTGGCATTCTATTGTATTACTTTAGGAGTAGCCTTCTATACTCTAGCCCAGCAGTATCATACTTGTAGAGTATGGTGTATTACCATGTACAGTATCATACTTGTAGAGTATGGTGTATTACCATGTACAGTATCATAATTGTACAGTATGGTGTATTACCATGTACAGTATCATACTTGTACAGTATGGTGTATTACCATGTACAGTATCATACTTGTACAGTATGGTGTATTACCATGTACAGTATCATACTTGTACAGTATGGTGTATTACCATGTACAGTATCATACTTGTACAGTATGGTGTATTACCATGTACAGTATCATACTTGTGCAGTATGGTGTATTACCATGTACAGTATCATACTTGTACAGTATGGTGTATTACCATGTACAGTATCATACATGTAGTCTAGTGTATTACCATGTACAGTATCATACTTGTAGAGTATGGTGTATTACCATGTACAGTATCATACTTGTACAGTATGGTGTATTACCATGTACAGTATCATACTTGTAGAGTATGGTGTATTACCATGTACAGTATCATACATTTAGGCTGGTGTATACACTGGTACTAGCATCCTAAAAAGCAGTAGGATGACATTGGTATGCTTTGGAGGGGGGGGATAGAGAGGGTTCCTCAAAGTTGTCTTACCTCCATCTCAAACAGCACAGTATGATGATGAAGAGGGTGTTACCAAAGAGAAGCAGCAGTGCTATCGCCAGGAGGGAAATACCAAGGGTACCAAACATAGTCTGGACCTGGTCTCCCACTAAGGGCTGAAAAATCAATAGAAAAAAACATAGGTTTGTAAATGATGGAACTGGTTAAGTTTGACACATGTGGAATAAGAATATATGAATTTCACTGCTTGTAGGAAAGAAAAGTCAAAATTGCTATGGAAGCTGGAAAACAAAACAAAAATTCCCAGAAAGAGAATTTCGTCGCTTGGAGAGGTTGTCAAACATGGTACAAAACTCACGTAAATATCCCGAATAGATTCTTGGACAAACAATTCTTCCACACTCATTGGTGATTTGTCGAGGCTTCTGTTCATGAGAAAGAAAGAGAAAGAGGAAGAGAGAGATGTTTAATTTATGCGAGACAAAATATACCCCTGAATATAAAGGCTGAGTTTTCTATGGTATTAAGAATTTTCTCTCTTAAACTTTAATAATTAATTTAGAAATAAAGCATGTGCATCCTTTAAAACTGACCAGTGATGGCACTGGAGAGAGATGTTGGATGGGGTGTGAGGGTGGTAGGGGGGGTTGGACATTAATGAGGAAACAATTAATTGTCAGATACTTTACCCCGCCCCACATGAGTCATATTCTGGTATTGTTATACGCTGTAGCTCAATAAATATTTAACATTTCTATTTTTTAACATTTCAGTTTTATAAGATCTGTGATCTTAACCACCATAGCATCTCCCGTATTTTCTTAAAATCATAAGGTTACTGACAGATCTACATCAGAACACATAAATGTATATCATATTGCTTAAAAGGCCACGAAACTTGTTTTTTTAATAATGAAAATGCAATATTAGTAAAAGAAGAAAACTTTTTAAATAGATGTTGACTGAAAGGTATGCCATGAAATTCATCAACCAGGTATCTTGGCATATTTTTTCATCTCGGACTAGAGCAAGGGGATCAGTTTCCAGGGAAACTGAGAGGAGTAGATCCTTACTTGATGACTGTGTCTGCATCCAAGATGAGGTTAGTGTCTGGGTCAATCACATAGAGTGTTACCATGGAGCGTGTATCGTCTGTGCCAGTCTCTGTGGCTAGTACCGATACGTCATCAATCTGTACGTCACCGCCTGTCAACTCAGACAACAATCTGACAAGAGCAAGAAACAACAGAAATGAATGAGATCTATGAGTCATAATTGAAATTACAGTTATAGAAGTAGTTGGAATGGGTTACACTTGACGGTTTTGTGCATGGTCCTGACCAAAGAGAAGGGCAAAGGAGACAGGCAGGAGGAGGGGATGAGGGGGGCAGTGAGGAGTGGGGAAGGGGTGAGAGGAGCAGGGAGGAGAGGGGAAGGAGAGGGGTAGGAAGGAGAGGGGCAGGGAGGTGTATGGAAGGTGATAGAGAAGGGTTGGAAGGAGTGGGGAAGGGAAAAAGTGGGGAAAATTAAGCTAAAGAACACAAGTTTTAAAGAAAATTGCAGCAGTGAGCATCTGACGTTACAGAACCATGATAGGGTATTATATGTCCTTGTCTTATAAGGGTGAAAGAAGATGACATATTCATCCTAAATCACTGATCAAATTAACAACATTTGCCACCTCAATTGTTTAATGCAAGTTGGTAATGTATGTCGGGACCAGTCAAGGTACATTTGGCAGGCTGTTTACATCACTTCAATTACAAGATCAATGATGATTTTTGGGACTGCACTGCAACATCTCAACCAGAATCCCTTTCACACCTTCCAATTATAACTTCATTAACATCATTTACTCGGGAAACAATCAGTGAACATTTTTAAATAACAACAAGTTTACAATACGAATTAAAAAAATGGGGGATGTAAGCTTGATGAGATCTTGAGGTGAGGCAGAAAAGCTGCAGCAGCTTCAAAATCCTGCTTAGCTAGGAAGACTCAATATCAAACAATACTGCTTATCTCTGCAGACCTGCTGTATCTATTTGTATGAAGCTATAAAGCACAATAATTGAAGGTCCTGTGCAGCCTGGCTGCATGATGCCGCAGCCCCCTCAGGTCCTGTTTCCAACATGATACCTAAAGTTCAAGTAACTTGTTTCTTAAAGCCACTATTTGTATTTAACTAAATTAATGAATTAATATCAAGCAATAGTGATTATCTCTGTAGACCTGCAGTATATATTGTGTGAAGCTGTAAAGACACAAAAGATTACTGTTCTATGCAGCCTAGCTGCAAGATGCTGCAGCCCCCTCAGCCCTACTTTTGACAGGATACTTTAACCTACCAATTTATACAAGTTTGCTTTACATCCTGCTGATTTTCATATAATGAAACTGAATCATTAAATCAAATTCTCGAAGCGGATTATAATTCTTACTTGGCCAGAGCTTCCTTTTTGGCGTTAACTTCATTCACGGGAGAGTTGATCACCAGAATAATTTGTTGATTCAAATCCAGAACATAGACCTTGAAGAAAGAAGAATGAAACTGATGTTGACAGGTCTTGTTAAGCTGGCCGGCTTTCACTGATAGTCGATAAGTTTGTACAAAGTCAAACAATTTCCCGACTGTTCCTCTAATGTGGTCTGTTTGTCTTACATCTCCATGTTCAACAAACAATTAATGTTAACTAATAACAAAAACGTGACTGGGAACTTGATCAAACTTAATGATTGCAAAAGTA
This sequence comes from Apostichopus japonicus, assembly GCF_037975245.1. Lineage (NCBI taxonomy): Eukaryota > Metazoa > Echinodermata > Holothuroidea > Aspidochirotida > Stichopodidae > Apostichopus > Apostichopus japonicus. The sequence continues at coordinate 9,640,455 of NC_092566.1, read as the reverse complement.
ACTTTTGGCTAGAATGGGAAAAGCTTGAAATGGTGAAAAAAGCTCAACAGGTACGTTCAACAAAAACATAATCTTACAGAAAGAATGACAGAATCAGTTATTTGAATCAAATAACCTTTACAACGTGTGTTTCCTTGGCACTGTAAGGGTAACTTCAATGAGGTGAAACAATGAAGACATGTTTCATCTTTTATGTAATGATTAAAAAGGTATATACTTCCATTTGTTCTTCAAAATGATCACAGCCAGTTTAATATAAAACACACATCAAAATTATTAATTATTTCAAATTTCTGCTTGACATTTCTCACCCTAACGACAGTTTCATCCGTCTGTTTTGTTTCTGAATCCACCGCCTCAACGGTGACATCGAAGAAACCGGTGGTGTGGGCGTCCTCGAAAAAACGAAGATTGGAGATGATCCCTGTGTCTTCCTCTATGGAAAACCTGAGAACACAAAAAGGTTATTCGAAATCCTTGTATAATCAACTCTGTCATTTTTCACTATTCATTTATTTTTCTTTCTTACAGACCTTTTTTTGTTGAGAAAAAAAAATGAAAAAAAAAAATGAAAAAACACACAAATATGTTTAACAAACATATGAGCATCTTAACTACACTAGACTAATATCAACTAGCTTTTTCACGTTGAAATCAAAATCATGTTGAGTAAATGTAATACAGGTAACAAAATAAAACTAGAAAAGAAATGTTTTTCCACAAAACATATACAACATGCATTCATTTTACACTGTGAACTTTTACTGAGATTCTGCAATCTGTTAATGTTACTTGAAATGATGCACAGCAAGATTGCATCCGGTTCAGAAGTATACAGTAATAGCAACACCCAATATGTTTACTCTACAAAACTTTTGTAAATAGGTGGCGCTATTTCACAATACCATAAGAAGATGAGGTACCTTCCAATGTTCCACTGTAGTCTTTCCTTGTCGTAAATTACAGTGTTTCGAATTCAAACAAGTTATACTGTGACATGCGCTATTTTAATCATGACACATGACAACAGCAAAGTATATAGGTGGAGAAATGAAGGGAATAAATGAGAAGGGGGGCAAGGGGGCGGGGGAGTGGGAGGAATGGGCTATGGCTAAGTGAAACACATACAGTACAGCGACTAAGCCAGTTTTAATGTTAATGTACAGTAACTCTCTGAATACGGGAATCCTTATTTATCATAATTAAGTCACAAAAGAATGAATGAAGACTTTGTCATTTTGTTTTTAAAGCTTTAAAATTTTGTTGGTTGATTTGTGTCAAATTGAACGATCAAGGAAGTAATTACATCAATCTTGTGTCATTTCTTTTGTTTATGGTAAAAATTACGTTGAAAATTTCATGACTTAATTAGCTGATTGGATCAAGTAGTACTTGATGAAAGCTCAAGAAAGTTGGAAACTTACAGATCAAATTCTTCTTGGGATACATCGTCTCTGGTGAACATCGTTTGTTTGATGTAGTACTTTGTGATCCCAGCGCCAGCCAAATCCGGATCAACAGCATTGATCTGAGCCACCTCAGAGAACCTATCTACAAGCAAGCTTATACCTACAAGAAACAAAAACAAAAAACATTTAAAAAAAACCCAAAACTGGAAAATACCAAACATTAAGAAAACTTTAGACATATGTAAATGCAAATCAACAGTCTGTACATTTTTTTATCTTCTTCATAAGCAGATAGACAAAGTTAGACAAAAAATACACTAATGTAAAGACAGATATATTCATGTAAACTGTGTTGATTGCTATATAAGGACCTGAGGTTTCAATCCTAGCAGGATCTTCTTCAGTGGCACATTGAAATGGAAACAGAGGAAATCATGACACACAGACCGATGTCATCGAAAAATCGGTATCATCTGTTTATAACAAGTTTTTCCCCGTTCTCATTTCAGTTCGCATATCTGAACGAGATCCCACGAGGATCAAAACCTGACCCTCTTAACTTTATGACTTTAACTACACACTGTCAGACCTATTTGAATCTGAAAACAATTTTTTTTATCTATCTTGTTTTTGTTCTTTGATTTAAGTCAACACCCCTGAATTTGACGGAGCCCAATTCATGTGACTTCGTGGCTGTGAAAAATCCGTTGGTAAACTATCAAACTATGAACCTTTTTTGATACATTTAATACTTTTACTTTATAAGCTTTATAATTTTAGCTTTATGATAGGAACTTATCAACCTTACCGATTGTCACCAAGCTGCTTCCAAAGATGGGGCCATTGTCGTTGACATCTGTGACCGTGATCAGGACCTCCTTCAGTGACCTGTCCTCCAGGATATTATGCAACACCTGTGCATTAGGAGGCGGATCGGTGACGCCTTCATCGTTGCTGGCTTTAACGATGAGCTGGTGGCTTCCCGCTGTCTCCCTGTCGATGTTTTTAACCACGATAATCTCTCCGGTGGATGGATCCATGCTGAAGAGACCTCCACTGTTTCCATCTGGACGGAAAAATAAAAAACACAAAGAGCTCAGCATGGTCAATAGAAAGGTGTTATCTTTACAAAAATCAATATGACTCCAGACCTACTTTAAAAAATAAAAAAATAAAAAAAATGATTTATTTTTTTATTTTTATCACTTCACTGACTAATAGCTAAAGAATTATTACTGACAGTACTTTGCAATTGTCTGCGTCAACTGTAATCTTTCGTCAACTGTAGGGATAGCTAGAAACCATTCACCCCACGACTCACTAACACTCTTATTACGGCTCATTCATTCACCGATGCATTCTCTCGGTGGTGTGACCCGATCGAACAAATATTAGATCCATTCCCATGATCACGATACCATCAATATAGCAATAAAAATAATCAATGTTAGCATTTTCACCGGCGTATGCATCTACTACTGGCAGGTGTGATCTCTGCGACCACAGGGTAAATATTAGGGAAATCATAATGTCGGAGCACTTACCCACAATAAAGTAATTAATGATAGCATTTTCACCGGTGTCTGCATCAACTGCTGGTGTGACCCGACCGACCACTGTCGAAATGTTAGCATTCTCCTGGACGGTCATTGTCTGAACAATGGGAGTATTATCAGCCTGGGAAGAGAGAACGTTATTTTTTCAAAAAATCACTTTTGCTGTCAAATTTTCCTTTCAATATATTCATTTTCATCATTTGGCTTTAAAATGTATTTTGTAAAAAGACAACAGAAAGGAAAAGGAGTGATGGGTAGTGGGAAGAGGGGTGGAGGAGGGGGGTGGATGAGGGGGGAGGACAGTTCTGTCCTTGGGAGCCCTGTGGCAACCTTATCTCCTTTCCTCTTGCAATATTAAAATAAATAGTAAAGTACTGAAGATTTAAGTCCAGTTTGGAATCTTGGCTTTGGGCATATTGTTTGTATTTAGTCTTGTTCGGAGAGAAATATAATGACACTTTCCACCCTTACCAGTCTAGTGAAAGCAGGCATGTTGTCATTCTCATCAGTTACAGTCACGGCTATTTCCACAGAGGTAGGAACAGGATTCTCTCCTCTATCCGTTGCTTGTAAAACAATCTGAAGAGAGAGAAGAACCCAGCGAAGAATTAAATGATGATGATAAGCAGTAGAATCTTCCTTGATGGAAGCAAAAGCGTGAAACAATAAAAAGTATTGTTGCAATGGTTTGTTTTCTAGCGAGGGTGTTGGAATTCTTTGAGATCTGTATGTCGGGGTTTGCATGTATATGGCGTGGTAGAGAGAGTGAGCAAATGGTGGGGGGGGGGGTTGGGTTGGGGGGCTGTTTGTAGAATCTTTTGACCTATGGATATTTGTACTCCATGCTCCAATTTATCAAAATAAAAAAATAGTGAGAGGATCAGGTGATGATATAATCTGTGCATTAATAACCAATTCTCTAATTTGTTCATAGTTTGTTATAAAAAAGGGTGCTGAAAGATTCTATAAAACTGTGTGTCAGAGGGTGGGTGCATAGGTAGTAGAAGAGAGTGGACGGGAGGGGGGGAAGGGGGGAGGGCATGGAATAGATCTTTGTAGAACACATACACATCTTGCAATTCACTGACACATTTCATACAGGGAAGGTCAGGTCCTGATGTAAGCTCTGTTTACTTTATTAGCCGACCGTATGTGGCTCCATTTGTCTGTATCGTTACCAAAGTTCATTAACCCGCAACCACCGAGGGCATAAGTAACGAAGGGAATGCAATGTGCCCTAACTTACTGTATAGACGTCTTTCACTTCCCGATCAGCAGTGAAGGCGGCTGAGAGTTCTCCCGTGTCCGGATCGATGGTGAAGAAATGGCTGTCGAGACCATCGGCGAGCAACCCGTACCGGACTTCACCGTTGAGGCCGAGATCGGCATCTCGGGCTTCCACCTTTGCGATGAAATGTGGGAAGGGCTGGTTCTGGTGGGGGGAAAAAACAGTCAAAGGAAAAGTGAAATATATATATATATTAAAGGACAATTTATACTGAGTCTGTCCTTAAACAAATAATAAAATAAATAAAAAATGACTCAACAAACTTGGTGCTACATAATATATGGAAGGGATGTAAATTGTATGGCTAATAAAAATGGTATTGGTGTTGCTCTGAGGGGTAGATTTGCTTCAATTCTTACTTTCTTCCTTGTTTTGTTTTTGCTCTTTCTGTAAGCTGACAGGTAAGGTACAATATCAATCTACCTTCGAATACTTTAGCTCATCAGTATTGCACCCAAATTTAGCACCCAAATTAATTTTGAAAAGTTTTTGCAAATACTTTACCCAGAGGTTCTGACTTTTCAAATTATTCACAGATTTAGAAGAAAGTTTAAACTAGACCATTCAACGTCTAAGAGAGGTGCTGTGGCCGAGTAGATAAAGGCGGTGGCATTTGAAACAATGAGGCTAAGCAATTAGCAGGTTCCAGGTTTGATACCCGGCCAGGTCATAGTAACGTGCATTTTTCATCCAAGAGCAATCTACGATTTTCACATCTGAATCATGACTTTCCGAATTGAAAAGACTCCAAATTTGAATTCAAACGTTGATTTGGAAGCTGCCCGAAGTGTAAGTTGTAATCCATTAGCCCTTGAGGGTTTCTCCCACATTTGTGGTCGCTTAAGCTGATCATTATTATTATAATTATCATTATCATCATTATACGAATGCATTGAGAGTGCCAGAAAGACGTTTAATTGCCATTTGAAACGTGGTGACCATTTTTTTGACTTTCTAGCATATTTGTGGGCTATACTGATAACCTTTTAAGTCATAATTTCTGTTCTTTTCTTTGTCCCATTTTGTTCTCTTCTAAGTACGATGGGTAAATAAACCTAAGTAAACATTCATCTTTAATACCTCTGGGAGCTGTAATGACTGTCCTGGATGAGGAACCACAAAGACAGGTCGGTTGTTATTTGCATCGGTGATGTTGATGACCGCTACAGTGGTACCCGTCAATGGCGTCGCTCCTCGGTCAGTGGCTGCGATGGTCATCCTCACTTGTTGAAGGAATAAATCTGGATGGTCTGCTAGAGACTTATTTACGAAAACCCTGCCAGAGATGGGGTCGATCCTGAAGAAACCTACACAATAATGAAAGGAAAGACATGCGTGGACCAAGTCAATCGATTACTAAATTCTTTACATTTGTCATAAAACGTATACCCTGCCGGAGATGGGGTCGATCCTGAAGAAACCTACACAGTAATGAAAGGAAAGAGATGCGTGGACCAAGTCAATCGATTACTTAATTCTTTAAATTTGTCATAATAATATCAATTTTAATTACTAGTATTTTGTATTGACAATAAAAAAATGAGAAGGTTATTATTTGAGACTTGTTGCATAGATAAACTGTCAGTTGGTGCATTCATGAAATGTAAAATATAGAGTTCAGAATCATCATAGGGGTAAAGCCAGAAGGGGATGGTGAATGGGAGGGGTTAAAGGAGAGGCGGGTATTTGAAAAAGGTTGACTTAAAGCAGGGTGTTCAATACACATTTGAAATAATGAATGCAGTTCACACCAATCAACTTTTACTAGTAATAAAACAAATGTACAAGGCAAGTATTAAAAGTGTAATGAAAGCAGTTCAATAAATGATCGGTGCCAGTGTGTTAATTGCTCTAAAAATCAATACTTCACTTCTGGCTACTTTTCAACATTAAATGTAACAGCCATCAAATTCCATCAAGAGAGACTATACATATGAAGCATGAGAAAGCATTTCTGTATGACACTGAAATTAGTGAGAAACAACTAGCTGCTGCCTTGTTTCAATCAGTGTCTCAACATTTGAGGACATTATCAAATATGGAAGCCCACAAGAGCCATAAACTACCATGCAAATAATTATGCCTTATGAAGCATTGAGAAAGCAGTTATGTATGACACTGTAATCAGTGAGAGACAACTAGCTGCTGCCTCGTTTCAATCCGTGTCTCAACGTTTGAAGACATTATAAAATATGGAAGCACACAAGAGCCATGAACTACCATGCAAATAATTATTACTTAATAAATATAAACTGTAGCCAGGGTCTACTGTCATCTTGAAGCTCTCTACCTAGTGAATATAGAAGCCAATAAATAAATGTTCTTAGATGAGATGTACTGTATTAAAATTAAAATAAAAATTACTTGTGAAATATAAAATATAAACCACCAAGCTATACCATTTAGTGAGGTCAATTTGAAATCATTTCTGACTGATACATCTTAGGACTTACCAAGGTTGTCGCCATCGATGATGCTATAGGTAAAGACAGCATTCTCTCCTTCATCGGCATCCGTTGCTGCCACCTCTAGGATGAAAGAACCGGGAGGGGTCGTCTCCAGGAGAGATTCCTCGTAAAGGTCATCCTCAAATATAGGAGGGTTGTCGTTGGCGTCTAGAACAGTTATTATGACCTATTGATGTTAGGACAGAAATAGAATTAAAACCAAAGGAAATGTCTCACATCTGAAAATAAAATGAAGTGTAATAACTCACAAATCTGTTTTACATTGATGCAAAACAGAGACCAGTCAGACAAAATTCATTATGCTCTTACACTTTCACCCGGATTCATATTGGTAGTTACCAAAATGGCTATGCATAAATTTGCATACATTATTTGAATGGTCTTAAAATCTGCATGGTTAATACTTTGAGTGACTCATAAGGCTTTGAAAACTGGGTCATTCCTCAAGATCACCATAGAGATCATTCATGACTGTCACTTTATATACAAGTAGCACAACTTACATCAGTACGACTCTTGAGCTCGACACGAGGTCCTGGCCTCGTATTTTCTGCCTCGACCTTCAAGGATAATGTTCCTATCATCTCTCTATCGATTGGTTGGTTGACTGTGATGTCACCGGTGACCTCATCGATGGTGACAAAGTCACGGGCTCCTGTGAGGATCTGGTAAACTGTCTCTTTGTTATCAGGATTTGTGTCCGCATCACTTGATACAATTTTTCCAATAAAAGTACCTGTATAAAAGTAAGAAAACAAATAATCATAAAGATTGAAAAAGTATGATCTTGGATACTATTTCTCTGCGTAAAGCTATATTAGACATCTTTGTTTCGACTTTGCCTCTTTCCCATGTAGTATGGGTACCCCTCGATTAAAATAGAGGATCGACTAGGTCACGACCAATCGATCGAAATAAGGGAATGACTAGGTCAAGACTGCTCGATCCGAATAAGTGATCGACATTGCTCAATCAAAATAAGAGATGGACTAGGTCTCGACCCCTCAATCAAAATGAGGGATCGACTAAGTCACGAAAGCGCGATCAGAATAAGAGATTGACTAGGTCACAACCGCTAGATCAAAATTAGGGATCGACTAGGTTTCAACTGTTCAGTAGTGATGCAGCACCAGCACATATTTGGTATCATTTTATCATACGTCCACAGCAGTTCCTTTTATACAGTTTTACATTTATTCAAGAGCAGAATACATTTTACTTCTCAAGCAAGCAGTTTGTTTTTCAGAGTAAATCTCTATGTTTGTAGTTGAGTAGCACCCAGGACCAACACTACAACAACCATTAAAACTCTTCCAACAGCAGAATCAGTTATCCTTCAAGTTAGATAAAGAATAATTGTCACCCACACTAACTTTTCTGGCTTCCTCTGCAAATGTTTTAAATTTTGGTTTCTCATATCATCTTTCCCCTATTTAAATAACAGATTAGATGCCTTCTCTACCTTATTCTATTATCCAAATGCAGTAACAAAAATACAGACACTAATGATCTAATACTAATTTTGTTTGGTTTTTACGATCCTTAGCTAAAAAGTCCCTAAAGCTGAAACAAATGTCCTTGCTTACCATTAGGTAAGTTTTCCAAAACTTCAAAGTTGTACTGTTCTCGGCTGAAAACTGGCGGGTTGTCGTTCACGTCTGTCACCACGATGTTTACGGTAGCGTTAGCTGTGAGTCCATCCAGATCCTCGGCCGTCACTCCCAAGGTGTAAAACGGCTCGGTTTCATGGTCCAACGAACCCAGAAACCGCACCTCACCATTGTCAGCTGAGGGACAATGAATTAAACAGATGGTCACAGAGGATACACGAACAGAGACGTTTGTGGTTTATAAAGCCTTTTGCTAAAGAGGTTTTTTGTTTGACATTTTGACTTGCTTAAATATATTTTTCTTTCTTGATTTTGACGGGCAATGATAGATCAAAAACAAAGATACAATCTAGACGATCTTAAAATTCATCAAAAGCAGGAAAACTAGTCCAATTCACGCTGTTTATTTCAATGGTGTTCTGATAAGGAGTTTTGTGTTCAAGGGAGACCAAACTGCAGCACTCAACTCTAATCGCAGAAACCCATAAAAATAAAACATATCAGACTGATAGCATGATTATAACTGGGATGGACTAAAATTCAATTCACTAACAACAACAATACAAGGGACTGACATACAAGGAACTTATAAATGAACAAGAAGAAAATTCTGTGGAAGAACTGAAAGAGTCCTGCTTACAGATTGCAAAAAGAGATTGGGACTGGTCCTGAATCGAATAGATGACATCTCCTTCTTCGTCAGGATCGAACGCTGTCACCATGGCGACGGGAAGACCGGTGATGAAGTCCTCGGGGATGGACACGTTCAGTATCCGTTGATCAAAGATGGGTGGATTCTTGTTAAAAGCTTTGATGGTAAGGATTGCATCTACCATTGTCACTTGTTCAGGATTCCCGCCATCAGAAATCTGTCAGAAGAGAATGAATACTTTAGGTCACAAAAGGTCCATGGAAATGAACAAACAACATTACCATTATATGGTAGGCTGTGTAATATTATGATACATATTTGATAAATATATATGTATGATATATATAGAGTAATACATATTTATTATGAACCTGTTTTTGACTACTATATCTTAAAGCAAAGAGCACAATGTCTATATAGACCTGGTTAACTGGACCTCCTAATCCTTTATATTCATAGTTTTTAGTTAAGTGAGCATCACCTGCCAGAAATGTCCCTTTTCATTTACCACACATCTTTTCAGACTCCGAGGTACAAAGTCGTAACAGAATGGGCAAATTAACGTCAAACTCACCCGACGAGAGATGTTATGTTCTCATCAACAACAACAAACACAGGAAAAATAAGTTGTGGTATATTTGCTTGCCTTTTGATTAAAACCAGTAACCTCTAGTTCATCAGACCATATTATAACCTTTTCAATCTCTTCAAAATAGCTGAAGGCTGAATGTGCTTTGTCCATATTTTGATTTGAATAAAACAGCAGACTCTCCTTTCAGCTTCAAATAAACTCCTGTTTGTCAATATGACAAGGAGTTGAAAATTTTTGTTTTGACGATACATTCTAAATCGTCAAAATGTCGCAAATCTGAAAAATTACGTTGTCGCCGTGCATGAACTAGCCATGATGACAAAAATATGAAAATTGACGTTTTGACGACATCATAAATAATCGTCGAAATGTCAAAACTCTGAAAATTGACTGCGTTTAGTCGAAATGCATTGAGTCGTCAAAATGTCAACAATTTGGAAACTGACTTCTTGTCGAGAAGAATAACCGTCAAAATGAAGAAAAATCGGGAAACTTTGTCGAGATGCATCTCGCCAAATCCTAAATTTTCAGATATTTTCGATATTGACAAGATTAATTGCATCTCGCCAAAAATGTCAATTCTCAGATGTGTTTGAGGTAGTATTGGTAGACAAGATGTTAATTTTCAGATTCTTGTCATTTTGACGAATGATTGCATCTCATCAAAACGTCAATTGGCATGTCCTTTCTACACTTCCGTATAAATATCACCAAGTTTTAGAATAACCTTGTGTTTATTTACACAAACTATATCAAAGATGTTTGGTAATAACCAGCTAATAGAAGAACTTGAATGAGGTGAAAGTGAAAATAACTGTAAGCTAGACAATTTGATATGAAGGGCAAGTGAGTGGATTAAACCTTCAAATCCTGACATTTTTGTAATCTCTGAAGGGCTGTGAGTGGATTAATACTTCAAATCCTGACATTTTTGTAACCTTTGAAGGGATACTTTAGGGAAGTTGATACCTGAATCAGTAGTAAATAGGATGGACTCAAAGTGTTGTTAGAATTGCCAATATCTGCTGTCAAAAGTATAGAACCAGTCATCGAATCCAGGGAGAAAACTGATTCCCAACCTGATGGATAGATACAGAAAAAGAAGGAATACAGTCATTATTGAACAATAAATCTGCAAATGGGATAATTTGCTGAAACAACAGGTGCTTAAGGCAGTGACAGAGTTACTCAATGGATGGAAAGAGCTGATGGAGGTGGAGGGGGGGGGGTGCTGGTGTTTGGAGGAAGTGGCCTAACATATGACACTTTATTCTGTGCCTGTCGGCATCTTTTAACGAATAATGATTGAAATAAATTGTGAGTACTATCTCAGAAGAAAAATTAAAATTTCTTGTAACATGTTGCAGTTCTATTCTTATTAAATTTAAATATTTATACTACTAGTGAATACCTGAGTTCCTTGTGGGTGGCATTGACTATCAACCTCTGCTACACACACAAATACATATATATATATTTATATAAATATTTATATAGATAAATATATATATATATATATATATATATATATATATATATATATATATATATATATTTATAAAGGTATGATCACTTAATTTGGAGGAAACTATCAGCTTCATACCTGGTGAACTTGATTCCTGGACACTAAAGATAAACATTTGGTTTGGATTATCAGGGTCTGTGGCTTCAATCTTTCCAACCTCTGACCCAGGTGGTGTCCCTTCAGGGACACTGAAGATGTAGATGGGCATGGAAGGTTCCGGTGAAAATTCGTTGACGTCCGTTACTTCGATGACTACCTGTGAGGGTAGAAATCAAGAGTTTAACCAGTCAAGTGTGTTTGATATTTGTATGATTGTCCTGTCAAGTAATAAGGCTTCCTGTCAACTTAAAGAAAAGCTGCAGCAGCAGCTTGAACAAGATCCTGCTCAGCTAGGATGAATTAATATCAAACTATACTGATGATCTCTGCATACCAGCAGTATCTATTGTGTGAATTAGCTGTAAAGACACAAAAGATTACTGTTCTATGCAGCCTGGCTGCATGATGCTGCAGCCCCCTCAGGGCCCTGCTCAGCTAGGATGAATTAATATCAAACAATAGCGACTGTCTCTGCAGACCTGCAGTATCTATTGTGTGAAGCTGTAAAGCACAGTAATTGAATGTCTTATGAGGCCTGGCTGCAGGATGCTGCAGCCCCCTCAGCCATTCTTTTGACAAAGGCACAAAAGATTACTGTTCTTTACAGACTGGCAAAAAACTTTCTCATGGAATATAAAGTAAATTTAAATTACCATGACCGAAGTTTCTCTCTTGTTGTTGGAGCTTCCCTCAGGGTTATCCCTGGCAATAACTGTCAGCAGGTACTGGTGGATGGTTTCCCTATCTAACACTGTCAACAGACTGATCTCTCCCTGGCAAAATAAAAAAATACAGCCACACAGGTAAGGGATGTGAAAATAATAAAAGGCAAGAATATAGCAAATGTTGATCAATTTCATGTAGTCACACATAGATACTTACAAAAATTGTACATATTTGACATTACATTGACCTTAAGATTGAAGAATCTATTTAATGGTATTACAGATTCAAATGTACTGTAGTTTTCTGCAAGACTTTCTTGGTTTTTGTTTTGCTTTCCAACAAGGTTTCCATGGTGATGTCTCTTTTTTTTTCAATATTGGGTGATTGTTACGTATCCAGGGGTGACACATGAGGATGGGGGGGGAGGAATGGGGAGGGGCACAAACATCCCATGAGCAGTGAGATGTGTCACTTTGATTTGAAGGGACAGACTGAACAAATTCCACAAAACCTACCAACACAATTAATATTGAATCTAACATGTATTCTGTATTACAAAGTCCAGTTTTCTAAGTTTTCAATAATAGGGCACGTTTTAAATCTCCAATATTTCAACAAAAGGCCACCTAAGTGCTCATATTTTATAATTACAAACATACAACAAATTGGCATTTTGTAATACCAAAATGGCCAAAAGGGAGATTTTGCACTGACACAAAGAAGCATTTCTAAATTATGAACAATACCATTTTTCAAATGTACAGGGAAGGGGGAAAGGGGTGGGTGGTGGGCGCATACACCCTGTGCCCCTCCCCTTAGCTCTGCTGGCCCTGTTATCAACTCTCTTCTACAGCTAGAAGAACTTACACTTTCTTGATCTATCGTAAAGACCCCATCTCCACCTGACAGAGAGTAACGCACGGTGCCAAAGTCACCTTCATCGGGATCAAGAGCTGTTACCGTAGCTACCACTTGAGGCGGGAGGCTACTCTCGTTCACCATGAATATGTAGAGCAATTCCTCGAAGGATGGGTTGTTATCATTTATATCCGTGATCTTGACTGCCACTGGTATAGTCGTGTTGAGAGACGGTCGCCCCAGGTCTGCTGCCACCACTGTGAAGTTGACCCACGCCGTTTGTTCTCGATCGATCGGTGATTCAATTCGTACATTTCCTGTTCAGATTTAGAAACGGATAAAAAAGAAAAGGATAAAAAAAAATTGGACATATCAGCAAGAAATATGTTGTTCAATTTTTTTTGGTCCAAACCCCCAAAAAAAGATGTAAAATATTTAAGAGTTGCATTTATTTTGTACCAATCGGGGTATTAGTTGTACTTTGCACCTAACATACAGTGACTTTTTAAGACATCTAGTTAGTATCAGCTGATAGATCTACTGAAAACCCTTATTAGTATGTTGATATCATGTCAAACTTGTATCTCACAAACCCACTGTCCTAAAATTTACATAATTTAGACAAACACTGGAGCAAAAGAACCTTCACTGGAACTGAAGACAAATGATAATTAAGGCATTGGTAGTTACAGAAACCATCTTCAGGGATCTTCTCAATCCACGGATTACACACTTGAGGATGTCCTTACAGTTCCATCAAACGGGAATATTTTTTCAAAGAAAAGATGAGAAAGTCCTACACATTGTACATCTGTTATGTCATCCTATCGAAAAGTACACACAAGGCCTCTATACAAAAAATTCTAGTTCCCAAAGTATATATATTTCATATTTTTTCCTCGCCATTATAAGGTTTTGCTGAACACATTCATACAGTTTCGAAAGTGGCGCAGGTCCGCAACTGCTTTTCCAGAGGGCCGCACTTTGTTCTGTCTGTGAAATGCGTCCTTTACTTTATAATAATAATAATCATAATAAATGAGACTTATATAGCGCCAAATCAGTAGACAAAAGTCACTGCTCAAGGCGCTTTACAAAGAAAGCAGATTAATTTACAAAAGAACAAACTGTGAAAAGATGGGTCTTAAGTAGACTTTTGGATGTAGAAAGTTTAGAGCATGTTCGAATGTGATCTGGTAAACTGTTCCAGAGATAAGAGCCAGAGTATTCGAAGCTTCTGTAACCATAGGTTCTTAACTGTCAGCTGTCAAGACATCGTCCTGATTCGAGGAACTGCAACTAATCACCAAGTATTGTTCAGAGAGATCACACAATATTTTAGCTCCAATGGCAAGAAACCAAATGACCGTTTATAATACCTGTTCTGGCATCGACTGAAAAGGGTAAGCTTTCGTTCTCCCGAGGACCGACGAAGAACTCCACCTCTCCGGCAGCACCTTGATCGGGGTCTGCTGCCACCAGTGTAGCGATGATGGTGTTCGTACCGCTCTCTTCCTGGGCTTGGAATAACAGCGCCGTGGCATTCGACGGTTGGAACTCTGGGGCGTTGTCATTTACGTCTCCGATCTCGATCATCAACTTGACTGAAAAAATTATGAAAATAGACTTCTTTTGATCTAATGAGTTCATACAACTATTTTACATATGGTAGTATTAAATAGAATTGTAACCAGCCACTTCATTTTATGGCCTAGTCAAGTCATTGGCAAATGACTTTCCTGACTCAAGTCATTGTATTATATCTATAGGGGGAAGGTGGGGGGAGGGGGGTGGAAACTTCCCAATCTGCTTCGAGGCTCTTTACTTGAGATTTCAGTTACTAGTGTTATGACTTCTTGCAACACTGGTAGTGATATATAAAAGGGCTTGGGCGAGATAGTTAGTCCTCAGAAATAAGTGAGGCATAGGGATGTGAGGACGAAAATAAGCATGTGTGCGAGAAATCTTCATGAACACTGTTTTCAGTTTGTATATAGTTGACTAATACATGGCATTGACACATAGACAAGGGAGAATAAAAAGGTAGCTCTTAATCCTCTCCCCCTATTTGCCCCTCCATGACCAGTGGTATATCATTTTCAGCTAAATATTGATCTACCAAAGGGTTAAGTGAATTTTGAGAATATTTCACTGCATCTGTCTTTGTCCTTGTTTAGTTTAGTAAAGTCCTAAATTAATGAACTCATAAGCAGTCAACTTTTCAATAAGCAAAATTCTTGTGAGTCATTGGCACCCATAGCAAAGAAATAACCAGCTGGTCTCCTAGATTTAGGTCTGGTTGGACTGGTTCGTAGAATTGAGGAAGGAATTGTATACCTGAAGGCATTGGTTTTTGTCACACTAGGCCTCTCCCCCATCCCCTGCCCCTTCTCAACCCACACGGTCTTTACCCTTCACAGCTCCCCCACCCATCCCAACCCACAGTCTTTACCCTTCACAGCCTTTCCCACCCGTCCCAACCCACACAGTCTTTGCCCTTTAAAACTCCCCCGTCCCAACCCAGTCTTTACCCTTCACAGCTCCCCCGTCCCAACCCACACAGTTTTTACCCTTCTCACCCCCCCCCCACACAGCCCACACAGTCTTTACCCTTTACAGCTCCCCCCCCATCCCAAACCACACAGTCTTTACTCTTTACAGCTATCATAACCATTTTGCTTGTCTATAAACTCACGAGATGGATCACTGACGTCCCTTCCATCTTCCCCGTTGACGTCCGTTGCTCGGATACGCAGAACTATCGAAGAGATGGATTCTCTGTCCACTGCCATCATCAGTCGAAGCTTCCCAGTCGTGGCGTTCAGTACGAACCAGCTGAAGATGTTGGCGTCCTTGGTTATATCTACAAAGTTAGCGTCGATCACGCTGAAAGATTCGATGAAGTAGACCAAGGTGGCATCCGAGTCCAGATCTTGCGCCTCCACCACGTAGAGCGGCTCGGACAGGACGTGGTCCTCCGGGAGCACCAGCGATACCTCTGCCTCTGGGAACACCGGAGGGCTGTCGTTGATGTCTGTGACATGAATGTAAACGGTGCCCTCTGTGGTGAAGGACTGGTCGGTGACGGTCGCACGGAGCTCGTAAACAGACTTGACTTCCCGATCGAGATTAGCATCGGTGGAGACCTGAAGGAAAGACACGGAGGAAAAACAGAAGTAATTAAAACAAAGCCAAAGTGAAAATTAATAAGCATAGGATAAGATATTAAGCTATCAAAACAATGGAAGATTGATAGAGAAAAATGCAGGCTGTCATTGTCAAAATAACATTTCTGAAAGTCAAGATCCAAAAGTAGGATTTTAATGGATTCTAACCAAATTAAATCAAGTTTAATATCTGGTTTTGTTTTCCTCTTCTACTAAAAACGATGAGGTTAGGAAATTTAGAAATTGTACAACCAGGTTTGTAACTTGATTGGTTGATTTTTAAACATGTTGAGGTGATGAGGACTTGTAGTATAAACTGCACATGAGTATGAGAACAAGTAGATTGCCAGCAGGTCTTAATATGAGTACAAGGCTCTGAGTGGGAATGTGGGTACTTTAAACTTGCTCTAGTATTTTGTACTAGGTTTCCAAACTGCCCAGACTGCTTGTACAAGTCAAAATCCCTGGAGGGCGGGTAAGGGCCAACTATGTAAGAATATGAGTAAAAACTAACTACCAGACTGGAATGAGGTACAATGTATATATGCTTAAAGGAACAAGACATAATTAAAATTTGACTGTCAAGTTCAAATTGGTTTAAGAATGACATGTGTCCAATTTTCTGGGAAAATTTATGTTTTGAGGCATGTTAAACTCAATCAATATTTCCCTTCTCCCCTTTCCCACCCTCTCAAACTGTCAAAACCTGTTGGTACATACATTGATGAATCCAGTATCTGGGTCAAGGACAAACTGACCCTCTGCTCCTTGAATCAGAGCAAAGCGAAGTCTGTCTCCATCCGCATCGACTGCAGCAACCTCTCCAACAAAAACCCCTTGAAGGAGAAATAAAAGAAAAAGAAAAGAAAAAAAGTCACAAAAAAAAGAAGATAATGTGTAAAAGTGAGTGTGCCTGACATTTCAATCCTAGCAGGATCTTCTTCAGAGGCTGAATGACAAGTAACAGAAAAGACAATGGACAAAATACAAGCACAGAATACAGATTGGTTAACGAGCAAGGTGAAAACAAAAGAGATTGATGTAAGAGGATTGAAAACAGCAGGATGAGTAAATGACAAAAAGACAATGGAAAACTGAAACACAAAAATACAAATACAAAGTAGATAAGGAAGATCACCCAAAGGTATACAGTAATGTCATTCAGCCTCTGAAGAAGATCCTGCTAGGATCAAAATGTTAAACCCCCTTACTTTTAGACAATCTCTTTCACAGGATCTTTAGTGGATAAGCAGATTGCTAACAGTTTTTTAATTTTTTTATTTTGAAAAAAATAGGATAAATAAAACAATAAAGTATACTTTCCCCTAAATTTATTAATGCACACCAATGACATAATTTCTTTCTTGAATATAAATGGCCATAATTAACAGTAACGAGCAAGAACGTCAACAAGCAGATACTGCTAGTGACTGTACTGATGTAACAATGTGTGAGCTGAGAAAGACCTCACACCTGGCAGGGGTGTGCTACTGGTTTTGGGATCAGTTCTGGTTCTTTTGTGAAATTTGAATTTTTTTTTCTTTGCATTATATACTTTAAGGATGTGGTGTAGGGATAACCTTTTTCTGCCTTAGTTTAGCATGCATTTTCATGTAATATATAGTGATCAAAGATATTTTGTACTTATTTTTGTAGTATTAAATGAAATGTCATTTTAAATATGGCCCTTTCCTCACCTGGAAGTGAATTTTCAGGGACGGTGAAATTAAGAGACGTCTCCGTGAACTTGGGTTCGTTGTCGTTTTCGTTCTCTACATTGACGGTGACGTTAGCCTCGGCCGTCCTTCCCCTTGAGTCGGTGGCGATGACGGCAAACCGATATACCGTTTGCCTCTCGTAATCTAACTCCGCAGTTGATGAGAGCTTCAGCATCCCTACAAAAGAAGAAGAAGATTAAAGATATCAAAATCAATATTAACTATAAACTGAGTTAATTTGTAAAGGGAATTAACTATTAAGAAACACAGTGAAAAATGTTGATATTATTATGATAAAAACTTGAAATATCACCAAATTTGTCATCATACAGATGTTGAGATGTATTTCATTTCCTCAAAAGTTTAAAGAAATTCTAGAATACTACAAATCTTTAAGGTGACTGCTTTCCTTACCACTTTGAGAATTGATTTCAAACAGTAGAGAATCTACCCCCGAGATGGTGTAGACCAGCTGACTAAGGACGTCCGCATCCACGGCCATTATCGGAGGATTCTTAACGGAGAAAAATAACAAAATGACAGGAAAGATTAAATGTCTGTGAGTTACTCGTTTTGCGAGCCTACTGGAGGAGAAAGAGAGGGGGTTAGTGGGGTAGGCAAATTCAAGTCCAAATTTAGGGAACTAGTTATACCTGAGGTATTACTGTCAGTGCAAAAGTTAAGCTGACAGGTATAATCCTACCAAAGTCGTAATGTTGATATTTGTTTGGAAATTCATTGACATAAATATTTGTTTCAAAATTTCAAATAGTCTCTCAATCTTTTACGAGAAAGACGAAAATTATGTGACAAACATAAGTGTGCTTGTTATTGGAAGACAATATGTAATACATAGCTTACAAGCACAAAGAGCTAGAGTTATAGGTCAAAGGTCATTAGTATTGGTCTTGACCTTCACCCAGCTATTAGCCAAAATATCCTTTTTAGAAGTCTATTTTGGAAGGTCTGAACCGTTGAATCATTGCTAGTAATTATGACCAACCTTTTCTTTGTAGCATACTGGGGGAGGGAAGAGGTATGTGGGAGGGGTGAAAAGTGGGATGGGTGAGAGGGAGCAATATTGATGACTTGAGCTGCACAAGAAATCTCAAAGAAAGGAGAGTTCCAGTACAATTGGGTTAACGTACCATAGCAATATCAGATCTGCCGGGAGCTGATTCGGAGAGTGAGCCTGAAAACATAGACATCGGAAACGCTGGAGCCGAGTCGTCCAAATCACTGACTGTGATCGACAGAGTCGTAGTAACCTGAAATCATTTGAAAAATTTTGTTACCAGGTTATTGCCACATACTTTCGACAGCCATTTCCTTTTTATATGGGTTGTTAGACAAGACCAAGTATAAAATCAACCAACACCTGAATTTTAGAGAAAAACAAACAATTCCTCATCACTCCCTATGTTTCAAAGAGGCTAGCTCTTACTTAAGTAGCACATAAATAACATGTACTCCATGGCGCTGATGTAGTAAGGAAATTGATAACAAATAAAATTGTGACAGATCTATATCCATATAATTCTATCAGAGTATAGCAAATGAAATCATCTTCTTAAGTGCACAAACATTGGTGACTCTGTTAAAGCAGGGCCGAATTTACCAATGGGCAACGTGGGCAGCTGCCCACGGGCCTCCACAACAAGGGGCCTCCACATAATTCATGAAAAAATATATATATAAGGGGAAATTGGAAGAAAAAAAATTAAATGCAGGCTGACAAATATCATCAATCAAAATCATATTGCGCGCGGCTTACGCCATGCATACGCTTGAAGTCATATTTGTGAATGGTAGAAACAGCTAAGTGGTTGTTTTCCCGTTATTGCAAATCACACGTCGGCAGACAAACATATGATTGGCCTAATATCCAAAGTCATCAATCTCAACGTCTATTTACTTTAGAGCTAGGTTAATGGTTTTGGTTGAAACATTTCAGTACACCCTGACAGTGCGCCTGTCATCACCTCCCGCTAGGTTTCAGACAGGTATTGCTAATTGATTCTTTTCATGTGCAATGATGAAACAACTGTCTTCTCACCCCCTCTACACACACATACACAGGCCCGTGCGCGTCTGGGCAGTTGGCAATTGGCATTAACATGTTCGTTATGAATCATGTTAGTCCAGTCCAGCTAAAAGCAAGATTAGGCCCGGGGTGTGAGTTTTTCGGTTTTCCGGGATAATTAGCATATGCAGGCCGATCAAATTCTTGGAAATGGGACAACACCCCCTTTCTCCAGAACCCAATTTCTAGATAACTTTAGTCATTTTTGACGTCGGATTATGAAAGAAAATGCTCCACATCCCCTTATAATCCAAGATTTTGCAAGGGTCAAGTCTCAAAAACTGCCTGGTCTGTAAATATACGTACTGTAAGTATTATATCCATGTTTATATGATTGATCATGATTGCTCGTTCGTACTGAGAGTGAGAGAGGTTGTAGCAACCTTTTTACTTGTACTGAAAATTTTGCAGGCAAACAGGCCTACATACCGTAATGAAAATTCTTCAGAAATCACAAAATTTACTTCGGAAATCACAAAATACTGCACCATTTCGCATCCAAGAACCCTTAATCAGTGGCGTAGGAAGGTACTTTTGAGTGGGGGGGGCTGAAGACTGATGGCCGGCCTGGGGGAGGGGTCTAAGGGGAGGGGTGTCCCCCTCCCCTTTGGATTTTTTTGCATTTCCAGATAGCCTCAGATGCAATTTGGTGCAATATAGCACACTTAAACACCCACTCCATTTTGTAAACTTAATTTTGTATTTTCACCTGGCCTTAGATGCAATTTGGTGCTCCAAATGAGATTTTTTTATCTCATTTGGAAATGAAAAAGGGGTTTTCTGACTTGCGAAGCGGGGCGGAATGATACTTCCGCCCCTCCACATTTTTCACTGGGGGGCTGGCGCCCCCCCAGCCCCCGGTTCCTACGCCCTTGCCCTTAATTATTGGAAAAATCCAATACCCCTCCCCTTACACACCTCCCCCAGGACGGCGATCACTGGAGGGGGGGCCTCCACCACTGAAGGTTGCCCACGGGCCTCCACATGTCTATATCCGGCCCTGTGTTAAAGGACAGTTTTCCCAGTTTCTACATAAATATTTCAAAGAAAGTAGCTCTATTAACTTTAGTAGCACATAAATAACATGTACTCCTTGAGGCTGATGTAGTAAGGAAATTGATCCAAACAAAAATTGTGACAGATCTTTATCCATATAATTCGTCAGAGTATAGCAAATGAAATAATCAGTGCACAAGCATTGGTGACTCTGTTTGGACAATTTCACCATTTCTAAAAATAATATTAAGACTTTTACGAATCCATGGTAATTATCCTGAACTGCCTGGCAGCCTCCAGTATTAATGTATTAATTCAGAAAATTTTCTCCCTAGCAATTGAATCTGATCTTCCCAAATGAGGAAAATGGTGACACTTTTAATTGACATTTAAAAAAATTTTCCTTCCATATGGTTTTGGTTGAAGTGTTTTTGTTTTGTCAAGATGATTGCTTAAAGCAGCACACAATACGAATTTAGTAGAATAAGAATGAAAAACAAACCCAATATATAAATAAAATAATAAACAAAAACAAAAAATAAGAAAACAAACAAAAAATCCCAACATATCATAAATAATAATATATATATTTTTTAATTCTTGAGGATTTTGATGATGTATTTTGATACAGGTGTAAGGAAACTGATATCTAAAGATTCCTTCCTAGAGATAACATGCCTACAAGGTTTCCACAGATTTTTATCTCTGTTTTAACTGAAATGAAACAACCAGTTGAAACAATATCCGCTTTGATAATCATTATGAGCAGATAGCGTATAAGATGCATCCAAGCTTCCTTCCGGCTTGAGATATAAGACATCACACGGACGAAAACTTGTCGAACTAAAAAAACACGACCCTGCGCACCCGCAAGAAAAAAATTTGCATGTCATCATGATGGTATAAAGCTTTTAATACGATTGTCAATCCAACTAAATTTAACGAAAGTAATAAAATAGTACAAAACTGTATTTGGCTGGGAGCGCAAGCAACTTTCTTAATTCATAATAGTAATAATAAGTAATATTTATATAGGGCATAATCAGCAAAGCTGCTCAAAGTGCTTTACAAATGTAAAACCTAAAAAAAAAATCTATAAACTGCACACATATCATACAGATTTAACAGATAGCTAAGAAAACAGGGATGTCAGAGAAAGTTGACAGTGATAGCTCGACAGTAAACACTTGATTTCATATTAAAGGTCTATGTACACCTAGCCAATTTTGCCCCATATTCAGTACATTTGTTCTGTGTGATAACCTCCATTCCAAATCCGTTGAAACTTTTCGTTTCCAAGAATATACACATTTGAAGTTTTGGATAAAATCTGGGAAACTCATTAGATATGTGCAAACTGTGACATTGAGTGTTCTGCTCATCCAAATTTCTTATTTTAGGTTTTGATATGTTAACCCCTAATTTACAAGCCCACATATATCATTTGAATATTGTGATGTTCCTCTTCTTCAAAGAAGACAATAAAATATCTAACAAGATTGCCTTAGGCCACGAACCTGTGTTCAGTGTCCTGGAAGTTGTAAAAAAGAGTGATAACATAACACAAAATTAGGAAGTCACTCCCTCCACATCATAAATCTGCATAATTAGCTAATGTTTATTCATAAAGTAAACTAGAATAACAGCCAGTTGCGACAATTTCCTAATGCTAATACCTCTCTAAACCTGTACTCCAATATCATGTGCTCAAAACACTGGTATTGTCAGTACAAACAGTTCCTTGATCTGATAGAAACATGATATTTTTACTGCTCCTACTGACAATACCAGTGCTCCAAAGCAGGACATGACACTACAGGGTAGAAAACATTGTTCCAACTGGGTGAGAATTAAGAAAAGACTTGTAAAATGGCCAATCTTTGATGGGAGTTGCAGCTATTTTCATGATTTCTAATACCTATTAAAGTCATAAGGACAATGTTGTTCCGAGGTGTCCATAGACATTTTGAAGTAGTAGTATGGATGTCACTATATGAAGGTCACCCCATGTCTTATCATCCAAGCTTCAACTATGTTTAAAAGATACTATAATTCGGGGCAAACACTACTCAATATTTATTAATTTATAACTAGACATAATTATTTCACAGTTAACAATTACAATAACTTACCCCTCCTCAACCCACCAATCCAACCTGCTAGGAAAGTGTTTATAATATGGCTATAACAAGTGTCAATTTCTGTTTTGAAGAAATTCAAAACAAGACCTTTTTACCACTTTTTTCTCCAAATTATGTTTAAAAAACTAACAATAGATTATGTTCATATTACATATATATATGTTTAGAAGGCATAAACCACGCACATATGAACACAGCCTCTTTAACAAATATTGGCTTCTTTTATTAGCAACTGGATACATATCTACCCAGTCTCATGGGAGGCCATCATCACCTTGATAATTTTTATTAACCAAAACCATTGAATATTTTGCATAAATAATATATGAGATCTCATCGACTCAATACTGAAACTACCCCTCCAGGGAGCTCCGGGAGGGAAAGGTCTGTTGCTCAGAAGAATTGCTATTTGTGGGAGATTTTAAAACAAGGTTCCACTTACGAAACGGATATCCACCGCTTCCCGAGGGTTATCAGATGCTTGGATTACGAGATCGTAACTGGGAGTGGTTTCTCTATCCAGGGACTTGTTGAGAAAGATTTCACCGCTCTGTCAATCAGAGGAAGAAAATTAAAAATTGGTGTACGTGCATCAAGAAACGGATCAGAGGAGCTTTCGCAGCAAATATGAGAATATAAAGTAAATAATAGAATTTATATTTGAAAACATTGGTAATGAATATGACAAAGAATATGAAATTAGATTTTTCTGAGACAGGCTCAGGGTATGACAAATAATTTCTAAACAGATTAACCTCAACTCTCCGATGGTCCGCATTGGCCTTCAAAAAATGTCCCAACAAGAAAAGAGTGAAATTTGACATAACCAAATTGGATCACTTCACAAATCAAGTGTTTGCTTTAATCCCTATTAAGGCCCAATACTGCGGATTAATTCTTTGATTGATCTCCATCATGCCATCCATTTAAACTAATTTGCATTATAATAGCAATTATGAAAACATAGTAAAGAGGAACAAAAGCAAGGAGAGACAATGAGATATCAATTCTTTTGGATTGTCAGGTATTTGACAGTCATAACCCAGCAACTTATTCATTCCTGCCCAGTCTAAAAGGTCTCGGTTGAAAGGTTGCTGGAGGATCTTTTAACCTTTAGCATATATACCGATCAAGAAAGGTCGAAGAAAATCAAAGATATAACGTCATACTCCGAGGGGGTAAAGATAAAATCTTAAAAATTGATAAATAATTAAGTTTTTAAGTGGCATCACAAATATTTGCAAAGCTCCTTTCAATTTTTTTTAAATACATTTTTAATTTCCTTTCAGATCGGGAAACTGGGTGGGGTGCAGGCACAGTGAATAATTTTGATATCTAGCGCTGATAACAACAAGAGCCATGTCGTCTTTCGACATTTTGGGGAACTAATAGAGCAAAGAACTTTCTACCTTCTCAAATATTGTGAATGCTTTTACTGTTTGAGATTTTTTTTTTTGGAAACTTTTTTAAGGCATTGAAATACTTCCTCTAGCATGTTTGATGGCATTTTGCTTTTAAGTCAAAAGAAATTAATTTTATATATGTTTGATAGCTATTTCATATATGGAAGTAAGTAAATTTTAAGATTTAATTATCTAAATAAGTAGAATAACCTCCTCTGGATCAAAGGGTGAAAAACGTATGGCAAATGGTGGCAACAATTGTTTAATGGAAATAATATCAATTTTGTGCATACATTTTAATACAAAATACAGCCAAAGTTGCAAAATTTTCTTCTCTTCCGACAAGAAATTGCTAAGAGGCTTTGGTTCTGACTCAAAGAATGCAGCAAATTTGAGGACATTTTGCTTCACAATCAGCTACAGCCACCAGAAAATCCCTTTAAAATGTCCACGATTACTTGTACTACCACTCTTTGATGCAGCAGATTAGTGGTGACCAGTTTGAAGCTTCATAGCATATTTCTGGGCCAAATATTGACGACCTTTTCGATGTCATGTTAGACTTGTCGTCTCAGTCGTTCCATATGATTTGTTTCTTTTACCTGAGTATTTATCCAAAAAGCATTCTCTTGATTCCCGGACTGGATGGAATATGTGACTTCACCGTCCGGTCCCAAGTCTGCATCCATGGCAACTGCGACGAACTTGACCGTCCCAACGGTTGAATTCTCTCGGAGAGAGATATTGTAAGGGGCTTCCAAAAAGATGGGGTCGTTGTCATTTACATTGACCACCACTATACCGACCGTTACCTTAGAGAAAAGTGAAGTAAGAACAATTTTTTTAAATAACCCTACATGATAAATCGGAAAATGACTAATTTAACAAAATCTTAGAAATTTTGAGACAGCAGAGAAATGGTTTTTTGGTTAGAAATTGGGATTAATTCCAGTGACTTGCTGGTAGGGATAATACTGTAGGATCGTAAATCATATTTTTTTTTGGAGTAGTATTATATCACAACCGTCATCAAAGGATTCAAGGTTGATCAAGGGTTTATCCATTGCTTCACATAATGTACTACTCAAAGGGACACATTTCTGTTGATGTCTGCCCACCCCCATACCTTCTCTTACCATCCCATCAAGAAAAGAAAAACATGAAAGTAAAGTAATGGCTTCTACAGATATAGAATGCAAGATGGATTGGTCTCAAAGGCATAAATAACATTATGCAACTACCATTTGAATCTTGCTGTTTAGGTAAGGGGGCTTAGAAGCAACACGGTGCTTTATCATTTCCATCATTTTTAACTATGTATACAACTTTGCATGCATGCACAATGTTTTGCTGAATGAGGAGGGGGGGAGCAATGCTTTTCTCTTGCCCCTGGCTATGCCCCAGGTTATCAACAATATAATTTGGGCATAGATAATAGGTTAGTAATAAGGTTAACAATGTTGAAATTGAAATACTAGAAACCTATTTCACATATGTAGGAATAGAAAAATAAAAAAATTCACCCAAAATAGCTGATCTAGATTTACTAAATTGTATCAGAGCTGTTAGAATCTGGTTAATTATATGCTCTCTTAAGTTAATCCTCTATTTTTCTTTGTCATAAATGGATTATCTTACAGTAGATCTGAGATTATCTTGATCCTCTGCTGCAACGGTGATGTTCAACTCCTGGAAGGTCTCGTAGTCTAATGATAAATCTGTCTTGGTAGTGAGAACACCAGTCATCGCATCCAGATCAAAAAATTCTGCAAAAGGAGATGAATTTCATGTCATTTTTTCCCCCCGTGTTACCCTTGTTCCGAAAAATTTTTATGATTGGATGAACATTAATTTCTGTCTTTACATTCAGCAGTAATCAAAGTGTTGAAAAATTTGAGTATAATTAAAGACCTCCATTGTGAGAAGTTCCAAATCTTTTTGACTTCAAAGAGATATTTTTTTTCTATCTACTTCTATTTCAAGTTTATTCTCAAAATGAAGGAATAAATATGACCGACTGTCAAAGTTTTTACTACTACCTTTCAAATTGTACGACTGTTCTCTTTTTTAGCAATGAGCATCTTTATTTATGTTTCATTGAACTGAAAAATTATAACACTAAATTATATTTAATATGTTTTAAATACCTATAAAGAACAACCCATGTTTGATGAGAGTTAGAGTTTTAAATAATGGAGAAAATTATTACTATGAATATGGTCAACATACAAAATGCCAAAGATTTCAAAAATAAACCTTCTCAAACTCAAAAAATCCTCTCTTCATAAAATCTAAAAAAGAGTAGCAAAATTCATGGCATATGGGTAAGATTTTGACTTAGGACTCTAAATGACAAACATCTGACTTACAAAATAGGAAAAAAATATCATAGGTGTTCTGATGAACTCTTTCCACATGCCCCATCTCTCTTCCCCTTCCCAACCCCGCCCCCTCCCCCAACCATCCACCCAGGCAAAATGAAACTTTTACATTTGGATTCTTAAGGGAAATTGAATGGGTGAATTGTTGGTTATTTGTACATCATTTTAAATTACTTGGTACTTAATGACAAGACACCACAGAGATATGGAGGTATGTTGGATGGTCTTTCCTTCTCTTCGTTCCACTTTAGATAAAATTGTTTCTCTCCTCTTAAAATGCAACGTTTACTCCCAAAAATACTCACCAGTGTGTAACCCTGTTAGGCTGTACGTTATCACAGTAGAGACATCGTCTGGATCGCTCGCCATCAGAGAGAGGATGTAATATCCGCTGGACCCTTCCATTACTTCAAAGGGACCCAAATAACTCTCAGCGAACATGGGCGGGGAGTCGTTCACATCTTGGATCAGTACTGTGACCTATGACCCCAGTGATGAGAACAAAAACAACCATAATACTTATTATTCAACATATCACACCCAATTTATACATTTTTTCCCCCAAAATTTTATAAATACAATAATAAATCAAGAACTAAATAGATATGATGTACTGAAAGGTTAAGTAATGGTCAATCATGAACAACTATGTTAAAAGTGACTCTACATGAACTCTGCATGTTGGGCGCCAGATCGTTTGAAGTAACTGCTCGGCCTAGCCTCTGTAATAGATTACCACGACAACTTAGATGTTGTGCTTCCCTTCCTACGCTCAAAATACTTCTGAAAACTCATCTTCTGCATCGAGCATTCATCAATGTTAACAAATAGTTTTGTTTATTCATTTTGTTTTCTTTTGCCTTGTCTTTGTCTTTCTAATTTTCTCCCATGCCTTGGGCACCCTTCCGGGTGGATATGCGCGTGATATCAATCACCATTATTATTATTTTTATTATTATTATTATTCACATCATAGACACAATTGAACGGTTAGTAAATCAACAAAAGCATAAAAAAACAGACTTGGAAATGATTAACTAATATCAAAGAGTGGGTAAAATTACTGTCAAACTGTGAGCAGGATTTACTGTGTCAAAAGAAAAACAGACAGACAGAAAAAAAACAAATAATCTACTTGAATAATCTACAATGACAGGATTGTGCGGTTATAAAAAGCAAAAGTCTTTGACTTATTTGAGCAATTGTTTTTGCCATGGTGAAACCGATGGCAACCAACCATTGATAAAAAATGTTTGAGTTGTATTTTGATCAATTTTCCAATCCTATTTGACTTAACTTGGCTTAAAACGATCACCTTTTTTTCAAGAAAACCTGTTTTCTTCTTAGTTTAATTAGTGGCAATCTTAAATATATATATTTTTTTCGGGGGGGGGGGGGGGATACCCTGCAAATTTCGGTAAAATTGCAGAACAAAACTCAAAAGTAAAATTATATATAATTATATTTTACTTTTATATTAAATGATTAATCAATGCAAATCTAGACTTGCTGTTGAATTAAACTTACATCAGCTACATTACAATAGGAATTCAGTATCAAATGGCGTACAGAATGGAAACGATCGTACTCAACTCAAAAAAATATGTCACAATTATAACACACGACACATACAAAGTTTACGCCCTAATCGCATTCACACCAATGTAGGAAAATATAGCCTTCGACATCGTACAAGCATCACATGGAATTCTTTGCTGTTTAATATCAGGTCACAACCTTCCCGAAATTTGTTTAAATACATATTAAAGAGATTTGACTTAAACGTATACTGAGATTGAGGTGTCTATTTCTTTCTTTTCTTGTGCTTCCTTTCTTCTCTTTTTCTTAGTTCTTTTCTTAATTCTTTTTTTTTGTAAGTTATCTGTGTACTCTTTGTACAGGGAGTGTATCACTAGATAAGCCCACTTTTAAGGGTTTCTTGATAAACTTCTTTTCACATTCCATAACTCTCTGTTTTCGCTACATTTGTTGTATATATGTTGTGAAAAAACAAATGAAATATACGAAAATAAACAAAATATTGACTCACGGTTGCTATTCCTGTCAATCTTTTGTCTGGGTCTAAGGCATGATCTGTGGCTGTGATAATAATAGAATATTCTGGCCTGGTCTCTCTATCCAGAACTTCTGTAGTTGATAAAATGCCCTTGAAGGAAAAAAAAAAAACACAAAAATTTCATATGAACGTAATTATAATAACAAACACAAGCTATTTATAAATGACCAATTTAAAGTACTCTTACACAATGAAAGAGCAACTTTAATTGGTGTCAATGTAAATATCACAATTTTTCTTTTAAATTTTTTTGACATACATATATTGTACATTATAACAATAATTTCACATGATTAGAACTTAAAATGTTAATGTTCCAAGGTTTGCTTTACCAAAATAAGTTAAGAAACCAAATATAGGAAACTTTTTTGTCCTGATGATATCACACACTTCAATATGTTATTCTTCCTGAAGCATCGTTGTGGGCTAACTCCTTGTAGAAATAAGTCAACTTACAACTATGGACAATCCTCTTATATTTTGGAACTTGTGTAAATTGAATGTGTTATTTCACCCATGAAAGTCTCAAAGTGACAATTACATTGCTCACTTTTTTTACTATCTTAAAAAGTAATTACCTCCAATGGGTCGATGTAAAATAAGTCTGTAAAAGGTCCTGTGAGGTTGAATGTAAATTCCCCGTTAACACCGACGTCGGCATCGGATGCAAACAGTGTGACGATTTGGGATGGAACGGCGCCCTCTGTGACATTGACCGTGTACGATGACGGGGAAAACACAGGACTGTTGTCATTTATATCTGTCACAGTGATCTCGACCTCAGCAGTGGCCTG
The DNA here is from genome assembly GCF_037975245.1 of Apostichopus japonicus. Taxonomy (NCBI): domain Eukaryota; kingdom Metazoa; phylum Echinodermata; class Holothuroidea; order Aspidochirotida; family Stichopodidae; genus Apostichopus; species Apostichopus japonicus. The sequence continues at coordinate 9,610,972 of NC_092566.1, read as the reverse complement.
CAAAAGAAAAGGTACGACTAGTTTGAAGTCACTCTACCTGAGTACAACGCCCCTCTCCCCTACACACCCATCCCCCTCCACTCCCATCCACACCCCTCCGCTCCACGTACACCCCTCCACACCCCTCGCCCCTCCACACCCATCCCCCTCCACACTTAAAATGAGTGACAATCTTTAAATTACAGAGGATTCATTCCGGCATAAACTAAGAAAATGCTAGGCAGCCATAGATCTCATTGTATTTTCACTACCAGCTACGCTATGCTAAGCTAATGCTTTTTATGGCTCCACATCCCTTTAAGTATATTTCCTCAAGGCTTTTAAGAATATACCTGGAACGAGGGATCAAAGCTCTCATCTTTTAAGATAATTCCCAGTCGATAGACATCCTTTTCCTCTCTGTCGAATAAATTGGTCTGGATGAGTTCTCCTTCCTCGCTGATGGTGAATTTTGAATCCTCGTTGCCGAACGCAAACGTGAAGCTGTAATCGTTTGTTCCAAAAAGGTCGGCATCAACCACTGAGAGCAACAGAATTGGTTCCGATGAAAATCTCTCCTTTGAAATGAAATGACAACAAACAAAGAAAATGCATAAGAAATATTAAAGCAACAGAGCCTTGCAATAAAATAGCAGCAAAAAAAAAACATAAAAAAAAAAAAACATGACTCTTAAAAAAACAAAAAAACAACAGATGTGGAATTAAATAAGAATGATCTGTTGGTTGTCGTTATGACAAATTTTTCTGAACCATTGTATTTTATTAATTTTAATTAAATAACAGGGGAAAACCAAATAAATAATAGTTAAACAAATCTTACGTTCAAAGGACGTGGTAAAGAGATACTATCCTTTAAGGTCAATTAAATATTTAACTATTTGTTGGTCTAATAAAGGAGGTTTGAAGGTGTAGTTGTTGAGACATACTGACACAGTGAGATAAACTGTTGCACTATGATCTTGATAATCCTTCTACTATGGAATAAAGTCACCATTTCTTAACACCTCAACTTCAATAGTCAGTAATGAGAGCTCTCCAGCATTTCTGACAAGGAAACCGGGGGGGGGGGGGGGGTGGGGAGGGGGGAGCATCTAATAGGTCCCTAATTGCATGAAAGGGCCAAATGCATGCAAGCGTGCCAGATGAAATTGCCTTTAGGAGTCTTTGTTGAGTAATTTCAAGGTTCCACTTGTGTTGTTTGGCCAAATGAAAAAATTTAATGTGCTTAGAACAATTAGTCTGTCTTGAAAGTATGTTTCGAAAGACCTCTTCTTCTATAATTCAAACAAAGTTGAGTACAGGCTTACTACTAGCGATCAACTCATGGTACAGCTATGACAGATACCCCGACCTGTCGGGCTCCAAAATGCATTTGTCATTTGCCACAAAAAATGACAAACTTAAGAAACGTTATGCACTTTGAAAAATGCACCACCCATTCAAAGATTCAAATTTTTGGTTTCAGAAAATCTACTACTGAATACGTACTCAAACTTTTTTAGTAAAACTACACAAAATTGACATTTTTCTTCTTTTTGGAGACTTCCAAGGAAACTTTGGCTTTTTCAAATTCTATTTTCACTTTTGCCTTGTATCTTACTTCTTCCTATGATTTAAATATTGGAATGAGACTGCAGGCATTATCCGACACTTTTCTTCACTACCAAAGTCTGTTCACTATAGTTTATTACATTCATGGCTTCTTCTCCGATCCATGGAGTACAAACCAGGTGTCTTCTGAAATACCTCTTAAGGTCTCCAGACAAAAAAACAAAAAAAAAAGCCATTTGAAAATATTGTGCAAGATTAAATGCTAAAGGCTTCTGGAGGCACAAAGCTTTCCCTGCTGATCTAAATTTCCAGGACCTTTCAATTTGGCTGAGAGAGACGGTTGATACATTCTCTTCTATTAAAGGAGGCCCATTGATCTGTTATGCCGCGGTATTCGTTCTCGCGGGAGTCTACTACTTACTATACAAGAACAGTTAATATATGAGTGAAACTCTTTTTCATTCATTTCATTTATTTATTTCCAGTATAAATATAAATATTTATAAACAGGACATCAAAAGTGAGTATGTTACAAGAAAATGTTTTTTTTAAATGTTAGTGAACCAAAAAACAAAAACAAAATATATATATATATATATATATATACACAAAACGTACAAGTGCAGCTGTCTACAATAAATTATCCAGATTACCATTTTGTAAATAAATAGCAGCACCATAAATAAAACTATTTCTATACACATTAATTCTGAATTTTGTTGTTATTGCTTTGTTTCTCAAATTATACCTAGTAGTTTCTCAAGGTAGAGAGTTAAGTTCGGTATGCAAAGAATGTCTGTCATTTCTCGCTATGCAATTAACACTTCTAATGAACTCATTTTAAGCAGCATTGTTTACAGTACTCATAAGAAAGTTAAAATCTGTATTAAAAATTCTAGAACAATCAATGACTGATGGACGAGACATAAGACGGATGAAACTAAACAAATTTGTCCCCCGGATTAAATCTTCGAGCGATATATGAATTTAAGTGGGCGCTGTGAAGGTTTTTATCAATGTCATGATATAATTTTATACAAGGTTAGTAAGTAAATATTATTTCATATTTATGTTCCGTCCTGACAATTGGTATCATTGAGAGATTTACTCACCTCGACGACACTGCCGTTGTAAACCGAGTGCGAGAACAAGGGAGGGTTGTCGTTGACGTCTCCGACGGTAACGTCCACCTCTAAGCGAGACGACAATGGCGGTTGCCCTCCGTCCACAGCTTGGATCTATTCAGGAGATGAAAATTGCAGCCCTATAATGACCCGGTACTATAACTTGTAAATGTGGCTAGCCCTACCCCCTTGACCCTCTCTTTCACAAATTATCACAAAGTAATGCAAAGGAGCTTGTCAACAACGTTTCAAGGTTTTTCATGAGGTTCAGAAGTGTACATTTTAACAACTTGGTATTAAACTTTTAAGAAAGCACGAACAGGTTCATGACATTTTTGTCGGTCGGATTTAAAACCATTCGTAATATAACTGCATACATATACAATGATTTCAAATGGTGCCTAGGAGATCCTCTCATGCAGGAATACTCGGCCAGTTGAAGAAAAAAATGATCCCGTTCAAATTCCAGATTGAGTTTTCAATAAATGCTCAGAATTATCCCTTATTAAAGAAGGTGTTGGTGGTCACTTAAATTTGTGGTGATTGTGTTTCTTTCCCCAAACAAGTATGAACTTGTTACGAAGAAATGTCAAAAGATGAATGTAAATCTAAGTTTTCTCCTTTTATTACATTTTGAACAAATTTTCACAAGTTCAGATCTAAACAAAGACCAGAAGTTTTCTTCAGCTTTATAATTGTTTTCTCAGATTTCACTTCCTTGTGGAGAAACTCCCGTCCGTCTGTATTTTGTGGAGGGGCTGGCCTAATCCGGGTTCAATTGAATTAAAAAATTAGTTCCGGTGCATCCCTTGACAATTGTTTCAACTAGTCCTTCATTCACTTCAAATAACTGAAATGATTTATAAACTGTGGTTTGCCGTTGTAACGAAATTTCACTTTTTGCGGACGCTAGTTTCTTAATATCATATCCTTTGCCGGATTTACACTTGATGAGACCCTAAAGCTTTATAAAGATTGGAGGCCCCTTATTAAAAAATAACACCAAAATGTCTCACAAATGTCAAAAACATATGTGCCTTAAATATTCAATACACAAAAAATTTAAGCCATCCCCCTCATCCCCCTCCCGAAAAAATATTCTGAAATTGAATTTTGTTGTGCCCTGCAGATTGTGGGGCACTAAGCTGTAGTTTTCTTACCCTAAATATGACACTGATTTTATCTAACTTGTTTTTTTTGGGGGGGGGACGGGGGGTTCGGGGGGTGCAATTTGCAAATGAAATTAGCATGGGAGGCTTTTCTGGTGGATGACTAGTTGCTTACATCAAATACATATTATATTGTAACTAAATTCCATCAAAATCGGCAAAATGGTAACATGGTTTCACCCGCCATCAAATTTGAAGATATGGAATGAAAACAAGAATTGAGATAGGCATATGGATCCACTTTGAACGACTTCGACTTCTAGTCCACAAACAGCTAAGAGAAATGTTATGCCATTAAGGTGTCATCTTTGCACAGAAGACCGAACACCTGATCGAGTCTAAATCCGACATCATCTGGGTCACACATGCCTCAAGTTTTTTCATGCTATTCTTTTTTTTACATCACTTTTTATGTTTGGTAACTTGGGTGGATTTTGTTACTGCTGAAAATAAACATCGAAGCTCTAAACGCGGCTATATAATGACATGGGTGTAAATGTAGTCAACATATTCAAACCATCATTCTATTCTACTACCTGGTAAATATGATTGAGACAAAAAACACAGAGAGAAAGTAAAAAGGTTTACAGATCCTATAAGGATGCTAAAAAAACCATCACAGATTTTTACAAAGTGACAGCTCCCAGAGACGACATTTAGGCTAGGATATCTCTTAGATAGACAAGATCTTTCTTGGCTATTCGGGGAATTATTCTTCACAGAGATCTCTGTCAGAATAGCTAGACATAATATTTGTGTCCCCTTTAAAACCTGTATTTGTGTCCCCTTTAAAACCTGTATTTGTGTCCTTTTTAAAACCGTACCACAAGTTGGTAGCTGGCCACTGCTTCTCGGTCCAGAGGCCCGGTCGTCAATATCATAGATGTGACGTTGTTGGGGTTGACAAGGACGAACGCGTCGTCCATGTTGCCAGCCAATATTTCATAGGAAACCTAAATAAATGCAGAATAGAAGAAGAAGAATCCATTTGTGTGAAAATGAAAATTATTTTTTGGATATTCAACTGGTGATTTCAAACATCATTTACCTTGGAGACTTTCTTTAAATATCTTTTAACCATAAAACTCTAAATATCTTTCTCCTATTAAAAGTTGAGAGGCAGGGCATGGAGACGACTGTGCCTCGAAGCATTCTCATCCGATCGTGGCTTTCGACTGCTATTTGTCACGAACCGTGGACGGTTCTAAAGGCATTCTTATTTTCACAATCTCAAACTTTATAGTGAAGAGAAACATTTTCCACATGTTGAATAGAAAACTCCATCTCAATATCTTTTCCGTAACTGAAGATTAAGGTTGACTGAATGTCACCTATTTTCTTAATGAATAAATGATTGAATATTTGAAAAAGAAAGAAAGATGTCCTTACTGCAGTTGCCCTTATCTGCTGTTGCTAGATGTCTTTAGGAAATATCAACCATATTTAAGCAAAAACTTTCATATTTTTGACATAGAAAATGCTATGTGGATGTGATTTTCACCAAAAGATGCAGAATTTGTTTTTTTTTTAAAGAAAGTTTGCTTAGTAAGTTTGCTTTGTAAGGTCAACAATTTGACCTCTTGTGATGTGGTATTTTTTTTATTAATTCATTTATTTGTTTTATCGCCAATTTTATCGTACAATGGGAAAGGAAGTCTCCTATAAAGTCTTAAAAAGACTTAACAAAGTAAGAGACTCCCTCGAAGGAAAAAAAAGTACAAATATACATAATACAGTATATACGTATGGATTAAATATACAGTAATGGTATCCTAATGATGCTGAGATGGATACGTGAATAGATTACATAATACTAGTACGAGTTAAAAAATTCCTTTGTCAAATGTCTGGTGAATGTGGGTTTTGAAGGTATTATTAAAGGTATTATTTGAAGGTATTAACAGCAGATATATCATTGTAGGACTAGACTCAACATAATAAAGAACCTGATTGGGTAACTACATGGAATCCATATGCATGACCAGATGAAGATTTCTTTACGATAGATCTCCATGGTTACCACAAAAAGAAGGAACATTAGTATACAATACAACAAGAACACAAAATGAGCACAGGTGGTAAACAGTATGTGCTCACCAGACAATCAATGTATGGAAGGGAAGGGAAGGGAGGGGGGCATTTGTATGACTATTATTCTTGACAACTATAGAATAAATAGGTCACGGCAATCGAGTTGAGCCAAATGAACTGTTTTGGGTTGATACCTGCTCAACAAAAGTACTTCTCTTATCTTAAAGTCGTTGTGACATTTTGTCTGGTGAAAAACTTTATAGCTCTTCATAAAAACAAACATTTGCACCATAAAGGGATAATGGAGGCCTCTATATAGCTCATTGGTTAAACTTTATAAGGAAGCCAGTCCATTTTACCTCTTCACCAAGTTGTAATATTGCTTGAATCTATCAATATTTCATATCTCTTTAAAAGCAAACAGACACAAAATTTAGAAACATTTTCCTTCCCTTTTCATTTTTTTGGGTGGGAGGGGGGAGGGGCTTGGAGGGGTTCTGAATATTTTATATCTGCCACTAAGCAAGACCTTGTTTTAACAGACACTAATAAAGGATTTAAGACCAACAAGAGCCTGGTGCTACTTTTCCTAACCTTTTAAAACTAAACTTTAATAATGCACACTTTAATAACTCACCATGGCATTAACTCCCAGGTCTGCATCAGAACTCTTTATCTCAGTGACCAAAACTCCAGAGGGCAAACCTTCTAAAACGATTAAATCACTCACAATGCTTTCAAATTTAGGGCTGTTATCATTTACATCTAAAACATTAACCAACACCTAAGAGAAAGAGAAAGAGTAGAGAAGCATTAAATACAAATGAGGCATGGCCTAAATTTTTAAAAATGTACCTGGACATACGATGAATATCTTCATAGCAAGTATGAAATTAATGCAAGCTTTAGTACTACTGGAGTTATCATGTAAAACATGGTTGTCAGAGTTTGACCTTGTTGACCTCAAGTGACCTTTGAACCAATAGGGTTCAAGCACTCACTAAGGCGGATTTCATCAGTATGAAGTTCATTCAAAGAAATGATTTAACAATTGTTGTGTTTACATTATTGTTTGACCTCTCTCTTCCTCAGATGACCTTAACTCACACAAAAAACATGACTTTACTTTTACTATCAACTACAGCAGATCTATACACCATGTGAGAAGTTTCATCCAAAATATACTTCTAAATGAGGCAATAATTCTCTTGTACTCACTAAGTTGAATCATTATTATAAACTATCAATTTGAAACCACCATGTACTTTTGTAGGCATCGTCTTTACAATCCAAAGTGTCTCACACATACACATCCACCCAGGTGTGTTTTACATTCATACCGACCCCATTGTTTTTTCCATTGTTCAAATCCACGTACCCTAAACTTAACAATACTCCATAACAATAGAATTCTTTCGAGGACATGGTGATTCTTTAGAAATCACATCCGAGGACCTGGAATTCTTTTGTTCAAGTCCTCTGTCAGAATACAAAACAAGTGCATTCACACACACCCAAACCAACACCATTTTGACATTGACTTTTAAGGAAACAAAAAACTTGATTAAAGTTGATGAAATTTTCTACGGAAAGAGACCTTTGGGGCATAATGATTGCCAGGAATGTTCATTCAAAGGTCAAATCGGAAACATTTCTCAATTTTTCACTTCGCGGGGTAACTTTAGCCATTACAAAACCAACTTACGGCTGCAGATCCGAATGAGGAATCGCCATTTCTAGCAAAGGCTGTGTAGGAGAAGGAAGACATAGCCTCCCTGTCCAGTGGCTTCTTGGTCACAATCAAACCCTGAAGGCAAGAGAGGAATTATTATTTAAATGAGATAACGATATCATCATCACTGACAGTTTAAGACTGGAACCAGAGAGAGGGAGATGAGAGCAAAAGACTTGCAGGTAAGAGTAAAATATCGCCCTAACAAATAGTAAATATTAAATGAATACAGAACAGAAAAAAATGGGACAAAGGTAAAAATACACTTTTAGAACAATTGAAGTATCTAATCGTGCCAACTTAATTTGGTACGACGGATGCCTTCTTCTATCGACTAATTTATTGGTATATGTGAGCCCAGACTAGGTGATAAATAGAAAAGCTGTGGACAGATGCAATAGGAATAACAAAATATTCTGATAGTTAGAAAGAATACAACAACAAAAAAGAGGGGGGATAAATGAAGTAATTGAGGTCAGCAGCTAGTAATATATTGGTTAAACATTGAACAAGGAAAATATTAAGTAACAAAATTGATCCTACTAAAACTAGAGAGAAACAAGTAAACAAAGGAATGATTAAAACAGAATGACTATTGGTTAAAATGTCTGGAGGAGGTGGGATAGATAGATATGAAGAAATTAAAATTCCCTCCTGATATGAGTGCATAATAAAGCATTGTCCAATGTATACTAAACTGCAAATTTTCTGAGATACCATATTAATAAAAAAACATAAAAAATCAGGAATTAGAAGAGGAACATTTCAATTAGAACAGGAAGAGGAATTAATATGAAATCAAGCTGAACAATTTTATCAGCTGAGAGTAAAATACCAGTTACACACTTTCAATGTCGTTTCTTCAAAACAATGAAATAATCAAAGTTCTATAGGGGTGTTAGCTCAGTGGTTAACGCTGGTGCCTTTCAATCATAAGGTTCCGAGTTCGAGTCACTCCAAGATTAATGTACGTCGTCCAGTTACAGAGTTGTTGACAATTGACAATTCATAATCATGGACGTTAAATATGAATCTAAGAGACTGACTTCGGTCAGCTTGCGGCTTTGATAAGCCAATGAGGCTTCTTCACGAGTTCCTGCTTGCAGGAGGATTTTAAAATACAAACATACATACACGCATACATACATACATACATACACGCACGCATACCTCCTCCCAATAGACTTGAAAATTTTTGTCAATAGAGTCATTTGACTTTTCTCATCATAGCTATTTTTTTTATTGTATTTTATTAGTTTATTAAAATATGATAAAATGCTTAGCAGAGAAAATGTAGTGAGAGAGACAGAGAGACAAGGAAGGTCAAGACTCACGGTAAATTCATCAATTATGAAATACGCAGACGCTGATGGGTTGAACGTGTCCAGGGAATATATAACCGCATCCGCTCGGCCATTAACATCTGCCTCCACCTGTGCAATTTTAAATATTGAAACAAAGCTTGCATGATAAATTTTATGGATATTTTTTATTACAAAGTCTTCACCTCAGGCCATGAGACTTCTCTCACAGACTATAGTTACCAAGAGAAGATGGGTTCCAGGTTTTTCAACGATCTGTGAATATTGCTGCAGGCTGGTGATATCATAATATCATCAATAACTCTTTCTTTCCATTTCCTTGGTTTTTGCACCAGTTTGTTACAAATGTCTATTTTTATTTTACTTTTCGGAAGAATTAACTCATCTGTGGTTGAATTTAAGATATCGATGTCTCTTTGTTACGAGATCGGTTGCTTAAATGAATTATTCATGACAAACGTCACCAGGAAGTTTTTAGTATTATCTTGGATGGTTCAATGGGGGCAAATTTTTACTAATTTCTTCTTTTTTTAAAATTCGATTGGAATATTTTGTACCGTGGAGGAAAATAAAGAGCAGATGGTCATTTCCGTAAAGTAATGATCTTGTTTTCCTAGTTTCGGAATAAACTCTTTGTTTTTGCTTAAATAAAATACATGATGCAGGTGACAATGAAACAGACCATAAATTCTGAAAACAACAACACGGGGAATGAAAGCTGACAACAATGACAATGAGAACAACAACAATGAAAGCTGACATTGAAGGAGGAGGAGGAAAACCTCAAGACATGTCCATTCTGAAATGTTGGACATTATTGGAAAACTGGAAAAGTAATACATAGACAGAAATTAATCAACTAACAAGTTAAGTTCTTTTAACTTTTTGAGCCAATTATTAACAAACTTAATTTTTTTGATTTTTATGAAATGTACTTGTTCTATCAATTTTAATTGATGCAAGCTTTCAATAAATGTATGAAATCAACTAACAAGTTAAGTTCTTTTAACTTGTCGAGCCAATGATAAACAGACTTAATATATATTTTTTTTTATGAAATGTACTTGTTCTATCAAAGATAATTGATGCAAGGTTTCAATACATGTATGCAATAGTAATTATTATTATTTTTTTTTAACAAGCAGCATTGTATTAATAGCAGTATACAATTAATGCTGAGAAAACTTCCTGTATTAAATCACTTCTATAAATACTGAAAATAAGAAATAATTTAGTATTATTGATAATAATAATCATATTAAAAGCCAAAATGATGATGGTCTTTTTACTGTATCCACAAACTACTTATAGAAATACAGAAGCTTGTTGTCATGACGATATACTGACTACAGCCTATTAGGCAATAAGGGCGGTAAATTGTATTGAAGTAAAGGCATTTCTGTCACATAAACAAGGCTTCAATAGCCTAGAAGTGGATCAGTAATTTTTATTGTTTTTTCTTTTGGGAGGGGGGGTGGGTGGGTGGGGTGGGTGTTGCACCTGTCAAAAGTTAGTTTACATAAGAGCAAAAGCCAAATCAGGTTTGTAAACATGCACAATGACTTCCACTGTTATAAGTTGATGAATATATACTCCAGAGGGCATATTCCTCCGGACGCTTGCTCAAGGGATTAACACTTAATCCAATACAGACATTTTTTGCCCCACAAACCTAAATGAAATGTTTTCACTTATTGTTAAAGCAAACCAGTTGTTGATTTGAGCTAATTTCATTGTTCACGATGCAATAATCTGTGGATTTGGTTAAATCGGGTACAAGGTGCAAGCACTGTTTTACTGGTCATTTTTCCTACGGCTCTTAGCTGATGCACTGTGAAAGCTTGCTTCCCTATTCGGTTGTCACAATAAATCCCATAGTTTCAGATGCGTGGTCCCAACAGGAAGCGGTCAGAAGTATATGAAGCTATTGTTCAATCAGCCATGCTAGCGTTAAATTAACCAACTCATCAATTAATCAATGCTTTGGTATAACAATTAATTAATGCTTTGGAATAAACTTTGATCACTTAAGCCACCCCTTTAATCTTTCAAAGGTTTAATGTTCCTTTCATATTCCTTTCTTCTAAGCATCTGCGACCCAGTTTCTTTGCTAGACCACAGACCCACCTGAACTACGGTGGTATTAGCTGGCAGGTTCTCTGTGATGTTGACGGTGTAAACCTCCTGCAGGAAGACCGGGGTTACCTCCGAGGCGTGGACGATGGTGATCAACGCTGTGGCGTACGCCATGTGATAGGGTGGTGCCCCATCAGTGGCAGACAATGAGATATTAAAGGTCATGCTACTCTCCACTTGTGGTAGGAAGCCATTGGTGGTTATTAGGCCTGTCAGTGCACTGATGGTGAAGAACCCTTGAGAGTTACCTGTAGGGGGTTTGAAAAAAAATAAAATGCAGAAAAGAAGATTATTTTATGAATCATATGGTATCTGAAACTGTAACTGTAAAGTTTCTTATACTACCTTTGACTGCTGATGCTATGATGTAACATCTCACAGAGGTGCAACAGCATATGTCCAGGGATACACACATCTCGATAAAGTTTAAAGTACATCAGCCTTTTGTGTATGGAGGTTAATTTTAACCTTGACCTTTAACTCTATGATGTGGTAAAAGTAGCTTATTTAACTATTACTTGTAAGAATGCAGAAGACACTGAATGAAAGAAAAAAATATATAGAGTAGGGGAGGGGATGGGTGACCTCTTTCATTAATTTAATGAACTGATGTATGAAACCTGTTTCTTTGAAAAGTGTTTGGGACAAACTCACCATCGACTATATCATAGGTGACTTGACCACCAGAGCCTGAATCTGGGTCTGTAGCCATGACAGTGACTACAGGGCTCCCACTCCTGGAGGTCTCAAGAAGATCCGGTCTGGAATAGATCTCCTGGGAAAAGTCTGGAGTTTCATCATTAACATCCAATACAGTAATAAGAATGGAAGCTGAGAAAGATAGAGGAGGATAAGAAAAACTGAATCAATTACAAAAATAAAAGGATAGGGAAGGGAATGGAGGGGAGGGGTGGGAGGGGAGGGAATGGGAGAGGAGAGCAGGGTAGAGGAGGAGAAGGGAAGGGAAAAGGAAAAGGAAAGATCAGTCTACTATTATGCTATTATTTTATGTTTTGCAACTTCCTGCAGGGTACTATCGAAAAAATTAATTCTGTTGATGGAATAATTGCTGGCCTAGCAAATTTGGGCCAATTTCACCTCTGACCTACATTGTCATTTCAACCGAGCCCTCAACATCCATAAAGGAATATTCTAGTAATAGAATCATGCTCTACATTGTTGTAAAATGGCTTTTGCCTATATGTTGACAAGCAGAAAAACCAATTTTTAGGTTTTTTGACCTTTAACCTCTGAGGTTAGTCCTATTAGACTCACGGTGTAGGAGGAGTTCACCACACACTCTTTTCAAATAATTTAGGACAAATTGGCCTTTGACCTTAATTGGGCTTTGACCTCGACCCTAAGCTCCAAAAGCTACACTACTTTTAAATTTGTCTCATCATTCTCTACATATGGTGTGGTTTGATGCCTGTTTCTTATATGTTGACAAGCAGAAAATGGTAAAAAGAAGACATAAATATTCATTAATTGATGTGATGTTTATGTTTGTTGTTAGGTAAAAAGGGGAATTTGGTTGCTAAAAAGCTTTCTGTAATTAGTTTTTAATTAATAACCTATTGCAGTCATTGGATAAAGAATCAATATTTTTATTATTGAGATACATAATTCGAGTTCAAGAGACCTTTTCCTGTCTGAAATTCTTATTGCAGTGATAACTTTTGTTGTAAACTTTGATGAAATTGTAAATATTTATAACAGTTTGTTTATTTTCGAAATTATGAATAGCAATGAGATGTTATCGTCTTCATGAGTGATGATTACCAAAGCAAAATGCAAATGATTTCTTGTCCCGTTTGAAGATAAAAAGAAAATTGAAAGAGTAAGTTCTATTGAAGAAAATATGATGCTATATGATGAGAAATTTGATAGGTCATATCATTAATTAGACCAGTGAATAAAATAGAGATGTTATCAGTAATTTCTATGGACAAACCATTAAAAACCATCATAACCATCAAAAATGTTTGTAAATAATTTCCTTGTGCTTTGAATACCCATTATTAAAGAAAGTATAAAATTATTTTGACCATTCTAAAGATAACCTATGTGGATAATATCTTATTGAGATTTAAAAGGTTTTGTTTTTTCTTTGCTCCATTCTTTGTTAAAAGTAAACTGCTTTGGATTGAGATAGTTATCTACAAAATATCTTTGTCAAAACAAGTTGTTTAACTTCTTTATGAGATATGAGTAAACCCTCAATCATCAAGTATTAAAGACCGGAAAGGTAGTCAGTATAGGCCCCAAATTATAGCACGTTATATAATTTCTAGAAGTTTTCAAAAGTACTTTTTTTTCTGGAGGTCTTTACTCTCCAAATTGTTCTCAGACATTATTAAACAACACACAAGATGACTGAATGTCCGAGTTAGGGAAATTTCCTCCAAGGTTGTAATAAAAACAGTTTAAGAATTTTCACCAAATGTGACCATAATTGAATATCTAGCATATTTGGGGCCACTAAAGCATACTTTTATAGAGAGTTGGCAATATGACCGATTTACATTGCCAGCCCTTCAAAATTGACATCCCAGGCAAAGTTAGTGAAGCAGATAAAACAAAGATTATTCATTAAGTAGTCTCAGGCACCAAGGTCAGCAGTGACCAATGAGCTACTTCTATTGTACACACTTGACTGAATAAATATGCGGACAGACGGACAGTGCTAAAATGACAGTGATACCCTCCAGTACGCCAGTGATCAACTCTCGCAGATTCGATACCCCCCCCCCCTCCAAATCAAGGCTTCTAGACAAGCTTGGAGCTGTACCCAGTCAATCACGATATGAAATACTCTTGGTTTCCATTGTCTCTTTCCTAATTAGTAAAGCGTTTTGAAACGCTGTATTAAGCGCTATATAAATGTATTTTATTATAATTATTATTATTTTTATCATTATTATTATTATTATTAAATAATCACCATAATAATATAGTCATAACGTAACCTGCTACAGTATTCACAGCGGTAATCCAAAAAATACCGAAATACTTTATAACATTAATACAACACTGAAAATACTTTCATGGGCATTCTAAGAAAGTTAAACACATAACAATAATTTTAACATTATTATTATGCAATACACAGGTTTCCAAAGTAAACTCTCATTACAAACTGGAGATGAATGTAGAATATTTTTTTCCAAATCTTACCAACATCAGTGCTGCTGTTTGTAACGGCGGGGTTGAACGCTTCCACGACCAGAGTGTACGATGGGAGGGTCTCTCTGTCGAGAGGAAGGGCTACTCGTAGGATACCCGTGGTGTTACCCACTCTGAAATGGTTACCACTGTCACCCTGAACGATGCGGTAATTAACGAAGGAGTTGACACCCTCGTCCTCATCTGACGCGGTGATCTAAAAGACCAGCCAAGGAGAACGAGACAAAATTAAGTTGGGGGGGGGAAGAAAAAATAACTCCATCAAGTCTAACTTTATACCAACCATCAGCTCCATGCATTTGTTCATAGATAATCCAACCTTTTTATGTTTTTGTCATATCACTAGATACTTTGTTGTGTTTTGTTGTCATGAGAAATCTTTGACAACTTCACACAGGGTTTCCTTTAGTTTGGGATTAAGAGTTCGATGGAGATTCTGGTTCATCAAACTCTGTGGGTAGCTTTACAGGATAATTTTATCTCCTAGGGTTAACTATTAACCCTAGCTGTGATGTGTGGAATGTATTACAGCCTACATATTTCACACAAGCTGGCCCAATTGTGCTTCCACGTCCTTGGCATTTTGTTTTAACACTTGGAACATTGCCCAAACTTTCTCCACATATAATCTGTTTTCTTCTAGACAATCCCTCCCCACATCTCACCCCCTCCCCCCTGCTTTTTTTTACTCACTTTATATGTTAATTATCTTGTTTTTATACCATAACACCCACAGATACTTCTAACACTTCCATTCCTGAATTACTGAAAACACTTTACAACATGAATCTCTTCATTCTCATGTCCACATGTGTTCAAAGGTATACTTTATCACTCCATCTCAAGATAAAGATCTCTTTGATTGAAATGTCATTCGGCTTGCAAATTATCAATTAAATCAACTACCTACACAAACAATTTTCAATAATTGAACTTGTTACTTCTTTTGTTACACTGTTTAGAGATTTAAAACAAACAAAAAACAATTTTTTTTATTTTTTATAAATGTCTCACTTTAATCAAGTCGTCAGTTTCGGTCGCATTTTCAAAGACATCAAGCTGATAGAGGGTATTCAGAAAGCTTGGAGGATTATCGTTGATATCCATCACAGCTATGACGACCATCACCTCAGCCTCCAAGGGGGCACCGTACTCTGGGTGATCTCGAGCCACTACGGTCAGCTGGTAGATGGCCTGCTGCTCACGGTCCAGAGATGCTGTCGTTGAAAGCTCACCCGTCTGTGGGTTTAAGAAGAAAGAGGACTCCACTTGTTCTCCCGACTTGAAAGAATAAGTCACTGTTCCGTTGCCACCTGAGAGTAATCAATGGAAAAAGAAAAATACAAAATATTTTAGATCGAAATTTAGAATGAAGAAATCACTAAGACATTCCCGGAGGCATTCCTAAAACGGAAGAAGTTATATGTGTGACCATTAGTAAATAACTGAGAGATAGATTCATTACAGTAATGCTAAGAGGATACAACTGAATTTTCCTTTTTTTTGTTTTTGTTGGAGTGTTGCTAAAACTATAAACAGGAAGTCTTATATTTGTGATACATATGACTTACCAGTCCTTTGTAACCTCCACAAATTTAGCAAAAGTTGGTTCAAAAGTTTACTCTGACATAAGAGATGCTCCAAATAAATGTTGAATTAATTTTTTTTCTACAGTCAAGATGAAAATATATCATCACTTTGCTTTTGCAACCACCGTGAGTTTGTTATACTAATAAATCATTTTTATAACTACTCCCAACTAAATGCTGAAGACCAGGTAGGCTATCATTATACATTATACACTGTTTGACGTTACCTTCGTCTATATCAGTTGCCGTGACGTTAAGAAAGACCGACGCAGCGGCGCCCTCCATGATTGTCGTGATATATTCCTCTTCGGCAAAGACTGGGTGATTATCGTTTTCGTCCCTGATTCTAATCGTCACCGAGGTGAAAGCCTCTCTGGCTCCGTCGATAGCTTGGACCATGCCTTGGTACACGGCCTTCTCCTCCCGATCGAACAGCTGATTGGTTAGAATTGTACCGGAAGATGGATTCATCGTGAATCCCTCAAAATCGGCAGGATTTACAAAGTTATAGGAGGTCACTATATTGGTATCGGCATCAGTAGCACTCACCTAAAAGTAACAAAATATTCAAACATAAATTTCTTTGTCGTCTTTATACTGTGGCTCTATTCATCGCTCATTTGTCCAATTAAGCTGTCTGTCCATCTCTGTGTCTCTTAATGTGTTCTGTAGTTTAATTGTTTTCTTTACAGTTAAGATCTTAATTGTAAACTTCCAAATGTCAGGCCCTCTAACTTTTACACAAAATAAATAAATATTATCAAAAAATCAATTGTTCCTGATAATTAGTCTTGATATGAATAATTCAGTTTCTTACAAATACCGTTCATATACATAGCGTAATTTCCTACCCTGCGCTAGTGGGGCACGAGTCCAACCCGACCATATATGCCTAAGCAGTCGGGTCTGAACAATTTTCCACCCCGTCTGGCCTAGCCAACTTGATCCGCCCTTAATCTTCATGATTTTACATTAGGTTTGGCCTGTGTGTACATTCAAAGCATCAAGATCCTTAGAGTATATGAAGATATGTGCGTGTATATGTACATTTAGTGTATGTTTATCTCAATATGTGTATCCATATGTCCATATGTGTTTGTATATCTAAATACATGTATCCATATGTCCATATGTGTATGTATTTAAAGATATGTGCATGACATATGGTACATTTAGTGTATGCGTATCTAAATACGTGTATCCATGGGTCCATATGAAGCTGTATATGAAGATATGTGCATGCATACGTACATTTAGTGTATGCATATCTTAATACAAGTATCCATATGTCCATATGTGTATGTATATGAAGATATGTGTATCCATATGTCCATATGTGTATATGAAGATATGTGTATAAATGTGTCCATATGTGCATGCATATGAAGATATGTGCATGCATATACACATTTAGTGTATGCGTATCTTGATACAAGTATCCATATGTCCATATGTGTATGTATATGAAGATATGTGTATCCATATGTCCATATGTGTATATGAAGATATGTGTATAAATGTGTCCATATGTGCATGCATATGAAAATATGTGTGTGTATATGTACATTTAGTGCATGTTTATCTAAATATGTGTATCTATATGTCCAA
The DNA here is from genome assembly GCF_037975245.1 of Apostichopus japonicus. NCBI lineage: Eukaryota > Metazoa > Echinodermata > Holothuroidea > Aspidochirotida > Stichopodidae > Apostichopus > Apostichopus japonicus. The sequence goes on along the minus strand of NC_092566.1, from coordinate 9,593,524 downwards.
ATGAAGCTGTATATGAAGATATGTGCATGCATATGTACATTTAGTGTATGCGTATCTAAATACGTGTATCCATAGGTCCACATGTGTACATGCAGCCGTCTAGCAGCCGGCCGGCACTTGACCTCCTACTACTGAAAACAATCACTTACCATTCCAACATTAGTCAGGAGACTTGCTGCAAAGTTCTCGTTGATGTAAAAGTCATAATTAGCACTGGTAAATACGGGATCGTTGTCATTGACATCGAGCACCAGAATGGACACAGTAGCTGGTCTGTCAGAGGTCAGCTGAGGGTTGCCCTCTGCAGTAAAAAGAAAAAGAATATTGTCAAATCTATGTCACATTCAATGTCCAAAGAAAGGAAGAATGAATACCAAAATAGAATCTACAACTGAAGTTTTAATTAAAACCCATTTTGGCTTTCTTCCTGTAAAGCTACATGGCTACGAAAAAAATAACTTGCCTTCTAGACCTGTTAGAAAAAAACGTTTGACTACAATTGAAAACAAGACAACTTTATAGGTACTTTAGATATCGGATGCCAGTAACTTCGTCCTTGTCGGCAGATATTATTATTAAAATGGTATAAAACATATTTATACTCACCATCCCTGACCACTATAGTGAGGTTAACGATCGATTCTGTCTCCCTGTCCAAGCTCCCAATCAAAGAAATCTCTCCGCTTTGGGTATCGATCACAAAGTTGGGATTATTTGGAACAATCTGGTACAACAAATCTGCGTTTCTTCCTTCGTCCAGATCAAAAGCTTCCACCTGAAAATTAACAGTTTAAAATGAAGCAAAGGCAAACTGTTGAAAATCCATCATGTTATAGCTTTTATAACAAGACTTCTGGGTGAATGTCATCATGATATTCGTCACTGTGGCCAATCGAGATAACACTATAATGTCTTTAATAAAGATTAAGTGCCAAATTAAAATGAGCCAAATTAATAAAGGGATCCTCGTTATTAGTTAAAAAAATTCCAAAGTGAAGTACAATTTTTTTTTTGTCATCAAATAATTGACATTTTTTAAAAAATAAGTCTGTACATTAATTGAAAAATGGAGACTTTGACCATTCAAATTTATGGGGATTCTATTGTTATATGAGTGTATATGAGACTAATTAAAATCAATTAAAGCAACAGCTTCAAAGAAAGCTAGGGGGAGGGGGGAGGGGGAGGGGGGTCATCATAAGACGAGATAACTGAGCAGGAGAAGAAGAGGAGAAGACCATCACTCACCGCACCAACAGGACCTGGAAGTGTGTTTTCTGAGAGATTAAACACTTGGGATTCTAAGACCCACTGGGGTTTGTTATCGTTGACATCGCTCACACAGATGAAGAGCATCACCGTTGCAGACAACGGTGGCTCTCCCAGATCATTTGCTAAGATCGTCAAGTTGTGGTAGTTTTGAGACTCTCTGTCCAATGAATCGCCGACTGCAACGTTCCCCGTAGTCTTGTCGATACTGAAACCTGCAAATGTTTATACAGAGATGGTATGAGGTAAGGAAGACAACAGAAGAGAACTGCTTACTGGAGTAGATGATGGAAGGTTTAAAAAATCATAAAAAATAAAAACAGGATTATACTCCCTGCAAAAGAGCTCAGTAAATACCCAGGAAGCTATCCAGTGTTTTTAAGCAATTAATAAATGTATCAATAAAACAATCAATGCCATTAGTGGAATGTTAATTGTTCATGCAGGAGTGGGAGGTTGGGGGTGGGGGGAGGTGGGCAAGGAGCAGGTGGAAGTGTTTCTCACTACGTAAACAGAACAAGACAATGGCATAGCAGGCATGCATGCATTTTATTATAATTACTGAAAATATACTTTAATGGGGAGTGGCCAGGGCGGGGGGGGGGGGGGGGGGCGGGAGGAGAACAATGTACTGTCTCTGTTACAACACATCCACAGTTATATATAATCAATACTTTCCAATGCGTCTCTTGTGGCCACGTTTAATGATAGGTCAATGGGTCATGCAAGCTCAAACCCCATTCAAATGAGACTGACCCTACGATGTCGGATTTTGATACTCCTCTTTTGACTATCATTTATTCCATTCTAACTTACCGAATGGATTGTCACTGATGATGTAATACTCCACCATTCCGCTACTACCGACATCTTCATCGGTTGCAGTTAGATCGGTTACAGAGATAGGGCCAGCATTCTATGGCAGGAAAGAAACGAAACGGTAATCCTAATAAGCGAGTCCACAGAAAATGAAATTGCACGTGCTGGAATCAGTTCCGTTTTAGCAACATAAATCTCTTCACTGTAGTCATTGACTTTAAAAACAACAAATTGTACTGAGTCAATTTTAAACCAATCAAACCATACTCTCCCATGGTCCACATGTAAGGTTACATACACCTCTATCCACTGAGGAATCAAGCGATTACTAAATGTGAGGAGAAGTTGGCACATTACTCTTTGGTAGAGGGGGAGAAAAAGCTTCTGATGACCTCAACTGACCTGACTAAAATTTTACTTATCTATTCCAGAAGAAACCAGAGTAATGGTCTGATAAATCGTAACATCGATCGTGTTAGAGAAAACCTCAGCAAACAGGATCAAATTCTTAAAATATTCTCACAGAATTTTATACATGAAGAAAGATTTTTATATTAATAACTCTGTAGCCTTTTCTTTATCCAGATAGGTATTTGGCCAAACACATGCGGTTGTATTTTGATGAGTTTAACATACTTCTTCTCTTAAAGTTAGGAACCACAGACTGTATTTAAAAATATTAATTTCATAGTTACTACTACAAGTTACTAGAAACCAAGAAAATGGTAAAACATGTTCTAACTTTCGTAAAATTCTTAAAATTCAATTTTTTGTGTGTGAAAATAAGCGGTAACAGATAAGTGGCACCCACCTCTGGGATGCAAATTGAATATGACGACTGTTCAAAGATAGGTGGATTGTCATTTGCATCTTGCAACAGGACCCGGACTAGAGCTGAGTCGATACCTGGACTGTCGGTGCCAAAAATAAAATAATAATAAGAAATATTTCACACTAACTTGACTCATATCATAAATAAGATATCGACATACATATATAGACGTATCACATAATCGTCCTTGAAGGGAACTATTTTACGCTAGGCAACCGCAAGTGCACATGTGAAAAGCCAAATGGCATAGTACTCACACTTCTTGTTGGGTGGCTATCCAATCTACAGTTTTGGCTCAGGTTGGAGATTTTTTTGACAATTTTGGGAAGACCATTTCAGATGGGAATAAAATAAAACGTGCATTTCGCCTGGATGAAACACCCATCTTACTTTGAGTTTGAGTTGAGTTTGATATATTTCCACATAATATAAATACACTGGTGAATAGTTAATATACAAGGAGGTGGAGGAGGACTGAAGAAGCAGAGCTTTTACGAGCAGTCCCCCTTTAAAAAAACAATAAACGAAAGAATACAAAGGAGAAGTAAGAGGAAGAAGAATAGAGAAAAGAACAAAGAACAAAGAACATAGAAAAAAGCAAGAAAGAAAAAATCACTGCTTAATGATCATAATCGTTAAGTAAAATGGATTTCATTTTTTGTTTGAAGCAATGAATACTTTTGGATGTTTTTATTGTTTTGTCCAAACAATTCCAGATCGTAACTCCAGAATTATAAAAAGTCGATTAGTCCTCTCGGAAGTGTACAAATTTGTACGGAAATTTGGACAAAAGCGTGTATTGTAGTTGTAGTTGGGCCAGCCAGGGAGTGAACCCACATCCTTCCCAGCTGCTAGGTTTGATTATACTTCGCTAATACCACCATGCCTTTATCCAGTTGACCATAACACTGGCATATCTTCTAATTCATAAGTGGTTTTTCATAAGTAGTGTAGTATATTGTAAAAGTCTCTGACACTATATGCTATCTCATTTTCTATGTACATTTGTTGCGTATTAAAAAATGTTTTATTTTTTAATAACCCACAGGTGAGAGATCAGAAGGTCTTGTCACATTTAGAACTCATGTGACTTCTTTCAGTACTTTTATACCTATAAGGGATATGTGCAAGAGAAGGTTAAAGGAGGGGGGTGGGGGTGGTGAGAGGCTTGAAAGTTGTATTGCAGAGGGAGGGTGGACTGGTTGGTGACCTGAATTATGCTAATGCCTAGTTTACAACTATTCTGACACTTTCCATAACAGAAAAAGGAACAGAAAAAAACAACAACTTCATGGGAAATCAAAAGTTGATGGATGTACTCATGTGGCTAATATCTATGGCATAGTGAAACAACTAGTGTACTCTTAAGGATTAAACTACAACAATTAGTTGCGTACAATTCCTATGATTAAATACGTTTAGTACCAGCTGTTCAAAAACCAATGAAACATGACATTTCAGCAAAACTATTAATTTCATCTGTTTATAAATATATATACATATATATATATACATACAATATATATATATATTTTTTATATGTATGTGTATATATGTATCAATATAGGGTGTCCGCATACAGAGTGGGAGGCCCGGGTTCCAATCCGGTGGAGGCTGGAAGTTTTTTCACTGTTCTTGATTTTTCAACTCATTTACGATTTCAATTATATATATATATTTATATTTATATATATATATATATGTATATGTATATATATTTATATATATATATTGTATGCACATATAAGTTGCTTCACTTACCCGACACCTACAAATGGATTCACGTTGGTGGCAAACACAAAGAAGTCAATGGTAGTTGGATGTGTCTCAAAATCAAAGACCACTGTTGTCGTAATCAGACCGGTTGTAGAACTGATGTTGAAGTAGTCTTCCAGAATCTATCAATTTTAAGAAAATACAATTGAAAATAAAGTTTTACAAATTTGTATTTACTAACAATAATGATAAATCTATCAATAATAGTAGTGTCTGTATAAGTATATAATTTATTTTCAATTTATTCCAAATACACAGCTTATATCTTGAACTAAGCAGAGAAAATATACTGTACATGTTTTAACATTTTCAGGGCTTCTTAACTTTATAAAGGAAGGTAGCAGCATACTTTGCCTAACAGGTAGACAAAAACAAAAACAGACAGACAGAAATAAAGAAAGAAAATAGCAGTTCGTCAAAAGATGATGAGGGCGCCCTCTATTTATTTTCTTTATTAAGCAATTCTAACTTGCCATTTATGATGAAAATCACACCTAACAAGGAAGTCCCACACAGCCACAAATGTAACTTCGATTTTCATACGGTGATTTAACAGGCAAATTTAAGTAATTAATGCTTTTGAAATCCTCTCTCTTCTCCTTTTACAGATTCAACAATAAAAAAAACTTCATCATCGAAAAATTTTCTCAAAAACTCAATTAAACACGAATGACTCCGAGAAAGACATAAATACTACTGGCTCGAACCATGCTATTAATAGCCTCTGATAATTTACATAATGTATGCATGTGGCGGGCCATAGACCTTATAAAGCATAGGGTGTCCCGAAAGTTTGTTCCGCCCTAGAGCCCATCTTCCCTTCAGCATCTCAGTCATACTACAATAGCCCCTCAATTTCAAACCATCTGTGATACTCGGTACAAATTGCCTACGGAACACACACTGTAACGAACTCAGTGAGTAATTAACTTTTCTTGTACGGACACATAATGCACACGTAGTGAATTGAATAGGTACACAAACCTCAACGCATAACAATATGGCGCCTAAGGAAAACAACAGTGGCATGGAAAAGGAGAGGGAACTTGCTAGGGAATAGCGGAAGAAAGGGAAAACAAATAGAGAAACTGACTCTACTACATCTTAACATATATATGTAGCCTACATAAAATAATAACAATTACCGTATGCATGGTGTTTAGTGTCGGTTTAAACATCTTTTTAAAAAGAAATGAGGAAAGGGCGGAACGAACTTTCGGAACACCCTATAGCTTGCGGTATCTTCACAATGAAGCATCCATTCCCTTCCCATCCTCTCAAGTGCTTGGTGACAAAAGTTTCAGTGGGACACAAGATTTTTCCACATGTCAAAAAATAATATCTTCAGTTTTCAGAGCTTGCCGACAGAGATCAAATGATTTAATATTTTTCTAACATCGAGTCCAAAGTCAGAGCTGGCTTGAAATTCATGCATTCTGAGCATTTATTCTGAAGGGTGGGAAAGGGGGGAAGGGTGGGAAAGGGGGTTGGCTGTGTTGTGACTCAGTCGGTCCTCATGAAAAATCCAAGGCCGTGGGTCTAGGTATACAGAACTCTGTACTAGAGGGTATGTTGTTCTTTAGTATTAGTGTGGCTGTTAATAGTAACATGTGGCTTGTTATGTGTAACATTCTACATTTAAGAGTAATACCTGAAAGCTCATTTCTTTACATCCTCATTTGATTGCGCATGGAGCAGCTACTTCTTGTTTCTGATTTGAAGCTAAATATGTTCACTGTAGTATTATTATTATTACTATTATTATTATTGCTATTATTATTATTATTATTATTATTATTATTACTATTAATATTATTGCTATTATTATTATTATTACTATTATTATTACTATTATTATTATTATTATTACTATTATTACTGTTATTATTATTATTACTATTATTATTACTACTACTACTATTATTATTACTATTTTCATTATTATTATTATTATTATTACTATTATTATTATTATTATTATTATTATTATTATTATTATTATTATTATTATTATTATTATTATTATTATTATTATTATTATTATTATTATCATCATCATTATCATTATTATTATTACTACTATATGTTAACTCCTGTAGTGTACAGTGCTTCAGCATTAATTCCTCTTCTGGATCTGTCTACAAATTCTGTTGTGAAGATCAACTGTAAATTGTGAAATGAGCAGAGTTTGTGAGGAGTATTAGCATTTCTGACTACACAATAGATTTCATAATGGATGGATATCGGCTCTGGACAACCCCATGGTTTTGGCAAACAGTAGTGTGACATTAACCGGGTCATTCCGTCCTGCGTTATATGTCAACAATACTTTTCAAAACAAACACCTTTAACGATGTTGTGTGGCTGCATGCACAGAGAATCAGTTACTACTGTACATTGATGTGCCCTTTTCCCTCTTTATTATCTGATGGATTTATTTTTGGAGATCCTGATGAAAGATTTTACCCTGGAGGCAGATAAGTTATCAATCACAACCAGTAGGGTGAATGAAAGATGCGGTTTCCAAGAAACGGAATTTGAAATTGGAGACACTGACTAAATATCAGGATATCAATCTCTGCTTGCTATGTCCTTTGAGAGAATTGATCTTTCACACAAGTCTTTGACTTCTCAAAGCATTGACTTGAAGAAATCATTATTGTATAAAGATCTTAATCAATATACAGAGTAGGGCTAAATATGTTGTACAATCGAATGTGAAGCTTGGCTTTTGTATAACAGCAAGAACTCTATAAACACTGGATCAATTGTTTGTGGTAGGACACCCTGGAGGTTCAGCGGGCATCTCGATCTATTCTGCTCGTAAGCTTAGCCCGGAGGAAGAAAAGACAGTTCTATATATACTCCACTCATCATTATAATTGTAACAAGTTAAGCTGGTCATCTCATTTTGTCAGCAAAAGAAGTTTTTAGTGTGTAGAGAAATTTAGCAAAATACATGTCTTTAAAAACAAGAAAACCAAGAGGTTTTGAGATTCCTTGGCATCTAAATATTACTGTAGGTTCATTGTGTACACTTGGTTCCGACCTTTTATGAATATTAATGTAGCATCAACACAAATGTTGTTCCTTGCTATCAGCTCAAGTTTGATGAACAAATTGATATTTTAAAGAATTTGCTTTAAGCTCTACCACTCATTAATATTCATGCCCCCCTTATTAATAGTATTGGGGTAGAATTCCGACTTGCCACTGGAAGGTTAGGGGTTCGACTCCTGGCCGGGTCATACTGAAGATTTGTTGAAAATCACTCTAAGCCCCGCCCACTCATTAATATTCATGATATTAGCACAAAAAAAATAGGGATCGTCTACTCATGATGGGTAACCTATGTACCAAAAATGAGATCAATCCACCTTGGGATTGCTGAGAAAACCTAATTTCAAGCTTTTTTGTGAAAAACAACTTAGCCCCGCCCCTCATGAATAATAATGAGATTGGACAAACTGTTACCATATTAATATAGAGGACTTTCCTCTAGTACCACCAAACCAAGTTCCATGAAAATTGAACATACCGTTGCGAAGATATTAACATTTGTTGAAAATCACTCTAAGCCCCGCCCACTCATTAATATTCATGATATTAGCACCAAAATAAATAGGGATCGTCTACTCATGATGGGTAACCTATATACCAAGAATGAGATCAATCCACCTTGGGATTGCTGAGAAAACCTAATTTCAAGTTCTTTGCGAAAAACAACACTTAGCCCCGCCCCTCATGAATAATAATGAGATTGGACAAACTGTCACCATATTAATATAGAGGACTTTCCTCTAGTACCACCAAACTAAGTTCCATGAAAATTGAACATACGGTTGCGAAGATATTAACATTTGTTGAAAATCACTCTAAGCCCCGCCCACTCATTAATATTCATGATATTAGCACCAAAATAAATAGGGATCGTCTACTCATGATGGGTAACCTATGTACCAAGAATGAGATCAATACACCTTGGGATTGCTGAGAAAACCTAATTTCAAGCTTTTTTTGCGAAAAACAACACTTAGCCCCGCCCCTCATGAATAATAATGAGATTGGACAAACTGTCACCATATTCATATAGAGGACTTTCCTCTTGTACCACCAAACCAAGTTCCATGAAAATTGAACTTACGGTTGCGAAGATATTGACATTTGTTGAAAATCACTCTAAGCCCCGCCCACTCATTAATATTCATGATATTAGCACCAAAATAAATAGGGATCGTCGACTCATGATGGGTAACCTATGTACCAAGAATGAGATCAATCTACCTTGGGATTGCTGAGAAAACCTAATTTCAAGCTTGGCGTCACACACACACAGACACACACACACACACACACACACGCATACACACACACACACGCAGTCATGACCGCATAGATTACTTCGGCTACCGCCAAGAAATCAATAATATATCAAAATTTCTCTTTCCAACTGACATTGAATGAAGATGAGTGCAATGATTACTACAACACAAATGCCGGTTGTGCTTCTGACTAGCCCCTCCCCTCCCCTCCCTCCCCCACCCTCTGCAAAGAAATGCATTGTTTATTATGATTGCCTATGTTCTTTTAAACCTAGTCTGTTTTGTTTTCAAAAAAGTCAAAAGATAATAACAAACTTATGATAATGGTTTTGTGTAGCACAGCTGTTAAATCACATATGAAAAAGGAAAAGTAGGCATACTGTGTAATGTTAACACCTGAAAGGGGGGGGGGGGGGCATCAGAGGAGGGGTAGGGGGAGGGGGAGGGGAGGGGGAGGGGGAGGGGAGGGGGAGGGGGAGGGGGAGGGGGAGGGGGAGGGGAGGAGGAGGAGGAGGAGGAGGAGGAGGAGGAGGAGGAGGAGGAGGAGGAGGAGGAGGAGGAGGAGGAGGAGGAGGAGGAGGAGGAGGAGGAGGAGGAGGAGGAGGAGGAGGAGGAGGAGGAGGAGGAGGAGGAGGAGGAGGAGGAGGAGATGGATGACAGTTTGAAGAAAATATGCGATTTAGGAGGAGAATATCTGAGCAGAACTTATTGTGGCAAATTTAAAATAAAAACCTTTGTATTTATACATTAACAAAAGGTTACACCAGTAGAAACTAAGAAATTGGATGCCTCACAACCCAATAGGGAAGGATTCCCCCTCCATACAATATAAGGAGGAAAAGGAGAAAATTGCTGCCATGTTGCCTCTCCAATATTCTGATGCTCTTTGCAACACCCCTACCCTGCCCCTACACCTCTCACACATACACACACAAAAAATGATATTCTTACCAAATTATTCTGAACAGATGATGTACTTGCAAAACTGTAGATGATATTAGAGTACTGGTCAGAGTCTGCATCTGTTGCTTCTAATTGCAGGAATGGAGTTCCTACGGGCAAACCTTCCGTTAACGGAACTTCATAGATTTCTGCGGGCATGAAGAGATATATTGAGAGATAGTCACAGCACTAACAAGTCCTACACTAGATAATGGCAGTAATGTGGCTAATGGCATTCACAGAAAGGGGACCGGGGAACCATGCGGGCGCCACATCCATCTTCATTCGGGGGTGGAAACACTGTGTTGAGGACTTTTACATTTGGTTTGGAAGACCACTTTTCCATACCCATGGTAATCCTTCCATAAGGTTCCTCCCCAAATCTAAATCAGTGGGGAAGGGTGTAGTGGGGGGGGGAGGCCGGGAATCTAGAAATTGTTTCCTCCTCCTAAATCCCTCCTTTGAAGTCCTGTTATGGGTTTCAAAGAATGCTGCAAAATGAAGTAAGCCAAAAATGGAGAGAGATAGTGTTACCTTGCGTAAAAACAGGACGGTTATCATTAATGTCTTCAATACCAACTATCACCATCGCAGAGGCTGTGAAAAGTTGTTTCGTTTCGGTATTGGTCTTCGATACATTTACCTGAGAGAAGAAGAAGAAGAAATAGTTAAAGCAAACACTCGATTTACTATACAGATTACATACTATTATACAGTATACTACATGAATTTTGGCCAACATATTTATAGCTCAGCTTCAAAGTTGATAAAAATTTACCCAACATTTCTCCAAATTTACAGAAGTTAGTCAAGATTAGTTAGTTTAAATCATTTTCCAAATCCTGGTTTCCCATACTTGTTTATAAACGTCTTCTTTCGTATTTCTTTGGTCACAGAATTTTCCATTTAGGATACTTTGACAAAGCATCATGGAATTCTCTTTTTGTTTGTTTTCTAAACCGGCCGCACGCAGCCAGACTGATAGCCACTGCCGTGACGAATTCCTTCTTTAAAGTCCCATTGAATGGAGCCCCACACATTAAATAACCGATAAACTCATGGCCAACTATATTTCACTTAAGAATCATGCAGCGCACGGTTAGGTCGTAAACAAAATTATTTTCTCTTGATGGCTACATTTGTTATAACAGGACAATTTTTAGTTGTGAATTGTCATACACTGCCCACTGCCAGAAGGGAAAGAGCTCCATATTGAATTTGCTAGACAACAATTCGTGCGACTGAAACTGGCAAAAACTTGCTCAGTTGTAGCTATAGACTTAAGCACATGACCAACTATAACCTATTTTGCATATTATGACAGTCGAGTTGAGTCAAGTTGCATAAAGTGATACAGTCTGTGGCTGTTTTTAGACATATAATAATAATCATCATAATAAATAATAATAATGATCAGTTATTTTAACGACGCTTAAAGCGACCACAAACGTGGGAGAAACCCGCAAGGGCTTATGGATTACAACTTACACGTATACAATTCAACATATTTTAACTCAAACTTGGAATCTTTTCAATTTAGAAAGACATTCCAGATGGGGAAAAACCGTAGATTGTCGGCCTGGTATCGAACCCATAGCCTTCCGATTGCTAGGCCTCATTGCTTCAGATGCCAACACCTTTATCTACTTGGCCACAGCACATGTCACAGAAATAATTACTTTAATTTAATATACCACCAGACAGGAAAAGTGATTTAACAGTAAAATGGAAGTTTGTATAGGGCCTATATGAGTGACCATAAGTTGGTGTTCTTGCATAATCTTAGATCAAGCACAGATAAACTTTAAAATACACTTGTTGTAAGCTAGGGCATACGCCAGTTTAAAAATTCCACAAACAAATTTGCCCTTATCAGAAATGACTGCTACAAAGAAACAGGTACCTAAAAACATGCAGAGCTGATTAAAAGCACTGGGAATTTTGCTGCAGACAGTATTCTGCCAACACAATCTATTGAAATCTACCGGCTGTATTAATGGTTTCAAAGGTTTCTCCCTCAAATAATTTAAATGGCTCTTGGAAAAATAACTTGCTGTTAATAATCTGAGAATAATTTTTCCAATATTAATAGTTTATCGTTCATTTAACAGCTCACCTTCATCCAAGTACTTTTTTTTCATAAAACGTTCAGCTCGATCACCCTTTCCCAATTTAATATAGATTAAAAAACTTGAAAGTGACTGAGATTACCGTCAGAATATAACTCGGGTTCTCTTCGTAGTCCAGGACATCTGTGGTTCGGAGACTGGTGGTGCCTCCGTTAGCGAGAACTGTGTTAGTCAGTGCAAATGGGAAGTTATCAGGATTGATCAGTTCCAAATGCAGGACTGTATGGGCAGTCTGTGACACAAAAGAGATATACGAAGGGGTTTAGCCATTTCAACAGAAAAATCAATTGGATACAGTAAAATTAAGGTTATCAAAAGTATTCACACTAGATCCTGCATAATAATTTGATACAAACCGGATACATCGGTGTCCAGAGCAAGGTACACAAAATGTTGGAAACGCCTCAAAGGTTGGGAGGCGAAACTGCAATATTATGAGTACGATACATCTCACCAGACCTCCTAACTGACCCTCTTGGACCTTAGCTGTCGCCCCACTGACCCCTGGGTCGTTAGGACTAACGTAATAGCCACACTGGATTTTAAAGACAGGCTAAAAAATTGATTTACTTCAAGCTGAGGCACTTAAATGAATTCGGAGAGTGTTTGCCGTTCAATTCAAAAACTCATACTTTGTTGACCATCCTTGTACATGTCACTGCTTTGAGGCCATCAGTGACTAAAACAACAGCGCCTTTTCCATTTATACAGTTGTATCTATAGGCCTACAGTATAGTTCACGTCACCATCATCATCATATTCAATATTACCACACACTGAAGATCTAATGTTTATTGAAAAACCCTAATTGAAAAGAAAGTTTGTGATAATATTAGATGTTCTGCCCGATTAAATCTTCACCAGGGGAATGTGGGGTTTTTCCCGTGAAAGTCACCATCCATACCAGGTTGTCAATCATATTATGTTGTTTATATATCAAGTTCTTCTCTTGGTCAATTAGGAAACTTCCAATACTTTTCTCATTCCCCTCCCCCCCCCCCCAATTTACATAACATGAAGAGAAACAAAAATGAAGCTCACCTGTTCACCATCGTAGACGATAAGAGAGGACGAAAGAGTCGTTCCAGATGGTTCTTCTTCTGGGATTTGTACAAAGTAGATGGACGTGTCAAAATAAGGAGACTCGTCCACGACGTCGAGAACCGTGATATTGAAGGTCGTATCGGCAAATGAAGACTGACTGGAGACCTCTTGTGCCTTAAAGTGTCAAAATGGTTCCAACAGATATGGAAAAAGATTGATATTTCAGCGTATTCGATGATGAGGATCGTAGTCAACGGATCAAGCTCAGAATGGTGATAGTATCAAAACTCTCTATACAAAACATCAATCTTCAACGTCGGTGCATAATTTGTGACATGTCGGTTGAGTAGTAATATTTTACCTGACTTTACTCACAAGAATATTCCTGACCCTTTTTTAATGGGGGCGTGGGGGTGCTGTGGGTAGAGGGGGCAACAAAACTTCAATTAGTGGGCTTATTTCCCTAATTTCCTCCCAAAAGAAGGAGGGGGGAAAAAAACTCTTTGTAGTAGAACGACAGACCACAATGCTGTTTGCTACGATAAAGCTGACCAAAATACATTGAAAGTGATATCTCAATGCTAGTGATCAAATCCCGCAATCGTAAACTTTTCGATGTGAAAAAAGGTAAGAATTTTTTTAGCTAGAACAGGACTTTAAGCCAGTGAACTAGGGATTACATGTTTTGTTCTATCTAACCCTTAGTTGGAGGCGATGGGGGCAATACCTCTTTATTACAATTTGTTTCCTTATTAGGGTGGGTGGGGGAGGAGGGAGGGGGGCCTGGAATGAATTTAATGTGTCAGATCCTATAGTACCTGTTCCTGCTTTACTTTCACAAGGGGTAACCTGTCAGGCTATACCACAATTAGCTGCTGAATACAGTGATCCACAGTCTTCCAATATAAACTATATATAATCAAGAATATTCAGACAGCATATTAAAAAAAACTCCTTACCCTAACTGTCAATGTGAATGAATCTGGCTTTGACAGATCTTCACGATCTAATTGCTTCGAGAGGGAGAGGTACCCATTTGTTAAAATTGGTATAATGATAAAGTAGTCTTCATCATTTCCTGCAAAATGAAATAAGATAAAACTATCAATTAGCCTTGATGAAGAGAACTTTAACGAGAAGGGTTGGGGAGGGGGGGGGGGGGGGGGGGAAGGCTGCTGAGTGTTAGAAGCAGCTTGGGAAATGCAAGGCTTGTCTAAAATGCAAAAATCCCAGCACTGCATGTCTCAAATAATTTTCACAGCAATAACTTTCACAAAGGAGAGGTGCCACCATCGGCACCGTTTTAACATTGGTCAGATTCTTCAACGAGCCACTCCTCTCCCTGCCCTCCCCTCCAAACATCAAACCTGTGTTATGGCTGGATCTACATAGAGATACTCAACAGTATTAAGTATTGGCTGGACCTATGTAGAGATACGCAACAACATTAAATATTGGCTGGATCTATGTAGAGATATGAACAACATTAAGTATTGGCTGGATCTACATAGAGATACTCAACAGTATTAAGTATTGGCTGGACCTATGTAGAGATACGCAACAACATTAAATATTGGCTGGATCTATGTAGAGATATGCAACAACATTAAGTATTGGCTGGATCTATGTAGAGATATGCAACAACATTAAGTATTGGCTGGATCTATATGTAGAGATGCTCAACAACATTAAGTATTAGCTGGATCTATGTAGAGATACGCAACAACATAAAGTATTAGCTGGATCTATGTAGAGATACGCAACAACATTAAGTATTGGCTGGATCTATATGTAGAGATGCTCAACAACATTAAGTATTGGCTGGATCTATATGTAGAGATGCTCAACAACATTAAGTATTGGCTGGATCTATGTAGAGATACTCAACAACATTAAGTATTGGCTGGATCTATGTAGAGATATGCAACAACATTAAGTATTGGCTGGATCTATGTAGAGATACTCAACAACATTAAGTATTGGCTGGATCTATGTAGAGATACTCAACAACATTAAGTATTGGCTGGATCTATGTAGAGATACTCAACAACATTAAGTATTGGCTGGATCTATGTAGAGATACTCAACAACATTAAGTATTGGCTGGATCTATGTAGAGATACGCAACAACATTAAGTATTGGCTGGATCTATATGTAGAGATGCTCAACAACATTAAGTATTGGCTGGATCTATATGTAGAGATGCTCAACAACATTAAGTATTGGCTGGATCTATGTAGAGATACTCAACAACATTAAGTATTGGCTGGATCTATGTAGAGATACTCAACAACATTAAGTATTGACTATATCTACCCAAGATATGAAATAGCAATGTCAAGTATAGACTTACGGAATCTGCCAATTCATTGGTTCACATAGCATTCGAGCAATACTATTCTACTCTCAATTATGCGCTCACAGAAAGTGATATAGGCCTACAATAGAATGACCCCAATGCTACTGGGTCAATATATACATACAGAACGTATCGTTATAAACATATATGACTTTTATTGCACAATTTAACACTACAGAATGCTACATTAGAGCATATGTATATACCTGACCATGTATATTTGATATTATAACTTCCATTTAAATATATCTTCCATGTAAGTAATGGCATATAACTGCCTATATGCACGATACGTACCAGATACTATCGTGTACTGGATTTCATTTGGGTTCCCTACATCTTGATCAAAGGCAGATATAGTGACAACCAGTGAATTCTGGAGAAGAAGAAAAGACAATAAAGTGGATATTAAAATGACATATTTAAAAGCAAAGCAGACGTTGCCTTTTTTATAGCATGATGCAACTTAAATAGACTAGTGGATTAACTTGAACATGCTGTAAGATATATATAATTAACGGAAGCAGAGTAACAGCCGGCCTGGATTAAAGGATTAACTTCTCTTTCCCTTCTTCGTCGATGGCGCTGCTATTTGCACTAATGCATGAATCATGGGTAAATTTGTCAACATTAATGCGCCAATAATTAAAACGGTTACGAAGTGAGCAATCTTTCTGAACGGTGCATGCTACTCGATTGGTTACTGACTGAATGAAACTTGATAATGGTTATTGACTGATGAATATTGATGATGGTTATTGATTGATGAATATTGATGATGGTTATTGACTGATGAGGAACTATCCAACTAGGATCTTCCCCCCCCCCCCCAAAGACTTGTAATGCAAATTTTCACAATATGACCTTTATTGGAAATTTGCATACCAACTATTTATATTTTCAGCTACTTTTCGAATTTGATGACAAAGTTATTTCTTAACTTGGCAGTTTGATGTCATTGTGAATGAAAATGAAGATCCACCAAGCTATGAGCTCTAATGAAAATTTAATAACCAATTTTAACTGTGAAATTAAATTAAGCTATATAAAGATTGAAAATAATTGCATACTTTTCATCTCCCTCTGATCATGAAGTTATATTGATAGTCACGCAAATGTCACAGGATATACATATATATAACATATATATAACCCCCTATTACTGGTTTAGACATTTTTGTGTCCCACAAAGTTTAATATCTATGTTTTTACGTCAGATTGTTTGTTTTTCAAAAGGTATTCACATTTGAAGTATTGATAAGTCTGGGGAAACTCATTAAATGTGTGCAAACTATGACGCAGAGTGTTGCGCTCATCGAAATTTCCTATTTTAGCCCTAAATAAGTTAACCCCTAATTTACACGCCCACATATATCATTTGAATAATGTGATGCGGCTCTATATAAGACAATAAAAAATAAAAAAATTAATCACCTTAGGCCACCAACCTGTGCTCAGTTTTCTTGGAACAAAGGTTTTAGGAACAGAAAATTAGGCAGTGACACTCCCTTTACATCAGTAACGTGCATAATTAGCTAATGTTTATTCATAAATGAAACTAGAATTAGGAACAGACTTTTAAAATGGTCAATCTTTGATGGATTTTGATGGGAATTGCAGCTATTATCTTGATTTCTATTCCCTATTAGATTGATAAGGACAATGTTGTTCCTAGGTGTCCATAGACCTTTATTAGAGTTCATTCAGTTAACAGGTACACTGCTCAAGGGCAAATGGCTGTCTTGAATTTCATTGTATGGTGGGCACCTATTGTTTCTGTTGTCACAATTACCACATATTCAGCCTTAAGATATAGAGGCCCCCCCCCCCTCCAAGGAAAAATGAATAATAGAGTATTTATCTACAATATGTAAAACAATAAACAATATAACCAGCCTGCAAAATTATTGTCCCCCCAAAGGAAAAATGAAAAATAGAGTTTTTATATTTATACCTGTAAAACAATATACCATGAAACCAGTTGCCAATATGGCTGTCAATATAGTCAAACACTACGTAAATCATTTATAGGTTTGTACATGATATATTTAATATAATGGCATTAGGCCTATAATTTAGCAGGCCTCGAAATGTAGGTTATTTACTGGCTACATGACGGTGGATTTTGCTGCTTGCCTGTAGAAAACAAAAGGACTAACATTTCTTTTTGGTAAGTTAAGGCTGTTCTGTTCTGTGGGGCTGTTCTGTGAGTTAAGGATGTTTCTTTGTGTTAAGTCAAGCAAAATGCTAGCAGGAATTTGATGTTATCAAGTAGATACTTTTATGTAGTGGCAATATTTTAGTGAGTGGCTAAAACTTGTGAAGTTCCAGGCCTGCTGTATTGATGATGCTAAATGCATCTGCCCTATATCCACCAGCATTAATCCGCTTTGATAATCCCCAGTGACAGAAAACTCATGAATATTTAATTATGTAACCTAAAACAATGATCACATGTATGCCTAAATTACACACATTGACTGTTACGGCAGCCTTAAGTGAAAACGTACAGGTTAAGTATAATCTGACAGTGATGTTAGAGATAACTAATTCAGATTTCTATCAAACTTGAGATTTGGATTATAACTGTTGTGATAGCTGGTAAATCGTTCATCATTTCTTATTTGTAGGACTTGCTGTATATAAGTTTGTATTACTGTACGTGTATCGCAGTCTATTGATACAATTATACTATTACTTTTCTGTTTTTCTTTACTTTTTTCGTTTACGACTTGTGTAAGCCAAATTTCCGATTGTGGACAATCAATTCAAATTCATTCATCATCACTCTTTATTTATGTATAGTGCCATCAATTTATTATCCCTAGCCATAGATGGATAGCATAGCATCATGGGTTATAATGATATTTTATATTATATTTCAGGGCAAACATATTTAAAAACACAAAACTTGTACAAACATATGACCTGCACTACAAACATTCTATTTTTATTGAACTATATACAAAGTATATGAACAGTGAATAACTGGCAACGACATCTCTAAAATCTATATGCTATGTTGGTACAAATTACATTTAATCTTTGGTCATTCAAGTTGTCTTAACTTTAATACGGGCAGAAACAAAACTTGCTTACAGGGCTCACGAACCATTACCCAATCTTTTATGAATTTAATCAAGCATTAATGGTGTAGGTAGTACACCGTTAGCTGGCCTAAATGTTAATGTTTAATCCATTGTTTTATTAACTATTATAAACTGTACACAAACATGTTGCATAAAATGCCTAATTTTAATAGGTTCACTTAGTCTACATATATTCTTTCACATTTTTTTTTTTTTTTAATAGTTTTTGACTTGCATGACCTTAAAAGTTACAAACTTTGTCACACAATTTCAAAGCAGTATGAAGTATCAATTTTAATTAGTTAATTAAGCGTAAATCTAACCTCAAAGGATCTTTAGAGACGGTGTTAAAGGGGAATGCAGGGAATATTACTCAGTGTTCAAATTTTGTACACTGAGATGTTTTGAAGACTCTAAATTCTATCTCTTATAAAGTAATAACTATCATTCCCGGGAACCAGAATGCTATACTTATACTGAAGTTATTCCCTCGGGTAGCAGAAAAGCCCTTTAAGGATGATTAAAGATTAACCCTAAGGGAGCAAGCAATGTAGTATTATTACAATAAGTGACTACGAGACCTTCCAGAAACATCAGAAAAGAAGTTAACTACTGTAACTAAAATGATTTTAAATGTTACTGTCTTTGGTGGCAATCAGAATTTCAGCTGGGTTTTATGCTTAAGGGCATATATAGTGATCAAAACTCTATAGCATCAACAAATATTTCATATTCATGTTTATAAATCATTTTGAACACTTGTATCAAATTCATTAAAGTTTGATGGAGTGAAATTTGATATTGATCAAGTTTAATCACTTCTACTGTAGGCAAATCGAGGAGAAAGACCCATTGCTACTCCAATAGCTTTGTATTCCTGAGAGAATTAGGGCTGTTCTCAAGTTACACATTGCCACAATACATAAAGAAATATATGGTAATTCGAAGAAAATCCCTCGTCTTTACCCTACGACTGGATTCAGTGAACAAAATTATTTTCGGTGAGCTTTCAGTGCATACATCTATGGTAACAATGGAAAACATATTCCAATCATAACACTGCAATTTCATATCATACTCCACTCTGCATGATTAAACTATCCCAGTAAGTGATCTACAAAGTATTTGATTCAGCTATTTATGTTACAACATGTATGTTTCTGGGTGAAGCCATTCAGTTCAAAGGAAGAACTTCAAAATTAAATTTGAACGGCTATAGACCTTTTTAACAGCTACATGTCACCAATTATTAACAGTGGCTGAATATAAAGTCTAACACACATTCTAGACCATAAAGGTCAGTTCCTCGGAGGGGACACAAAACTCATCGAGGAGAAGGAAAGGAATTCTATGTCGTCAAATGGCATATATGTTTTACAAATTTGTAACAGACGATCTGTGCCAACTAAAGGTCATCCAAGCATACTTGTATTCAAAGTTAAAAAGAACAATTTTTGGTATTTTATTAGAATTTAATCAAAGCAACATGTGATTAAAATTTACATTTTGATATGTAAAGAGGTGCCCACATCATAATCATCATCATCAATTAAGCCTTCACTTTAATAAGCATTACAGAGATTTAGCATAACGTAAAACCTCAAGAGATAAATTTCAAACAATTGGTAACATTCTACATATCTCTGTGTCTGAGAGGGTTCAATATTAAATGTAGGGATTATGAAACATATTTTTTTTAAATAGTAAAGACTACTCGTGCATGTAACAATACCAACCAATGCATCCAAGTGCTAAACTACTTCCTGAGAGGTAGACACGCATGTTTTGTTTTACCCTCAACAACGTTCAGAAGTTAAACCTTACACTCAACTTGGTAACTTCACATCTGAATTAACAATACTGAACCAGAACACTAATTTGGACCTCAATTGTTTTGACAAATTTTTATGAGCAGAACTGGAAAATTAACCAATTGCTACCCCTTCACATTTCTCTTGGCCATTATACTGTACCTCCTTGGAGGCCTATGAAGCCCAATTTGTAACTATTTGCCGCCTGAATACCCTTGTTTTAATATAGTACTTAACCACATTTCACAACCCTAGAGGCCCGGTCACACTACAGCGATATTTTATCGGAATACGGTCCGATTTTTCCGATTTTAGGACGAAGAGTGAGGTTTGTGGTAGTGAATGTAATGGGTGCAGTGGAGTATTCCAATACCTACTCCAAATCTGAGGGGTTCTGGAACGGACTACATTATGAAGTGACGTCACATCGAAAAACGATAAAAATCGGAAGAGAAATCGGATAGCTATCCGATAAAAGGAAACGGAGTCAATATCAAAAGTTAGGAGCGGGCTATTCCACATCGGAATGGCTCAACATATAGCAAATCAGGTCCTTTATCACTGTGGCTAGAAGACCCGAACGAAAAACTGGCTGTTTCGATTCCTCTGGGAAAATCGGATAGTATTCTGATAAAAAATCGGTATAGTGTGCCTGGGCCTTAAACAAAAAAGGACACACAGACAAGAAAAGGCATTCGTTGTATTTAATATCTTGTAACACTTTAAGGTTAAATTTCAACTCGCAACTGCAAGAATAGAAGGATGTCAGATTCATTCCTACAGATTTCCTCAGATGTTTTTACCTTCTGCATTATTGAGAAATTAAACTTATAATGTAACAATAAAGTTACAATATCCCTACAAACTTTTAAGTCAAAACTGTACTAAATGTCTATAGACAGCACTGTACCAAAAAGATGTTAGTTCCAAATGTAATTAAACCCCCCCGCCCCCGCATCCCCCAGCCCCGCACAAACACCGCTTTCTGTTACTTACATCATCACTGATATTAAACTTCTTTTGAGAAGAGATTGTTTACAGCCGATCAATAACTTCATCGTGTTTCGAGAGAAGCATTCATGTGCAATCATTTCAATCGTTAATGTTATTCAAGTGCCACTTCCTTATCATTTTGCCACTAGCTATAAACATTAGAATAACATTGAATTATTTTGTTACCATAAACATTTCAAAACAATATACCCCCCCCCCACTCCCCCAACAAGGTTAACATTTTTCAAACAGTCAATTTCCACAAGTTGTTTTGATCAATTCTTCCTTCTTTTCTCTTTCATTCTGCAGTTTTGTCTTTCTTATCATCTCTTGAGGATCAATGGCAGATGGCAGGCCCAGCTACTGAAGGCGCAACAAATATTGATTACACACAGCGCATATCAATTGCTTTTAAGCTCAAGGCGAGTAGATTTGCATTTTCCGCAGTGTGATAGCTGTTCTTATAATCACCTGCCTCGCACATTTTACTTTACAATTTACTGTCGAAGGAGGCATCCATCTGTGCCTAAAATATCTGTTAGAATGGTACAGTATATATAAGAATAAATCGCGTACTGTCTTTCCTGAGTGTTATTATGCAAATATCTAAAATCAACAAATGACCACAGAAGGAAACGGTCACACAACTTCCTCACTAGGAGTGTCAAAGACAGATAGGATTTTGTTGAATATTCAGTAAGCCGAATCTGTGAATGCTCTCGGTCAGTGTTTCCTCTAAGAAATTTCCCATTGAGTCAAAATGGCTAATATCTGAATATTTGACTCACCACCGTCCTGGGGGATGGGGTCTAAGGGGAGGGGTAAAATTCCGGGCAAATTATTTTATTGAACCAAAAACACAATCGGTCAATGTTTTCGTGACTTTTCACGATGTTACATCTTGCCGACAGTATTAGTACCAGGGGCGTAGCCAGGATTTTCATAGTTGTGTGCACGACTATCTGAGCGGAGCGCCACCATTGGTTGGCGCGGAGCGTACAAGAAAATTTTTGGTTTTACAAACCCCCAAGATGGCCGGAAACGGCCCTTCCCGCGTGTTCATTCTGGTTCCCTGGCCTCTTGAGACACCTCATTCAATATCACTTTTAAACCCCAAAACAAACGAGTTAAAATAGTACGTAATTCAATACTACATAATGTATTTAAAATTAGCAAGGTACGTGTACAGAGTAAGCCAATAACAACAGGCAACAAAGTGCTGCAGCTCTATAAAGTCTGTTAATCAACGATAGGCTTATTTGACTGTGGAATGTTTCTCAACTGAAATATTATCTACGTAAACGGGTTCTTAACTAGATGTTATAAAACTGACAAGATCGGATCCTAGTCTTTTTCGGCGGGTAGAGTGTTGATTGAAACGGCACACAATAGAAATGACAGCCTAGATGACAGAAGAATAGGTCACCTTATTTAGCCATATTCTTGCTACGTTCTTGTCAATAGTTTTTCCTGTCTAGACTCTAAAACTCGTCCATCATGCTTATGGATTTGAATTATGGGTGTTTTAAAAAAAAAGATAACTTGGCTAAAAAAAGTTTAGGACCGGGCCTACAGTGCTACACAGGGCAACGCCCCTGTGTACTAAACATTGGTCAATCCAATGTCTGAATTTAAATTGAGGCATGGAACACTGAGCTTTATTTAAGCGATGATTGCTAAATAATAATAAATTAGTTTGTTGCATATTACGCTTTATTTTTACAAGCTAAATTTGGCTCAAATAGTGCACCACTTGCAATGCAGGGTAGGAATTAAGATTTGGCTTTGGGGGGCTATTATTTGGAAAATGAAAAGTTAAAAACGCCCCCTTAATTACCAGGGCTTTTTTAAGGTTTAAGGGGGCGCTCTTCCAAAGTTCAATCTGCTGTTCACGGAAAAGGTTGTAAGCATTCATCAGGATCAAAGCACAATTACCCTCTTCCTAGTTAGCAGCAACCGTATAGCAAATTCATTTAAAGTTTAACTGCCAAACTTTGGGATCGTTTAGCAAGTAACGTCAATCCACCTAATATATGACGAAAAACCAATAACCCATCAACTGAAATAGAAAACACAGGTTTACTTCCACTGAAGGTGCCCTTTCCTTTAATCATGGATTTTATTGTGTGTGGATAAATCACTCACCACCAAATACGAAACAATTATGCTGCTGAAAAGTAATCAAAGTTAAAACCTTCAATCCATCGCCACAGCAACGGCGTATGTAAAATACAACATTCCCTCTTTAAGACATGGCACATACCTTCCAAACAACTGCCGATTTCCAGCAAATTGAAAATTGTAAACAAAGCTACACATTTTTTATTTTTTTTGCAATCCGATGGTTAGGCTACATTTCCCATTGACTTAGTGTGGTTGTTAGGCTAACATGTGGTCGAAGGGTGCAGTATTTCATGGATATTTTAGTTCTAACTAACTGCGTCACAATTTCAGCGAATAAAGAGATGCTTAGACTAGACTTTCCCGTTGACTACGTGTGGTGTTTGGCTACCATGCGCGCAATAATAGCAGCAAGGAAAGTATGTAAACAAAGCTACGCAAAGTATTGATATTATTATTTTTTGGGCAAACCGATGGTTAGGCTACATTTCTCATTGACTTAGTGTGGTTGTTAGGCTAACATGTTGTCGAAGATTGCAGTTTTTCTTAGATATTTTTATTTTTTATTTGCAACACAACTTGAGCGAATAAACAGATGGCTAGGTTAGAGTTCCACGTAATTTGCCAGTGACTGTGCGGTAAATTCCCGGTGGTTGTGCGCAACCCTCCAGCACTGCTTCAAATTTGATGCAGGATTGTGAGAACTCTTTGTGCGATTCACGCTGCTACTGCAAACCCTAGCTAAAGCAAAAGCATGTCACAATTAAATTTACACAGACACCTGATATTACGAGGGCGATTTTCTTATATTTCTTTTTCGCCCTCGCAATTGTGCTTTCGGAGGGCTTTTTTTTGGCACTTGCTAGGGCGAATCGCCTGTCGCCCCGCTTATTTCTGACCCTGTTGCAATGTAATGTAAGGTAGGCTATACAGATAATATTTTTAGTACACTGGTGGCAGTGCTAACCATCGTAGTGTAGGCAATGTATCAGGGCACGTTACGTTATATGATTTAGCTTTACAGCAATCGAGCTAAATCTGCGTGACTGTATAGAAAAACATGGCTACGGTAAAGTTAACGATCGCAAATTTTAACATTTCTGACGATAAGTTGCAAACAATTTACAGTAATAATTTCTTCACTTCAAGTTGAAGTTCTGAACATCATGCCTTTTGAAACGTTTTTTTTTCTATTCACACTGTATAAAATTCAGGAGAAAATGAAACCCTCTTTTTTTTTCTCTCTCTCTGAACGCCAGTGCGTCAAATCGGCAAGCCATTGCGTCAAAATCGTGTCATAGCGGCTTAGCGGAAACACTGCTCTCGGTCACGTTTAGGAAACACTCTTTCAAACACTTGAAGAAATACAACAAAAACAAAAAAAAATACATAAAACATGGATCAAGCAAGGAATACTTCAAACTAGAATTAAGTGTGTTAAAGTAAGTAGGCCTGACGTTTTGATCCTAGCAGGATCTTCTTCAAAGGCTAAAATGAACTAGAATTAATTCAGGGGTATTAAAAAGGGGTATTAAAAAATTTGCTCGATCGTTATTATATGAGTAATGTTTGCCATGGAAGCAATTCTGAATGTTACTATCTGCTAGAAATCTGCTCTATTGTTTAAATTTAAGAATGAAAGGGGGGTAACCTTCTTTTAAGATAAAGAGTGTCGTTTGGAGTAAACTAATGATCATCGCAAATATAAAAATAATGTACGCATCACAACATGTAAGCAGTGCATATAAGAAAGACCTCATTAGCACCTCCTTGAGCACTGTGATAATCCCACTAATTGGTTGCATGATTATAAGTGGGTAATCATACCCCATTCCCACCCCCTCTGCATCCATACTTGACCTAATACTTTATAGAATGACCACCAATATCCCACAATACCCACAAATATATCTAGATAAATCAGACACACACTGCTGAATGACCCTTATTCCGGTCCCCAGTGGCAACCACTAATTAGGTATACAGACACGTTGAGAAAAGACCCAACGATCATTAATGAGACCGTTCAATCATCACAACTCTTGTTTACCTTCATAAATTTTCCTTTTTATGGTGAGAGGACTGACCAGCAGTGATAATGTTCACTGAGTCAAAACTGATTTCAACAGAACCGCTGAAACCATAACTAAAGAAATGAAAACTTCCGAGGGTGTATAAAGTTCAATGGAAGAGAACTCACAGTCTGGTTTGCATTGGTTCTGAGGTAAAAATGGACCGCAAAACTAAACTAATCTGTCTGCTGAATTTGTCTTGTTTGATATGTCGACCAGTGAGTGGGTATAGGAAGACAAATTATAACCTAACTTCAACTTTTAAAAGTTCTGTTAATTAAATAACTAAAGCTGCATTTTTCTTTCTTTTAGTTTTTTAATTTTAATTTGATACAAATGGGTAGTACCATCTTGAGACTGTCTATTGAATAGACTAGATATCTGAAAACATACTGGTTACTTTATTAGTTCACCAAAATTGCACCAGGGATGATGATAATTGCTGGGAGTAAGGATTGTAACCAAATATAATTAGGAGCATCTACCAACGGTTCATAGGCACATAGATCTCCTACTCAGACTGAGGGGTAACCGATTATGCGTGTATATATGCGTGAATTATACGGCTTAATATTTAGAATATTGGAAAAAGTTGCAAAGTCCCAGCTTTGCACAGAAACCGATTACGGTTACAATGTAACATTGTCACGCTCATTATGAATATTCGTATAAATAAATTTATATTTTGTATCACCACAAATGTTTACATCCCTTGAAAAAACCTGCTGTTGTTTTAAATAAATTAGATAACTTTAACTTGGCATGTACTTTAACTTGGCAATTAGGACAAGTCTCTGTTATTATCATCAATTTTGCTTAATATCATATTGCAGTTTGGTAATTCACCGAACCTTTTCACTACTTCATTGCATTCTTACAGAACATCGCTCAATCAAGTAACTTGACTAAATCTGGTGTAAATAGGAATATAGTCCATATATATGTATGTTTGGTATTGAAACAAAAGAAAACCGATCTACTTTTACACGTAAGCTAGTTAGTTCACATTCAGTCCACTTGCTTTGCATGCAGATGACATGAATTACATGCATAATTTATGCAAATTACATGTAAAGCAATATAGCAGAAGAGATTGCATGGCATAGGCAGACATCTAGCACAGTTACATGTTAATATGAAGAGATAATTAAGAATAAAATGAAGTACTAAATTTTAAATTATAAATATTTGAGTTTCAGCATGTGAATATATGGTGTCTATAATTCACGTTTGAAACAATTGATATATTTATTTTCAGATTTTGAGAGATGAATATTTAAATGGCATAATCTCACCTCTGGTGTTGTCTCTGAGATGCTGGTATCATATGAGCTGTTGCTGAAAGCTGGAGGACTATCTTGTAAATCTTCTACTATCACCGTGACAACTGTAGAACTATTCAGATATGGTGTGCCAGAGTCCTGACATTACCATAAAGAAAAAAATAATAATAAGCAAAGTGATGGCAACAACTTCAACATTTATGTGGAAGAAACCAAATGTCAACCCCTCCCCCTAGCACCCCCTCTCTAGCCCCCCTAACTCTTTACTATATGAAATATATTTGCGTGACATTAACATAATATCTCTCAAATCAGCTCACAGCTAAATGTAAGAGCAAAGACATTCATGCAGTGGTAACTTTGCTTCAACCTTTTTCAAATGTTAATTTTTCTTTCCTTAAAGAAGAAACAAATCCAGTAGTCGCCATTAACCTTTGCAAGAGAAACAGCAATTATGAGCAACTCCCAAAATAAAAATGAAGGGTTCCAGCTCTTTCAAGCCTTTGTGGAATATACCATGTGGTGCTGAAGTTCTGTCATATGCACAGGGCTTAAGACTTGAACAAGTCTAAACATAACTTTCCAGCACCACTGGTGTTTGAATGACAGTCCTGAAAATCTGTACATTTGCTTTCATCTACAGAAGTATTCTTGGTAGTAAAGAGCAGTTAGGATCCTGTCAGTCTTACCTGAGGCATTCAAGAGAAGCATTTAGCTGTGATAATTTGATGATGAGTGCTGAGTTATGGGGAGTAAAGGATGTGTGCATTAATTAGGGAATAGAGGATATGTTAAATCGAGCAATGATGGAGGGTGGCTACGTAGTTGGAACGACTTTATAAACTTCACTTTGAAGTTCTATTGAGATGTCTCAACCTCAGTGAATAGATGTATTTGAAATACCTTGGCTATAACTGTTATGAAGTACTCTTGAGCCACTTCAAAATCAAGATCATTTTCCAGCGTCAACCATCCCGTCGATGAGATTGCAAAGAGATCGCTGGGAACCTTGAACAAGAGAGAATAGTACTTCAAAGAAAGTAGGTGGGGGCGGGATGATGCATCCACCCAGAAGGAGGGGCATGAAAAGGGAGACTTAACTCAAATCTGTAGACTGCCAAAAGTGTAACTCTCAAACATTTCTGAGGCTACAAACTTCACTCACCCCATACATATTTTTTTTACATGCACAGGGATTATAAAATTTGAATTTTCACAAAAATTCCCGATGGCGTCCATGATTTTCATTGACCTGCTTTAACATATGATGCAGGTTATACTTATCATCACTGTCTCTAACTCAAGACATGGTAGATTGGATAGAACCTATTTTGGTTGCCTGGCTAAGCACTCGAGCCTTCCCAGCAATGGATCACAGAAAGCTGGTCTGTGATGTCATATCTCCAAATGTTCTCCAAAGGCTTTACTTTCCTATTATAATCTTCTTGTTGGTTTATTTCTTCAAAACCTTGATACCTACATTTGGAATGTATGTATAGCTTGTCAAGGGTTTCTGTATTTAGAATTTCTTCCCAATGTGACATTTTTATATATACATTATTTTTACCTCTGTGAATAAGTGAGGAAAATTTTATAAAGACAAACAAAAACGTTTACATCTGAATTGCCGTGATGACAAATTCATTTTGCTGTTGTTACCAGATGCATTGATAAAATACTGCCAAATTTGAAGAAAAGAAATTCATGTTTGCAATACAAAACGCTATGAAGATGTGGGTTTGACCGAAAAAGATACAGAAAATTTCTGGCATTTTGATTATGCAGTCCACCTCAACCACGACTCTCTCTGATCCCTTGTCAAATGAGCAAAAAAGCACCTCAGTATTGTTTCATAAACATGTGACAAACATAGGGGCAAGAGGGGTGGGAGGGTGGCAAAGGAGAGGGGAGGGGAGGGGTTGAGGCATGGCAGTTCTCACTTATACAGAGGTTATATCCTCCCCCAAGATGTGGTGCTACCACTTTTCAGCCTGATCCATTCTTAAACATTAATAATCTAGTAAGTCTATATATATTTCTTACTGCTGCAGCTGTGTTGGCTTCAATCTTCTGAACAGAGAACACCACTATCCCATTAATTCCCTTGTCCGCATCGTCTGCTATGACCTCAAGCAAGCGGATACCCGTGGAGCTGTTCTCGGTAACATTGATGGTATAATTAGCTTCAAAGACGGGAGCGTTGTCATTCACATCTTCCACCAATAAGAGTTCGCTCATCGATGCCTTAAAAATGGATGGGATAAAAAACAAAATTTCTAACAACAAAACAACAACAATAAAAGACAATTGTCATGTAAAACTGTACATCAACATGAAACAGACGCAGAGCAACTATCTTTAAGGTTTGAATTGGGCTCCTTTAACTTAACCCTGTTTGTGATTTTGCAAAAATGTAAAACTATTTCATAGTATGTTGTGTATCATACTCACCATTGCATAAAATTACCTCTCATATAAAACTTTATTGTGATGCATACAGTAATATTTTGGCGAATATATGAATATCTGTCCCATTTTAATACTTCAATACTATTTGTGCAATGTGTTAATATTAGTCAGTTGTGTGTCCAACACAAAGTTTTCTGCATTGCTAGCCTCTTTAAAATGAAATACTGCTTTCAGTTGCAACAACACCCTGAGAAATGTTGGAATCTTTGACACTACCAATTTTTTTTTCTTCCTCTTATACAAACATTTCAAATACTTACTGTAAACTAGCTAAATAAGGCCTACAGCAATCTTCATCACAAAAGTACATATCAATATGCCAAACCTACTTCAGATATAATCCTGGAATAAAAAAAGTATGTATTGGTTTATTATGAGGGTAAATACACCTTTTGGAAACCTACGAAATACTCCGACAAATAGGTCAAAAATGAACGAGCAAGTTGTTTACTTGAGAGATTCTACCGAGAAGTGAAATATGATAAACCTGTATTTTCTGTTAATAAAAAACTGAAAACTTTGACACAAATAACAGCTCACCGTTTGATTGGTCTCATCACGGATTCTGACATCCAGGAAATAAACTTCGTTTTGCTTCGGAAATGATGGGGCAAAAAGAGAGGTGGAAATTTATTTAGTGTCATAAATGTTACAAACACTTGTGCAAAATTGATGGAGATCGATCATATTTGGAAAAACATTGATGAATATTATCATAACAAATTTTAGGGTTTCATGGCTCATAATCAGATTTGAATAAACACACAGTCTTGTACTGTACCTTTATATGTACTTGTAAAGAAAATATTAATATCTTCAAGCAGCAAAATACAAAATCAACACACATTGGTATTTTTTAGGACAAACAAACCATTTTATTGATTTGCCTTACACAGTGTTCAACCATCAGAAACATATTTTAAAAAACAAATTCTCCAGTTTGAAAGAAACATACTACATTTGTGGTCTTCCTACCCCCTCTTGACCTCTCCCATCCCCCCTCCCTCTCCCAACCACTACCAATAGATTATCTTGCCCTTCCCCACTCCCTCCCCCCCCACCCCAACCACCACTAGATTCAACTATAGAAATTTTAATGCACGTGTCACTCTAAACAATAGTGACAGCCTCAATGACTTACTACATGCATTGGCTGGCTGTATCAAATATGTTTACCTTTTCATTATAGTTCATACATACAGAACTGACAAGAGAAAACTGGCTGTTTAAATAACACAAAGCGCCACAATAAAAGGATCCTCGATGCACGGGGGAGGAGGAGGCCGTAATGATTTAATCAGTGTGCATTAATATGTACTCAACTTTCATGGACAGCTATATAATTTACAGCTCGAAAGGTAATCGACTCTTTAATAGAGCTGCATTTAACGGTGATGTCAAGGATTCTGATAAGAATCCTTTCTACACAAGCATCAATTATTAATACTGCTTGGTGTTGCATGGATGGATTGATATACAGGAAATAAAAATATTAACAATATTTGCAGTGTTTAGAAGCTACCTTGAATACAATTTCACGCATTATGATCAGATGTCCAGATATCGTGCTTATAAATTTATCTTAACTCATGAATTGACTTCCCATAACGGACAATTTGGCAGAGCTGTTTATTGGTTTCATCGGTATATCCAGTGTCATCGACAGATATACTTAATACAGCTATGACTAAATTGATAATTCTCATGGCCCGCACGGGTTTTTGTCAAGGATTTCTGACATTCTTCTCTCTGCATCGATTAATAGGCTACTACATTTCTTGGCATCGCATGAAGCAGAGATAAACCAATTTTGTTATTAAGACAGACTAATAGCCTCAAGTGTTTTATAAAAGCACTTTTCTTTCGGCCAAACTGCACGAGTGGAACCTTGAACTAGTCAATCACCCAGTGTGTCTCGATGCAAGTTCATCCCACTGGTGTGCATGTCTTACATGATTGTGAGTGCATTTTATTGCTTCATTCTTTACACTTTGAATCGGGGACTCCACATACAGTACGGATTACGCATGTAAGGACCTACACAACAGCGCCCTCTGTCAAAATGCTGGACAGTCCCGTATCATGGATCCTGACATTTGGATTCGATTACAGTATTGATTGCATTTAAAGCTTTGACAAATGGTAGGAATAAAATGCCTGTTTAAATTATGTTGCTATTATGTTGCTATTGCAATGAAATGATAGCTGTGGTAATTGAGCAATATACTTCATTGGTCCACTACTGTAGCTGCCAGCCATAAATACCAAAGTGATGTTTTATGAAAGGTATGCACTTTTTGTGTCAAAAGATTGGGTGAGGTATCCACAGTTTACATGTACACCGTATCACAACAGCGTAAATTAGCTGTACCAAGCTATGAATTTTAATTAGAATATATCTTTTTTAAATATGTTTGACAGTATGAACCAACGGCTGAAGTTGTGACTTTAATGATTTGTATACATTAAATAAATTACATACCTCCCGGTCAAGAGCTTGCGCAAGTATTAAACGACCTGTTGTACTGCCGATGGAAAAGAGTTCCTTTCCATTAAAATCTCCAAGGAAGAAAAAGACAGTATCCCCATCACTGTCCGATGCCGTAAAGGTGTGTAGCAGTGTACCTTTGAAGGCATGATAGAGAGGTTTGTTGTTATTGGAGGGTAATACAGTCTGGATTAAGAATATCTCAAAGCCTGACATATACCAGGACAAAACTATTCATTTTTTCTGTATATATTTATATTCTTCAATCTTTCAGACTGATTTTGACATTAGTTAGTAAGTCCTATTATTAAACGGTAATGTACTTCCTATTCAGTTGATAAATCTGAATCCTGTTTAGTACCTACAATGAGCATATGTCCAACTTAAGGGGAAGGGTAGAGGGACCTCTAATGATCCCTCTCCCCTTCCTCTCCCTCCCCTCCCTCCCTTTCCTCCCCTCCCTCTCCCCTACTGGCTGTGAACTACCAGTGTTGACTCTCTTTCTAACTAATCTTGTTTGGAATGAATTCTCATGTTTATAGTTACACATCACATGAGTCACTGTATCAGCATACCTGAGCATTCTCATTTTTTTTTTAATTCCATGCAAACTCGAAAGAAAATTTAGCTTTATATACAATACCTGGCAATGTGTCCTCTGGAACGGTGTCTATTGAGGGGGAGTCAGTAAAAAATGGAGGACTGTTTGGAGTAACTGAAAAGCAAGAGCAGAAACAAATTTTATTAGATTTAAAAAAAGGGAAAGAAATGTGTTTTATGTACAATTTACAACTGCCCTCAATTCTAACTGATGATTGCACACCTCACCGACACAGTATAATACACGTATTGTGGTAACATTGTAAACGATCTGTGTTTTTACCAACATCGATGTCATGGTGTTGTGCCATACACCCTGACAGGTTCCACAATGATATTATGTAGTGCTCTACGAACATTAATGGGGTGGCTAGACTTAACAAACATGCTATAATTGCATAGAACTTGGCTACTCTACAATATGGCTTGCCTACAGTACAGTCAGGTGGCCAGTCAGCATTGGTTCTGATTCCACTATGATATCATGTAGAGCTCTACGAACATTAATGGGGCGGCAGACTTTACTCTAACATAACAAACATGCTATAATTGCATAGAATTTGGCTACTCTACAATATGGCTTGCCTACAGTGGTGGCCAGTTAGCATTGGTTCTGATTCCACTATGATATCATGTAGAGCTCTACGAACACTAATGGGGTGGAACACTTTATTTTAACTCTTACATAACAAACATGCTACTGTATAATTGCATAGAATTTGGCTACTCTACAATGTAGCTCAGGCTTGTCTACAGTGGTGGCCAGTTAGCATTGGTTCTGATTCCACTATGATATCATGTAGAGCTCTACGAACACTAATGGGGTGGAACACTTTATTTAACTCTTACATAACAAACATGCTATAATTGCATAGAATTTGGCTACTCTACTGTACAATATAGCTTGCCTACAGTGGTGGCCAGTTAGCATTGGTTCTGATTCCACTATGATATCATGTAGAGCTCTACGAACACTAATGGGGTGGCAGACTTTATTTTAACTCTTACATAACAAACATAATTGCATAGAATTTGGCTACTCTACAATGTAGCTCAGGCTTGCCTACAGTGGTGGCCAGTTAGCATTGGTTCTGATTCCACTATGATATCATGTAGAGATCTACAAACACTAATGGGGTGGCAGACTTTATTTTAACCCTTACATAACAAAAATGCTATAATTGCATATAATTCTGCTACTCTACAATATTGGTTTGTGGCAGCTGTTCCCATAAATAACCTACATAGTTAATTTAACTAATTCAAACCCCTCCCATACCCCATTCCCATCCACCTGTTTTGCTCAAAATGCTGCACTACAAAAACAAGAATGGTGTTTAAATAAGCTTCTTTTTGTTAGCTGGTGAAATGAAAGTCTATTTTTCTATACTTCTTACTTGCAAAATATGATCAACTCAAACAGTAACTGTTCACAGCATGTTACTTTAAAAGTTTTCATTAATTAGCAATTTTAAGGTGCAAAGACACTTATTACTATTTAAAGAAAAGCAGCTTTTTGCATAAATGTGTCTTTTTGTCTTAAACACTAAAATCTTTTATCAATATAGCTCATATTAGCATGACTATATAGCCAAGTTTCCCATTTGACAGAAAAGTGGAGTAAAAAGTCCAAAGTTTGACATCTTATGTAGATAATAACAACAACAACAACAATCATAATAAAAAATAATAAATGTTATAAATGTTATAAATAATGTTCGTATATACATCTGGAATGCTACTACATGGTATCTACATTAACATATCATGTACCGTTTTCAAGATAGAGGAAACAATATTTGTTACATCGAGTCTGCCTCATTTAGTTTACGCTGTCCCTGTTTGGTACCATTTCTTATTAACTTGTGATAAACAAAGAATGAGAGTTTCTTAAAGTATTGTGCTACTGTAAGATTTTTAAGTTGGACTGTAAGAACATTACTAATAAGGTTAACGGTGCAGCTAAAAGTGAATTTATTAGAATCACCAGGAATATTCATAGAGATATTGAACACCCTCTTAATAAAGAACTGAAATCTTTTTTTCTACAAACTAACTATAAGGCAATAAAACCAAAATATAGGGTTCAAATTTTCAAAAAAGTCATTTGTATACAGAGAGAAATGATTTTATTTGATGTAAATGTATCTTGATTGATATTTCCTTATTATTCCCAGTTGACTTACATTTTGAAACCTAACCTACAGTATGTTACTAACCTTTTTAAATGCCACTTTTTTATTGCCTTTAATCGCTTTTCTTTTATTGTTATTTCTATTGTTATGTATCATAACTTTTTACACTCTACTATTTATAAATTGTATTTTATGCTATTTACATAATGAGGAAGAAGCTGCTGTTATCTCGCATTGACATTTCATCCATCTGAAGAAGATATTTACGAATTGAAAATACTCGAGATTCATTATGGTTTGTATTTTGTCATAGTATTAATTAAAGATCAGCCAAAAATTTACTTAAAAGTGTAAACTGAAACTGAAACTGGAACTGAAACTGGAACTGGAAGGGTGCTCAAGGCGATGGGAGAGAAAAAGAGAAAAGAAAGCCAAAAAACGAATGACTGATACTGTACAGTGCTTAAAGTATAGGTAC
The DNA here is from genome assembly GCF_037975245.1 of Apostichopus japonicus. Lineage (NCBI taxonomy): Eukaryota > Metazoa > Echinodermata > Holothuroidea > Aspidochirotida > Stichopodidae > Apostichopus > Apostichopus japonicus. Next base: position 9,558,492 of record NC_092566.1, on the reverse strand, counting down.
ATGAACATGTGTGTTTGTTATGTCACTCTGAAATGTGTCTGACGTACACTTGACCAACAACACATGGAGGACTGATTCAAGTTCATTAATGAATTTACTCATTAACCTTCATTCGGTGGCAAAATCCAGGCAGATTGCCTCAGTGTGATCAATTGTTATCATTTTTGGGTCATAGTTTTGTAACTTGTTAAAATTGTCAACCATGCAAACTAGAAAAAAAACACTGCTTTAAGGGAGTATTCGGATTGTCAATTAATATTATTTTTTTTAATTTGCATAAAGGGCACAAACAAGATATGACAGGTGTGTTTGACCTCTAAACACGTCCCGATTTTGAAAGTCTAAGCATAAAAACGTTTTTCAAGCGGCACTACCTTCTGTTGGGCTGATACATTCAGTCAATGACCTCTCCTTGACCTCCTTTGGCTCCTGTATGTTACTATCAACTTTAAGACCAAGCCGATGTTACTTAGAAGCAAACAAATTTTACAGATAAGTATGTCTTCCTTTGTGAGGTTTTTGGAAATTATTTTATTCCTTGCTACCAGTTCACATTCCTGGGTTCTCTGAATGGGAAAATTGTGGCAAAAATGGTGGCTCAGTTGAGCAGACGATAGGCCTATCATATGAGGATGGGGCTAGGCCCTCGTCTAAGCCTCCTAGACCTATGTAGTTAACATACAAAGTACCTTGTCCAAAATAGAAATGATATTTTGGGAAATACTCCATAAGTTGGAAAAGTTGCCAACCATGCAAATTCAAAAAGCAGTGCTCTAAATCTGTTTGCCAGTAGTTTTATAATATATCTGCATGAATCTCAAATACTATAGAGTAAAATACTCATTATGCAGCCAATAAACCAATAATGGAAAACTGAAAAATGATAACCAATTTGAAAAGAATAAAGAAACTTATCGAACAGCTCCTCCGGTTCCTTCTTCATCACTAATTGTTTATTTAATTAAACATAGATCTTTTCCAAATGTTCCTCATAAATGCTATACCATTCATGAATATTTCAAACAGATGCTAAGTCAAATATAAACAACTTGGATGGAAAACTAACTAGAAAATTATAACAAATTTGAAAAGAACATGAAACATTTATATGATAGAATTTTTCTCCCCTGAAGGGCATATGTATCAATTTCAATATCACTCATTCAAAGTCTTTCCATTCCAGATCAAATTTAAGACTCTGCCATTATTGCACATAATGGAATAATCAACCACTAATTATAGCCTTAAGCGTCAACAGTCTTTTGGCCCCAAAATCCCAAATATTAACATAATATGCTGAATTTGCTCAAATTTTGTTAATGTGAAATTCTCCCTCGAAATTCCAAATGTTCAAATTCTGCCCAAACAAGGAATTAAAGTCTCAGTGATCGGGTTCGACCGACATTTGATTGAGGGTGGAAGTAAAATAAAAATATAAATTTGAGCATGATCGAGTGTTCAGTGACCTGTTTTTGTTTTTACTTTGGAAGTTTCTCGTATACCTAGTGGCAGTAATGCATGACATGTAATATATCAAATGATTGCACAAATTTAGACTAGACATATATTGCTACTGTATGTGTGCAGTAGGTAATTTGGTTTATAGTCTTGTACAGTGATGTAGCAACAACTACTGTATCAATTGCAAAAGTAAAGGCACAGAGTAGCTATTGTTATCTGGGCAAAATCATAATGAATAATGATCATAATAATATTAATAATAATAATAATTTTCCTTATGTCCTGATTTATTCAATTAGGCCTTTTTTTCGATTCCGATTCCTTTACCCCATCTGTTTTGCTACTTATACTGTACATGTTCTGTACTAGCAAAGTGTTGTTCTGAGTAATATACTTCAAAAATGAAAGCATTTATGTTACAAATCATAGCAAATTTCTGATCACATTGATGATAAACAATAACTAAATGAAGGGGAAAAAAATAATAATAATAATTATAATCATAAAATTAATAATTATTATAATATTAATAATATTAACAATAATTATAATAATTAAAATCATAATAATAATAACAGCTAAATGTACAGTGCACAATACAAGCAATGACAGTTCTTGTACTTTTAAACATATAAGTAATTAGCATTTATTTGGCTGGAGTCAGTGCATTACAAACACAACAATCTGGTGTGTTTAAGATTAATGGCCTTAGCATATAAGTCACGAGATGGGTGTAACAACCGTTAAACCACCGAAACGTTGAACTTTCGAAATCAATAGTTGTAGCCTACAAGACAGACACGACAAAAGCAAAATTCTGTTTACAAGCAAACAGAAGAATCTGTGCACATAAGAGAAGTTTTTTCTAGATAATAGTCTTTTGTGGAAGACAACACCAATAAGAAAAGGGAGAACAGGAAAGGTGACAATTTGCGCAGGTCACTACATTCTTTCAAACGCTGACGTGACTAGGCGGTTGCACTGAGTCAACTATGAAAACACATCCCATCTGATAGGGTGTCATGTGTCCTTTGTAAGACAACAATAGAAGGTAACCTCGGAAGGTCAGCAAAAGAAGCCATGACGTATGATTATTCAAAAGACGTGTAAATATAGAATTATCAAGACACTTTATTTTTCCTTTCTTGCCAAAAAAAAAAAAAAAAAAAACATTTTTTTTAGGTTTGTCATGATCACAGGACAGAGGAAATGGATATAGCCCAACCCCTTTTTGAAATTAAATACTTATATAAGTTGTGCGATTCCACTAAAATTATGACCATAACTTGAAAATATAGAAAACCCTGGCTTAATATCCGAGATACTGTATATATCGCCTGTGTAGGTGGTAATTGTCCAGAAATGAAAAGTATTCTGGAAAAAGAAATGTTTCTCATATACGTTTGTGTTGTTTTCTGTATTGTCTGGGTACATGGGACAGTTTGTTTAAAAATCATGTGAAGTACGTTACTATGAAGTTAAAGATAGTCAGTTTAGGCCCAAAATTATGGCCCGCTATAATTACTAGAAGTTTTCAAAAAGTACTTTCCTGCAGGTCTTTACTCTTCCAAATTGTTCTCAGACATTTTTAAGGAACACACATGATGACTGAATGTCCTTCTGAGGAAAATTTCCTTGAACGTTGTAGTAAAATCAGTTCAAGAATTTTGACCATGGTGACCATATTTGAATATCTAGCATATTTGGGGCCAACACAGCATAACTTTATATTTTGGTGTCACATATAAACAGTACAGTACAGTCTGTGCTAAATTACAAAACAAGCTGTGTTTGTTGATGGGGTTTAACGCATCTTTACTGGACACTTACCGTCCGTCATATTTTGTACATACATACTTTCTTGGAATTCATACTTTTTTCCATACTTTTTTAAAAGATGTTTCCTCTTTAATCTGTAAATAATGAAAATAGTCAAGTAGATTGACAAGCCACATGTTTTTAAGAAATAAAAAAAATAAAAAAAGTTGCTATCTCTGTTTTACTGGCAAGGGGCAGAGCACATGGTAGATGATCAGGGTAGAGGAGTAGGGTAGAGGAGCAGGGTAGAGGTACAGTACAGGGTAGGGGAACAGGGTAGAGGAAAAGGGTAGAGGAACAGGGTAGGGGAACAGGGTAAGGGAAATGAGTAGGTTATTGTAGCAGAATTGTCAGGTAAGCAGGTAGTTTTGCAATTGAGTGTCCTCAGAATCCTTGGATAATAATTTGGAAAATTCAAAAGTCTAGACTGCAGAAAAAACATATACAGTATGTACGCAGTTCTGCAGTACAGTACAATTACAGGTCTACAGAGGAACGGTTGGATTTCTGTTACTGATTGTCAAGGATCTCAATGAAAGAGGTCTTGATAATCCAATTCTTACTGCATTTGCTAAATCATATTTCTTAGAAATTCCGATACAAAAAAAATTGTCAACTGAGCATCTTAAGTTACAAAAAAAAGCTGCTTCTGACTTTTTCAAAAGCTTATTTGAGCTGAAACTTTTAAAGGGATCATTTAACTCCACCCTTTCACATTTCTTCTTTCTGATGGTATTTTTTAATGATACAGTTTTCAATAGAAGCATCACTGCATGGTGACTATAGATCATGAAAATCAAAGCATGCTTCAAACGGTCAAACAAGATCAATTATCAAAATTGTCAAATTTGACAAAAAATTTTTGTTCAAGAATTAATTCAAGTGAAGAGCTACTATAGGCCTGCAGGTATGAATGGGAGTGTAAAGAGGGCTAGGGTGGCATGGAGAGGGGTGCAATGTGGTGGCATGGGGTGAGGTATATTAACAACAATTCATAACATGTTCTTCTTGCCAACCAGTGTAAGTTTTGCTGCATTTAGTATTTCTTTAAACTTTGATACAAACTATACAAGACAGGAGAAATAATCAAAATATTCAGTAGCTCTGGGACAAGATTTATACAGGGACAAGTTCATTTAGTAAATATGATAAGAAAAGCAGTCCCTCCAAAGATTACAGTATATTTTAAAGTATAACTAATCGGGTGGAAGAGAAATTTTGCAATAAAGTTTAATGTTCTTGATGTAATTTGTGTCAAAAACGAGGAAAGAAAAGGAAATTAAATTTATGCCATGCTAACTGAGTCCATTGATTTTCCTGTACTTTTAATAAATTGTTAACATTAGGCGATGCTTCATGGTACGACACCTCTCCAACACCTGCAAGATGCTAATTATTCACACCGTAGGGTAAAATAAAAATAGAGAACTTAAAAAATATATAATACTAACACTATCTCTTGGCAAAAATTATATTCAAAGTCTACAATTATATACTGAATGATTTTTTAACCTAGTTCAGAAGGAAAGTTTCATTGGTCAACCGTGATCAAACCAATGCTTTAATTGAAAAGGTGTAATTAAAAAGTGTTGAAGAGACAATGGGAAAGAATGCTGGTTTTTATAATAAGATAGAGAAAGTACAAAGTATTAGGGGTCAAAATAAGTTTTCACTTGTAAACGAGTACAGTACTCTTTCTGACCAAGTATGTGTGTCCACGGGGAAGTATCTTGGGGTTCACGACATAGGCGTAGGAGCTCAATTTGATTAGGGGGGACTGTAACGACTTGCCCGAAAAGCTTACAGTAGAACTTTATTTTAGATTTTTTTAAACTATTAATTACATTTAGCTACATCATTACAATTTATTTTCTTTCAGTAGGTGCCTGAAACATTATCAGCATATTGCCTGAATTCTCACAAAAATATTTGGTTGGGGGGCTGCAGCCCCCCCCCCCCCCCACAGCCGCCTCCTACGCCTATGGTTCATGATCAGGTCCATTCTGGCGCTTTCATTGGCTATAATTTTCTATCTTTACATGAAAAACGTAATAGGAACACTTTTTTTATTTGTTCAAGGTCTGATTTTTTATAAATGTATATTGCATCAGCATGCAGCCAATTGCAAATTACAGATGAAATATGCAGGATGTTGATTTGTTTGCAGTAGGCTGTGCTAGATATATTCCATGCAATTACCACATTTGTGAACATCACAAGACCTTCCAAGGAAAGATGATGTGCTCTAACCCTCCCCCCACCCACCCCCAACCTTCCTTTTATACAGGTAGTAGAACTGAAAGCTCCACAGAAAGTACATTTCAAAACATTCAAGGACTTAATTGTAAGGTGCTGAATACTTGTGAATTTCGGAGACTTGCAAGTATTTTGAGTACTTTTCTCAAATTTTCAATAATTTTTAACACGCTAAATATAGCAGCCGATACTGATGACTTTTGAAAACTTTCAAATGCTTTTGAAAACTTTCCAGTGATTTTATCAAGCAAACATTGCAGCCAAATTTGATGACTTTTGGTAACTTTCAAGTTCCTTTGAAAACTTTCCAGTAATTTGACATTTGGAAACCTTCAAGTACTTTTGAATTCTTTTGAAACTTCAAGTATTTTTCCATGCTAACATTGCAGCCAACACTAACTGATCACTTGTGATAACTTTCAAGTACTTATGCATACTTTCAAGCAATGTTAGCATGCCAAACTTTCATACCAGTAGTGATGACTGTATATTGAAAGTTTTAGTACTTTAAAACCCTTCAAGTACTTATGAAATTTCAAGTAATTTTCTTTAAAGAAATTTTCAAGCACTATATTGAGTACTTATGAAATCTTTCAATGCCTTTTGCATGCTAAACATTGTAGCTAATACTGATGATCCTTGATCAGTTAATAAAAAGTAAAATACTAGAAATTAGGTCAAAATCCGAATCCTAAATAGCTGTTTCTATATGGCAAAGTTATGGATTGTTCAAAAAATGTTGGTTGTATGTGCATTAAAATATGCCTTTATGTGTGAACATGATACAGTAATTATAAGCATGGGTGACCTTAAATTTTCTGCATGAAACCTGAAGATAGAGCAGTACACACCGTTAACAAGCATCGCATTGCGAGTTCAACCTGGTTAGCCCTCGCTTGGTTTATACCCGGAAAAAAAAACGGTGACTTTCCAGGTATCACATGATCTACAAAGTCTGTCTTCCTTAAATCTTAGCTAATGAAGCAGCTGCAGCAGGAATAAACTTCACAAGAGAGCTGTTAACACATTATTGTACAGTTGTACATGCATTGCACATAAGACTATTAACTTAAACCTAGCTGCATGGCTCATTGCATTGTGAAATTTCCCATACAACAGATGAAATCTTTGTAGATCGTTATAAAAAAAAAAACTGTCTGTCAAGTTTTTGAATGGATTTCCACCTACTGTGAACTGTTTGTAGAACTGCAAAATTCCCACAGAGAGCAAGGTTGTTAAACAAGTAATTCTACAATGCTTTTGTAGTCATTACCACAATTCAGACTATTGTGTCCTATTTTATTTCAATGACACTATTGTTTGCTCATTTTGATATTTGCAAGAAGGCAACTAAACATGGGAAAGTTTATACATCTTCCCATGGTGGACAATTAATAATAGATTTAGTTTGCTATGGAGTCGCTCTTTTTTGCGTCTTTTTCTATGGTTTTGCTCAAGCTCACTGATTCCACGATGCAATTACGGCATACATAACTAGCTTATCTATTCGAATCTTTCTTCAAATGGTGTGATATAAGTAGAAAAATTTACAACTTTCAACTTTGTTTTTCTCAAAGATATTTTCCGTTGGGATCCAAATAAAGCTTGCCCATAATATGAATATTTAAAAGCTAGTAACGTCATTGGCCAATACGTAAAACACCACCATGTTTGATTTGTGTAGATTGTCTATGGCAGTTGTACCAGGGAGCTGTTAGAGTCCAGCTCGCTGGTTGTACCAAGTTACAGTACCAACTCGACATTTTGAATCTATTTTTAGCAACGGCTCATAACTAAACCTGCATGTCTGATTGGTTGAATTCAAACTAGTGGGTTGGGAGAACGGGAGCAGCTCGATATTCATAAGGTTTGTTATTCATAAGGTTCATTATTCATAAGGTTCGTTATCCATAATTAGAAAAACGGTTCTTTAGTCATAAGGTCCATTATTCATAATTGGAATAAAGGTTTGTTATTCATAATTGACAATAAGGTTCGTTATTCATATTCGAAAAAAGGTTCGCTATTCATAATTAGAAAAAAGGTTTGTTCTTCATAATCGAAAAAAGGTTCCTTATTCATAATCAAAAAAAAAAGGTTTGTTATTCATAATGAGAAAAAAAGGTGGGTGCGTTATTCATAACAGGAAAAAAAGGTTTGTTATTCATAATTGAAAAAAGGTTCCTTTTTCATAATTGGCAAAAAGGTTCGTTTTTCATAAGTTGCCAACAGGATATTTTTTACATTACCTTTTTGGGGGAAGGGGGGGAGGGGGAGGATCGCACCGCCCTGCTTTTTTTTGGTGCTATTATTACTAAATGAATACTGGATCTTTTTCCGATTATGAAAAATGGACCTTTTGCTTTTATGAATATCGAACCTTTTTTCCGATTATGAAAAACGGATCTTTTCTTCCTAATATGAATATCAAACTTTTTTTCAGATTATGAATAACGGACCTTATGAACAATGACCCCTTGTTATTATGAATAACGAACCTTTTTCCGATTATGGATAACAAACCTTTTTTTTCGAAATAATGAACGTTATGAATAACGAACCTTATGAACAATGACCCTTATGAATAATGTTCCTTATGAATATCGGGCTGACCTCGGGAGAACTGTATGCGATTAATATTAAATGTGTAATTTGTCGGAGGACAGTTATCTGCAAATGTCCTTAATTACTCGCAAATTAATGCTTTTGGCAGGGAAAACTATATAATAACTAATATATGTAAAAAAACTTGATTGTAATAAATAAAAACAGAGGAAAGTTACAGGCACATGTGGCTCGATGATGTCATATTTAAACTTGATATAACCATCATCTTTAGCAAATTATGACAGAGATATTTGTGAAGACCAATGAACTCAAACAACTAAGAAAAATCTTGATTTGTTTTGGAGATATCCTAGTTTAATAGTCGTGAATTGGTAGCTAAAATTTTGAAAATCTGTGGTGTCATAGTGCCACTGGGATATGAAACCTTTCGCTATAGTCCTTTTATCTTAATTTTCATATTTTCAAGGTCGAGAATGTTATCAGTGTTGACAATAAAACTAATGAAACCATTCGATCATGCCAAGAGCTTGAATGTTTTAGATTTAGCATTTGTAAAATCCATCTCTAATACAGTAAAATGTAATAAATGAAAACAGAGAAATGTTATAGGCACATGCGGCTCAATGATGTCATATATATTTTAACTTGATCAAGTCTACAGCCTTATGTGTGTGTGAAAGGATGTTAAATCTGTCATATCTCCCAAATGGAATAAGGTTTTATTTTTCTTGTTCGGGGTACCCTCTTCATGTTTCTATCACACGAACCATTAATGGTTTGGTTGTGTCTTTCTTGAATTCTGTAACATATGCAGGGTGGTACTTACTGTAAAAACATATATAACGGCATATTCCACTCGAAAAACTGAATTATTACCGTAGCTGTCTAGAACTGATGGCAACTTAGAACTTACATTGTAAAAAGCCATTAAAAAATTAGGACATAAAAGCAAGAAGCAGGATTCAAAGCTTTATACCAAAAGTCTTCATTTTGTGATGTAAAATGAAGTCATATTTACTAGGAAGCACTAAATTGTCTGTTGAAGTTATTATGTACAGTTCACTGTATGTAAATACAGTACTACAAAGCTCAACATTTTTACAATGTAGACAATTAATGCAAAACGAAACCAATCCTTTCCACCATGTTGCTGCTTTGTAGCTACAGTACATAAGCTGTATAGTTGTTTGTCTGTAAGATCTAGCACAAGCTTTTTGTCAGATGATATATGATATGCAAAAGCAAACCACATTAAGAGGCTTATATTTGAACAAAATTGTCTATTTGGGATGAAAACGATTTCACGGCCCCTTTACTGCGGGTGGTACTATATCTAACCAGGACTCAAACTACTTTAGGACGGACGGTGGGAAGGCAACTTTTTTCTTCTGTTTTTATTATGGCAGAGCACCACTGTATGTTTTAGTCTTCAAACGTAGCATCAACACAGATAATTTTTCAAAGTTTGAAAGGAAATCCCGAGGCATTTTGCCAGAGTGAGAGAAAATAAGAACATGACAGATGAGACAGGAAACAAGTGTATGTCACTTTCTTGTACAAACTTATAAAACTCTAAATAAGACAGAAAAACCTAATCATATCGATTCAGCCCTGAATCTAAAATCTAAAATCTAGACCTGACATCTCAATACTGACTAAAATAGCTCTGTCTTCTGGGTGTAAGGATCACTAGAGTTCCAGACTATTTTCTGCAAAAAAAGCACTGATTTTTAGTTTGATGTTGAAGAGAATCATTACATGAGGGCACTTACAGCAACTTGATTGAAGGGGCAGAGCAGTTGATGCCATACATACAGTAGGAACAGCTGGTGATTTCTAATTGCAGTATATATACTGTACTGACAAGTGGTAGGGGCACGGAGGGCAATTGTTGCTATCATCGGTGAAAGCGAGTCCTGGTCGATCTCTACCCTGGATTGATCTTCAATTGACTACAACTCTGCTTTATTTTCTACTGCTATTCTATTTTCTTTCTATTCTTTACCTTGATCACAGTAGAATCCACCGTAACCATACGTACAACCGCAGGAAAACGTACCACCCTCTGCTATGCAGGACCCGCCATTTTTGCAGGGATTTTCTTCGCAAACTGGGAAAAAATGCAGGGATGATAATCACAGAATCGTAAAAATCTATGAGAATAAACGGAACATCCATTCGGCTGGTTTCACACTGCATGGTCGGCTGTCGGGAGGCAGCAAAACAGCAAAATCTTGCTGATCGGTGCTCCCCAACTGATCAGAAATTTATAACGTTTCCGACCAGCACTCTCCCGATCGCTAGTTCACAAGTTTAGCCAAGAATATAAGCCAAGAGACTGATGACTTTAAAACAGTGCTAGTTACTATCACAGACCATACTGCATATATAGATGAGCATTAAAAATGAAATGAATCATACATTATTAATCACAAATGTTAACAGAAAACGTAGTGATGACTCTAACATTTGACTAAATTGTACAGCTGTGTAGGCTATACTGTACAGGGAGGATTATCACAATGCCAATGGACCATGTTCACATAATGTCTCATTTCGCACTACAGTATTAAACATTAAACAGTAATTACTGTTACAGGCGATAAATGGAAGATAACAGTTTACCGCAAGGAAAATGAACCATACATACTCAGTTATTGTAATATAGGGTGCACTGACTTAAAAAAGTTAATAAGTATTGTTACTGTACATGCAGTGTGGACAATGGATGACTATATAAGGCTTGCAAATTAATAAACTATACATAATGTACAATTTATAACTGTTTAAGTGTGTTGATGACCTTAAAACCACTAACCACTGAACTTAACGACAGATAATCGATAAATGGATGATCAAAATATGATACTGTACCTGTATATACCACAAGGAAAATGAACCATGCACAAAACATTGTGACAGAGAATGTACAGATCATGACTTTAAAAAGTTCATAACTACTGTTTACAGACAATATATCAATGACTTTCATTCTGTACGGCAAATGAAACATTTACAATTTATCACTGTTGCTATGTCAGTGTGTTTATGACTTCAATATAGTAATTACTGTTGGGCCGTGTTGGCGATGATAAACTGCAATGTATATGGGTGTATGATATATCACATGGACTACAACACATTTGTATACAAGTCATTGCCACACTGGGTGAAATAACATTAATGTTAAAGCTGATATGGAAGACCGTATCAAAATGAACTTTAACCCTGTACAAATCACTTTAACAGACAGTTCACTAAAATCAAATAAAAACAGTAATATATAGCTGTAACACAGGATATAGTTATCACTTTTACATCTAGCAAAAATATGAACCATATGAAAATCACTGTAACAGACAGTGCAGTGGGTATAGAATAGAAACTGATGACTTTAAACAGCGAAATAAGAATAAATAAATATGCTGATATGACTTTAAAACTTTATGACCTTAAAACAGCAATTAAAGCCCCAATTTGCTGACATTACAGATGATTCAGATTTATGGATGACTATTAAGAGGCAAATTAAGCACATACTTTAATCACAATCTACACAGACGATGCACTAATGAATTGGACAGGTCATAACGTAATAAGTACTGGAGACTATACATGGATGACTGTCACATTGATGCAAATGAACTACAGTAAGTAAAAATCACTATAACAGTGTGTTGATGACTTTAGTTTAGTTTAGTTATATTAATTTTGGGATCTTTAGTATAATTGAGTGATATCCTTCCCAGACTCAACATAGTGCATGTACTGGTACAATAAAGGATGATCAGCTTTCAACACAGTTTATTGTTATACATATACCCTGATTGACACTTAAATGTACAGAAGGTCGGTAAATTGCACTCATGTTCAAGTGCATCCTCGCAATATTTATGTTAATATACGCATCATACAACAGTAGTACCGCAATTGAAATGAAAAGGTTACTCAATTTAGAGATGAATTTAAATTAATTAAACCAGAGAGCCCAAATGGTTAGTGATTCCTTGCCCACAGAAAATCATTTCTAAGCACTGTGCTTTCAATTTGACACATGTATCATTCTGAAGTTACTATGTTTACACACTTAGGTATAGAATTTTTAAGATCCATGTGCATTGACTAACAAATTTGTGAACCATGAATCACTGTATGAGTCATCAAGTTTACACATTTCACATTTTGACCTCTGGTGGCCCCAATGACCTTTGACCTCCAACAAAAGTAACAGGGTTCTTGTACTCAATACATGGGGTATCCACATGACAAGTATGAGATCCATCTAGGTTACCCTTCTTGAGATATCATGTTCACAAGGTTTTGACAGTTTGACCTTTGGTGACCCCAAATGACCTTTTACCTCCATCAACAACAATATGGTTCTTGTACTCAATTTGGGGCATCCACATGCCAAGTATGATATCCCTCTAGGTTACACTTCTGGAGATAGATGTTCACAAGCGGCATCACGCACACACACAATTATACACACACGTCACCACTATCAAGGATTCAAAATTAGGATCTAGAGTTAATCTAGAGACAATTTAAGCAAGTTCTGCTTTTGCAGATTCTTCCTTGAGAGCTCCCAAATGCCAATGGGGAGAATAATTTAATTAAACATGGTTAAAAGTGTTAAAACTAGTGACATTTCTAGCAGCCAATTAAATAGATCTTGCTTCTGGTGATTAATTATGTCAATTCCAAACTAGAAACGTAAATCATGTATGGCTGATAATCTTGCAGTTTTTCTTATAAGAACTCTTCCAATTATTTTGATACCTTGAAGGGTCTGTCAAAGCAGATATATTTAATATAATGTAAAACTTTATTAATTTCTCCATATTAGCCTGTAGACAGTAATCATAATTTAAAAAAATCATTAAAAAAATCATTAAAAAATCAAATTAAAACTTGTATTCTCTGTTGGATTCAAGTACTGGATAAACCATTCATTTAATAAGAAAACTGATTGTGTGCCAGGTGTGTTTCCTTTTTAAATGCAAACACATGCCATAATTGGCAAATTACGTTTTGAGGTACCTTGAGCTTGCCTCACCACTGCCTGGCTGAACTCAACCATGGTAAAACATAATCATGGATTGTTGGGCAGTCTGTGTGCGTGGGTGCGTTTGTTTTGCTATCTGACCAAGGACTTGAACAAAAGAATTTCAGGTCCTCGGTTGTGATTTCTAAAGAATCACCACGTCCTCGGAAGAATTCTATTGTATGGGGTATTGTTAAGGTTAGGGTACGTGGATTTGAACAATGGAAAATACAATGGGGTCCTCGGTCTGAATGTTATACAAACATGTATGGGTGTGTGTGTGTGTACAGCACATGACTACAAATGCATGGAATAACTTATACAATATTGCATCGAAAAATGCTGTGTAAAATAATCAAGCTGCAAAGATGTATAGCAGTTTTTTTTACAAAGGAACCATATTATTTTATAAGAGAGAAAATTCAAACACTTCAAAAATGCTACATGTATACACAAGATTTGAGCAATAAACATTTTGCCTGAAATGATCAACATTTAGCCAACAAGATTTATTTTGAAGTCTTGTAACCTTGAGGCTCAGGTTCAACATGTTTGAGTTTCGAGTGACAGAGTGGCTGTACATGACAACAACTGCCAAGTTTTCTACATATTTGATCAAATCATATCAAATCATTTTGCATGTGACGTATGCGAGCACCCATCGTTAACAGCAGACAATCTCTGTGAGCATGAGTCCGATTGTACGACGAACCGTCTTGTTGATTACGTAAAACTAGGTCATTACAGTTGTCTTCTTCAGTCAGGTCGTGAGAGGTCAGCCTTTAGGATTCCTTCATTATACGTAGGTCTCAATGGTTGTATGTATGTATTTTAGATCCTCCTGCAAGCAGGAACTCTTGAAGAAGCTTCATTGGCTTATCAAAGCCGCAAGCTGACCGAAGTCAGTCTCTCACATTCATATTTAACGCCCATGATTATGAATTGTCAATTGTCAACAACTCTGTAACTGGACAACATACAATAATCTTGGAGTGACTCTAACCGGGGGGGGGGGGGGGTTGTAACATACACTATGGCTCAAAGAATTGGATAATTGTTCCCAAAAAACATTATCTGTTAATTGCATCAGTCTGGACACTGAAGTTGTGCTATGTGGGAACAGCTAGCGAAAGTACATATACAGTTAAATGATCATAACTATCCACAATGATCTCTTAGTTGAATGCGAGGGTTAATTATCTGATTATGTGTGAAAAGTACATACCTTATATAGACATGTGAGAGAAAGGAAATGACTCGATTCCACTTACCTATGCCACACCTTGGACCACTGAAGCCGGCACGACAGTGACATATGACAACTTTCTGGACCTGGTCCACCTCACACGTAGCCCCATTCTGACAGCTGCTGGGAGTGCACGCTGAAGAAAATAGAAAAGTACAATTTATATATCAAAGAAAGAATAACCCAAAGGTTATAGATAGTGCTTGTCATCTTTGATCATTTACATTATAGCAATTTATGCATTATTTTAACCAGGTCGGATCATCCTCCAAACCCCAGGCTATAAATTAAATCCTTAAAATTCCTGTTTGTACTCGGGCTGTACGAAGGAGTACTAATCAAAATTTAAAACTTTGTGTATGTCACCATGGCAATTACTGCACATAGGTACATACTATACCACTATAGATCTGCAGGGATTCACTGCAACTTCAACAACTGTGTTCAAAATCATTGTAGTGAAATGTATTTTTCGTTTTTTCGTTTTTCGTATTGTTGTGTGTTATATAACATTTGGTAACTTTGTTTGACCATACCTCAAATTGTTAAGATTCAGCTGCATAATTATTTGCTCATGTTTAAACGAGAACCTTGCGTGATTGGCTTGTTGAACCCTCGTGATTTATGTTATGTAAATAGGTCCTTTTCAATGTCCTTTGATATATATTGGGCGCACACGGAAAAGGGACCACTGGCATTGGTTGCGTTTAGCCAGAACACATAAATTATATATTAAGATCTGAGATCCATGCGAAGCCAATGGAATGTAATGCCACGTAAGCAGTTGGTGATAGTGGTTGCTGGAAGTTCTCAACATTAAAGGGATAAAGAGGTATTTTGGTGTTTATATATTATAAGTTAAATGCTTTCTTCATGTGTATTTGATGGTTCATGTTTGTGCAATAGTGAAGTTTGTGTAGTTTTATTTATGCCAAAAAACAAATTATAAAAATGTTGTATTTAGTACTGTAAGTTTTCTATTTTTTGTATTTTCGATAGTTTTACGGGAGTTATAGTCATAAAACGAGTGCGGAGCTAATAAATTGCGGTGACTTTTACTTCTTGTTCGAAACCATCCGTCTTTTTGCGTCTTGCCACGACCGGTACAATCATGTTTAAAAATTCCTGCACATTACTACACAGGATGTGGCCAGTAGTAGTAGTAAGTTGAGTCTCGTCTATCCGACATGCTCTGTGATTAACCTCCGCCACGTATCACGGTCTTGTGCAAGGTTTATTGCTTCCTCGAAATTGTTAATGTTAACGTCCTTAAATTGCGACTTTATTTTTCCAAGCAAGGTAGTCCCGGGCCTTCCTACTGGTTTAGCAGTACAGTATGTCTCAATGCTTCTCTTAAAGCAACCTTTGCTGGAGCGTCCTCCTGGAGTCTTGCTACATGACCGAAAAGTCTCAATCTTCTATGTGCGACTATGGATGACCAAGGTGTTTGGTTGGTTTCATTGTAGAGCTCATCGTTTGATAACCAATTGTTATTGGTCCATCTATAATGTTGAAAATATTATGAAGTAGTCTCCTTTGAAAAGTGTCAATTTTGCGATCAAGATCCTTCGTTGTGCCCCACAGTTCGCAATTGTACAAAAAAATACTCTTTAATAAAGCCTCAAAAATCCTAAGCTTAATTTTCCGGCTTATGTTTTTGCTTTTGAAAATACTTGACAGTGTGTTGAAAGCACCGTTGGATACCAATTCTTCGGTTTATATATGTAAGGCCCTATAAAATGTCGCTTTAGCTTCATGTAGACAACATGATAATGCAATACATGTCAAATTTTCACTTCGAAATTAAGTTGTCTACATTCACCTTCTATTTTTGAAAATATTTTTGCTCAATCATCGATTTAAATATTGATATTGAAGTGATGATAGTGATCAAATTTCAAAACTGAAGTACATTCGAAATTTGCGCAAGTTTTTTTCTTTCTCTCAATTTGTCTAATTCAGACTTCCCAGTCATTTTCCACTGCCCCTCCTCACCCCAATTTTTGTGCTTTAAAAGCCACAGCAGAACTCAAGCGAACATGATCATCACATATAAGTGGCCTTTAATTATACCATTTGCTATTACTATCGAGTGATTAAACCCAAAGGGAAATTTTACATTCCTTCCTGCCGGAAAGAATTACTTTTCTTACCGTTATCATCGTTATGCTACTCTTTCTGTCACAAACAACTCCATCAAAAGGAAATGTAGACCATCCATGCCTACTGCATCTATTTTTGTACACTTCTAGAGCATGCCATCAAATTTTGTAACCATAGCAACAACATTGTCATGGACTTGCAGTACACCCTAGAGTTGCATTATCAATGGAGGTATGATGACTCTGCCAGATTATCAAGCTATCAAATTTTCATTTCCTCTCTAAGTATCGTTTAATATGGATATATCGACCGATAAAAAACAGGAGATCGTCCAAATTAAGAGGCCTAACGCTGTCAGGATTACTGTCTTAATACTTTTATCAAAACTTTTGAACCATAATGTCTCAAACTACTTTTCTGAATGTTGAGGCACTTCAGCTTTCATACTGCTGTGTTAAATTGTGTAGCAAAGGTTTCTCATACATTAGGCACTGTTTTTTCAAGAAGAAAATGTTGCAGCAGCTTCAAGATCTTGCTCAGCTAGGATGAATCAATATCATTTAAGTCCCAAAAGTCCTTACACTAGATGTACAGTGTCATTGTGTGTTGCCCTTTACAGCAACATGTATTGTATTTTAGATCCTTCTGCAAGCAGTAACTCGCGAAGAAGCCATCATTGGCTTATCAAAGCTACAAGCTGACCGAAGTCAGTCCTCTTAGATTCATATTTAATGTCCATGATTATGAATTGTCAATTGTCAACAACTCTGTAACTGGACGACATACATTAATCTTGGAGTGACTCGAACTCGGACATGGAGTCATTCTAATGAAAACTACCATTTTTTCATTGGTCGTCTGAGGCCAAGACGACTACAGTATGTCTGTTCCGATGACCAAAGTCAGCTGTGGGGGCATCAGGCAGACAACCGCTAGTTGTTTACATCCAAGTTACAGTAGATACAGTATAACTAAATAATGCATAAAGCCTTGAGTTCTATTCCCATTAAACCTATACAACTACAGTATATCTACTACAGTGTGCACATTACTCAATGTTCATTTTAAATATTACTACTCTTTTACCAAATTTGGTGTTCGGACAACCAACAAGTAAGACCAGGTTGTCCCAGGGACGACCAGGAAAAGGTCCTTACAGATTTGTCCCGACTCCCAATCCATTTTTATACTGGATACCACTCAAGAGATCTAATTGGTACACAATATATTTATAAGCAGCAATATTAAAAGTTACCAAGATTTTAATCCTACCTCAATTAATATAACATACATTTTAAAAAATAAAAAGATTTCATCCTATCTCAATTAATATAATATATAAAAAATATATATATGGAAGTTTTGGCAAACTTAAAACTTGTTTCTGGAGCCACGATATGTTTTGGGGTAAATCTGTCTTTTCCATAGGTATCAACCCTTGAAGTGACTGTAAGAAATTCTACAGTATATGTAGCTTTCAATTTATACTTCGGGGACTGCATGGGAATGCCATCTAAATAGGGAGCCATACCTGTACATGTTTTATTTTCATGAGGACTAAAAAACAGGCCCAGAAATTCAACTGTCCCCCAAATTTATGGAATAACCCGATTAGCAAAATTTTTACACTTGTGGGAAATGATCTCTAGTGATATAGGACATTTGTCTGGAGAGGGACGAAGATCATCAAAGTAATTTTTTGTACCAGTGATTTATAATGGATTTCATATTCCCACACAACTAAATTGAATTTTTAAACAAAATTTGATGGAAAAATGAAAAGGCCACACCTGTCAGATGGAAAATTCAAATCAGATTATATTTAAATACTGTCCAGAGATAAAAGCAATTTCTTATTTAGTTAGAGCTTGTTATCAGCCTTTAATACACATCTTTTACCATCAATTACACAGTCCCCTTGGGATGAGATTGTAGGCAAAAACTTACTGACAAGTTTGATCAGTTTTAATATCCCCACATTATTGGCCGGTGTACTATTTTACACAACTGAAAAATTACCTGCATGGAGATCGGCAAACACACACACAGAAAAACAAAACTAAAAACCACACACCAAAACAAAACAAGAACACACACACCAAAACAAAACAAAACAAGAACACACACACAAAAACAAAACAAAACAAAAAACATACACACAAAAACAAAACAAAACAAGAACACACACACCAAAACAAAACAAATCAAAAAACATATATACACACACCAAAACAAAACAAGAACACACACACCAAAACAAAACAAAACAAAACAAGAACACACACACAAAAACAAAACAAAACAAAAAACATACACACAAAAACAAAACAAAACAAGAGGACACACACAAAAACAAAACAAATCAAAAAACATACACACACCAAAACAAGAGCACACACAAAACAAACAAAACAAAAAAGACACACATCAAAACAAAACAAGAATTACACACACACCAAAACAAAACAAGAACACAAAAAAAAAAAATAAAAGCACACACACAAAAACAAACAAAACAAGAGCACACACAAAAACAAACAAAACAAAAAAGACACACACCAAAACAAAACAAGAACACAAAAAAAAAAAATAAAAGCACACACACAAAAACAAACAAAACAAGAGCACACACAAAAACAAACAAAACAAAAAAGACACACACCAAAACAAAACAAGAACACACAAAAAAAAAAAATAAAAGCACACACACACACAAAAACAAAACAAAACAAGAGCACACACACCCAAACAAACAAAACAAAAAAGACACACATCAAAACAAAACAAGAACACACAAAAAAAAATAAATAAAAGCACACACACACACAAAAACAAAACAAGAACACACACACACACAAACAAAACAAAAAACATACAAAACAAAACAAGAGCACACACACAAAAACAAAACAAAACAAAAAACAGACACACACAAAAACAAAACAAAACAAAAAACAGACACACACCAAAACAAACAAAACAAGAGCACACACAAAAACAAAAAAGACACACACCAAAACAAAACAAGAACACACACACCCAAACAAACAAAACAAAAAACATACAAAACAAAACAAGAGCACACACACAAAAACAAACAAAACAAAAAAGACACACATCAAAACAAAACAAGAATTACACACACACACACAAACAAAACAAAACAAAAAGCATACACACACAAAAACAAAACAAGAACACACAAAATAAAACAAATCACACACACACACACACAAAAAGAAAACAAAAACACCAACAGAAAAACTGTATCCACTCTGTCACAGCACATATATTTGATTAGCAAACATTGATAACTGTACGTATAGCTAATATAATGCTCAACTTGAAAAGAAACTGCCTGCGCCAATTATATAATAAATGTATAGGCAACAGGCAGTGTTACTTGTATAGATTCAAAGATACATGTACTATTGTATATCAAGTGGAGATCTGCTACCTACACCCTAACCCCCACCCCCCCCCCCTTCCTATTGTACCAATATGTGTTCCCGACCATATTTCTGTGTCCCTCTTACTCGCCCAGCAATCCTCCTACCCATACATGAAGTCTTGCAGTCACAGGACCAAACCTACAGTCACTTTCATCAAACCCTTTCTGGAAAAATACCATTAAAAATTCTGCATCAACTACAATAGGCAACTTGGAACTGCACAAATCTCTGACCAATTAACCTCATGAACTGTTACATCCTCTTAAGGGACATTGAGACATCTAGTTTTAGTTTTTAGAACCCTCCTTGGTACTAAAACAGCTGTTTTTCTCCTCAATTTTTTTTTTCAATCTAGACTGTCATAGTGAATAGCTATGACAACAATATAATAATATAGCTTCAAAAGGAAATGTGGCTGCAAGCACAATGTGCAGACAGTATTTATAGCACAGTATGCTGTGTTGACCCTATTTATGCCAGATTTTCAAAAATATGTCCACTTTTGGTCAAAATTCTTTATATAACTGTTTTAGTACCACCCTGGAGGAAAGTTTGTGTGTTCAGAAAGAATGTCAGTTAACCATGTGGAGAGTAAATACCTCCAGTAAAGTACTTTTGCATTTTATAGCATGCTATAATTTGTGACCTATACAGACTATCATTAAGTACGGTGGCAATTTAGTGCTCTAAGCTGTCATCTATATTAGGCACGCAACCTCTTGCCTGATGCATGAGTGTTCAGTATTTCAAATCAAAGAATTTCAAGCAAAAACTATAAACAATCAATAGTTTGAAATAATTAACAGAATCCTACAGCTACAAATTTTTAAAATTAATTTTTTTAACTTGAACGTGTACAGTACTAGTGTACTGGTCGTCTTCTGTGTTAATATCGCATCTGAATTTATATTTTATCCAATCCATGCATATGCATTTACCTCTATGCAAATCAGTACAATATCATGATATGTCCGACTTCAATTTAGCTGCACAGTGAAATTGTATTTATTTATTCTGTGCATTTATAAGACTTAGAGCTGGTAATTAACTTTGTGACTTATTGGTACCATGCATGGTTTCCCACAATAGGTTTTGATGTAAGGTTCATGCCTAAATGTCATCTTGTGATGTCATCTCTATCCAATTGTCCATATAGCAAGGAGTGACAAGAAAGGGGTCAGAGGGATAAAGCCCAGGGGCCAGGCCCGCAAGTCATTTAGGGAGGGACCTAGGAAAATATGCCATATAAAGAGATGGGCTTTCCATTTTTATTAGTTATATACTTCAAAACTAAAAACGAAGAGTACATAAAGTGGGTCAAGTGAAATTCATTGCCCTCGAGGTACGGATGGATTCTCTCCATTTACAGATGTGTTCTCAAGTTTAACATAATGTCGGTAGTGACATCTAGCATCTAACCAGCGCTGGATTATCCATATAGGCAGATGGGGTAATTGGGCCTATTATTGAAATCTAAGGTCAGGTATAGGGGGTAGCAAACCTCAAGGGACCTCCACAAAACACATCCAAGACAATACAGTCAAGATTGGCCATCTAGTACTTTAACAGAGGTTCACATGTTCATTATATTCACTCTTGCTCAGTTAATGCTGCAGGTCAGTTTACATAAGTGACAAAAAAACAGATTTCCTCCTCGGCAAACTGTTTACATACATTAATGCCAATCGTGTTAAATAGAACTTAATCGGCCAGACAGTTAATATATAGAGTAAACTCCAATAAGAGCAACTACTTTGTGAAGCTTGAACATTGATTATGCAACTTTTTTTTTTCCTAATTTTTTTTTTAGAAATAGTGCAATTTGAGGAAAGATGAGGAAAGATTGAATAATTTCAATTATCCATTAAATATTTCCATTTTGTTTTTAACAAATAATCTTAACAAATATATTCACTTTACTAGCAGTACCCATACCAGGGCTGGTGGATCAAGGATAAAGTGGATAAAGGAGGTGGCATATATTAGAAGCAATGAAATGTTAGAATCTGGAAAGACGTGGGTAGTAATGCCCCAAATTTGTTTGCAGACGCCACAATTGCTCAAATGTTAAAGACTGTACCTACATTTCCAGGTCAATAACCTCCAAAATTTGTCCCAACACCTTTAAGAGGATCGATTAAGATAAAAAACTTTTATTCAGATGTCAGTGCTCAGGGAATTTTGCACAAAAAAAAAAAAAGCTAGGCCAAGTGAGATCGTCTAAAAGAGGAATTTAGGGTGAATTGTAGTCTTGATATGTTATATTAACCCCCTCCTAAACCATTCTGCCCCCTCCCCACCCTAAGAAATAGAAATTTGCTAGGAAAGTTAATTTCTGCGGTTCAGACCGCCAAAAATCAGCTTTGGCTTTCATCCGATTGACGACCAAATGGCTGTTTACATCGAATTCAGATTGCATCGTAACTAAACAACCCCATATAAGGAAAAATTTATCACAACCGATCCCTTTCGAGATCTACTGAAATAAAACAAACATAGTATTAACAGGCCTGTGATCCACCTAAAGGGGAACTCTAAAGGGGAACTTTGCTGGTCCAAAGCTCAGGTGTTCCTTTCACCTACACATCTCTGATACATGCATGTAGTGTACATACTGTACATATTGGGTGCATTTTGTGCACACAACCACATTTGCTGTTCCAAATGATAATGAAGACCTGGTTTATCAAAGCACAACCAGAATATAAAAAATCCTTAAAAATTTGCCATGATTTGTTTTAAGACTGATAAAAGTGAGTGAATTGAATCCAGCTGACTTTTACCAACGTCCATATTTCATTACTTTGGACATAACAGTATAAATATTAATATGCCGTGATATCTACCACCCATGGAAGATTAATTTATTCACACAATTAAATCCCAGCCATGTAGAGACAACTCAATAATTTAGCAGTTTCTGAGCGTCATGGTTTATCTCTTAACATATCTCTTCAAATATATATGAAGAACATTGATCATAAAAAACTTGAAAAATCCCCATAGATCTTATATAATCTCCGTACAAATGGTTTCTCGTAAAACTCCCTTGCAGGACTATTGAAAGTACTGTCGTAAACTTTTCCCAGGTTTCTCTTTGAAGTTGTCAACATTATTTTAAATATTTATTATAACATTTGAGAGAGACATACAATTTGACAGACTTTTAACTGTTTTGATGGATGATGCTGCTTAAGGTGAGGAAAAGAATGAAATGTTACAGGACTGATTGGATATTTTTTAAATCTATTTTTCACAAATTCAAAGCAACAAAAATGGGACTGTTTGGCATTAAATTCATGAGGTGAAGGAATTTATTACAATGGCTAGTTGGATAATTTGTCTTAGTCTCCCACTATGCAAGCACATTTTTTGTTACCTGTGTGTTTGTTTTTGATATTTTTCATGTGTATGTGGGTTTTTTTTGTTTTTTTTTTGGGGGGGGGGGGCTGCTTTGCTGGATCAGGGCAACATTCTCAACAATGTAAGGCTTTACACTGAGAGAACATCATTTTTCTTTGGCTACACTTTTATTACAAGTTTTACACAGAGATTTGGATTTGTCGTAATTTTGACAAAACTAATTAACTATCATACTTCACAATGAAATTACTTGCAAGGTTACATTTTGTGATAAAACCTAACATAACAACTTAACTGTATTAAGCGACTTTCTTTGTATGCACATTTTATAAGTCATGGACAAACTGTAAATGTGAGTAAACTGTAATATGAGTAAATGTGTATTTTTTTCAGTTTTATGGAAATGAGCTAATACACATCTACAGTATAGATTTTGATGCTACCCTTTTCTGTATATTAGTAGGTAGGTTATACAACCACATATCACCTTTCTCAGAGTTCATTTAGGTAAGAGGACACTTTCTGCTTAAAGCCTGTTTTCAAATTATGACAATTTAGAATATACGTGAGCAACCGATATGTTTGACATTCATGAGGATCTACATAAAACAAATTAAACAATCATCTCATATTTTCTTTCTTTGCTAAGGTCTGATGGACATTATGTATATACATGGTCTACTTAGGAAACAGAAAGCTACCAAATCCCTGAGTGAAAGAATTAGCAATTTACCAAAAGGAGTCCAAAGTCATAAAAGATAAAATGTAACATGTTGGAATCAGATCACAAATGTGCATCTGCCCTATAGAATCTGACAGCTTGTCACTGCTTTCGAATTTAAAATAATTATGCTTTGCAAATTCCACGCGGTTTAGCCGATTAATTCAGCTCGTTACATAAAAAGATATCGGAATTTTAACATTATCTCTATAGCTCATGATTAAGTCGAACCCCTGATATACAGATGAATAACACAGAGTACAGACTATATTTAATACAGTGATCTTAAAATGATAATTGCCCATTTAAGATAGGGGGAAATAAGGGGGGAGGAGGGGAGAGGAGGATAAAAAAGGATTGAAAGAAGGAGTTGTGGAACTACACATTAGTTCACTTTCTGTCATCCGAACACCATGTTAGTCCAAACCACTCTGGGAGAGGATCATTGCCATGTGCACAGTTAAGAGTGTTTTATAATTATTTACAGGAAAAGAAAAATAATCCTTACCTTGACCAGAAGCTACAGATATAAATACAAGACTAAGAAAGGCAATAGTCCAGTATATCTTATTCCAGGTATTATTTCCAGAAGGCGACATGTTGAATGGAACAGCGCTACCCAATTTATGTCCAAGTAATCATGGTTACACCATGCACTCAACTATAAAACTGACTTTCAGCATGTCACCCCCCTATACACCAACCACCGCTCAGCAAAAGTTTTCTTGACACAAATTTCTGGTCCTTTTCTTTCTGAAGGTGCAAAGTGCAAATATTTGCACTGTTTGTATCATTGGAAGGTGACAAAACATCCTGACATTTCTCTCCCTTGGATAGGATAACTTCTATTATGAGACATTATCAAAACAAGGTTGAATAATACAGAAAGGGTACAATGGCTCCATACACAGAAATACAACAAAGCAACAACAAAAAATAAGGAAGGTAACTGCACACCTTGACGCTTCACATATAGTGTAGTAGCTTGGTCCCATTGTGTTTTTCCCTTGCAGATACAAATTCACACTGGTGTGGAATCAATAGCTGGTCACAATGATTTGATTATTGAGGGGCCATATTACAACTAGAGGAGTACAAAAGCTATTCAATAGAACACAATGAAAAGACTTGCAGTTATATGTTGTTGTATAGGAGTGGTTAAGTTTTATAAAAAGCTGGTGTTCATATAACAGGGGATGATGAATCAATGCATCGATAAAAAATTATCAGCGTTAATGGGGTATTAAGGTAGGACATACAAAAGGAATTATTGTTGTGGTTAACTTATACAGTATCTGATTTTTTTTAATTTTTTATTTCTATGCAAAACTGGCAAACTATTGTGGTTAAATTTAAAGTGCAGTTGTAAGACTGACTGGTAAAACCAATATGTCTGTCATATTTAGAAGAATAAGATATTTAAGTTATAAAGAACGAGGTACTGTATATTAAAAAGTAAAATTTCAAAAGTTTTTTATGAATCAATTGATCATGCATATACGCATGAATTTACAAATGACGAGCTTTAAAATGTGGAAATAAAGGGGTTGCAAATAGAAATATCCAGAGTAATGCAGATGTAGAGTGGGGGTGGGGAGGGGAGTGGGTTGGGTGGGTGGGTGGGGGAGGGAGGGAGGGATGGATGGATGGAAGAGGGTTGAGGAGTGGGAAATGAAAAGGGTGTCAAATGCTTGTTAAAAAATAACTAAAAAACAACACATTTACTGAGCAAAACTAATTGTCTGCTCTCCTCTTGCAGTAATTTTGTAAAACATAATTGACAATGAAAGTTTACAAGTCGGTCATTTCAACAAGGGAACCACATATATTATCATTTTGGCTTCTCCAGGAAACATGAAAATTATATACATAGAGGGAAATGTTCATGTTGACTCTAACATCTAAAGATCAAATTAAATGTTAACTCACTTTCCTCTCCAGGGGCCTCCAACCTCCCCCCCCCTCCTTTACCCCATCCCTTTTCAGAGGGCTACAGAGATGCAATGTACCCATTGATCAGTTCATTTCTATTTCATCCAGGAGGATATACTTGCCCTCTCTCATCCTCGCCCCTCCCCCCCTCCCCCCTCCCATCCCTCCCCCACAGAACCCAGGTTCAGGGACACAAAGAGACACAAAGTGAATCCATGCTATATTGGAATGATCAGAACATTCTTATTTCAAGTGTGTGAAAATGTAAGTTTCTCCAAATTATGGACTGCCAAAAGAATTTAATACATAGGTACTGTACAGAGCTCAATGATTTTCTGTTACATGTGTAGTACTTTGTTTAAATTGATAATCTGTTACAAAGCCACATATATGCTTCACCTGCAATGTCTACATGCAGTCTTTAACATTATCCGGGCGGGACTGAATTTTGAAGACATGTGGAATTAAGTTGACAGTATCGTAAATTTTAACTTGAAAAAAAAATGCCCAATAGTCAAGTCTACTTGAAGATCCAGTGGACAACAAATTTTCTAATCGCCAGTTTTCATTATAGCAGTAGAAACAAGGGCGGCGGAAGCACTTTTAATCTGGGGGGGCACCAACGTCGAAGGGCACTTTGCAGAAATTCGATTGGACTGATGCAGCCTGATATTTAGTACCCTGTATAACTCTTATTGTATTATCTTATTTGCGTATGCACATCACTCCATCAACGCAACCCCCCCCCCCCCCTCCGCAAGGAAACAATGCATACTAGCACTGCAATATCTAATGTGCAAATTGGGAAAGAAGGAAAAAGACAAAATGAGGTGAAATCATTATAAAGTCCAAGTCCCTGCACACGCGATCGATAAATGCATGAAAGCAAATGAAATATGTCAAAATACTGAAAGAAAAATACTTTTCTATGTGTTTTTCAATGGTTAAACTGATATTATCATGATCATTATTATTGTAACGACTTTGCCAATAATTCTAACCAATTTGGAAGGGTTATAACACGGCAAATGATTGTATGTTATTGGCATGCGATGTAATAACCAACGCATACCTATATGATATGCACATTAACGTGTTGAACGCGCGCGTAGCGCGCGAAAAATTTTGCTAATATTTTTCGGGCAAGTCGTTACAGCCCCCCCCCCCCCCCAATCAAATTGGGCTCCTACGCCTGTGGTAGTAAACATTTAAAACTTCCCGAAATATTTCATTCGACATGGGTTTCGCTTTGTAAACTCTTTATTTATTTAGAAATTTTCATGTAGAAAAAGGGCACATTTTTAACCTGAGGAAAAGTGGGGGGGCACGTGCCCCCTGTGCCCCCCCGGTTCCGCCGCCCTTGAGTAGAAATATACATTACGCCCTATATTGTCCCTCAAACAAGGGTACAGTGCGGTATATATTGCTAAACTTCTGTTACTGGCGTTCAGACTGATGGGTGTAATTTTTTCTTAAATCCTTAATACAAGAATAGTTAAAAGGAAATTCCAATCTGAGCACATATAACTTGTCTTCTGGCCTTTTTAATTCATTAATTTAGTAAAGTTAAGTTGTTGTATCTTGTGCAGAATGCTGTAAGCACAAGATGCACAAATATCACGATAGGCCTGTGTTAAGGCTTGTACAGGACATGATCTACAAAGAGCAGTGTTACTAGTTCTTGCTACTATCATGTAATTTATAACCCGGGAGCTGGAACTGTTTGTTTGTACGTATTTTAGATCCTCCTGCAAGCAGGAACTTGCAGCAGGCTGACCGAAGTTAGTCTCTTAGATTCATCTTTAACGTCCATGCCTATGAATTGTCTACAGCTCTATAACTGGACGACATACATTATTCTTAGAGTGACTCCAACTCAGGACCTTTTGATTGAAAGAAACCGGCGTTAACCACTGAGCTTACACTACTACTCATACAGTACAGTGGCCTTGTATACAACAAGCATGAGATTCAAACACATTAGATTGTGTTACTTCAAGTGGCAAATTATAGTGTTTGCTACAGTTGTTTCCAATGAGTTGACTTAATTTCACCTGAGATTTCCAATTCTTGCCTTCGGAGTACAAACAGTGCCAGGATTTGAGGAATGTACAATTATTTAGAAGGGAGCATTGAAGTGCACCAAAGCTGGTTTTACACCTAAGCCGAAGGTTAACCTCCGGCTTAGGTGTAAAACCATAAATTTGTAAATACTTTAAAAACCATCATCAAGGAAGCAGTAGTGCTGAAGGGTATGGATCAAAGGCATTTGAAGTCCGGGGATGGGGATCGGGGTGGGGAGATATTGGACGGTACAGCGATGCTCAGCGGTGTTGAAAATGTCCTCTATGGGAGTACCACACCCACATGAAGATTACCGACTGCCATGAAAATTATTGGGGTCATCCCCACCCCTATCCTCACTCTCCACCCAGGGTTTAAAACTCTTTTTTAAAGTGACTTTAGGGTATATAGTCAGAAGGTCCATCTGACATCCATAGTATAGAATGCCAAATCTATTGTTTAATATTACACAATTCGATTATGATCCGTACACATAAAGAGCCAAAGTTAGGCAGAACCTCAAAAGCTGAAGGCACCACACAGCTACTGTTGTTCTAAGTAATGTGAACTAAATGAATTAACTTTTAAAGTTTTATGCACACACAGGGACCATATCTTATCAGCAGCTTCTAAATTTGTCATCATTTTCAAGCGGTTCAGTTTCCATACAAGACTAATCTAGGTAGGATCTGCATATTCCATTCTGCTGACCATCAATCTATTGAAATGATCATTTCTCTTTTCCAAATTTCTTGCCAAAGCATATACAGTATGCTACAAAACTTGGTCAAGCCCACATTTATGTGACCCTACTCATACTGTACTCAAAGAGTATGTGCACTAAATACCAAATTCGTTAATTTAATTTAACCCTTTATGTACAGGCTGTAGACCTATCTACATGCCTGTCCCAGTTCCTTAGACTGACTGGCATTAGCCAGAAGGGCCAGGGGGCATACAGTTGTTGTAGGCCTACTATAGACTAGCCAAGGCCAGGCTACACCCAAAGCACGCATAAACACATATTTCTGATCCAAACACACAGATTTGGGGAGAATATTGAGGAAAATGTGAGTGGAAAAACTTCTGCCCATGAACGAAACTTGAATCCCCATGTACCGTACAGACTTCCAAGTTGTAAAGTTATGGCCTAACTCTGGTCAGTATGTGATACTACCTTGTCGCTCCAAGTCCAAGCGTAGATTAGGCCTACGACTAGTACTTTTTGACATACGTTGGCATGTACTCTGACAGAAGAAGTTACCATATCAACTCCAACTTCCAAGGACATCATGTATTATATTTCTGTACAGCATAGGACTATATAGCCACTGCTTTGTTACTTGAGTGGCTTGGGCCACTGGGATACCATATTTTGTACATTTGCACACACAACGAATGGGTACAGGTTCCGTAACCCATTAGCTTTCAAATGGTGTAGTAACCATATGGTAAATCAAGGTCGAAAAGCCGTACTACACTAACAATATTCTCTCCCAGACGTTGTCCAAGCGGTCAGGTGTAATATGGAACGCCGAAAGACAGTGACTTGCTGAAAATGATATGAAAGTTATTTGCATTATCAGATACAAGCTGGCTAACCATACAGTATTCATTTACCAACCAATATAGCGTTATCCATGTATGCCTATTCGGTTGACTAATCATTTGAAATAGAGGAAAGTTTATTCACTAAATACAAGCGAGTACAGTACTAACAAGAACAAGTCCGGGCTCATTAAGACTTCATGTATGTATAGAACCGTCTCTGTCTTCACTTCCTGCACTACAGGGGCGCAACCACATGTTTGCGTACTGGGTGGGTGGCAGGGTGGGTGGGGTGGGGAGTTTATCCTCACTGGTGAAAATTTCGATAAAATTGGAGGGGTGTTTATCATAGATGCAAAATGGTGCTATATCATTTGCGAATAAGGATTCGATGTTGAAGAATTTTCGAATGCTTAGGCTACGGGATCGTATTTACATTGTATATGCTATATTGATGTACTGTGCAGCACTGAGGATTTTTTGTAATATTCTGTCAGCCCCCTATACCGTGGTTGTGGCCCTGCTCCGGTTACTGCCCGGCCCGGCCCCTCCCGTCCACTGTAAACTCACCTTCATCGAAGAAGTTACTCAACGAGGGATTTAAGGGCCCTTCAAGTTCATCATGTCAGTATACTTTGCTGCCCGTATACGGACGGTGTAAGGCCTAGCCTGTTCAATGGACTAGCTATAATGCCGTCTATATATCATGTAGACCTATCATAGGCTACACAGTAATCGGGGATAAATTAGAATGATTTCGTGTGGATAGATGTCAGCTAAAACCGTCCAATGTTAGGATTACTGAAATAGTGCTGAAAGTTCAGATAAATGTCTCGTCCAGAACTACCACAATGACGATTTTTTTTTCTCACGACCTTTCAGATTGGGAGTTCACTATATTTTTAACCATTGCAAAAGCAGGCTAATTATATCGAGTTCTCGGAAACACAGATGTTTTATTCCAGAATCAATGAAAGCATGATTCCGCACAAGAACACTTATTACATGTTAAACGTCGAGTATACTCGTCAATGGTACTGCTTCAGTGTGTTTTTCTTTTCATGGATATATGAAGAAACGAGAAATCCAGTGGTACATGCCGCACTCAAAGTTAATGTCAACTACCGTATATGACTTTGCCCTCACCCTCACCAGACGCGTAGCAAAGGGGGGGCGAAGGTGGCAACCCCCCCCCCTTGAGCATATTTTTTATGATTTCGCTAGTAATTTCAAAATAGAAAATGCTTAGATGCAACTTAAAAGGCCTGGGAAGTGCCATTTCCAGCGATCTGGGAGGCATTTCGGCCAAAATACTCTTGTACTCTTCGCGCCAACTTATGGTGGCGCTACGCTTAGATTAGATAGTTTGCCTACAGGATTCGCCCCTCCGTTGGCTACTCGCCTGACCTTCACCTTCGCCCTGCAAGGAAAAGATAACCGTATAACGTTCATACCATTAATTATACACGCATTCATTTATTTTTTTCTAACTTTCGTCATTTTACTGCGTTATATATTTACATGCCCTTAACACATGCGTGCATTGCACCGTGTTGCAGTGGCGTCGCCAAGGGGGGGGGGCCAGGGGGGCACGTGCCCCCCTGGAAAACCTAGTGCCCCCCCGGGTGCCCCCCATCTGAGATTTGGGTTGGTAAAAAAATATATATATATTTTGTTATATTCAACTCCCATCATCTGAGTTGGTTTTTCATAAGGACAAAGAAGCACAGTAATTCGTATTTTCTTCAAATGAGCTGCGAAAAAATGAACAAGTTTATCCTTGAACGTCGGGTATCGAAGTCGTAACCCGCGCCATCACAACAGGTGTCGATATTTACATTGAATGTGTCAGTGCTCACGCCATATACCAGCGGATATACAAGTCCGCTTCGCGAGCTACATGACTGTGAGAAGGGAGGGTACTGCAATATGTTGCCTTGGTCTGAGGTTGACAGGTTAGGAGCTGACGATATGTGAGAATGTGAGGGTCCGCAGGCACCATACTTGCCTATATTTGTGGACCCATATATTAACCCTGTTGTGTAAGGGGTGCAGAGGTCATTTGAGGTCAGATGCTTGTAGGAACAAATGGCGAATGTTCACACCTGCATACTGAGCCATACTCGATGTGTGATCAAACTTTGGATTGCATGGTGAGATCCCTGATAGGAGCCAATAACGATGCTGGAACCTGTTACATCTTAATAGATAATGGGCGAAAACGAGAAGGACAAGAAAGGAGTCGGGGTCATGCACACATTAATTCAACAAATGTAGCTTCTATTGATAGGGTTAGGCATAATATCGACAGCATGTGGTTCATATCCTCCGCAAAATTCTGCGCCTTGTTAAAATCATTACCTCAAAAAGAGCAATTTCTGGAGATATCTTCAGATCGAATTTAGCATCAAATGTGGCAGCATTTTGCATCTAGCCCATCCTCCGTATGCGAAAATTTTCCAAAGGGGAGGGGGGGCAGTGGCGGCGGAACCGGGGGGGCTTGGGGGCTTGCAATCTGAGAAATTGCAGGCTTGAGACCCATATTTTAGGGCTAGGTATTCGCAGCATAAAACACTCGGGAAGTGCCGTTTCCGGCCATCTGGGGGTTTGAAAAACCCAAAATTTTCTTGTACGCTCCGCGCCAACCGATGGTGGCGCTCCGCTTAGATAGTCTCTACACATTAGTCCCCCCCCCCCAATAATTTTCCCGTTCCGCCGCGCCTGGAGGGGCACCCCCTCCCCTTAGACCCCTCCCCAGGACGTTGATCCGTATCCACCTAAGTGCCCCCCCATCAAATGCTGGTGCCCCCCTGTGCCCCCCCAGACTGAAAAGTCTGGTGACGCCACTGCCGTGTTGTCTTAAAAAAAATCTGCTGGTCGGCCTATACCATATTCGATAATAATGAGAAGAAAACATGATACAGTTACGCGAATTTAAGTCTATCGTGATCGGCTGAGAGAAACTATACTGCATACAGGTGTGCAAATTCCTGAAAGTAAAACCTTATTTTGTGATATACAAAATGTTCTTTATTGTGTACTTAATGTTGGAGATAGGTTCCTATACTCAAGGTTGTGGGGAAATGTTTATGCTTCAGTAATAATTAATCGAAGAAGAGAAAATGAAACTGTTGTAATAAATCACAAACATGTAATACTCAAAATATAACTACTCATTGAGTACATATAATACTCAATGTAACGCTGACTTTATGTTTATTTATAATGCACGGCCCCGTAAGTAACTTATACTTCTCTTCACTTTGTATAACATATCCCATTATGTGTGTTCAGGGAGTTGTTCTGGTGTGTTTATATCACGTACCGTACTGCTTGACACTATGTCTATAAATATATAATTAATCAGGCATACACTGGAAGGTGATACTAGAGCAGATTAATTCAGCTTAACTTCCACCCTGCCTGCTATCAACACATCGTTAAAAACCTGCTGTTCTCTTCATGCGTACATTTCTATAGTAATATGGTATAGAAAGGAATTATGCTTCAGTCCAAAGAAGTAGTTCCTTTTAACAATAAAACCCATCGCGCCTACATTGAACATAGAAACGCTATATACCGCCCTTGGGTTGCCTCACAGCGGGGCAGTTAGGGCCCCAAAATGCAGGCGCGTAGCCAAGGGGGGCGAAGGGGGCAGCCGCCCCCCCCCCCCGCCCCTTGAGCATATATTTTTTTTTAAATTTTTTAATGTTTTTTATGATATCACTAGTATTTACAAAAGAGAAAATGCTAAGATGCAACTTACAAGGCCTGGGAAGTGCCATTTCCAGCGATCTGGGAGGCATTTTCAGCCAAAATTTTCTTGTGCGCTTCGTGCCAATCATGGTGGCGCTACGCTTAGATAGTTTGCAATGCCGAATCTACAGTTTCGCCCCTCCCTTGGCAAATTCCTGGCTACGCGTATGGCAAGCCATGTGGGACAAACACCGCATAATATATCCGCGTATTAATTCGAATATATACGCGTATTAATTGTACATGTGTAAAGTTTCGCTTTTTGAAGCGATCTCGCGAGCCCGCCAAAACATTTATCGTTGGTATGTGTACACAGCAAGAGCGGAAATGGTTTTTCGTGAATATTCTAATTAATCCGTGCATATATTGGATTTAATCCATGTACATACTCGAATTAATACGTGTATATATTCGAATTAATACGTGTATATATTTGAATTAATACGTGTATATATATTAGAATTAATACGCGGATATATTTAAGCCATATGATTGGCTAATAATATATACGCGTATATATTCCAATTAATACGCGTATAAATTCCAATTAATACGCGGATATATTATGCAGTGTTTGACCCACATGGCTTGCCATATACGCGACTGCCAAAAAGCATATCTGCCCGTGGCATATATGGAAAGTAACAAGTATATATGGCCTGCGACATAATTTGCAATTTTAGTTCACCGAAATTATACCAGGATTGCAGTTTCATCAAATGATGGACACGATTTACAAACTGCAGCCCAATGTATTTCTTTCAGACATTCATAAATTGACTCGCATAATTTCGTCTATAAAGTCTAATATATGCACCCCCTCCTGCCCCCCCCCCCCTACACTTACACATTCCCTGGCTTAGTTCTTAAATTTAATCGAATTTCATTGAGAATTAAACCCAAAATAGATCAAACTATAAGACGCTATACCATATATTTTTCTTGGGTATTAAATGAACCCTAATTTTTCTATTGGACTTTCCGTATGGACTTTATGACATTTATGTTATTCTCTCCGACCCCAGCTATACCCCCCCCCCACACACACACACACACACACCCCCACCGACTCCCTCCCTCTTCCTCTCTCCATTGTTGTAGAAAAAAATATATGGTGCTCAGTCATGATATTTGCATTTAAGGAAAAGTGATATGTTGCATCCCTATACCGTGATTTGTGAAACCACAGACCCCCCCCCCCCCTTGCCTCCTCCCAGCAGTCCATTTGTTTTAATATTATTTATAGTTTCACGTCAGCTATATAACCGATCAGCTTCTTTCTTTAATGAGAGAAGTAATAAGTTGCACCATTGTTGTCCAAATACGATGGCATAGATTAGGCATTACTGGTTACACATATACTCAACTCCTCACCTGAAAAATCATGTGATCATATTATTAAGTCGGTTAGGTCAATAACTTCTTATCGGAAGAATTCTTCTTCTTCTTTTTTTAACTTTTTTTTCTAAATAAATTTGCATTTTGCTCGATTAGTAATTCTGAAATGTATTTCTCATAAAGAAAATTGCACCTACAGATTTACAACTTGTACCGTTCGGATAGGGCTCCATGCAGTGGAATAAATATGAATCACTTTAACCGTATACCCATGCAGGAAGTACCTCAAATGGTAATTATGATATGCAGTAGGTAGTTGATTACCATAAAAGATTACCATAAAAGAATTTGAGGACACCTACTTTATCCGGAATATGTAAATGATATACAGGCTTCAAGTCTATATAAGTTATTTAAGTATGCATGAATATGATAATCCCCGTCCTTTTCAACCTCACAAACATTTTACAAGTAATTTGTAGTTTAGTAGCATATAGCATCTTGCCTTTAAACTAAATTGTAGACCTAATTTATAATTGACATATTTACCTCAGAATTACGATTTCATTGACGTCTGAAATATTAATAATGTCTCTATTTGTGAAGGATATAGGTGTACCCATCGGCGCCCTATACATGGGAGTCGTCTTCAACGACAGGGCCACATTCCTTCCTCTATAAATCGTGGGTTCGTTTCTGTTTATCATAAGTATAGTTTCACCAAGATGAGGTTGATATTAAAATAATGATGAGACAATTTAAGACAACTGCAGGAGTAAATAATACTAACATAGCACGACCATTATATAACCTTCGACTGGTTGAAGTGTCCAAAACTGTCCAACAGATGACAAAAGGGGGATAACTGTACAGTCATGTGAAAGTATCTCATCTCATTCTAGTTAAACTACCGTAAAACTAACATCCTCAGATCTAAATAAATTATCTTCATCGTTAATTTTGGTTGGAACTGTACCAGCGAGAAGACGGAAACTATTGGTCAGTCTCATGTTGATGTATACAAAACATGTCTGCACGGTCATCGTTATGCTCAGAAGTACCTAAAATTAATTAATTAATTAAGATTCATTCGATTAAAATATGTTGGAAGGTTTCTTATAGTTTGATCATCTGCAATCTTTATATTTTATTCTTTATTAACTTAGGTGGGGTTGTCATAAATATGATGATAACAGCCAGCGACTCATCATCGTTCGAGATGAATTGTGTAATGTTAGCTTGTCAATTGACAAAATATAGCCACCCCAGCCACCATCAGTGTACCATTCATTTTAATCAAAACTGGTTTTCCCATTAAGCCACATGTGACCTGGGCCCAGGGCCCCCGAGTAAGCTGTCCAAAAGTTAAAATGCAAAATAAACAGGGGAAATGGCTACCTAATAGAAATATTTCACCGAAAACCATCTTTATCTTAACATTTTGTTTTGTCGCCCTCTTCATATTACTTTCCATAAGTATCGGGTATATATATATATATATATATATATATATATATATATATATATATATATATATATATATATATATATATACATATATATATATATATATATATATAGCGAATTGTACAGCTATGCAATCAATGCTTTGCAACATATATTAACACAACTATACACATGCCTTGGTTGCCTCGAGGACGATTGGTGCGCCAAACTTCATATCTAGCCAAGGGCCCAACAAAAACGTAAACCATGTTCCGGTTGTATTTACTTTATTTGATCAATAAGCTATATAGTTAAAATATCCTCCGTTCATGTATCTGAAATAATCTTGCAATTGGCAACATTTCAAACACGAAATTACGAGATATATTGATCGATCAAACGACATCCGGGATAGGCTAAAATTAATTTACTACAGGCTGCAAGAAAAACAAATGTTTACTGCGCTTTATTATTCGTATTTTTGTACCTAAAAATATATGAATATGTAATCGTATGTTTAGCACCACTCGTAAGGTTTGATAAGTTTACGAATCACCTCTAACTCTTCCCTATAGAAAAAAGGGAATGACATAGGAAAATGAAACTGTTGTAACTTGATCAAGGCATGGAATATGGCATTGCTTCATCTGCGTTATTAAAGGGAGTGAATACTCGCGCACAAAGAAACGTCTGATGCCGGTAATCTGACCTAATTTCGAATGTGGTGTAATACTAGAAGTGTTAGACACCACCATCGATCCCAGCAATTACACACACAGCTTGCTACAGTCGGTAATTCGAATACATGCAGCTATGGTCAACACCCACAACAGAGTTTACATATAGCAGCGATGGGCAACTCAGGTCCAGATAAAAGATAATAAGGTATCACGTTTCATTACTGTCTGCATTTTGTAGCGATAAGAGAAAAACTTCACTTGCAAGCAACGAAAGTTAACATTTTTTTTAGAGGGCGGCACACGGTTTGGGGCGAGTCTTCAATGCCTTTAAAGTTGCAGGTTCATGAAATTACTGAGACGTGCTTATACCATTAAATTAGCTGCAGATTATATGTCATGTCATAGTGATTTATCTGTAAGGAGATATAACATTGATAATAGCTTGTACAATTCTAGACAATTATAATATCTATATATGAAAAACCAACTATATATAACTCCTCTCTGAACTTGATAAATGAACCTTCATCTTTTTGATAAACATTTAATCGATACTTTCGGAATTTATTATCAATCTCATTATGATAGAAGAAAACAGTATGGCGAAATTACGTTTCTCTCAGAGTTCGAAGATGAAGTAATTACAGTAATCAAATTTAAGGCATGTAGATTTACGATGCTACATGTCCTTCGTATAGCCAAGTTCAAGTCATGCGGACGTGTGCGCTTGTATGTGTCATGCATGCTTACTTTAAAAAAAAACAATGTTTCGTGACTTGATACAAGTCTGCGCTATATTAAGTACGAAGCATTAGCCTATATAACTTTTGTGTGTGCGTTTGTATGTGTCATGCATGCTTACTTTTACAAAGCAATGTTTCGTGACTTGATACAAGTCTGCGCTATATTAAGTATACGAAATGTTAGCCTATATAACTATTGTGGCGGTCGAAGTTTAGTTACGGTATTTCGAGGTCACATCATCAATTCATCGTCATCATCGTCGTCATCGTCATCATCGTCATGGTCATCGTCATCGCCACCATCGTCGTTGTTGTCATCATCATCGCCGTGGTCGTTATCGTTGTCATGGTTGTCATCTTCTTTATCTTCGTCATCATCTTCATCCTCCTCCCCTTCCTACTCCTCCTCCTCCACCTCATCATTTTTTAGCCTCTTTGGTATATTTTGAAATTTGCGAGCCCCTAGAAGAGCTTTAGGCGGGTTAGGCCTAAAATGAGGAAGACTTCCACATTTGATACAGACCGTTCCCTAGGGAATAGACATGCTAATACTTCAATGCGTTGTAATAAATTAGAAGTAGAGGAATTTCCTTATACAAGAGAAGGGTGGAATGATTGAAACGTGTCGAGAGATCCCTCTAGTAAGATCGGGATGAAGTGACGGTTAACATAGATCACATTTTATTGTTGGCATAAAAATAATTTTGATATGTGTTTGCTTTTTTAGAATAGCCAACCAGGAAAGAACCTGAGCAAGAAAAAACAAAGCAATGGACCGACTGATCCACTCCAAATGTGACAATCCTATTGATGAATCGTTTGCTGTTATGTTATAAATGAAAATATATCATATAATAATTAACACGCGCACGCTGCATCATGAAAGGAAGTCTCTCATTTCCATTGCTTCAGCTAATACCTCGTTCACTATATACTGCATGCTGAATAAGCAAATGTTATTTAAAAAAAATAATCGACATCGTTTTGTCGCCGTTTTCCACTTTTTTGACAAGTCCATCGAGTTTTTCTCATATATCAATCACAAAACAGCAAACTAAGATATCAGCCAAGTTTTTCCCTGCCAAAATCGTTAATTGGCGAGTAAGTAAGGACATTTGCAGATAATAAGAAAAGTGTCCTCCGACAAATTACACATTTAATATTAATCGCATACAGTTCCCCCAACCCACTGGTTTGAATTCAACCAACCATATATGCAGGTTTAGTTATGAGCGGTTGCTAGAAATAGATTCAAAACGTCGAGTTGGTAACTTGGTACTCTAACAGCTCCCTGGTACAACTGCCATAGACAATCTACACAAATCAAGCATGGTGTTGTATTACGTATTGGTCAATGACGTTCGTAACTTTTAAATATTCATATTATGGGCGAGGTTTATTTGGATCCCAACGGAAAATATCTTCGACTTTTATGCCACCGTTTCAAGTAAGATTTGAATAGATTATAAGCTATAGTTATGTATGTCGTTATGGCATCGTGGATTCAGTGAGGTTGAGAAAAACCATAGTAAAGGACGCAAAATGCTGCTTTAAGTGTTAACGTTAACTCGTTGTTTCATGTCCTGTAGGCTGTAACACATGTTACCGTGTTACGAACACACAGTAACAATTACTGATGAACGGTTGTGTGATATTGAACAGTAGTTTCTTTACCATGGAGCTATGAGTATCGGGTAGAATTCTATAATAACTCAACAAAACCAAGTCCTTTTATCACTTCATATTACCAACTGATAACAATGCAGTGTTTTAACGGTCAACATGATATCAAAATTCAGGAAACTGTGATAAAGTTACACATCCATATACAACATACAACTAGGCTTACTCATGAACGTAATATTATTAAGTCGCCCAGGAAAGAACCTGGGCACGAAAACCAAACTTCCGAACGACTGATCCGCTCTCAACCCCCAGTCCCCTTGCATCGGGACTGTGACTGTGTGATCATCGTCGGGTGTGCATCACCATTCTCCTCGAAAGGGAACAGATACTACACGAGATCTTAGCCAAAGGCTGAGAAGCGTATTATTAAAAAGGTATGCGATAACAATAGTATCGCCAAAAGAAAAGAAAAAACATGGCAGATAATTAAAACCACACGATAATTTATAGGCAAATTTGACCGACACGTATATCTGTATTGAGAATATCTGCAAAATCATCTACACATATCCATAGAAAAATTTAAGAAAAACAAAAAAACAGACAGACAGACAGACTGACAGACAGACAACAACAACATTCAGCTGTTTTAATCAAATCATTTGTATTGTTATTGTTCCAAAGTTGATCTGTGAATGTGTTTGTGAAGATTCGCTGGGTAGCTATAATTTAACTGACGGTATATATAGCGACCGTTCACACAACGTGATATGTGCGTATTTATGTAACGGCTTCTCGCTCTATCATTGGACATGTAGATACTTCTCTCAACCAATCACCTGTCTCTATAACACCTAAGAATAAATTGACAGCCAGTCATGCTCATTGCTGGATGTTTGTTTTTGTAACTGTGGCGAAGAAATAAGTTAATATGTGATATCAAAATATGCTTAACAACAGTCCAATAAAGATGGGTCAGAAATTATTGGACAATACAAAACATAAAACTATGAAAATAACGACACACTTGCGTTACATATTTGTTGACACACAAATATATAAACGGATTAATATTACGCAATTCATTCACAGAGGTTTTAGTACTCTGTTAGGCAAGGAGACTCACATGTTAGGCAAAGGAGACCGTCTTGTTACGAAGGATGACTTAGTGGATTCATATTAAAGATCGATTTTAAGGATAACGATTATCTTTGCACAGCAGCGTACCTCAACAGTATATCATGGAGGTCACTTTAATTTACAATGAGACCATATACACGGAGGAAATGTCTACCGTAGACGACTTACTATTATTTCATGGAAATACCACCGATGATGCAAACCTCTTGCCTTATCGTCTGAGGATAACATTAATCGTTCTTCTCTCGACAATTCTTACCGTTGGAGTCTTCGGGAATACTTTAGCTATATATATTTTTTTGAGGTAAGTTATACGTATAATTAGTAATAACAATTAGAGAATCCTTCCCGATTCCTATACTGCAAAACCCATGCTGGAACGTTCGGAGTAGAACGTATAGGGGCGTACCGAGGGAGGGTGATGTAAGGCGCATGTTGGGGGTGCATGAGGGGCATGTTCCCCTACTTTTGTAAAAAAGGAAAATGTAAAGTGCTAATTTTTCTTCAACGAAGAGTGGCTCCTAGTATTTTGTTACTACAAAATAAACTTTTCGCTTGTTTTTAGTCGGTGTTGTTATAAGTGTGCCCATAGACAAGAATTAACAACATCATAACAGGGACGGTGTAACAGTGTAGGATCTCCCCATGGGTAAATATGTTTCCTGTAGTCACAGGTGGGGTTAGGGAGGGGGGTACATAATTTATACTTACAAACAAACACGCATACATGTATATATATATACATACATGCATACATAGACATATAACATAAATAATATGTATATATATATATATATATATATATATATATATATGTATATATATATATATATATATATATATATATATATATATATATATATATATATATATATATATATATATATATATATATATATATATATATATATATATATATATATATATATATATGAATTTCGATGAATGATAGAAATGATTTTCGAGTTGGTTAGCATCATGTTTGATCTCTAGAGTAAGGCAAAATATGTCACCAAAAACAGAACTAGTATTGTTCGATAAAGGTGACAAACGCCTACAGTGGAATTACGATCTTCCTTACCGGTTTCGAACCTCTGGACATACAATCAGCGTCCATAGCCTAGTGGTTAGGGTGTCCGCGTACAGAGCGGGAGGCCCGTGGTTCGAATCCCGGTGGAGGCTGAAAGTTTTTTC
The DNA here is from genome assembly GCF_037975245.1 of Apostichopus japonicus. NCBI lineage: Eukaryota > Metazoa > Echinodermata > Holothuroidea > Aspidochirotida > Stichopodidae > Apostichopus > Apostichopus japonicus. Next base: position 9,516,990 of record NC_092566.1, on the reverse strand, counting down.
ACTGTTCTTGATTTTCCAACTCATTACCATTTTCATTTATATATATATATATATATATATATATATTTATATTTATATAAATATATATCAACATATATTTATTTATAGTAATATTTACATGATATGTAATAAAACACAAATAAAATATAACGAAAGTCTGAAACGAAAGAAACATGGCTCAGACCCACCCCGCCACAATTTGTAAAAAAAATGTCGCTTATGCCTATGATCAGAAGATCCACATTAAGAGTGGTACCGGCACATCCCGACAAGACACAAGTTCTAAATAAGGGACAACCTTGTCACAAGTTTTTTTTATCAGTCTTGACTCTGAGGTTTTCAGAGTAACTGCATGCACTTCATCTGTCGAGCAACAAATTCAACCTAAGATGAGACTGTTATACTGATCTGAATAATATTTAATTAAATTTTCTATGTTGTATGTATCTCAGATGGCCTTATAGTCTTACAGATAACACTGGGCAAGTATTGAATAATGTAGCCGCTAAACATTTTTTCGGCCACATATTCAACATACTGATCTTGGTTGGTAGAAGTTATAGGATCATATCACATTGTGACATTTGTAAAAAAAAAATCGGGCTTTATGCTATCTGCTAACAGAGATCAAAATGGACTTGGTCATTGAAATATTAGATATTGTCAGTTCATTTGGCATTTTTTCATGTATTATTTTTTAGATAATGAAATAAATTATACACAACCCATGATCCTTGTTTTTTCAAGAGATTGGATCGAAAAATTGTCTGGCCCAAAGAACCACAAAACTAAGGTTCAATCCGGTTTATCCCACCCAGTAAACAACATTAATAACCAGTGCTGTACATAAGGGGTACCGGTAACAATAGTAGCCATTGGCTCCTAAATGAAAAGAGTTAGGTGCCAGACAACTAGTCTGATAACCATTATCAATGTTGCAACTCTAACTTCAAAGAGGTGCGGAAAAGTAGACCGTAAGGAAATAAAATATTCTTAATATCGTAATCTCATATCGAACATAAACCAATCACAAAGCAGTGTTTTAGGCTAGGATTTTGAAACGTGCGTCCCAGGGACGCATCTGCTCGAAAAAGTTTGAGTATAGCAGATAAAAACTTGCGTCCGCCCATACATTTCTGTGATAAAACCTGAAGCCAAAGAGCTGTTATACTACATTATGATCTTTTGAAGTCAAGTAGAACATTACTAGATCACATTGCTGTCACTTATATACTAAAAAGTATGGTAGAGGTTTATAAACACACAAACAATGAATTAAAAAGAAGAAATATTTGCAGTACATATCAAGCAATTGTATAAATAAGAATGTTCACCAAAGCTAATGTTTATCCTGGTCTGGTAGACTAAGCTAAGTGTATAAAATGGACTGCATTATTTTCCGTACCGTTTTATGTACCGTAGGCCAAAAATACTATACTCCAATTCTAGTTAGGTGATCTTTGAGGGCTCGTAAATAGCAGTTTCCATCCCTTAAAACATGCTTTCTGACCCACAAGCCACATCTATTCGAATTTTAATTTAGACGGTCGTAATGATTTGCTGTAATATTTACAGATTAAGAGACGCAATTTAAAAAAAAAAGAAGATGTTAACTGTGATGTGACATCAAAGCTAATAAGTAAATTTCCAAACATTTCGGCCCATACAGCCGGTGCACAGTTCTCGGTTAACCGGTTTCAATAACGTGAGCGGATGAGAGCCATTCAAAGGCGTTTCTAGGGAAAAGCAGATGGGACGTCAGTATATATAGATTTACTCCCCATCATGCAGGATCCGTTGTTAATGCACATTTTTACAGTCCATTTATACTGTGTATGGATGCGACAATCATGTTCTAACCTTTATGCCATACTTTTTTTTTGTACTTGGGAGTGGGCAGTCGTAATACTTTTCGTGACTGTAATATTACGAATTGTATATGCTTGTAGGGTAAAAAATAACACAAGATAATAAGATAAGTTGAACGATTTTTTACTTCATATTTTGGTCTAATTTCGAGGAAATGGAAACAAAGCAAAAAAAAAAAAAAAAAAAACATTGAACTTAATAACTCCATGAACAAACCGAAATCGTAATAAAACCAGCCGTTAATGCACTAGACTTTGAAATGACATTTGCGTGACTGACACCGGAGTGGGGGCGGGGTCTTGCCCCCCCCCCAATAATTTTCAAAACAATGATTTTCAAATAGAACTTTATTAACATGCAAAGTTGGTGAATTTTAACAACTTTTGTCTTGGCCTCAGGCTGTCCCCCCCCCCCCCCAATAAACACCCGTATCGGGGTTCTGATTTGCAAACTAAAGAAGGAAGGAAAAAATCTTCTTCTTTAACGTATGAAGCAATGCAAACAATATGACAACAAATTTTGCATCTGTCCTTTACTGAAACTTTATATTATTTTTTAGAAAAGTACATGTGTTAAGACTGAGGCATCAAGCAAGGAATTAGGAGAGAAAAGAAATGATTTAATTATATAGTTCAGTTTAATTATTCAAAATTCGGCAGTTCTTTGTGTTTGTGCGTGTGTGCGGTAGAGGAGGGGGGGGGGTGGAAGTATCAGGAAAATGATCTTTTGCCATAATTGCTTTAGGCAGTAATATGCACAATATTAGTCGTGTGATTAAGATCAAGATTTGAAAGGGGGAAAAACTGAGCTATATATATATATATAGAAGCACTAGTGATATGCAACATTAACACAAATGCTTAACAATGGTTGATCTTTCATTGTGTTTGCTGTGTATTTATGACTGCTACCGCGACATAGTGTCAACACAAGTTATTCCAGGTGTCGTGTGGGGGATACAGTACTTTGTGTACTGTATAATACAGTGATGCATGCTAAACTTATCGTATTTTGTAAACTGGCAAATCAACTTGTTGGCTGTAATCTGAATGGTCTCAATATTTATTGAATGCTTATCAGAGGTGTGGGAAGGGGGGGGGGTACTGGTACACCTCTCCGCCTCAAAGAGCAGATCTTGCTTGATGTGAGGGGACCCCACAGTAGACCCAAATACATCATAACCTGATCAACAAAAGTTAGAATTGATCAAATGACAGAGATGTGTGACCGAAAGACTTTGCTGTCTCCTGTCACGCCATCAACACGCCATCAACGCCATCAACATGCCATCAACGCCATCAACACGCCATCAACCAAGAGGAAGAGGAAAAGATATACTGTGTATCATCACAGGTGAGGTAGGAGCAGGGGGTTGTTATGGAAAGAGCAGGTTTGTATAAGAGTGTACTGTAGTTATCTTGCGACAATAGTTAGATTTGCCATTTTCTTGCTTGGTAGATACATGGATTTGTTCATGTAATTAAGTATAAGGGCAGCTATTGTGTGATGCATTAGGTGAAGGTTACCCTAGATCCAGGCACTAAGTCTTCTTTATGTGTGTGCTTGGGGGGGGGTGGGGGGTTGTCAAAGTTTGCCCGTTTTGAGGTTCAGCGGATTTAAATTTTACATACACTTGTACTGATATGACCTTTCATGCAGGCTCCCTATTTTATCCCTGAAAATGTCTGTACGGTGTAAGGGAGGGGGGGGGGGTCGCTGCCACGTGCTACTGTAGCTGAGTAGGGAAACATTTGCTTGATGAGTTGTACGCTTTGATAATTTACATAGGTCATTGGCCATACGTTGGGGCAGGCTAGAAGAAACATGAATGTGATACATTTCATTGAGCAATACTCCCTCACCACCATCAGCATACTGATTGACCGTCCCATTATAACTTGATATGCATCATGCCCCAGAGCTAATGTTACCTTATAGTCTAAGCATACCAGAGCCATTAGTTGGTTTGTATGAGGACTTGCGCTGGGGATCGAGACGTGTGTAGGAGTTGTAAGTTAAGAAAATTTGAAAGTATACATGCAAAGGCTGCAACATTTTCATGAAATGAATTTGTTCCATGCAACATGCCACATAGTAGTGTCAATTTCCATCAATATTTGGGGAGAAGTGGGGGCCCGGAGGAGTAGTAGAGGAGACAAACTTTATTTGAGAGACAGGGGATTTATCACCTACGTAATCTTTTGGAGACCTAGAAATGTTTGACCATTGGGCTTGTCTGTATCGTGGATAAAATTAAGCTCTAAGAAGGGGTTAAAATTGTGGATAGGGAAACTGTAACACATTTGGGGTTGTAATCGTCTCATGGTACTCCACTTTCATGGTGACATATTCACTAAGGAAGATCGAGTCTTCGTTTCATTTCTTTCCATAAGGCACGAAGACCATAGGAATCGTGCAAAGTAGGTCAAGCGGTTATTGCAAACAACCACGTTGAGAGATTTGGTTGAAGTTGCCCACATTATCAGTGCCCGGGCTAGTAAGCCCCAATATATTACATGGACCTCCCACTAAGCATGACCCTGCCATTGCGGTCCACATACGCATATCGCGGTTCACTTTCGTCAAGATTTGAAAGCTTTTTTGATGTCATGCACAGTATATAGTCTAGTAAGCCGATATACCGTATCGTGATACCGCACCGAACTATTGCGCGTCATGTATCATATAGTACGTACACATAACGTGCCAGATTGCTTTAGTGTGTAACGTTACTATATGTATCTGTTTTATCGAACTTAGAAGATTATCACATCAATAATAATATTATGGCTACCCAAATCGAGCCAGTTTAAAGGAACTTGTGCAACACTTTGGGGTTAACCAAATGACCGTTGTCATTTCAGTAAAAAATTCTTATAAATAATATTTCAAAATAAAAATAAAATAAAACTGTTAGCAAACTGCTTATCCACTAGAGAGCCTGTGTAATAGAATGTGTAAAAGTAAGTTGGCCTGACGTTTCGATCCTAGCAGGATCTTCTTCAGAGGCTAAATGACAAGTTACAGTAACAGAGGGGACAAAAACACGCACAGAATACAGACTGGTTAATGAGCACGGTGAACACAATGAGATGGATGAAAGGGGATTATAAGTAGAAAGCAACAGGAGAAGAGGAGAGGAAGGAGATAAACTGTGGAGGGACAAAGAGAGGATTAAAGGCACAGGGTAAGGAATAAACTGGAGAGGGACAAAGACAGAAAGGTGTGAAGAAAAATGGAGGGGAAGAGAGCTGTGAGAAGAAGAGTGAAAGGGGGGGGGGGGGAGGGAGAAAGGGGAGAAGGAGTAGGGAACAGAGGAAAGTTAGTCATGTCCTACCTGAATGTTCAGCCCATGAGGTTGAATGGTACGAAGGCGTTGCATCCAGAGCCTCTCTCTGCTGATTCGTACTAGGTCAGGACGGCTACCTAAGGATTCAATCCCCTGTAGGGACATGTCGTTAATGGTATGGTTGGGAAGGTTAAAATGTTCTCCAACTGGGGTCTCAGTCTTCATGGTGTTGACTGTGGATCTGTGACCATAGAATCGCTTCTTGAGGGTGGTTTTGGTTTCGCCAACATACTGGATGCCGCAAACTCTACAAGAGATCAGATAGATGACATTGGTGGTAGTGCAAGTGATGTGACCCTTAGTCTTGTGTGTGAGTTGCATGCTGTGGCTGGTGATGGAATTGGATTCAACAATGTGGTGGCTGCAGACGATGCATCTCGAAGTACGATCACATTTGAAGGTACCATGCTGAATGGGTGTGGGGTTAGAAGTTAGAGGTGGAACAGCAGCACGTACAAGAAGGTCTCGTAGGTTGCGTGGTCGTCTGTAGGCGATGATGGGTTTTTCAGGGACGGCTCGTTGGAGTCTATCTGAAGTGAGGAGAATGTTGTGGTTGTTAGAGGTGATTTTCTGAAGGGGAGGAAGATTTGGGTGGAAAGTAACAACCAGGGGCAGCTTGTTGTCGCAATCTCGTCCCTTTTTGTCCTTCACTGCCAAAGTAGAAGATCTGGAAAGGGAGCGGACTCTCTGAATGGCTTCACGCACCCTTCTGGCACTATGGCCCCTGGCAATAAGGTGTTTTTCCAAAGCATCTGTATGGCGAATGAAAGAGGAATTGTTAGAGCAAATGCGACGAAGACGAAGGGCTTGACTGTAGGCAATTCCAGACTTGCAGTGACGGGGATGGCAGCTTGAAGAATGGAGATACTGGTGTGTGTCTGTGGGCTTGGTGTATAAGTCTGTAGAGAGAGAACCGTGTTCCTTGCGAACAGTCACATCGAGAAAGTTAACCTGTTGGTGAGAGTAATCAGAGGTGAATTTGATGGTGCTGTGGAAAGAATTGATGTGATGGATGAAGGTGAGCAGGCTATCCTCATCACTGGTCCAAATGAAGAAGATGTCATCAATGTAGCGCCACCAGATAAGGGGACGGCAGGGAGCCGTACTGAGCATGCGTTCTTCAAGGCTAGACATAAACAGACATGCAAAGGAAGGAGCCATCCTGGTTCCCATGGCAGTCCCGTGTCTTTGAAGGTAATGCTTGTCCATGAACGTGAAGTTGTTTTTGGTGAGAACCTGTTGCATGAGAGCTTTGATGTCAGAGATGGGTGGACAAGGGTGGACCTTCTTAGACAGGGCTGCACACGTGGCTGCGATACTGCGATAATTGAATTACAGTCATGCTGCACCGATGACGAATGGACTCAGTACACTAACAAAATTAACTTGTGTTTGTCTCAGCAGAACATTGAACTCACAGAAAGAAGAAATAAGAAAATGACTGACCTTCAGAAAAGACGCAAACGTACCACTTGCAACCGTTTTAGAAGGCCCCAGACTCCACCTGAGTCTGAACCACCATCCTCAACTGCAGTTGTTAACTTATCTTCTTCTACTCTTACCAGTGCAGACCTTAGGCTTCTCTCCAAAGGACTCAACTTCTGTCCTACTCCTCCAGCATTTGACCAAGCGGAACTGAGTCAAGATCTTACTCATTTCTTTCGCAGAATTCGCCTTCGTGAGTTTTTCCTAGATGATCCTCCAACTGAACGGGAACCCTTCTGCAAGAAAAGTTCTTGGATGCCTCCTAAGAACAGAGTCCCTGTTTTAGAAGCCTACACACAGGTCGTCAGCTCTGAGACTAACCAGTCAAACTCTCCTCTCTGCAGAACACACGACAACCTTCCAAGAGATGAGCGTACAGCACTCTCCTCACTGATGTCTCGCAGTGACATTATCATCAAGCCAGCCGACAAAGGTTCTGCAGTTGTCATCCAGGATCGACAGGATTACATCAAGGAAGCCATGCGTCATCTCTCCAACAGTGATATTTACACTCTTCTTGATTCTGATCCCACAGATATTTTCTCCCAGCAGATAAAACAGACCATCACTGATATGTACCAGCGGAACCAGATCTCTAAGAAGGCTTTTTCTTTCCTTTCTCCCACAGACTGTAAGGCAGCCAGGTTTTATCTCCTGCCCAAAATTCACAAGCCTGGTAACCCTGGTAGGCCTATCATCTCGGGCAATGGGTCCCCCACCGAGAAGATATCCTTGTTTGTGGACCACTTCATCAAACCTCTTGTTCCTCAGATTAATTCTTATATCCATGACACTCCAGATTTCCTCAGGAAACTTGAAGATATCAAAAACCAAATCCCCAGTACAGCCATCATCGGTACTTTCGACGTCACTTCTCTGTACACTAACATCCCTCATGCTGAAGGTATCGCAGCCACGTGTGCAGCCCTGTCTAAGAAGGTCCACCCTTGTCCACCCATCTCTGACATCAAAGCTCTCATGCAACAGGTTCTCACCAAAAACAACTTCACGTTCATGGACAAGCATTACCTTCAAAGACACGGGACTGCCATGGGAACCAGGATGGCTCCTTCCTTTGCATGTCTGTTTATGTCTAGCCTTGAAGAACGCATGCTCAGTACGGCTCCCTGCCGTCCCCTTATCTGGTGGCGCTACATTGATGACATCTTCTTCATTTGGACCAGTGATGAGGATAGCCTGCTCACCTTCATCCATCACATCAATTCTTTCCACAGCACCATCAAATTCACCTCTGATTACTCTCACCAACAGGTTAACTTTCTCGATGTGACTGTTCGCAAGGAACACGGTTCTCTCTCTACAGACTTATACACCAAGCCCACAGACACACACCAGTATCTCCATTCTTCAAGCTGCCATCCCCGTCACTGCAAGTCTGGAATTGCCTACAGTCAAGCCCTTCGTCTTCGTCGCATTTGCTCTAACAATTCCTCTTTCATTCGCCATACAGATGCTTTGGAAAAACACCTTATTGCCAGGGGCCATAGTGCCAGAAGGGTGCGTGAAGCCATTCAGAGAGTCCGCTCCCTTTCCAGATCTTCTACTTTGGCAGTGAAGGACAAAAAGGGACGAGATTGCGACAACAAGCTGCCCCTGGTTGTTACTTTCCACCCAAATCTTCCTCCCCTTCAGAAAATCACCTCTAACAACCACAACATTCTCCTCACTTCAGATAGACTCCAACGAGCCGTCCCTGAAAAAACCCATCATCGCCTACAGACGACCACGCAACCTACGAGACCTTCTTGTACGTGCTGCTGTTCCACCTCTAACTTCTAACCCCACACCCATTCAGCATGGTACCTTCAAATGTGATCGTACTTCGAGATGCATCGTCTGCAGCCACCACATTGTTGAATCCAATTCCATCACCAGCCACAGCATGCAACTCACACACAAGACTAAGGGTCACATCACTTGCACTACCACCAATGTCATCTATCTGATCTCTTGTAGAGTTTGCGGCATCCAGTATGTTGGCGAAACCAAAACCACCCTCAAGAAGCGATTCTATGGTCACAGATCCACAGTCAACACCATGAAGACTGAGACCCCAGTTGGAGAACATTTTAACCTTCCCAACCATACCATTAACGACATGTCCCTACAGGGGATTGAATCCTTAGGTAGCCGTCCTGACCTAGTACGAATCAGCAGAGAGAGGCTCTGGATGCAACGCCTTCGTACCATTCAACCTCATGGGCTGAACATTCAGGAAGGACATGACTAACTTTCCTCTGTTCCCTACTCCTTCTCCCCTTTCTCCCTCCCCCCCCCCCTTTCACTCTTCTTCTCACAGCTCTCTTCCCCTCCATTTTTCTTCACACCTTTCTGTCTTTGTCCCTCTCCAGTTTATTCCTTACCCTGTGCCTTTAATCCTCTCTTTGTCCCTCCACAGTTTATCTCCTTCCTCTCCTCTTCTCCTGTTGCTTTCTACTTATAATCCCCTTTCATCCATCTCATTGTGTTCACCGTGCTCATTAACCAGTCTGTATTCTGTGCGTGTTTTTGTCCCCTCTGTTACTGTAACTTGTCATTTAGCCTCTGAAGAAGATCCTGCTAGGATCGAAACGTCAGGCCAACTTACTTTTACACAAATAATATTTCAGTAAAATAAAATAAAAAAATCAGTAAAAAATTCAGCAAAAAACAAAATTTCAGTAAAGTAAAATAAAAAATATTTCAGTAAAAAATTCAGTAAAACTATTCAGTAAAAAATATTTCGGTATGGTATACTGCTTAAGTGGGTGTGTAATTCGCGCTATACTGCAATGTGATTGGTAGAGGTGGGACAGCGCCCACCTTCACAGGTCAGGTCCCTTCTCGCATAATGCGATGGAATTCCTCACGACGGAATGAAATTGGGCAACATAATGAAATTGGACGTCGGAAGTTTGCGCAACGGCAACCTAGGTTTTCGCGACGACAACCAACATTCTCGCGAAGTCAACCTACGTTCTCGCGGCGGCAACTAGTGCTGTGCCGTTTACACGTTTAAACGTGTAAACGAACGAAACATCGTTTAAAACGTTGAATAAAACCTTATGAACGTTTAAATGAAACTATGATATCAACTGAAAATTAAATTATTGGCAAAAATCGCGTATTAATTCTCGTGTTTATTTTGTCTACTACGCGAAATAACAAAACAACTTACGATCAGTCGAATCATAAACCACGAACGTAATCCTACTTTTGTCCCCCCCCCCCCCCACGATGTATCCGGCGATATGAATGGCTTAAACTTTGAACGCTGTTATCCTTTTGTGAAAACTTCCTGATTCGCGGCACAAGTGTACTTTATATCGAGCCGACAGCGGCGGCGCAGATAATCCAGTCAATGCATGTTCGATCGAAATGATTACAATCCTTGTCCATCACTTTGAACTCTCCGACCATACAATACCGGGTCGAATACTCGACTTGGTAATAGCTGTTCAAATACATGATCAAAGGAAATGTATCGATTGGAGATCGTAAAAAAACTCTGAAAATCAGTAGAGAAATTACCAATTGAATAAACCGTAAGACCACATCTGGTGTTAAGCGGGGGGGGGGGGGGGGGGGGGAAGGAAGTATTTTCTAGAATTTCCAAAAATACGGAAAAACTAATGTCCTACCACAGTTAAGTGTATAGCAAATAGCCTAACCACCTCGTCTGTTACGGATCTCACGTAACTACAAAAACACAACCAATTGTATTTTGCGAACTTGACGTTTTCTACAAGAACATGGAAATAATGTTAAGCATTAGTTAATCATGCCGTGTGGCCTAAAACATATTTTATTCCAAGGTTTACTTTAATAAAGATGACCATAGCTTGATATCTTGTGCTGCGTGTATGAACTGTGCCTGGGTATCATGGGGAATACTCTATGAAACGTTTCTTGGAAACGTGCCAAAAATGTTAACAAACAGGTGTTAGACAGGGGATGAGCGCGCAGTTATTTGGCAAGGTACCTGGGAAAATTCTGAGCACATATACAGTATCCTACCGTAGTATTTAAGTTAGGTTAAACCGTACTGCAGTTGTAAACTGATGTACGTTTAGTGCGCGCTATTCATTGTTAGGCATTCTAGAAACGGGGCTTTGCCGAACGTTTTTTGTTTCATAATATCGGAGGTTCTGTAAGTTAAACTTTTTAAAGATTGTAAAACAGATTAAATCTCTTTTCATTTTATAACATAATACAGCTACTCTACTTGTCATTTAAAATTTTTCATCAGCTTCGTGACAATTTAAATTCAAAAGTTGTCAGTATTTTGCATCGTCAACTGCGAATTTTTTTATCGCCAGACACGCAAAAAATTCCTTTTCCTTTTCCGGGGTCTTCGCCCCACCAGGGCCCTAGGGCCGGCCCCTGGACCCCACGCCTTTATACTCGGCGTTTTCTCGCGATATTCGAGAACGTTTAAACGTTTTAAACGAAAAATCGGTCGTCTAAACGTTTAGGTCTTTAAACGAAAACTCACAGCCCTAGCGGCAACTTAAGTTACCGCGACGGCAACCTAAGTATGGTACAAAACGGCGCGCTATATACGCGTCCAAATATACACTAACCACAGACACTATACGTGTGAAACAGTACCGTTTGATTTTTTCCGCATGCTGACGAGTAACTACATATTAAGTAGGACGTAATGCCAATTAATAGACCGTTCATTATGTCCATTTTTAACTTTGAATCGATAAACTAATTCAATTAAATCTAAGCTACTATTTATTATAAGTTTGTTTAAGGATTCCCAGAGTCTGTAAATATTAGTCCGCTTTCTGTCGCAAAATGAATGAAATTATGGACTAAGAATAGGCAACAACCGAAGAACAAATTTATTCAATACTCGGGCCAACGGAATTTTGCAGGTGTTGGGCTTTGGGATAAATGCACAAATTATGACTTCCTTGTTAGTGCTACATATTTTAAGCTTTCATTACTTATGTAAATGAGAGTTTTAATTGGTGTGTACCCAAGCCTGAAGAGAGAGAGAGAGAAATTGGGAAGTATAGGAGGCGGGTGGGGGGGGGGGGGGTAGGTCAGAAGGCTATAGTCGAGGAAATATTGGATAAAGAACAATTTAGTCATTTTCATATAATTTGTTAAGGAAAATGGGGTCCTGCTGTCATAATTGTCACCGGAGCAACACCCGACTCCCGACGTCACTGTTTGTAACCTAGATATTTGTCCGTCCCCACCATTGTCAGTCGGGGGAGGTCTTTTTTTTACTTGCGAGTTTGATGTATATAAACTTCAGATTGCGCCATCTGAACTGTTATTTGTTTTTTCCTTGGATGGGGAAGGGGAAGGGGGAGAGGGAGGGGAGATTGGACCGTCAGACCGATTGATGGGAGTAGGTTTCAACGACCACATGGCAACATCACTTACTTTGTAAAATTCATTGATCCGCTAATGGCTCTTCCATAAGGTATAGGGCTGTGAGTTTTCGTTTAAAGACCTAAACGTTTAAACGGCCGATTTTTCGTTCGTTTAAACGTTTGCGAATATCGCGAGAAAACGCCGAGTATAAAGGCGTGGGGTCCAGGGGACCGCCCTAGGGCCCTGGTGGGGCGAAGACCCCGGAAAAGGAAAAGGAATTTTTTGCGTGTCTGGCGATAAAAAAATTCGCAGTTGAGGATGCAAAATACTGACAACTTTTGAATTTAAATTGTCACGAAGCTGATGAAAAATTTTAAATGACAAGTTAGAGTAGCTGTATTATGTTATAAAATGAAAAGAGATTTAATCTGTTTTACAATCTTTAAAAAGTTTAACTTACAGAACCTCCGATATTATGAAACAAAAAACGTTCGGCAAAGCCCCGTTTCTAGAATGCCTAACAATGAATAGCGCGCACTAAACGTACATCAGTTTACAACTGCAGTACGGTTTAACCTAACTTAAATACTACGGTAGGATACTGTATATGTGCTCAGAATTTTCCCAGGTACCTTGCCAAACAACTGCGCGCTCATCCCCTGTCTTACACCTGTTTGTTAACATTTTTGGCACGTTTCCAAGAAACGTTTCATAGAGTATTCCCCATGATACACGAGGCACAGTTCATACACGCAGCACAAGATATCAAGCTATGGTCATCTTTATTAAAGTAAACCTTGTAATCAAATATGTTTTAGGCCACACGGCATGATTAACTAATGCTTAATATTATTTCCATGTTCTTGTAGAAAACGTCAAGTTCGCAAAATACAATTGGTTGTGTTTTTGTAGTTACGTGAGATCCGTAACAGACGAGGTGGTTAGGCTATTTGCTATACACTTAACTGTGGTAGGACATTATTTTTTCCGTATTTTTGGAAATTCTAGAAAATACTTCCTTCCCCCCCCCACCCCCCGCTTAACACCAGATGTGGTCTTACGGTTTATTCATAAATGGGTGTACTAGAGCCTTGTATACATGACATTAGTTGCATTTAGCACGATTTGCCAGTTTCGCGTGAATTTGTCGAAAGTGTTTTGCTGGATCTTTCGTAAAATTTGAAAGGTGTACCAAATTACTTTTCGTACACAATTGGTAATTTCTCTACTGATTTTCAGAGTTTTTTTACGATCTCCAATCGATACATTTCCTTTGATCATGTATTTGAACAACTATTACCAAGTCGAGTATTCGACCCGGTATTGTCTGGTCGGAGATTTCAAAGTGATGGACAGGGATTGTAATCATTTCGATCGAACATGCATTGACTGGATTATCTGCGCCGCCGCCGCTGTCGGCTCGATATAAAGTACACTTGTGCCGCGAATCAGGAAGTTTTCACAAAAGGATAACAGCGTTCAAGTTTAAGCCATTCATATCGCCGGATTACATCGTGGGGGGGGGGGGGGACAAAGTAGGATTACGTTCGCGGTTTATGATTCGACTGATCGTAAGTTGTTTTGTTATTTCGCGTAGTAGACAAAATAAACACGGGAATTGATACGCGATTTTTGCCAATAATTTAATTTTCAGGTGATATTGTAACGTCACTTCCCTGTCTGGTGGGGCAGTCTTTAATGATGGGGTTGGCGGAAGAGAGTCTCGACAGAAAGATGACAATGAAGAGGATGATAAAGTGCCCGTGGCACAGTGGTACCGTTTATTCAAACCTCCGACTTACACTTAGGTTCATTAAAGGTTCTTACTTAGTGCTTATCCTTGCATTACGCATAACGTAAAGGTTAACGCAATTCCTAAACGCAGCGTCTAAACGCAGCGTAGAACACGGCACTAAACGCAACGCCCAACGCAGCGTCCAACGCGGCGCCACACGCAGCGTATAACGCAACGTACAACGCGGCGCTCAACGCAGCGCGGAACGCAACGCAAAACGCGGCGCCCAACGCAACGTCCAACGCGGCGCCACACGCAGCGTATAACGCAACGTATAACACGGCGATAAACGGAACGCCAAACGCAGGTTCTAAATATGTAAACAGATTCAAAGCTATAGGGTTAACTAAACGGTGTCTGCAATACCGTTAACAGATGCACATATACTAAGAACCAATCGATTGACTAAATGGCAGTAACGTATCTTTCTGATATCTGACCTAGGCTATTCACTTATGTTCCTACTTACGGACTAACTGAAAAATATACAATCACGGCAGAATGCTGATCTCTACTAAAGTACACACATTGTCACGTAGTTCAGATCGCTACTGAATAACGTAAAATGATAACAATCGGTCAATAACGTTACTCCTAAATAATTGGGCGTAATCTATCCCTCAGTGAAATATCGCAGTTTGCTAACAATTTATACAACTCACAAATGTATCCAATAATATTCTAAACGCTTGCAATATCTATGAACAGTTAAACACGGTGCTGTGGTATTAGAAACCTACCAACTTGGATAATAGTAAATGATATGATAACGTACCGTACGTAGACGTCTTGCGAGATTTTGGCAAAGAGTCCCTCTCTGCACGTACCAACAGCTCCTTTTATACTAGCCCAGTGAACAATGGCTTAAGTTTACGCGCGTGAGAAAGTTACTACTTCAAAGAGCACCGCCTTAGTGTTGCAGTCACCAGACTTCCGGAGACCGAGAGGCCAGGTGCACGATTACTTACGTCATAGTAAACAACTTAACGGGGATTTCCCGGCATAGAATCATAACATTACGTAAACAGTTTATACAGCTTAAAGAATAACCCTCAAAGCTTAATTAAGTACTATGCAAGTTCGGTTACAATATCATAGTTTCGTTTAAACGTTCATAAGGTTTTATTAACCGTTAACCGATGTTTCGTTCGTTTACACGTTTAAACGTGTAAACGGCACAGCACTAATATTAAGGTACATGCCCCTTGTTTGGGTGGGGATGGCGTTGTACACTTATTTTGCTAGTCTTATACGACATCACGACAATTTAACAATATTGATCACGGTGTCATGTTTGTGTAAAGTCTGAAATCAACAAATTTCACTTTTCCGACGTGAAGTCCAACGTGTGACACCTCATCTCGATAGCTTTGACATTGTATGATGTCAAAATGTCCCGTTAGTGTAACTTGACGAATGTCAGTTTTTTTTTCCTTTTTTTTTTTTTTTTTTTTGGAGGTGTTGTAAAAATAAGTGTGAAGCAACACGAATAGTTGTTGCGTTAACTTTTTTTTCAAAGTTCCTTTTGTCCCAATTTAATCTGTTTTCCTCAAGTATAAAACAATTCGAAATATTTATAGCATGAGTTATTTACAGATGCAAGCATAACTGACAGTATGGGAAGAGTATAACAAACCGCGACTGTTGATATACAACTCTTACCCTAACCCTAGCACTATCAAACACTAGATATTAAACCACAGATATGAATACACAATCATGTGGCAAAAGAGAATGTCTGCTAAAGAATACTTGCACTATTTTGTACTCTCTTAACTTAGTATGCACTATTTTGTACTCTATTAACTTAGTATGTTTTCCAATTCCATCTCAGTCATACTAGTCTGTATCATCATAAATGTCATTTTGTCACATGTGATTGCAACTTTTTTTATATGTTCCCTCCATCACAAAGCGACGGATATTTTCGCAATCAAATGTTGTTATTTTTATCCGATTTCCTTTTGAGGTTTCATATCAGAGCTCAGTCACGTCATAAGTGCAAACTTGTTGTTAAACCCACACATCACAGTATACTTAATCTACCTTCTGTCTGTATAGGTGACACAAGGACAGGCATAAGTGCCAAGTAACTCCCCTTTCCAATCCATTTGCAAGGTTGAGCTCTTTTGCCACCTTTGAAGCGTGAATCGAAACTGATGAGATGTAAGACTGGCCCAAGGGATAGTTGAATCAAGGAGTTGTTCCACCCCTCTCTGGTTGAATCTTAAATGGGAAAACCAGAGAACTGCATTACAGGAATTTTCTCAATTGATGTTCATAACCCTCCCCCCCATTTTTCGGGGGGGGGGGGTGGCTCTATGATACCAACTTAACGTACATAGCAACGCAGTTCATTATAGTTTGGTCAACTCTTACTCTTAATAAAGTAAGAGTTGAAAATGAAAACAGGTTTCCAATTTCAATTGGTTTTTTATTTGATTCATACTGAATATGAAAACTGGCCAGGGCTATACGATTTCATTTCTTTCAAAATTTAATCAAATTCATTTAACCATCTTGCTTATTAATTTTTTTTTATTCAAAGAAGTGTATGGTAACGTGTCTTATTCTCATTAATAGCAATTTTATTTTGTGTAATACTCAGTAGCTTAAAGTTGGTTAAAATTGCCGAGAACTATAGAGCTTCGGGAAATATACAAATATAATTGAAAACTTATTTATATCTGAATTATCACCCTGGAGAGTTTGTCTCAAAGTATACATCGACAGCAACTATGAAGCGTAATTTGAGTTTCGATATTTTTTGAGCGACAAGTTTGGATGGTGCTGGTGCCTGTGGAAAACTTTGAGTGAAGATGTTATATTTTAATCATATATATATAATGTTGTGGTATAACACAAGTATATATATGGTTACATATGTTTAATAAAGTTTAATAATCTTTAAATAAACTTAGGTGAGACCAACTCTTACCTAGCCTAATATATAAACAAGATATCTTCACTTACATGTATGTGTATATCGTTAACTGAAATGTAGATATCCATAACTTAACTGCAGATATCTTTGATTTAATGTCTCAAATGTGTCATTTTAAATAATAAAAATAATGATGTTGATGTTGATGTTGATGATGATGATGATGATGATGATGATGATGATGATGATGATGATGATGATGATGATGATGATGATGATGATGATGATGATGATGATGATGATGATGATGATGATGATGATGATGATGATGATGATGATGATGATGATGATGATGATGATGATGATGATGATGATGATGATGATGATGATGATGATGATGATGATGATGATGATGATGATGATGATGATGATGATGATGATGATGATGATGATGACGACGATGATGATGATGATGATGAAGACGATGATGATGATGATGATGACGACGACGACGACGACGATGACGTTGATGACGACGATGATGACGACGACGACGACGACGATGATGATGATGTAATGTAATACCGTAATATGTATCGTGTCAAATGATATAGGCCTTAATATATTCATCGAGAGGGATAAATTAGTTTCACTAGGAAGAGATAAATAACCCAATGGCCTGGAATAGTTTCACGGCATGCAGATAACCTTATTGACCTATCCTTTAATTTACAGATTAAAGGATTATCTCAAGGCAAAGAAGTTAATTTTTCATATAATAATTATCGTTATATGAAATTGTTGACTATTTAATCAGTAATACTTTAATTTATGTGAACAGGATATACATAGATAGACCAGGTTGAATCACACGCTGTATCCGTATTTGCCATCTTCAAGTTGGAAGAGTCGAACAAAAGGTTTTGGTGTCAATATCACCAGATTTCTCAGACACCTTGTTGTCGGCCTCTTCCTGTTGTATCCTTGGAGAACACGCTAAGCATTATGTTTAAACTATTTAGTCAGTGCCATAACAGTGGAGTACAGCATTCGAAATCAGTCGTGGATCCAGGGGTAGAGGTTGGGGAGGGGGTCTATACATGTATCATATCACGTCTAAATGTGCTGAAGTTTGAGAACTGACGTTGTTTTGTTGCCTGGCCAAACACGGTCTTTGCTACACCTTCACCACCGGCATATATGCTATCAACAAGAAAGACAGGGTTCATATACCTCCCCCGCCTTACCCCAGAACAATTGATTGAGATTTTTGATAAAAACTCTTAACATATTCTTACATCAAAACAAATTTACTCAAATTAGTACTGTGTCTATACAAACTCTATGATTATCCGAGAGAATTCATAACTCTATGAAAATCCGAGAGAATTCTGAAATGATATAGCCATTACCCTCCACAGCTAAAAACCAATAACAGCAGAGCCTATCCTATACAGCCAAGAAGGCTAGGCTAGATATATACATTGTCGGTATGTGGTAGGTCCAGGCTAATCGTCCATATATTTTATTTGCAAAGCACCAGTATTTTTCTTGGTTTCAAAGTAATCTTTTGAGTTGGTCAACAAACGCTTTGACTTTTCGTTTCACTGCAAGTTAACAATTGAACTTAGCTACAACGAGCTGCATATATAATGTTGGAATTATGCGGCAAAACAGTTTATGACATCTTCCCATCAAAGCTAATGTTTTAACGTGAGTGCAGTAAACTAACAATACCTATGTAGAGCATATGCAATTGTCGCTGCTTTAACCATGAGGAGTCTTATCAATGACTCCACATCGTCACGCATTTGATGCTTAGGTTTGCAAATACACGTAAAAGGGAAATTCAAGATTATATATACATCAAAGGATATGCAGCACTCGGGAATACATCGTGGGCCAACTTGTTTTTCAGTCTGTCCAATTCGAATGGTTTATTTGATTCTAACAAGTGACAGGTATGGCCCTAGGCTGCCAATCGAGATTTAGGGTGTGTGTCGTACAAGCTTCAAATAATACGCCTAATTTGATCCAATCTAACTGTAGTTGCACTTGAATTACACTTTAGTATCGGTTAAAGTGGAATGCCCCGTGGATTGATTTAAATCTAAGCCAAGTCACAACAAGAATTCTGAACGAGGGTTGATTAAGCCAGACGGATATGCAACGATTTCACTAAGAACGTTGAAAGCTTAGCATTCAAACTAATAGCTTGGTAAATCCCTATCAACTGAAACTTCGGATTAAAAGGTATTGAAGTCCAGTTGTTAATGTTGTTTGTATTGCGTCACTATATATACCTTTCTCGTGTATACAATGCTATGAAGAATGCGTTTCAACAGCCATGGACAAAAAGGTTCCTCTCACAAGAAGTAAAGCTGTCGAAGTGCATTACCAATCGCAAAACTGTGATTTCTGCGATGTTTGTCTGTAGAATTAACCAAACACAAGAGAAATCACAGGCGCTTCTTTTCAACTGATATTTCCTTACCCGCACCACATGATATCCGATGGCTTGGGCAATCTATCATATAGCACATTCACTTTTGGCCCAACATTACCGTTAAGACTTTGAGCTAGAAGTGGTCGGGGTGTTTGGATTGTCATGAACGTAATAAGAGAGAAGTGGGCAGCCATTACATAATGTTATGGGCTTCAGTAATGGTGATATATATACGCATGAAGTAGCGACTGTACTAAAGGTTAGCTGTATATATAGACCCAACTATAGCACGCTATCATGGAAAAGTTTCTTGAGATTACGTAATCGACCTGCCTCGGTCATAAAATGACCTCTTTTTACCAATTAGTCTGCAACGCTTGCCATCGATATTTTCTCTTGTATGCGGGTCTTTGTGTGAACGCTGTATGATTAACTACAATGTAGACATAAGTATTACACTGTAGATATAAATAGACATAACGTATTTCCCACACAGTGTTTACACAAAAACCTAATGGTGTTAAGAATATATATGCTGGCTAATTGTTTAGCCTGAAGTCGATTTACGACCGTGGCAGGTCGATTACGTCATCACAAAACTTTCCTAGCTATAGCGTGCTATAATTGGAGCTAATAAAGTAGATCTTTAAACACTTAGTTCAACCAGGGGTCCAGCATGCATTAAAAGCATAGTACGGTTATGCACGGTATGGCAAAACACTTGTCCGCGCATGTGACCGATTATTGTTTTGAATCAACAAAGACAATGTTGATGGTCTGAAGTTTTGCATTCCTTCGAACTCCAAAGGTCTGTCACATATGATATCATTTATACATACTTCAATATTCTGTATACTTTATAGTGACATACAATGTAATAACACTCGTAAAGTGATACATCTTCCACCCTGTTATAGTTGAACATACCATCACATATTTATCTTGTACCTAACTGCAGATATGATTGATTGAACCAATCAATTGACTGTCTTAATTAATAACATACTATTCCAGGAAATGCATCAAAGTAGTTGGTCTATGCTGTCGGCATGTCACAGTTGATATATCCTTGAGATATTGTAATGAAGCGGTACCCTGTGAGTTCGGTATAATAAAGGTATAGTACAGTATCTGGTTGATCAGTCTTATCAAGA
Organism: Apostichopus japonicus; assembly: GCF_037975245.1. Taxonomy (NCBI): domain Eukaryota; kingdom Metazoa; phylum Echinodermata; class Holothuroidea; order Aspidochirotida; family Stichopodidae; genus Apostichopus; species Apostichopus japonicus. Next base: position 9,496,671 of record NC_092566.1, on the reverse strand, counting down.
CTATTTCGTTGATAGCTCCTTGGTACAGCTAACACATTTTATTAGTGTACAGGCTTACATAGGTAGAACAAGTAAACACCATATTGGTAGAACAGCCGTTTCATATGGGAGTTTGTACAGACAGCTTACAAATCTATTGGAATAGTATAGGCTAATTGGTATACTATAGGCTACATTGGAAGTTCAGGTAACATGTGTTAGGCTCTGGGTAAAATCTTGAACCTATAGGTCACTAAGACTGTGTTTGTATTCCACTTGTAGATATGACATTCGAGATGTGCTAGGTCCGTTGATTCCAGATTTGAGATTCAAAGATGTGAGGTTAATTGTAGGTTATTTTTGCTCATTTTTGTAAATATTTGTACATGGCAGGGGTAGGCTATATGCAGTAATATGTAGTGCTTATAAATCAGTGCAACTGCAGAATATAGTCTGCCTCTTTATCATTCCTTCTGAGACATGGTCCCTTTATTTTTACATGTTCTCTGTACATTTTTACACACACACACATATGTATATATACGCATGCATGCAGTAAACAACTAATTAGCTATAGCCGAAACCTTTAACACTACCACAAGGCCACAAACGTACTTTTAAGAAAACTGAAGTAAGCTTTACAGCTTTGATTATCGGCAAAACATGCAGAGGGGTCACAAAAGATAGGCCAATCTCAAAATTACTTCCTGAGAGAGATCCCAATTTAAGTCGTGAAGCCCTTTTGAGATGTGAGGGTTCCATGTTTTAAGTTTAAGCAAAAGATGTGGCATAGTTATATTCCTCGAGGCTACAAATGTTTTCCTCTTCATTTCATTGGAGAATAGTTTACAACTGTTAACTCAACAGTCTATATTGTTACAGTGTTGAAGTTGCAAGAAACAGTGTACATCTTTATTTCTCGCTTCTCAATTAAATATTCGAATCTGTCGATCGGTGGCAGAAATTGTCAATTTTTGTCAGCTTTAACGTATAAACTGGGGAGCGGTGTGTTCTCCAAAGGAACACGGTTCAGTTGAACTATCCGAGACTAACATTCACGTATATACACGAATGATATCAACAGCTTGAGATATTAAGACAACTTATGATGTCTTGAATGATAACATATTGAGATGTATTCATAAATGTATTCCGCTATACCTGGGGTTGGGTATATATGTACTATGGTCACAGCGACGTAGTACTTATATATATTGTACAGTAAACAGTAATAACTGTGATAAGGTATAATGACAAATTCATTCAGCAACTATTCTCGAAATCTCAGCATGAGGTCGTATTATACACTGTCAAACAATTCTTTGTCTGATAAAAAGAAATTATATCCAAATGCCCAAATCTCAAAATTAAGGATCGTCATATGTAGGCTATATTTATTTTGAGAGCTTCCTCGTTGTTGGCAAGCAGATTATATAAACCGATGCTGTGGCCGAGTGGATAAAGGCAGTGGCATTTGAAGCAATGAGGCTTTGTAATCTGGAGATTCCGGGTTCGATACTCGGTCGGGTCATAGTTTTTTTTGTTTTTTTTTTGTGGGTTTTTCATCGAAGAGAAATCTACCGTTTTCCCATCTGAAATGACATTCTAAATTGAAAGGATCCCAAATTTGAGTTAAAATGTTGAATTGGAAGCCACCTGACTTGTAAGTTGTAATCCATATACCCTTGCGGGTTTCTCCCACATTTGTGGTTGCTGCTTAATCGTCGTAAATATAACTGCTGATTATTATATTTCATGAGACAGTTTATACATTTAGTGCCGTGAGGTCCGATTATAAAACTGTGCATGAACACAGATTGCGTGTTAGATACCATACGAACCCTCAAGTGCTTAAACCATCCTCATACAGTCAAAATTAAATTGTGGAAAAATATAATATTTAAGTTTTATATAATATAGTTTTGTACTACTATTGACGGCATGGCTATATACCTCGGGAATTGTCATGATTGCTGTAAAACCACAAACTATGGACCGTAATATTACTCACCCCACGTTAATTTGCACGAATTTACAAACACAGTCATTTGTATTCAAATCTATATGCCGAGGGCGGAAAATGTATCTCTATTTCTCTCTCTCTTTCTCAGGCTCAAGAGGTTTAGAGCAGCTGTTTCGTCTGATAAACAATCCAAACATTAAAACAAATGTCTTGTGTATGACCAGATAGAAAAAAAAAACACTCAACTAAATGTATTAGGAAAATTTAGAAATGTTACAATCCACGATATTGTTTTAGTGAACTATCACTGTATATAATTAAAAAAAAACCTGATCATATATAGTTATTTTCATGTCTTTGTTGTGTGCCTGTGTGTGTTAGCGTGTTTGAAGTCAAACATATTAATATCTGAAGAAAGAAGGTTTATAAAAATATTGATGATATCATTGAAAAGTTTTGTCATTTATTGCAGTACGGTGTGTTTTGTATATCTGTTATGGTAGCGTGTAGATCTGTCAATGAAAACTTACATCTTATCAATCGATCTGGACTGTCTCAAATATGTAAAACGTTAATAGATTCATGAGGTTTCCGAATCTGATAAGTGGGTTTCCTATCTTAAAAACAACATCGTTTCTATATAAGTATCATCATAGGCGTAGGAGCCCAATTTGTTTGGGGTGGCTGTAAAGACTTACCCGAAAAATATAACCAAACTTTTTTTTGCAAGCTTCGCGCGCGATCAACATCATAATGTACTATCCTATGGGCATGCATCGGTTATTACATCGCATGCCAATTACATACAATCATTTGTCGTGTTATAACCCTTCCATATTGGTTAGAATTTTTGAGGAAGTCGTTACAATAATAATGATAATATTAATATGAGTTTAACCATTGAAAAACACATTGCAATTTAGTTTTCTTTCAGTAGGTGCCCGAAAAATTCTTAGCATATTGCCCGAATTTTTCACAACAATATTTGGTTGGGGGCTGCACCCCCCGCCCAGCCCCCGCCTCATACGCCTATGAGTATCATACATTACTATGTCCATGTAATTGTTCTTATTAATCAGAAATTTGAAAAACCATAAGGCAATCACAGGTGACAGAATCATGTAATACTTTTAAGAAAAACAAACTGCAAACAATAGTAAAATAGAGGATACAAGAAAGAAAGAACGACAGAAAGTCTTTTAACCTGATCTGGATTCCGACCTCTGAGCTGGTAAGCTTAATTGATTGATTCTTTATTCTAATTTTATTATACGGAAGAAAGGATCGTCTGCAGGAACGTTCCTTTACATTAAGCTTCGGTCAATTTAATATAATAAATTGCTGACAAAGTAAAGTTAATTGTTGTTTGCATCTCAAAACTAAACGTTATTTACCCATACATTACTATGGCGGTTTATGAACATAATGATTTAAATATGCACAGTGCTTGGAAAAACGGAAAGATGCTTGAGAGTTGCTCAAGGGTTGTTGAACAGTTATTGGTTTTAATACATTTATCAATTTGTTGCTACTAATCTTTGTTCAGGCAGGTTTTGTTTTGTCTTGATAAGTCACAGTCTCCCCCACACCCACCCCTCACCCCCCAAGTAAGAGCAAGTAATATTTCTAGTAACTATTCCGGTTTTCAAGATATTCAGATTTAAAGTATGTTTAATGGCTGGAATGCTTCTTTAAGGCTAACTTAATCATGACGTCGGCTAACCAGTGCAGGCCAAAATGTTCGCCATTGTTTTATAAGTTAAATAACTCAACACCAACTCATGTTCTTTTGATTTGATTTGATTTGATTTATTTTGTTTTTTTTTTTCACGTGCAAATATACAATGTGAAAGGAAGTCTTCTATAAAGCATACAATAGCTTAACAATGTAGAAGACTCCCTGAAGAAAGAAAAGAGAAGAAAAAATGATATACCAAATTAAACGTTTCGACAATAAATCAATTATATGATATTTTAATTAACATGATGCAATTATTTCTTTAACTTCATATAATTTTTAACTTCATATAAACTTTTAACTTCATATAAACAACAAAGTTACTCTTTCTATTTTGAAACCGACTAAAGATAACATTTTTATGCCTTTTGTGTTTACTTTTCGTACGTTTTCCCACCTCGTATACAGGCCTATATAGTTCACATTTTGTATTGTTTTTACCTTTATAACTTTTTAAGTACCCTTTTACCGTTGCGTCATTTTCTATTTAATGTGTTACAATGTTAAGACAAGATATACGAGACATACTAAAACGTAAAACATGAATTTTATCATAATCCACAAAAACTCCACCAGCCGCTACAATAAAATGTGACTTCATTTCCGAAAATGTTTTTGCTAATCGAACCATAAAAGTATTCAAACTCATCCATAGTGACATTTGCAATGTCCTCTTCAAAGACGAAAAGTCTTCTTTTTGTTATCAAAAGTGCAATTATTTTGCACTTAGCCTCGCTTCCGTCGTTATGCTTTTATAAGCAAGGTAGGCTGGAATGGGTTCATATATGTTATGAAACATTTATAAGTTTATTCCCGTGTCAGACAATGTTACTCTTTCTAGTAGATTGAGGTGAGAAGCTGTCTAATGCTGTTAATTAAAACCCGATCCAATTGAAATTCTCCCTAACTGGATATGAGTGATTTGAATATACATTTTATAACTCGTCCTTACTCCAACACACTCAGTTTAGGAGGTATAGGAGGAGTATATGGTCTTCAACGTCTTTACTTTCCTAATAGATTCTTCCTGCTCACGTATCCTATAGAAATGTGAAAAGTTTGCTTAACTGTCAAAGTTTTCATTGGTGTTTATAATTTCCTAAAAGTACAGCTTTGTTTTTAGAAATATCATATTTATCTGTGGATAATAATTTCAATGTAAACTAAAGAAAAAACAAAACAGTTCAAGTTGGTCATAACAAAGATTTGCACTGTATAATATTCAACATCTTTTTTTTCCCACTGCTTTCTTGAATTTTGGAATCTCTGTACAATTTTGAGCGCATGTCATTACGTTTGGGACCAATAATTGTAAACATAACCTATAGATTCATGTTAGTTTTGATTCCCATTCCTTCCGTCCCACTCTCCCGAACTATAACACGTGTCGAAGAGTTCGTCTTCTTTATTGGCGGAAGTTTGAAACACCGTTGTATACTTCACAACGCCACTTTTTTCGCAGTGGTTAATTTATAAGCTCCTCCTCTTAACGTACAAATCACAACACTCCCTTGCCCCTGGTTACATTACAAATTTAATTCCTCAGTATCATCCTCAACGCCAACTTTGCTCGTCTACAAAGTGTCTTCTTGCCACCAGCCATACCCCAAACACAAAGTTTTATGGAGAAAGAGCCTTCATCTCTGCTGCATCTCATCTCTGGAACAATCTACCATCTTCAATTCGCAATGCACCATCGGTTGACTGTTTTAAGCGTCTCTTAAAAACTCATTTATTCCAAAAATTTACAGTGTTTTGACTTGCATATTTGTGTACTTGTTTAAGCGCTTTGAGGCCTTTGCATAAAGCGCTCTATAAATATTTGCTTATTATTTATTATTATTATTATTATTATTTACATGTATAAAAAAAACAGAGTGACCTCATAGTATCTCCGCAATCAACACTTTGACCACTTCCCCTCTTCTATCTATTGTCAACATTTCTTGTGTCGAACAAGCGATATTACCTTGGTATCGTAAAGCTTGGTAGTTATAATTCATAATGACGCCTAATATTGGTTTTGGATCATCAAGAGTATTTTTTTCAGTCATAATTGTTGACTATAGTCACATATGTCTGAGTTTGACTAAGAGATTATGGAATACTCCATATTGCAAACTTGTATGATGATGACGTAAGGTCCTCTTCCTAATCAGCTTTGAAGAAATGTAGTTTATACTACATGATCACATCTTCATCATACATACGAATACTGTAGTACATTAACTGGTATTCTCAGTACATAATCATAAAATTTGACATGATCATCATATGTGGTTAACATAGTTCCTATTGGCGTTCCATAGAAATCGACTGTCACCTCACAACATCGAGTGATCATGTATAGGTATTGTAGCGTATATAATAAGTGTATATAATAACTGTCGTAGTAGCCTAACGTGTAATTGAATACATCGACGTGTTGACCAACATCACACTAAGACAGCCAGCAAATAATAATAATAACGCCAGAAGTCGTTAGGGAAAAGAGGTAGACGTATTCTCTGCATAAGATGACGTTACTTCAGGTTCACCATTTATATTCACTATACCCTACATAAACCCAGTGGAATGAACCACTATACAAGATTGGTAAACCGCCCACTGTTGTCACTACCGTGCAGTAATGCAAGACAAATTAAAACCACAAGGGGAAGATTTTCAAAATCTTTACTTGAAGATTATTTGTAAATATATGATAGGCCTTTACATTGTTAATTTTCTGTGGTAAACTACAGGAGGTCAAACGTGAGGAACTTTCTTAAGTGTCAATGCTTTATAAGAAATAACACGTGTCAATAATTCACTTACCACTTGGATGCATTGATACCTTCGTTATTATGATGAAGTTGAACTGACGTATCGGTGATCACAACAATCACAAAAGCAATGACAAATCTTTCATAAGATTCTACGGAATGGTTACTTAGTTGATCACTCGAGCTTTTGGCCTAGCGGCTTCGTTGTGTAATTGTGAAATGATTGAAACAATTCGTAAATTGTGTTAACAACATAACACATTTTCCGCCAAGCACAAATTACTTGATCACATGTTTCTTACACAGGGGTTTAATGTTGTTACAAGATAAATGTGTTTTCACACATGCAGAAATCTACTGACTACCCAAGACAAAACTGTTAGCATATATGTAGTTCTGTTAGTTTAGTATATAGAGATATGGCTTGCAATATTTGCAACATCAAACTGTTTGACGGAAGTTGATATTGTCGCTTGCTACTTTTATGGGGACATAGCCAGGGACGTCGCTAGAGGGGGGGTGTGGGGGGGTGCCTCACCCCCCCAATCTTGGTAAAAATGACGATAGTTGGAAAATTTGAGTGCGACAGTCGGAATTTCCGACTGTCGGAATTTCCGACTGTCGCCAGCTTCAATTCGGAATTTCCGACTGTCGCGCTCTAATTTTTCTGACTGTCGCACTCTTATTTTCATATGTTCTTGTAATTTGTGAGTGACATAAAATTTTCGATCAAAATTGACCTTAAATCAGTCATATTTACCACGTTTTCCTCGTCACATTGAGAAATTGTATCTCGCGATCCTTATACTCCACCATACAAAACTTCGTATGATTTTGAATACTCTAAAAAAAAATACAACGTTCGCCAGCTTCAATTCGGAAAATTTATGTATTAATTTTGCTATTGGGTGGGTCGACCCTGTTCGCTAGCTTAAAGTAAGTTCAGGATATACCAGGGACGTAGCCAGGGGGAGCAGGGGAGCGACTGCTCCCCCCCCCCCCTTGAGTGTCGAAAAAAATGTTTAAAAACTGTTGTTTTTTTAGCATGGTATTTTGTCAGTGCTCTTTTGATCTTGAATACTCGTCAACTCCGTTAACTCGATTATAATCTTAATAACATGCAGGCCTACTGATTCAACTACTTACTTAGTTTGGCAGATGCAATTAGATAAATTTAGCCCATAGCCTATTTCAAACCTACAGTAGGCCACTGCGTAATAAAATACATATTGCCTACCTAACCAGCTCACTCGATGGAATGTCACGAACCGTATGCACAACGACATTGGCGGATCCAAGGGGGGGCCCAAGGGGGGCCATGGCCCCCCCAAAGGTGAGCCAAAAAGTGTTTCCGAACATCCGCTAAATCATATGATTGGAAATTAAAAAAAAATCGAGAGAAATAGCAGTGGTAGACTAGTCTTAACCTTTTCGTTTTCTGGTTTAAAATTAAATGCAGAGCTCCCAACTGACCTGCAATTCGCGGGAATTAGACCCGCATTCTAACACCCAAACCCGCTGACCCGCACAAGCGTCCGAAAAAACCGCATTGTAATTGTCAAGTATACATAAAAAATTGGCATCAAATTTTGACTTAGCAACCATCATTTCTTTAGCATATAGCATTTAGCATAATAGAGTATAAAACCTCCTTTACAGCATCATTTGAACCTCAAATTAGCCTATAATTCTTTTCATTGAGGCGAGCAGCGAACATTTTCATGCCACGGGAAAGAATGAATTATCACCTACTATTCAATTTATTGATGTTACACAAAAAAAAAATGCATATTCGTCAGAAAATTTTGGGTGACAAAAGCCTTTCTATAAGTGCCACCATTTTACATGTAGGCATCACCAGGATTCCAAAAATATTCAAAAGTTGAGGGGGCAAATGCATGATAAGCCCCCCCCCCCCCTCCCAATATTTACCAAGGCTCCGAAACGTGCATCTGCCCATTTTTCAATGCATACTTGTCGATCTGTCCGATGCACACGTATACTATATAGGTGTAATAATTTTAGTATAAATGCTGGGGGACCCTCGGCCCGTCCCCTGGCTATAGACCACATTGTCACCCCAACCGCGTCTTCACGCCCCGTGAAAAGTGGAAGCAGTGAGTGTAAGTACCGGTAAGCGTAACACAACTTCGTCTTAGGCCAATGACTTGCCTCATTTCAGCCAGTTCTCCAACATCCCCTTACTTAGCGGCGGAGCGTATATATACACAGTCAGGGGGCGGATACCCCCCCCCCCCCGGACGGACTCAAATGGACTGCTGGCTCCCTTTTCAGCTTTTCACTACTTTTTACTTATTCGCGATTATTGACTATTTTATTGCGCTCTCATATACCTATTGACATTTGTCATATTCTGTTGGTGTAATTTTCCGACAAAATGGCGACGACACCTATTTATTCTCCGTTTATCTGCAAATTAGCAAGGCCCGGAAAGGGTCATTTCCTGCAATCTAGGGAGTATCTTTATCCAAAATTTTTATGTACGCTCCGCGCCAACCTGTGGTGGCGCTCCGCTTAGATAGTGTTGAAAGCGCCCCTACAGACCATTCTTGTCCCCCCCCCCCCGACCAATACCCCAAGCTCCCCAGGACGGCGATTCGTGGCATGGACCAGCATTTGCCTTCTCAAGAGTTGGGAGCTATGTAAATGTATGAGCATGAGGATTTACAGTTTAACACAATTTTGCAGTTACAGGCTGGTTGTAAGAAATTTATAACCTATGAGAAATAAAATTTCTTGAGAAAGATGATCCCAACTTTGTTTTATAAATATTTTAGAAAATTACACCTGGGAAACATTTTTTTAGAAGTAAATTAACATCACCATTGTACACTTTTGTCGCACCAAATTGCATCTAAGGGCATTCAGCAATAGAAAATTTTCCAAAGGCGAGGGGGGCCCCTCCCCTTACACCCCTCCCCCATATCACTCTAATGCCACTTTGGCCCCTCCCAAACAAAGGCCCTGGATCCGCCAGTGCACAACGACGACGACAAGTTCGTTCTCATCCGTTCTATGATTCGTCCTAAGTTGTTGCACGAACAGCATGTAATGAAGCTAAGCTAGCAATCGTACGTGATACGCACTTCCTATAAATAATTATTACACTGTTAATACACGGAGATAACGATATTTTTTTAGGCCACTGCAAATCTGGCTGTCTTACAAAATATGAAAGTTTATATTGTCCATCAGTTAAGTTCGTCAAATGTATTAAAGTCCAGACATAGGACAATAAATAAGAATCATCCTTCTGGAAAAATTGTAAAAGAGCACTATGTTTGTCTTTCTGATATATTATGTAAAAGAACATGTAAAAGAATTCAAACAGGAAACAAAATCTGCTGATAATATGATATCATATGATAATGATGAAACTGGCAATAAATTGCACCAGATCGCATCTAAGGACCTTCAATTGTTCAAAAAAATCTCAAAGGGGAGGGGAACACCCCCTCCCCTTAGACCCCTCCCCCATATCAATCGCAAAAAGTGCTTCCCCTTTCAAATTCCTGGCTACGACGTTGGGATATACATTGTCTCTATGGTATACAATTAAAACACTCAATGCTAATCTACGGGAGTTTAAAAGTGCCATCAACATAAGCAAAAACTTTGCCCCATAAGGTACAAATGTATTGAAAAAAAGTTCGGAACAAAAGTGCAGTCGCGAAAGATGGGGTGTCTGACTGACACTGACCGTATCGTTGACGATGAGTGCGGGGGGGGGGGGGGGGGGGTACAAGGCAGCAGTCGGAATTTTCTGACTCCAAAACCCATCCAGTTGGAATTTCAGCCACTACACCCCCCCAATCATCAGGCCTTAGCTACGTCCCTGGACATAGCCCTTTCTCAACACTAAGGTCTGTAACACTGACATATGGTAGATGAGTGGGCTACCACGGCACGCATGGCTAGCCACATTCGCGTATTCAAATACGGAGAGAGTTGATATTGTCGTTCGCTCATTTTCAAGGAACACATACATTAGGCATAAGCTATGAGATCGGCATGTTGGCATGGTAGATCCGGCTAGTTGGGGAAGAGGACAAACGAAATTTGCATATTAAACTATGTATGGGAGATGGTGTTGAAGACATATGTTAACACTGCCATAAACATCTACAACACTCGCAAGTAGTGACAACAGTAACAGAACAGCTAATTGAGACAAGTTGTTTCATTATCATACTTAAACTCTTGACCAAGGCTACTACTATATGTATCATCACTGATAAGGCTAAATTAGCTATCTGCCGATTGCGCAATATAGGAAGATAAGAAATATTCCAATACTAAATGAATAACAGTAGCAAGTACATATCAAGATGATATATAGTGAGTTTAATTATAGTTATTCGAGTGACCAGCAAATCCTTCTGTTAATTTCGCGATATGTAGTCTTCCTGGTTGTACCTGTGGCTTATTGTCGAAAGAAATTAAGACAAAAATGGAGAAGGGAAGTTACCATGCATGGCATAAAAAAGAAAAACTTGTTATTGTCACTATGCTGGTATCACCAGCCTGAGTAATTTTAGTAAACTCTTAAACCATGGCAATATACCCAGCATGTGATTAATACTGATGTTTCCTCTCATACAGTATCACGATTGACCTGGAGAAACTGAAGACACCACCCCTCACCCCCCCCCCCACCCTCACCCGCCCGCCTCGCCCTCCTTTTCTGTATATTTTCGTTTTGTGTAAAGGTTTTCGAAAAATATCGTACGTTTGGTTTATTCTTTCAGTATGAATAACTCAAGGTCATGACATTATCAAGTTCACTCATTGGTTAGACTAATTGGAACAATTGCAAGAAAAGAATGCAGAAGCCATGATAAAGGAAGGGCGATGAATAATATGATGACCAACGTTATCAAGATCACTGTGATGAATTCGACTGGTCAAGACGTACGTAATGTACTAACGTCACTACGCCCCCCCCCCCCCCCCCCCTCTGTGCTGATCTGTGCTTTATATTTTACGCACGTCTCATCGTCCGGTAACTGACCATTCAAATCTTAGTTTTCCGACAAAGAAAAGTTTGAGTCCAATCAGCATCGAGGATCCCTATAAGTTATATGAATATGCATATGTAGGCCTACACGTTCGAGGACCTTTAAATAAAATATAGCTTCCGGCCAGCATCACGTTTCAGAATGTATCTTACAAAAATTTATAATCAAACTAATAAGATACAGGTCTACCTTCCAAGTAGAAATACAAGTCACAAGGTTATGGCATTATCAAAGTGAACGTAAAGCTTCGTTACGTGGGAGGTTGCATGATTAATTAGTTTGTAATACATGGAACGTTGGTATCAACCCTGACGACAGTGTTTAGTGTATCGTATCTACGGGATACAGATTGTGTAGTAGCCATAGTAGCACAACCATGACCGTTAAACCGTTAAAGGGTGTGAAGACTCGCGCACAAAAAAATACGTCTCATGCCGGTAGTCTGACCTAGTTTCGAATGAGGTGTAACAGAAGTGTTAGACACTACCATTGATCCCAGAAAATACACACACAGCTTGCTACCGTCGGTAATTAGACACTAGTGTACAGTCAGTTCATACAGCTACGGTCAATATCCACAACACAGTGTACATAGCAGCGATGGACATCTCAGGTCTAGATAAAAGGTAACAAGGTATCACGTTTCATTACTGTCTGCATTTTGTAGCGACAAGAATAAAACATCACTTGTTAGCAACGGAAAGTTAACTTTCTCAGAGCGTGGCACGCGGTTTGGGGCGAGTCTTCGATGCCTGTAAAGAGGATTCGAGCCTAATGGAGGTCGAGTGAAATAGACTCGACGAAGCCTTAGTGACCGGGACAGTGAATAAAGGAACGAAAACACATGAAATATCCTCGAGAAGATCATCATCATGCTTACTCCAACTGAGAACGAGTCTACAGTATAGCTGGTGTATCTTCTCTCCATTTTATGATTCGTGAAAAATAAAACACTTTACATAGTTAATATTTTGAAAAGAATATTGTTCAGTGAGTGACATTACGATGTTTGTACTAAGTGTTTGTATCAATTACTCTTATATAATAAATGCTATATAAGAGCAAATGCCACTCAAAGTCAATGTGAAATCCTAAAGTTTTGAGCAATCTTACACGCTGTATATATTCATACAGAGAAAAGTTATCACATGTCCCTTCGGAAGGGAATATCATGTGTCTGGTTAAAGTTTGATAAATAGTACAGTGTGTATCTCCACAGAAGAGATAATATCATCTTATAGCCATTAAGTATATAATTTGTTTGTGATTTTCAAGTTATGCACATTTAAAGTATATATACACAAACACAACCATAATATTCCTTGGCTTAATATGCCACTAAAGACCCTCAAATAGCTAAGAAACATCTTGCTGAGATTGCGGGATACTCTAGTTTAGACGTTATGTCTGGGAGTCACATATCTCACGTTCAGTTATTAAATCACTGAATGGAATGCTTATAACCGTCAGGACAAGTTAAATATAAAGTTGTAAACTGACGTATTAGCTGTCCCTGGGGATGAAACAAAACCATCCCTATTGAATAACGATGTCAATCAAATGTTTGGGTGCTTATGTTATTTCATTTCTCCACTGCACATTTTCGGTTCAGTCATGTGTGCATTGCCGTCTTGATGACATTCAATCGTTAAAGGGTTTTCAAAACTATCCATAATATTTAGCGTAGGTGCATGAATATAAAGATGCTTACAAAACAGGGTTGTCAGGTTTTATTTCTACGACCAAACCGGGCCAATTGGCGGCCAAATCGGGTAAAAAAAACTACAAATGGGTATATGGCAATGCATGCATGTATGTATGTATGTATGTATGTATGTATGTATGTATGTATGTATGTATGTATGTGTGTATGTATGTATGTATGCTCTTGTTTAGACCTCGCAACCGATGACAGGCGCATGTATACACACCCATCAATTGATGACACACTAACAATCGAGGACGTCATCGGTTGTTCTATCATTAGGTCATTGCTCCAGGGGTACTTTTTAGTCTTTCTATGCCAGTCGTTTTTAATTTGGACACTGGTCACCACTTTGATATGATTCAGAAAATTGTAAATGTATGGCTTTATATGAAGAGCGCCACTCACGAGTGTGTCATGTCATCGGTTATGTGAAAATCTACAATGCAAATTCAATCTGAAATCTCATGTCATCGGTTATGTGATATTCTATGGCTGTTAGTGTGTCATCAATTGTTTGGTGAGTATACAGTATGTATTACGCCCATGAGGAGTGTCTCTGGTTGGGACCTGTGTTAGCACCTCTTTGTTTACTAGGCCCACCAGTCCTATAATCATCCAATAGCCTAACTGGCAGGTATTCTTATTTGGAAAGGCCTAGATGTGCATTGGAGCATGAAAAGAGGAGTCTGTTGAAGATGTATAATGATTATACATTAATAATAATTATAATAATAATAATATATACACATTTATATAGCGCCAATATCCAGAGGAAATTAATGCTCAGTGGCACTTCTGCTTAGGGGTAAGCAACTGAAATAGATACCTTCTATATGCTGCTGAAAATGTTAGTGTTCGGTGCTGATGTACCGTAGAAGTTGGTTGCAGAGAGCAGGAGCAGCAATGGTAAACAACTGTGGACCATATGACTTGAGCTTCCAGTTGGGCACGCAGTGGAGAAGTTGTTGATTTGAAGATCTAAGTGACTGGGTGGTGAACTTGGGACTAATCATACTATTCATGTATCGCATGGTGCTAATCCATATAAGACCTTATAGGTGAGCAGGATAATTTTAAAGTTTATCTTGTAAATGTAGAAGACAGATAACCATTGTAGTTGACCTAGAATGGGATTAATGTGGGCAGACTTCTTTCAACGTGTGACAATCTTGCTAGCAGCTGTATTCTGGGTACGCTGCAGGAGCAACTGAAGTTTATTGTCGGGCGTATGGCAAGCCATTTTATTTTTTAATCAGTATTTATTGATATCAACAATTATTTAATGATACCAACAATTATTTAATGATATGAATTATTTCATGATATCTGAAATTGTTTTAATGATATGTACGTCATATTTGATGATATCATTAATTGGTGCAAGGAAATTATTGATATCTTTATTTTATTTGATGATATCATAATTAAAATTTCTGATATGAAGAATTGAATTTTTGATATCTTAAATAGATGAACTATTATAGATATCAATAATTCAATTCAAGATATCATAAATTCAATTTCAGATATCTGTATTCAAATTAATGATATCAAAAAGTATGACGTACATATCACGAATTCGGCCATATTTAATGATATCATCAATTACGCCCTCGGTTTGAGCGCCTGGGATTATGTGGCGGGAATTACAGTGCAGTGCGGTTAGTGCATTATATTCTGTCTAGAACTGGTTGAGCTTCAATCCCCGCCATATTAAGAGCAGTTTTACGTATTGAGCCTACCGTATAACTAATGTAATGTATACTGCACTGCACTAGACCCATACCAACTACCACCAGCTTAGTTCCATAAGGCCTGTGTACGGATGAGTTACTGAGACTACGCCGTATAACCAGACATATCGCAGCCATATTTAATGATATCATTAAATATGGCCGAATTCTTGATACGTACGTCATATTTGTTGATATCATTAATTCGAATTAGTGATATGTACATATCATTAATTCGAATTAGTGATATCAGTAAATATGACGTCATATTTGATGATATCATTAATTTGAATTAATGATATGTACATAACACTAATTCGAATTAGTGATATCAGTAAATATGACGTCATATTTGTTGATATCATTAAATCAAATAAGTGATATGTACATATCATTAATTCGAATTAGCGATATGTACATATCAAAAATACATTAAAAGATATCTTTAAATCATTTTTCATTAAATAATTGTTGATATCATTAAATACTGAATAAAAAATAAAATGGCTTGCCATACGGGCGAACCATACAACATTGAATAACTAGTATAATTCAGTGTGGAAGTCATTGTTGTCGGAATAATATATCCTTGAAAGTCTTTTGAGTGAGTTTAATGATGTGTGCCATCTTGCGAATAAAGAATTGATTAATAGACCGACAGGTCCTAGAAATATGTTGACTAAAAGTATATGTATGACCAAAAGTAACACCAATATTCCTAGCTGAATCAGTAAGTTGAATGCAGAAAGAACCGATATGAAGCTCGGAGAACTGGCTAGTAAGGTTTCATACCGTGAGCGGATTAAGATCACTTCCGTTTTTGAGTCATTGGTGTCGGTTTGTCTTGGGTAAACCACTCTTTTCTATCTTTAGTACAAGTTTCAACTGCAAACGTTTACACAGTTAGTTTTGGCAATGTATAGCACGGTTGTCATCAGCATACTGGTCAAATATTATACTATGATAACGAATATTCAAATAACTTGGCCGAATGGGGACATGTACAACGTAAACAGCAGAGGGCCTAAACTGAACCTTGTGAAACTCCAAACGGTATAGTGGTTGAGATATTGATCGTTTCACACCAATGGCGAATGGGGTGGGGGGGGGGGGTAGAGATATTTGCCCGAATGTCCCTAACTCTGCCCGAATTTAACTTGTTGGTGGATCTCAGTCCTGGGGGAGGGGGTGTCCTCCTCTTATATTGAAAATTTTGGTTTTGTGGAACAGCTTAGATGCAAAATAGTGCTGTCATTTTCAACTACATTTGTGTACCAACATGTTTTCGTACAAAAATTTTACCACTTCGGAAAAAGGGCAGATGATGGCCATTGGGAGGGGATGTTCCTCCTGTATCCGCCACTGGGACCTGAATTGCTACTTCATGAATAATTGAAACCACAGGTGTTGAAACTTTAAGTGTTGAAACCCCCCGGAGGTGTTGAAACATCATATGCTAAACTTTCATTTGTTGAAACCACAGATGTTGTGTACAGGTGTCAACACCTGAAGGGATTTCAACACCTCAGGGGAGTTTCAACACCTGAGGTTTCAACACTTTCTGAAGTGAAGTGCTAAATTCGATGGTGTTAAAATCGAGAGACGTTTCTCAACACCATGAAGTTCCGGCCACCATAATTATACCAGTGCCAACAAATTATTATTAGGTCTATATGTTGTTACATGATCATCGTATGTTGTGATCGGTTATCCTTTCCGTGTTCTACACCTATGCACCCTGCGAATAAATAGGAAACGGCAGAAATTATATGGTGGGGTCAAGGGGTGGAACCTCTTGTGAGTGTCCAGGGGGCGAAGGCCCCCGAAAAAGTTTGGTATTTTTGCGTGTCTGGCGATAACAACATTCGCAGTTGAGGATGCAAAATACTGACAACCTTTTGAATTTAAATTGTCACGAAACTTATGGAAATTTTAAAATGACAAGTTATAGATGCTATATTATGTTATAAAATGAAAATAAAATGCAAAGCCCCGTTTCTAGACTGCCTAACAATGAATAGCATGCACTATATGTACATTTTACAACGGTGTTTAAACCTACCCAAATAGTACGCTACATGTGCTGCGAATTTTCCCAGGTACCTTTCCAAACAACTATGAGCTCATCCCCTATCTGTAACACCTGTTTGATAACATTTTTGGCTCGTTTCCAATGGATGTTTCATGGAGTAAATTCAGTAAATGTTTTGGCTCCATTCTAGAATTAATTAGGTCAGTCAGTATAAGGATCGGTAAAGTTATGCAAAATATTGCCTTAGACGTTCAAGAAAGTAGGTAAACTACCCCCGTAATATTTAGGGAAGTAAAACACACCTCAAGCCAACTGACTCCTCCGCATGAACAAAACAGGTTATTCCCCATGAAACACGAGGCACAGTGCATACCATACACGCATAGCACGATATCAAAGCCCCTAGCTATATATGGCCATCTTTATGAAAGTCACCCTTGTAATCACATCTTTTAGGCCACTTGGCATGATTAACTCAATGCTAAATATTGTTTCCATGTTCTTGTAGAAAACGTCAACTCCGCAAAATACATATGCTGTATTTTGTAGTTACGTGAGATCCGTTACCTCCGAGGTGGTTAGGCTATTTGCTATACACTTAACTATGGTAGGATATTCTTTCTTCCGTATTTTTGGAAATTCTAGAAAATACTTTCTTTTCTCCCCGCTTAACACAAGATGTGGTCTTATAGAAATAGAGCCTTGTATACATGAAATTAGTTGCATTTAGCACGATGTGCCATTTTCGCGTAAATTTCTCGCCGTGTTTTGCTCGATCTTTCGTAAAATTTGAAAGGTGTACCACCTCACTTTTTGTAGACAATTGGTAATTTCTCTATAGGCCTACTGATTTTCGATTTTTTTTTCTCTATACAGTCAAGTGAATAAGTTGTGCATTGAGTATAAACTTATCGCGAATATATTGGAAAGGCTATTTATGCTCGAAAATAGCAATTGATAGCACCATTTTGTGTCTGGTTTCAGTAAAAAAAAAATGAAGGGGAAGAGGGACACCCCTCACCTCAGACACCGGCCTTAACTTATGCCTTAACTTTGCAGGCCTAGATTCTGAGATTTGCCCCCAAAAACATTGAGCAATACATTTGTTCTCCCATGCTCTATTCACTCGGCAAGGAATCGCATCACAACGTTGTGTTCTTTGCATGCTACGCGCCAAACGATTGATGGTAGCACCATGCTTAGATAGTGTGACTAATATATCCCGCCCCTGAACAAATATTTGCCCCACCCCTTTGGGACCTTGTCTGGCTACGGGCCTGCATTTGTTTATACTGGATAAAAAGAACAGTAATATGAGTAAAATAATGCCTGGGAAGTGCCTTTTCCGACGATCGGAGTATTTTGTTGGTTAAACAATTATCGTTGCGCTCAGATACTAGTGTCAAATATGTGTTATAGGCCTATTAATGTTGCCCCCCCCCCCCACCACTTACAAACATTTCTGCGAACGCCCATGTATCCAGCTTACTGAGTATTCACCAAAAAGATCACCCTCTGTCAAGGACGCAACGACTTGGAGGGGGGGGGGAGGGGTTGTGACCCCATTGCAACTTTTACGAGGACCTCCCCAACTTCTGGAAGACAATATTTTCTGGGGTCGAGGTCCAAAATAGCCCGTTGATTATCGTGAAACTCATCCATTGTTCACAGGTGCACGTTAAAATAAATAAAATAAAAAACAGGCGGTCTTTACTACTAGCTTAATCTAAATAGTAAAACATTAATTAGTATTTTATGTACACATGATCCTAATAATGTCATTCATGACATCACAACGGCAACCCCGACGGCAACACTTCCATATACGCTGAAATACATGATATTGAAACAAGATCCCCAGTTCCTAGTGACGTGCTCGCTTTGCTCGCCCACAGATCACGTTGCTACAGAGCCGTATATAGAGCTCTATATACGGCTCTGCGTTGCTATTGGCTGCTCCCCCTCACTTTCAACACGTGGTTTCCCCCTTTGCTAGAGAACGAGGTTAAGACATTTTGTGACAACCTGCTCCACTCTGGAGTCTCCATATGTAATTTAGTTGGATTGTCATCATTTTTGATAGTATATTGTAATTGGCTACGGTCTTGCTACAGTACAGTTGTTTTGAAATATGGATATATCAGTTTTAAGTTTTATTCTACATTTAGTGGTGCTATGTGCTATCATAGCATTGTATAGACGAATAAGGATTAATGAGGGAATATTACGTAGTCTCTCAAATGCAGCATCGATGAGACAGAGATTGCCCAATGCACAGGCTCTACGCGGACCCGGGCCCTCAACTGGAGAAGTTGAGCAAGTTGCACCCGTCACCTTGTCTGCATTTGCTCGTGCCACTGTCAGTTCAGAAAATGATGACGATCACACATACATGTCTATGGTAGACATACATCAATCGAACGAAACTCCACCAGCCCCACCCAACTCACTTTCGACTGAAGCGACCGACTCTTTCAATGACTTGTATGGTTTCTACCCAAGTTGGCAGTGACAGTCCCAGTGCCGATAAAAATAAATAATTTGTATCAGTAGAGTAGGGTGCGTACAGTACAGTATAAGATACAACACGCGCGCTTGGCGGGCAATGTCCTCTTTCGAACTCTGAATAGTGCATGTGCAGTACGACTCTTCTTAATTCGCGCCTTTTCCAATTCCGTGTGTATATTAGATAATGCATCGTACACGTGTAAGCTAGCGTTGAACACGTTGGCAACTTGGTCAGACTACGTTTGGTTCAATGGACTGGAGGTAAGTAAATTACTATTAAACATTACTGCATGTCATCGTTATTCCAATAGGATCTAATATTCAGTATAAATATTTTGTCTACGTAGAACCTCGTCAAATGAGGACGTTCACCAGTTTAGGCCTAAGTAAACAACACTATTTGAGCAGCACAAATTTCTGCGACACAAGTGTATGTATTTTAGTGTGTGAGCTGGATGTACATAACTATGTGCAATATGTACGGGAGTTTTCTCGATGCGGTATATGAACGTTCCGATCCGACTCGGACTCCTACACTTTTTCATATCACATATACATGGTAATTACTAGTTACAAAGTAAACATTGCTTACGGAACTACGACTGCAATGATAGATTCTTTTGCTTTGATCAGTTTTATAGAAAACATAACATGCTGTCAGTGTCTAACTACTAAGTTAAGTAGGTAAGTTAATGATTAAATTAGCATGTCCAGGTAAAATTCGATCGTCGCTCTAAATTTGAAACATTGCACTAGAGTAGCACAGTAGGCTATAGTAACGTTAGGCTAAACTCACAAAAAAAGTCGGTAGTTTTTAAATTCTTGGAAACATTAATAATGGCCTCGGTGCCATCCATAATGGCCGTGGTGCCTTAAAAAAAAATTACACCAGGGCTGAATGGCCGTGCCCTTAAATTGACTTAATCTCATCCCTGGGTATACACACAAATGACAAAGTAGTTTACATTACAACTGATGACATCTGTCATATTATATGTTCAGGAAGACATCAATATTATGAAGAAAAAGTCATTCTTGATTCTTGAACATATATTTCACGTAACGTAAATAACCATAAACAATGACATGTAGGGTATAACCGTAATGAGTAGCAGCAGGCATGGAGAGTAATAGTACAGTAGCGTACATGAGTATTTATACTTTACATACTTAATGAGATAACATGGGATGTAATTGGCTAGCCAGCATCTTATCGGATTGGCCTGTAATATTACAGTGTGATTGGTTATATGACAATTAGACTTATGACGTCACATCACAACATCCATTAATTCAGATGCAACCTAAACATAGGAAGGGGCAATTAAGCATGTTTTACATACAATAAAAATAAACCTCTTATTATACTGGTGTCAAATGAATTTGACATAAAAAAATGAACACCATAGGTATACACACTTGACAAAGTTGTTTACATTACAACTGATGACATCCATTGATTCAGATGCAAAATAAAAATTGGAAGAGGTAGTGAAACTTGTTTAACATACTAACAATATACTCCTCTTTCCATACTGGTGCTCAAATCAATTTGAAATGAGAAAGTGCACAGCCCTATTTCACTTGTAATGAAATACCATAGGTATACAAACCTATGACAAAGTAGAATGCATGACAACTGATGATATCTATTGATCAAATGCAATATGAAGATAGGAAGAGGCAGTAAAGCTTGTTTCACATTAGTAGTTTACATTACAACTGATGACATCCATTGGTTCAGATGCAACATTAAGATATGAAGGGGTAGTGAAGCTTGTTTTACATACTAAATATGCCAGCTCCTACCATACTGGTGGTCAAATGAAGAAATGGATCAAGTGCACAGCCATTGATTTTCACTTATAATGAAATACTATAAACACCTTTATGACAATGTAGTTAACATTACAACTGATGACATCCATTGGTTCAGATGCAACATTAAGATATGAAGGGGTAGTGAAGCTTGTTTTACATACTAAATATGCCTCCTACTATACTGGTGGTCAAATGAAGATGGATCAAGTGCACAGCCATTGATTTTCACTTGTAATGAAATACTATACACACCTATATGACAATGTAGTTAACATTACAACTGATGACATCCATTGGTTCAGATGCAACATTAAGATATGAAGGGGTAGTGAAGCTTGTTTTACATACTAAATATTCCGCCTACTATACTGGTGGTCAAATGAAGAAATGGATCAAGTGCACAGCCATTGATTTTCACTTGTAATGAAATACTATACACACCTATATGACAATGTAGTTAACATTACAACTGATGACATCCATTGGTTCAGATGCAACATTAAGATATGAAGGGGTAGTGAAGCTTGTTTTACATACTAAATATGCCAGCTCCTACCATACTGGTGGTCAAATGAAAAAATGGATCAAGTGCACAGCCATTGATTTTCACTTGTAATGAAATACTATACACACCTATATCACAATGTAGTTTACATTACAACTGATGACATCCATTGGTTCAGATGCAACATTAAGATATGAAGGGGTAGTGAAGCTTGTTTTACATACTAAATATGCCTCCTACTATACTGGTGGTCAAATGAAGAAATGGATCAAGTGCACAGCCATTGATTTTCACTTGTAATGAAATACTATACACACCTTTATGACAATGTAGTTTACATTACAACTGATGACATCCATTGGTTCAGATGCAACATTAAGATATGAAGGGGTAGTGAAGCTTGTTTTACATACTAAATATGCCAGCTCCTACCATACTGGTGGTCAAATGAAGAAATGGATCAAGTGCACAGCCATTGATTTTCACTTGTAATGAAATACACCTATATCACAATGTAGTTTACATTACAACTGATGACATCCATTGGTTCAGATGCAACATTAAGATATGAAGGGGTAGTGAAGCTTGTTTTACATACTAAATATGCCAGCTCCTACTATACTGGTGGTCAAATGAAGAAATGGATCAAGTGCACAGCCATTGATTTTCACTTGTAATGAAATACTATACACACCTTTATGACAATGTAGTTTACATTACAACTGATGACATCCATTGGTTCAGATGCAACATTAAGATATGAAGGGGTAGTGAAGCTTGTTTTACATACTAAATATGCCAGCTCCTACCATACTGGTGGTCAAATGAAGAAATGGATCAAGTGCACAGCCATTGATTTTCACTTGTAATGAAATACACCTATATCACAATGTAGTTTACATTACAACTGATGACATCCATTGGTTCAGATGCAACATTAAGATATGAAGGGGTAGTGAAGCTTGTTTTACATACTAAATATGCCAGCTCCTACTATACTGGTGGTCAAATGAAGAAATGGATCAAGTGCACAGCCATTGATTTTCACTTGTAATGAAATACTATACACACCTTTATGACAATGTAGTTAACATTACAACTGATGACATCCATTGGTTCAGATGCAACATTAAGATATGAAGGGGTAGTGAAGCTTGTTTTACATACTAAATATTCCGCCTACTATACTGGTGGTTAAATGAAGATGGATCAAGTGCACAGCCATTGATTTTCACTTGTAATGAAATACTATACACACCTATATGACAATGTAGTTAACATTACAACTGATGACATCCATTGGTTCAGATGCAACATTAAGATATGAAGGGGTAGTGAAGCTTGTTTTACATACTAAATATTCCGCCTACTATACTGGTGGTCAAATGAAGAAATGGATCAAGTGCACAGCCATTGATTTTCACTTGTAATGAAATACACCTATATCACAATGTAGTTTACATTACAACTGATGACATCCATTGGTTCAGATGCAACATTAAGATATGAAGGGGTAGTGAAGCTTGTTTTACATACTAAATATGCCAGCTCCTACCATACTGGTGGTCAAATGAAGAAATGGATCAAGTGCACAGCCATTGATTTTCACTTGTAATGAAATACACCTTTTTGACAATGTAGTTTACATTACAACTGATGACATCCATTGGTTCAGATGCAACATTAAGATATGAAGGGGTAGTGAAGCTTGTTTTACATACTAAATATGCCAGCTCCTACCATACTGGTGGTCAAATGAAGAAATGGATCAAGTGCACAGCCATTGATTTTCACTTGTAATAAAATACTATACACACCTATATCACAATGTAGTTTACATTACAACTGATGACATCCATTGGTTCAGATGCAACATTAAGATATGAAGGGGTAGTGAAGCTTGTTTTACATACTAAATATTCCGCCTACTATACTGGTGGTCAAATGAAGAAATGGATCAAGTGCACAGCCATTGATTTTCACTTGTAATGAAATACACCTATATCACAATGTAGTTTACATTACAACTGATGACATCCATGGTTCAGATGCAACATTAAGATATGAAGGGCTAGTGAAGCTTGTTTTACATACTAAATATGCCAGCTCCTACCATACTGGTGGTCAAATGAAGAAATGGATCAAGTGCACAGCCATTGATTTTCACTTGTAATAAAATACTATGCACACCTATATCACAATGTAGTTTACATTACAACTGATGACATCCATTGGTTCAGATGCAACATTAAGATATGAAGGGGTAGTGAAGCTTGTTTTACATACTAAATATGCCAGCTCCTACCATACTGGTGGTCAAATGAAGAAATGGATCAAGTGCACAGCCATTGATTTTCACTTGTAATGAAATACACCTTTTTGACAATGTAGTTTACATTACAACTGATGACATCCATTGGTTCAGATGCAACATTAAGATATGAAGGGGTAGTGAAGCTTGTTTTACATACTTAATATGCCTCCTACTATACTGGTGGTCAAATGAAGAAATGGATCAAGTGCACAGCCATTGATTTTCACTTGTAATGAAATACACCTTTTTGACAATGTAGTTTACATTACAACTGATGACATCCATTGGTTCAGATGCAACATTAAGATATGAAGGGGTAGTGAAGCTTGTTTTACATACTAAATATGCCAGCTCCTACCATACTGGTGGTCAAATGAAGAAATGGATCAAGTGCACAGCCATTGATTTTCACTTGTAATAAAATACTATACACACCTATATCACAATGTAGTTTACATTACAACTGATGACATCCATTGGTTCAGATGCAACATTAAGGTATGAAGGGGTAGTGAAGCTTGTTTTACATACTTAATATGCCTCCTACTATACTGGTGGTCAAATGAAGAAATGGATCAAGTGCACAGCCATTGATTTTCACTTGTAATGAAATACACCTATATGACAATGTAGTTTACATTACAACTGATGACATCCATTGGTTCAGATGCAACATTAAGATATGAAGGGGTAGTGAAGCTTGTTTTACATACTAAATATGCCAGCTCCTACTATACTGGTGGTCAAATGAAGAAATGGATCAAGTGCACAGCCATTGATTTTCACTTGTAATGAAATACTATACACACCTTTATGACAATGTAGTTAACATTACAACTGATGACATCCATTGGTTCAGATGCAACATTAAGGTATGAAGGGGTAGTGAAGCTTGTTTAACATACTAAATATGCCAGCTCCTACCATACTGGTGGTCAAATGAAGAAATGGATCAAGTGCACAGCCATTGATTTTCACTTGTAATGAAATACTATACCTTTATGACAATGTAGTTAACATTACAACTGATGACATCCATTGGTTCAGATGCAACATTAAGATATGAAGGGGTAGTGAAGCTTGTTTTACATACTAAATATGCCAGCTCCTACCATACTGGTGGTCAAATGAAGAAATGGATCAAGTGCACAGCCATTGATTTTCACTTGTAATAAAATACTATACACACCTTTATGACAATGTAGTTAACATTACAACTGATGACATCCATTGGTTCAGATGCAACATTAAGGTATGAAGGGGTAGTGAAGCTTGTTTTACATACTAAATATGCCAGCTCCTACCATACTGGTGGTCAAATGAAGAAATGGATCAAGTGCACAGCCATTGATTTTCACTTGTAATAAAATACTATACACACCTTTATGACAATGTAGTTAACATTACAACTGATGACATCCATTGGTTCAGATGCAACATTAAGGTATGAAGGGGTAGTGAAGCTTGTTTTACATACTAAATATGCCAGCTCCTACTATACTGGTGGTCAAATGAAGAAATGGATCAAGTGCACAGCCATTGATTTTCACTTGAAGTGAAATACTATACACACCTATATGATAATGTACTGTAGTTTACATTACAACTGATGACATCCATTGGTTCAGATGCAACATTAAGATATGAAGGGGTAGTGAAGCTTGTTTTACATACTAAATATGCCAGCTCCTACTATACTGGTGGTCAAATGAAGAAATGGATCAAGTGCACAGCCATTGATTTTCACTTGTAATGAAATACTATACACACCTATATGATAATGTAGTTTACATTACAACTGATGACATCCATTGGTTCAGATGCAACATTAAGATATGAAGGGGTAGTGAAGCTTGTTTTACATACTAAATATGCCAGCTCCTACCATACTGGTGGTCAAATGAAGAAATGGATCAAGTGCACAGCCATTGATTTTCACTTGTAATGAAATACTATACACAGTATATTGACATCCTAATATTTTCCCTCCAATAAATTCATATTTAAACTATTCTAAATGAATGGATTAAAGCAATGATCAATAAGAAGTCTTGAAACTGCCTACTGTATTAATGAGCGGGAAAATAGTTTCCCCAAATTGAGCATACACTGTGTCAAATATACAAAATATATGTTGAGCTGACTGCAGATTTCTGGCAGATATAGGGTGAGAGATTTGTCCTCCAAAAACTCATATGTAATTCGTAAACTGCACTTAGTGTTGAAATAAGTTCAATACTTTGTATACATCAAGGGTCAGCTAAGATCTTTGAAAATTAAGTGCTCCAGTGTATGTACAACATTGCAGCCTACAATCCCCGACAAAACAAATGAAACCAAATCGCTGAAACTGCGACAAGTTTTGCAACTCAAGATCAACTGAAGACCCCCCCTTCCCCTTTCAATGTTGCGTCCTATTGCAGCTCCAACCATTTTGACCGATTAACATTGAATGGTGGAGCGGGGGTTTGTTTCATTTACTTTTTTTTTGTCGGGGAGTGTACCTAGAGAGAAAAAAAACATAACCATGTGCTACCAAAATTATTTTGATTTTCTGTAACTTTGAAAAGCACTGCCGAAATATTTGCAGCTGTCACAACCATTCATAGATCTATGTGGCAAGGAGAACTTTACTCTACATATATAACTCACTTTCTGTTTGAATATTTTTTACAGAAAGCTCAAGTATGGGACGTACTTTGGTAAGTTAAGTATTACACACTTTCTATGTAGCAGATAAACGATAGAACCAGGGGAAGTAATCTGGATTATCTGGAGAGGGGAGGCATATATCCTCCTCACAATGTTTGATATTGTTCCCATGACTCACTTTTTACACTGTGAACGAGGAAGTGATGAGATCAAACCCCCCTCATGTTATAAGGTGCTCAAAGAAATTGAGAGCTTGGTGCCCAGAACATACCGTACTGCAAGAGAAGTTGTTAATGACCAAAAGGCCCATGTTGCTACTTGCTTTACAATTCAATTGTGCAGTTATTTTTTCCTGTCAAAAGTAACCCGATACCTACAGATTTCAGGGCTTCCATATACTCTTGTACTATAAAACCTGAAAGGGTCCGAGTGCCTTTTAATAGATATTTGTAGTTCTGCAGTTACATAATTTGAATGAATTAAAGGGATGAGCTGTAACACATGTACAAGATAGAAAATGTGCTATGACTATCACAGATAAATAATCACTGACACAAAAGAAGCTATTCAGAGGTTGTTTCCAGTTGCTACATTAAACTTGCTACCAATGTAGAGTTAGAAATCTCATCATGCATTAGTTGTCTCTGTGGGACAAAAATATCCTCAGAAATGAAAAAGGGGCCAGGACTTTAACCAGCCTTCCCTTGCTGAATGTGGGTCTTGTGCTGTTGCACAATTTAATTTTATTCCCTTCATTGAAGAGCTCCACATCAATGGGAAGGGGCATGTTGTGATAAAAATGTTGTATTTTGTAGTTTGAACAGATACATACATAATAACACTATTCAACTTGCTGTGTGATAAAAATGTATTTACATCACCAATAGTCGGCACAGCGCTATGTTGAAAAGTTTTTGTATAGGCCCAAGACTGTATTGTATTCACTTAGGAGCATTTCATTTTTCATGTACTTGTTCATTTTAGAGAACAAGAAAAAAGTGCCAACCTTCTGGAAAAGAAGTCGCTCTAGCCTGGCTTGGGAAAGAGACTGATCCACCATGGCTAGAGATTAAGAAAGTCAGTGAGGAAATAGGTAATCCCTTCACTTTCCATTGATCATTCAAGTGAATTGATTTCTTAGCTCATCATAGCTACTGTATTGTTCATAATAGACCTCCCCCCCCCCCAACCCTGATACTATTTCAGAGGGAAAGAAACTTGGTGTAAAACCTTCATACTTGCAGAAGTTACAGAGGTTAGTGTGCACACAGAATATCTGTATTCCCCTAGCTGTTAATTTAAATAAATACTTTGCTACATTCGCCCTGCATGCAGCCCAAAGGCCGAGGTATGTTGTGCATATATGTTGTGTAATTAGGCAATAATATCATCTGAGGACAACAAAGGTCGAAAACCTTGAAAACACCATTTCTTGGCCAGGCAAACTTCAATTGAGCTCATTCTTTGTACGTGCAGTTGGTTACCCTTAGTGAGTAGACTGATGCCTGTTTTGGTTTTGCTGTCGGTCTCTGAGGTTAACAGAGGTCAAACAATTAAAACATTGTAAACACTAATAACTTGCTGAAGCAAACTTAAATACAGTGGCGCTCATACTTAATAGTATGTGTGTTCACTATTGCTTGTGGTAGAAGTCAAAGGTCGGTCATCTGAAGCCAGAAACTGAAATTTTCAATTTAAACACTACATACCTTGGTTACTTAGGAAATCGTCAATTCAGCTCATAGTTGGTATGTGTGCTCACCATATAGTTGGTATTAGAACATGATCCCTATTGTTGCGGTGAAGGTCGAAGGTCATACAGGATCAAGAGAGGTCAAACACTGGAAACTTTGTAAAAAAGCATAAAAGCCACCTTACATAGACAGAAATGTGTACCACATCTAGATGCCTCCCACAGGACAGCCTACCCTACATGGTTCACCCACGTACTGTTACGGATGCCAAATATAGCACTGTATTGCATCTAAGCCACCTTGTATAAACAAAACAACCCTAGCTTAGGCCCATTCCTCCTCCAAGCCAGGTACCAACTAGTAGCGGCTCTAAATTACTCCCTTCATTTTGGTATTGTACCTTCCCCCCTCACTTTATAACTTTAATATAATGTGGAGTTATATATGTAGAAAAAAATATTGATATCACCATTTTCCATCTAAATATTTAAATAAGTAATGTTTTCCAAAAAAATGTGTGTGAGGGGAGGTGGGGGGAACCCCTAATAGTCCACTCCCCCAAAATTTGCCTAAATTTTATAGGTCCATCTATCAATATTATAAATTGTGTTTCAATACTACTAAACATTTACTCTGTACTGCTGTAATGTGCACAAACCATATTGTAAAAATTGTTTTTTAAATATTTTGCTGACAGGACTGGGCTTATTTGCTGGCAAGGATTTCATAGCTGGTGAATTCATTGTTGAGTATGCGGGGGAACTAATAACAGAAGCGGAGGGTAACAAAAAAGAGGATCAAACATATATCTTTTATTTCAAACATGGACAGAAAAAATGGTGGTGAGTTTTAATGCATGTTTTATTATATGGATTCACTACATCATATAGGCCTACTAGCTACTGCTCTCATGAATTTTGACACAATTTAACTCATTGGATGATGGGTCATTGAAATTGGATGAGCATTGACAATTGGATGATGGGTCATTGATGTTGGGCAGGAAAGTCTTGTCAATGTCGGGAGACAATAACATTCCAAAAACTCAGGGTTGTGATAGGAAGTTGGTCACAAAGAGTCCGATAGCTGCAAGCCCATGTTGCTAAGAAAGCTCAAATTCATGGGTACATTTTGTGTAAATTTTGTCACTACGAAGGTAATGATCCAATGCATCCAAATGTGATTTGAGATCCCTGCAGGAGTCACTCAATATGTCAATTTCTTTTAATTCATTCCAACTCATGAAATTGATTGTGACTGAGATTGTATTCTGTTGGCTTTGTTAGCTCATATCATGCTGGTATGTAGTGCTGGTGGAGGTATTGTAATCAAGCTTTCTATCAATCTATCCATCCATCTATCTATTCGTCTGTTCACACTTGTTGAACTGCTTCCTTTCCTACAGCTGTCGATGGATTTTCATGAAACATGAATACAATCATTATTTGGTGGGGGGACATTTTGGATGTTCAGAATTTTCAGGTCAAAGGTCATCTAGAGGTCAAATTGTGAGGATCTGCAAAGTGCTTCTTCTCCTACAGATAGCAATGGATATTAATAAAAGTTAGTCATAATCATCTTTAACTGTTGGTACCTATAGGGTGTTCAGGAATTTCAGATCAAAGGCCATCAAGGGATCAGTAGGAGTCGATCTTAGGGTCAATGCTTTCAATTGCTTGTTCTTGTCCATGGTTCAATGAATTCGGATGAAACTCAGACATAATGGTCCATAGGTGGGTGGTCCATGATATGTGTGAATAGGAATCACTGTACATGCATGTGAAAAGACTAGCAGGAAGCGATATTACAGGGAAGCTGGAAAAGAGGATCATAGCAGCAGACCCCAGGACAGTCTGGGAAGTCTGAAAGTAGACATTGGACCATGAGGAATGATAAGGGTATCTTGAGGAGCCTTTCCTCAAAGCAAGGATAGGCATTGGACAAACAATTTTACTTTTGAAATTTGGCTCTGTAAATATGAAAACATCAGTTCAATCATTAATATTGTCGACGTAATCTGTTTTGAATGTTCATTGCAGTATTGATGCTTCGTCATCGGAACGGAAGGGAAAATTCATCAATGATGAATGGAGAAAGCCCAATGCTTGTGTGCAACAATTAGATTATTCAATGGGACCAAGGTTGGCGATATTTGCAAAGAGAGAGATTAGATCTGGCGATGAAGTTCGATATAACTATGGTCAGACCGACGCTGAATGGAGAAAGAATGTGAGTGTCCATTTTATTTTCAGGGGTGGCATTGGCATACCTAGGGGTCTGCCCCCTCCACTCTTAGATGGAAATGAAGATGGAAAAATGACATAGGGGAGACAAAACAAGAGAAAGAAAGGGGAACACATTCCCCAATCACAATTCGGTGTGAAAGTTATTTTCAGTTAGGCTATAATTGTGGCATGGATAGGTTGAGGTGGACATCAATGATGTAATTTACTGAGCCAGGCCTTCCCTGAACAAAAAAACAGGTTATAGTTGAGGAGGAGAGGGTAGAAAAAGAACAATTTCCCTAAACTTTGCTATAACAACCGGTAGAATGAAATACATTAAATGTCAAACACATTTCAGGCCAGAAGAACAAAATCTAAAAAGGAATGCATGAGTTTCAGGAAAAAGTGTTGTTTTTCATTACCCTTCCAATATTTACAATATGGGGTAGAAAAGGTTTTCTGGGGTCAGACTTCTCGAACAGACTTCTCGAAGAAGGGTGGGGGGGGGGGCGAATGCAGGCAAGTTTGGTTTGGATCAGGGGACACGATTGCCTCTCACAAGCCTAGAACAATGTTTTATCTTGTCTACCAAACTCATTTAGGGGTGCAAGAGGTCTGATTGGTATGGCTCTTTCTCTCCTCTCCCCTCTCTGCAGGGCAACGCCACTGTGTGGTGAAAAATAACAACTGTTATGAATTACATTTTGAAGTGACTTGAAATATTTCTTCAACAAACCAAGGTGGTAACTGGTATATTACTGGTACCATGATCTAGCGGAATCGCAAACCGAAATATTGTTTCCTGTGCTTCAGAAATTTATGCTGAATCGGTGTAACATTTTTTTCCCTTATAGTGCTCTTCATACCAAAATGTTCACGATTTCATAAATCAAAATTTGACTCATTATTTGTAAAAATATCCCCACACCCCTATGTTCAATGAGCAGAAATAATTACTGTTTGTGATAGCATGATGCACTGTAGCTCCTTTTGCTTGGCTCATATACACATGATCTATAATGTATTAATGCTGTGACTCAAACTGACACATGCTGTAGCCGACCACTGGAAATTTAGTGTAAAGTATAGTGTGACGGGTACTGGCTCCACAAACTGGCCGTCCGCTACCTGCAGTGTATGTATTCATCCATTTCTAAATGCATTGCATTTATAGCTAAAGGTTAATTCAATCATTATCAAGCAGGCACTTCAATTCCCAGGTCTCAGAAATTGCAATATATTAATGCATTCGGATAATTTTGTCATTTACCTAAGCCCAAAGATTGTAGATTATATCGGAGAAATCATTAAGAGTAATGAATAGAATCAATGTACCATTGAAGAAAACTGTCTAATAAATTTCAATGTGTTTTTCTTTCATTGCAGCATACCAATTCTATGTGTCCCCAAGGTCAACCTGACCTGTGTCATACTTTTGAAACAGATATCAGAGATCTTGTTCTGGACAAGGAACAGCACTCGGACACTGATGGCAGTAGAGATATTCCTGATATGAAGATAGCTGCCAATAGAGATCAGTTTCAGCCAGCAGATACCAATTCTACATGTTGTGAAGGTCAACCTGACTTGGCTCATGCTTTTGAAACAGATATCAGATATCTTGGTCTGGACAAGGAACAGCACCTGGACACTGATGGCAGTAGAGAGATTCCTGATGTGAAGATAGCTGCCAATAGAGATCAGTTTCAGCCAGCAGGTACCAATTCTATGTGTCCCCAAGGTCAACCTGACCTGTGTCTTTCTTTTGAAACAGATATCAGAGATCTTGTTCTGGACAAGGAACAGCACTCGGACACAGATGGCAGTAGAGAGATTCCTGATATGAAGATAGCTGCCAATAGAGATCAGTTTCAGCCAGCAGATACCAATTCTATGTGTCCCGAAGGTCAACCTGACCTGTGTCATACATTTGAAACAGATATCAGAGATCTTGTTCTGGACAAGGAACAGCACCTGGACACTGATGGCAGTAGAGAGATTCCTGATGTGAAGATAGCTGCCAATAGAGATCAGTTTCAGCCAGCAGATACCAATTCTACATGTTTTGAAGGTCAACCTGACTTGGCTTTTGCTTTTGAAACAGATATCAGAGATCTTGGTCTGGACAAGGAACAGCACTTGGACACAGATGGCAGTAGAGAGATTCCTGAGGAGGAGATGGTCACTGATGAAGACCAGCCTCGGCCAGCAAGCACCCATTCTATGTGTCCCGAAGGTCAACCTGACCTGTGTCATACTTTTGAAACAGATATCAGAGATCTTGTTCTGGACAAGGAACAGCACCTGGACACTGATGGCAGTAGAGTGATTCCTGATGTGAAGATAGCTGCCAATAGAGATCAGTTTCAGCCAGCAGATACCAATTCTACATGTTTTGAAGGTCAACCTGACTTGGCTTTTGCTTTTGAAACAGATATCAGAGATCTTGGTCTGGACAAGGAACAGCACTTGGACACAGATGGCAGTAGAGAGATTCCTGAGGAGGAGATGGTCACTGATGAAGACCAGCCTCGGCCAGCAAGCACCCATTCTATGTGTAACGAAGGTCATCCTGACTTGTACCATGATTCATTATATCAAAGAAAGTGTGGAGCAGATATTAGAGAGTATGTTCCAGATGAGAAGGAAGACTTGGACATGACTGATTCTGAAGATGAAACAAGTGAAACAAGTGAATCCAATGTCAGTGAGTATGAACCGGATGAGGAAGAATACTCAGACACAGAAGACACTCCGGAGATTAATGACTCAGAGACATTTGCCACAGAAGTTGATAAACAGGACTGTGGTAATTCTTATGATCCAGTAGATATTGCATCTAGTTCTTCTGTGAAAAATGATGATGAAGCCAAAATGTCGATTAGATCAGGGGCCAACTTGTCGATTAGTTTGCAAGCAACTAGTTCAGATGCAGGTATTATTGTTCAGGTTACAAGCAACGATGATGGTCACCGATTGTTTGATAAAAAATTTCCCTGTTTTTACTGCTCCAAGCCACAAGCCCAAATTCAACGTCATCTCCGGGAACAGCATTCTCAAGAGAGCGAAGTCCAGCAGATCCTGAATGAAACTGACAAGCATGGAAAATACAAACACATGACTCTACTTAGGAACAGAGGAACGCACAGACATAATTGTCAAGTGATAAGAGAAGGAAAAGGTATGCTCATAGTAGCATACCGCCCAACTGTAGATGCATCACCTGCAGACTATGGGCCGTGTGACTGCTGTTTGGGTTACTATGTCAGAACTGACCTCTGGAAACACGAATGTAAGCTAAGATCGAAAAAAACAAGAAGAAACACTAAACCAGCGCTTTCGTGTAAATTGCTCCTGCCAAATCCACATGGTGTTTCAGCAGGTCTGCATAGCGTGACACAAGTAATGTCCAATGACCAAATTAGTTTGGTCGCCAAAGGTGATCCACTCATAGTGGACTTAGGTGAAAGACATTTTCTTGCTCAGGGGCACGATGCTGATATGCATGCAACAATTCGTTCCAAGATGAGAGAAGCTGCCAGACTTCTTGTGGAATTACGAAGTCTCAAAGAGAAACCAAATGCAAGCATGGAAGAATTCATCGATCCTAGACATTTCAGGTGTGTGGTTGCAGCCGTACAGAAAGTTACTGGATACGATGAGATCAAGCAAGGTTACAAAGTACCATCTTTGGCTCTAAAGTATGGCCATTCTTTAAAGAAAATGGCTGTGATCCTGACAGGGACTTCAAGTGAAATTGGAGACAATGATAAGTATACACGTTCTAAACAATTCATTGAAAGGCTTGATGCTGATTGGTCCGTATTTGTGTCCTCAAATGCATTACGAACAATCAGTCAAAGAAAAATGAATAATAGAAAGCTGATTCCACTCACTGAAGATGTAGCTGCATTGACAAACATGCTCAAGGAGGAAGGGCGGAGGTGTGTGCATATTTTGCTACAGTACTCTGAGGAACCAACTGACGAAAAAGTAGAGGCATGGAGAGAGCTCAATGAGTTAACACTCACGCTGTTGATGTTATTCAACAGACGGCGCCAGGGTGAAATATCAAAGATGAAGATCAAGGAAGTGGATAAGATTGACACTATGCAAAAAGATTCAAATGTTGTGAAGGCCTTGAGCAACTTAGAGCAGCGTCTATGTAAAGTTCTCTCAAGGGTAGAAATAGTTGGCAAAAAAGGGCGCCTAGTACCAGTTCTGATGACTTACGAGATGAGAGAGTGGATAACGCTGTTGTTAGAGGGCAGGCAGGATCTTGGGGCAGTACATGAAGAGAATGAGTTTGTCTTTGCCAGATCATTTTATGGATCAAAAGGACATCTTCGTGCATGTGACAGCCTCAGAAAATACAGTCAACTCTGTGGCGCCAAATACCCTGAAACTTTGACTGGTACACAGCTCCGAAAGCAACTAGCAACACTGAGCCAACTCCTGTGCCTCAAAGAGAATGAAATGGACATGGTAGCAAACTTTCTTGGGCATGACTTGAAGATTCACCGTGAATACTATAGACTGCCGATGGAGATCATGCAAGTAGCTAAAGTATCTAAGCTACTCCTAGCTATGGAAAAAGGAGGGAGTGCGTTGGCACAAGGACAGAGCCTTGATGACATCCCTATTGTAGATGAAGGTAAGTACAACAAATATCTCTATTGTTGTCTCATGATGGTTTGACTGCTGGAATGGTTCTCTTATATTTAGCTTACACCAGCATTCTGGTCTAAGCTTTACTGTTGTGATCTTCAATGTGTATCACTCTCATAATCAATCTCACCCCAGCTGTTATTTTAATTTTTACAAAACTTGGGCACAATAATCATTGTACAATGAGGTAACAGATGTGGTAAAAAATGATGGTCATCTAAGGGTCAAAATCCAACAGATTGAGTTGTGAACAATACATGATAAGTGCTTTCTACTGTACAATTATTCAGAGGTTATTTATAGTATACTTATCTGAAAACATCATTAACAATTGTTAAAAGTGGTCCTATATATGCATTCGTACTTCTATCTTAATCATTGGGTGGTGAGTCAGTTCATTTGGTGTCGGATGAAGCCTCCAATATATTCTAGTATTTGCAAGAAGCACTGTTGTTACCTCCTTCCAAACTTATCCAACTATAATAATAGCTCTGGTATATTTATTTACCCTCAATGAACCATCAGAACAGGAAGTACCCTTTGCAAGATTAGAAGCATGAATTTTGTCAAAGGTTTACATGACTTTAGGTATGATGAAAGCTTTCATTAGATTTTAATTTTCTGTGATATCTTTCTTAATAAATAGAAATTGACCAGAGCAACATCTCTACAGAGGAAGAGGAGGGGGAGGGGACAGAAGATCAACTTACTGCCATCAAACGATCCAAGGCTGACAAACCGCACCCAGCAAGGAAACAGTGCAAGAAGAAGAAGACTGTTACAAAGCGACCCTGGACAGAGGAGCAAAAAGCTGCGGTTAATCGCCACTTGCATCACTTCATGGTATTAAATCAATTGCCTGGCAAATCTAAGATAGATGAATGTATAAGCAAAGAGCCTGTGTTGTCCACTAGGTCATGGAAAAATATAAAAGATTACTGTAGGAATACAATGAAGAATCAAGTTCGTTAGGATAAGGGCCTAACATTAATAGTCCAAATTATTAAGAACACTTTTGAGATTTTAGATAGGGATATGTTTTTAATACTTTATAAGTCACTGGTTAGACCAATTCTTGAATATGTCACATACTTCGCAGAGATTAAATGTTTTCTCTCAACGTGTGGTTAGTTTATGGAATAATTAACCACAAGATATTGTGATGTCATAGTCACTAAGTGTGTTTAAGTCTAGATCTAATGATTATCCTTGGTCTACTTGTAAGTTTGAACCATTATGCTAGTTGTTTCTTTGTTGTAATTTAAGAGGGGTGCAGAAGCACTTGTGCTTGGTGAACTCAATGCCCAGTATTAATATGTTGAATTGGCAGAATTACCACAATAACATTCACTTGAAAAGTAAGTCATGGAATTACTGTATAACCTTAGCAAAAAGATGGGCCCTGGGTTATGGCCTTATAAACTGCAGCCCTAGGTCCTAAGTAGCTGCATCTAGATAGTGCCCTGTTGGTGGTATTGAGTTTGTCAAATTAGTTTCAGTGTGTCTTTGTTCTTCAGCTTTTTAAATTTTTGAGTTGCAGTTTAGTTTTGATTATGCAGAGAACACTTTTGAGTTTTTAGATAAGGATATGTTTTTGATACTTTATAAGTCACTGGTTAGACCAATTCTTGAATATGCCACATGTGTGTGGTCTCCTTACACAAAGGAATATAGGAGGGATAGGAATGATTTGATTCAGGTATATAAATTAGTGCATAATATAGAGGATTCTTCCTTGAATACATTTTTCAGTCATAGGTCCGTTGATAAACTTAGGGGACATTCTTTTAAATTATATAAACCTAGATGAAATACTTCGCAGAGATTAAATGTTTTCTCTCAACGTGTGGTTAGTTTATGGAATAATTAACCACAAGATATTGTGATGTCATAGTCACTAAGTGTTTTTAAGTCTAGACCTAATGATTATCCTTGGTCTACTTGTAAGTTTGAACCATTATGCTAGTTGTTTCTTAGTAATTTAAGAGGGGTGCAGAAGCACTTGTGCTTGGTAAACTCAATGCCCAGTATTATTATGTTGAATTGGCAGAATTACCAAAA
Source organism: Apostichopus japonicus (assembly GCF_037975245.1). Lineage (NCBI taxonomy): Eukaryota > Metazoa > Echinodermata > Holothuroidea > Aspidochirotida > Stichopodidae > Apostichopus > Apostichopus japonicus. The sequence goes on along the minus strand of NC_092566.1, from coordinate 9,459,269 downwards.
TAACATTCACTTGAAAAGTAAGTCTTGGAATTACTGTATAACCTTAGCAAAAAGATGGGCCCTGGGTTATGGCCTTATAAACTGCAGCCCTAGGTCCTAAGTAGCTGCATCTAGATAGTGCCCTGTTGGTGGTATTGAGTTTGTCAAATTAGTTTCAGTGTGTCTTTGTTCTTCAGCTTTTTAAATTTTTGAGTTGCAGTTTAGTTTTGATTATGCAGAGAACACTTTTGAGTTTTTAGATAAGGATATGTTTTTGATACTTTATAAGTCACTGGTTAGACCAATTCTTGAATATGCCACATGTGTGTGGTCTCCTTACACAAAGGAATATAGGAGGGATAGAAATGATTTGATTCAGGTATATAAATTAGTGCATAATATAGAGGATTATTCCTTGAATACATTTTTCAGTCATAGGTCCGTTGATAAACTTAGGGGACATTCTTTTAAATTATATAAACCTAGATGAAATACTTCGCAGAGATTAAATGTTTTCTCTCAACGTGTGGTTAGTTTATGGAATAATTAACCACAAGATATAGTGATGTCATAGTCACTAAGTGTTTTTAAGTCTAGACCTAATGATTATCCTTGGTCTACTTGTAAGTTTGAACCATTATGCTAGTTGTTTCTTAGTAATTTAAGAGGGGTGCAGAAGCACTTGTGCTTGGTAAACTCAATGCCCAGTATTAATATGTTGAATTGGCAGAATTACCAAAATAACATTCACTTGAAAAGTAAGTCTTGGAATTACTGTATAACCTTAGCAAAAAGAAGGGCCCTGGGTTATGGCCTTATAAACTGCAGCCCTAGGTCCTGAGTAGCTGCATCTAGATAGTGCCCTGTTGGTGGTATTGAGTTTGTCAAATTAGTTTCAGTGTGTCTTTGTTCTTCAGCTTTTTAAATTTTTGAGTTGCAGTTTAGTTTTGATTATGCAGAGAACACTTTTGAGTTTTTAGATAAGGATATGTTTTTGATACTTTATAAGTCACTGGTTAGACCAATTCTTGAATATGCCACATGTGTGTGGTCTCCTTACACAAAGGAATATAGGAGGGATAGGAATGATTTGATTCAGGTATATAAATTAGTGCATAATATAGAGGATTATTCCTTGAATACATTTTTCAGTCATAGGTCCGTTGATAAACTTAGGGGACATTCTTTTAAATTATATAAACCTAGATGAAATACTTCGCAGAGATTAAATGTTTTCTCTCAACGTGTGGTTAGTTTATGGAATAATTAACCACAAGATATTGTGATGTCATAGTCACTAAGTGTTTTTAAGTCTAGACCTAATGATTATCCTTGGTCTACTTGTAAGTTTGAACCATTATGCTAGTTGTTTCTTAGTAATTTAAGAGGGTGCAGAAGCACTTGTGCTTGGTAAACTCAATGCCCAGTATTAATATGTTGAATTGGCAGAATTACCAAAATAACATTCACTTGAAAAGTAAGTCTTGGAATTACTGTATAACCTTAGCAAAAAGATGGGCCCTGGGTTATGGCCTTATAAACTGCAGCCCTAGGTCCTGAGTAGCTGCATCTAGATAGTGCCCTGTTGGTGGTATTGAGTTTGTCAAATTAGTTTCAGTGTGTCTTTGTTCTTCAGCTTTTTAAATTTTTGAGTTGCAGTTTAGTTTTGATTATGCAGTCAAGTTGAAGATTCAGTCTGGCAGAAAATTCAGTCTGACAGAAGTTGCAGTTTGACAGTAATTATAGTTTGCAATGCTTCAGTTTAGGGGAGCTAGTGGCCTGGTAGAACCTGCAGCAAGTAAAAGTTGCAGTCTTACAGAAGTTGCAGTCTGTCTGGTAGAAGATGCAGTCTGACAGAAGTTGTAGTAAAGTTGATGGAATATGCCTGTTCTTTCTCGTAAAAGTTGTGTTCTTGTTGATTAAGCTTGTTGCAATTTGTTTATTATTTTTGGTTCAGCAAGGGAACAGTATAGAGGAAGGTTGCTATGAAGGTCCCCTGGACAGAGGAAGAAAAATCTGCAGTTAACTGCCATTTGCATAACTTCATGATATTAATACAATTGCCTGGCAAATGTAAGATAGATGAATGTTTTTGCAAGGAGCCTGTATTTTCGACTGTAATAAAGAAGAAATAAAGATAAAACAGTTCTAATTAATATTCATGTGTCTGTGTGATCCTTATAAATATGTTCTGCATTAATGACCTTCATGTTACTTTTTATCTACAGTAGCGTTTAAAGGAATAGTCCCATGCTATTTTGTTTTTGCATATATGCTTACGAATATAATAAACTTCAAATATATGCATTAAGTTCATGAAGTAGGTGTCTCAGCTCTGATGACCATAGCGCCCTTAGCATTATACACACGGATGACGTATGTCACCAATTAACAAGTTAAGAGACATGTATACACACATTCTCCCGGTTGACAACTACAGCAACAAACACTTCCCCAGTTGGATACCAAAATGCCAAATACACATTAGTGTCCGCTTGTATATGCAGTGCTTTATACTATTTGACCATATTGTCATCACTATACTGTAAATTACATTGAACATGTGGAAACCAGAAACGACCATTTGAAGATTACTGAATGGTAAGATATTATCTTTTTCTTGTTTTCAATCCATTTTGGTGATATTCCCTAGGTATATGTGACTTTCATCCGTAGGTTCTTCCCCCATTTTCATAGCAATACACCCGAAAGTAAACTTGGATAAGCTGTGCCAGGCCTAACAAGCTATGTTTAGTGTAGGCTACTTGTTTTCTATTACGATATAGCCTAAAGCAAGTTATTAGTAGACCTAACAGTATCGGCCTAACATCACTAATATGCAACTAAACTCGGGCTTTATGTGATGTAGGGTAGGGCTAGCCTTATGAAACCAATTTTAAGATAAAAGTGCCTAGCCCTAGAAAAGAGAAAGTATTTGGAGAGTTTTTTTTATGATATATATGCTAGGTTTCTTTGAACTTGAGGTGCCTATGCCTAGTTCAATTACTAATTATTAAATAATTCTATCAAGTTTCATTGGTGTATGAGGAATACTGTAAGTTAAGAAGAAGACATCTCTTAGGAATATGTATTTGAAACTACTATATAGGCATATTTTTGGAGTAACCATATTGTACATAATATTTAGCAAATATGTTTTTATTGTTGATTTTCATTCCTCTTTTTAATTTTTTCCACAGATTATATGGACAAGTATGAGGCAACATTACTGTTAGCACTGTCTGCAGTGATATGTTGCATCCTTTTTGTTTTTCTAATTTTTGTGGTGGCGTATATTAAAGAATATCATATATAAATCGACAGCTAGTGTAAGTATACATTGGTGACTTTATTATTTGACCCTCAAATTCACACAGACTGTTGCTTTTCTACTGTACCTGTCAGTGTAAATATTAAAAACAAACTGCAAAGGCTATATTACAAACCTTCACTGAACAGACAGTTTGTTGTGCATCCACATCATTAAACCACCACATTGTAGCTATGTGGATTCTTAAAGGCTCACTATACTTTGTTATCTATGAATTAGTCAAATTTGTATAAGAAAGATTGGTTTTACACTCTAATACAGTAGTTTTCATTCTTGGGCTAATAGCTATTTGTTTGCCTGTTGCATCAAATCTGTGCCCTGTATTAATGGAATATTCGTTTATAAAGCAGCACTTTGAAAGGAAGAATAGTAAATGATGTGATTTTAAACATGAAGCTAATAACGTGAGGTTGCTGTAAACTAGCCAAAGACTTATTTTATTTATTGACAGAATTAGAAGTCAACCAGTCAATTGAGGAGTCCTCTGGTGAGGAGGATAGTGATGATGATTATCAGCCTGAGCTGCCTGCTGAAACGGTAAGGTAGTAGCATATAATGAAAAATTGCCACTACTATACAACATATTATTATATTATTTAACTTGAGTGTTTGTAATAGAGGGAAATATGTAGTATATACTAGCCAAACAACATCTATCACAACAATCAGTACATTTCATTTGTATCAAATATTTAATAATAACTGGCAAGCTTAGTTTCAGATTTTAGACTACATACAATGTTTCATGCATGACAATCATTCCAGCATATACTGTACAACTTAGATGTGTTGTTTTGGTGGTAAAATTAGATTGAATTGTTCAATACTACAACAGGAAAGAATTCATATGTTTATCATGCAGTATCAAATTAACACAATTTCAGTTACAACATTTTTAAACTAGTAAGTTCCTGGATCATTCTAAAGTGGCTGTCACAGACAACATAGTTCATCTTAAGTAAAGCATCACTCATCTTGAAGTATGAATGTCATTGTAGTGAAAATCAATTGCATTGATATATCCTGGAGAAATAATATTTGATTGACCCCAATTTAGGATATAAGTTTGGAGTGTCATCATTTGGCACTGATTTAAAGATGAATATTCTTGAATGTTTTAGGCATTGACACCTGCTGTCAGAAAGGGAAGAAATTCTTTTCTAATGTTAGTTAAATGTGTGTCTGTTTTGCAGTGCAAAAAAATGATGTTAACCAGATGTCATCAGCAGAATCAGAAGGATGTATCAAAAGAGGTAAGAAAATATGGGAAGATTAGAACAATGGTAGCTATTTATTGTGAAATATCCATCACTTCTTCTTTTCATATGACAAAGACTGTGTCTGAGCTGCATGGAATATGCAGAAAGAGCACAAGAAACTTGAAGAAATTAGAAACTTAACACAGAATGTTATCAAGTAGACACAAAAGCATTCAGGGGTACTATAACATGCTAAGAAACAAGTTTTTATCAATATGAGTTTCTCCTGACTTGAAATAGTATATTAATATTAGTTGGGGAATTTCTCAATTTGATGGAAAATCAATGTTTGCAATAGACATCAACACGTTTTCTAAACTAATTTGCATCATTTTTGTCTTATGAAGGTCGAGAGCGTAAAATGCTGGATGGAAAAGAGGAAAACACCTACAAGAAAGAAATGGACAGAGCTGGAAATTTATTTATTGTAACATCTTCATTCTTTTATTGAAAAGTGACAGCTTCCCGGTAAGAGGAAAATTGACAAATGTCTTGAAGCTGAAAAATGCCTTCAAAACAGAAGTTGGAAGAATGTCAAGGACTTTTAGAAACCATATTAAAACCAGAGCCTCCACTTGTAAATCATTCAAGTACTGATTGTTCTTTTCTCTACCTTGATAGTCTCATTTATTCAAAACATTGTTTTCAAAGGTTATCATAGGTATAAGTGTATGCATACCTTTGGCTAAATGTAGCTCTTGTTAAATTTTACTGTTTTGAATGTTACTGCTAATTTAATAATAAACATTATACTGTAGTACCAAAAGTTTAAGATTAGGACATCTGTATGGGTAATAATTAGTTATTTCATTATGAAATGAGACTTCAGAGAAAAACAAGGAGTAAATAGAACACTAGAAGGGAGGAAACCTTTCAAGTTTCAAGTATATAATATATGCAACAGAATGCATGGATCTTTAAAATGCATAAATGCAAGTAAGCAATGTGTTATGACATACAGGTTGATCTGAACTAAAGAACAGACACATGAAAGATCTGAAACAACCAGAATACTGTTTCTTTATTGTCTATGCAATCAGGTTGACAACTGGTTACATATAAATGATTATTGTTATTGTTTGGTAGTTTTTCATATCCTTTTGTTGCACCTTTCCAATAAACTGTCATTCAGAATAGGATAAATGCTCCTTACCTTTAATACAAAATGCTTTTCACCTTGAAAAATGTAATCATGCAGTTCGATCAATGATACCTACAGGTGCTTGGAACCAGAAAGATAATGCCCTCAAACATGTTCAAATATCATGTGAAGTATTTAAAGCATGAAGACTCATCACTCATAAAACATAGTTTCTCTAATAACTTGACCAGAATTTTACTGGTTTGATCACACTATAACAAGAAGAAAAAATATATAATATGTGATGTTATCAGTGCATGGTTGTGAATGATGATAGGATTATATTTATGTCCCTGGAATCGCTTCAGATACAGAAAACCTAACAGTTGTCACCCAGTATGACTGCAAACATATTTTTACAGCCAGACCATAGTCATTAGAAAATGGATATACAGCATCAGCATAACTGTTACGTTCAATATGACTTTCTTATATGAAATACATCACATTGCCCACATATTTGTTAACCTATTAAGTTGTTGAAATCTTATATTGTGTTTCCTTCATCATTCTTCTAATTTTCATTTCAAAGTGTCTTGCAACAAATTTATGTTATTAAAGGCATTAAGAAATGCATTTCATTGTATTTGTGGTCTCATTCTATTGGTCTCATTCATTGGTCTATTATTGATCATTAAGGGTATACGTAATGCATGATTTCAGTTACCCCAATGCCACCCCCCACCTCTACCTGTATATATTTTTTTGCTTTTTAGGAGCTAGATAAATTCATTCATATGAGTATCTAGATGCTACTCCAAGAAGAATCATTAGATTCACACTTCTGATACCCTGCTTCCAAACAAAAACAAACAAAACTAACTTGGTGTTTATGTTACTCATGATAAGTACATGATCCTTATTGTTTTTAGGAGAGATGAGAGGTCACACACTTTAAATCTGCCGAAAAAAACTTGCTTGAACACGCTAAGTCTATGGTGTCAATTGAGAGCCGCCTTGGTGTGTGTGTGTTCCTTGTGATGTGTACCGGAATCCTATTGATTTTGTGGAGGTCAAAGCACATTTGTGGCAAAGCTTTTGTAGAAATAATAATTAATGATATGCCATGTTTTGCAACATACAGCTGTGTGATGAACACAATATAAGAGATGACACACACAATCTTGGAAATGAACATAATAATTGATGACATGCCATGTTTTGCAACATAAAGCTTTGTGATGATCACAATATTAGTGATGACACACACCATCTTGGAAATAAATGTAATAATTGATGACATGCCATGTTTTGCAACATACAGCTGTGTGATGAACACAATATTAGTGATGACACACACCATATTGGTTGAAAAAAATAATAATTAATGATATGCCATGTTTAGCAACATAAACCTGGTGACCAGCGAGCGACCAGAGAATAGCGTTGGACATGTAATCAAGAGGGCGCCGCGCAGGTTTGATTCCGAAGTGATGATATCCAGTGTCCCTATAACTGGCATAGAAAGGCCTAAGGGTGGCTCTATGTAACCATAGCTGTTAAAAATGGCCAGAAAATATCATACTAATCACAGTGTGGTTGTCACAATATAAGTGATGACATGCACACACCGTTTTGGAAATAAACATAATGACATCAACATACAGCTGTGTGGTGGTAACATATTAGTGATGACACACACCACCCTGAAAATGCACATAATAATTGTTGACACATATTAATGCTTGTCCGAATATAAAGTGATGACACACACCACATTGAAAACAAACAATAATTGGTGACACATCTTAAAGATTGTTAGAGTATAAAGTGATGACACACACCAAATTTAAAACAAACATAATGACTGGTGACACACATCCATATGTTTGTCAAGATGTAAAGTGATGACACACTACCCTGAAAACAAACATAATAATTGGTGACACATCTTGATGACTGTCAGACTATAAAGTGATGACACACACCACCTTGAAAAAAAAAATGATAATTGGTGACACATCTTAATTATTGTCCAAATATAAAGTGATGACACACACCACCTTGAAAACAAACATAACAATTGGTGACACACATCCATACGATTGTCAAGATATACTAGTGATGACAGTAGTGTGTCATCTTTCCAAATGTGTACCACCATGCCACCCAGTTTGTATCAGATTTATAGCTGGTTCCCTCAGTTATTTTCATTATTTAGACCATTGATTATTTACACTTATGGATATATATAGCCATGGCAAATTTGAACTCCAAATGAAGTTTCCTTACTATGTCACCATTTGCATAGCATCTCGTACAGGTCATCAGTTGTAAGGGGAAGACGTGTATGTATGTATGTATGTATGTATGTATGTATGTATGTATGTATGTATGGGTGTATGTATGTATGTATGTATGTATGTATGTATGTGTGTATGTATGTATGTATGTATGTATGTATGTATGTATGTATGTACGTATGTATGTATGTATGTATGTATATATATATATATATATATATATATATATATGTGTATATATATATATGTATGTATATATATATATATATGTATATATATAACGACAAGGCTATGGACGCTGATTGTATGTTCAGAGGTTCGAAACCGGTAAGGAAGGTCGTAATTCCACTGTAGGCGTTTGGCACCTGTATCGAACAATACTAGTTCTGTTTTTGGTGACATATTTTGCCTATACTCTAGAGAACAAACCTGATTCTAACCAACTCGAAGTCATTTGTGATTCCTAAAGCCGGATCTCGAAAAAGAGATACTTTTAACAGACTTTTGTTAATGAAATGGAGGTAAATATATAGTACTGCAGAGTAATATATAGTACTGTACAGTTAGAATTGAGGCGTGTGGCGATGCAAAGTGCAGTTTCAATGGGCCATGCGTGTAACGTTTATGTATCACGCCCGCACTATAGGGTACTGTCTTAGAAGTTTTGGGCCCTTGAAAAAAATGCTCTCTTACTTGACCTTCGTGATAAATTGAACCTTGACAAAGTTGATGGTCATTTTGTAAATCTGTGACGTCATAATGTCACTATGATCTGAAACCGTTTATATTCTCCTTGTTTTTCTTTTCATTATTTTCAAAGTACTATGTTCACAGTGTCGACAATGAAACCAATGTCATCATTATTCATTAGGTCATGCTAAGAGGATCTGCCATTTAGATTCAGCATCTGCGAAACCCATCTCAATGACAGAAATTTAACATTTTAATGAGTAAACAGAAAACTATAAAGAATTGAGCTGTACGGGGATCGATGATATCATTAATAGACATGCCCAAGTCTTTAGTCTTGTTTTGAAGAACAAAATTAAAAACATTAAAGTTGTGATCACTCCCCGAAATGGAATAAGAAGATTTTTCTTAGATGTATTGGGGAATATGATCAAAACAGATATAGCACATAGCAGCCGATTCACACAGAGATTACAATTAACTACTGTAAATCTTAATCATATATGATAAATCGGTAGCGTGTGCTATTATAGGTTTACAGTAAGAACTGAGGATATGTGTAATCCCAACAAATACCAACAACTGGATTTGTTGGAATTACACATATCCTCAATTCTTACTGTAATCATAATAGCACATTGCTACCGAATTACTGCACGATCCAGTTTTTACTTTGGTACAATACGTTAAGATAGTAGTAACTGTGTAATGTTCTCTGTGTGTATTGAGTGCACATAGAGCATTGTAAGGACGGGTTTGTGTGTCATTCAATCCATGTAATGTTAGTATAATGTGCCCCTCGTCTAACAATATAAGAGATGCATATGTTTCATTAGTTTTGAGTAGAACGAGCTTGCTGCTGCATGCTCAGTCAGGGATGTTTGCGAAAAATATCACCCAGGGCAAGCGGAAGGAAAATCAAATAGAAAGCGTACTCTGCCCGAGGTGAAACTGACTAGAAAGGGTTGAAGTATCCACAAGCACCTGTAGCAAACAAGAAAAACATCCGGAATAACATTCGCATATCTTTTCTTTCTTTCTTTTGTCGGTTTTTTGTTGTCTTTTAGAACATTTGTACTGAGATCCTAACATGAGCTTCGATGAGAGTCTATTCTAAGTTTAGCCGTTAATTTGTAGTTTTGAACTTTTTTTGAACAATATCTTCACAATTTTATTTCCCAAATACTGATGGGAATATATGCAACATCAAATATTTCTTTTGAGAGCTACGGTCGTTGAGAGCTCGTAACAGACAGGAATTATTTTGCTCGGAGAGCCTTGGGCTTGAGGAGGCTCTCGTTTCATGACAATGTTCAAGTAATGTTTATACCAGAGGAAAGAACGCTATAGGGTTTGGCACAAGAGTTTTACGTAAATTGGAATTACATGAACATGTTTGAATGAAGGTTTTGTAGTATGATTCCCTCTGTATCCTTTTCTTAAAAGCAGAAACAAAATGATAAAAAGGTGGTAATGTTAACAAAGTGTTAGGATGTGTTTTTCCAGTGTTGAAAACAGCAAGAAGTAAAGACGAAAAGGAGGACGAGGTTAGGCACAGAATTCATTTTTGATATGTTTTAGACCGTTTAATACATATTGCTATCACTTTGTATTTCTAAAGCACTTTTTGTTACGATCCTTTAGACAGTGAATGAATGTTCGTATTCCATGATAGCAGGTTGTTTTATCAGCATCTTAGTTCTCTGATACACTATATGTTAAAATGGTTAAATATATCAATAACAATCCTGATATACAGGTGTTCATTTTGTTAACACACTGTTTTTCTTTCCATGATAGCAGGTTGATATAATTGCACAAAGTTTGTGAACTAATATATCAGCATGTGAAAAGTTTACATCTGCATTTCACAAGCTTTAGAAGATTTTATCAACATCTTATTTCTAATATACTGTATGTTAAATTGTTATGTATCAATAACAACCCTGATATACAGGTGTTCATTTGTAAACACACTGTTATTATTTTACATAATAGCAGGTTGATATAATTGCACAAAGTTCGCAAAACTAATATATCAGCATGTTAAAAGTTAACATCTGCATTGCGCAAGTTTTAAAAGTTTTGATCATTATCTTAGTTTCTGATATGTTGCATACTAAAGTGTAACATATCAATATTAAACTGCGCTATGGATTTGTTGATTGGTATTATACTGATTCACTTTGTTTAGTCGTAACTTGTTGATATAACCTCTGAAATTTTGAAACAAATGGCACGCCGCCTATGATCGCCGATAAAGTTAAAAGCGAGAATCAAACATTTCTCAGTTTGAATAAAACTATTGATTTAATTCTTGACATGTTGATATCGAGTAAGATAACATGCTGATGTTATTTATGATATACTGATATTGAAATATGATATATAAATATTGGCATACGCGTCATACAAGGAGAAAGAGAGAGAGAGAGAGAGAAAATCCGCAGACGAAAGCTGGCAAGAAAAATAAATCTTAGTAGATGTAAACTAAGAGTAAATGAAAATCGAAAACTGGGAAATAGCTTCAATTAATTTTAAACAGTCATATTTCTGGCAAAAAAAAGTTAAGTCAGGAGCTTTGTTACGGAAGTAATTATTTATTTTCTCCCTTCCTTCTTTGTTTTGCAAGTGAGTCGAGGGACTAAAGCCTCGAGGGAAGATAAACCTTGCCCTGGTTGTTGCATATAATTGCGAAATTGGAGAGTAATATAACTTATGACGTCACATATCGGGGACTTTATGAAATACTTTAAGAAAAACTAGAGTTAATGAGCAAAACATCCTTTACTTTCCCCAAAGTAATTAACATGCTTTTGGCTTTGTAATAAAGGTCACTCAGATTAAATTGGCGTTCCATCGTAAAAACCAAGAAAACATGAGCGACAAAGGGAGTATTTCAAGTTATTCCGTAAGATGTTAGACGAGGGTACCACATAGTCTGAACGGACAAAGTTTTTTTTACGATTTATAAGAGGACTAGCTCAAATAATATCGCCCATGATCAAACTATAAGATGCGCTCCTAATTATTCTATTGGCGTAGGAGCAGAGGGAGGGAACACAACGGTCGCCCCCATCCCCACCACCACCACAACATTAAAAGTAGTGGCGAAGGAGTAGGTTTCTGCCCCTCACATTTTCATAACAAGGGATGCAATCAAAGCTAGTCCTAACTCATTAAGCGAAGTTCCAGCCGTTCCAACCTCAACATGTCCGGATATAATTTGATTACCCGCACTTCTCAGTTAGACTTTGCTTTTACCATGTCTTCAGCAGGCGCGAATCCAGGGAATATATCAACCTCACCGAAAATTGAAAAGTAGTAATGAGGAGGAGCCTACCTTTGTTCTTGCGTATCCCCCCCCCCCTCCCATACATTGGTGTCGGTTTTAACGACCGGGCTTCATCCCCTCTATAGTATCATTAATCATATACAGAGAGGATTCCCTTAGAGTGCTTCACAAATTTTCCGAGCGACTTGCCGTATAATGAGCCGACATATTTCAGTTTGTTTTTTCAGGTTTTTTTTGTCATGCATGAAAGCTCGATCTCATCCCTGGTCTGGACTATCTATCTACATAGAGGGCTAGTATGTTAGTGTACCTGTCTTGTTTCCTATCCGAAGTTCCCAACAATCAACTTTAATATGTCGCTTTTGTTTCATTTTCTTTGTCTTTTGAATTCATGTTTTAAGTTATTGCCAAACAATATTGTCAGACAGTTCTAATGTTGTGATTTACATTTCATAAGCACCATATGATGACCTTTTTCTCGTGATCGAGTTGTCATTCCACAATTTTAAGAAACCAGAAAAAAAAGTTGACGACCGAAAAGTCACTAACGCCTTATATTTTTTATGAGGTTTATCGCTATTTACGGTTCTACTTATTCACCCAGGCCTTTCTTTAGAGTTAATTTGATGAAAAAAATGATCCTCTACTTTAATTTTCAAACTAAGCGTTTTAAGAGAGGATAGGTAGAAAGGTTGTTCCTTTTATTGAAAGTGATACTAAAACTAACAACTCGAGGTTTAAATATAACCTTTCATTTTTGTCCCAATTATTGAAGAATAGTTCATAGCGGAGCGTCTTCGTTGATTGATTTTGTTAAATTGGTGGCAACTTTTCCCTGCAGAAATCTTATTACCGGTTAAGTAAACGCAATTTAACAATGACTACTGCAGGCAGAACTCTATAGTCTTAACATATAATAAATAAAATACGAACGAAAACAGAAGCTAGTAATATTTCTATATTTATTCCGGTTTTTAATATTATCAGCTTTAAATACGGTCAATTTCTGGAAAGCCCGTGTATTGCTATAACAAATAGATGACGAAGTTACTGACAGTGAATTAACCAGGTAATTCCAATGAGATATGGAAATGGAAAAAAATATGAAAAAAAGAAAGTGAAGAATTTAAAGAACATACCTATTGCCAGTATAGGTCAACGCATCGGTGTGATCCATTGACAATATATTTTATAGTTCAATATATTAATGTGGAAGAGATTTACCTCACTTGAAGTTTGTCATATTGTCTGCCACTGGGAACATTTCTTTAATTCTCCACAAGTTTTAAACAATAATGACCATCAGGATTTTGTTCATATTTACTTAAATTCAAGACTATAATTTGAATATGCTACACGATCTATCGAGTAAAACCTTACCAGATTATAGGCTAAACATAAGTTTCTTTTCACAACGATTTTTTTGAGCTTTTAAAAATTTTACAATTCTTTTACATCGGTTTCCTTCAGTTGCTGCCAACCATAGTTACACGAAATGTCTGTGCTACTGCACATCATTAAAAGTTGTGCGTAAAATGGCAGCTTGGAGAAAACTTGAACATAAGAAGAAGAAGAATAAGCAAAATATGCCCGTGCATAAAGTTTTATCATTAAAGAGTTCATTCCCCTGTACAATAATAAGTTAAAGACAACAAAATCCTAAGGCCTTTCTTTTCAACCTTTTCTCTCTCAGACTCCCCACCTGGGTGAAAGACTGTTCCTAATTCGCCCCCCCCCCCAAATATTTTTTACAAAAACGTCCTTTTTTTGCAATTATTTACTTTGACATACTGTAACGTCGAACATTACTATTGAATAAATGTTCACGTTATCTCTTACGATTCACTCTACAGTACACAGAATAAAATGTTCCTCGTTATCTGTAAGCATTGGATATGGAATAATAACAGTATAGCGTACGAGTCTTCAGTTCAATGATTAATGGGACCCTTGAGCTTGATGCTCTTGAACAAGGTCCTTAATATCAGGATTTAGCTTGTTCAATTTAAGACGTAAATCGCCGCGATGTGGTACTAAGTTTCGTGGTTAAAATATATGTTACAGCGCTGAATGTGCACTCAATAAGATAGGAAGAAAAATCCTCCCATTTGCCTTTGCTTTGACCCCCTTCCCCCTCTAAGACTCTTCAATTTCCCCCATAGGGACCCCGGTTGAGAAGCACTGGCCTGAGGTATACGAATTAAAGACTTATGGAGAATTGTTTTACAACTGATCTCATGTTTCATCAATTCAACAAAAACAGCAACATCAACAGGAAGTTGTTGAATTTATAAAAAATAAAACACAACGCCATCCATCCTTCAAATTGGCTTATATAGGCTTAATCGATCTCCACTAGATTGTCTTTGATTACTTTATCTCCCTGTAGCAACCAAACTTTAGGTGTTTATACTTTTCAATCGTAACACGTCTAAAAATAATTTAGATTTGTTTCCTTAAACATGTGAACAGCAATCTTTCGTGACCTGCATCGAATTACTTCTTGTAAAGTTATATACAATATATGCCTTGTATTCATCTTGTTTAGACGAACATTTCCTGAGGCCTGTTTTTACTTGATCAAACTACGATACAAAGATCTCACTTAAATCACCAGTGTATAGTACCTTCTCTCATTACGTATATCCTCGATGGAGCTTGGAACTTTAATTGGAAAGATAACATTGGGGGAGAGGGGGGGGGGGGGGATGGGGTGTATAGATTCGAATATAGGCCTATATAGTGTGAACTTTCTCCAAAATTAACAGGTAACCGGATCAAAGGTTACCTCTGTATTCACGTACAAATATAAGATGTGTTCAGAACATCCGATTGGGACCTTTTATTATACGGATATATACATATATATATATATATATATATATATATATATATATATATATATATATATATATATATATATATATATATATATTATTAGAGTAAACCAGAGAAATAAGATATGACTCACAATTGACAAATAAGGAGTAAGTTTTAGAAATACTCCTTATTTGTCAATTATGAGTCATATCTTATTTCTCTGGTTTTCTCTAATACTATTTTCTTTTGGAGTAAACGTAGATTTCGTTATATTATATATATATATATATATATATATATATATATATATATATATATATATATATATATATATATATATATAACTGCATTCACGATTTAATCATAAAAACACAGCCTAATATATATGTCACACAAATACGCAAAAAAAAATGATTTCATAAAGTAAACGTCACCCAAACTTGCTACCTATACGTGACCCTCCTCAGGGTCCAAATTCACCACCCAGCTTCGATATGACCTGCATTTGCGTTTAGAGAATGCAGCGTGCTATTCATGTGGGAAGCATGGTATATTTAATATACGTATCATAATACGCATACGATTACTTACAGAGACTGGTGAATGTGGGTGGTCACTTGGGGAACATTTGGTTAAATTAAATACCCTATAAGATTACCGATAGTTATCACGGCATATAATAATAATTTATATTTTATATAGCGCCTTTCATCAAAAATATGCATGATCTCAGGGCACTTCACAATAAAGCATAAAATCGATAGAGCGATCAAATAAAATATTTAAAAACAGCAATAAAATAGAGTGTAGTCTTTTACAAAGTCTTTGAGGAGGAATGTGAGATGTTGCACTGTCAAGTGTGAAGTCAGCTTTAATCCCACAAGAAACTTCAAACAGCTCTCGTATTACTTCTAGAGAATTTGGTAAAAGGTTTGTATTACACAATTGGATAAAAGAAATTGTGCTATATGAAAGATTTCAACGTATTATAATGATATACCAAGAAAACAAAGAGTCACTTTAATGTTTGAAGAATAGATTGCTGTAGAGCTTGTCAAGCTTTTTGTAATATATGTATTGGTATAGACGTTGCAAAGTTTATTTAGGCGATGCTGGCTGTTCCCTCCACTCCCTCAGCTCCCTCCCTCTCCTCTGTTGCCATCGAAGCGGAGTGATGTTATTTATAGAGGGAGGGAGTATTACGCTAAAGAACAGCGTCTAAATTCTCAGTGTTGAGAGGTCGAGGATTCGAAATTCACAAAACAGACGTGCCAGAGTATAGTATTGGAATGGAAGCTGTTATTCAAACAATTTGTCCTTTTAGATAACATAACATTAGAGGGTATACCATATTATACATTGAGTGACAAAACTGGTTGTATTAACGGCAATCGCAAGACTATATCTTGAAATTTGAAATTGTTCAAACTAGGTCCTTACATTCAAGATTAATTCGTTTCATTTGGTGGAGACAGAGAAATTTTAAGTTACAAAAAAAGGTTATTCAAAGTACTTAATATGGACATCAAGTGATGCAGCGTGAGGACGGGTAAGGGTGGAGTAACAATTTGGAATTCAACTCGGGACGACAAAATATGAAGACATAGAAATAACATAATACAATAACAACGCTGTTCAGGGAATATAACTTCAGCCACACAGTCCTTAGGAGCTCAAATATTCGCGTTCCTGCATCTTTTCGCCTTTCCCTTGGGGTAGGGGGCGGATTGAATGTCTCGAATTATATTTTTCATGATAACCTAGTACACGTTATCAGTTTTTCGTGATTATAAGCAGTTTGTGTATATTTGTATGTATGTGCATGTACGAGGAGGCTGGCAGCGGGGACGGAACCCGACGTAATATGTCAATTTAATAGTTACCATAGAGCAAAGTTGGTTAGACGATGGGCACAATTGCTCCCATTATATCTCCTGCGGCCTTGGGCCAGATGAACTGATTACGCCAGGGTATTACATGTGTATCCAAAGTGCCTCCAAAGTAGGGCTCATTGCATGATTGTATGCACTGCAGTTAAACGGTCCCTAGGGTCGAAAAAGTTGATACACCACTAAAGATGTTGCATGGATGTCCCCATGTGGTGGTGGTGTTGGGGGGTGGTGGGGTGATAGACCTATAACTTTAACAAAGCCATACACTTCATCCTAACGTAGCCGCTAGTCCAATTTCACAAAGTACAATTTAAGTTAATACTACAAAGAGAAGAAGCAAACAGTCCCTAATGTGGTGTAAGCAATACACATCTATATCCGAAGACACACACGGTAAACCTATAGCACGATCAGGGAGCTGTTGAATAACAACTCCCTGGGTAAGATATCACATGAGCCTTCCACGACATTGTATATGTTCCTTTCAGGTGTAGGTTTAAAAAATTCATTCTTACATTTTCGTTTTCTTTCTTTTCTTTTTCGTTTTTAACAGGACGAAAGCTTTGCGAACACCTCCGAATTTCCTGATCGTGAATTTATCAGTGAGTGACTTGGCAATGATCATCTGTAACTGCCCAATTATGTTGTTATCGATCCATTATGGGTACTGGCATTTGGGGGCATCTTGTAAGTAATACTATGATATATTTAATTAAACAACATAGAAATGTAGTCGTTTTTTGTGTCATGTATATAGACAATGCCCAGAAAATAGGCATTACAATACAATACATATGGAGGAGGGTAATGAGGCGTGATCCGTAAGCAGTATGGCGTGGTCCTTTCTTCGTTCTTTTTTTAAATGTCTCGAGTGTTGCATTAGACTACATTAAATTCGCCGATAACGTCGGCTATCATGACTCGCTGCGTAGTAATGTAAATCCTGAACTATTTATAAATCCTAAAAGTGCAACTTCAGCAGTTCTAAGATGTTACAAAAGTTAGACAGAGTACGGCAAAATAATCCAATTTTTGCCACATTCTAAGTTCGCTCCTCATGCAAATGAGCTGATTGAATAATTCGTATGCGAGAATATATATGTAAAACCCAACTTCATTGATGAACATTTGGTATTTAATGCAGGCGTGGAACCAATGGTCTACATACCCCCTATTCAACTTCACATAGAATTTGTCCCTTTTTACTTTAAAAAGGTCAAAATAAACGACAAAGACAAACTGCAAGATACAAAATACAATCGTTTGATGTTGAGGGAGCTTCAAATGTGATTTTGAGAATATATAGTATTATTTTCACTCCATCTTATCTCATAATCGAAAATCTTATATACAGCTGATATTGTCGCCATGGGACTATACCAGTCCCTCTATCTAGAGGTAATATGTGAGATTATATCTATTAACTAACAGTTTGTATCTATCATATCCATCTGACGCTTCCTTTATCTGATGTGTTACGTAAATGCGTAAATAAATTTATTTCGAGAGTTGTATAACTATGAAAATTATTAGAAATCTTGACTTTGGAATTACTCCGTTTTTGACATGAAGCTTATAATATTATCTACTTACATTGTTGTAAAGATTCACAACGAGCATTAATGAAAATATTTATATAGGAGCTGATGTCATCATCAAGTTTCTTATAATGGAATATTCCTGGTTAAACGTAAATAAACTGATAATCCGAACTAAACATGTAAAAAGGATGATTTACCAGTGTTTGTTAATACAATTAAGTACATAATTAGTTAATTATTTGAGTAATTAATACGTGTATAACTACTGTATACTTCTAGAAATAAAATGCAACATTTATGGCTTCATTCTTAATGTCCATTGAAGCTGCAGGTTTTTGTTATTAGTTTTTAGATGATCTTATTTATATTATTGCTTAATTAATATGAGCAAAAACGAAAATTCTGCACCCCACTTTAAAATTTGTGAATGTTTAGTGGTCCAATATCAATATTGAATATCATACTACAACGTTTCCAACTATTTTTTTTATCCGATTAAAGTTCAAGTACTTTGCTAAAGTGTATGTTATTGGAATGCACAATATGTTCCTTTAGTTTAAAGGGACACAAACCCAACTTCCAACTTTAGTTATACGACAGAGGCAGGCGCGTAGCGACGAATTTGCAAAGGGAGGGGCGAAGCCTGTAGGCAAACTATCTAAGCGTAGGGCCCCATGGATTGGCTCTAGGCGGACAAGAACATTTTGGCCGAAAATGCCTCCCAGATCGCTGGAAATGTCAGTTCCCAGGCCTTGTTAGTTGCATCTAAGCATTTTCTATTTTGAAATTACTAGCTATATCATAAAAAAATACCAAATATATGCTCAAGGGGCGGTCGGTCGCCCCCTTTGCCCTCCCCACCACCCTGGCTACGCGCCTGGGCAGAGACCTTTGAGATGAAGAACTTATAACAGATAAGATGTTATACCAGATAAGACAAATCGTGTTCGGTTGGAAGAGAGAAGTCATCAATATGTAACCAGCTACAATACTTTTTTTTTGATCGTTGGAAAACCCAATTTCTATTTTTAGTTGTTGCATTTGACGTCCATATTTGTCTTTTCATGTTTCATCAGTGTGCAATATCTATGCATTCCTGGGATCCATCTTCAGTTTCGTGTCAATAGGCAGCATGGCCGCAATAGCCTTAGACAGGTAAGCCGATCACACGTGATAGTAGAAAGTATTCACACTGTTATCATTAAATTATTTGTAGAATTCATCATCCCGTCAGGGACGTGTAATAGGACATCCCTGATCAAATGGGTTTGCAAGGCCAACCATAGTACACTTGTGAAAAGGTTCCGGCTCGGATCGTGCTTGGGAAGTAAACACGTAATATCAGTCAGCCAACCCGACCGTCTAAATGTATGACTAAGTATAGCTTAAAGTAAAAAAAAACACGGTTCTCTAGAGGTTTCAATCTATAACAAGCTCATATACCAAAGAATGCAGCTACATAACTTGTTGAAGAGATGCGTAGGACGTGTAGTGAACGCTTAGCTTTACTATTTTCACCATGCATTATTTGTTTGTTTCCTCTACGAACGATGTGAAATATTTCCTCCCGTCTATACTGTATGAATAATTTGAAAAGTGACCCTTTTCCCGTACATCAGAAGTGTCACTTCCTGTTTAAGGAATAGTGCCACTTTTGTCGACATATTAAAGGTTATAAACAGTCATCGTGAATCATGGCACCTATATTTCACCATACTTTCCCTTTTATTCTTCAGATATTACGTTATTTGCCACTGCTTTCACGCTCTGATGAATGTGTCGAGAAGTAGGACGATGGTGATCATCTTTCTGGTCTGGTTGTACGCTTGTCTGTGGAGTGTACCTCCATTCATGGGGATTGGCGCCTACGTAGAGGAAGGCTATGGGATTGGATGTACCTTTGATTACATAACGAGGGACTTGACCACTCAGATACACATTGCGTTACTGTACGTAGGTGGTTTCGCCTTACCGATATTAACCATCATTATTTGCTACGTGAAAATAGTGTTAACTGTGCGTAAACATAGAAGAGAAATTGAAAGCTATTCTGCCATGCCCGCATTGAGTAAGGATCAGAAAAGTAGCACGCAGAGTAAACAAACAAGCATGGCCATTAAAAAAAGAGGCGCTACTACGAAATTCTCGCGACTCATGGCTCATTATCAACTCTCTCGGGTCGGAATCATAGCGACGGTCATTTTCTCATTATCATGGGGTCCATACGCAATAATAGCTCTCTACAGTCAATTTCAACAGAATAACCAAACTTTGAATTCTCCATTTCAAGTCATGCCAGTTGTCTTTGCAAAGATGTCGTGTATTTGGAATCCTTTCGTTTATGCCTTGTCTCACAAACGTTTCAAGAAAGCATTGATCCAGACGACCAGATCCTTTTTCAGATGCAGCAACACTCGTGCGTCGACGCACACCGACAGCCAGCAAATGAATATCGAAAACTCGGCAAGTGCATCGTCAATACGAAATCGCTCTTACGTATTGCATTCCTCCGAACTGTCCAAATCTAGTCAAGGTATAAACCCGAATCAGAAGCAGAGAGCGAAAACTCCTGTCGGCTATAGACATTCCGACCCAGGAGGTAATCTGAGTCAACACAAGCACGATTTGGAGATTGACACCAACACCTCTACCAAATTGGAGGGGTCCAAAGAAATTGCTCTCGAAGTGATATCTGGTAGTTCTTCACTGAGGGATGGAGTTCACAGAAGTAGTTGGCATGCAGCGCATCAGCGAGGGCATATTAGTAGTGTTATTGGGAACAATTATGTTTAGGAAATTACAGTTTAAGAAAGGTACCATACAAGTAGAGATTTTTTTTGTTTTTTAGAATACTTTTAGCTGATTTATGTTTGGGGTATTACTTGATTTTTTGAATAATGTTAGCTGATTTAACTTTGGGGTAATACTCGAGGAATAAAATGGTCTTTCAATATATTTTTAAAACCTTTTCGTCTATTTAGTATAAGGATAACAATAGCCTACAAAAATAGAGACTTATGCTACATAATATATTTACGTTATTAAGTTAGAGCCAGACCATTAGAGCAATCGGTTCAGTGGTTATATAGTTCAATGTGGTGTATGTATATATACTCATGTTGACTAATTCTTTGTAATGTAGCCGTTGGCTGTTCAAATATGGATATGGCTGTCTTAGTTTACAGCGGTCCGTAAACTTATATGACGCACGAACTAGGATCTTCCTTCAGTATTGACCCAAGACCCGCCAGACCATTGCACCCTCAGAATCGAAGCTCAAAATATATAAAAGTGAGCTTGGACTATACACTTGATGTTAAAAAAAAACATATTAACTCAATCAAACTCAATCGGCAAAGCTCCGAAAACTGTAGACAAATTTCTCAAAAATCCCTCACTCTACAAAATAAAGCATAGTCGCAAATTGAAGTTGCAAGCAACGTATTCTTTCCACATTTCATGATTGTGTAAAAAAAAATCTAGCAGGATCTTCTTCAGAAGCTATAAATGGGCCTCTGGAGAAGACTCTGAAGAAGACCCTGCTAGGATCGAAACGTCAGGCCAACTTACTTTTACACATTCTATTACTCCGGCTCTCTAGTGGATAAGGAGTTCGCTTAACAGTTTGATTTTGATTTTCACATTTCATAAATTTAGTAATCCTATAGAATTAAATTCAAAAAAGGTGAGTTAATACACAAAACAAAATATTTATCATAATTTAGTCCCCCCCCCCCCAAAAAAAAAGTCAGTACCACTCTCTTTAATAATCCAATATTGTGTGGAGAAATAATGCAAAAATCGGCATTTAAGGCTATTTGTTTTGCGGAGATTTTCAGAGGTTATTTCGTTACATAGTCTAATTAACCCACTTATCTCCTCAACTTACATGAGGCAGGTTCATTTAGCCTCCCATCAAGTCTGTGGTGTTTTGAAAGCCAATAAAGACATTTCCACTTCAGTTCCGAATCGACCACTTCGGTCCCAAAGTTTTGATGGTGTCATTTACTGTACTGACATACTATTTGAATCATAAATGACCATTTATGGACTTTATATTTAGTATAATCGTTGCCAGCAGTACTGATAACCTCTACATTAAAATCCATATTGACATATGTTGTTAACTATTAGAAACTCTAAATGAGGCTGCACGACACTACAATGGCGCATGTGCGATTGACAGGTTTGTTAGATAATATTAGAGTTAAAATTTGTGAAATTACATAGTGCGTTATAAGAACAAGCATAGATTGATTTTAAACCATTTGATATGCTAAACCGTGAGTTAGTTTACAAAAAATGGCCTCAGATTGCCTTCCAGTAAAAGTCTGTGTGACATTTGTGTGCTTGATATTCAGTGTTATTCACAGCCTTAGTATATATATAGTAGTAGAGCAATCAATTGCTCGGCGTGTAATTGTGTAAATTGATTGCTCGAATTCTGTAAGTACGGCTTCCTACAGTTTATTTGGGTCATTAAGCTTCGTCTTTCTCACTTGAGATCCCGGGATTCCTAAGGGGGTCCGTAATACATTTTGGAAGTCCGCGAGGGCAAAGGAGCTCGCGGGGTATCCGCCGAAAATTGGGATTCGAAAATGGTCGAGCATATTCGTGCTAATTTTTATTTATATACACTATCGAAACAGTCACAAGAACAAGATTGTAAGTGGCATTTCAGGAAAAGATGGCCTATTTTCTCACCCCCTCTCCACCACGCCCACGCCCCCCCCCCCCCCGTCCCTTATCTTAGTCCCAACAATGGTACGGTTGTGCTCAATGGTGATAGTGCCTATACTATCCACAGGCCAGTGGATATTTACACGTTGTCTTTAAGGGATCGTGGATGGAAAAGAAAAGTTTGAGAATCTAGGATTTAGATCAGGGTTTCCCTAACCTTATCCCCACATGAACCACCTGTGGATGTCTGAGTTGTCCACGAACCCCCAACTTTTCGAGACACGATCTGAGTCATTATTACACCGTAATGCGCATAACAGTGCTTCGCATAACGGTGCTGTGGCCGAGTGGATAAAGGCGGTGTCATTTGAAGCAAATGAGGCTTAGCAATCGGGAGGTTCGGGGTTCGATTCCCGGCAGTGTCATAGTAAGGTGGGTTTTTCATCCAAGAGCAATCTGCGGTTTTTCCATCTGAAATGACTTTCAAAATTGAAAAGATTCCAAATTTGAGTTAAAATGTTGAATTGAAAGCCACCCGACGTGTAAGTTGTAAACCATAAGCCCTTGCGGGTTTCTCCAACATTTTGTGGTCGCTTAAACGTCGTAAAAATAACTGCTGATTATTATTATTATTATTAATAAAAGATCAAGTTCATAGTGTAAAATTGTCATGCAAAAAAAAAGGAGAAGAGATGAACAAATATTTATTTGGAAAACTAGAAGGTCAGATCAGCTCTGTATCTTCACGACGCACTGTCATGTGTACACCAACTTTACAAAAGTCATGCGGCCTGTGTCTGTTTCATAATTCAGGTATTTATCACATGCACGGAACGGTACTACTATCATGGCAACATATGCGTATATGGAACGCGAAAAGAGTTTGTACATTACTAAATTATATGATATAACAGATTTTAGTTCAATAAAAAGTACTCTAGTTTTGACTTTGAAACATCTGACGAACCCCCTGGGGTGGACTCACGCACCCCCCGGGGGTTCATGCACCCCAGTAAGGGAACCTCTGATCTAGATCAAGCCATGTAACGTTAGCGTCTTGCATTATACCTTCAGTAGTACAATAACATATGTATATAAGGGTCTTTCCATATCTCCGCGGCCGCTCCTATAATTTAACAAGTTATCAGGCAAAACCTTTGACAAACTGCTTACTATCTTGAATGCACCAATGATCGTGTAGATAAATGAATAGAAGCTAAGAGGTCCCGCTGACGCCTCGTGCCTTGAAAAGGATCCTACTACAGGATGGAAATGTTATAGCCTATACTCTAACGTTGTAATTAATGTGTAAACTTTTTGTGTCCCACATTTATGATGCAATGTTTTAATGTGTTATTAGTGTTATCTATCCTTCCGGTGCGATCTTTGTTAAACAAAGAAACCTAATATTCATTGCTAATCCCTGTTTATCCCTCAAGATACCGCAACACGAAATTTAAAACTGCCTTTTGCACACAAAAAATATATATATTTCTATCATATAGAAAAAAAATGTATATTTCATTTCTTTTATATGATGTATTTATTTATTGTTTTATATTAGATTATAGTGCAGCTGTATGATTTATTAATATTGAAATTAATATAATAGTATTGTTAATCGATGATCAAATGAGATATTCCGAAACAAAATATTAAAACCATTATTTGTATATAACTATGCATATTCTCGTCGTGTTGCGACGAAGAAGGAAAAAAAACAACGGTTATTTAAATGTACAGAATTATAGCGATATATAAGAGAGATATTAAAGAAATATATATATTAATGGAGAAAACAAAATTTGTGATAGGCGATGATATATTGTCGTTTTTAGTCTTTGTTTGCTAATGCTGAGCAAAATTGATCTCATATCAGTAATAGTATAAATGTTGTGCCTTTTTTTCTGCTCGAATGAATAAAGCACTTGTTAATGCATTTGTTTCCATTGTGATTTTAGTGATTAAACAGATTAATATCGTAAACAGGAAAACATTATAAGACGATCATTTTGGCTTTTTATACGGAAGCGTAGAAGGGACATAATATTAAGAGCTTATAAATACTTGGTAAACTTTGATACGTTTTGATCAAACAGTACAATGGCCTTAATAAGACGGCACAAATAATAAATTATAGTAAATAAAACAGTCATTTTGACTTTTCTGCAGAATTGTTATAGTAGGGACAAAAAACGGACAAATTGCATAATTAATTTAATTGATTGAAAAATTCGATATACTTGACTATAATACTAAACTAATAGTGACCAGATTGGAGAAAATGGAACTTGGATAATTAGAATAAAAAGCGGATATCAACTTTATTTATGGATATTCCTAAACCAGGTTGATGTACAGAAACCAAGTTTAGGAATATCCCATATCTTAGTTTATCGATTTCACTCGAAATACTGAGTTTTTCGCTCGAAAAACCGACTTTATCGGCGATAAAGTCGGTTTTTCGAGCAAAATTATTGTATATTAGACTTGCCATATTCGTGTCACACCTAATAATATAAACGCGTGTTAATTTGAATAAATACGCTTATATAACATAAGCCAAATATCCGCGAATGGATTGGAATAGAAACACGTATTAATTCGAATACATACGAGGATTAATTCGAATATATACACGTATTAATTCGAATATATACACGTATTACATCATGCTGTTGTCTAGATTAAGTACGTTTGGCCTTAGTGGCCTACGTCAATAGAGACTAGCTGTGTAATCTCTCATTTATTGCGCTGGCGAGGCTTTACCATGTGATAACTCTCGAAACTCGTTTGTGAAAGCTATAAGACATGCCAGTTATTGTCTGATTTAATATGTTCTTTGAGAGCATGAAATTGGAGTATCCAGTTTAGAGAGGTATTGGCATTAGGAAAGCTGTCCTAATTGGCTGGGTGGGGAGAAGCAACAGAATATTTCATTTTCGATAGCATATGGTCTTGTTTGTGAAATATATGTGCGAAAAAAAATGTATACATTTTTCTGTCCAAGAAAGTGCATTTTCTGACGGACATACCCTTACAATAATTAAGCCGAACTGTGATTTTTCAGATATATATATATATATCAGGTGCGTATCCAGGGGGGGGCGTTGGGGGCGCGCGCCCCCCGGGTAAGGAAAAAGGAGAGAAAAAAAGAGAAGAAAAAAGGGAAAAGGAGGGGGGAAAAAGAAAAGGAGGAGAGTAAGGAAGGGAAAAGAAAAAGAAAAAAGAGAGAAAAAGGAGAAAAGGAGGGAGTAGAAGATAGCCAAGGCCTCGGGAAGAGAAAGAGGAACAGTCATAGTTAAAGCGCTGATCCCTATTATATACACAGGGTAGCCAGTGACAGATCAAGGATTACGGAGGGGGTGTGCGCCTCACCCTACCCCTTACACCGACAACTCCATTTTTGACGTTTCTATTTTTCCTCTCTCACTAATGTATCTATATAAATACTATATATGGTCTATCATAACGCGTGTGTGTGTATGGACGCCTTAAACAATTGTACAATTGTGCTATATGGAACCAACTGTGGCTGGTCTTGAACTCGACCGAGTCGAGTTTAAGAACATGACGCATTTCGGGAAGGGGGCGACCGCCCCCCCCCCGCCGAGCAAATTTTCTTTATGACATCGCTAGTAATTTCAAAATATACAATGCTTAGATGCAACTTACAAGGCCTGGAAAGTGTCATTTCCAGCGATCTGGGAGGCATTTTCGGCCAAAATTTTTAATGTACGCTTCGCGCCAACTCATGGTGGCGCTTCGCTTAGATATTTTGCCTACAGGCTTCGCCCCTCCCTTGGCAATTACTCGCTACACGCCTGTTCGAATTTGTAAAGCAAAGAGCATATATAACATCATATCAGTGAGCAATGCATGCATGTTCCACGATGAACAGACTCAAAACTGTCTATGTGTGTAGTCAAAGGCGTATAGGAGCCCAATTGGATTTGGGGGCTGTAATGACTTGCCCGAAAAAAAACCCAAATTTTTCGCGCGCCGAGCGCGTTCAACATACCGATGCCAATATCATATAAGCAAGCATCGGTCATTACATTGCATGGCATAGTGTACCTTACGGTCCGTGAAAGTTGCACATTATACCGCCGGATGGTAATGTAAACAACGAAATGTCTTATGTAGATGGAGAAAAAGCATACAGATCTATTTATGTCAAAACTCTCTTTTACAGTAGTAATGTCGGCCAAGCTTAGACCTTTATTTTAATTACCAAGGAGATAATTTTTAAGCTATTCATTGCTATTTATTTTTCTTTCAGTAGGTGCCCGAAAAAGTGGGAAAAATTTGGTTGCGGGGGGGTGGGGCTGCAGCCCCCGCCTCCTACGGGACCTACGCCTATGTGTGTAGTGTTCGGTTTCGATATACCTGATATCGGAAATATCTGGTATTTTTCGTTTCCTTCAACCAAGTTTTATAATAGCCATTATAAGAGGTTTTAATATTTGTACACCAATAAATTAACTGTGTCTGAATTTTCGAAAATTTCCTCACCAACATTCTTCATCATACTTTCCTCTACTCGTGCAATTTTGACCTGTCTGTTAGGGGTTCAAGGAGGTTTTTCTATATTGGTTGTCCATAGATTGAATTTTGTGCAACATTATGGGTATGTCTTGAAGTGATTTTATTCACGAGAAATGTGAATTTTCAAATTCTCAACAAATAATGGGCTTAAAACCTTGAAAAGTGGGGCTTTCGGATATTGTGGGCCGTGACGTAGAACCACCTACGAAAGCAATGATCCATAGGACATGCAATGAGGTCGAACATGGTGTGTGACTGGTGACAATCTTCAAAAAGGTTATGGATGGAAAAAAAACTTTTGGGAAATACTTGGTTATCAGGCAAAAGTGTACATCTGGTTGGTCATTTTCAAGCCCGATAAGTGCCATTTCCGGTGATCTGGGGGGTATCAAAACCAGAAATTTTCTTGTACGCTCCGCGCCAACCGATGGTGGCGCTCCGCTTAGATAGTACTTCGCGCCCCCCGGGTTCGAAAATCCTGGATACGCGCCTGTATATATATAAATATAGAGAGAGAGAGAGAGAGAGGTGGAGAGAGAGGTGGAGAGAGATATATAAATATATATATATATATATATATATATAAAGAGAGAGAGAGAGAGAGGTGGAGAGGTGGAGATATATATATATATATATATATATATATATATATATATATATATATATATATATATATATATATAGAAATATAGAGAGAGAGAGGGAGAGGTGGAGAGAGAGGTGGAGAGGTGGAGAGAGATATATAAATATATATATATATATATATATATATATAAACGCCTAGATGATACCTTCGAATACTGATTTATAATGCAAATATATATATATATATATTTGCATTATAAATCAGTATTCGAAGATATTCGAAGCCAGTCAGAAGGCTGACAAATTAATGATGTCAGAACCGAAAAAAATACTTGTGACGTTTTTGACACTTTTCTGAGAATTTGTCTCAATTATTATGGTCATATGATCAGAAAGCCAGAGTATCAACTGTTGTGTTTTGTTTTTTGTTTTCATGCTCTGATGGGGTGTAATAATACATTAGTTAGTAGTAAAGGCCAAAATCTGTTAACACTGTTTGCGTTGGTTTGTCAAACCAGCGTAAGCTTCGTTTCTGAAATAAAATTCTTTCTCATTTTTCTGTAGGTTTTCATTTGCTATTTTTTTAGGATGATACGTTATGTTTGAGACAGTAATGATTACAGTGCCGGAAGTTAGGACCGGCTACAGAAGTTGTTGTTTACATTATTTTGTATTGATAGGTTACACTGAAAGCCCCCCTCCCCGAAAACCACAAAAAAAAGAAAATAATCACAAAACCATATCAGGGGAGGGGGATTTTTCGGAAAGCTGTTATTGGGAATGCAGAAAGCATTCATATATACAACATTCCGGAAATTGGTCGGTGAAAATACTCAAAATAAGTTATAAGAAGGACAAAAAAGAACTCTGTCCTTTTAAAGACGACCCACTTTGAGTAATTTTACCCACCAAAGTGTCTGAGTGAAGTTTACCATCATTTCAGGCATGATCAAATTCATAAATTTTTATGCTGACAATTATATTCAGCTGACCGATGAATGATATTTATTTGTAATAAACATGACAACATGAAAATTATGAAATATTAAATTTCTTTATTTTAATATTTTGAAGACAAAATCAATTGAATTCAGTCCAGTGATCCATAAAGAAAATTACTCAATGTTTTCTGAAAGTATTCTTGTTGTCATAACGTTGGCTGCTTTTTATGACTTCGACAACTTGGAAGTAGATATTTAATGTTTACTTCTTTTCAGTATGTATATTTGAATAATTATGCAAATTAAAGAAGATGTGCAAATATCGCCGCACAATGTTAAATTCATCTATAAGTGATTAACTGCATCCGTATTTTGCATAATATCAGACTCCATACGTCATAAGTGATGCAGGAATATATTACCTTTTTGCAGAAAATTGTCAGATTAAATGAGAGTAAGTCGTAATTGATTGAAAAGTATTGCCAAAACAATAAAGTCATTATAATAATAATATACATAAATGCTACTCCCGCAAACTTTTGTCGTACAACATGTCATGATTTTGAACTGCATTGTTTACTTATCACCATAAATACTTTGTTTACTTTAATGAAGACCATTTAAGAAAACATTCATCCCGGCAAATATGTTTTTGAAGTAATTAATTTACTGGAAGTTCCAATAGGCCTATTCACACCAAACATTGTTTATTTCTATTACGAAAGTACAAACACGAAAACAAATGACTCGTAGAACCCAAACAATGTTTCTCCTATAATGGTACATTAACATTTTCGACAAATGGCAACCCCCCACTCCTCCCCCCGCGGGCAAAGGAGCTCGCGGGGTATCCGCCGAAAATTGGGATTCGAAAATGGTCGAGCATATTCGTGCTAATTTTTATTTATATACACTATCGAAACAGTCACAAGAACAAGATTTTAAGTGGCATTTCAGGAAAAGATGGCCTATTTTCTCACCCCCTCTCCACCACGCCCACGCTTCCCCCGTCCCTTATCTTAGTCCCAACAATGGTACGGTTGTGCTCAATGGTGATAGTGCCTATACTATCCACAGGCCAGTGGATATTTACACGTTGTATTTAAGGGATCGTGGATGGAAAAGAAAAGTTTGAGAATCTAGGATTTAGATCAGGGTTTCCCTAACCTTATCCCCACATGAACCACCTGTGGATGTCTGAGTTGTCCACGAACCCCCAACTTTTCGAGACACGATCTGAGTCATTATTACACCGTAATACGCATAACAGTGCTTCGCATAACGGTGCTGTGGCCGAGTGGATAAAGGCGGTGTCATTTGAAGCAATGAGGCTTAGCAATCGGGAGGTTCGGGGTTCGACTCCCGGCCGTGTCATCGTAAGGTGGGTTTTTCATCCAAGAGCAATCTGCGGTTTTCCCATCTGAAATGACTTTCAAAATTGAAAAGATTCCAAATTTGAGTTAAAATGTTGAATTGAAAGCCACCTGACGTGTAAGTTGTAAACCATAAGCTCTTGCGGGTTTCTCCAACATATTGTGGTCGCTTAAACGTCGTAAAAATAACTGCTGATTATTATTATTATTATTAATAAAAGATCAAGTTCATATAGTGTAAAATTGTCATGCAAAAAAAAGGAGAAAAGATGAACAAATATTTATTTGGAAACTAGAAGGTCAGATCAGCTCTGTATCTTCACAACGCACTGTCATGTGTACACCAACTTTACAAAAGTCATGCGGCCTGTGTCTGTTTCATAATTCAGCTGGTATTTATCACATGCACGGAACGGTACTATACTATCATGGCAACATATGCGTATATGAAACGCGAAAAGAGTTTGTACATTACTAAATTATATGATATATCAGATTTTAGTTCAATAAAAAGTACTCTAATTTTGACTTTCAGAAACATCTGACGAACCCCCTGGGGTGGACTCACGCACCCCCCCGGGGGTTCTTGCACCCCAGTAAAGGGAACCTCTGATCTAGATCGAGCCATGTAACGTTAGCGTCTTGCATTATACCTTCAGTAGTACAATAACATATGTATATATATGGGTCTTTCCATATCTCCGCGGCCGCTTCTATAATTTAACAAGTTATCAGGCAAAACCTTTGACAAACTGCTTATTATCTTGAATGCACCAATGATCGTGTACATGAATGAAAACAAGCTAAAAGAGGTCCTGCTGTTGCTTCGTGCCTTGAACTTGAAGGATCCTACTTACAGGATGGAAATGTTAGCCTATACCCTAACGTTGTAATCAATGTGTAAACTTTTTGTGTCCCACATTTATGATGCAATGTTTCAATGTGTTATTAGTGTTATCTATCCTTCCGGTGCGATCTTTGTTAAACAAAGAATCCTAATATTCAATGCTAATCCCTGTATATCCCTCAAGATACCGCAACACGAAATTTAAAACTGCCTTTTGCACACAAAAAATATATATAATTCTGTCATATAGAAAAAAAATGTATATTTCATTTCTTTTATATGATGTATTTATTTATTGTTTTATATTAGAATATAGTGCAGCTGTATGATTTATTAATATTTGAAATTAATATAATAGTGTTGTTAATCGATGATCAAATGAGATATTCCGAAACAAAATATTAAAACCATTATTTGTATATAATTCCATATTCTCGTCGTGTTGCGACGAAGAAGGAAAACAAACAACGGTTATTTAAATGTACAGAATTATAGCTATATATAAGAGAGATATTAAAGAAATGTATATATTAATGGAGAAAACAAAATTTGTGATAGGCGATGATATATTGTCGTTTTTAGTCTTTGTTTGCTAATGCTGAGCAAAATTGATCTCATATCAGTAATAGTATAAATGTTGTGCCTTTTTTTTTGCTCGAATGAATAAAGCACTTGTTAATGCATTTGTTTCCATTGTGCTTTTAGTGATTAAACAGATTAATATCGTAAACAGGAAAACATTATAAGACGATCATTTTGGCTTTTTATACGGAAGCGTAGAAGGGACATAATATTAAGAACTTATAAATACATGGTAAACTTTGATACGTTTTGATCAAACAGTACAATGGCTTTAATAAGACGGCACAAATAATAAATTATAGTAAATAAAACAGTCATTTTGACTTTTCTGCAGAATTGTTATAGTAGGGACAAAAAACGGACAAATTGCATAATTAATTTAATTGATTGAAAAATTCGACATACTTGATTAAATCCGTGC
The DNA here is from genome assembly GCF_037975245.1 of Apostichopus japonicus. Lineage (NCBI taxonomy): Eukaryota > Metazoa > Echinodermata > Holothuroidea > Aspidochirotida > Stichopodidae > Apostichopus > Apostichopus japonicus. Next base: position 9,427,101 of record NC_092566.1, on the reverse strand, counting down.
CTGTAATACTAAACTAATAGTGACCAGATTGGAGAAAATGGAACTTGGATAATTAGAATAAAAAGCGGATATCAACTTTATTTATGGATATTCCTAAACCAGGTTGATGTACAGAAACCAAGTTTAGGAATATCCCATATCTTAGTTTATCGATTTCACTCGAAATACTGTGTTTTTCGCTCGAAAAACCGACTTTATCGGCGATAAAGTCGGTTTTTCGAGCAAAATTATTGTATATTAGACTTGCCATATTCGTGTCACACCTAATAATATAAACGCGTATTAATTTGAATAAATACGCTTATATAACATAAGCCAAATATCCGCGAATGGATTGGAATTGAAACACGTATTAATTCGAATACATACGAGGATTAATTCGAATATATACACGTATTAATTCGAATATATACACGTATTACATCATGCTGTTGTTTAGATTAAGTACGTTTGGCCTTAGTGGCCTACGTCAATAGAGACTAGCTGTGTAATCTCTCATTTATTGCGCTGGTGAGGCTTTACCATGTGATAACTCTCGAAACTCGTTTGTGAAAGCTATAAGACATGCCAATTATTATGTCTGATTTAATATGTTCTTTGAGAGCATGAAATTGGAGTATCCAGTTTAGAGAGGTATTGGCATTAGGAAAGCTGTCCTAACTGGCTGGGTGGGGAGAAGCAACAGAATATTTTATTTTCGATAGCAAATGGTCTTGTTTGTGAAATACATGTGCGAAAAAAAATGTATACATTTTTCTGTCCAAGAAAGTGCATTTTCTGACGGACATACCCTTACAATTATTAAGCCGAACTGTGATTTTTCAGATATATATATATATATATATATATATATATATATATATATATATATGTATATATATATATATATATATATATATTTGCATTATAAATCAGTATTCGAAGATATTCGAAGCCAGTCAGAAGGCTGACAAATTAATGATGTCAGAACCGAAAAAAATACTTGTGACGTTTTTGACAACTTTTCTGAGAATTTGTCTCAATTATTATGGTCATATGATCAGAAAGCCAGAGTATCAACTGTTGTGTTTTGTTTTTTGTTTTCATGCTCTGATGGGGTGTAATAATACATTAGTTAGTAGTAAAGGCCAAAATCTGTTAACACTGTTTGCGTTGGTTTGTCAAACCAGCGTAAGCTTCCTTTTTGAAATAAAATTCTTTCTCATTTTTCTGTAGGTTTTCATTTGCTATTTTTTTAGGATGCTACGTTATGTTTGAGACAGTAATGATTAAAGTGCCGGATGTTAGGACCGGCTACAGAAGTTGTTGTTTACATTATTTTGTATTGATAGGTTACACTGAAAGCCCCCCTCCCCGAAAACCACAAAAAAAGAAAATAATCACAAAACTATATCAGGGGAGGGGGATTTTTCGGAAAGCTGTTATTGGGAATGCAGAGAGCATTCCTATATACAACATTCCGGAAATTGGTCGGTGAAAATACTCAAAATAAGTTATAAGAAGGACAAAAAAGAACTTTGTCCTTTTAAAGACGACCCACTTTGAGTAATTTTACCCACCAAAGTGTCTGAGTGAAGTTTACCATCATTTCAGGCATGATCAAATTCATAAATTTTTATGCTGACAATTATATTCAGCTGACCGATGAATGATATTTATTTGTAATAAACATGACAACATGAAAATTATGAAATATTAAATTTCTTTATTTTAATATTTTGAAGACAAAATCAATTTAATTCAGTCCAGTGATCCATAAAGAAAATTACTCAATGTTTTCTGAAAGTATTCTTGTTGTCATAACGTTGGCTGCTTTTTATGACTTCGACAACTTGGAAGTAGGTATTTAATGTTTACGTCTCTTCAGTATGTATATTTGAATAATTATGCAAATTAAAGAAGATGTACAAATATTGCTGCACAATGTTAAATTCATCTATTAGTGATTAACTGCATCCGTATTTCGCATAATATCAGACTCCATACGTCATAAGTGATGCAGGAATAAATTACCTTTTTGCAGAAAATTGTCGGATTAAATGAGAGTAAGTCGTAATTGATTGAAAAGTATTGCCAAAACAATAAAGTCATTATAATAATATACATAAATGCTACGCCCGCAAACTTTCGTCGTACAACATGTCTTGATTTTGAACTGCATTGTTTACTTATCACCATAAATACTTTGTTTACTTTAATGAAGATCATTTAAGAAAATATTCATCCCGGCAAATATGTTTTTGAAGTAATTAATTTACTGGAAGTTCCAATAAGCCTATTCACACCAAACATTGTTTATTTCTATTACGAAAGTACAAACACGAAAACAAATGACTCGTAGAACCCAAACAATGTTTCTCCTATAATGGTACATTAACATTTTCGACAAATGGCAACCCCCCACTCCTTCCCCCGCTCCCTTCCCCGCTCCCTCCCCGCTCCCTCCCGCTCCCTAAACGCTCTCTTCCCCCACTCCCTCCCACAATACCTCCGCCAATCCCCCCCCCAAATCCCTCCCCCAATCCCTCCCCAATTACTCCCTCAATCTCTTCTCCAATTCCTCCCCCAGTCTCTCCCCAATTACTCCCTCAATCCCTTCTCCAATTCCTCCCCCAGTCTCTCCCCAATCCCTCCCCAAATTTCTCGCCAAATCCCTCCCCAAATCCCTCCCCAATCCCTCCCCAAATCCCTCCCCAAATCCCTCCCTCAATCCCTCCCAAATCCCTCCGCCAATCCCTCCCCCAATCCCTCCCCAATCCCTCCCCAAATCCTTCCCCCAATCCCTCCCAAAATCTCTCCCCCAATCCCTCCCCAAATTTTTCCCCCAAACCCTCCCCACATCCCCCACTCTCTCTCCCACCCCTCCCCCAAATCCCTCCCAAATCCCTCCCCAAATCCCTCCCCCAATCCCTCCCCAAATCCTGGGTTGATTTGGTTCTTTAAAGTTAAACTTGAATCTTGATAAATCAAAGTTCAAGAAAAGAGAACAATGTAAGCGCTGGTGTTGTTTCTATAGATGCTCCGGTTTTGAAGATGTCCTAAACTTTATAATGATAATGATGCTTTAATTAATGGCATATATATACGCTAAATTGATGATGACGGAGGCCCCTCAGAACAGGTCTAATCGTTAATATGATTCCATTGTTTTATAAATGCTAATCACTCAAGCAAAGAATGTTCTTTTAACTTCGTATGAACAACTGAACAAACATGGAAGTCATTAAGCACCCAGTTGTCTTTGCAAACCTTAGTCTACAGCATTTGAATCGTGTCCTCCGAGAGGATGTGGATGTTTGTGTTGCATCTGAGGAAGTGAGCTAATGGTCTGGATGCCAGATTAAATAGTCCAGTCATTTTAATTGATTCCCCTCAGATGGTTTATTCCGCGAATGCTCAATTCGAGGTCCTCATTTCAAGACGCACGCGAGTCTTCCCTTGGCTTGAAAATACTCAAAGAAACGATAGTTGTAATGCAGAGAGACGGATTAAGGTACCCTGCACATGCTTCCGCCTTCCTGTCCTGGGGGAGGGGGTGAGAGCGTTGGAACTGTAGAAGAAATTTTATATTCAAAGATCAGATAGCCAAATCGTGAAACTAGAATGGTAATTTTGCCAAAACAAAAGAAAAAAAAGGCCAACGTCTCAACGAGGAACAGAAAATTAAACCAAAAATGACACACAATTGATTGTCCTATCTCATATAATAACGTTACGCAATATAAATTTCCCCATGACAAGTTTAGATGTTTAGAGGGCGTCTGTGTTCTCTCTTAGGGAAGTTTATCAAATATATGGCTAATATATATATAGGCTCTAGGGAATGTGTCAAACATCACAACATTTACTGAAATTTTAAGTTTCTTGTAGAAATTCCTATTAGCATTCTTCGTTTTAGAAGTTAACCCCCGCACACTGCACGACTTCTGCTAGTCGGGGAAATGCTTCATGTTCAGTCTTCCCTACTGCAGCCAACGCGACTTAAAACTGGCAAAAATCATGATCAGTCGTATAGTCTTAAACACACGCACACTGCCCGCACTACTCACAAATTTGTCTATAACTCTATACGTATAATGACAATCGAGTTGTGTCGTATTAATTGTGATCAGCCGTGCAGAGTGCGGCGGGCTTTACCAGGCGCGTATCCAGGATTTTCAAACCCGGGGGGCGCGAATTACTATCTAAGCGGAGCGCCACCATCGGTTGGCGCGCAGCGTACAAGAAAATTTCTTGTTTTGAAACCCCCAAGATCACCGGAAACGGCACTTCTCGGGCTTGAAATGACCAACCAGATGTACACTTTTTGCCTGAGAACCAAGTATTTCCTAATAGTTTTTTTTTTCCATCCATAACCTTTTTGAAAATTGTCAACCCGGCACACATCATGTTCGACCTGATCGCATCTCCTGTGGGTCTTTGCTTTTGTAGGTGATTCTACGTCGCGGCCCACAATACCCGTCAGCCCCACTTTTCAAGGTTTTAAGCCCCATATTTGTTCAGAATTTGAAAATTCACATTTCTCGTGAATAAACTCACTTGAAAACATACCCATAATGTTGTACAAAATTTCATCTATGGACAACCAATATAGAAAAAACTTCCTTCAACCCCTAACAGACCGGTCAAAATTGCACGAGTAGAGGGAAGTGTGATGTAGAATGTTGGTCAGAAATTTTCTAAAATTCAGACACAGTTAATTTATTGGTGTAGAAATATTAAAACCTGTTATAACGGCTATTATAAAACTTGGTTGAAGGAAATGAAAAAATAGCAGATATTTCCGAAAGCGAACACTACACACATAGGCGTAGGAGGCGCGGCGGCAGTGGCGGAGCTAGGGGTATTGGTCAGGAGTGGCGAGAATGGTCTGAAGGGGCGCTTTCGACACTATCTAAGCGGAGCGCCACCACTGGTTGGCGCGTAGCGTACAGAAAATTTTTGAGTAAAGATACTTCCTAGAACGCCGGAAATGACCCTTTCCGGGCCGCGTAATTTTTTTCCCCAGGACGAACGTGGGTTTCAAGTTTTTCTGGAATTTACAAATTCGTTTGAAATCAGGGTTAGGGTTTAGAGAGTGGGTTAGGGATTCAGTTTGTATGAAAATGAAGGATTGTCGTTCATAATCTGGGGTCAAAACTAGGAAAAAAGATTCACAACATGTTTTTTGAAAAAGCGTCACATGTTTGGAATCCAGGGATTTGATTGGCCGATGCCCACGTTCGTCCTGGGAAAAAAAAATACGCTTCCGGGCCTGGCTAATTTGCAGATAAACGAAGAATAAGGTGTCATCGCCAAATTACAGCAAGGAAATGTGACAAATGTCAATAAGTAGATGAGAGCGCAATAAAAAAGTCAATAATCTAGAGTAAGTAAAAAGTGGTAATGAGCTGAAAAAGGCGCCAGCAGTCCATTTGAGTCCGCCAGGGGGGCGGATCCCCCCTGACCATACGGACGCTCCGCCACTGCGCGGCGGGGGTGCAGGCCCTAATTCGCCATTACTAATGTAAAAGAGAGTTTTGACATAATTGGACCTCCATGCTTTTTATACATCTACATGTGACATGTCGTTGTTTACATTAGCATCCCGCGGTATACTGCGCAATTTTAACGGACCGTACGGTACATGATGGCATGCGATGTAATAACCGATGCTTGCTTATATGATATTGACATGAACACGTTGAACGCGCGCTTTGCGCGCGAAAATTTTTGGTTATTTTTTCAGGCAAGTCGGACAGTTTTGAGGCTTTTCATCCTGGAACGCCATTTTCATGCTCACTGATATGATGTGATATCTGCTGTTTGCGTTACAAATTCGAACAGGCGCGTAGCGAGGAATTTGCCAAGGGAGGGGCGAAGCCTGTAGGCAAATTATCTAAGCGTAGCGCCACCATAGGTTGGCGCGAAGCGTACAAGCAAATTTTGGCCGAAAATGTCTCCCAGATCGCTGGAAATGACACTTCCCAGGCCTTGTAAGTTGCCTCTAAGCACTTTCTATTTTGAAATTACTTAGCGATATCATTTAAAAAAATGCTGAATGGGGGGGGGGTGCGGGCGGTCGCCCCCATCCCAAAATGCGTCATGTTCCCCGACGACACGGTCGAGTTCGAGACCAGCCACAGTTGGTTTCATAGCACAATTCTACACACGCGTTATGATAGACCATATATAGTATATATATAGATCATTAGTGAGAGAGGAAAATGGAAACGTCAAAAAATGGAGTTGTCGGTGTAAGGGGTAGGGTGAGTCACACTTTTACGAAATCATTGATCCGTCACTGGCTACCCTTCAGCGCTGTAATGATGTCACTGTTCTTCTTTCTCCTCCCGGTGTCTTCGCGTTTTGCTTTTCCTCCCTCTTTTTCTCCTTTTTCTCTCTTTCTTCTTTTTCTTTTCCTTTCCTTCCTTCTCCTCCTCCTCTTTTTTCCCGTCTTTTTTCCTTTTTTCTTCTCTTTTTTTCTCTTCTCTTTTTCTTACCCGGGGGGCGCGCGCCCCCAACGCCCCCCCCCCTGGATACGCACCTGTTTACATTTAACATTTTTCAAGTTAATTACACTGGCATTAGTACATCAAAACTGAAATTCTTTGTATCCATTTATCATCGGAAAAGACACTTTTTTTATACTGAGCGTTTACCCCTTTTTCTGTAAGTAAAAGTACCCTTTTCCATCTTTGAAATCGAAAAGTGCGCTGTTGTTATTCTAAAAAAAGTTTTCTCTTTGTTGAAATGAAGAAAATGTTCCCGTATATTGGTTCCGTTTTGTTGCAAAACCATTCTTATCCTGGAACGTATGATACAGAATAAACGGAGCATCAATTTGGTGCTGGTGGGGGGGGGGGGAGTTGAAGGTGATTTTGTGGCTTGCCCCTTAAACCAAGGTCGAATGTCCTATTGTCCGTAACCTCCTCCACCCCCCCCCCCCCCCTCCCCACGCTCTCCAATTCCTCGAACTTCTTTGCAGTGTCCGGCCTGCTACACTACTAGACAGCTCTATCTTCACAATTCAAGTAGCACGCTGATTCATTTAAACGTTTTAAAACGAATCTCGTCTCTTTGGGGGGAGGGGTGGGGAGGGCAGGACACAGCTGTAACATCTAATATTGCGTCCCATAGCAAACATTCACTCAAAGTTAACATGATTTATGTTGCACAAAACCTGCGCATGGGCTATTTAGTTTGAATTTAGAGTTCACGGAATCACCTCGATAGTAGATTGTTTTTCACTGCAGTTATTGACCAAGATATATATCAAGTGGTCAATGATATGGTACATTGTAGCAATTAGTGTAATCCTATCTTGAGGTTGACGTTCATCTCTCTGTGCAAATTAATGGTCTGGCGGTTTGGGCAAAATGCCAGTAAATGAGATACTTGTTCTACTTAAAATATAGGCCTAGAAGTGGTCTAGTTTTGAATAGTACAACATAGTAGAAATCTAAGATATCAATTTCGGAATCTTTGAAAAAGTAAACGATCTTCTTTGCTGCAAAATGAACGTTTTCAATTGCTTTTAAAAGCTATGATTATCTACTTACTTCGTTAATTAAATTTTAGTTCAACCATAATCACTTTATTTGATAGGAATGCACTCTTCGAGATCCGACTTTAAGAATCACAAATAAGTTTTGAGTTTTGTGTTGCATCTCAGGAACTGACATAAACGCTTATAACTTACTAATAAACCGTGAGAAACAAGAAAAATTCAACTAATGCGAGGCTATACAGGTTATACATTTTGGGCAATTGTGCAGATTCCATGAAAACAGATTCTACACATAATCTTAGCCAAAAGGCCGAGAAGCGATTGCTTTCGATGTTTAAGAAAAGTCACCCAGGAAAGAGCCTGAGCACCAACAACGAACCGACTGATACGCTCTCAACCCCAGCTCGTTGCATCAAAAACTGACTGTCAGGTGTGTACCATGATTCCCCTAGAAGAGGAACATAATGTTACACGATTAGCTACTTTTTATTAAAAGTCACCCAGGAACGAACCTGGCCACGTGATCATCGTTAGGTGTGTATCACAATTACTTATCTTTCGATGTTATTTCATGTAACAATATAATACTGTATTTGGTCTTCCATTCACCGTTAAATCAAGTCTATATTGTCACGTGACATCTGTCAGACGTTACGAGGCACACAAAAATAACTTACTCGGATCAATTAGAAACACGTTAATTCAACTCAGTATGCGAATGCTTATGCAATACAGGTAAGGCAAATGTTTCAACTGTTTTAATAACAGTCAGTCAGTCTACCGGTGTAGAGTTATTCATGTCCTCCGAAACACATTTATTTACTTGATTTATTGACCCATGTATATATTACTAGTCGTAACGCTTAATAAAAGCAGTGAAATCATAAACTATGAAATTCTGAGTCACCCGAAGCAGCATAATCGTCGTTCCCAGTAGAATTATCCAAAATATCACACGTCTCTTTTCTGATACTATTACACCCTCTCAAATCTTTCCCATAACACGAACTATTTAGTTTGAATAAAGTCCATATTTTTTTGGCCACTTTTGCTCGAATATGGGATGATTTCTAAGTTGATAGTGTCAAATGTTTACGGTCAAGTAATACGTTTTGTCACCTATACCACGTGAAAGGTGTGGGTCATGTCTCTTTTCTGCTACTATTCCGATCCTCAAATCCCCAGATAACACAAATTATTTATATTTGCAAAAAATCAACAGCTGCTTGCGTGATAAGTTGCCCATTTGCTCATGTGGAGCTGTTGTGGTACAGCATTGGTGTGATTAGTGTTCTTTGTGTTAACGCCTGCTGCTATTGATGACTGCTAGTTTCAGAGAGGCGGTGTGACAGTTCACCATCTCCCCACTCCCCCAACCCCCAAGAATGTTCTTGTTTTCTAACAAACTGAAACAGTAGGGAAGAGCAGAGAAATGGAATTGCTCAATACATTGTTCATTAGTGGAATCAGTCACCAAATAAACTCTCAACGAGAATAGTTCTCCTGAATTACTAGTGTACCCTTGCTTTGAACCATGGATGTGTTATACCAGCTATAGGGAGTTGCTCTGTAGCAACCACCTGGAGCTTTGAATACCATGTAAAACAATATGCTTCTTGTAGTACTCCATGGAGATATCCAATTAACTTGCCTGACTTATCTTTAAAGCATAATGTTTGCTCTTAAGCTTTCTGAAAAGCAACAATTCAAATGCCTAGAAATTAATATTTTAATTTCGACTTTTTCATTTTCTCTACCAATATCCTGTCTTTCATTATAACAAGTTAGACTTGAGGTAATTCTACAAAGTTTGAAAAGTAGACTACCAGAAAGTACCATCATAGTTGATGATTAAAAAAAAAACTTTTGTATATCCTTAGTATCACAGACAAATGTAATATATCAGACACGAAAATAGTGGCAAAGAGACAAGAAAATAGCTAATAAGATGTTTTATTAAACCTCTATATTTTCAAATTACAAAAACCATCAAAGATTGGCATACAACCAAAATTTGAGCTAAATAATTCGGTAGGCTGAACATATGACGTAGAACATATGACATAGACGTGCTCAACGACTATGAATTTGATTATTACATCATACTAAATGCAGTGCTAATCCAAATATGAAATTCTATGGAGTTAAGTGATTGGTGATTTTATAGAACCAAGATCAAATCTAACTATTCCATTGGCCGTCTCTTACTCTCAACTCTTGAAGTGATACAGAACTGTAAGATTGGTGATTACATAATACCAACATCAGAGCTAACCATTTCTCTCAAATCTGAAGTTGCTAGGTGATAAAGTAAAAGGTTGACGGTTTCAAATAATCAGAAATACACATGGATTTAACACCTCCAGTCCAGCACCCCCCCAACCCCCCCTCCCCCCGAGCAGGGAGGGAGGATATATCAGAGCACCTGGGTTTTGTTAAATAGTCCAGTATTCAGAAAGCCTGGATGATATGTTCATAAAAATATTTTTTCTTTATATCAAGTGTCGACTGCCGTTTTCTGTTTTAATCCGACCAAATCCAGAACGGCACTTTTGTAAGACGCTAAAGTATCTTGTGTTTCTGGATTGTTACAGAGTTCTGTGTAAGCCATCTTGAACTTCTCCACGTCTTCAGTCGAGCAGATGTCAACCTCGCTGAGCTGTGATTGGTTACCGTCCTGCATGAACAAAAAGAGGGAAAACAATTTCGATATTTAATTCCAACATAAAATAGTAAAGAAACAGTGAGTCCTTACTACTGAATTATGGTATCACCCATAATTCCTGGCAAAAGAAAAATGGGTGCATACTTGTTTTTTGCATGTGAATAGAAGGGGTATTCTATCATATGACACATTTAAATATAAATGGCGCTGCTGCTTAGAGTTTTCAAAACCAGTGCATGGGCATTTGGAGAACATTACAGAGCAATTTACATGAGCAGACCATCCTTAGTCTATTTGAAACATAGAAACAATGTTCGGTTGTTCAAAAGCAGCAGTAATCCTTCTTTACAATGTCACTTTGTCCTTCCAATCAATACATGAAAACAAAGTGCATTATTAGTCTGTTGAAAGGCATGAGGAATAAAGTATAAGTATAAGTACGAAACAGTTGTTGAACTCTGATGAAATGTGAAATATACAAACACACACTGGCTTTTTTATGGTTATCCCCTTCCACCACCCACCCGTCCTTAATCACACCATGAAAAATTGGATTAGGCCAAAAAAAATCAAAGGTTTGCGAATATGGAACGAGACGTGAGATTAAAATTCGAAAGACACCATAGATTTGTAACTCATACTCTACAATACTTTATGCACCTATTTATGATAGTGTGCTTGTACAGTTGGCTGTTTCGATTCATACTCATCTAGTGTAGTAGATACAAAAGCAGTACTATCTACTCATACTTGCACTTAGCAAGTGAATACTTTATCCAGTCATAGACCGGCAGCCCAGTGCACTTTGATCAAACGAACGAGGTACCAATATCTGAGTATTGGAACATTTGTGGAAAAACCCAGTATATCCAAAAGTGGATGTCTGCCGTGGTCGCTCTGCTGCATGTGGCCCCTGGGGCCGGTTAAAGGGGGCCCAAAAATGCATCTGATCAAACGAACGAGGTACCACTTGAAACCAATGTCAACTTAATGCATGAATGCCACATAGTACTGAATGGCCCATGCCAGACAAATTTTCTGCTGCAAAGGGCCTGCCAGACGCCCAAGAAAGGCCCCTAAAAAAATGCATCTGTTCAAACGAACGAGGTACCACTTGAAACCAATGTCAACTTAATGCATGAATGCCACAAAGTACTGAATGGCCTATGCCAGACAAATTTTCTGCTGCTAAAGGCCCGCCAGACGCCCCCAAATATGGCCCAAATGCCCATTAGCGTAGCATTGACCCAGATTAAATATGCAAGGTACCACTCAAAACCGGTTTGAAATGCTCGGGTTGATCTTACAGACTATGGAAATCATCATGCCAGACAAATTTTCTGCTAAAAGGGCCCGCCAGACGCCCCAAAAGGGCCCATAAAAATGCATTTGATCAAACGAACGAGGTACCACTTGAAACCAATGTCAACTTAACGCATGAATGCCACAAAGTACTGAATGGCCTATGCCAGACAAATTTTCTACTGCTAAGGGCCCGCCAGACGCCCCCAAATATGGCCCAAAATGCCCATTATCGTAGCATTGACCCAGATTAAATATGCAAGGTACCACTCAAAACCGGTTTGGAACCACACAAAAACAATATTAAATGCAAAGGTACTTTCCACAGAGTAAAGAACTGCCAATGCAAGACAAATTTTCTTCTGCATAGGTCCCACCAGATAGAAAGAATAGGTGGCCCAATGTGGCCCTATATATGGGTCTAAAGAATTGGATATATGTGCCTTGTAACATGACATTTCAAGCTCATGATTATATTGTTTCCAGCATAAATTGGAGTTACTGTACACAAGACCAGTGTTTTATCTTATTTAGCTATTCGCTGCTCTAAGCAAAATCAAGATAACACTTTCACCTAAGCCTCTAAATATTTTGGGATTTGAAGGCCTGGGCAAAAATTACAGTTCCCCACATTATAATTCTAACACTCTGAGGAAGAGTCTTGCCTGGCTTGGATCCACAGAACTACGGTTGGAAGAGTAAGAATGGGTGCTACAGCCCTGACTGGTTTGAGGGACCGGCTCTCCCAGATCATCTATTCCAAGAGGGGGAACTGAGCGAAGATTTTCAAAGTAGCCGACCAGACGTGGCTTCCGAGTTTGATGCCGATGATTCAAGTACTGAACCATCTTGGAGTGATGACTCCGACAATGAAACATAGATTTGAGCTTCCATTGTCTTTTTAGAATCAAGTTCATGGGAATACTTAATTTTCATAAACTTACTAATGATTCTTTTGAGATCTGTCTGAATGGCAAATGCAGTGTCTTTTTACAATGCACACACTCCAGTGTTTAATCACTGTCAAGAGACATGAATTCTCAGTTCTTATACTTCGAACCTAACATGTGTCATGTTCAGAGTAATCACATAGTGATCTTTTGTTACTATCTTTGCCAATTATGATTTTAGTACATTTTAAACTAGCAAGATGACTTTCTTGAAAGGTAAAAGATTCCTTCATAGATGAAAACAAAAACCCTCATCTAGCATTCATATTTCTGAAAAATGGATGCCACATCTATTTGTTGGACTTGTTACAAGCTATTCGAATTGAATTAGTGTAATGATGGAAGTTCTAAAAGACCAAGATGGAGTAATATAGGCCAATTACTCATTTTATATTTTGTATCAAGGAATGGAGTCATACGTGGTGATATCAGTATTTGTTTGTTCAATCTTAGCATTTTAAGTCCTTTAAAGAGTGTACCTAGCATAAAGGTACATATACATTTCTATGCTTCAATTATGTATCTTTTAAAAACCATATTGGACAGTTTCAACCCAAACCTTTATCGTTAAGTACACGTTATAAAGCATTTTCACCATTGTTTGATAATTGTTTCTTTGTCTGAGCTTAAGAAACAAAACAATCTCTTTTGTTCGACTACATGTATGTCTTAAGATGACACTTAAGCGTTCTTTCTCAAGATTTTAAACTTTGTAGATTTACAATGCTAACGTAAACACAGTGTTTTAAGATACAAAATGATTTTGGGATTTTACAATACATAAACTGATTTTAATCTGCTCCAGTGTTTCCAGCGAAACAAAGTAACTGCCAAGTTAAACACTGCTCACGATACAAAGTACTGACTGGATGAAAGGAAAAAGAATGGATAAAAGGAAAAAGAATGGATTTGAGAATGCATTATAACTGTCAGGATCTCCCTCAAAGACTGAGTTCGCGTCATTTTTGTTTTGCTCAATGAAATGTTCAGTAATTGATACACCTACTAGTATACTAATCTCATTATTCCATTGGCCTATGTAGCGGGAAGGAATTTGAATAATTCAGGATGTTCTTGATTGTTATAGATTGGTTTCTTGTGGTATCTTAACTATTTAAACTGCATATTTTTTTTTACATGTGGTGGGCACTTTGCAGAAGAAAATTTGTATTGTATTGGCATTTCTTTACTCTGTGGAATGCTACAAATGTCATGTCACAAGGCACATATAGTCTGCATCGATATACAATTCATTAGGCCCATATAGGGCCGCATTGGGCCACCTATACTTTCTATCTGGTGGGACCTATGCAGAAGAAAATTTGACTTGCATTGGCAGTTCTTTATTCTGTGGAAAGTACCTTTGCATTTAATATTGGTTTTGTGTGGTACCAACTATGATTGATCATGGCCCATTTGGGGGCCCTTTTTTAGTGTGTCTGTTAGCCCGTTTGTAGCAGAAAATTTGTCTGGCATGATGATTTCCATAGTCTGTAAGATCAACCCGAACATTCCAAACCGATTTTGAGTTGAGTGGTACCTTGCATATTTAATCTGGGTCAATGCTACGCTAACGGGCATTTGGGCCATATTTGGGGGCGTCTGGCGGGCCCTTAGCAGCAGAAAATTTGTCTGGCATGGGCCATTCAGTACTTTGTGGCATTCATGCATTAAGTTGACATTGGTTTCAAGTGGTACCTCGTTCGTTTGATCAAATGCATTTTTATGGGCCCTTTTGGGGCGTCTGGCGGGCCCTTTGTAGCAGAAAATTTGTCTGGCATGATGATTTCCATAGTCTGTAAGATCAACCCGAACATTCCAAACCGGTTTTGAGTGGTACCTTGCATATTTAATCTGGGTCAATGCTACGCTAATGGGCATTTGGGCCATATTTGGGGGCGTCTGGCGGGCCTTTAGCAGCAGAAAATTTGTCTGGCATAGGCCATTCAGTACTTTGTGGCATTCATGCATTAAGTTGACATTGGTTTCAAGTGGTGCCTCGTTCGTTTGATCAGATGCATTTTTTTAGGGGCCCTTCTTGGGCGTCTGGCGGGCCCTTTGCAGCAGAAAATTTGTCTGGCATGGGCCATTCAGTACTATGTGGCATTCATGCATTAAGTTGACATTGGTTTCAAGTGGTACCTCGTTCGTTTGATCAGATGCATTTTTGGGCCCCCTTTAACCGGCCCCAGGGGCCACATGCAGCAGAGCGACCACGGCAGACATCCACTTTTGGATATACTGGGTTTTTCCACAAATGTTGCAATACTCAGATATTGGTACCTCGTTCGTTTGATCAAAGTGCACTGGGCTGCCGGTCTATCACCGCATCGCAAAATGTTAAGCAAGATGGGCAAATTGCGATACGAGTGCAGAGTTGTACAGCAGTTTCTATACACAGGAACTGTAGTATTGTGAAAGAGAAGGCCGAACTGCCTTCTGTATCCTCATAACGAGGGGAATCTATGTTGGTAATGGAACGGATTGGTGTTGTAATCCTACTAAAAGTCTACCAGACACTAATTTTTTCCCAAACATGATGAGGTGCAGACTTACGGAGGTACTGTAGTTTATATATGGAGCATACAAACGGCTTGTAAAACATGTACATTTTAGGCACCCATAGATTGATTGACGGTGAAAGTTAATTTGTGAATATGGCACGGCTTGAACAACAGTTTTCAAAAGAACTGCATCAATCTCTAGAACTTGAAATGCCACATTCGCAAAAGGAAAATTTCATCTCTGGAATGATGAACAAAATTGACCTTTTTTTTCTCTTTTGGTCAATATGGCCTAATCAATGATGATATTCACACGATACTTTTGTGGTCGTGTATATGGGTGGACGGACGAGTTGCCATGACAATCGAATCGGTTACATGATACAATGTCTCAGCTATGTCTACACCATCCAGTACCAAAATATATATATATGTAAAAATACCCCCTCCCCCCACCCAGCCCCTGTATTTGAAGGCCAAATCTATAATGTATACTCACAGTCTCAATCATTCTTTTCTTAACTCTGAGAATATTTGCCTTCGACTGACCAGAATCCCAAGTGTATTCTTCCATATCATCTTCGGTGGCATCGGTTTCCTCCCAAGGTTCAGTTATCTGCAAAATGTATCAACAAGAACCGCTCGAAGGTTGAATTTTTAATTGATTTAGCCTTAGGTCTTTCCGGTTATCTTTTGGAGTGGAAAGTATTAACCGAATGCCAAAAGAAGAGGAAGTAAAACAAGAAGAAGCAGAAGAAGAATACAACCAAAAGAAAATAAATGCACTTCTGACTGGTTCAACCACACCTTCAAGCACTTTTACTTTTTTTCCTTTTTTTTTTGGACTTTTCAAAACAAGATAAGCTGAGATGCCTGTCACCTGTATTTATTGTAATTATTTATTTTCGTTCTGCTGTATCTGATCGAAGCGATAAACTAATCTCAAAACATCACGTTGCCGTGGTTACGGGATGAAGTCACGTTTTTTCGGAGGAAACAAACTGCAAAAATATTGGTCATAAACACCAGTACCTTGAAAGAGGTTTTTAATAAAAGTTTTCTCCAAGGTCTATTGAACTTTATCTTTAAGTTTCACAGACGAGCATAGGGCATACTAGAGTGCTTATGGGCATCGTATCCTTTCAAGTAACAAGATGGCGACAGTTAAACACAATATGTTCTTAAAAGAGATTTTACCTAGGGACTGTATATTGTACGCCTTGCATACCATTTCACTTATGTTTATAAGTTTGCTCACAATCGATAGATCTATAGTACGGATTGATTTCTGGCAGATTCCACTGATTGACCAGCAGTGCAGTACAATAAAGTGACAAATTTATGCAAATTTAATTTGGACATTATGTTGAATTCCTCCAATCAGAACGGGTGGCAACTGCATGAGCTGATGGAAACAGTAGGACATCGTCATTTGTGGGAAGATGGAGATTTCTCGTTCACATGACATTTTGACGTTTGTCAGAGATTTTGTGAGATCATGAGAAACTTGACATGGCAATTCAATTGGATATACAGGATCTATGACACCCAAAGGTACACCATATAAGTAGCCAGCTCACCTAGATAGGAACACAGGGATAAGAACAAACCTAGCTATGGTTGTACATATAACAAGTAATGGCTTGCATGATTGTCTGTGGAGCTCTGTACTGTAAGGTACATACATTTCATTTCATAGAAATGTCAATTTCAGGACTTATAACACCATAGGCATACCATATAAGTAGCCAGCTCACTTAGATATGAACACAGCCTGGATAAGAACAAACCTAGCTATGGTTGTACATATTTATACGAGTAATGGCTTGCATGATTGTCTGTGGAGCTCTGTACAGTAAGGTACATACATTTCATTCCATAGAAAATTTTGCGCGAATGAGTTTCATAAGTATATAAGATATATATTTTCTGATAAAAAAATCACTGCTCTTTATTAATTTTATTGGAGAGCAAACAAATGAAACTAGATGCACTGGCCAAGTTACATGTAACATGTTATACACTTTTATTGACAATGTGGCCTAACGTGAGCGTCATGAAAGACCGCAAACTTACAAAGCACTTCTCTATTAAATATGTTGACATACATTTATCTTCATGAAACGGTGAGTAGTTTTACATAAACAACACTTTGTACTTGTACCATTGACAATGTTGACTTGAATGAAAGAACACACTAAGTCATTACTGTGTACATAGTATTTCTATTTGTATGAACATCTTGACTTACTGTACATTCACGAAAGGGCAGACTAATGTACATACATAGCACATTTCGGTAAAAAAATGTTGACTTACATGGACATCATGGAAGTGCACACTATTAGTTACATAGTATATTATCATGCCAGGTGAGAGGGAGAAGGGGTGGGGGCAGGGCACTACAGCCCTGAGGCCAGGGTCCATTGGAGACCCATGAGAAATAAGGGGAAAAAATAATGTATTTGTTTATTCGTAATATACAAATGTGAACAATTTACAAAGGTGCCCCGTGAACCACTTGTCCCCAATGCAAAATCTGGCTCTGAAAGGCCGCAGCATATATTTCCATTAAAATGTTGACTTTCATGAGCTGCAGAAAAGGAGCAAATTTGGGAAATAATTATAAAAATAGGGATAATCCCTACTATGGAAATGGTGCCTTAAATGGCCTTTGTATGTTATGAGTACCTTTCAGTTTAAGAATGAGTAAACTTACGTGGGCTTCATGAAAGAGCACACTGAGAAGGTACATTGCATAGTCCTGGTTCTGTTTCCTGACAGGGCATCTAGAAAAAGAAAAAAGGGGGGTAAAAAGTGCATCCTTTTTAATCAATAGTTTGGTTATCCATCATATACACCTATATTGGCTATATACCATAATATCATTTAGAGGGAAGATTGAAAATAACCTTAGCAAACTAGCCCCACCATCTGTCCCTTCACCCCCCCCCCCTCCCCTAATCTTTAGCCTAACAGATCCCCACCATTCTTATACAACAAACAACTTGACACACAATATACTGGTTCTCTTCCACGATAATGATATTTTATCACATATTCCAAAATATCTATCAATACTTTAGCTGTACATAGTTAAATCACCACCACAACAGAAACTTTGTCCTAAAACATGTATATTGAATATTTCTTGTCAAATTAAAACCATTTTTTTCCCCTTTCAAATGCAGCCTCAAGGAAGACAGTTCAAGTATAAGACAATGCCAAAAGGAAAAATCAATCTTGTATTCTGAGGAACTTTGAAGAATTATTTGACCCATTTATTTGACTATTGGGTAACCACGAGCAGGACATTTTGGAAATGGTTCTCCTTTCTTTGAGTGTTCAAAACTTTGAGGCGTTTACAAGTCTAAGTTCTGTCTCATTCTGGCAGAATCTGATCAATGCTATCAAGGATATTAAATGATTGAAAGATAGAACTAAACCCCCATTGCAAAACCAGAGAACCAGTCATTACCCCTGTCCTTTAAAAGAACATTTGTGCCCTTAGCATGGCAAACTTATTGTTATACCATACTACAGGTTTTTGAGCATATGTCACATGAATGTTTTCACTGAATCAGCAGTTTTTGTTCCAATTCGGACATTGGACTAGCTACTTGACCAAAACAACCCAAAAAAGTACGAGGAGGAGAGAGGGAGTGGATTTGGGGACAACCTTTTCAATGCGTATTAAAATTCAGCAAGTGAGGATAACATTATCTGATAGCTTGAATATTCTCTAAATTTGACTTGTGGTGAAGATGGGCTCGGTATTCAGAAACTTCATAATATGCTGTCGTCAGTAATTTGAAATTTTAGGTAATCTGTCCTTGAAAAATCATTTTTGGACATTCGCATCTACTTTACCTCCATAGCTTCCATCTGAAGCAACATTCCTTCCACTTCCATCACCCACTCTCTCCATCCTTCTCCCTCATCTCCCCTACACTCTCCCCCCACCCCCACCCATCCCCTCTTGTGACGTGCTGCTCTATGGTCATTAATTATTCACTCCAATTAACGATAATCTTAAGAAAATTTTCTTTAATTCAGTACATTAATGATATTTTTCTTGACACTTACCTATCAGCTGTTAAACATATTTCATCCGTTTTCTTGTCGTAGTTTTTCCCAAGAAGTTGGATTAGTTTCCACCTTGCATGTTTGTCTAATGGTAACAAACTCAGTTTAACCTGTAGATAGGTAACACATAACAAGCCAGAATTAAAAAACAATGTTTATATAAAGATTCTAATTATAACGTTGGATTAGTCGCAAAATGTGTTCTACAAAATCTAATCATGAAACAAAGTTGTTACAATTAATTAATTAAACAAAAGGAAGTGGAAAAGGAAGAAAATATGAAAAGGTTTTATCCAGTGGAAAAGATCATTTTCATTTCCTAGCAAATATGAAGTCTACATCACAGATACAAGACTGAATGAACTAATTTAGACCAAGAAAGCACGTTTGGAACAGAGATAGTTGATTGTACGTTTTGTCGTAATAGCAGCGTTCAAACAGAAGGACAGTCAAAACAGACAACATTATGTCAGCTGAAATATAATGAAATCATTTTATTAATAGGAATCACCACTAAGGACTGGATAGCTTAACATTTGTATCAATTGAAATTGGGCTGTGGGCCCAGTATGCATGGTAATGGTGTTTTCTGATTGTCCACCCCCTTCGCCCCAGCAAAGAAGATAGGAGCAGGTTTGTATGAGAGTGTAGTTATCTTGCAACATTAGTTAAAAAGCAACACAAGAGAGCTGCTGATTACTTAGATTGGCTATTTCTTGGTTGGTTGATACTTGGATTTGAAGGTTCATGTAATTAAGGTAATGCGTTCTCTGACTGGAAACCCCCATCCCCCAGCAAAGAAGCAGTTAAAGAGGTATCACCATATAACTACTATAAAGGGCGGATGGTTGGTAGATAGAAACGCAATAATTGAATCCCATGGTTACCCATTCAAATCCAATCTAGCCAAAAACTTTCTTTGATCTTTTCAATTTTTATAAAAAGATTTCCCGTCCAGTTTTTTTCTTTGTTCACAGACTTATCTAAACTCAAGATTACTTTAGTGACCCCAATGTGAACCCAATGGGTAATAAGTAACACATTATAGACACATTTACCTCTCTGTCTGTGTGTTGATAGTGGATGAACAATAATTAAGTTAAACAAAAGAAAGAAGAAAGATGATTAGAGGTAAGTTAGGTCTACCTATTACTTGTTTAATTAAAAAGGAACCAGTAAAATACTAGTCAAGAAATGTTCGACCACAGCTGAACAAGTTTTGTGTATTTCTTTTCGCTTATTTCTGGGCAATGCAGACGAACATTTGACTTGGACGATCATGCTTGTTCAATACCTTCAGTTGAACCACTCGAGCTTTCGGCGAACGGACGGACGGACCGGAAAACACATAGTCTGACGTCTCCATGGCGATGGGTAAATGCTTATCGCAGACCTCATCTGAATTAAGTTCAGCTGGCCAATCGGTGCAAAGCTCTGTGAAAGTCAAGACAGGGATATTTAAAAAACTTATAAAAGTGAAATCTTATTGGCTGCTTAAGAAGGTCTACAGTGGTAGTGCAGTACTTTACCCCTAAACACTGGGAATTCCCGTGTTTCACTGTCACAGAGCATTTATAAATATAATGGGTTGGGGTAGCACTATGATCAACTTTGAGCTCTTCTAGATCAAAATCTACACGGTCATTGTGGCAAAAAGTTGAATGTTTTTATGATATCCCAAGCCATTAGCTATCATATTGTGGGTAGCACATGTCAGTTGAATACTTTTATCTATGCTCTATCGGCCTTGGAAAGTGATGAGTTTAGTGTGTAAGTCAATGGGAGCAATTAATTGTAGCGTGGTACCTACTGTAAACATGCTTATGGCCAATAATATTTATATATTTATAATATTTATATATTTATACTATTTATGGCCAATAATATAATATAATAAAGTAGCCCAATAATTTTTGCTGATTATAAGCAGTGATACATGGCTTACTGTATGTTAGAAACTGACTTATCATATCATCTTAATATCTTCTGGAAAACAACTAAATTCACAGGCTTTTAGCCTGAATTTTGAGACCACAGGAAATGAATAATTTGATGTTAGTATAACATGTCATGCAAATGGTGTTATGCAGATTTTTAGATCCCTTCCTTTTGCCATTGAAGATCAATATCTTTTCTACTTATACCTAATGTTTACTTTGTACCATATTTGTTATGTTGCCTGAACCAAAAAAATAAATGAAATTTAAATATGAAGGGGAAAGAAAAAAATGGGTATTTCCATCGCACCTCGGACAGAGTCAAACAATGAACCATAGATGAACTCGTTATTTGATTACTTGCCTTTCAATGCTGCACAGTGTTTCTTGACAGCTGGTGGTGTCAGATGTAAAAAGTTTGGAATCTAGAAAAAGAGAAGAAAAAGGGTCCAGACAGACAGAAAAGTAAGAAATATAAATTCAAGAAGATTGAGGAGAAAGCCATTTGGTTAATACACAATTGGTATATAACTGGCAAATGCACTGGCCAACTAATGTAGTGTACACTAATAATTTTTACTTAACTTTTACTTCCAGTGAAGAGACACTTTGGACAGTATCAAAGCATTTTCGAGTCAAAAGCAGTTGCTTTAGTGACTAACACTGCAGCCTGCGTGTCTTAAATCTCAGTGGTATAAACTGAGGAAACTAAGACACTGTTTCAAAACAAAAAGCTGCAGCAGGCTTTTCAAAATCCTAAGTACCCAGCTTAGATGAATCAAACAATAGGGATAATCTTTGCACACCTGCAGCGTCTATACTGTGTGCAACTGCAGAAACGAAAGATTACGTCCTACGCCTTTCGCAGCCTAGCTGCATGATGCTGCAGCTCCCTCAGCATGTTACTTTGACACGGTACCTTAAATACATCATGAATTTTGCTTTGAACAGTAAGACAAAGGCGTATTAGAGGCATTGAAGACTCGGTATTGACTGTACACTAGTGTCTAATTACCGATGGTAGCAAGCTGTGTGTGTATTTTCTGGGATTGATGCTGGTGTCTAACAATTTGTTACACCTCATTCAAAACTAGGTCAGATTACCGGCATGTGACGTTTCTTTGTGCGCGAGTCTTCACACCCTTTAACTTGAGGAGACCTGTCTGTTTCTTTGCTACCCAAGACTTGGAAAACTTGATTTTGTAATAACATGTCTATATGAAACTTGTATTCATAGAGGGTGATAGACAGAGGTATTAAATGAATACCGTATGAAAGAGAATGCTAGAGCTGACTATAATACTGAAACATTAACAGTACCAGTCTGCAGCTCTACAAATCCAATTTTTAGTTTCTGGCTTTAAATTGTGTGCATAATCAGCCAAAATTTCAAAGCTGTAGTCTTCAAATCAGTATAAGTATGAAGGTATTACTATAGAGTACTTTAGTTTCTTCATTTTAAAGGTCTCATATGTTTATTTCAACCTTATGTATTATAGAGTACTTTAGTTCCTTCATTTTAAAGGTCTCCTATGTTTATTTCAACCTTATGTATTATAGAGTAATTTAGTTCCTTCATTTTAAAGGTCTCATATGTTTATTTCAACCTTATGTATTATAGAGTACTTTAGTTCCTTCATTTTAAAGGTCTCATATGTTTATTTTAACCCAATGTATTTTACCTCTGATTTTCATATCTGTTTGGACCATGGCCTTCCCTGTGACATTCATATGTTGTCTTGCAATTTTGTCTTTAACTTCACAAGTATTAAAAGAAGTCCATACTGTACATGTCTATGGGATCTAATGCAGAGGTGCTTGTCAAAGATTCTTTTCTCCTTGCTCTTTAACAGATACTTTCTCAAGCCACGTGGAGGTTACGGTATTTCCAGGATTAACTTCCAAACAATTTCATCTTGAATAGTGAAACTTCCATAAAATATCCTCTTGAATACCAAGTGATCAAATGAACAAATAATTAAGAAGTTCTCCCTCTTTGTATAGTTTCACTGCTTCCTTCACATTTTCGAGCCCTGTGCAGCAATTACCATGCACGTTGACTGACGTTTTGATGTGAGTTTAGATAAACTACGCATCGAGGCATCATAAATCATGCGTGTTTTACAGATCATGCATTCCAGTAACTTCAATTGAGATCTTTCTTCGTTTGTCTTTCTTACCTTCATCAACTCTGCATTGCCTAATTTGTGAGGTGGAATTCCCCGCCTCACGGGATAACCCATGCGGACAGATAGGGGTACGGCAGACCACTTGAATGTCGCAGCAGTCGGATAAACATCGGACCACACTTGCGTGTCTTTCATCTTGACTTCTCTGGACGAGGGCATCTACGGAAATAAAACAAACAAGCTTGAACTCAAAGGTCATAATTAGCAACAATTTGATATATATATGCTACAGCAAGAACTTATTCAGAACTTATCAACAAACATTACCAAACAGTAATACTACTGTACATGATAGAACTCTATCCCATTTGAATTTAGGAGGTGACAGCTAATTGAAAGACACTTTCATTTTAGTAACTAATGATTGGTAACTAGAAAGTTACAGTTAATAGAGTTTGCATCCCCAAAAGTACATCATATTTTGAATATTAGGGCTTACAGAATACTGAACAATACATACTCACCACAAGGTAAGGGAGGGGAACGTGTGACTAAGACTAAGACTAGCAAACATATATGTTACTCTTAAATGGTGTTCAGAATGTTCTGTCTCTGTTGATTAGATATGTAGGTAAATTAAAAGTACTTTCATGTACTTTCATGCATGTAGAAAATACTGGAAAAACGACAATATTCTCACCTGCTGCCTTTTCTTAAGCCTATCTTGCATGGCTCTCATTGCTTTACCTCTCAAGGAGTGAACTGAGACCTCTGTGGATAGAAATAATTAAAAACAATTTTAAAAGTATAATTTCAATCAACTTCAAACCTATACAAATACATTGTTAAGTGCTCAGTTAAACTTTAAGTTGTGCACTCTTTAGTTCTATCCTTTAGCAATCTGAATTCATAGTCATACATGGTTTGACCTGATTCCACCAGAATAGAAAGAATTATACTTGCAAAGGTCAGGAGCCAAACTGCATGAAACAAAGAAAATTTACCTTACTTTGCACACAAGTTGAAGTTAACTGTATCATAAGTGCTAAATGGGTGAAATAATCCACGAAAGTGTCTCAAAATACAAAATTGATTCTTCTAACTTTCTAAGTTGCACCATGGGAACTTTTATCCGTTTTCGTTAAGGCTTTGTAGATTACAATTGAAGAAGTGGTGGCAATTTGACTAAGGAACACAGTTACAACAGTACCTATCAGTGCAGCTACACTTGTAAAACACAGTATGCGAATGTAACGAAAACGCAAATTTTACGGTATTTCCCATACTAACCTAAGCCTAGCCTAAATCGCGGAATTGGTAAGTGTACTAAATTGTTAGCCCCGTTGCAAACATGTCTTAAGCCACTAAGTATCCAAACTTACTCTCAATTTCTGTGTCAACATCAGGAAGGGACGTTGATACCAGCGATCCATGATGTCTAGATGCTGTTATAGCTATATTTCGTGTAAAATAATCTTTACATAATAAACATAACCGACGGGTTACACCACTTCCATGATGAAGAGTATGTGATGAAAAAGCCATGTTAATCCTGCGAGGTATCGACTGCATAGGATTGACTGCAGCTGTATGTTCAGCGTGCGAGTAATCAACTGGGTAGGCTAACGTTAGACGTCGACGTAACCGTACTACATAAATCATTTAATTCGATGGTTCGACTAGGCACATACAGTACATTATTGTGGCACCAGTTGCACAAAATACTGTCGGCCTCGAAGGTTGGCATAGCTATCGCAGACGTAGCCTAGCCGATTTTAGGGCGGCTGAAGTTAAGTTGACAGTTGATCAAGCTGTTTGGTTTTCGTGGGTAACTTTCCTTAACAATTTCAGTTTTATGGGTTATTTTTTTAGACTTATCCTATGCAGCAAAATTACAGCACTGGCTTTGAGTTTGAGTGTGACAGTGTAACAAGACAAGTGTAACAAGGTAAGGACAAGGCTAGTGAGCCTATTTGTCAATATAGGCCTCAATGATAATTTTTTGGTCAATAGAAAGTTTGATTCTACCTGGCCTATCAGACCATATTTTAATCCATGAAAAATGATACTGATTAACCCCCCCTCCTCCTCCACCTATTTCCCTATGAATTTGAAGTCTGGTGGCTGCAGGCAATTGCTGAGAGCCTCTTTCATTGTTTGGTTGCAGCAGGATGAGTAAAGTAGCTTGAATGTAATTACATTTGCAGGTGAACAAAGACCACCTGAAGCTACCATATCATACACTAATCTTCAATAATACCACATTCCACAATATTCCAAAATATATCCTTGCTCATGCATGGAATATAGACTGTTTATTTGCTTTACTAAAAAATTAATTTGATAATAACTAGCACCAATTTTAAGTTCCAGTGTCACATATAAGCACAGGACTCTTTCATGCAGTTTTGTGCAGACTTGACTATACAGTATTTGAATGCGAAGTACAATTTGCCATATGACATAAACGACATGTCTTCTCTATATATATAAACTGGAACCCTCAAATGCCATATATATATATATATGCTAAATATACAGTTCTGTATCATAATAAACTGAGCCATCTGTGTGCAAGGTTCTTGACATTTTATATTGTGTATTAATGTATGTTTACATACATGTGTACATTGCTATTATCTTCATAGAAGAGAGAAAAAGGAACCAACATGCACTATGGCTGAGCCTGAAGACCTGTCTGAGCCACAGTTTGCCAAGCCCCTCACCACTAATCAACGCTCACCGAAAAGGAATAAACGTGGTTTCACATGTCCACCGCTGTACATTATCACTAAGGTCATCACTTTAGCATTTATTGGTATATTGTTATGGGCATCACTCTGGTCTGTGATTGGCGATGATGCATTGCCAGGCGGAAATCTCTTTGCGCTCTTTATGTTGGTGGTCATTGGGGAGATTGCAGGATTCATTGTGGAGGCAATTCACCTACCAGGCTTGCTGGGTAAGTTTAGCATTGCCTCCAAGTTCTCAGAGGAAGTAACTTGGTCATCTATGTGGTACTTCCTCTGAGTTTTTTTCCCCCCGCAAGGCTGTTGAATATACTAAGCTTACTGATACTTCTAATAAACAGGGAGAAACCATAAAAGGTACACTACCTGTATAGGCCTACTGTATACTGATTTGATAATGAGCATGTGCGCATGTGATTTCATTGCTTAACTTTTTCACAACCGTAACTACCACAGAATTAATAAACATAATTAATAAACATTCAGTAGTAATTAATGCAATAATGAGTATTTCAGCTACTCTATAGATTATAATTTTGCCTTCTCAGTTGCCTCACCCACCTTCCCCCTTTTTTTTTGTGGTATATTTCATATCAAAGGCATTAACAACCAGTCAATCCCAGAAGGGTTTCTTAACAAACTGTCGTTACTACTGTACATTTCTATGTGCGATATGTATGTACTGTGCATGAGTCACAAAATAAGTAAAGTAAAATATACAAAACTTGGTATGTTAAGAATTAACATTGAATAGCTCTGTTACAGACAAAACGCAAAAGCATTTTCTTAGAAGAGAACTATTGTTTACATTTAATTTTACATTCTGTTAACAGCCAACTCTTCTTACAGTCTTTATACATTTATGAATATTTAGCAACTATTTCACAGCTAGATGTTGCCCATATAAATGATATAATCCATAAGTTGGAAACTGAAAACCAGATTTTGGGGGCTAAAATTATGGTGCAAAAATCATCAATATGTACAGTTCCTATGAACTAACAATCTATTGTTGAAGGTCAATATTGAGCTGAACTACTATTGAACTACAGTCTACAATAATTGCAGTTAAACTGTTAACCCCCCCCCAAAAAAAATACAAGGGTGGGGGAATTTGATTGAAACAAGCAATTTTGCCTACTTTAGTGGCTAGTACCTATCCAATTGTTCAATAAAGTCTCTTAAAAGAAGAAATTTTGAAATCACAAAAATATTTTTACAGCTTATTGCATCCTACTTATTATTAGAGAAATAATGAGTTTTTTTTTTGTTTTTAAAATATTCAGATGTGTTGGATGTTATTGTTTTCTTCATTTTTTTTTTCCAAATATTTGTTTTCCTAGCTAGTTTCCTAGCTTAGTTTTAGGCACCCTTTTTTTAGCTTTTAAGTTCTAAATTGTCCTGTTGGATACACTTAAAGAGCCATCACTAACTGTGAATGTGTTATTGTGTGTAATGTAGTGGTAAAGATATTGCATTTTCTCTGAACATTTTGTGGCTTTTACCCCATGGCTATTTGACTCAACTTTACCGTACTGGCTCAAAAACGGAAAAAAATGACCTGCATTATAATATGTTTTTTTTCTGTTCGTTTCGTTTTCGCATCGTTTATGAAACATAACATTTATATTTATATGTAAATTTTGCCCACATCTCAGGTATGTTACTGACAGGATTCCTGTTACGTAACATCCCTTGCAGCAGTCTGAGACTGGCCGACGACATAGATCCGTGCTGGTCTGCAACGTTACGAAGTATGGCTCTGGTCGTGATCCTACTCCAGGCCGGGCTGGGTCTCGACGCTGCGGCCTTGAGGAGATTGAGCTTGGTCTGCGTCAGACTCTGCTGTCTCCCCTGCTTAGCCGAGGCAGTCACAGCCGCCATAGCTGCACACTTCATTCTTGGCTTCCCATGGTTGTGGGGCCTCATGCTCGGGTGAGTCACTTTTCATGAATAAACTTTAGGTTTATAAGAAACATGTCGCTTAGTTATACAATTCAGTATACATTATTGGACTATATAGGAAAATGTTTGTAGCCTGATAAGCTTAAAATTGTTTGAACTGAATTTGAAAGAAACTTGAAGAAGATATTGTATCATGTTATGTTTTAAGGGTCATGCATACCCTAATATGTCTTTAATCTTTTGGATTTGTAACTGTGTATGACATCACTTTAAAAGAATTGAAATATTTTTTTTTTTATGGATACTGGAATGTAAGTTTACATATATATATATATATATATATATATATATATATATATATATATATATATATATATATATATATATATATATATATATATATAAATGCACTAAAATGAAATGTTAGTACTTTTAAGTAAGTTTACATATATATATATATATATATATATATATATATATATATATATATATATATATATATATATATATATATATATATATATATATAAATGCACTAAAATGAAATGTTAGTACTTAGTTAATTAAAAAACAACTTAATTGCATTAATGTTAGCTCTATAATATTCCATTAACATACCCTATCTTATATTCTGTTGTTTCATAAATCTCTCAATAAATGCCCCTTTCTTGAGCACTACATACCCTTTAACTTGTTATACCTGACCTCATCTTAAAGATATTTTGTCTCCAGCACTCCTAACTGAATCAATCGCTCTTATTCAGATTTGTTCTAGGAGCGGTTACCCCAGCGGTCATCGTTCCTTCGCTGATGTCGTTGCAAGAAAAAGGTTACGGCAAAGACCAAGGTATTCCGACATTAATCATAGCTGCTGCTAGCTGTGATGACGTTCTGGCTATCAGTGCCTTTGGGGTCGTATTAGGAATGGCATTCTCAACCGGTAAGTCTCAATCATCTTTCCCCGACCTCCCCCTCGCCCCCCCCCCCCTCCGTTTTATAACATTGTAACTAAGAATGAAGGTAATATTTATATCAGGCAAATGTCAACAGGACTCCCATATTTGCAAAAATTCAAGCCTTCACTGTACGAGAACATGGAGGTGCCAGGTAAGAAAAGGTTGTAGAAAATCTTGTTTCTGTATTTACACCATCTATTGGTTTTGGACCAAAGAACAAGAACACAGCCATCCGAATGAAAGAAACTTGAAGACCAAAGAAATGGTTTGTTCCGAATCATGTATGTGATTGTAAAATGTGGTGGACACTCTTTACATAAAAGAGTGACACCATTAGGTTACCTGACCCCATTCTTAGCATCAGGTCTCATTCCAGGAGGGTGGGGTTGTCAGGTCTAATCCCAGGAGAGTGGGGTTGCCAGGTCTCATCCCAGGAGGGTGGGGTTGCAAGGTCTCATCCCAGAAGGATGGGGTTGCCAGGTCTCATCCCAGGATGATGGGGTTGCCAGGTCTCATCCCAGGAGGATGGGGTTGCCAGGTCTCATCCCAGGAGGATGAGGTTGCCAGGTCTCATCCCAGGAGGATGGGGTTGCCAGGTCTCATCCCAGGAGGGTGGGGTTGCCAGGTCTCATCCCAGGAGGGGGGGGGGGTTGCCAGGTCTCATCCCAGGAGGGGGGGGTTGCCAGGTCTGGAGCAGCCTCCCAGTATTTAAGTTTCCCACGTTCTAGTTTTAAAGCTTCAGAAAATTTGTTTGCTATTAAACCTGAAGGAGCCATTTTACTGAACTATATTCACATTATGAAAGGCAGGTGCCCGTCAACCTGTGATCCCGATGTGTTTTGATCTAAAAAAGGCTCTTGGTTTATAATGTCAGACCAAGTCATGGTCTAGGCATATTTAGTTTAAGCTTGTTTGTAATTATTACATTGCCCAAATGGAGTCAAGTATAATTATTATTATTATGAAGTTTTATAATCATTATAATGTCATCATTTCTTTTAGGTAATGTCATCTTTAGTATCTTGAGAGGACCATTAGAGCTGGTGATTGGTTTGGTCTATGGCCTATCGGGAGGTGTCTTAGTGTGGTACATTCCCCATGACAAGAAGGTAATTTTTGTTAACATTTTATTGAAGATAAACTAAACTAAAAAAAAAAAATCAATTTTTCTCAAGAAATGTTACCTGATTCCCATTTAAATACAACCTGTAAGATTTTGATTGCCGAAGTATTAATTTTGCACATTTGATTCTTCTGTGATACAAAGAATGTGATATGTTCCATACCATAAACTTTAAGCTGAATATCTGGAGGGTGTCGGTTTGACTTCCAGATCCAGAAATATTCCAGACTGTTGATCAAGAAATCGTTGTCAGCCACTGGAACTATCCCTTTAAAAGCTCCTAGCTATTATTTGATTAAAACTTTCCATTACCATGCGTGAACCTTCACCAGATGAACGATAAATTTACGTTCTCTCTCTCCAGACAGCAAGCCAATTGAGGTTCATCTTTCTCGTCTCTGGAGGTATACTCGCTGTATTTGGGAGTGACTTGGCTGGTCTACCAGGAGCTGGAGCCTTGGGATGTTTGACTCTAGCATTCGTAGCTGGACATGGTTGGAAAGATTCCAAGGTAATATTCAATTATTCAAAGAAACTATATTCGCATGCTTGGCTTTGAATTATATTTGTTCAAACAATTTTACAAGTTTGAATCTTTTCATTCTTTCTTCGTTCATTTGTTTGGACCATATCATCTGTAGGAACCAGTGGAAGTGCAGTTGAATCATCTGTGGCTCATGTTCCAGCCACTGTTGTTCGGACTCATCGGTGCCGAAGTACTCCTGGAAGATATACAGCTGTCAACATTAGGCAAGTAACATGACTAAAATACTGCCCGATTGAATGCTAACTGACCTCAACTAGACTGTCATAATGTGGATTGAGTGTTTGAAACTGACCAAGCATTTAGCAGTGTGCAGTGGTCATGGTGAAAAGTGCCTACTGTAGCTTGTAAAACAGCTTGTTAGGCAAGTAACAAGGCTACATACTGCCCGATTGATTGCTATCTGGCCTCAACTAGACTCTCATAATGTTGATTGAGTGTTTGAAACAGAGCAAGCATTTAGCAGTGTGCAGTGGTCATGGCTAAAAGTGCCTAGCTTGTAAAACAGCTTTTAGGCAAGTAACACGGCTAAATACTGCCCAACTGAATGCTAACTGACCTCGACTAGACTGTCATCATGTTGATTGAGTGTTTGAAACAGAGCAAGCAGTGGCAGTGTGCAGTGGTTTTTGCTAAAAGTGCCTAGCTTGTAAAACAGCTTATTAGGCAAGTAACATGGTTAAATACTGCCCATTGAATGCTAACTAACCTCCAATAGACTCTCATAATGTGGATTGAGTGTTTGAAACAGAGGAAGCAGTTGGCACTGTGCAGTGGTCATGGCTAAAAGTGCCTAGCTTGTAAAACAGCTTGCTAGGCAAGTAACACGGCTAAATATTGCCCAATTGAATGCTAACTGACCCCGACTAGATGGTCCTAACGTGGATTGAGTGTTTGAAACAGAGCAAGCAGTTGGCAGTGTGCAGTGGTCATGGCTAAAAGTGCTTATCTTGTAGAATGTTACCAGTCACTGGAAAACAGCTTTGCATGGTGGTTAACAGACAGCATTGGCTGCATCCTCTCAAATTCATTCAAATTGGTCACATCTTATACCATGTTTGTCTTTGGCATGTTTGTCAGTCAAATCGAATTGATCTTCACATTCAAAGCATTTCAACATGCCTGAATATCAGTAAAAAAAATTCCAGCCTACAAAAATTGTTTTTGTACAGAATATCAAATTATATTTTTAAAGAGAGTGCCATTTTGTACAAAGCGTCAAATACTTCCCATGTTTACTTTAGGATGAGTTTATGCTGAATTTTAGTCTTGGTACATATGTCAAAGTGTAGCGTTATGTTTCTGTAGCTAACCTGTATTCTGGTTTTCAAGATATTAAGCTGTTAAAAGTAATTGATCCTTGGAATGCTCCTTTAAGGGTTAATTGTACTCAGTGCAGGCCTTCATGTTAATGTCAACCCATTGTCTTAATAAACACGTGTGTTCTTTTATGTTCTCATATAAACTACAGAGTATTCTTGGATACAATCATCAGCACATTTTGCCCTGACGAAATTGTAAAGCAAAAATATAACAAAACTGTTAGCGAACTGCTTATCCACTAAAGAGCCTGTGTAAGAGAATGTGTAAAAGATGGAGGGCCTAGCAGGATCTTCTTCAGAGGCTGAATGACAAGTTACAGTAAACAGAAGGGGACAAATACACACACAGAATACAGACAGGTTAATGAGCACGGTGAACACAAAAAAGAAAGATCCAAATAAAATAAAACTGTTAGCAAACTGCTTATCCAATAGAGAGCCTGTGTAAGAGAATGTGTAAAGGACCAACTCACTTTTACACAAATGAGAAAGATATAAGAGAAAGATGTAAGAGGATTAGTAGACAAGGGATGGAGAGAAGAAAGAAACCAACCGGGGGGAGGGGGGGGAGGAGGAGAGGTAGGAGAAAAACTGTAGAGGGACAAAGAGAGGATTAAGGGCAGAGGGTGGGGAGTAAACTATAGAAGGACAAGTGTGGAGAAAAAAGGTGGAAGAGAGCTATGAGAAGAGGGGGGAAAAAGGGTGGAGATGGAAGGGGGGGGGGAGGAGAAGAAAGGTTAGTCATGTCCTTCCTGAATGTTGAGCCCATTAGGTTGAATGGTGGGAAGGCGTTGCAGTGTCTTTGTGCTGCTTCGAAATTGTAAAGCATCATAAACACATTATTTGGGTCTGTGACAGTTTGACTGTTTCCTATTGAGTTTTGTGTTGAATCTGAAGGACTAACCTAATAGTCTATGTGTTAAACTATTAACTAGTCAAGCAACTTAAAATGATGAGCATGGAATGTTTATATAATTGCCTCATAAATTTGAAGGTGTTATAGACATACAACAAAGACTGATTTTGCTACTACATATCTAAATTAAATGTTATGCCTAAAGTAACCCCTTTAACAGGAATTCCTAACAATGTGTTACAAATTAAACTGAAATAATAGATTTTTTATCACCGTCGTTGACATTTGTACTTTTCTGCCAGCGAGGTTCACGTTCATGACCTATGGTGTCATAAAAAAAAAGCTCTAAAATTGCATCATTTTGTTTTATCATAATTTTGTTTTAATCCTTTTTGTGTGGGTGTTTGTTTTTTTTCCCCCCTCTGCAGGTCTTGGGCTAATCACCTTGTTCCTTGGTCTCATAGTCCGTACAATTGTGTCCGGTCTTGCTGTCACTAGAGCTGGCTTAAACACCAAAGAAATAATTTTTGTAGCCGTTGCATGGCTTCCTAAGGCCACCGTACAGGTAAGAGGTGGGTTACATGATTACAGTTCTAAAAGCTTCAACACGAAACTCCTACATATTAGGTCTGGGTGGGATTTCAACTCGACTGCAGTTGAATTTGGACTTATTAAGGAGGTGAATTACAAATCAGGGAATTTGGTCCTGACTCAAGCACGTAGCGAAGGGGGGGGGGGGGGGCGCGAAGGGGACAACCGCTTGAGCAATTTTTTTTGTATGTTTTAATGATATCGCTAGCAATTTCAAAATAGAAAATGCTTAGATGCAACTAAAAAGGCCTGGGATGTGCCATTTCCAGCGATCTGGGAGGCATTTCCGGCAAAAATTTTATTGTACGCTTCGCGCCAACTCATGGTGGCGCTACGCTTAGATAGTTTCCAATGCCGAATCTACGGCTCTAATAGTTTGCCTACAGGTTCGCCCCTCCCTTGGCAAATTCATCGCTATGCGCCTGTCCTGACTCCCTACTTGCTATACCCAGAAGGAACCTTTGCTTGCATAGTGTTCCAATTGAGGTTCAAATCATAAATATGGGAACTTCAGCAATATTTTTGCTTCTTTTAGATGCTCCATTGCTGTAACATTCAAAGTAGAGAAGACTAAAATTAAAGAATGGGAAGCAAGTTTATAAGAAATTAAGGTGAAGAAATATGAAAAAATGGCATAAACACACAAATTGACATTTTAATAAATGATCTATTCTATTGAATTGCATTCTGTACGATGGGATTATCGATGACTTGAAAATTCTTTAGGATGAGGTCGGCTGGGTTACGTGGACACAAATATATTTTGGCCAATTGACCTTTATTCTTCTTAGCGATTTGTTGAAAAGTTAAATCTTGTATGATTTAACAATCTACATGTACATTTGCAGCCATCATGAAACAGAAAAAAATATACCTTTTGACAATGTGCTGTTTTCAATTAAAGGAATTTCATGCCTGAAGTGCCTTCATAAGAAGATTATTTGATTTATTTTCTTACTTCCTGTCAGGCTGCTATTGGGTCTGTTGCCCTGGAGACTGCAAGAGGTAAATCATCGTATGAACATTTGGAAGTCTATGGCTCTCAGGTAAGGCATTCTGCATGCTGTTCTGTTTAAAGTATATCAACATTCTGTTTAAAGTTCAACGTTCTGTTTAAAGTATATCAACATTAACATGCTGAAGTTGTTATATATACTCTTCTGGTTCATGTAAGCATGCTTCTTTCTTGGGAATAGCTGTTCTTGCACTGGTAAGGCCCTTCCTGAAATGGTAATGCTGTTTTACGCTTTGTTACCTCTATTGCACATTATGTCTGCAGACTGTGCATGGATTAAGCCAGTATGTTTCCAGTATGTACCTTTACTCTTATCTCTTCTTCGTTACTAGATCCTAATCTCTTCTTTGTTACTAGATCCTAATCTCTTCTCCGTTACTAGATCCTAATCTCTTCCTCGTTACTAGATCCTAATCCCTTCATCGTTACTAGATCCTAATCCCTTCTTTGTTACTAGATCCTAATCCCTTCTTCGTTACTAGATCCTAATCTCTTCTTTGTTACTAGATCCTTATCTCTTCTTGGTTACCAGATCCTAATCTGTTCTTCGTTACTAGATCCTAATCCCTTCTTCGTTACTAGATCCTAATCTCTTCTTTGTTACTAGATCCTTATCTCTTCTTGGTTACCAGATCCTAATCTCTTCTTCGTTACTAGATCCTAATCCCTTCTTCGTTACTAGATCCTAATCCCTTCTTCGTTACTAGATCCTAATCTCTTCTTCGTTACAAGATCCTAATCTCATCTTCGTTACTACATCCTAATCCCTTCTTCGTTACTAGATCCTAATCTTTTCTTCGTTACTAGATCCTAATCTCTTCTTCGTTACTAGATCCTAATCTCTTCTCTGTTACTAGATCCTAATCTCTTCTTCGTTACTAGATCCTAATCTCTTCTTCGTTACTAGATCCTAATCTCTTCTCCGTTACTAGATCCGAATCTCTTCTTCGTTACTAGATCCTAATCCCTTCGTTACTAGATCCTAATCTCTTCTTCGTTACTAGATCCTAATCTCTTCTTCGTTACCAGATCCTAATCTCTTTTTCGTTACTACATCCTAATCTCTTCTTCGTTAATAGATCCTAACCATCGCCGTGCTGAGCATCATTCTCACAGCACCGTTAGGAGCTGTGCTCATCTCTCTCCTCGGTCCTCACTTACTCCAGAAGAGTGCCGGGAAAGTGGAAGAGGCGGGTAGACAGCTGAAGAGGTCCTCTTCTGGAGAGCGAGATGAAGAGGATGAGGAACCAGAGACAGCTGCAATGGGATGATGAGGTATATGTCTGTCATCTTAGTGATGTACTTCACATGGCTGAGTCAAAATGACCGTCCATCTACAACAGTGCAATTAACAAGCAGGAGCCTTGAATTACAGTAATATTTACTTAAGCAGATGAATGGTCAAACTGGTGATAGATGTATAAAGCCATGTCAGGAATGTGGTGGACTTAACTGAGTTGTTGTCACAGTTTCTCAGCCGAGTTTAAACGTGACATAAGATACATGAAACATGCTTCATCTGACATTACATGGGAAAAGGCCATGTAGATTAACCAAAGTTGCTACGCTTTCAGCTTGTTTGACAAATGAATGGCGACCAGAGTTCATAAAGCCCAAAACTGCTGTGTTTATTGTCAAACATATAGATCCCTGGGACAGTTATAAGGGCAGCTTCAAGAGGAATTTGTAAAAAATAAGAATTAAAAGTTTAAAAATATGCATTACTCTGGCTCTTACTGTGTTTTTCATAAATAACAAAAAAGAAAGCAACATAAAACGAAAGCAACATAAAAGAAAGCAAGATAAAAGGAAAGAAGTGAAAACTTCAGGTGTTGCGTATATTGAATGAATGGAGGTAGTGTCAGGACATGAGTAGGACGTAGCAACATTGAAGGACGTGGTGTTTTCATCCCCGTAGGATGTTCTACAGAGGTGAAGTAACGGATTGAGCTCAGGTCTTTCTTCAGCTCTTAATTTCATGTTGTCGAGGATGTATTCAGATTGTTCCAGAAGAATTATACTTTCAGTGTTGCATATGCTTCATCAGGTGTCAAGTTTCCCTATTTATGGTGCAATCTGCACTCGGTCATCAGATAAAACAGAGTGACTATCTGTGCTAACGTACAGGGTGTAAACCACCTTCATATCATATTATTTTCCAAGAGTTTTCAATTTTTGACAACCTCATTAATATTCAAGAAGCAGTTTGCTGGGAGCATACCAAAGATATATATATATATATATGTATAGCTAGCCATTGTGGCATGTGTTGACGTGAGGCTGGCACCGCCTGTTCTGTGATTAAGTTTGATTGATTTGTAGAGTAGAAATATTTAAATCCTACAATATGCAAGCTCCATCTATGAGGAACTTGTGGTATTCGATCGTACAGTATTCTTAGTTGTGAAAGGGATGGATGAAGGGAGGGAGGGGTGGGGGTTGGAAGAGCTCCATCTGTGAGGAACTTGTGATATTCGATCCTACGGTATTCTCAGTTGTGAAAGGGATGGACGGAGGGAGGGGTGGTGGTTGGAAGAGCTCCATCTGTGAGGAACTTGTGATGTGCAATACTATAGTATTCTCAGTTGTGAAAGGGATGGACGGAGGGAGGGGTGGGGGTTGACTTATGATATGCAATCATACGGTATTCTCAGTTGTGAGGGGATGGATGAAGGGAGGGGTGGGGGTTGGAAGAGCTCCATCTGTTAGGAACTTGTGATATGCAATCCTACAGTAATCTCAGTAAGAATTTTGTGTTATCTATCATTTGTTGCATGAAATAAAGATATTTATGACAATCATTGAAGTTTATTTGGCCTATTCTGTTTGAATAAACATGCACATTCTGTGAAACATATACTTTATAGCCCTACCGCCTCTCAAGAAAAAAGACTAAATCGGTGTTAATCGGCATTAGGATTTACAGATTTCGTAATTAATCAAAAGAAAGGAATTTTAGTATTTTGTAACTATTGCAAAGAAAGTCCAAAGCAGGCGGTATATGCTTCCTTTTCCAAAATTCTTAACACTGCTTTGCTGGACTTCTCCCTCACAATATCATCTACTTATTTAATCTACTTATTTATGGTTACCAATGAGATATTATTCACTACTTGAATGAACTTATGCTTCTCCAGGTGTTGACGAAATCATATCCCTGGATAAATTAAGCAATCACCGATCTTGTCCTTCACTTGTCCCCGTACAGTTGTCCATCGATCGTTCTTGCCACTCTTGTTCCAGTCGCATGGACCATCTTAACAGTCACATAGATCGGGTAAATTAGAGCATTCTATCTCTTGACTACTTTCATGTCGACAAAAATACTTTCGATAACAAGTGTTAAACTGGTCGTTAAATGCATCCGAGCACTTTTTTCCAGTTGTGCCTGGCGTAAAAAAGAACAAAAATGTTTAATATCGGCAATTATGCTCCGACGTTAAATATACTCTTGATTCCTGATCACAAACACCACCAGTGTCGCTTCCGCACAATCACCATCGCCAAAATGATCGTCAACGTCGTCATTGTCATCGTCATTGTCCTCATCCTCATCCACATCAGTATTTGATTTGAGAGGAGGCTACCTACAATTCTGTTTCTTATTGAAAAGTTCAACAACGGAAACGTAAATGTGAAATTTAGCACTGAACTTGCGAGTCTGTACAACATATATTTGCGAGTTCCCTATTATCTAAAATCAGTACGCAGATTTTCTTGAGAAGGAAGGAGAGCTGTCTCTTGCTGGAAATGACGAGCTTCGATTTCACATTGCTAATTGTATCCTTTGATCCGGTGGCGCAGTCAGTGGCGTAGGAAGGTACTTTTGAGTGGGGGGGGGGGGCTGAAGACTGATGGCCAGCCTGGGGGAGGGGTCTAAGGGCGCAGTGTACAATCTAGCGTATTAACTTTGGCAGAGAAAGTGTAACATAATTGAAATTTTAGTCTAGAACTAATTTCCATCCAATTCCTAAAAGTAACATCATTTATACAATACGTTTAAAACGATCATGCTCAGTCTAACGTGGAAACAAGTTCAGCATACCAGTACGACATGTGTAATGTCACGTGATGTTATCAATCTTAAATCTCAAAGTTTTGATCATGGTTACTTCATGTTAACTGGAATATAAATTACTTCAAAATTCTGCTAATCTGAACTGCTGATATAATTTACAGACCCATGAAAACCACAAAACTTCAATCCGCCTTTCCCCACCAGGGGCCCTATGGCGAGCTTGAACCCACTCGACATGCAGGCTTGGCGCTCGTGCGCGTTGCATTACCCGTATCTTGATCCCACCCCTACACCCCAATTTTGCTGTCCCCTGCCCACACTTCCAAATGGCTGGTGACCTCAATGGTACACACTATTCGAATTTGTAGCATATTTTAATCAATTCTCATGAATTCTCAGGAATATGTAGGCTACCCCAGCACCAGTGAACATTTGCTTATACACTAACGAAAGAAATCACGCAGGTAAACAGCTATACCGCGGTGAAGAAACTCTTGCTAGTATAGTAAAGGAAGTTGTCTCGAACCTAAACAATCATAGATTAAGCGCATCATTTTGCCTATATGCAGAAATGGTCTCCACTCTGCACTGCAAGCCTCCATTACCATGCATATGTAGAAACGGTCGCCATTCCGTTCCGCAAGAGTATCCGAGAAGAAGCATTCCCTTAAGTTAGGTCTAGTGCCACATGGGGCACGTTCCGGTCTCAATTTCTTCTTCTTTTTCTCTTCTGAAGAGGTGGGGTTATAGAAAGTAACCAGTTCCCATTTCCACCCTTTGATCATTTTTATAATAGTTCCAAAAATTTACCACCGTAATAAGTGATCCAAAACTTGCCCTTTTATTCATATTTGTTCAAATAAGGACAATTTTGGGTTCGAAATGTCGAGATCATCCAATTATCGTTCTCATTTTTTTTTTGCTTACCTACTCCATCCCTATAAAGAAAGAAAAACTGAAAAATTATCACCAGGAAATTAATTATGTTCTTCTACATCAACATCAAATGCGCATCTCTACATATTGTTATCAACACGCAGCAGAATTTTAAATATCAGACGTTTCTTACCAGCACATATACAAAACAACAAAAACATGTTTTGATATCATATGTTGCAGTGATATTTCATAATTATTCTACAGTTGGCTGCTGACCTCAATGGTAAACACTATTCGAATTTGTAGCATATTTTAATCCAATGGCGTAGGAACCGGGGGGCTGGGGGAGCCAGCCCCCAGTGAAAAATTTGGGGGCGGAAGTATCATTCCGCCCCTCCCCCCCCCGCTTCGCAAGTCAGAAACCCCTTTTTCATTTCCAAATGAGAAAAAAATCTCATTTGGAGCACCAAATTGCATCTAAGGCCACGTGAAAATGCAAAATTATTTACAAAATGGAGTGGGTGTTGAAGTGTGCTATATTGCACCAAATTGCATCTGAGACAACCTGGAAATGCAAAAAAAAAAAATCCTTCTTCTTTTTCTCGTCTGAAGAGGTGGGGTAATAGAAAGTAACCAGTTCCCATTTCCACCCTTTGATCATTTTTATAATAGTTCCAAAAATTTACCACCGTAATAAGTGATCGAAAACTTGCCCTTTTTTTCATATTTGTTCAAATAACGACAATTTTGGGTTCGAAATGTTGTGATCATCCAATTATCGTTCTCATCCCCCCAGTGAAAAATATGGGGGCGGAAGTATCATTCCGCCCCCGCTCCGCAAGTCAGAAAACCCCTTTTTCATTTCCAAATGAGAAAAAAATCTCATTTGGAGCACCAAATTGCATCTAAGGCCAGGTGAAAATGCAAATTATTTAAAAAATGGAGTGGGTGTTGAAGTGTGCTATATTGCACCAAATTGCATCTGAGGCCACCTGGAAATGCAAAAAAAATCCAAAGGAGGAGGGGGACCCCTCCCTTTAGACCCCTCCCCCAGGCCGGCCGTCAGTCTTCAGCCCCCCACTCAAAAGTACCTTCCTACGCCACTGATATATATATACACAACAAAAACATGTTTTGATATCATATGTTGCAGTAATATTTCATAATTATTCTACAGTTGGCTTGGTTCAGCTAACATTATATTCGACTTTCATAACGGTATATACAGAACAAGGAAGTAAACCTCCCTGTGCAAGTTCAAGCCTTACAGTATAGGATGCACAGATTGACAACTGACAATTAACATTTATCTTAAGTTTACTGAAATTCTATGATATATATTGAATCTTCAATAAAGTGTATATACCTTCGAAACAGCGAGATCTGCAAGCATCTCCCTGGTTGAAAAGAACCCTTTGAAAACTTTCGCAACATTGAGTAACCCTTCCTTTGCAAATGCGTAACTATGGTATTATTATAAACACAGATCGATACTATATTGTAACATCCGTATATTAGCTTTAAATTACCCTAAGAAAAACAATCACCGAAGAATGTACAAACACCTCTCAATATAGCTCTTTTATAGGCGTGTATTATGGAGCGCCATTTGTTTCACACCCGTTTCAAATTGACCTCAGTTATGTCCAAATTGAGATCGTGGTAACGAAAACGAAATCGACATATCAAAAAATGAAATCGACGTATCAAAAACAATATTCAGTACAATGAGTTAAAATTTTAGACAAGTCGATATCCTTTTGAAATACGTCGATTTCTACGAAGAATTAAAGAAATAATGCCCCCCCCCCCTCCCTCCTCTTCAATCTTCGTTATATATATATATTATCCTATACTCATTCAAATCCTGTCAGATCAACTTTCAAATGCGAAGCCCGTTTCGTGGACGAGGCTATCTACACACAGCCATTCCTAAACAGGCAATTATCTTATGGATCTAAATATATATTTTTTTAACTAAATGAAGTCGGAAACTCACTTGGAATTTGTCAAATCTAACATACATACATTTCGTTTCGTGAATGTATTTCATTGGCAGTATATATGTAAGACTTATAGTATGTACATAAACCAGTCAACCGATTTCACAAGTTAATTGATAATGAGAGGGTCAACAAGATCTGAAAACATATACTAAACAACTCCAAAAGTAGTCAACAGCCAATATATAGTTAACGTGAAAAGCGATTATTGTGAACACTTAAACAACTTTAATTGTTTCCTTCCTATAAGTGATGGTGCCTTTGAAAGTCGTAGGAAGTAAAGCCTTCACAATTTTATCGACAAGTGACTTACCAAAGAGACTAGGAGGCGAGACCACGACCAAGTATCAGTCGCAATAAAGCCCCAAAGGCGCCTGTTATAATAGCTGAAATACTACGAGAATTCGTTTTAACAAAACCTTTAATACTCTTTTTTTTTGCTTAAGAGAATTGTCTATTTTAATCTTCAAAATAATTTAATTTTTTTTAATGAATTATTGCATGCTGATGAGATATTTCCGTCCTATTGAATAAAATACTTCACACTTTGAAGAAAAAAAAAATCCAGTAAAAAACAAAATCAACCGAAATTAAGTCCTCGTGTTTCAAAGCTATAGAAGTCCTCTCGTGTTTTTTAAACAGATCATTGAACAACTTGAAATATTACATTTATATATGTTTATAACGTTTATAACGTTTTGAGTTTCCTCAGTATATATCCAACTACGCGGGAAAGGTTCACAATGAAAGGCACGAAGCAATTAATCCTCCGAAAAAGTACAACATTTACAATACTCTTTCCTTATTTTCCCTACTCCCCTCCCCCACCCCTATTTATTTATTTTTAGTTTAGTTAAAGAAGACAAAAACAGAAGACTGACTGTAAAATTCTAAATACATCTTGAAGAGAACATATAATAATTTGGCTGGAATTGGAATCCAACCAGTGACGTCAGGTTTGGAATCCAACTGACCTATGCCCTTACTACGTGGCGATCACTACCAGATATCAAAGTGGCATTACTTTGCTGGCTTGATGGGGTAATGGAGAGAGGTGGGGGAAGGGTAATGGGAGGGGTGGTGGAGAGTTTATGCCAGTCAAAAGCTACATCATCTTGAAGCACACCAGGGCCATGTACACCACATCTGACTTGATACATTAGAAGAGTTTTCACTAGTGTACTCTCCTTTTGCGTGCGTGTGTGCAATTGTTTTGTATTCTGACAGAGGACTTGAACAAAAGAATTCCAGGTCCTCCGATGTGATTTCTAAAGAATCACCACGTCCTCGAAAGAATTCTATTGTTATGGGGTATTGTTAGGGTTAGGGTACGTGGATTTGAACAATGGAAAAAACAATGGGGTCCTCGGTCTGAATGAAAAACACACCTGTGTGTGTGTGCGTTTGAAAAG
The DNA here is from genome assembly GCF_037975245.1 of Apostichopus japonicus. Taxonomy (NCBI): domain Eukaryota; kingdom Metazoa; phylum Echinodermata; class Holothuroidea; order Aspidochirotida; family Stichopodidae; genus Apostichopus; species Apostichopus japonicus. The sequence goes on along the minus strand of NC_092566.1, from coordinate 9,384,665 downwards.
AAAAATACACCCGACTATATATCCCTTTAAACATGATCTTTTCTCTTATTCTTCATCGCTTGCGTGCGTACTATGGATCACTCTGACCTCTTTGTTTTACATTGTTAAACGATAGGTTACCTAATATATTAACCATATCATGGAGTATAAATCGGAAATTGTTCTTCGTAATCTAGGTAATAAATTTTGTTGATTTTTGACACTCCATTTATTAGCGCGGGAATTAATAAAGCACGCTCACAGCAGGATCAACTATCCTAGTACTAAGGAAGAGGATTCCTAAATTAAAATTAAGTGGAAAATATACATCTTTTTTTTTTAATGATTCACTCTAATGATAAAGTGACAAATTAGGATTGAGGTGTTGACAACGATTACTTCCTGTGGAAACTTGTAAAATAATCCATGTTTGGGAAGAGAGATACAAACACACACACACACACCATACTTCATTGACAATACAATCAGTTTTGAGGCGAAGAAGTGGAGTTTATATTTGTCTCCTTGCTTCTGTTAATACTTATTTTTCTTTGCAAAGTTATTTTTCTTTCGGACCTCTGTGTAACTATTGGATATTTTAAAAATGAAGTCTGGAATATTAAACCCTGGGAGTATCTTTTTGATTTTTTCTTGTGGATTTGTCGGTGAGATTATGGTTTTTGTTAATTTTTTACTTTTCTTTAATTAAAGATTTTTGTTTTAATCATTTTCTGTTCTTTTCTGCTCGATATGCGTTTATAATTTGCGACAGCATTCCCAGTTACAAGTGACAGGATAAGAATCGAACAATTAAAAAATTTAGGGAAACTATTCAACAAGATACTTTCGCGTTTTTACGTGTTTGGGACTTAAATTTCATTTCTAAGATATTTGAAAGCTATCCTGTAAGGCTTCATTGTTGTTATTGACAGCTCATGTTTCCTTTCTTGGGATACTTTTATTTTCTCGTTAATTATCAGCATCGTTCCAGATCTTATATCTATCTTCTATCTATCTATCTTTAAGTTGTCATTTTTTGCCTTGTGTCGGTGTAAAAAATAAAGAAATAATTCGGCATCTTAAAACTTCAAAAACTTGACAGAAATGCATGCATGAAGGATATTGATGGTTTACCTTATTAGCGATATAAACAATTTATTGCCAACCCACCCCTCCCCACTACCCCTTCCCTGTAGCTTCGTCAGTACCGGTCGAAACAGGATTGAATCAGTCAGTATATTTAGTATATAGCCGAAGAGAAGTAAATAATGAAATGTTGCCGGATGAGTTAATGTCCAAAAACATATATCAAGAAAATGTTTATCATATGTATGGTATTAATCTAGGTTGTAATTGTATAACTTTTAATGTTTTGAGAAATTACTCTATAAACATATACAGCTGTGATTTATCAATTAATGTGACTGTAATATGATGTTTTCCATTAAGACAGTTGCTAAATTTCAAAACAAAAGTCATGTGTTATCAAATATTTTATGGTCTCAAATGAAATGTGTTTAACTTTACTTTGTAAAGAAGAAATGTTCTTGGATATCACCCAAAGAGTTGCTCTGTTGTTTATCTCGCGTTTGAACAGAACATGTTTTAATTGAGTTATTAGAACTGATGGAACTAATAATTAAAGGAACATTAGCATTTAGCTCTGCACTGAAGAGCCGGCTTAAAGGAACGTTCCCAATATTTTAGAGGTGATTGTATTGAAAACCGCAAATATAGCTATAACAAACCTTAGTCAAACACTACACAAGCATACCTATGTCGTTAATTTCACCACCGCGAGAGAGTATATATACATCCGAGATGGACTTTTATCAACATTTTTCGTGATAAAAAGTCATTTGAGAAATGGATCAATTTCTAATCTCTCTGTTTTTTTCTTGTCATGGATGTTGATCTAATATACGGTTATTGTACTCATTTAGACATTCTTTCGAGAGAAAAAAAAGAGGCCTGTTAAGTTAATCATTTAAGACGCTCTACAGATTTTAAACTGTCATCGCTGTTGAAACGATCATATAAGGTACTTAATTTAAAGCCTTTATGTCACTTGCAGCGATGAACAGGTTAATTAATATAACGTTGTTAATTGAAAATGAGGGGTGGGTGTGGGGGGGGGGGTTGTCGCCGTCCCCTTCCTTAACATGGGCACCCCTTGACTTTTCTACCCCCCCCCCTCCATCCCTGCCCCTGAGGCAGCTAAGAGGCAGATTAACTTAATAGGCCTATAGAATATTTGAACGAAATTATTGGACCTAACTGGCTGAATTACCGTGTGTGCAATAACTTTTAAAATTGCGTCGAATGCCATTATTTTTCCTTTTTTCCTACTTCTTTCTCTCTTATCTCCGTTCTGTTGGAAAATATACGGAGAAATACTGGCTCTTTAAACCACTGAATGACTTTTCTCGATAACTGGAAAGAATAAAATTTGACTATACATTTTTTTTTCTGTGATTCCTTTTAAAGTTATGGAAATGTTAGGCCTAGATGAAGCATGTAACAGGCGCGTAGCCAGGAATTTGCCAAGGGAGGGGCGAAAATGTCGGCAAACTATCAGAGCCGTAGATACGGCATTGCAAACTATCTAAGCGTAGCGCCACCATAATTGGCGCGAAGCGTACAAGAAAATTTTGCTCAAGGGGAGGCGGCTGCCCCCTTCGCCCCCCCCCCCCTTGGCTACGCGCCTGGCATGGAATATAATGAACAATTTTGACGAATTTCTAATTTTTTTGGGTTCATTTACTTCTTGGGTGGGTAGGGGAGGGGTGCTCTGACGACTTTACATTTTGACTTGATCAAATCTTCGGCCTTGTGTGTGAATGACAATTAAATCTAAAGTATTTTCCACATGGAAGAAGAATAAAGAAATGTTTAACTGCCTGGGGAAGTTGTTCATAAATATTATCTCTATAAGACATAGACTAACTGTAATGATTGGGGTTGTGTCTCTTTATATCGCTAAAAGGAAATTACTTTATGAAAAGGATTCCTAGTTCCAGCTATTCTTTTCAAAGTTTTACAGTTTCTCTTCCCTTCTCTGTGTTTTTACAGCAAGCAGAACGATCATACATTAAACCTATATACCATCCAAATAATGTTTCCTTTTTTGGGGGGTAAATCATGTTGAGTATAATCCAAGAAAAACAGGAACACTCAAAAGTCAATAAAGGAATTGTACTACACAATTATAAATGAAGTTACAGGCACGTTTGTATACTTTCTCAACCAGTTTCCGCCATTATTGGAGTTGCAATTTATCAATGTGGCGCTGAACATTATTTATATGATAATAATAATAATAATTATAATCATAATCATAATAATAACATCCACCACTCTCATGACAACGAGGAATATATATGCCTTTTCTTTTTTTATACCATATTTATGATAATATAGACAGTATATGCGGGGCAGAAGATTATACAGTCTTGGTTTATGTCATAGTTCAAGATAAAGGGAACAGCAAGTAGAGTACCGGTAATGTCTCTCCTGATTGTTTGGTTGACAAACTTTAATATCAGCCAATTACTAGGAGTGTTAGCTTAGTGGATAACTCTAGGAGTGTTAGCTCAGTGGCGCCGGTGCCTTTCAATCATAAGGTCCCGAGTTCGAGTCACTCCAAGATTAATGCATGTCGTCCAGTTACAGAGTTGTTGACAATTGACAATTCATAATCATGGACGTTTAATATGAATGTAAGAGACTGACTTCGGTCAGCTTGCGGCTTTGATAAGCCAATGATGGCTTCTTCGCGAGATCCTACTTGCAGGAGGATCTAAAATACAAAACATACATACATACTAGAAGTCTATCTTGGTGAGTGAACAAAAAACGTTGGCGCGAAATATGACTTTACTACACGGTTAACATATACCAACAAGTATGTTTATACCAGGACTGTGAGCATGTAAGAAATGGATTTTGCGGGCCACAGTAAAAAAGAAGAATTGTACCCAATTGACGGGCCACATCACTTACGGGTGGGTATACCTGCTCCCGCGTAAACTGGGAAGATTGCACTATATATGCATCTTACAAAATGCTTTTTTTTTTTTTAAATGTATATTGCACTATAATATCTTGAAATACTCAGATTTATGTTTAGATATGTATGTAATTTCCATTATAGTCATTTTTCAGAAATTAAATTGGTATAAACATGCAGGACCAGGACCTGTCAGAAGCAGTATTTGAGTGGTTTACTCAACATTTCAATCAAATTTGAAGTATATAAGTTTTCATTTAGTGGTTAAAAGTATTGACTTCATATGTTGACGGAAATTGCTAAAGAACAAAAAAGGACAAAGTTGAGACCTGTTCAAGCAAATGATTAAAGGTTCTAAGGTTTGGCAGGTTCGAGTCCTGGCCAGATTATTACATTCTATTTTTGGGCTGGGCACTTAAAGGCATTGTAGACTCGCCCCAAACCGCGTGCCGCGCTCTGAAAAAGTTAACTTTCCGTTGCTTGCAAGTGAAGTTTTCTGCTTGTCGCTATAAAATGCAGACAGTAATGAAACGTGATACCTTGTTATCTTTAGCTGGACCTGAGATGTCCATCACTGTATCGTTTGTACACTGTGCTGTGGGTATTGACCGTAGCTGCATGTATTAACTGTACACTAGTGTCTAATTACCGAATGTAGCAAGCTGTGTGCGTTTTGGTTTGGGAACGATAGTGGTGTCTAACACTTCTGTTACACCACATTCGAAACTAGGCCAGATTACCGGCATTAGACGTTTCTTTTTGAGCGAGTCTTCACACCCTTTAATCTCCATTGCCTCTCTTCAACCATGGTTTATACATATATGCCGATTTGTGGTACCCCCACACCCACAAGGGACACGTACATGTGACACACAGTAGTGCGTCCTTGGGTGTGTGCGTGTGACAAGTTTATCAATGATCAGGTGTTAAGTTTTGAAAAGTCGTGTTCAAGAAAGGCCTTGCCGTGATACAAACCAAACTGTAAACCTTCAACCATTTTTTACATCATTTTCTAAGGTTTTCGGACAGTGTTCTTGGGCAAGGGTTATCATTATTTTTTTTAATTGGTATTAGTGATGACAATCAGAGGGTTTCTATGTACGCACTATAGTTTATACCGAAAAGTAATTTCAAATTTGATTACATATAAATCTGTTTTTGAGGTACATATAAGTTTTAACGAGATTTTGACAGCAGCGTTGTGGACGTCAAACGTTTCGCTGATACTAGATTGACGGTCTTCATAACAGCAGGGATGGTTAAACTATGATTGTAGGCTAATAACGGAAGTATTTAAAGTCACTAATTTAAGGAGCGATGCACTAACCATGCATTAGAATTCCGGCGAAAGTTGTCTCGATGTTATTATCAAAATGGTTAAGCAGCGTTGCATGCATTTTACCTCCGATGCAACGATACTTCGCGGATGAGTGTGTTTGTACGAGGGAGGTTTAGTGTGTTTTCCCCCATTAATTTATGTGATTCAGGTAGATCTCCATGGAAACGTTTAAGGTGCCGTCAAAATTCTAAGCCTTTTTTTCTGCACTTTATAATTTTCCTGTAAAATGTTGAAACGATGATATTCTCAGTGATGTGAGATCCGGCATTTTAATTTCTCGTTCTTTGATATGTATCATGTAATCTCCAACCGAGCAATGTTATCAAAATTATAAACGTTATTAAAATTAGATCGGAAGAATTTGATCAATTTTTTTATTCGTTTTCCTTTATTTCTTTCTGCCATTTTTCTTTAGGTACTGTCACATCATTCTCCTTTATCAATCGACCACGTTTCCAAGATGGAAACATTAAGAATCCCAACCAAGCCACAGAAAGTATCCCTCTAGATTATAGTTCAAGTTCCATGTACTCCGTGACGTCAACCAGTAGCAGACCGACAGAGTCGAGTACTTCTTACACTTCAGAGCCCATGGATGAAACTATGGGTTATCTGCCGACAGTATGTAAGCGAATACAGAGAAATACATTTATCGGGAGAGGTGAGGTAATCTTCCTTGCACTGTAAAAATGAAAACATATTAAAGATCATCATCATCATCATCATCATCATCATCATCATCATCATCATCATCATCATCATCATCATCATCATCATCATCATCATCATCATCATCATCATCATCATCATCATCATCATCATCATCATCATCATCATCACCATCACCATCACCATCATCATCATCATCATCATCATCATCATCATCATCATCATCATCATCATCACCATCACCATCACCATCATCATCATCATCATCATCATCATCATCATCATCATCATCATCATCATCACCATCACCATCACCATCACCATCATCATCATCATCATCATCATCATCATCATCATCATCATCATCATCATCATCATCATCATCATCATCATCATCATCATCATCATCATCATCATCATCATCATCATCATCAGTAGTAGTATACATATATATTAAATCATACAACAGTTCTAAGCAAGAATGTCGTTGTTTTAACTTCAGTATGGTTACCTATATAGTTGCTAAGCGAACACACATCCATTTATATAAAAAATACAAATAAAAACTATCACTTTTGTCTATTCATACGTTTTTTCTGTTTCTGTGAAACTCTTTGCAGATGCAACTGGAAAGGAATACCTAATAGATACCGGACAGTGTAGTCACGTAACCTTAACACCCAATCATTCTCTCGGTCTGCCGCAGGTAAGTCGCTAACACTTGGATCCCTTATTTGACATACTGGAGTAATTTTCAGTAACGTGTGCAGGATTTCAAAGAAGGTGACCAAAATTCAATATTACCCCGACCGTCGTATATAAGAGGATGAACCTTTTTGAGGGACCGGCAGAGGTGGATCCGAGATTTTTCAAAGAAGGGTTGTGGCTAAGGGTTCGTTGACGGCGATTCCCATATGCGTCCTCCCCAGATGAAAACCAAATCAAAGTTTAACCGTCAAATGCAAGGCTGTGCTAATAAATACGACTGAAGGTTTTCCGTTTTGTTTGTGTAGGGTTTAAATTATAGGGTTCTACTTCATAGATTTAACCCAAAAATATCACTCTTTTTTATCTTCCGCAAATTTGTACATTACAGGGTTTATCTGCTAAAAAGGTTGCCTTTTTCTCTTTAATTACTTCATTTTTAGTGATATATTAATAAATAATTATATCATTATCAATTAGTTTAAAACTCGAATATTGATTACGAGAGACTGGTAACTAATGGTATTTAATCAAATCCTCCCACACTCCACTCTACACCTTCACTCCATCCCTAGGGGCCGAAAGTTGGCATATATATATATATATATATATATATATATATATAAATATATATATATATATATATATATATATATATGACTGTTAGTATAGTAATTAGCAGTAATTAAAAGTATACACTGATATCACAATGAAACTTATGCTGTTCCTTTAGTAAAATAATCAAATAACATTTTGCGAAGTTTGTTACCGTAGCTTACTCCATTACAACTTTCGTCAAACTATATGTCTTCTCACTATAAGTCCATATAGCACTTATCCTCAATAGCTAAACCATACACCACCTGAACTGGGTATACCTGACAAGTTGGCCATTCATGGCGTCTTCAAGTTTATGTATCATAATCGTGCAGAAGTTTTTCGTAAACAAAGCCACATTATTACTAACCAGTAAAAATTGTCGTACGCTGCACTTTTAAAGGCTTAAAGTGATTTAAAGTTGCCTAATATCCTAAATTTTGCAACATCATTTAGTAACATTTTGTAGTAACATTTTGTACACTGACAATCAACCCCCCCCCCCCCCCAAAAAAAAAAAAAAACCTATCCTAGTTGATAAGATATGGCAAAAAATGGGTGTCTCCTGTTGCTTTTCGGCACGTTTCCTTGTGAGAATACTCACGCGACTCGATGTACCGCTATAATAACGGTGTGTGGTAGGGTCTATACGGCATAGCGCCTCCATTTCCCTTCATTCACCAAATGAACACGGACTGCCCTGTATCCCGCTGTCACCACAGTTGTGCTATCCCAGTTGATTAGTTTGTGTGTCTGTGTGTGTGTGTGTGTGGCAGTGAACTTTGTTAGACTATAACCATGAAAGCGTTTTTTTGCGGGATTGTTATGCTTCCGTGGTGTAACGGATTGTGTAATTGTTAACAAATAATTTGCCCAATTATCATTCAACAAGCAGCGAAACAATAATCACATTTGTTTTCATATATTTTTTGTTTTCATATATATTAATATATATATTTGTAATTATATATATATATTTGTTTTGATATATATTCGTTTTTATATGTTTCAGGAGTGTTAGCTCAGTGGTTAACGCCGGTGCCTTCCAATCATAAGGTCCCCAGTTCGAAGTCACTCCAAGATTAATGTATGTCGTCCAGTTACAGAGTTGTTGACAATTGACAATTCATAATCATTGACGTTAAATATGAATCTAAGAGACTGACTTCGGTCAGCTTGCGGCTTTGATAAGCTAATGATGGCTTCTTCGCGAGTTCCTACTTGCAGGAGGATATAAAATACATACATATATAATAACATCTATGCTACTTTTTATTCCACGTACAGAAATCGGTGGAAATCTGTAACACCACGTCACCTTGTGATATCACTCGAATTAGAACAGAGAGCAACACCTTATTGGCTGGTGTCGAACATTATGATATCGTAGAGAGTTGTGAGTGTCATAAACTACGAGAACAATGCGCGAAGGTATCACTCTACAAGACATTCTTTCCCAACTCTCCGTTTGAAGTGCAAATTGATGTGGGAACGTGCAGAGGGGACTGTGTAAAAGGTAAAGATAAATTTACGGAAATGGTTCAATATAAAATGAAAAAGACTTAAAAAATTGGTGGCTGGAGGAGGGGGAAGGATAGGGGAGGCTAGGCGAAGGGGCAGGGCGGCGAAGGGACAGGGGGAAGGGGAGTGCCGCGTCATACAATAACGATTATTTACAGATTGTATGATGGGACTATATAGATACGTTCACGCTAATGCTATAGTAGTATCATGTTCCTCATTGCTTAATCCATATAGCACCCTCATTTATGGCAGTTCAGTTATTTGCAGAACCTCCAACTTTTAAAGTAACATTCAATTTCTGTTATTAATATTTCCTATATGAGTTCTATAAGGCTTCATTACAGACTTTATTTTTCCCATCTATTGTTTAATAACACAGAGAACTGTGATGGATGCTTCCCAACCGAAACAGTCAGCAAAAGCATTGAAGGACCAAATGGTAAGAATTAATCCAACAACATAAATTAATCTCGAGTCACTCCAAGATTATTGTAGTATATGTCGTCCAGTTACAGAGTTGTTGACAATTGACAATTCATAATCATGGACGTTAAATATGAATGTAAGAGACTGACTTCGGTCAGCTAGTTGCCGCTTTGATTAGCCAATGAGGCTTCTTCGGGAGTTCCTGCTTGCAGGAGAATCTAAAATACATACATACAATCATGCACATCAGTGGCGTAGGAAGGTACTTTTGAGTGGGGGGGGGGGCTGAAGACTCGTGGCCGGCCTGGGGAGGGGTCTAAGGGGAGGGGATGTCCCCCCCCCTTTTTTGCATTTTTTTGAATTTTTTTGCATTTCCAGGTGGCCTCAGATGCAATTTGGTGCAATATAGCACACTTCAACACCCACTCCATTTTGTAAACTTAATTTTGCATTTTCACCTGGCCTTAGATGCAATTTGGTGCTTCAAATGAGATTTTTTTCTCATTTGGAAATGAAAAAGGGGTTTTCTGACTTGCGGAGCGGGGGGGGGGGGGGGGCGGAACGATACTTCCGCCCCCCCATATTTTTCACTGGGGGGCTGGCGCCCCCCCCCCCCCCCAGCCCCCCGGTTCCTACGCCCTTGATGCACATGTCTACAGGACTAGCATACGGGTACAGCAAAATAATATCTAATACTATCAACTGTGTCGGTTCAGCAATGATTCTAGCGTCAATGCGCTAATTTCTGAGGGGGCCCTTTCCTTCTCGTATCTTTCTCGTTTTAAACAAAAGTTCGACAGTATCACAAACTCCATTCTGACATTCTTTTGTTACCTCCATGAGTAATACGCATTTGATATAAGTTGGGCGAATAATTCACTGGAAATGCAAGGATCTGTGTAGCTTAGCGTAGCAATATAGCCCACTCCTACACCCTCGGGACCGCACTGACCCATTCCCCACATTCTCTATAAAGCGTGAAGCAAAAGGGGGGGGGGGCTGGTGTTTTAAATCGCAAGTCTTTTGTATTAAATATAGTAGAGAGGCTTAAGAATGAAATACATCATATCTACCACGCGGTTGGGGAAGACATGAATGTATTGGGGGGGGGGGGGGGGGTTTGGGAGATGGTAAATAAAGATGACTTGGCAGATGTAAAGTTGTAAACAGGAATGATCCTTGGACGGCACTCTCCGTCCGACAAAAAAATTCTTGCCGCGAGGTTCACGTATAGCATGACACCTGTTAAAATTCCAAACAGCTGTTAAGCTTTTGGTTACACAATCAGTGACATGTAGGAGTGAAACATATTTGCATCCTTGGAACGCCAACATGTGCAACTGTTACATAATATATACCATTTTCCATCCTACGATTGCTTATTGGTGTATTTTGCAAGGAGAGGGCAGGATAGGCCGGGAGGGGGGGGGGTGGAGTTTCATGGAATTATAGAATCGTTTGTTCTGGTCACCGGTTACAATCGGATACTAAACAGGCTATCGAGTTATTCACAAAAGAATCTTTCCAGTGAAATTTATTATACTCCCTGCTGTGAACCAAGTTCAAACCACAGGATATTAAATTAGGTATTGGGTGAAAAACGTTACACTCTGACAACTGTTGGGGTGTAAACACCGACTTGATAGATTGAAAGTAAGAAATGTTCTCAGATACCACTTATTTACATGTGAGTTGTTGATGTACTTTTGCAAAAGTTGACGTACTTTTTGGTTTAAAAACAAGTTGAAAAGCGTTAGACATAAATACAATACCCGAAGATAAACAGTAAATGTAGCACCCTCGGCTGGCATTAGTATCCATCAGACAAATTAATGAAGTTGGGGATCCGTTTACTTCCATCATCCCATCCGACCTCCCCTCCCCTCCCCACCCGACCCCCACCCCTCCCATCGGCCCTCCTTTCCGATCTCACTTAATTAATCCAATTAATCCAAAGTCATTGGAAAGAACGTTATATTGGTGATAATGCTTTTTAATATTTCCACTGTAGGAGATGAATGCGTCGAGAAGATAGAGCGGTGTTCCTGCACATCAGCATGCTATCGGGCGAGTCATTTCCAAACCTATTACGTCAAAAGATGGGATCGAAGTTCCAATTCAAGTATAGTAGAGCTAAGGGTGAGAAGAAATTATATAATCAGGGGTCCAAATTTGACGCTTTATCAGCCAAAATGACAAAATTTGGCTTTTGATTGTTTTTTTTTTTAAATTTCCTATGACCGGAGGAAAATGAAAAGGGTCCAATAAAACAGCACTTTGTGTGTTTTTGTTTTAATTGCCTACCAATTTCACAAAAGTTTTTGTACCTGTTAATTTTTGTATTATCACAAAGGACATTGACTTCAACCATTTCATGTTGTTTAGTCCAACTCTAGGTAATTGAGAAATTATTAGCTTATTGTTTTATTTGGGGTTTTTTTTTTTTTTTTTTGGGGGGGGGGGTATTTGTTTTTAAAGAGAAAATGTTACAGTTCTAAAGAAAAGCGTTTGAGGTTGGAGACAATGTATTTTAACTTTTAAATTGATTTTCTTTAAATTATTTTAAGAAATCACTTTCATTGTATTTTGGTTGATTTACTACGTATATGGCACTTAAATACATCGTTTATATGTTTTATCCAAGTGTGGCACTACTGTAGCATTGTTCGTTGTTATGTTTCACCACTACAATCATCAAGTAAATTAACCATTCGTGAAGGAGCAAGGACAGTGCATAATAAAGTAACGTTTTTAGCGTTCACATACTTTATATCGCTCTAGCCACATGATACGATTCCTGATTCGAAATAAAACATATTGGATCAGCCAAAGTAAAAACAATAAAGACCATAATTAATTAATCAAAATCACCTACCAAACGAAAGTTGTTCAACTTTTGCAATTGATTCCAAATCTGCTGAAATCTGCAATGTACGATGGCTTGAAAGGGACATAGGAGAAAAGAAATAAGTGTCCCCAAATCTCAAAATTTTGACTTTTTATCTCAAAATTATGACTTTTGTATCTCAAAATTTTGACTTTTTATCTTATTTTTGTCCCTATCCTATGTCCTTATTAAGCCACCGTAGTAATGTCCATATAACGGTGGTCTTTTTTATACTCAGAGGCTGAATAAATCTAGAAAACTTATACTAAACTGGAAACAACCCCAAAACAAGCTGTATACATTTCATACAGATTGATGACGTCATTCTAAGCTCAACCGACAATCACTAAAACAGAGCTATATATACTGTATGGGAAAATAGTTGAGACCGTTATACGGCTACTTCCGATTACGTCATTTCCCTTGTGATCGACCATTACTGTTACATGTCTGTCGTGGTTTTTACCGCAAAACTGTTTCCAAGAAAACTTTTCAAATTGATCTTATATATTTGCCAAGGCCGCAAAATTGGCATTTTATTTCTATATTTCTATTTTTTTTAATATATGTATTAAATATATATTTTTCTTTCTTCAGAAATTCGATGTCGGAAAATGCATAGGTATATGTTCCCCGACACCGTTTTGTATTATTTGGGATCCTAGTTCTGGAAAGTGTTTATCCTCCATATCGACTAGCTCAAGATGCAAAGCGACTGCCTTCGACACTCATTCCTTTACAACTCCAGATGGAAAGGAAAAAATGTTGATATCGATCGGAAATTGCGTCTGTGCATAAAAACGAATATAGACTCCATAAACGTGACATTAGAGATTGACGTCAGACAAACTTACTAGAGTTATTTAGTTAATAACATAATTAGTTAATATAGACAGATTTTGTTCTCATCGTTAATATAAATCGAGTTTTTTATATATATTTTTATGTTAAACTTTATCATACTGGATTTTAAGGGTGGCAGTATATCACTACCCAATATGCTAAAATGGAAACAAAACATTTGGAAAACGTATGCTAACACGTAGGAAACACTTCAGAGAGAATTTAAAGAGTGAAAATAGTCACTCGGCAGGTCTAAAGCTAAATTGACGTCAAGTTTCTCAGTGATATGAGTGAATTTCACTTCTCTCTATGAGTCATCATCCTGGACAGTTTAAAACAGTGAATTTCACTCTAGAGTAATTAGAACAATTTGTAATTAAAAGTGTATGTCTTTTAGTCTAGACGTTACGAATTTGTCTAATCTTCATAATATGTTAGCTAGTATAAACCTTATTTTGAAAATTCAATGCTAAGTGACACAGGCTACCAACACCTTTACCCAGAATGTTTTATCCAAGGGCAAAGGGAAGGGGCAAGGGGCAAGGGGCAAGGGGCAAGGGGCAAGGGGCAAGGGGCAAGGGGCAAGGGGCAAGGGGCAAGGGGCAAGGGGCAAGGGGCAAGGGGCAAGGGGCAAGGGGCAAGGGGCAAGGGGCAAGGGGCAAGGGGCAAGGGGCAAGGGGCAAGGGGCAAGGGGCAAGGGGCAAGGGGCAAGGGGCAAGGGGCAAGGGGCAAGGGGCAAGGGGCAAGGGGCAAGGGGCAAGGGGCAAGGGGCAAGGGGCAAGGGGCAAGGGGCAAGGGGCAAGGGAGGAAAGATAGGTTTGGTTTGGGAGAAAGAGACGGATCACATTATATAAAATCATGTTTCTTTTGCATGATTAGTGTTACGTCATATCATAACAGGACCTTCTCTAAAATACCTTATTTTCGTTCAACTATTTTCATTTATAAACCATGCATGCATCTTTACCCTTATGTTGTTCACATAGGCAAACGTTGATGACCTTGTTTTTTCTTATCGAATTTGTAAGATATCTCATAACATTTTGATTATGAATGTGTTTATTAATAGACGTTATCATTGCGTTTTGATTATTATTATTTTTTCCATTTGCATCTCATATATGGGCAGGAGTGGAATGGTAAGTGTCCATAACATGAGACAAAAACCGACTGGGGGAGGGGGAGAGGGAGGGGGCTGTTCTCGGTCCACATGAACAAAACCATTGATTCGGATCCACCTTGTAATAATTATTGACGCCAGGTAACTGCCTTAATCTATATAATTCTATCTTCTTTCCTTTGTTTTTTATGTGTACAAGATGTTTCGATATTTTAAGAAAAGATCATTTTTAAAGTTCAACGGAAGATAATTTGTTTGCTTATGACATGTTTGTAAGATATTTGTCACATTATAAATCATAACATGATATATCCAGAGAACCTGTGTAAGCCTATGTACATATGAAGTACCAACATTGGTTGACAAAGCACTATTATAGTATACGTCGAATAACTATACAAGTTACATGTATTATAAGATAAATAAAGTGTCATCTATAACCAGATCTTTAATCATAAATTCGTCTTTCAATATTTTATTATCTCCCAGTTACTTGAGTGTATATTCCTCCTCCCCCCATCAACCCCCCCCCCCCCGAAGTCCCCTTTATCTCTAACCTAATTACGATAAGACGATCGCTGTATCCGATTAATGTGGATAAAAAACACATATACGGATTTTATTTATCCATAATAATTGCTCATTTTCGAGAAAAAAAATTGTCTCAGGTTATAAAATATTGGAATGGTTTTGAAATCGCAGTAAACGATGCACAATAAATAGATAAGAAATAAGTTTAACGTGCAAAAGAAGAAACTCTATATTCATCTTAAATGCTGGTGCAATATTCATCCCTTTAACGTGGTATCCATATAAACGAGATCCCCCACCGCCCCCCCCCCCACCACACACACACAGACCCGCATTCCATTACAATACGATTCCAATATACTAATTTGTGACGAATTATAATTGTGAATGAATCAATACTGAAAAATCCATTTCCATTAGGATTCATTAGCTTGATTTCATTTGTAATTAAATGAAGTAACAGGAACTTGTAAACTTTTGTTTTAATTTGCGGCGATTTGCTCCTTGAATTGGGTGAAAGCGAAATATGAACAAAATATGTGTGTGGGGATCATTTAATTGCTACTTAACCTTCATTTGTTTTAACTTCTTGTGATAGAGGTTCCTCGTTTGACGAATTATTATTTTGGTTTTTGTAAGTGATAAAAATTTGGTAAAATGCGCTTAAACAAACATCATTTGTGCTATTAGTCCAAGCTGGTTGTACTACCTAACAAGTACATCTAACTCTGTTGAGATATGACGCTATAAAGGTCGTCGGTATTGGCCTCAAATACGCGAGAAAATCAATTAGGGTCACCACGCATGCGCAAACTTCAATTAGCATTTTAACTACCACCTAAAAGTACTACTAAGTTAGTGTGTTTTAATCTCATTCAAAATCTGTTGACCTTTTTACGAAAAGTTCTCTTTGTTTCCAAGATATACACAATTGCCTTTTTTTGATAAATCTGGGGAACTCATTAAATATGTGCAAACTATGACATGGAGTGTTATACTCATCCAAAATTATTATTTTAGGCTTTAATAAGTTAATTACAAGCCCACATATATCATTTGACTGAATCATGTGATGTTCCTCATTTCAAAGGAGACAACAAAATATTTTTAAAAATTGCCTTAGGCCACAGACTTGTGTTCAGAGTCCTTGAGACGAAGGTTTTGAAAACAAAGGAATAACATAATCGAAAATTTGGCAGTCACTCCTTTTACATCATCAATGTGCATAATTAGCTAAGTTTTATTCAAAAATAATACTAGAATTGAGTAAAGACTTGCATAATGATTATGGTCAATCTTTGATGGATTTTGGTGGGAGTTGCAGCTATTTTCATGATTTCTAATGCCTATTAGAGTGATTAGGGCAAAGTTGTTTATAGGTCTCCGTAGACTTTCAAAGTAAAACAAAATGAAAACAGAGACAGTTGTATTAGTTCCTGTAGAAACTAAATAGCATAACATAAAGAGTTTCATGGCCTCAAAAAAACATGTTTACAATTTATTAGAAATTTCTCCAAGGACAAATGATGCAGATTATCATCCAATCGTTTTTTGGTGTGTGGTTATTTGTTGTTTATTTGAAGTGAAAAGAACATATGTTAGTTGTGTTAGTACAACTTATACAACCATTATAATGAATGAAGGATTGGATCGACAACATCATCATCAAGTTAGCAACATCTCACTGGTTATGGTTGCCAAAATTGAATGTGTTGTGATAGCCAAAGCTATCAGCTATATATCATATAGTGGGTAGGACATATATGACAGTTGAAAACAAGATGTCCAATCTATGCTCTAGTGGCCTTGAAAAGTGACGAATTTTAGTGTGTAAGTCAATGGGTTCGACACCTGAAACCGGAATATCGATGTAAACTACCACTTGCACTTTTTTTTCTTCTATTCTCTTCAATTGGGTTATGTTATATCAAGACTAACATTTGCCGATGAAGTCATGATTCTGAAATCAATGTAAATTGAAGTTAATGTCACCACTACAGGTGTTGAGGGACGACCATTACTATAACTCTGGCGACGTTGGCTCATCAATCAATAAGTATTACATTTACGAATTTGGCAGGTGACATATAGTTACCAATATAATGAACCCAAATAGTAAACACATTCCAAAATATTCACCCAATTACAGAATGCAAGTTCTTTTCTCACGGTGGCGTTTTTAACATGGGAACATCATAAGTTCAGGAGGTACCTTATGAACTGAAAATTTAATAGAAACATTGACATTTGGATTGTTTTATACACCGCCCTCTGCTCCGACCCTGTTCTTTCCCAATCCCCCCCCCCCTTGCCACAGGAAATGAACAATGCACCCTCTTGAAGACTTCCAACTTGACAGACTCTTCAATTGTTCTCACTTTTCAAAATATATTGTGTGAAGCCTCTTGGTTTAACGGTTAATTGATTATGTAGGCGGTTATAGAAACCCGAATTTTGGTAACCCTGCCCTTACCCCTGCCCCCACCCACTCGGACTAGTTTTTCTGCTGAATTCCGTCGCCACTATAGCTAAGTATTATAGTTTGAAATCAAGTCCATTTTCGCAGACGAGAGATGTCATATATACGATCCGAGCAACCAACATTTTAAGCGAATTAAAATTTTTGGCCGTTCTTTGGGTTACTCTGTTTTTCTCCAACACATTATTTTTACCAAAAAAACTGTTGTTAACGAGCCAAATTTTTCGTAAGTGACTTTGGGAGCTGTCATTGGTGACTTGTCTTTAGTTGCAAGTCTCTCTCTCCACCCACCCCCCCCCTCCACCTATCTCTCTTTCTCTCATCTCTCTCTAGTACCTCAAACCACTCGTTGATCATTGTTAAGTTCAGAGCCTTGACATATATAGTATAATGCTATAATTTTTTCAAATCGTGTGTAATTCGTTCATCGTACTATTGGAATAAGCCATAAAAGCAATACAAACAGTTGGTTACCAACCTGTGCGCAGGTGATGGTGTCGCACTCGGGGATCAACCATTGTCTTGATTGCGCCATTCTTTGTATTTCTTATTTCGATATGAATTATTTTATTAACCATTTATACGTGATCGTGTCACAGGATGATAGTCTTAACGCCACTATTTCACTTCCAGTGACATGGATACAACATCTATCCACGCGATAAGTTTGGGTCGAACAGGTGTAGTGGGAAGGATACCAATGGGAACAGCGTGGTTCCTTGGAGTGGATAACGGGAGTCGTAGGAGGCGACGTGTTGGAATTGACTGAAGACCCCATACGACCTCGTCAGTGTAAAAGTTGTAAACGATAATGCACAAGTTAGAGTAGACATGTATCGCGATTCGCGAATTGAGATATATATATATATATATATATATATATATATGGTAATATGTATGTATATAATATTTCATACCGACACACACGTCTTGTGGTTAGACAGGTGTTAGGATGTATTGACAGGACGTTGACTCGAGGGACACGTTAATAGCCTATACACTACTACAGGACAGAACTATTTTTAAAAGTTTCTTTGACGATAATTCATTCCACACGTCAGAAGTGGTTTCATTGTTTTACAGTGTAATAAACCGCCTTATTTTTATTGGCTGCTTTATTTTCCCTTGTTTTTCGTTTTCTCTGCAGACAGTATAATCTTTCATTAGAACGACCAGCTGGGTGTATTGTGTACTTATTGTACAATCTTTCTATACGAGTCCCTGCGGATCTAATTCGCACCTTCAAAAAAGATAATTGATTCGCTAAAAAACCCAAACGGAATGGAAAGGATGTTTTGTTCTTCCTGTAGTTGTGTTTCGATCATTCTCCTCGTTATAACAGAATCACGTATGGAGTGTTAGCTCATGGTTGACGCCGGTGCCTTCCAATCATAAGGTCCCCGGTTCGAGTCACTCCAAGATTAATGTATGTCGTCCAGTTACAGAGTTGTTGACAATTGAAAATTCATAATCATGAACGTTGAATATGAATCTAAGAAACTGACTTCGGTCAGCTTGCGGCTTTGATAAACCATTGATGCTTCTTCGCGAGTTTCATGCTTGCAGGAGGATCTAAAATACATACATACTTACATGGCAGACAATTGGAGGACTGCTCATAGGGACATAGTGTTTGTCTGGCTGTCATAGCTTTCAATTGTAAACTTATAATTTTACGAATGTAGGCTTTTCCTGCAGGGTACACGAACCTCGTATATTTTGAGACGTACATGTTCTTTCAGTATTCTATATTTTGTATATTAATATTTCATTCAATTTCAGAGGAAACTTAGAATTCCGCAGCCCTAACAATGTCCAGAGCAAGATGAGTTTATGGGTTGGCGAGAATGAGTATGCATGTAAGTAACTTACCTCCATTGAATGATGGAAGGTTGGGCGCATGCGCGGGCTAGATGCGGAAGTAGGATACAAATGTAATTTCCGCATATGTATACTTTATAAATATATCGTGGTGAGATGCTCTAAATCGTAATATCACAACATTATTTCAAACAACCAAATATGTTACACAACTTCACGGTCTTAATTTACGTCCTAACAATTTTAGTCATTAATTATGATTAACTTGTAACATCGTTTTGTAAACTGATGGATTTGGAAAGGGATTTACAACTATTTGAATGATTTCTAATGCCTATTAGAGTGATTAGGACAATGTTGTTTATAGGTATCCGTAGACCTTTAAATGTTCGTATTGCATGTTGCGTAAGTTGCAAGTTGGACTGTTACATGTACAGCTGTGGACAGATGAAAGGCCAGTGACTTTTTGAGATGAACTTCTAATTTTCTTATGTCCTTAACATGCTGTAAAAACCTCCCTTGATCTAAACCAGGGGTTCCCTAACTGGGGTGCACGAACCCCCAGGGGGTGCGTGAGTTCATCCCAGACGTTTCTGAAAGTCAAATCTAGAGGGGGTTCGTGTGGGGGGGGGGGATAAAGTCAGGGAACCCCTGCTCTAAACTGAAGGTTATAACCCTATACATATCATTCACAGACAGTATGGATGGTAAGATTTCACACGATCAAAGTTGAACGTGTCCCAAATGAGATATATTAGACATATGAGACATTTTCATCTTTGTCTTTTACCAACGATGGAATATGTTTGGCCACAGCAAAGCTATAGTATCATGAACTGTGCCATTTTTTTGCCAGATATATACAGAGGTTTGAAACCCGGCGAAGCAAGGACTTATCTTTATACATCATTAAGGATATAGGTAACGCGCATGTTATTTACCTAGCCGGCATGTGTTCTAAAATTATACATATAGGCTATGATATTTATTGGTTATGGGTATGAACTTGTGCTACGTGAATATACGGACTTTGAAAACTTCCAAAAAATCGCCAAATGTTAATAAGGGTCAAAACAAAACACTTGTTATATAGCTATTAAAGTTAATGCGAATGACCATTGGGCCCGCCAGTGATACCTTTCAGACAAGGATTTCTTTTCATAACCATAAGTATACCCCAAAGTAGTGCACCTTTTCGTCAGACCACTGACCCGATATGTGAGTCGACTTCAATGACCCCAGGGCATCAGCCTCCTTCTTTTTTTTTTTTTAACAAATCCTAGATTTTCCCCTGCCTATTATGGGACACTTTTATATGCGATACTTATGGTGCACAACAAAGCCACCAACTGTGTTACCTTGGCAACAAGTTTTCAGACTAAAAAAAAAGACAAATGCTTCAATAGGGTCACAAAACGGACGAATTTATTTGCTACAGTTATTGTCACTAATGCGCATGTCATTTACCTGTATAGTCCACGTTTAAATGTGGAACAGTTAATATACAAGCTAATGCGCATGTCACTTATCGATACAGTCCACCTATTACCTGTGGAAAGGTTCATAAAAGGTAATGCGCATGTCAATAGCCTATATAGCCTACATTTACCTGTGGAAAGATTTATAGAAGCTTATGCGCATGTCATTTACCTGTATAACCCGCTTTTACCCGTATAGAAAGATTTATAGCCAGGCTTCATGCATAACAGTAAAACTTGTTTACAAACCATCCTCAACCTACTCTAAACTGAACGTGAGGTCTCAGGTATAAGGTATAACGTAAATTCGTGATCCTTAATTCATTCATGGTTAGTATTGTTAAAACATAAACCGAGAGCACGTACTGACCACATGAGTGGTCGAGTAATCTGTAAAGAAGTCGAACACCTGGTGTTTACATTGTAGAACTCACCTGGTCGACACCACTCCACAGTTATCTGGAAATGTAGGTAATTGTTATGATGATGGGCAAGTCCACAAGTTTAACAAAGAATGACAAGCCAAAAGATCAAATTAACCAATAGGATTCCAGTATTTCAAGCTGTCTGCGCGGTTCGTAGCAAGAATAGGACGAAGAAGGAATTTCTTGCTAATTGGAGAATGTTAAGCGCGATAATTGATATTTTTCCGTTTTTGGATGAAGGAGAGATTTTATGTGGGATTTTTTATTCCACTATGCAACGTTTTTTTTTTTTTTTTATAAATAACTTACCAAGAAGGGAGATGAGGGGAGATATGACCACACTCTAGCGGTCAATTGGTCTGCACGTCCATGTGACAAAGTTCCAATCATGTGGAGGTTTCCAACCTATTAATAGTGCAGCTCCACAGACCTTGTGACAAGAAAACATAATAAGTATGTATACTTGGGGGGGGGGGGGGTGTAAAGGATATTTCAACTTAACAGACGGACGGACGGATAGACAGACAGACATGCGCATGATGAACTTGTTTCTGCTCTTTCTATTGACCATACAATGTAATATTCCCTTCAATGTCCGCAATATATATTTCATGTCCACCCCTGGTTTATATTTCAGCATAACCATATTTTTTTCTCCTGTAAAAAAAAAATATGGCTATAACAAATGCACGGGTTTGGTCGTTCTGGTACCTAGCTGCCGTAAGGCTATATACCAAATATTACGTAAACACGTGATTGCTGATAACCACGTAAGTGGGTCGGTCATCAAAATAAAATAAAATAAATTTCTTGATTTTTTGAAACTTAAAACCAGCTTCAGCTAATGAAATCTATTTTCACTAGATTATAGGCAAAGAAAAACCTATTTAATTTTTGGATTCAGAGCAAAAAGGCTGCTTTGATGTGAAAGAATGTAAAATGTTCCGACGTCGACGAAAACTTTCGTCGGAAACGATTCATTACGTCCTATTACATGCGGTACGCAATGTCTATAATATTTCCGGGAAAACAAATCTTTTTCTGCTAGTGAAGTGTTTTGATTGGTGAGTGGATCATATAATTTTCAGTGGGAGAAATGCACAGGAATTGATTACCTATAATTTTGATCAACCGCATTTTTTAAAATGATTATTCATGCTATGCCCTTTATTATATTCACTGTCCTGTCATTGTAATTGTTTAGCTGGTTTTCAATATGTTTATAGTGTGGGTGCATGTACAAGCTACCGATCGACGATTGATGCCATTTAGTCGAAACTTGAACACTTTGAGATCCAGGTAGGGGCCCGGTTACACTTTTGGACCCCAACCGGACACGCTTTCTAAACTCTTCATTTTCTTTAAGTATGTTATGAGATGAGGATTCAATCATCTTTATTCCAGATTTTTCGGACCCCTAAGTAACCTCGGGCCCGGGCTGACAAAATATGATTCATTATCTGATATTTTTCTGGTCCCCGTAATAAATTCCCGGGCCCCGGCTGCATTCATTCATTCATTCATCATTCATTCATGCATTACTTCATGCATTCATTTATTCATCAGTCCATCCATCTATTCATTTATCTATTCATTCATTCATGCATTCATTCTTGCATTCATTCATTCATGCATGCATGCATGCTTGCATGCATTCATGCATTCATCCATCAAGTATTCTTCCATCCATTGATTGATTGATTGATTCATCCATTCATCCGTCCATTTATCCATCCATCGATACATTCATTCATTCAATCATTTTATATATACAAAAATGCGTTAAAGAATGTTTGACGACCGGAAATATATAGGTGATGTCTGCTTTTGAATATAGAGTAAAACTGAGGTCACCAGTGTGAGACTCTTATGAATGTTAGCGCAAACATGTGATTATTAAATTTATTAGTCGTTATATCATCGCCATCGTTGCCAGTATCGCCGCGGTTCCCACCGCAAACCCTGCGGCTCTAAAGGGGAACCATTTGTGGTAAATCTTTCAGGAATATGACAATTAATTCATTTCCTTTTCAAACTAAAGTATAAATTCGTTTTAAGAAATGTCATTGCAAAATAACTATTGATTCAAAATATAAAATACAGATTATGTACGTGTCATGTTTCCAGTTGTCTTTTTACCGTCAATGATGCGAGCGAGACTTAAATCAGTAGCGTAGAAATAAGCAACAGCCCCCCCCCCCCGTGGGGTAGCAACAGAAATGGGCCTCCGAATGAAGGAGAGTCCACAATATTAAAACTCTGCTCACCCAAGACCAATCATGGCATTGGCTTGGGTGAGCAAAGTTTTGATAGTTTTGCACCTGTAGAGACGCCAGGATGGTGCCAATCTCATGCCATAAGGACTACAAGCGGAACGGCGGCCGGTGAATGGGTCGTTATAATTAAAAACAAAAATTCGTTCATTTCTTACCAGACTTCTCTTGGGCGCCGGCCGCGGGAGACCTTCCCACCCGCACCAGTCAATAGTTACGTCGCAGCTAACAGTACACCTTGTGTTAATTAATAATTATTATCCTGTAATTAAAGCGTGCCACAAATTTTGGCAAAGGTTTTAAGCTGGTGAGTTTCCAAGTCTTCATAAAGACATGACTAGCCTCCAACACTTTATGTTATTTCAACTGTTTTATTGATATTGCATAGTGCATCTTTTTGGTATCAATGCTTTAGTTTTTAGTGAATTAGAGTTCATTGGTTCTAATATCCCAGTAACTTTCCTAACGTTCCTAAATGCATGAGAGTAAGATTCATTTTAGCAGTTCCCAATTACAGAAATACAAAGGGCTCCTTGTTTTTTTTGTTTTGTTTTTTTGGAGGGGGTTGAGGGGGGGGGTAATGCTTTGTACTTAAAAAATATTCCCATTTTGTTATGTAAAACGTATCCTTTTGTTGACAACATAAATCATATTATAATCAAAAAGTGCCATGTTTGTTCCAACATTAAGACAAAAATTAAAGCTTATTCAATTACAGAACGCTCTTTTGTTGAAAACAAAAGAGCAAACTGACACATTAAAATACTGGTATCTGCATTTGGTACACTAAATAGGCAGAGGAATGGAACGTTTTGTGGTTATTTTGTGATTCACAAATCACACGTCCCACTAGCCTTCAAAGTTTGCCTACCACCCCCCCTCCCCACCCTGCCGAAGATCGAACTTTCTGGCCGCCGGCCCTCATTGCTGCATGTTGAATTCATGTTATTCATCGGCACCCCATAGTTGTGTTTTTCAGCACTTTACGACGGGTACACCCGAAGAGACAAATTATAAACTGTTTGGTATTCTGTAGCCCTTTTAATTACCTTTTATGCATGGATATATAGGTCGTAATAGAAATCGTGATAGAAGCAATGAGTCTGGGTGTGTAGTGTGTTGGGGTGGGGGGGGGGTCGAACACTTACGAGGAAACGCTCTTTTCTTAGCCAAAATGTTATTCCTTCAACAACTCAATCATTAATGTACCGTAATTCTGACGATACGTCTAATATGCTAGCTCATTGAAGAAAAAATTCGTACTTCCCAACTATATGTCAATGCATGAATATATAGGTTGTAATAGAAATCGTGATAGAAGCAATGAGTCTGGGTGTGTGGGGGGGGGGGAGTGAAGACTTATGAGGAAACGCTCATTTCTTGGGCAAAACTGTATTCCTTCAACAACTCATTCATTACTGCACCATACTTATACGATACGTCCAATATGATAGCTCATTGAAGAAGGAAAATCGTTCTTAAACTATTTGTCAACCCGACTTGGAAAACATTTCTCACTTTTTTTTTCTTTTTTTTTTCATGTTTTTTTTTTGTCTGATATGTTCGCAAGATTTAATTTTCTTCACCTTGGCATAGGCTCAAAATTGATTCGAATTCACATTTCTTGTTGGGAGTTATCCGTATTCCCTTAGTATAATTTGTATCGTAAAGGTATTTCATGTTCATATGGAGTTTTATTCATATTTATAGCCTATTACTTGACTTAACCAGAAAGGTGATTAGTTTGGCGTATAGTATACTTACTTCCCAAGCCTCCCAATACCACTATCTAAAATCAAACCGCTCGACGGGATTGGCCCACATCTGATATAGTTGAGACTCTATTAAGTTTGAATATTCATATATATTCTGATCACGTGATATTTTCACCAGACTTCTCGTCGCCAACACCTGCGAGAGGACTTGTCAGTCAGAGACAAACCATGCGCTCAAAACATTTTGAAAAGCACTCTTGTTTTGTCTACTTTAGTGGAAACAATAACCTCACCCCCTGTAGAAATAATCTCACTTGAATAGGAGAGACCCATTACGCCTCGAGCACACCTGGAAAATAAGCTCGGGGATAATAAGGCATTCTATAGGATTAAATAACTTTAAACGTTTTGCCAATAGTCATTAAGGAAAGTTTTCAGATAATATTGCTAGATATATCAGGTGAGAAGGTTAGTCTGGGAACCTCCCTCGAAAAAAAACCAAAGAAAGAAAGAGACGCGATTCAGAAGAACTTGAAGATACGCATGCAAGGTTAGATTTTCGCTTTCAAAGAAAGGAAAGTCCTGTACTGAGCATAAGAGGGTTGCTTTCTTGTTATTTTCCATCATTTTGTGTCACTGGAAGAGAGAGAGAGAAAGGTGGAGTCAGAGACAGACAGACTGATTATATTTTCATAGTATACTTCAAATATAGTTATAGGGGTAGCACATCCCTGTTTCAAACATTTACCATACTATAACTGCAGTATAGCGAATAGACATATATCTAAAGCTACATCTAAATAGAAACCCTAAGTAGACTCACTTTTTTTTTCATCTCTGTGTCTCTCTTGATTTCGTTCTAATGCATGCTGTTATAGATACAGTTGTTGTGTTTTCTCGCCCGTCAAATTACTTGTAAATTGGCAGTAACTCCCCCGTTCATCTTTGATTTCTTCTGTTATATACCCAGGAGTAAAACCACCTGTCAAACACGAATAACACATTCATTTTGACTGTATGACCCTGTCAATTGTGTGCAGAAAACAAGAAAAGTAAAAAAAATAGCAACGGGCTTGATATGCGTTTTGCAGCTTCAACCATTCGCGAAGCTCCAAACCAAGTCTCGGAATCTATCATCGTCGGCCGTCCCAAAATCGAGACCCGAAAGAAGACAATAGCGCGGCTCTTTCGTTAGGTTTCTCACAGGACTTCAAATAAATAACAATCAAACGGAGGCGGTTATAATAATGGCAACGGTTGTTGTCTTATTTCCGTCAGTGATTTTCGCTGCGATCTTAATCTGTTCGCCGCTTCATTTGGAAGCGTTGCCAACGAATTCTGACGAGAACTCGGACGGCGTCTTTTTAAACAGTGTTGTTAACCCGTCAGAGCACCACCATGCGGGTAGAATAAGTTCTTCCGAGGGTGCGGCCACATGGACCGGACCATCGCCGTCGAGTCCAAGCTTGATCGATGCTAATACGTTGGATCGATTCTCTCAAATTTTCGGTATCAGATATCAGAACCGCTCGGGAACCAAGAGGAAAAATGCGCAGATTAAGAAAGACGGTACGCCGAAATTTATGCTTGATTTGTACACAGGAGTCGCGAACTCGACTAATGGTGAGACATATGGTGTCACGCCGTATGACGCAACAACGATTCGATCTCTTATGGTGGTCAGGAAAGGTAGGTCATCAACAAATTTTTTTATATTTCAGCGAATTTGAGGGAAAGAAGGATTGGACAAGTTGTTAGGGAAAAGATTCAAGTTTTACGGTAGTTTTTTTTTTGTCTTTGGTAAAGTTACATAAGAATAAATTGATTATCATTAAGAACATGTGAACTGGAAACAAATTTCTAACAGCAAAGCATTTTTTTCTATTTTACCCATGGGGGAAGGGGAGGGGTGGATTAGACAACGCTTGCTACAACACATATGAATCCACATCACGTATGCATCTACTGAAGTTATAGGCTGTATGTCGATTTCTTGTGGCAGTTATCTTCTGTATAGTGGGATGTCCAGTCCTGAAGTTATATACACTGTTATGTTTTCTGCCGGATTATTTTCTTTGAATGCATATAAAATCATATTTTTTGCGTTATATATTTTTTATTAATATGCCTAAAATTAATAAGGA
Organism: Apostichopus japonicus; assembly: GCF_037975245.1. Classification (NCBI taxonomy): domain Eukaryota; kingdom Metazoa; phylum Echinodermata; class Holothuroidea; order Aspidochirotida; family Stichopodidae; genus Apostichopus; species Apostichopus japonicus. The sequence goes on along the minus strand of NC_092566.1, from coordinate 9,357,701 downwards.
GTCTTTTTGATTACGACCATTGTTTGGCTGCTCATCAATTAGTCACTTATCAACCTGGTTTAAAATTAAAAATTGGCCTAAATGTGTGTAAAAATGGAGGCTCAAAAAGGCTCCACCTCATGTTTGATTTAACGTAACGGAGGATAATACCAAGACCATCGTGCCAAAATTAGCAGCTATTATAAAAGCTTCAAAACCGTGTGATAGGTATCACACGCAATTTCTTTTGAAAATATGCGGGATGCTGATAATATATATATATATATATATTTATGACATTGTAATGCGTTGGAATATCAAGAACAGCCTCCACCGGGATTCGAACCCGGGCCTCCCGCTGTATACGCGGACACCTTAACCACTAGGCTATGGACGCTGATTGTATGTCCAGAGGTTCGAAACCGGTAAGGAAGATCGTAATTCCACTGTAGGCGTTTGTCACCTGTATCGAACAATACTAGTTCTGTTTTGGTGACATATTTGCCTTACTCTATTTGACTCTATTTGCCTATATTTGACTCTATTTGCCTATATAAAGACACACATATTATATACAAATATATATATATATATATATATTTCATTTGCCTTTGTCGTTTACCTCCATTGCATTAACATAAAGTCTGTTCAAAGTATCTCTTTCGAGATCCGGCTTTAGGAATCACAAATGATTTCGAGTTGGTTAGCATCATGTTTGATCTCTAGAGTAAGGCAAAATATGTCACCAAAAACAGAACTAGTATTGTTCGATACAGGTGACAAACGCCTACAGTGGAATTACGACCTTCCTTACCGGTTTCGAACCTCTGGACATACAATCAGCGTCCATAGCCTAGTGGTTAGGGTGTCCGCGTACAGAGCGGAAGGCCCGTGGTTCGAATCCCGGTGGAGGCTGAGAGTTTTTTCACTGTTCTTGATTTTCCAACTCATTACGATTTTCATTTATATATATATATATATATATATATACATATATTTACACACATATATATGTGTGTGTATGGTCGATATAAATATATATATATATATATATATATTATATATATTGACATATTGACATCGTACTACCTATGGTAAACGTTTTAATGTCAATTGTCATCTTTACTTCAAATCTTAAGGTTCACACTGTGAACTATATATTCACATGGGATTGCGAGCCCGTCACCAGATCGTTATGAATAATTGCCCGTATGGACGCTCGCAGAATTGTGATTACGAGCTAGGGAATAGTCAAAGTTATTGGTTGTCTGGTCTTTACGTTTGACTTTAGGTTTTATATACCGTAGGCTAAAAACGGTACTCCGTGTGTTTCGGGTTACAAGGCCTGTAGCGACCACCACTGTTCTGCATTATGCATGTAAATTGATGCAACGCAATGCATTTTGGGGGCATGTTGTCCAAAGGGAGCTCGCGACAGCTTCAAAAGGTCAAGGTAAAGATACATATGGGGTGAACTTCGGGATATTTCAAGAACAGTTTTACACAAAGTTAACTTAGATTAACCTCTCGCAATCCAGACTCCCTTGGGTTGGAATTTGTAAGATCTTTCAACCCCGAAAAGAACATTTCAAGCCAGACGAAAATTCCGAGTTCCGAATATATTGCAACGTATGATTTCTCGAACGTATTAAATTCACGGAAGTGGCAAAGTTTTATACCAGGTGCTACTCTCCTTCTTTTTCCGCTAGTTTTGACCCCAAACAATCTTCTTCGATATTAGCGTATAGGTTGATTGCGCGCGCGTGATCAAGATCACGCTTTGCCAGGCTGTGTGTCAAAGCGATTGTATTCATGTCTCATCCGGCAATCCACAAGGAACACTTTGCAACGTTCGACAAACTTAATAACGAGAGCCATATTCCCTGTTAATAAAGAATTTTGGAATATAACTGAATATATAGTATGTTTTTTTTTTTTTTCATCTCTTTGAAAACAATAAGTCCCCACTAAGTCACATCAGTTGTATTGTATTTGATGTTAAATAGCTCTTAACTTCCACCAACAGCAAAAATGCAAACTTGTGCCATTTTACTCTGGCAAATGGCCAACTCCACTGGTATTTTAGTTAGTAAATAGCCAGAAATTCGAGGTCCCGCAACCTCGTAGTATGTAAGAAATATTTAGTTTCTTGTCAGTCTCAGCTATGTTTTTCAATGTAGCGATGTGGTCATAGAACGGCTAATATTATCAAATTTAAGCTTCCTTTCTGGGTCCAACTTATCGACAATAAAACCCCATTCACATCTTGGGTCGATCATTTGCTTGACTTTATAGTTATGTCTCATGTCACATGACAGACTAAGACAGGTTCAGCCAGTTTTTCAAAGTTTGAATTTTTTTTGATTGCTTCTTGCATTCTCTTCGTATATTATATATGAAAGGTATCAGGACAAATTCATCAGTTTATTTGTTATTTATTTACTCATGGTATCAATAGTTCATCTATTTGGGGAAATCATCTTATAGATGACTGCCTTAGTTCGATGGATTTCAGTTTCAAGTTGTTTCGAGTCCAATAATAAAAAAAGATAAAATTGGCGACCAACGCAAAACAAAAGCTGCTTTCAAATTGAGTGACTATAGACAACATATTGGTATATATATAGTAAGGGGTACAAGTGGAAAACCCTTAGTTATGAGCAGATGCGTCAGCGCAGACATTTGGATGTAGGTGGGCGGGAGGGGTGTGGGGGTAGCATGGCTGGCAAAATGAGAACAACATTTGGGATGCGGGTATAATGTAAGCTGCCGTCAGGGGCGCAGACTGGGTTCCACGTGGGTCAGCCGGAAGTTTTGCGGTTTTTAACCAGGTTTCCAGAATTTTTTCTGCTTCAGATCAGCAATATTTTGGAGGTAGAAGTAAGTAACTTAGATGTTAAAGATTAGTTTTCTGGTTTATTTCCTTCTTTCAATGTTAGAAATGGTAAATTTAATTTTATTGGCTATAAATGAGGACGAGTTTAGGGGAACAAGGCGAGTACTAAATGAAGCAATTCAAAATGCACCCGAGTACTCCAAGTGTTTAAGTGTTTCCAGCATATACTATATGCTGACGGTTAATTGCTCCCTAAATTAGTAAAGTATGGCTAGTCGTATACCCGTAATACTGCAATTGGTGTTCCAAGATGTTGAAGGCGTATTTAGACTATACATTAGCTGTATTATCAACCTCTCAACGAAAGGTTGTACGAATAAATAACCCTTTTCTTTGAGGGGGGGGGGGAGGGCCGGGCTGGGTGAGGGGTGTACGCCAGTAGCAGTGACTGAATGTAAAACATCCTTTAAAAAATCCTATCGTTTAAGAAATTGATATTAAAGAATATTATCAAAGTTCATAGTTTTAACTCTGCCTTCAATCCCTATAGCTCCATGTCAGTGTGTGAAGTCAAAAATTGAAGTCGTAAGTATTTGAATGGTTTCAAGTCGAGAGCTTATAAATTGCATTTTCAGTATTTTTTGGAATAAAGTTAACTAAAACTAAAATCTGATATATCATATAATTTAGTAATGTACAAAAGTCGTACCTATCGTCAACCTCTACAATATTACACTATAAAATTTACTTTTTACGAAGCACTGCTGAACGTATTATAGTATAATAATGATTCAGATCGTGTCTCGAAAAGTTGGGGGTTCGTGGGGGTATCAAGTTAGGGAAACCCTGGGTTAGGGTGTCCGCATATAAAGCGGGAGGCCCGGGTTCGAATCCCTGTGGGAGGCTGGAAAGTTTTTCACTGTTTATTATGATATATATATATATGTATATATATATACTACTTAGGTAACTATAACTCTTCTACCTTCAAGTTTGAATGTGAGTAAAAAGGTCGTCTGTCTGTCTATTATATCATCCCTACAATAATGTGTGGTTTCAGTAAACTAGGAAACAGCACGTAGACTTCCCATAGCAAGCCATAAACGTCGACCCCAATAATGAAATAAACGTGCTTTTCGACGGATTTCTGCTTAAGATACCATCATTTTATATCATATTCACTTTGATGATTAGATTTGCATTCGAGCAAATCGCACGAACTAAAGATGAGAGAAATCATAATCCGAAGAGAGATAAAAAAAAAATAAAAAAATTATAAAAGAAAAATAAAGAGAACGTAAACAAGAAGAATAAGGAAGAATCATTTTGAAAAATCAAAACAAAATGCGGTCAGCTATATAATTTTCAACCTACAATGTAGTGTCTTATAGGTGATTGCCACCGCGAAAATCATTCCATCATCATGGGGTAATGAACCGTGCAGAATAGGGTCGAGATGGTGAGGGTTCGTTCGTTTTGGCTTCGAAGAGAGCTTTGACATAAATTCCAGCGTTGGGTGACTTTTCACGTGTTCGACGCAATCAGTTGAAAAAGGAATCACGTTTTACAGTTAATAGTGGTATTAGGTCAGGGGGAGGAGGGAGGAGGGGGGGGGGGTGTGTATCAAACAAGCTGTGATATATCAACCACAGGGGAATGACGTGCAAAAGTCCGACGAAACGAAGTAACCCTCGCCTACCCTCATTTATCTTTGTTCTGTACCGCGTGAATTGTCCTTGGAAATGAAGTGTCGCCCACATCGAAGGAGGTGGGGATGGTGTTAAGGGGGGAGGGGCGAGGTACCTAGTAATCTTCAAATCCATGATTTTCACGTGGGTATGGTTCCCTTCCCATTCTCAACTCTGTGTACGGGGTCCCTGAAATGCGCTCTTCGGTATTAACTAAAATAGAACCAGTGTTTGGGGAATGATCTATTTGGCATAGTATAGACAAGTATATAAGGAGTGATAAGAAATTTATGATTTTCCAGTAAAATATGTCCATCGGTATTATCGTTTTAATATAGCCTGATCGACGTATATAAATATCCTTCTTTTAATTTGTCTATTCTGCCTATTAATTTCAACATATGATTAAGATGCTTTAGATAATACTCATCAACCTTGTTGGTTGACGTGACTAAATCAATATGGACGGGATACACGTATAATAAGCCACACATGTAACGCTAATCAGTTTTTCAAATGACAGGCTTTTTCGACGGAAAACTGGGAGTCACCATTTTAGAAGCAAATCATCGTTATAATAATAACTGATGCGATTTCGATTATTCTTATATCTGAATGGGAGGCTTGGCTCCAGACTGCTTCAGCAATCACGCGTTACGTGATGCCAAAACTTAAAAGTTCTTAAAGTGACCGTCCTGTTGGATCCTTCGGGAGGCGCTTATAATAGTGCGGTCGTTGTGTTTCACGCGTATAGATGCACTGCGGTAGATTGGGGTGGGGACTGGTAGGGCCGAATACGATGAGCAACCGGTGGGATGGGGCCGTGGGTGACAGGTGCTGGGGAGGGGAGGGGTGGGCTGATATTGTTATGGATGGATCATGTTTTTCCCAATCGGGAAATTCTTTAGTCATACTTTAGAACCTCCATTGAATTTGAGCAGTTATACAAAATGCAAATACCAGTTTTGTTTTGTTTAATGTATGCACACGTTTATACCAATTAGAGGACTATATAGTGTGATCATTTTTCATCAAAGAGTAATGACATGTAAATAAAAGGTTTTAGACGTAGTATCTTTACCTGGAAGTACATACTTTTACCGTCAAGAGAATAACAAACAAAAACTTATTTATCCTACTTCTTACCACCTGTTTGCCCTCCCCTTACCTCCTTTTTGCCTTCTCATTACCGCCGGTCTTCTTGCCCTCTCCGCACCGCATCCATTTCGTTGCCATCCCATTACAACCTCTCCATACCTCCTCTTCCTGATCCCTTCCTTTCATACGGTTCGTACCCTCCACTCCCTTTGACCCCCTTCTCCTATACCTCCGCCTTCCTTCACTCTCTCTCTCTCTCTTACGTCATCTCCCCCCCCCCCATCCTCTCCTTACCTCCTCCTTGCCCTCTATTTCTTACCCTTTCCTTGCCACCCCTCTCCTTACCCCCACTTCCCCTCTCACAATTTCGCGACTTATCTGAAACCGTTGACTAGATACGGGGGATACTGTGATCCATCATTTGAATTACATCACCGATATTTTCTTGAAGAGTTGACTAGGGTAACTCAGCGAGACAGTTGGACGTTTGGGAGAACGTTTGGGCGACACGATGTTTATTTTGACGATGATTTAAAAAAAAAGCGTTTGAGGGATAGAGATTAGACAAACTAAAGAAACATCTTTGCTGTATTTACATGAAAGTTCAGTATGTCATCGTATGTGTTTGTCTACCCATACTTTACAAGAAGTTTGGGACTTTTTTTATAACCTTACTGAGGATTATAAATAGATCAAACATGGAGTTTATCTGGATCAATTAATCACTTTGACGGTGGTGGGGCGAAGTTGGGGTGGGCGGAGAGGGGGGGGGGGGCAACTTTTACTGCAAATAGTGTGGGTATGCAACTGTATGGAATGCAACTGTATACCTAGTGTAGAACAAAAGCTGATGTGGAATGTTCTTTAAATTATTATTTTATTTTTATTTTTGCTAGTTAAAAAAGTATTCCTTATCATTTTAAACAGGAGGCCGTAGTGACCGGAATATCCTTCATTTCGAGGTGGACACAATTCCTTCAACCGAGCGGTTATTGAGGGCTGAACTGCACTTATTCAGACTGATCTCCAAATTAAAAGGAACAGCCAGACCCAAATATTACCAGGTTTGTCTTCCCTCCGGCATATATTATAAGAATAACACAGCTGTGTTTATATGTTACGCAATTACTTGGATTTACAAATAATTCACGACAGTCATCATCCCCTCCCCCTCCCCCTCCCCCACCCCCTCCCCCACACCTATTGTATTGTACCTTTTGAACTGAAGAAAATGAAGTCACATTATACCATCAGTAAGCATCAACGTGGAATTTGGTGGTGTATTTAAGACGGCGCGTAATCTACGTGGCACGACCTAAAAGGTGGGGGGGGGGTGTCGCGGGATTTTGTTTTTCTTCCAGACGTCGGAAAATTGATTTATTTAGTTTCGGAGCTTGCTCTCGGGGATCGACTGATTTATATTTAATAATCAATTCCATAGTCCGAGCTAGCTTTCATACTTTCTAAGCGTCGATTCTGAAGGGTGGGGGGGGGGTGGGCGGTAGTTCGCGGCTCAGTCCTCACGGAAGATCCTGTGTCGTGGACCTGAAAGTTTGCGGCCCGTTAGTGTATTGGATGAGAGGGACCCCCCCCCCCATCCCTCTTCCTATTTGAAAGTTGGGAAGCCCATCCTTGAAATCTGTGGTTTGCTGGATTCTTCTATAATGTATCTTATGAATCAATCAAAAAAGAAGTGTTTCGGACCATCAAATAATCAATTGTTTAGCTATATAGCCTATCTCATTATAGTGTTAAAGTATATGGAATATCCTAACAAAGGACGTACTAGACTGCCAATTTAAGCTATTTAATCGCCTGTGGAACAACCAAAAATGTCGTTTCTTTCTTTTATTAGGGAAGGGCCCTGAATCCCGTCGGCTTTCTATCATCCGCCCCCCCCCCCCCACACACACACTTTTTTGGAAGCTCCCTTATCGTCTTAATCATGTATTATCGTGACAATTCAATATATATAATTTTATTATTATTTTATTTAGGTTGGAATCTACCAACGAACAGACAGGGGGAAATCAAAGTTGGTGGACCAAAGGCGAGTGCGATCGCGAGGAACTGGCCGAGAAATTTTCGAAGTTGACTCAAGTAAGTATATCCTAATTGCTCGTTTTGTGTATGCTTCCCTGCATAAAATGCGCTAAAAAGAGGAATAAGTAGGTTATTTTTGAGTATACAAACGCGCGCATTGTTGTGTTCGCTCGATAAATTTAGTTATACGTTGCAAAGCAAAGATCTGTATTCCGCAGGACAACACCCTTTATTGTCGATTTATTGCTATTTCAATAAATGACTCCGGCTGGGAGTTGATTTGGCTGTCAGTGACTGCCAAGTTGGACTAATTAAACGTGCTTATTGGGTTAATATTGTCGTTCGCATAGTTTAATAGTTCCTTAAGTCCATGTGTTAAATGAACAAAAACATGATTACGAAACTACTAAAAAGCAACCGCCGTTTGTATACATAAGAAGGTGATCATGCTCACAACCAGGCGCGTCGAGTTCCAGATCGAGTATTGGAAAACTTATGCCACCCTCAGTTTTTGAAGTTTTCATTACTTCATAAAGTATAGCCTACACATTATTCGTTAACGCATATTTCCGGGCCCCAAGCCCCTAATTGAACCGGGCGCGGGGTCTGTAGTATACATGTGACTCCTTCTATGGTCAGGCCTGCTCCCTCCCATGCATCCGTACCTCTCCTCACCCGGCACTCCAACCCCTTTCCTCGGAATACATAGCCTGAAAACCACACAAATGTAAGCTGCTTGAAGTTAATGGGGTGGTGGTGGGGTTGGTTCTCAATATTCCATTTGTGATCGAAAACCATATTTTCCTTTCATTTCACAGCTTTACACGAGTGGCTGACCGACAGTTCATCTAACCTGGGATTATATATCAATGTAACATACCTTACAGGAGAACCTGCACCCGATGGAGCCATTCGATATTCGTTAAGAAATGTTGACCGGAAACCAACGTTGGTCATCTTCACGAGAGAAGAGACGGACCAAGACAACTCTTTGGGTATGTCACATAACCTCTTTTTTTCTCAGAGTTTAAGAATGGGGCAGATAAACTCTTCAAAGGTGGGTATAGCCCCCCCCCTCCCCCAAACACACACACACCACACCATCCCACCTCTTCCCTCGGAGTTCTTGAAGCACTAAACATCATTATATACACCTTTTTTTCAGTGGCGGAGCTAGGGGTATTGGTCAGAGGGGGCGAGAATGGTCTGTAGGGGCGCTTTCGACACTATCTAAGTAAAGCGCCACCACAGGTTGGCGCGGAGCGTACAGAAATTTTTCGAGTCAAAATACTCCTTAGATCGCCGGAAATGACCCTTTCCGGGCCTTGCTAATTTGCAGATAAACGAAGAATAAATAGGTGTCATCGCCATTTGTGACAACTCTGAAGTTTATATGGGTGTTGAAAGTGCATGCGCTTCATCACAAGACCGCGCCGTTAGAGCATTTTGTCAGAAAATTACACCAACAATATGTGACAAATGTCAATAAGTAGATGAGAGCGAATAAGTAAAATGTGGTAAAAAGCTGAAAAGGGCGTCAGCAGTCCATTTGAGTCCGTCAGGGGGGGGGGGGCATTCGCCCCCCTGACTATATGGACGCTCCGCCACTGCCGTTTTTTACTTTTAATTAAGTTAGCCAAGGTAATCATAGAAAAATAACTATGACCTAATCGAGAAATGGAGGTGTTCATCATCGACCATCAGCAGTCAATACTTTACATGACGGTATACATTGGTTATGATTATAACAAAGGAAAAGTACATGAGAGGTACCTGTATAGTGTATACCAAAAAAATAAATTTATTGTATTTCACACCCTTCATAAAATTTGAATGTAGGTAGCGTTCCTGCTATGATTCAAAATGTTCTAATGACTTTACATGCAGTATGTCTGCATTTTTCGGAATTAAAAACATTTTTGATTGTCATTTACCTGGGAGCGTTTTTTTCTGTTGAATGAGTTGATGAAATAAATTATATATTGTATATTACTTTAGACGGCCCATTCGTCGGCCCATTCCATTCGTCGGCCCATTTGTCGGCCCATGCAAACATTCGAGATGTCGTAAAATACTGTCGTTACTGTCTAATTTCGGAATCATATTTTTTCTGCATTTGATATATACACAATTTTTCCAACGTATATATGTACGGTTTGAAATCATGTTCACTTTTATTTTGGTACAAACAGTTTTTAAACTTCAGATGTTGTTATCTCGAAAATGACACGATGGAAATTATTGCAAATTTCATCAGGAGTTGTTTTTTTTTTCATTTTCACCAGTCAAAAATGAAGTATTCCCTTAGGATTATCCCTTTAGACAAAATTTAGAGCATTACTTACAGTTCTTTCTGTTGTGTTTCAAACAGGCGGTTTTTCCGACGAGAGGGAGGGCGACCTTCCACAATTCATTGCGGATGCCAACGTTCCATTCAACCAAGTAGATACCCCATCGTCACCCACGTCTGAAGGAACAGGGCGACCCGCTCGTCGTGACAAAAGGGAAATAAAGGCCCCATACGTAACTTCGGGTGACCTTTGTCGAGTGGAGAGAATGTTTGTAGACTTCGAGAGGCTTGGCTGGTCACATCGGATATTAGCACCGGAGGGCTTCAACGCCAACCAGTGTACAGGCACTTGTCCATTCCCCGCCAACATTGATACTCCTTATTCGACTCACGCGCTTATTACAAGTTTCATGGCGATCGAATCCCCACAGACAGTCCAAAGCGCTTGTTGCGTGCCGCACGAGCTCAGTCATATAGCTATTCTATATATTGACGAATCCAACAACATCATTTTACAACACGTTAAGAACGCTATTGCTGTGAAATGTGGTTGTCACTGAACCCCCAAAACAGAAAGAAAACAAGGAACGAAAATAGGGGAAAAAACAGAGAAAAAAAGAAAGAAAAAAGAGTTATACTTGCACATTGCTCGATGTGGCCGTCGTATGAGATACTATGAGATGCTATGCACGTTACTGAAAAATTACCTTTCACATATGTATGGCCATGCTATATCATGCATAATCGCTAGTAATACATAAATAACATCATTTCACTTCGGGGAGTTAGAAAGAGAGAGAGAGAGAGGTGGAGAGAGAAGTAGAAAAAAAGAACTTAAAAAACAAATAAAATATATATGTATTAACATTATATGTTTATGTTAATAAAAAGACGCTTAATACATTAATAGCTAAATGTAAATTTATTTCCATTTCTAAAGGAAGATTTCAAGCTTCGCAAAAGCAATTCTTTATAGGACAGTCTTACGATTTTACTATGAACAACTGTATTATATAATAATAATAATAGAGATTAAGTGTTTTTTTTTTCTTAATTGTGACAAACAGACAATAATTGTACTCCAAATGAAACCAACGTGTAATCAAATCATCATCATTTCCACTTGGCATTAATATAATATTCCCTTGGCATGCATAGATACGAGGAATTGTATTTTTCGAAATTGGGGTACAAACTGAATGATAACGTAATGATGACGTTATGGGAAAAGGGATTTTTTTTTTTTACTTTTGTTTTTTTACTTTTTTTTTAATTCTCATAACTGAGGGAGACCTCAGCGAGATTAAATATACATTTTTATATATGTATATATATATATATATTGTTAATTTCCGAGCTAATACATTTTGGAAGCGATATTTTCAGTTGTGCTGTGACTTCTTCATTTTATTCGCCGTTTTATTCTGAACAACCATTGTAGGTTATATTCACACACATTTCTCAACCTCAAACTAACTAAGAAATCCATGTGGTTATACATGAACTTAAGTGTAACACCGTAACAAGTAACGAACTCTGAGCCATATATACATTATGACTGTTTTGCAGGATCAATTAAAAGGGAGGTGCCCGGGCGGCGAACATTTTTTCCCAAACTGAACTGACACTGAAATTATATCCTCGATTCTGTTTGGCTTTCAGCGAGCACGTGATATACTTTAGTATTCAACATGGATCCCTCCATACTCTGTCGATATCAGTTTGATCAACACGAACATATTCAAGATATTCACATTAGCAACTTTCCAAAACTTTTGGTAGGTATATATGAACGAACGTTTACAGTGTTCTTAACAAAATGAAGCAACTATTCCCAACTACTGCGCCCATTATAGGCAGTCCTCGATCGTTTGTTTAGTCGCTTGACTCCGCTCTACACAACACATGTACTGTGTATAGTATACAACACAATAAAACACAGTGCATTTGTAATTGTATACATGTATGTACATATGAAGTACGAGGTGTTTGTGTACATTCGGAGTTGCGATACTTTTAGTTTTATAATCATAAATTCAAAATGTATTCGGTCAATGAATCATGATAGGCCTAGTCGAAAATGCAGTGGCCATGAAGACGGCGAGCGAGTGTGTGCCAGCCAGTGAGTGTACCAAAAAAAAAAAGCATTTGTCGATATGTCTGTGTCCTTAGACTTGTTAACTAGTTGTATCATGGAGGTAAAACAAACCGCCATGGTTGTATATAGCATTATAACCTATACGTACGGAAACCAATACGGAAACCTAACGCCAGATTGGACAATGGGCTTGATCTTAAAAACTGTAACATTATCGATCTTCGTGGGCATGCTCCGAAAAAACGCAAGAGATACATATTCTGCCGTCTGCAAAAGAAAAAAGTTCTGCAAACCACGGCGGCCTACTTTAAGGTAACGTCCCATAGCTTTGAGGACCGTCGGTATAGACATATACGTCACTATAGGCTATTCTTCTCGATTCTCAAACCATAGCTATTGTTTTATTAATGAACTATGACTCATAATGCATATAGCGCCCTCAGTTCTTCGGTTTATACTTCTGTAAGTAAGTATATACCCCACTAACTTACCGCAAAATATGCTGTTATTCATTTTGTACCTGTATATTTCCAACAAGGACACACTTTTTTGTATATGTATTTCAATACTTAACATTATAAGCGGTACAAATGAAATACAGCAGGTAAATTACTCCACACTTCCGGTATCTTTCATATTTCATTCGTTGTCAACAACGTATACGGATAGGGCTTCATCCAGTATATATCAAGGATGATCAATTTGGTACATTTTCAAGTAAAAAGTCACCCAAGACTGAGATAGACTGGGCAAGAAACCGAACCATATGCATCAACCTCGCAATCCCAGTTCCCTTGTATTCGAGATTGTAACCATCTTTATCAGGACAATACGTCAAGTGAGTCCCTTGGAAAGGGTGATCAAGTTGATTCGCCAACCGTAAACGACGGAAGGAACTATTTAATGCATCGCTATGCATCCGATGGTTTGAACATTTTCCTCTATGGCATTCACTTGAAAAACAGTTTTGTGCTTTAATTACATAGTATTATATATATATTGTTCTCCCCGATGTGGGTGCTGATAGCAAAAGTGAATTCACCTCCTTCGAACCTGTCACTGAGAGTCAAATACGCAACACTATTATGGAGTGACCTTCAAACTCCTGCAAACTGGACCCTATACCTACCTGGCTGGTGATGATTGATGTTCTTCTCTCGTACATTACTCACATAATATATATATATATATATATATATATATATATATATATATATATATATATATATATATATATACATTACTCACATTATAAATATTTCTCTCTATTCAAGGTTCATTTCTGCAGAACCTTTCAAAATGGTCCATGCTGTCCCACTGTTAAAGAAATCGAATTTAAATCATAATGACTTAGGTAATTACAGACCCATCGCCAATCTAATGTTTCTCGGAAGGAGTTATGCCATTTGTACCAACAGTGAGGTCAGGTAGGTTTACTCCAATCTCTAAAACTGGGAGGTGACGTGTATGACTTTGGTCTTTGAATCGTTAAGGAGTTAACTGTTGCAAGTGAACCATTGCTTGATGTCTGTGATACAATTGGAGGAGACTGGTTAGACATGTATCATGTTCATTTTGTTTCATGATAATGTAAAGTTGCGTATCGTCAGCATGCATAACGTGTTGAACACCCTTATGTGAATCGATATGTGACTTAAAGGACCAGTATACGGAAAATATCTCATTAAAACAAGTTCACACTTTGATGATGCAGACAGTTCGTGATTTTGCACAGTACAATCGAACTCATGCCACAAAGTAGGTCAAATTATGAACGAATAACGTACTGGGCGGACACACATCAAATGTCTGGAGGAATGTACAAATTGTGCACACGTGTCCCAAATGCAAGCTGTAACAAGTAAATCGCGCAAGAACAACTACCAAGCCTTCACTGATCTGCTGGGAAAATAATTTAATCATAATTTTCGGAGAATTTTACATCCGAGCTAAATGAGGCATAATTTGAGCAAATGTTTCACGCTTCACGGATTTTTACCTGGTCTTGCTTGGATCATTCATGCTTTTCCGCTATTGTGGAATGTGGCATCAACCTGACATTAAACTTAAATATGAAACTAGAACACAATTTGCAAATCCATGACCCCCGTCCCAGTTTAAAAAACACGTTGAAGGCATTTTAGCGAGATAAGATCTGCGGTGATAATAAATATTTAAGCACAGACTGTTTTTACTAGTTTTTAATACAATTAACATGACAACTGCAGGTATTTGAATCTCGCAAATGTAAAATCATATGTTAAAGGCATTGAAGACTCGCCCCAAACAGCGTGCCGCCATCTTTAAAAAAATAACTTTCCGTTGCTTGCAAGTGAAGTTTTTCTCTTGTCGCTACAAAATGCAGATAGTAATGAAACGTGATACCTTGTTATCTTTAGCTGGACCTGAGATGTCCATCGCTGTATCGTTTGTACACTGTGCTGTGGGTATTGACCGCAGCTGTATGTACTGACTGTACACTAGTGTCTAGTTACCGACGGTAGCAAGCTGTGTGCGTATTTTCATGGATCGATGGTGGTGTCTAACACTTCTGTTACACCTCATTCGAAACTAGGTCAGATTACCGGCATTAGACGTTTCTTTTTGGGCGAATCTTCACACCCTTTAAAGTAACTACATCGATATTTCACGGTAGAGCTACATCAATTTCATAGATGTAACTGACGTAGGCATAACCTATTTTGTCTATGAGAATCCGGAATAATTGTTATTTTCATAAACTGTAAATATAAAAGCTCTGAGACTAGCCTTGTATGAGGGACGAATTGATCCATAGCCCTATGACTGGAATATTGAACTAGTGAATTATAAAGCAGTTTCGGGAGCTGTTTTAAGTAAATTTTCTCCCAAATATTTGATACTAAAATACAACCATAATGTGGGCCATAATAGGGCCAAAAATGCAAGAAGCTGCTTTCAGGGTATCTGGCAGAAAGTGAAATCAGATCTCTTCAACCATATACATCAGGATGACTATTACAGCATTTACTTGAAAAGTCTGAATAAAGGAAGTTAAATCACTCAAAGAATACACCATCACAAAAATAAATCAGTTTAAAATAACTCTTTATTGTCCATATAACCCTCCCATGCAAGCCACATCCCGGTAAATATCACAATGTGGTAGCATTCCTTCACAATCTTATTTTTCATTACACAGACATTAAACACAATTAATTCTCAGGTGTTGAGCTGTAAACACACCAATTACCTTCTCTATCAATCAAATGACATCACAAACCAATCGGTATACATCTCTACATTAGTTTTCATCATCTCCTTCTGCATATATATTATTGAGTCCATTTCATGCGATAGAGTTGTTTGGGAACTGCAGACACATTTGTATCATAAAAAGCAACAGTAATCTAACCCTAAGATACATGTATGTATTCTCAATTACTTCCTCTCTGCTGACATGTCAGAGCCGACGTATTCAAAAACAATTCTGGTAATGTAGTTCCAAACGAGGGACCGCACGATATAAATTCATTAGTTCCCGTTGTAGGAAGGAAGAAATTGAGATTCGCCCTCCAAAGTCGTCAACATTTGCCTGGTTTGCCTAAAAACATCGCTGTTATCTTGGTTGTGGATATTTCTTTAATATATTTGTAACTTGCTTACTGGTCATCTGTGTTCCAACTGAGGTGCCATGCTTCTCAGCTTGTGCTATCTCTCTCCTTTCAGCCTGTCGATGAAAGAATCAAAATAAACGTTGGAAGCCTTCGGGTCAAAATGTACGGCAAGAATTATACAACTTTAAAGTAGTTCACTTTCAAAATGTCTTTTGAGCTACAGCAAATGAAACTTTCTTCTGCTAATCAACTTGGTGAATATTAGGAACACAACATCTAACAAAGAAAACAGCTCTTCTTAATGTCGTTCAGTTTGTGAATGAGTTCCTAACAGCTTCTGTGCATCAATGGCAAGCTAACTATTTTTACAGGCAGTTAGTAGTGTTGTTTGTAATAGATGAATGACAAAGTTACAAGAATAAAACTAACTTGTTCACTTTGTAAGTTATCTATTCAAGGAATTTTTTGAAACTTTTCATCACTGTTTCCATGACAAATGTTCGAAATATTATGTACATTCAACTTACATAAATTACTTTAATCTAATGCTTTTGGCATATTGTAAAGCTTCACAAGTCCAAGCACAAGTTAAGTCACGAAGAATTAATGTAGAATTAATGAAGAATTAAAAAACAAGGGCTCCTGTTTAGCCAATATTTTTCCAGTTTGACATATTTAAGAGAATTAAGTCCTTCCACTATTCAGAAACTTTATCAACGTAACCACATCAAAATTGGCTATCACCTGTTTCAATGATGACACCTGCACTTTCTGAATTGCTACAAAAGATGTCCTTTTGTTTCTATTTTTAGAGAGATTATTGGCTCTACACTGTAAAGGAACCTGTTTGGTTTCTACTCTGAATACTCTTAAAACTGTTTGAAGGGCAAATCGTAATTTTCCTGGACAACGCAAATATCACAATCTTATAGCAATTACGTGATAAACAAAGAGTGTACACTTCAACGTTGTGATGCCAAATTTTAACCCCTAAATGTTTTTTTAAGCATGTTAACCAATTTTTCCGTTCAGTAACAGAGCCATTTACTATTACAGTACTGAAGCAAGAGGTTAAATATTTCTTACAAGGCATGAAATAACATACAGCCCTGCCTGCTAATGAGGAACTCCAGCCACACCGTAAATCAACAGATCATATCGTCATATCGAACCGAGCTCCGCAGAACTTGACAAGAGACTGCAAATGGTTAGTTGATCACTACAGAAGAATTATCTACAAGTTTATTCATAATTATTGAAAAAGATATATTTCTGAAACATACTTTTGAAGTCAAACTATTTGTTTTACGGTTCTTATCTTGTTTTCGAAAGCCCTGAGCACTAAATATTGCTGCACTGGTTCCCTTCAAGCTTGACTTCTGACCAGTGATAATAAAACTACTGTTACATTGTGTCCACAAATCTTTATCTAACCAATTTTGTAGTGACATTTTGAAACTCTAAGGGATGAGCTCAATTAGGCTAAATATTGTAAGTTAAAATTTTCCCAAAACACAATGCTGAGCTGTATACTCTGATAGGGAAATTGGGAATGGCCGTAGACCAGAACCGTTCGGTCAACAAGAGAGGATAGTGCTAAAATTTTATGAGCTGGTTTAGAATGGTATGAGCAAGATTTTGCTTATTGTAGAAAATAATAATAATAGTGGACACTTTGTATAGCGCCGGTATCCGCCCGAAGGTGCTCATGGCGCTTTGCAGAAACAGCAGAAAAAAGGTTACATAAATGAAATTTGGAACAGGTAAGTTTTAAGATTTTTCTTGAAGGTTCCAGGGCTGTTGACAAGTCTCACTGATTGAGGTAAGTTATTCCACACTTTTGTGGCTGCACAGGAGAAGGACCTCTGGCCCCACTGATTCCTTGAAACACGATCCAAAAGAGAGGTAAGTGAAGCATGAAGTCCGTTTATTTCTGCCAGTCAATAGGTAGTTAGGTACTGTACATAGTTTGAAAAGTAATACAGTACTATATAACAGTGATAAATTAAATTTATGCAAATGAGAATGCAAGAAGCAGAGAAAAACCAAAAAGTAAGAATAATGTTAACAACAGTAATAACAACAGAAACAATAAAAATCAACATCAATGGATATCAACATTTCTGGTTTCATAAATATTTATAGCAGTTTATTGTGCTTGTAACAGAGACACCAAGTATATCCAGAAAAGTGAGCCCCATATCATGCATTGCTGATAAGTCTTGTTTGGGTCTAACTCACCGCTGCTTCAGCAACACATTTGTTGAAGATTTGTAACTCGTTGCTGCAGTGTGCATCGCTGTATTCATTCTCCTTCCAACAGCTCATTAGGACAGCCATTTCACTGATACAGCTTGCAGCTGTAGAAGACACAAATGGGGAGAAAAATTATGCATCATATTTTAAGGGGTGTGCCAGTGGCCAAAGTTGATTGGCAAACAAATTTGCTGGAAATTTCCTGCATCCTTAAGTAAACACTACGTCCTCCTTGCATTTTGCAACGAGAAGGTTTGAATTTTCCTGCTTTGGTGATATTTTATCAAAGTATCGTGCAACAGCAAAGTGAATGATGTCATTACCTCCTGAAAATGTTTTTGTTACTGCTAAGCAATCATTTAAAATTCATCACACAGCAAGAGCATTTTTAAAATAAAATACAAAAATATAACAATGCATTTGAAGAACATCTCCCATGATGTCATCATTAACCACTTAATACTGTTATCCACTTCCTGGAGAAAGGGGTATTTAGCCAGTCAAGGTTAATGAGCATGGTGAACACAAACAGATATATGTAAGAGGATTAGTAGACAGGGTATGGAAAGAAACCAACTGGGGAAGAGAAAAGGTAGAAGAGTAACTGTAGAGGGACAAAGAAAGGATTATCTCTTAATCCTCTCTTTGTCCCTCCATGGGCAGAAAACTGACAGGATATATTTTTAGCAGGTCATGCATTCCATATGCAATGCCTGCTTTACAGTCTAGGGGCCTAGATCGTAACAGTGGTGGGTTTGAGCTAAAAAAATAACTGAAAATATCGGGACAAAGTTTGGCGGCGGAACAAATTTATTTTCGTTGTAAAAATACAGAATCATCTGGACATATATTAACCCAGCGGCTAGCCCAGGTAACAATTACCAATGTAGAATAGCCTAGCGTTAGGCCTAACGTAAGTCTTAATGTTATTATTCTTGCCTCCTTGCTTAGTTCGCCTCAGCGAGACTCTGTCCCGCAAAGCAAATGGCTTGTTCATATTTGTTCTTTCATGAGGCTTGAATGTATTCCTAATGATGATTTCAGAAGCTCTCTTCGACATTTTCCTCGTGAACGTCACCCAGTGTAAGCTGCGTTCTTATGTCTGCCGAAACGTTTTCTCTAAAGCTCAGACTGAGAACGTTAATGTAGCTGCAATCAAATACGCTAGTACCGTTTCCGCGATGTAGTAAGCGCGAGTATGGCGCGCCGTTTTCGGTAAACCGTATTTGGGCCTACAGCAGCCCAAGTAAACGATGGTCCTACAGCATGTATCACACTGGCTGCTAAAGGAAACCCACCTGTAGACGAAAATACATGTGAATGAGTTTTCAAGGGGTTACTGATCGTTAAAGGGCCTTTTTATCTTCAATAAATTAATGACATCAACGGAATCAGTTTGAAGAAATAATTGCAAAAAAAAAAAGAAGTAGAAGAATGCATAATGCCTGTTTTTTACTGTAAGCTGGAAGTTTCAACACATCAAGGTAATTTATCCTTTTTTTTCTTCTAATATGTGGATACCTGGACACATAGCGAGTAGTCAAAACAACGCAGCCGCTCTTTCCTTCATCGCAGTATTAAATTACCCCCACCCCTGCTAATAAACGGTTAATAAACAACTTAACCACAGTTGTTGTAGACTGGTAGTGAGTCCTTACTATTCCGTCATAGTTACCTGTACTCATACTCGCCCCCCCCCCCCCTGGACTTACTCAAGCTCGATCGTGGCATGTTAGCATTCTATTAACCAAACGATAATATTATAACATTAATTGCTCGTACTCACGCTTAGAACCTTCTACTCGTACTTGTATTCACTATTCATTTTGTTGTACTCTTACTACAATTTTGATTCTGTGTCACTCGATATGATATGATCGTAAAGAAATATTGGTGTACACATTTGGTACGCAATCGCCCAAACACCGTACGGCGCCATTGTTAACAAATACATTCAAAGTTGTATACATTGTTGTAATTTATTTAAGATAGCCAATTTGGTGTTCGCCAATAAATCGGATTGATTACAATGTTAGTGTTTCGATGAAACCCTATCGAAACAGACTTACTTCCAACCTTCTGTATACATTCTTATACCAGCAATACATTTATCTGTGACAAGAGCCATTTTTACAACATAAAATAATGTTTGCGAGTAAACTGCAACCTGTAGAAGCAAATTTTATGGGTGGATCCAAGAATTAAAAAAAAAGAGTGGTGTGGTCCAGTGGTCTTTGAAAGCGACTCTCGTGTAGGGGGTCTGGTGGTTCCCCCCCCCCCCCTTGAAGAAGAAAAGAAAATTTCAGACAAGAAATGGAACATTCTGAGGCATATTTAGGCTTCAAATTAAGTCTATAATTAGATCTTATTGTAAGGATGTGCTAATTACTAGTTTAAATCTTTTGCGTGGTGGCTGAAAAAGGGAGCACGGTCATAAAATCTCTTCTTCCGCGAGAGTTAAGTTTATATGTCAATGTAAAGATGAATAGCGCCCTCTTTTTGACTCAACGATTTGTACAGTGACAGAACGTAATAACCAGTATATTAAAGAAGTAGGTACGTACGTACGTACGTAGATGGCAGAATATTTTAGAAAGTTATATTTTTGCAGACACAAACATTACGTATTCAAGTTTCGACCATCACGTCAAGTACGACCACTTCGATTGTAAAAATTGCATATAATAGAATTATTTTAGTTTTAGTTTTTGGGCTATTTCTTTTGCCAGGTAGAAATTTGTTGTCCTCATTTATTGCAAACAAATCATCAAAACAAGATAACAATTAACGGAAAATCAAGAATTTATAGAGAATTTTCATTTATTCTTTACGTTTGATGTATGCACAGTTTATAAACAGTGTTGTCAACAAAGGCAGCCATGTACGGCAGCTTAGATTAAGGACATTTCGGAAAGAAAAGTTTCCATGGATGATATGGAAAACCCGCTCCGGGTTTCTGTCAGAGTTTGGGTTGCTTGGCAGTATGTAAAGTAAATGACGAAATTTGATCTTGTTATGTCTTCTTGTGTGTGTCTGTATGTATGTTTATGTATGTTGTGCTTGTGTTTTGATTTGATTTTTTTTTACTGTTCTTTATTCTTTTTCTTCTACTATTCCACTCCAACATGAAAAATCGTTTCAATGTTTGATATGAAGAAGAATAATTCGGCAAACAACGACGGAGAGGGGCGAAAGAGAAACTTGTGATGGGTACAAGTTAGCACTCACGTATATATCACAACAAATTTACAATTTTGTTTAAAAAATGAAAGAGGTTGGGGTGGGGTCGGGTGGGTGGGATGTTTAAATTAAGAAGGGGCCACGATACCTTTCCTATGCATGTGCCAACAAACTGGTATCACATGAATCACTTAAATACCTAGTTTAGTTCAAGCTTAAATCAAATCTGACCTCCCTGCCACGCCCACCCCCACGCCCAGGCACCCGCCCACCCCCCCTCCCCAATCTACTCAGCCTTCTAAAAGATATTAAAACTCAAGCTTTAAGAATGCGGCATCAAAAGACACCGTACCCATTGAGGCAGAACTTTTAAGAACAATACAAATTACGTGACATATTATTGATTGTTAGTTTGCTGATTTGGGTATAAATGTTTATGAGGGAAATCACTAGTAACAGAACTAACTTCAAAAAAAAAATAAATAAATAAAAATAACAATTTATCAGAGTTCCATACCCCATTTACCAGGCCCACATGTTCATATGTGTAACTGCCAAAAACAAACAACCCCAAAACAGTGTGAGGCATTATCTTAGCCAAGAAAGTGTATACTATACGTGATGCGTTTTAAGACAAGTAATACAGCCTAAACCAGTCCCCTCCCCTCCCCCGCCCCTCCCCACCCCCAATAAAAACAAGTAAGCAAACAAACAATTTTATCTCACATTATCCCTATACGTCTATACAACATGTCCATTTCTGTGACGGGAAAGAGTTGGACACGATTATCGAAACATTTGCGACAGCATTATAGCTACATTTGGCCACTTGCCATATAACCCTTACTAATTTTTAATGACGCGATTAGAGACAGACACTGCTTAAACGTGCTTACTTTTTCTAAGTACAAGGCTATTCGATACCACATTAAAAACAACCGTGTGATAATTGCTCCAATTTATCAAAAGCCCCCTCACAACACAGTGTCTATCTGTCTATGTATGTGTGTGTGCTTCAAGGTGCCGCCACTTCATACACTAACAAGAGTTAAAGTTTCCCTTACTCGCCCATTAGCGAAAGTATTTCATTGGCTCGTTGTTTGAATCGACTTAGTGACGTCACCTATGGAAACACTATAGGAGAGAGGTGTTGTGAAAGAGTGTTAATACCAAAGCACTCTAAAGCAAACAAAAGTATACCAAAGACACTTAAATAACGGATCTGTTTGCGATCGGAATTAAAGAACAACTTCACAATAAAAAAAGAAAAAAGAGAGAGTATATTTCGTCTCTCTTAGTCAGTCTCGTTAACAAGCAAGAAAGGGGAGAAAAGAATCATTAGTTTCTTGCTGTGATTTGATTCGTGGTATTCATTTTATTTGAAAAGACTTTCTTGGGTTACTGCGAGAAATCTGACGGAAAAATCCAGTTTGCTCACTTTTGGCCCCTTGCCTGCCGCCAGCTTAGGGCTTCAAAATGGAGGAGAATCTTGCGTGTAATGGCGTCGCTGTTGAAGCCAGGTCCTATCACAACTTTTCACCGAAAGAACCTCTGAATGATACAGGTAAATCATAGGCCTATGTTATTTTGTTGTTTTGTTTCGGTGTGTGCCTATTAGTCAACCTATATGCGTTATTTATATCTGTAGTTTTATTACGTCAAGAGTCGATAACAAATCTTCAGTATCAGGCGTCAGGCTTATATTAGATTGCTTAATTCCACGCAACTATATTTCTTTCTTTCTTCTTCTTGCTAAGCAGCACATTCATAAGCCTAATAGACTTTGTTGCAACTATCACTTCTGAATATGAAGTTCTTGCATAGCGTTACAGTACATACGACAAGTTATAGAATTCGTTATTAGGCCTATGAGGAATATGTGAAAGAAGAAACCAGTTTCTAATGACAAAATTGATGTGTTGATTCGAGTGAACTGTTGCAAGAATTTTTAACCAATTTCATAAATATATATATATATATGCATTCAACAACACTCCTATTAAAAGTTTGATCAAAACTAGTAGTTGTCCATTTCCTTACCCTAGACACAATTTTTTTAATTTGCTATCGTACATTTCTCTTTTTATTGTTAAGTTATTTGGCCACAACGATTACCATTTATACTTTTATATCCTTTTGTTTATATTGAATAATTTTAAATCATCTAATTCTCAATATAACTTCATATACGTGTTATCCGTAAATATAGGTTGAAGAACCTGATTAAATACGTTTAAAATATGGCTACAACATGAAAATATTAAAACATAAACAACCCATGCACCATTATCCGTTTATTGATGTGACTATATTTTTAATCTCACAGCTAATATCTGTAGCTGGCTACGTGCCAGAAATTTTCGAATTTAAAAGTGAAGATTTTAATCGAAAAACAAAAAACATTTTTGTTTCTTTTCCAATGTGTGTAGTACGATCAATAATAGAATATTACGTAACTTGGTTGTTTGGTTTGATTTTTCTTGTTAAATTGATTTGCTTGCTTTCTATACATAATATTATCTATACATTATATATATATATATATATATATATATATATTACAACATGTAAACTATGACACATGTTAAACTGATACAGGAACGTAGGTAAAGGTCAAAGGTCACTTTACAGCGCAACATACATGAACATATACCTTGTCCGTGTATGTGTTATATATTACGAACTGTGTATAATGCAGCATCGTTGAACAAAAAAGTGGTGGTTTGTTTACGTTCGATATTTTGTATCAGTATTGGAAGGGTTCTAGTAGAGGGCGCACTTGTAGAGGGCGTTCTACAAGTGTGACTATACTTAAAACATAGTAAATAAACAACAACAAATATCCGTTTATTTATTGTGAAGATATGTATAAATACTACGTATTAGATATATTTTATATATTTATAAAGTTATTTCTGATATTGATATAAACGAACATTATATGGTCTTTCATTGATCTAGTTTTCTCTTTGAATGTTTTTAGTCTTTGGGCATGTAAATAATGTTGCAAACATTTCCAAATTTTTGAGAATTTTTGAGAATTTTTCTCTTTAAACTTTTATTCCACGTGAAGAGTTTTTTCAAACATTCGCGGTGGAATATTTGTTTAAAAATCTTTAAAAAGTTACAAACAGTCGTTAAAATTCGTTAAATCATTTTGTTGAAATAAGTGGTTTTTCCACCTCAATTTGAAAAGATTCTTAAGTACCAAGCATGGAATATATCCGTTCATTCTTCTTCTTAGTAATTTATTATTGTTTTATCCTGTGTTATTTAAACGTACTTGCAATGTACACATTCTTGCTGTGTCTACAAACAATTAAAAAAGGAACATAAATAGTTCACCACATACATGATCACATTTTGTAATTCCTTTTTCCCGAATACCCATCTCGATGCCTCTAATTATCCAATCCCCTCCCCGACAAAATTAATGTTCTAAAATAAGATATGCAAAAGGTATTTCAATTCCCACACCATCTACCACCCCCCCCCCCCCGTCTCTCCCCTAAAAAATATTCACAAAATTAAAACTGATGTTCCATTCACATTTCCCAGAAAAGTGCAATGCATTTCGCTTTTTTTTTTACGTCTTGAATTTATGTCACAAAATTGTCTTCCTTTCAAAATGTAATTCTTTTTATTGTCTTCGTCAACAACATTGTTAACAATATAAACTATAAAGGACTGTATAAATATGGAAACAATTAAATATAATGTAATACATTGTTAATGTGAGAATATATATATAATTTGTGAGTATTATATAGACCCAATCTCATATTTAAACAAACTTCACACCGTGCTAAACAAAATGATTGATTTCGACAACAAAGTGTAAAATTCCCTCACTATAGATTCATTTTACTTTGGACAGAAATTTTAGCAATTTCTCTGACCTTTCCGAAGAACTGGGATGAATATCATATTTGTTAAAGAAAGACAATACTAAATCATGAATTGAAATTCAACCTTTGTGTGCTAAAGAACTAAAATATAGCAAAACATTTTTCCCTCTATATCTCTGAGGTTTCCGTAGACCCGGGGTAAAGAGAAAAACTTTCACAATTATAGTTTTTCTTTATATAAACAAAGGAAATCTGGAATCACCGATTCATTAGAAACTTTGGTTACTAACGAATAAATAACACTTAAAAAAGTTAAAATGACAGTTTTCTTGGTATTGGACAAATAAAATGTTATGTTCTACAGCAATTGACGTACAGACAAGCCAATTGCAAAATGATGTTATTTAGTTACTGTGTACGTAAAAGATTTTACTTGTCACAAAGTCGTATGACTATAATTACAGAATCACATGTAGTTGAAGACTTCCGTTGTTTGTTTCAGACAAACAAATTGCAATTTCTACTGTGCAGCCATACGACCACACAGACAGATAGACACACACACAGACACCAGGACACATAGGCAAGCAAATTGTAGTCGCTGGCGTGTTTCACAGACAAACGGATCGCTATTTGTTATATTCCGCTGTAAATACAGAAAAAAAACAAATTGAATTTTCTGTTATACCTGTCTATAGACAAACAAATAGTACCTACTTGATTTGTATTTCTACATTTGGACAAACAGACAAACAAATCGTAGCTTCTGACATACAATTACATTTATAAGGACAAACAAATTGTCGTTTTCTGTCGCGTTGTCTACAGCTAAACGAGTTTTTATCTCTTTCATTTATGTTATTGTTTTGTTTGCTTGTAATAGCTTAACATATTGCATGTGAATGTGGGCCACACATGTTTTACCAATACGGACACACATATCACAATGTTGGACATATTTTTTTAGAAATATATTTAGTTGATTTAGATAGCTATTGAATTTCCGACAAACTGATTGAACATTCTGTCATATGAAATAAAACACGACTTCTTTTACACCCACACAAAAAGACCAGTGTCGTGTATAGAAAATCATGCAAGCCAGAACTCTGTTGAACGTCATCACTTGTCACTTTTATATTGTTTAATGATATTTTGGTAGATAATTACGACGTAATTACAATATATTGTCACTTATTTACAGATAAAGTCATCATTATTAAGAATACCGAAGATAAAACTGAAGAAAATACCGAACCCTCGGACGAGAATGATATTTGCAAGAGAAGAAGGGGTCGACGACAGAGAACTCATTTTACAAGTCAACAACTTCAGGAGTTAGAAAGACATTTTGCCAGAAACAGATACCCCGATATGACCACGAGAGAAGAACTAGCTGCTTGGTGTAATCTCCTAGAACCAAGAGTAAGGGTGAGTACAAGATTTGCATTACGAGTCCGCCGTATACTCGTACTCATATATGGTAAAGTTTGTTGTACTCGTCGAGTACTCATTCTCATTGATTGCTACTCTTTTACTCTGAAGTTCAAAATATATATAAGCAGATTATAGGACAAGACTATATCAGTATACGCGTATTCGAGATAAGAACATTGTACTCAGAACAAGGGGAAATATACGGTACTCCTAGTCATGCTGTTTCACTCGTACTGCAAGTCTAGGGGCCGGATGAGGGATTGTGGGGGGGGGGCGGTCATGTCCACGAAAAGTCATAAAAAATGTTTAATATTTTTTTACTAACTTTGAGAAATTGAAGAAAATATCTTAAAAGATCATCAGTGTATATATATACTCTCAATTATAGGTTACTACAAGTTGTTAATTTTTACCCAAAAAGTGGTTAATGGGAGGTTGTCATTCTCGACATTATTTCTCAGATATATTGATGGATGTTAAAGTAGACAGAAAGATGTGGAAGTGAGGAAGATAAATATATAAAAATAGTCGCAAAATACTTCTTGTGATATGAATATTGATGACCATTTATTCGACTATCTTGCATACATTGGGGCATTACCAGTGAACTATTTTAACTTGGGTGTTGGACAAAAATCATGAGAGACACGCGTGACACTCTTAATCCTTACACCATTAGTTCGGGTTCCCTTCCTTAGACATTTATGATTTCGCTCCGATGAGGAACTCTTTCCAATAATATATTACCTCTTTTGTGTTTTGCATTTTTATATATAAATTCGTTATGCTTTATTTCACCAAAATTAAACCAGGGACTAGTAGAAATATAGGCACAGTAATGATATAGTAGGCTACATCACTGTATTGATTTTGTGGGATACAAAATTGTCTGTATTTGGATCAAATGGATAATAACCCCCTAATTTATGAATACGCAGGAGGTTGTTATAACCATGTACATAGAGGCCTTTGTTGAATTGTTTTTATTGACGCACATTGACGATGCAACATGGAAACTGCTTTTGAGTGGAAACAAACCCAATTTTTAACAATCTTTAAGAATAACATAATTCTATTTTCCTGTTCTGTCATATACTTTAGTAGTAAACGCAATCTGCTATTCCAAGATCATTGAGCAAAGCTGGACTCTATCAAGAAAGAAAGAAAGCTGAAATATGATAGAAAACATAATAAAAACTTAAATATTCTAAATTTATGCAAGGCACTTGTGTTCTGTTGTTTCACTTACAAAAATTCGGATATTTGGTCTCTCTTAAAAAAACACTAGAGCTAAAAGTATCTAAAACCACTCCCATTTGCAATTCAAACTTTAAAAAGAAAGTTTAACAAAATATCCTTTCTAGCCTCAGGCCCGGCGTGACAACCTGCTTATTTTCACACCTTCGTCACTTTGTTAATGGGGTTATACCACTGGCGAACGGATCTCTCCAAGATCAAGAAAAGGATAAACTCTTATGTCTATCTTTATCGTCCTCTTCAACCCTCAAGTATCGAATTTCCGGTACCAAGATGCTATTAAGTTCAGCTTCTTTATCTTCAAAAGAAACATGTAATAATGTTTGTTTAAATACAAAAAGATTCGATGTTATGTACAATGGCTTGACTCAATTTTCTTTTCTAAAAGTTGAATTCGTTCCGGCCTGTTTCCACACCAACAACTAGGAATATACGGTATAAATATTTATTTATTTATATATATATATATATTTATATATATATTTATTTATATATATATATAAGTATATATATACATATATCTATATATATATATATATAAATATATGTATATATATATATATCTATATAAATATAAATATATGTATATATATATATATTTTATATATATATACACACACAAACACACAAACATTGCATGTCCCCCCCCCCCCCAAACAAAATGACAGACGTTCAATAGTGTGTATGCAAATTGGCACTCAAGTGGTAATCCGTGTAAAATTAGGAGATTTTGGCTGGTGTAATTGGTAGGATATTATGTTCATTTATTTTAATCAAGTGAATTAATAAACGCATTTCAAGACAAATTGTCCTCGGGCGACTGGTTTCTCCCGTTGCGTCTGTAGAGTTGGTAAAAGGTATCCCTTGGGAAGAGCTTATTTCTTGCGAAGGGTTGGCCGAGCTATTATATGCATCGTTGATTTACATTTTGGTCTAAAGTTTAGATTTCACATACTGCAAATCCCCCACCTCAATCAGTTGTCGTGGATTTGTTTCTTCTTTTTTTTTCCTTTAGCTTTTTTATTTCTTTTTCAATAGAAATAGAAAATAAAAGAAGGCAAAATTCAAAGTTTTTGTAGCCGAAGGGTTTGAAGTTGTTTTTTAAGATACGAAGTATAGTTGAAAAGTAAGTTAATGCATATCTGATTCAATCAAAAAGTAAAATAAGGGAACAAGAAATGGAAACGACCAAGAAAAAGATAAACCCACTTAAATACGATAAACTATACTTGTAACTAAGTTGCTGTTTTAACTTCGAAAGAAAATATTAGCATATAAATCCATTTATGGAATTTGATTCCGAAAGGGGGTGAATTAAAGAGGGTAAATAAAAAAGGGGTGAATATAAACGATAAAGAGTATACCATGACAGACTAGAGAAACTGAATATGCAATCATCTACGTCACTTCCGACAAGATTGGATGAAAACATAGCACGAGAACGAATGGACGTCAGAAGCTGACAATTTTGGCGGGAAACTTCTTCGATAATTTGTACAAGTCGCTATAAACATAGAATTAATCAAAACCAATGAGGTCTTCTGGAGTTTGTTTCGTCAAATAAACATTAATTAATTATTCGAATAAATATACTGTTCCAATTAATTAAAAAAGCTATGTAAGATTGCTATTTAACAATTTCGTTTTCTTATTGTATTCTTAACGTCAAAAATTACTAAAAAGTTCATTATTTTCATTAAGTTTGTCTATATTCTATAGTTAATTAATATCTTCAACTTGGTTGTTCGATGGGAAAGTATACGAACATTAAATTTGTCTACAAGACTCTCTACTCTACAAAGTTACAGCAGTGGTACGATAAAGATGCGTTTCATTAATTATCTACCCATTCTCCACCCCACCTCACCCCTTCCAAGAAAAAAACAACCCCACCGCGCCCTCTCAAGATCGTAATAAGAAAGAAAGACGTAACAATTGGCCTGTGATAATATAGACAATTGCACAGTATGTATACCACCTCTATTTAACATTGTCTTATGACTGTTTCTCTCCCTCTTCCTCTCCCCCTCCCCACACCCCACATGCTCCTCTACCCCCCCTCCACCCAGCAAGACAGCTGCATGCTTATATGTTGTTGTTTCATTTCTTTACAGATTTGGTTTAAAAACCGACGAGCAAAGTGGAGGAAGAAAGAGCGCTCTCAACTTCAGGAGCTAAAGAATGGCCTAGGTGCTCATTTTAATGGTCTGGTTAACCCTCTGACAGAGGACCTGTACTCTAGCTACCACTACAACAACTGGACCACTGTTGGACCTACACACCACCATGGAATGTCCAAGGGACTACCATGGTCCATCAACCCACAGTCGGTTTGTCTAAATTCGTCCTCTGTGAACAATGCTTTCAACCACCATTCCGGAGCGTCACATAACGGTATCGTCCCTAGTCAACCTTTGAACTCGCTTAGCCAATCCGGGTCTCCGGGGTACCCGTATCTTTCTGCTGGTGGCCACTATTCATATCGAGAGTCAACTTCTAGCGATGGTCTTACGTCGCTGAGATTAAAAGCCAAGCAGCATTCAGGAATCGGAGGTTATGGGTACACTACTGTACGGCAGACGGCACCATCGTTTCAAGCTTGCCAGTACGCTGGAATTAACACCACAGGGGGGACACTATAATGACGGAAACAATTGTAGGTTACCGGTATATACCCGATAATTGGGTACACCGATCATTGTTAACGATTATAGGTTATACCGATAAAATAGTAACACCGATTACTGTAAACCATGATAGATTACCGGTATATACCAGGAATACGTGGTTACACCAACAAGGTGGTTACACCGATTAGTGAAAACGATTATAGGTTATACCGGTAAGGGGTTACACCGGTTAGTGAAACGTATTCTAAACCGTAAAATATCCAAACCTCTGTTTTGAAGGGCATCGGAGTTTGCATTGAAATGCCTAGGTCGCCAAAAAGGCCACTGCTGTAAATTTAGCAAAGAAGATTGGTAGGTTCTTGCACGGCACGTGTGTCTGATTCGACACTACTTTTAACCGTAAGTCCTTGAACAATTAGGAGGAGTAAATATACTTCATAGAACCGCCTTTCAGGCAGCTTTAAGTAACGCTAGCTTACTAAACTTTAGGACCACGGATGAAAGAGTTTCTAATGCCGTAGTTGAAAAGAATGCGATGAATTGTATACAATGTAAGTTATTGGACAACTGTTAATGTTGTGTGAGTCATATATATATAGGTAGCTCAACTGAGGTGATTTTTCTTAGGAAAGTTTTTTTTTTTTTTGTGGAGAAATTAATGCTAATCCAATCGTTCCCCCCCCCCCCACTTTGATCTCAAAGTTCCTTCCCCCTTCCACCTCCTTTCCCCCTCTAAAGTCATATATCGACCTCCAACTTCCCATAACATTACTTTTGGTCCGCTGACACTGTCACCTTGGAGTGGAGTGTTCAGTACAACCGCGACACCTGTGGACAGGATATGTGCATGTCAGTTGAGACAGTTCCCTTGTGCTAATGTCCACTCTCTACTGTCCTCTTAATATCCTGTTCTTTCCTTGCCTAATCTTTATCTGATGGAAACCAGACATTCATACCTCCAGTACTGTCAGAACGAGTGCTTTGAAGCGTGAGACATGACAGCACAGTACGGAGGGGGGGGGGATGGGAGGGAGGGGTAGGGGAGAGGGGGCGTTGTCCCATCTAGGAGGAAACTATGCCTTCTCGTCTTGATTATTCATTGTCCGTGCATATGAAATACCGCTTGTGATTATAAATTAAAAAATATTGCAGTTTTTGTTTTGTTTTCACGATATAGAGTTTAAGAAATGATTATGCAGTCTAAGAGGCAAAATCCAAGCAATATAAAATGTATGTCCGATTATCTAAATTATTGCTACAAAACTGATGTAATTCTGTATTTTTTTCCTTATTTTTTGTTCTCACTTATTTATTCTTTATCTTCATGATGTTTAGATGATGCACAATTTATTAATATTGTTTGTTTTATATTTTGTTTTAAATCGATTAAACTAAATTTAATGTTTGAGAGTAATGTATCGCTCATACATCTGTTCTCTTGGAATTGTCCTGAAAAAAAGATCGTTATTTTGAAATGTTAATTATAAAGGAAAAGAAAACACATGAATGTGCTTTGTATAATGTGTTAGTATGTACTTGTCCTTGGGATTATTAAATTTTTGGGACTTTAATTAAACAAGACTTTGAAAGATAAAGAAAACGGCTTTTAGGTTGTGTTGAGATTACGTCACTCCATCTGCTGTTGCTAAATACATCAATTTTCACCAAACTAGGAAAAAATAAGTAAAATGAAATTTGAATACAATCTTTATATAAAAAAAAACTGTCTGGAATCAATTTTGTTTTCAGCGATCTGAATCCTGCGAGGCATTGTTTTTTTTTTAATTTTTTTAATTTTTTTCTCTGTATACAATTCCAGTACAGAACAATAAGTGTCATTGTAATGTGGTTGAAATCAAACAATGGTAATCATTTGTTTAGATGATGATTAATATGGCTGCTTATTACACAATCGAATTTTCGTAAACATGAAACAAGAATTCATGTAGGATTATTTTATTTTATCTTTGCATAGAAAAAAAGAACATAATATGAAACATGGAGTTGCACAATTTTGTTAATACATATTTTAACTTGAAAGTGATGTTCTCATTAAAGTGACATATTTTAACTTGAAAGTGATGTTCTCATTAAAGTGACATATTTTAGCTTGAAAGTGATGTTCTCATTAAAGTGACATATTTTAACTTGAAAGTAATGTTCTCATTTAAAGTGCTGCCGTTTGACAGTTAAGGAGAAACGAAGAAAAAGAATAAAAATACGATGCCGTGTTAATTTATGGTTTTAAGGGCGAGTATATAGACAAGTCTTGCCAAATGTAAATATATCATTTTGATACAACAAAACTGATTTTGAATATTTCTCTACATGTGTTTTGCTTACTACATTTGTTTGGTTTAAAAAAAAACACCCTGCGGATGTAAAATTGGTTGAAAGGCCAACTCTCCCACAACTCTCCCACATCCCCTCCAAAAAGAAAAGACATAACGACCTATAAAAAAACGCAGCGAGAATTACGCATGAATCAAACACTATGATTGGCTGCCTGATATTTATTGGATTGGAGGGGAAGGGGTGGTTGGGGGGGGGTAAATCTGGTCCCAAATAATATTAAGAAGACTGTGGGATTATATGATCTTTTTCTATGATGGTATAGTTAAAAACCTTGTGCAACCCCGATGTACGATTTGCACTGCCATGAACATTTTATTTTGATATATAATTTTTAACCGACGACCCTTCCCGCCCCTCCCCATTCCGGATGTCATTGATTGGTTTCCATCTTTACTTATAGTACCATCGTAGACACCCGACCACATCACTGGCTTTCTACTAAAGTAAAGTATTATGACTTATGTTTGAATGTGGACTGCAGAAGCAGCAATAAGCATTTGAATGATTTAACCTGAGCATGGGCAAAGTGAACTCATTACAGGTCGGGTAAGTTGTAATCAGGGGAGCAACTAGGCATACTTCGGGGGGGGGGGGGAGGCGTGGACCCAATAATAAAATCAATGAGCAATCAGCCCCACCCCACCTCCTACCGGCAAACAGAATATTACAAAAATAATTATACAGTGTACAGTAGATAAGTATATAACATGTATGGGCGGTATAACCTAAACAGTCGAAAATTCTCGAAGATTGTTTCAAAAGTTGCAACATATAACACCATTTTGCATCTTATCATTATCTCCTTTTACGAAAATCTTCTCCCCTTAGACACCTCCCCCAGGACGACATCTTAGCCCATAATGTTGTGCGAATGGTACGGTGGGTGGTGGAGGGGGTGAACCATAATAAAGAGTATCATCTCCTCTATACCATCTTCCACCAGCCCACTGTCCTCGTATCTACTCCATGAGGAAAAAGCGATAGTTTCCGTAAATACGCTTTTTAGAATTTCATTTCCGATATATATTGTTCCCATGCCAGCGCACACTATTTATAAATATATATATATATATAGGCTGGACGTTTTTTCACTGTTCCAGATTTTACAACTCATTACGATAACAAGTTTACAACTCATTACGATTTCAATTTTATATATATATATATATATATATATATATATATATATATAAATATATGTATACCTTTGTACGTTAGGGTGTTAGGGTGTATATATATATATTTATATATATATATATATATATATATATATATATATATATATATATATATATATATATATATATATGTATATATTCTTTTCATGTAAATAATTCCAAAACTCCAACTAAATCAAATCAGTTCCGAGTCAAACAAGGACATGTGACACTTTAACGAGCATACAATTGTCGACCTGTCGATATTGCTTCCGAATTTAAACTGACAAAAACCAAATTATTAGATTCTTCTTGACTTTTATGGCAGTAATTAAACTTGTTATTACCTTCCGAATCCAAAATTAATTACCATTTTACAGATGATAAATTTGCCGGTCTTAGGCGAATATTTCAAGATAAATAACTTCAAAAACCATGTCATTAGCCCATATTTGCTTTATATTAATTTCCCCCCAAATTTTTTTGCTCATATATCTTAATCTATTAAAAGAAGTTGATTTTACTCCTTTTGATTATTATTATTTTGCAAATGCCTTTGAAAGCTCCCGAAAGTCCCCATCTCTTCAATTTAACCCCTAATCCCCTTTCCTTTTTTCTTCTTTCTTACTATTATTATTATTTTTATTTAAAAGAAAAATGCGGCTATTTTTCTTAGATAATTGCACACCACCCGTCTCCCATCTATTTAAAGCAGATCAAAGTTAAAAAATATATATTGCCTCATCCTGCATGCCTCTAATCCGCTTTTATTTATATTTTTTCTCTCAATAGCACCCCTCTAGCCTATTTTTTCCCCTTCCATCATGGTTTCCTTCTCTGCTGTTCAATCCCCTTTACTTATTCGTATTCGCCTTATAGTTAAGCCTCCTTCAGAAATGTTGGCTTAGCTCAACCACTTTGCGTGAAATTGATCATTTTTTATAGATGCTTGTAACAACACTCAGGGAGTCAAGTAGCGGAAAATTGCCATTTCGGGTTCTCTCTCTATATATCTCTCTCTCTCACTTTTAGGCTCTCTATGGCTATATTTTGGTGTACATAAAAACGTTACGCATGTATCGCCCCAGGCTGAAGCTTTTGAACTTGGAGAAAGAAAAGAAAAGAAGAAAAAAAAAAACGAAAAGAAAAAAATTAGAAAAAAGACCTCTAAAAGATAAAAAACCAGTGTAGCAACTTTTTCGCTTACTGCTCGAGGGCTGATGTGAATATATACTCAAAACCGAACTATGTTTACATAATATCGCTATAGGGGTAAGGAATTTTTTTTCTTCATTTTTTTCTTCTTCTCTTTTTCTAGTTCCCGACCACTTGCCCGCGGGGGCCTTGTCCGCTTCGTCAATATCATGGTATTTTTGTGAAGAAGAGGGGGGGAGAAAAGTCGTTCCTTTTGAAAACAACTGTTTACCATGTAGATTTTCTTTTGAAGGCGCAAAACATATCACTTAAATGGATCAAACGAGATGACATTAATATCTTTGGAAGAGAAATTGATTTGAGGTTTTCTTGTAAGTAGCAGGTACTTAAATTAATTTATCGTGAACTAGCTTCAAGCAAAGTGAAAGTGAAAAATATGACTATGGGAATAAAAGGTAGAGATAAAAAGGGCGGAAAAATGTTTAAAAACAATTGAAGCAGAGAGGACGTTAGAACAGAAGGCAAATACAAAATGTCTGGGAAAGTCACGAGATTATTTAGGTAATAAAAAATAAAAAAAATTGTATATTAATAAAAGAAATAATGAACTTGTTCATGTTATTATGAACTCAAAAGAAATGTCATGCCATGTAATGGTATGTTTATTCTACAAAAGGATTTTATGATGCACGAAAAAGAAAAAAAAGTTAAAAATGTATTCTTTAAGTCTGTTAGCTGTATTCATGGTCGTAAGCTACAGCCTACACCCTTAGCCATGCATGATGTCATTGCAGGGTTGTTGCACATGGATTGGCTTGTATAATATTGTCCCTCCCTTCGTCATTTAGGTCATTCGTTTATAGTCAGTTGAAGTGGGTTGGGTGGGTTTTGGGTGGGTTGAAATGGGTCATGATGGGTCATAGTCAGTCTGGTGGGGCTAATCTTAAAGGTCGTTTATAAGTTGTAAAAAAAGGAAGAGTGACACGCCCAGTTTAGCGATATAATCATATTTAAAGTACTATTGTTTGATTACCCGGTGAAGTGATCGTTCAAAATACAGGATTTTGGAATACGGAATATACACTATATCAGATGAACTATGTAAGACAACCGGTTAATGGTAAAGTAACTTTCGGTGGCTTTACATGGTAACAAGCTGTAATGTGATTTGGCTATAATATAGCTTAAAGCAAATGCCAAATAATGGTCACTATAAGGTTCGAAGGTAAACAAGCACTCTACTAACGCCTAATCTAAAGAAGTTTGCCTATATATACTGAGACATTTAATTGATCTAATTGAGACCAGTTTCAAGGTCTGAGAATAAAAACAACGACAGCCAACTTTTACAGAAGTGACCATTTTTAACTCTTTTATATATCAATTTGACAGCATACATGCATGCATACAAAACGAGACCAATACTGTGCAATGTGAATTTAGTGTGTTGTACGGTATAGCATTTCAACAAACTATTAACGCTTTAAAATCGTTCCCATGATCATACTAGATTGCTATCAGATAAATCGATGGTGTTAAAGTGCACGGGACCGCTGTGGGTCCGGTGGGTTGTGAGTGGGTCACGTGAATGCTTCACGTGACCCGGGGATATTTGGTGGTGCACGGTTCTGAGTCAACGGATGCTGGTTACGTTCAATAGATCAATATTACTTATATTGATTATATTCCCACTAATATGCAATTTCCAAAATCTTGAGGAATTTTACGAAGCTGTAAATTGTAAATGTACATAATGGGTAGAAGGCTTTGTCCTAAAGGATTCATGGCTTTGGTTATAGTCTTTGAATTGATATTTGGCAAAATGCGAGTATGTCATATATATTGTTTTTAAAATTGATAAACTCCTGTTAAGATGTTTGCATTGATAATAATATTATAATTTCAGTGTTCCTTTAAGTGTAGATTTTTTTTAGTGTGGCCGATCTTGATATCAAACCTTATTGAATAATTATTGTTTTCATTATTAGATTTTACAAAACAAATCAGAAAAAGTGATTTTAATTTCATATAAACCATAGAGTAACCAGGTGAAGTCCTAAGCATTACATCTCCTGTTTATTGCCTTTGTTTATATTTTTAATGACTTTTAAGCAATTAAATGTGAGGCCTGATATGCTGCTTTTTTGATGAACTGACCTAACAGTCTATATGCTACACTTACTATATATGTAGTACAGTTATTTTGCTTCATGAGCGGCAGTTCTTAAAACCTAACCTTAAAAGTGGTATTTTGATTTCTTCTACTAAAATTTAAAAAAAATGATACCTTGCTGCCTGATCTAAACAATGGTCAAGGGTTATTTTATTAGTATAGAATCTTATAATTCAAATTTATACTTTATTTTTAAGACTTCATATTTTGACCTAATTGTTTTTGTTTATCTACGTTGAAATATTTTTCTTGAAATTTAAGAATAAATGCATTTATATTTACAGCTTCAATACACTCAAAACGCTCAACAAGGATAAAATCAGATTGTCAAAATGGGATTTTACTGTAAACAGCTCTTCAACAAAACTCCTATGGTAAACGTTTGTTTCTGTAGAAGTAAATTTAAGAAACTATTTCTTGCCTGCCAACATGATTCAATGCAATTTCAACCAGTGCATGGTGAAATGAAATACCAGTCATATTTAATACATGTATTGAATAACTATTTCTTACGATACGATATTTGGATTTTCAGCCGTTTCGTTTGGTTTTTACAATGTTTTTTATTTCATCAAATTTATAACACATTTCGTGTGATCTTATAAGTTATTTGCTATTCACATTAATTTATTCAAAATCCGTTTACATTTCACTAAGCAAAGAAAATATTTCATTACCTTTTTTTTTATTTTGCAGGTAAACTATTTATCTTATTTTCCATTTTTTTCCAAAAAGATATCCTTAATTACTTAATTACTACAACAAGTCTCAGTTTACAATTTATCAAACACAAATAAAGCCCTTGTGTATATACCGTTTACCGATTTGTACACAAACAGAGTGTTGTCTATTCTGTTTCATGTGATGTACACATAGCCGTAATTACATCGTCTAGTCTAGCCAGTTCTCTCGGTATCCATGACATCGAAAATATCTCTCTCCTCTCGAACGGTAAGAACCTCCCGGATTAGCAGGCTCAAGCATCGACTAACGGTGTCATGCCCCGTTGACTATTATTCTCTCGAGCACTATAGTACGGCTATTATACTGTAAAACATCTCCGCTGTGTAATGTTTCGAGGGACCGTCTGGACGCCATTTTGAGAGCACATGGTGAAAAGGGTAAGTGTATACGTAATATGTATTTATACATTTTACCAAAACAAAACAAAACTCACAATTTTACAATAGCATCTTTTTTTTTGGTCTGTAAAATAATGTAATAATTATCTATAATATTCAAATCCTTTTTTTGTAATGTCTTTTATTTATATATCTATTTTTGCCCCTTTCGGCAAACAGCTAAAATATTTATTTACGTAATGCTTTATATATAGGGCCTACATAACAACGTGTTTAGAGTCTAGCCGGGGAGGATCATACACCTCCCTTGTTTAGCTGATAAGGGAAATAAAATAAAATAAAATATCGTGACAAACCATTTTATTCGTCATAATGTTAAAGATGACTGGTACGTCCTTAGTATTTTCCCACAATGACACAAAACAACAAGTTTGGCTAATCAGATTTTTCAATTTTCTTTCGAAAATTTGGGAGTTATTTGCAATTTCTCGGGCCATTTTGATTTTTTTTCTCGAGGGCCAGTTTTCTTGTTTAGCTTACGACTTCGGCTAGCCATGCTCTTAAGTGAAGGTATTAGTTTGTGTTAAAAGGAGAGACTTTAATATAAAGGGTAATTCTTTATAGATGGATATTGTAATCCCAAGATACAATGCTACACCTTTTGGTGGGTTGTGGTGGTTTCGGGAGGGGCCCGGGGGGTGGGGGGTGGAGTGGGTGGAATCTCCCAACTATTGCCGACTACACGACCATCATTGTATACCTCTCTGATACAACGTCGACCCTAAATAAGATCAACCATTGGTATATTTTATGCACTGTTAAGAATCAGTAGCTCTGTAATTTTAAAATGTAAAACAGTAAATGCTTCGTCATCAACTTCGGGTAATTTTATTTTTTATTACAAAATTTGACATATATGATAAGTTTGCCAATGAACAAAATAAGCTGTACCCTATTACAAAAGTACTTTCCATCTCGTAAAACATAACTTATCGAGTAATATATTAGCCCCATTCTGTTTCTAGGAATTCATGCCATTTTTCTATTAAAGTTCTATTAAAGTTATAATCACAAAAGAAATGCTAAATGAAATAATGTCCTTCTTCCCCATCCCCACCCCATCAATTATAATTATAATAATTATATAATTATTAATTATGTTTTAAATTCATTATTGTTATCACGTGGATTAGTCGTATCAATGTATAGGGAGAGGGCGGGACCATTATCACTACTAATAAGCGAATCATATCTCGATTACTGGATATATTCCAAATTTCGAAAGTAGGATCACAGAAAAAATGCAAGCATGCAAAATGATAAGAATAATAATAATAATAATAATAGTAACAACCTTTTCTCTTTATTTATTTTTTTTATAAGTACTTACTTAATCCATACAAAGCGTACACAATAAAAGATAAATCAAAATAAACCTTGATTTCATCTAAAGAACTCAGACATTCCTCTGATCTTTTCCAAAATGATTCTTCTCTTTCCTTCTTTTTTTTCTCCATCTTTTGCCCTTTCATGTAAATAATATATAAGGAAGCTTCAAGCCAGTCGTTGCACACGCTATTAATCAATAGTTAATTAAACGCTATATATTTGCAATTATGTTTTCCTGTGTTGATATAATAACCGGAATTACATGGATTAAGTATTCGCTATCCTCCACCTCTACTACTCCTCCTCCTCTTCCTGGTCTCAATAAAAAATAAAATGAAATAAATTATTAAACTATTAAGACTGAAGACAAATTGCTCATATTATACACAGTCAGTAATTGAACCCTTGAAAATGAAAAGGGGAAAAAATAGAGGCATAGTTATTCGTCAGCGGTCTATAATATACGGTATCATAGTTTGTATACAAAGGGCGGTAGGTCTATTAGACGGCATTGTACGGGATGTTTTCATAATTAATCCGGATAACTTTCGTCTGTAGTTATATCCTTTCCTTTCCAAGGCTCCGATGATTCCTATAAAAAGAGAAATAGAGAGACAGAGAGAGATAGAGAGAAAAGAAAAAGATGAGAACGAAAAATATTTATTAAAGACTCTAAAATAAATTGCAGATGTAGGACGTTTGAAAGTTGAAGAAACGAATTATTTCGAGAGAAATATATATATATATATATATATATATATATATACATATATATATATATATATATATATAAATATATATATATATGTATATATATATATATATATATATATATATATATATATATATATATATATATATATATATTAAGCTCTTCCTCAAGGTTGTTAGTTTGAGATAAAAAATTATGAAGATAGTATTTCTCTTTTCCATGGGAAAAAGTAACAAACAAGAAAAAAGAAGAAAAACATAGGCTAAAATTAGTAAAATTACCGTATGTCGTCATTCGTTACGGACTTTTTAATTATTTCATGATGAATTTATTTTCTGGTATTTTTAACCTGATTCTTCTTATTGTATAAGAAGAACTGCGAAATGTTTAATCGAAAGCTAAAATTGTGGGTAGCGTATGCCTTGTTTTGTTGTTGCAAAGAAATGACTTGAAACAAGTTTAAAATGACACCGCAGAATCATTATATACATATATATACGAAACTCTAATACTTGTTTAATTCATATCATTTTGATTAAAATAATAAGAATTATTATGATTATACTATTTTTTCTTTTATTGCAAATAGTTTGGCCGAAATATGAACTTTATTAGAAATGC
Organism: Apostichopus japonicus; assembly: GCF_037975245.1. Taxonomy (NCBI): domain Eukaryota; kingdom Metazoa; phylum Echinodermata; class Holothuroidea; order Aspidochirotida; family Stichopodidae; genus Apostichopus; species Apostichopus japonicus. The sequence continues at coordinate 9,316,821 of NC_092566.1, read as the reverse complement.
TAAAATTTGAGGCAACTTTTTTGACGAGTCTTAAATACGGAGATTTTAAGTAAAATCTTCATTCATATATATATATATATATATTTTGGCACAGTCGTCTTTTTTCTTAATTCCAGACCTTTCCATCTTCTATGGAATCATGATCTTTGGCTTTAGCGCGTCAAAAACAAATCTTTGAAGATTTTCACTTCATTACAAATACCTTGTTTCGATGGGGAAAAGAAAGCATTATAAATTATTTAATAATCATAGTTTTTAGGTCTTTGCGTTTCTTGTAAAACCGCATTTCAATACACTGTTCACTTCGCATCCTCCTGTATACATCAAACTTAACGGTATAATTAACAGTTCACGGTTAGTAACAGTTCACCGCTGGAGACCGCAATTCTTCCCATTTACTGGAAGATACACTGTTCGGGATGCTAGACGGTCTAATTAAAGCTTATAGGTGGTAAATGGGTGTAAACATAGGATTACCAGCCTTCTATTGTGCGCTGGTTAGACTGTCTAACCACGAACCACGGGTAATGAAGTAAACTGTTTTGTTCTGGGATTAGGAACCTTTCACTGATTAAAAAAAATAGGTAGATAAACTGTTATTAGTTGCAGCAGCAGTAGTAAATGACGAAGGAAAGGTCTTAGAGTGTGATGACAAGGTAGAATGATTATCAGCATTGCGCATTGAAACAGCTAAATAGTATACCGTTACCTTAAAGCAGCAGGGTTGCACTTTATAAATAAATTAGTACAAGTGCTACGGTCGAGTGGATAAAGGCTGTGGAATAAGAAGTAATGACCCTTATATCATCTGAGATTTCGTGGTTTCGATTCCTGGCAGGCTAAATTAAGGTGGGGTTTTCACACATGCAAGAGAAATCCACGGATTTCACAAAACGGAAAAGGACAACGAAATTGTAAGAAAGAAAAAAAATCTTTATGAGCTAAAGCTGTAAACTGGATAGCCATTCGACGTGAAGTATAAGCCATTCGGCTTCTATCATATATACTCATGTGGGTGCTTGGGGTCGTAAAATAACTACCTTCCAGATTGATTGCATTTCTCTTCCAAAAACCGATTCATTCAAGCTACTAGTTTCTATAAATTATACGGAATTTATTATTTCATTCCTCTATTCAGCAATTATACTTGTAATGAAGGTCAACAGTTAAAACCAAGAATTTACACATTTTTTAAGAAATGTCACCCGAGATAAAAACCTGGGCACAAAAGCCAAACAATTTGATCCACTCTCTCCTAATATCGAAACTGGAACCGTATGATTATGACGATGTTACGTCACGTGAGAATCACGAGTCCGTTGGAAAGGGGATATAAACTGTACACATGGTCCAGTTAAAGGTTGTAGGTGCGCAATAAAACAATAATAACTTTCTTTCCTATTTGTTAACGCAAACTAGCCTAAACATAGCCTATACACATATTCTATATTAAAGTACGGAGACTTTGCAAACATTCTATATGAAATTATGGAGACTTTTGCTAATTAGCCTATACATAGCCTATCCTAAACTCATATTCTATATGAAAGTACGGAGACAAATTAGCCTATACGTAGCCTATAAACTCATATTCTACATCAAAGTATGGAGACTTTGCTAATTAGCCTATACATAGCCTATACACATATTATATATGAAGTATGGAGACTTTGCTAATTAGTCTATACATAGCCTATACATATATTCTATATGAAAGTACGGAGACTCTTTGCTGAGTGTTGATCTTCAAGAAGAACATAGTAAAGATAAGAAATAAAACATACCTTTATCCTTCCAATGTTCTGTATATAGCCAGATTATTTTAATTTTAGTTACATCTTAAACGGTCAAAATGAGCAAACTGGTAACTTATTGTTATATAGAAAATTAACGAAAGAAAGAAATTGTTAACGGACTGCTTATCTATACTAGTATTGCAAAACGCTTGTATATATACGTAATTACATCTTGACAGAAATCGACAAAGAGCCATCTGAGAAGAAACTCCATCAAACCCTTTATCTATATTTGGTCTTAAACAATTGAGATTACTTATATTTAAAAACTCTTTAAGTTATTCAAAAATGTTGGCATGCTGATCTTATACCAGCTTTCTAATTCCAGAAAGCGCACTTAAGAGGTCATAAACTTCTAAATTTTTCCCAGGCATCCAAAAGCGTCATCTAACACAAATCACTGTCCATGTGAGAGCAAAATGCTATATGCGAGTTGTTGGTTCAAAACAATTTAATCATATATTTGTTGCCGTTTTGCGGTGGCAGAGTTCAATTGTCAATATGTACCGTCCATTTTTTGGCAATCATTTGCCAGTATCTTTTTTTTATTGCAAAGATTTAAACTTTTAAAGATTTGAATTTTCGTTGTTGTAAAAAGTTATTGTGGTAGAGGTTTTCACTAGCTGTGTGGATATAAACCTTCCAAATAATTGTCTTTGAAGGGGAAGGGGGGGGGCAGGGGCGAGGTTTAGAAAATGCTGTAGGCCTATTCGTTAAAGAATGGTGGAAATATTGTTTAACAGCAGTTTCCTTTTGTTGTCCTTTGCTAAATTAAGGAGAAAAATATAAAACTATAATGCTGTCGAAAGTGTAATAAAATAAAACAGTTTACAGCGGAGATTCTTTTAACTGAATAGTTTTACACAGTTAATAGATCTAGATAATAAATCTTTAAGAGGTTGACATCTACTGTAAGACAAATTTCTCTTGAAATAATGTCAATCGTTGTTACAGAATTTTTGTGGCATTTAAATTAAAGTATTTTCTGTAAAGATGTCATAAATTTAGAGGAAGCAAAATAGTTTTCCCCCACATTAGCCAATAAGAGAATAAAATAAGAAATAAAGTAATGAAATAATCTTTACAAAGTGATTAAAGACATTGATATCCCCCCCCCCCCCCCCTTCAAAACCAAGCTATATACAGTGTAGGCCTATCTGGTGTATGTTTTCACAAACTTTTTACTAAAAATCCCTTTGACGTTAAATTTGCTTAAAATGTATTATTGAGTTCTGTTGTTTTATATAACGTAACAAATACTAAACTATCAACATTTTCATTTAATTGAAAAAAAAATGGAATTGATGCTCAACTAATAATCATTAAAACGAAAAAGGAGAAACATGAATATAAAACTAAATGTTTAAACTATATATCTGTAAGGGTGTCGACATTTCTGTGCTGTTTCCAAGAAAAAAAAATTAACGGAATTTCCAAAAGCTGCTAGTTATTTACTGCCCATGCAGTGGTTGGCTAATGTATATAAGTGATTCAACAATGCACATATCATAGAGGGCTTTATATGGGTACTCCTAAATGAAGGACCATGCCCAGTAAAGCTATTAAGCAACCCCCTTTGTGTCCAAATGTCATAGTTTGATTAGATGGCAGTCCCCCTTTTGTTGTAATTTTTTTTTTTTTTTGGCCTGCTTTTAAATACACCCCTTCCTTTTACCAAGGCAAAGTTACCCGTAATTTTCTATTGAGACCAAGTCACCACCCGAATTGAACGGCTTTTGTAAACGTCCTTAGTAGGGAACCTATTGTTCCCTTTGATGGATGTTGGTTTAAAGCCGATGTGATTACGTAACTGTTCCAAGGAACGCCGATTAGCGCATTCCTTTAGGTATTCTGTTAAACCACAGTTATCACGCCCAATTGTTAACACGTTTTCGTGCTTTGGTTATTTTGAAGAAGAAAAAATATATGCATATATATCTCTCACATTGCTGATTGGGTACCAATTTTGATTATAAATATTCCGTGTTTACCACCTAAGATATACATAATAAGATTTTTGAATTAGTTAGGTAAACTGGTTCGTCAAAGCAAATGGTAGTGTAACAAGATTTTGTCATTGCGTGGATTATACAGATAAACAGTGACAATTGCTAATTAAAATTAACGAATTTCTTGACTTATTAAAATTTATGAACATATTATGATACTCGCACATCCCGCTTACGTATTTCTCTAAATACTTAAGCAGAGTAATAACCCTTAAATATAGCTTTATTTTTTATGAAAACTATGCTAACTTTGATTTTTCACAACACATTTGTATTTTAACGAATTTGTCCAAATTCAATGAATTTATGGATATATTTTCCTCATTTTCTACTTTCTTAATTACTTCACTTTAAACGATAATGACCCAAACGTACAATTTTATAGTCAAAATATAGTTTTCCCCAAAAAACTATGGCCAAGGAAAGGAAAGTTTTGTCGAGATAACATACATGGCATTCAACAAGTAACCTTAATCCTATAAATCTAACTACTTTGAAATAACCAATATTATTTTCGTTTTTCTTAAAAATAACAGCTATCACTTGTAAAGATTTAGCAAAACTTGATATCTTTCACAGAAAAATGAAGAAATATCAGAATACCATGTAAATTCTCTAAAATTCTCTAAATTGAGATGCATTTCCTTGTGATCCTTTCTGACGTTTCATATAACAATATACATATTTTGTTCTAATAGCCATTTTCATCTGATATCCCATATAACCAACGATCACTGTATAATATTAACGACAGATGGGGAGCTATAGTTACTCGGAAATCGAGTCTCGATTTAAACAGGTTGCCGAGGTAACATATTTCAGGGTTGATTTTTAGATTTATAAATCTTGAAAAGAGGCACAAATACTACTTTGGAAAACAAGAAATGAAAACTTCACGCTATTGTTCCAAAGACGGAAATTTTTCGAAGAGCTTACAGAAAATGAAAAATGGCATTATAATTCCAAACATTTTGGGGGTTGTACTAAAAAACAGTTCTAGCAAATTTCGTTTATATGTCCGTACGGTGTAATAATTCAATAGAAAAAAAAATATATAGTTTTGTGTTTCCGCAACGTTCATGTTTTCCAATGTTGTTTATAATTTTATATCTTTAATGTGAAAATATATAGAAATTGAGAAAATGTTTCCTCTGGATTATGCCTGGGTGTCATTAAATGTAATTTATATAAGATAAGGAATGATATGTGACTGAAGAACATTCCCTTTTTTTAAACTAAAGTATATATGAGTTGGTATATATATAAACGTTATCTCTCAATTTCATATTTATTTATATTTCATGGAGGTATATTCGTTTTCATTTCTTCATTTGATCATCACTTCTTGCACATAGCAACATTTAGTGTAGTTATGACGTCGGAGAAATTTGCATACAATATTTCATTCGAATGTATAGGATTTGATGTTTTTAAATCCCCCCTTCATAGTGCACACTTTCATAAATAAATTGTTACTCGTTTTGATATTTTTTCATCATGTTTGTAGTTCAAAAAGTACCATTTTATTGTTTACAAAGTGCCCTATTGTTGAAACATTAACAAAAAACGTAGTTATAAAAACAATTACCATTTTGTTGAAACATTAAGAAGAAATGTCATTATAAAGTGCCCTATTGTTGAAAACAAACACAAACAAAATATTATATATCCTGGAATTCGCGGCACAAAATACACAGAAGGATCCATTTCGTCGAGATTTTTTTTAAGGTAACTTTGTGATTTGTCCCGTCAAACCAGAGTCACAAGTCTCACTGTCTGATTTGATTTGATTTCATTCAGCAAATTATCATTCTTCATCTACATACAAAAAAATGCACATATAGATAAACATTTAAAATACAAGATGGAAATATACCTAAATGCATCAAAAAGAAAAGAACATGCCAAGGTCCAAGGATAACCCTTTAAGCTAAAAGCTTATTTTCAAAGGGGTCCTTATAACCTTAAAAATACATAAGATAAGAAATTTACTATTAAAACATCTAAAACATGCATACAAACACTGTAAAAAAAATAAAAAGCAAGAAAGATATTTACAAGCTAGACATTCATATGATTTAAAAGGTAGGCTTTGGCAACTTTTTTAAAATTGCATTTCAGCAGGATGGATTTTATGTTTTCAGGCAGCCTGTTCCAGTTTTTAATTGCATTGTAATAAAAAGACCCAGCTCTGTGCGTTTTAATTTTGGGAAGTTGAAAATTAAAAGTACTACCTCTTGTGTTATGGCTATGAACACTATTTACTCTAATAAAACTTTCCCTCGTTATTTGTGACCCACCAAGATTGAGCGCTCTTTCGCCCCTCTGTCTCAGTCTGTACTTTCTATTCAAAATCAAAAGTTATAATCTTTATATGAAATTCCTCCCAATGTACATGGCTTGATCAGTTTGTACTGTGAATAAGAGACAACCGTTCATCAGTTTATAAACTGAAGTGTGTTATATCACACCGTAACACATGTTAGACCTGTCAGCAGATGCTACTATGAAAAACATTACTAACAGACGAATTGATTACTCAAAGTCTGTTTCAACTAATGACTGGTTAGGAGTCTAAACAGCTGACTCTATCTTTGACTAGTAAGTATACCTTGTAAAAATGGTTCAAATTGCAGATTTTAAGCGTTTTGTAGTAAAAGTGTCATGCAATTTCTGTTAAAATGTGGACAAAATTGTTGACGAAACCATGAGTAGCAACTGGACATAAATGTAACACATGTTAAGAAATTATGACACACATCAGTTTTAACTGATTTAACGGCTACACACCTTTACCAATTCTAACTGATAAAACCATGAGAATCGGTTGGAAATACCGCGGCACAATCAAGACAGTTTATCCGTTGTGTTTTTAAATATGTTATTGCACCTTTAAACCGACAAAAACAAGACAGCAACAGACATAGGGAGTCATCTGTTTAATTTTATTCTTACCTATTCGTGCCCTGAAGTTACGACTTGTCACTCCCACTTATTTAAGTTGGCTCGGGGCTGTCTACATCTTGTCAACGTGGTTACTGCTGTAAAAATGTTTATGTGTACATATGTACACACACCGTTTTACTGCAAAAGTACAAACGTTTGGAAAAGTAGTTAACACCTCGTGAAATGTTATTATTAACAACAAGTGGAGAAACTAAATTTTAAACAATCAAAATAGATGTCTTAGAAAGGCTACACCGTTTAAACTGTCAGTATACTGGTGGTTATAACTACAACAACCATGTTGATGCAGGTATTATGGAGTTAGGGGGGTGGAGGGGTGGGGGGGGGGGGGTGGAAGAGTACAGGGTGAAAAGAAAGGGATAGAGTATATATGGGAAAATTAACAGAGGGTGGGAAGAATAAGCCTTTATCGTTGATGTTGCTTTCCTTTTCTTAAAAACAATTTTAATATCCCAAACGATGCAAGTGATTAGATAAGTCTCAAATTAACTAGGGGAAACCATAAAACTATCTCTTTTTTATCTCTCTTTCTCTCGACAGTTCGTAAAGCTCAATACCAAGTGATAATAAGTTAATAGTTTCAGAGTCATTTCTCACTCATTCAATATTAAAAAGGGGACTTTCAATTAAGTAAAATTATTAGTTAAGAGCTATAGCCAGGGCAGCCAATACCTCACCAAGACATCATAATCCATGTTTTCTATAATAAATACATACTCCCACCGTCTAAAATAACCCCCCTCCCCCCCCCAAAAAAAATCATATCATATCATTCTTTACTAACATAAGAATTAAATTCAAGACTCGAGCGAAGTCCCACCAAATAAAGCAATTTTGGCATTTGAAAGATTAATGTTTACATCAGTTCTGTTAAAGATATTTTGTAGGAAACGCCAAATATACTTTTGAGCACAGTAGAAATCAAAACATAAATGTTGAATGGTTTTGCACATGAAGGAGACAAAAGTTGCATACTTTTTTTTAATTTACTACATTTATATTGTGCAAGTAGGAATTTATGGGAATTATCCTATGAAGAAGCCGATATCCGAATCAAAGAAGTTTTACATCCATGGTACGCTTAAAACTTATAAAGCAATATAAATACAATTTTCCTCGCTTGAAATTAATATACTTTAGCAAGCACCTTTGATAGGAATTGTTTGAGTGTTTCAAATGTTCTCTATCAATTTTTTTGTACATTGATTTGCTGCTAAAATAATCGCTCATTAACAACGTTTAGATAAAAATGAACTGGTCCGCCTATATACATTCATGTATATTCCGAAGTAAATTTTGGCCACTAAGACTTTATGGACTTTATAATGCCATAATATTATAAAAAATAAAAAACAAAGTGTGAAGGAAACTGAAAATCATTAACAAATTCCCTGAATGTGAAGAAGTCACCATTTATTAGACACGAGGTCATGAAAACAAAATTAACTTCTTTATCAATCAAACGACTGTAACAAACTGGCTTATATCCCAACCCGAATTAAGCTCTTGTTCTATATACTGTAGGAAGACTTAACACCATCTCTGCATCATTGAAAGACTCAATTAGCACATCGTGTAAATGAGAATATATTAACCCAAATATTTCTTTCCAGAAGGGATTTGTAACTTTAGAGCTGACAACTTTAACAAATATCGACGCTATTCATATATAAACAAATTATCAAAGCTGATGCCATAAGTATGTATCAGACACTATTGTTTATCCTTACTATGGATTTGCTTTCTCTTAATTTAGAAGTGACGTTTGTTGTTACTAATTTAGCATTAATAAACAACCAATTACTTCTTTGTGTCACTTTTGTGTTGTTGTTTGTTTGTTTTCTTCTAAAATATTATGTAATGTCTAAAGTAATACATGAATATATATTATTCATTTTATAATTGTGTTTATCCCTATGCTGTTAACTTTATACTCCAAAACTAATTGTTAAAACATATATTAAATCGTAAATTTGGCAATAATATACTTTCCATGTTTTGTTATCCAGTATATTTTTCCGCAGTAGCAAATGTCAGTAATTGCAACTTAATGGAATTTGCTGCAACAGAGAATGGCGTCTATTTTACCTATTGAACTAACCTTACACCCAGAGTTATGGATAATCAGATTTAGCCCTGTGCCCTCATCTTTGAAGTCTTCAGTAATCCCATACTTCCCGGGACCCTCATTGAACCAGGGCCTGACCCCCCCCCCTCCACCCCTCCCCGCGCCCTCACTCGCCAGGCCTTCCTTACAACAACACAAAGCATGAGCAAATTTTCTACGCCAAAATGTATAAGGACCTCCTTGTATTTGACAATTTGCGTTTACATTATATATTGTACATTCTTATGTATTAAAAGTTATGTATATCTGATTAATTCTACAGTGTGCATTACTATTAACATGACATTAAACATTACATACCAACATATATTGCTATTGAATCTTTCTTTATATAACCGTATCTTTCTAATATGAATATTTAACTAATATGTTAATCTTTTGTTTTATATAATATATGCAAGAAACACGTTTACGAATGTATTTCAGGTATTATAGTGGTGACGAAGGGTTGTACAATCGTACAGCAATGCTGATAAATAGCCAAACCAACAACCAAAACAACAACACACACACACAGAACACACACAGAACAGACATGCATACAAACACATTCTTTTACACAAAATAAATATAGACCACAATAACAACGTACAGTAAGCATAGACCCCCAAAAAAGTACAGAGGACCTTTTAAGTCGAAGAGTCATGGACCCTGTTTATCAATGAAAGTACACCCTTCTGATATCTTCTGATATCTGATCACATTTTGTTTTTGATCTCTTAGGGCCCAAACTGTCAACGATGGGACCTCGTTTGTGCGTGTGCTCAATCAGCGGACTTGGAAAAGATTACCAAGGGAAGCCTATTTAATGCCCGGGGCGGATCCAAAAGCTCTGCGCCTCCAACCAGGTACAGTTAAAAATGACCCCGGTGTTGGACGTACTTTTAAGTCGGTGTTTTGTAGGAAAGGATGCGATTTGTAATCCCTTCATAACCCCAAGGGATATTGTCGTGGTCTTTCGGAATCTCTGAAGTCGGTCTCAAACGGTTGGGGATCAACGTATTTTGGGTGGAATTACAAATCCTGAAATATTTTAGAGGTGAAAATAGGCTTGTTCGCCTTTTTGAACAGTGAAGATGCTCTATGCAAAACAATACGACAGAGTTTTTTTTTCTTGTTTTTTGGGGTTTTGTTTTGTTTTGCTGTTGTTATCTTACATTGACGCTGCTTCAGTGTGGGAGGTCCTTAGCCCGCCTTGATCGGGTCGGTCGTGAACTAATAACGGATGAAAGAAATGGTTTAAGCATACTCAAATAGCAGCCACAACTATTTACAAAGCGGGTATTCGTAAGCAACACGGTTATCCGTGCCTACTTTATCACACATCATTTAGTATATGATTGTCGGTTTTACCTGCATATATACCGCAGTATTATACATAGGTTCTGTATACCATTAGTTTCGATACTTATATATATATATATTTTTTAAATTTAAAACAGATACTGAAATATCTCGTGAATCTATCAAATTGAGACAGTCAAGAAATGGTCACACCTTCCACCTACTTCACCACATTAAAAATAAATCATTTTCTAATGGTAATTTTTTGTTGCATTAACATTGCACTGTTTTTTCCTACGTTTTATGTAAGCCGTATCGGATATGATAAAATTGATGCAAAATATACCCTGCTGTTTTTCAGATTCAAAATTAATCTGGAAAGTTTCACGTTAAACGAAAAGTGAAAGAAACATGTGCGATTTTGCCACCGCCTTTACATTACTTAAGTCAAAATGCTTTGGATAATAGGGTAAAGTACAACAAATATAAATAAATATTCTTTCTTCATATTTTAAGTGCTTAATATATAATACATTTTCTTCCGTTTTGAATTCAAAATTCTTTTCAAGCAAACATTTGGGGGATACATAATATGAAGTAAACGAAAGCACATTTGTTTTCTATACAAATTTTATTGACAATAATAGTCTCTCGAATTGTTTGATATATGGTTTATAAGAAAAAAAATCAAATAAAGTTTTATATAAATAACATAATTAAGAGGATATCTGGAGGTGATTAATACAAAATATTAAAAAGTGTCCGGTCGACCAAATTTGAAATCAGATAAAGTCTTTCCCAATACTCGATAAATAAAATCAACGTTCCAGATTTTGATGAAAATATGTAAAAGTAGGAAGTTTATTTGGGATCTTAATTGAATAATCCTAGTCGATCATGATATTATTATGATATTATTGATATGTTATTATATTGCTATGTTATAAGCATTGATATGTCTTTAGTATTGATATGTTATTAGTATTGATATGTCATTAGTATTGATATATCATTAGTATTGATATGTTATTAGTATTGATATGTTATTAGTATTAATGTGTTATTATTATTAATATGTTATAAGCATTGATATGTCTTTAGTAATGATACGTCATTTAGTATGGCTATGTCATTAGTATTGCTATGTTATTAATATTGATATGTCATCAGCATTGATATGTCATTATTATTGCGATGTTATTAGTATTGCTATGTTATTATCATTGATATGTCAATAGTATTGATATGTTATTAGTATCGATATGTTATTAGTATTGATATGTTATTAGTATTGATATGTTATTTGTATTGCTATGTTATTAGCATTGATATGTCAATACTATTGATATGTTATTAGTATTGCTATGTTATTAGCATTGATATGTCATTAGTATTGTTATGTTATTAGTATTGCTATGTTATTATCATTGATATATCATTAGTATTGATATGTTATTAGTACTGCTATGTTATTAGCATGGATATGTCATCACTATTGATATGTTATTAGTATTGCTATGTTATTAGCATTGATATATCATTATTATTGATATGTCATTAGTATTGCTATGTTATTAGCATTGATATATCATTACTATTGATATGTTATTAGTATTGCTATGCTATTATCATTGATATGTCATTACTATTGATATGTTATTAGTATTAATACGTTATTAGCATTGATATGTCATTAGTATTGATATGTTATTAGTATTGATATGTTATTAGTATTGATATTTTATTAGTATTGATATGTTATTAGTATTGATATGTTATCAGTATTGATATGTTATCAGTATTGATATGTTATAGCCTAAGAAGAAAACTACAAACAATAGGAGCCAGTATACTGGTTTATTTCTGAATCTCTAGAATGTTCATTTAAGGTTTAATTGACGATTACATTGGGTTCTCAGTACACTAGGCCTTGCTGTGTATATTAATCCATTGTTTCCTAAATTCTAATTACTTCGCTGAAACATGGTCTTTTCACTTGAAATAAACGACATAACACTATTGTATGATATCTAATACCATTTGTCCATGACAAATTTGTAAAACACATCGGAAACATGTCCTTTGAGGCCAGACAAGTACTTTGTTTTCTCATATACATTCGAGTTCTGCTTTGCATCCGAGGAACTAACATATTATGGTATGTATATTAGACTACATAGTTCAGTCACTTTAATTGATGAAACTCAAATGTTTAAACGGTCATTTCTTTAACTTTGTGCATTTAAGTAGTTTAACTGAAACATTTATTCAACACTATAGTTTCCAGGATGTATCGGACACTTTAAGAGAGTGGCATTCACCATCTTCGGAGCGTGACTCCCACGTCTATTAAGTTGTTTTCACTCCATAAGAAACAAAATTTGTAAGAATTCACTAGGAGAGAATAAGAAAACCAGAGTGTGATCTCTATTATCCCTTAAATATAAATCGGGTGTAAACGGACAATTACTGTTTGGGATATAGAAGTGAGTGCATAGTGTTTTGTTCTTTTGCATCTATTAAATATATATCACTATGTGAGGTAACTTTATACAAATGCTAATCCCATAACAATGGAACCTTTTCGAAGTGTTTTTATCTTCAAATGTTTACCTGGTTTGAGAAATATAAACAGTACAAATGGGTTAATTTTGTGGTTCTTCCTAGAATTCATGAATAGGTGAAGGACTCTCCTTGAGCCTCTCTTCGTCACCCCCAACCCCACCCCCCCCCCTCATTCTCCTCCCTTTCCGATCAAAAAAAGAAAACAAGAAGAAGAGAAAAATGAATACGAAAAATTGATGATCTTCTTTACATAAAATTGGAATGTTTATTTTTTTTTTTTTTTACTTTTGTAATGAATTATAAATAAACTTTAGTTACATCATATTAATCTTTTTTTCTTTTTGAGATTTGCTACTGTAAACTAAATTTTGACAACTAGTTTGCTGCCAAATGAAGAAAGGTTTTGAAAACTCGACAATAAATTTGTCGATTTTCTTTTATCAATTGATCTATTTTATCAATTGATAGTACTTTTTATCAATGGTCACCTGTTTTTTTTTAAATATTTTTTATTAGGTGAAGCGAGTTACCAAGCAACCAAACAACAACTGTAGCTTAAATATTATTCATGTGCAAGTTATTGGTCACTCTTTTTTGTTTACATAGATAACCAAAATTAACTCTTTGTAAGAGATATCATGGTTTAAAAGGCACGTCAGAGGGCTTCTTTTTCTTTATATATTTTTTTTCTCGTGATACTTTCGTGTTTGGGGAAACTTAACAGTGGTGTAACTGGAATCATTACACAAAATTGTTAATCGTCCAATAATTAAAAAATAAGTTTAATATAAAATATTTTAACAAAACTTTACCAGTCTAAAACTCAACGCGAAGTCCTTTAATCAAGAAAAGGAACGTAAAAAACACATTTAAGCCATTTGTCTCAATGGTGTAATTTTTTTTTTCACTTAAGCTTTTAATAAAGAATAAGATGAAACACCTTATTTGTGAAACAGAACAGGAATTTTCAAAACTTTTAGGAAGGAGTGTTTTCAAAGAGGTTATTTAAAAGAATTAATCATCCTTACAACTTTTAACTTTACCAAGCAGAGTAATTTGTTTAACTTATTTTCATTGTAATTAAGAGAAAACAAACGCCGACCATCTATAAATTTACTTATAAATTTAAATTTGCTCTCGCGGTTTGAAAAACAATTTGAGGAAAAGGTATTTTACATACAATGAATTACACAATATAAATTTCATAATATTGATTGATTCAATTTATATTACATTGATTCATTTGACATTACATAGAGTAGGAAGTCACATCTTTATACAAATAAAGAAATGACAAAATCCGTGAACATTCTCACATAGTAAATTTTCAAATTGAAATAGACATGCAATATTTGTCAACAAACTGCAAAAAATAACTAATACAAAGTATGTTGAACTTCAACAAGCCATTATTGCAACAACTTTTCATTCTCCTCTTTGTCTTAAATTGTGTATATTTCTATTTTTCTCTTATTTTTATTTAATATTTGATTGCGAGAAAACTTGCCAGGAGTTATGTAATAAACCTTTGAAATCAAAATATATATGATATTTAAAATTATACATTTGTCAGTGTTATCTTTATTCCTTTTCTAATACTTTTGATCATATTTTTGTTTTTGAAAAGCTTCCAAAGCGTAAACAATAAAAGTAACAGCAATAGAAATATATAATTGTGACATTAACTACTATTTTCTATAGAACCTTTATTTTTGGTTTGATTTTTTCAACGTTCCTTTTCATGCAAAAACAAATTGTCTTTTCATCTCCTCTTCTCCTCTCCCTTATCACCCACATCCATCCTACCCCATCACATTTTCATTTATTTATTTATTTACTTTTTTTTTAAATTAAAGTTTAAGAAACGACGAATGAATACAAAATAGAAGTTAATGGAGAATAAATTTACAATGAAAGATTTTGTTTCATAGATAGTACGGTTATATCATCTACAGATGTGTATGCGCGTGCGTATGTGTGTGTGTGTTTTAAATGAATTTAGTTTCCTCTTTGTTCCGCATCATTAGAGGCAGAGAACCCAGCAGGAGATCATGGAATTGATCTCTCTTTGGACATGTCTGAGACCTCCGCCAAGATGGAGTCAGTCCCAGCTGGTGCCAAGTTTATAAAGATCTTATTATTCCTTTATTGAACTGAATTGAATTTGAATTTATTGTCCACAATCGGAAATTCGTCTTACACAGGTCGTAAACGATAAAAGAAAAGAAGAAAAAGAAAAGCAATAGTATAAGTATTTATAGACTGCGATACACATACAGTAATACAAACAAATATACAGCAAGTCCCACAAATAAGAAACTTATCTTCTCACTTGTGACTTAAATATATGGATAGAGTTAGCCACAAATGAGTATCTGTAGCGGCCCCTAAGTGTATGTGGTGGGCATTAACGTAGTCCAGAGCGGTTGTAAATGTAGTGCTCAAACAAAGGGGTGTGTTGGGTCTTGCATGATTCGTTTCACTTTATTGCAGACCCTCTCATGATACAAGTACTCTAACGATGGTAATTGAACACCGATTACCCGCTGAGCAACTTTCCTAGATTGCTCAAGCATCTTCACATCAATTCTTGTACCATTGGCAAAGTAACAATTATTTATAACTAAAAATCTTGTTTAGAAATTCACTTCCCGTTTGACGAAACAAAACAAACAAGAGAAAAATAAAACTTACATGCTGACAATTGATATTAAACTAATATGTTGTTTTATAATCACACTAACATTACTTAGTTAATAAATTATACTGAATTAACCTTACACAAAACAACTAAAGTCAACTTTATAACAAAATAATAACACATCAATATATCCATTCATAGTACAAAACAACAATGTGATTACTTTCGTGGTGTAAAATGGTATACCTTGCCTATTGTTCTTCTACATAGTACTAACAGTTTCCTCATTTGCTTGTTCTCTATTGTTATTTTTTCTATTGTGTTTTAGATTCTTGGTATATAAGGCCCACGGTTGATCTTTTTGCAAGGCCTTTCTTACCCCTTCTTGGAGGAGTTTGTCCTCTTTGTTAACCATCTTGCTCCATTACATTCGCTTATCGATCAGACCATTTACGATAACCCACAAGGAATGGATCACAAAATGACGACCACCAAAACAGTTATACTATACCATAACAAAAAGATAACCTGGAATAGCCTTGTATAGCCCTATACGTGGTAGTGGAATGTAGAGCGCTGTTTAATAATGGAATTGTTAGACGGTAACTTTGTCGCTTTGTGGACTGACTGAGATTAGTCAGTTTACGGCATTTTCGTTGACGTTTGTAACCTAAACTGTACCAAAAACCGGTAGCGTTTGAAAGTGTTTGTCTATGAGAGCTTTAGGAAATGACAGCAAACATTTTCAACAACTGCATGTCATCTAGTTTTGGACGATCTCGTGAAAAGCTACTTTCAAATGATTGTAATTGTCAAGTTTAGTTAGTTACTTGCATTTCAAGTTAACAGTTAATATAGCCTCAATGGAGTATATGCTAAATAGAAAGCAACCAAATAAATAAATATATAATCAAAGAAAATAAATAAAAAGCAGGATTATTTCAACCGAAAGATCTTCAGATGAAGTTAAGATGAAGTTAAGAATTGGTAACACACATAGACACACGACATTTTTTCACTATACCAGGTAACTGACGTCATCGCCTTCGGACGGAATTTCGCCATAAATGCTTCAGGAGACAATGAACTACCATATTTAAATGATAAAATGTTTTTGATAGCGTATGAAATATATTTAATGTTAACAATACAAACGTTGAGCTAAAGTTTTTTGTTTGTTTGCCGCTCATAGGCACCCCAAATGAGGTATTTATAGGCATATCTATCACCCAATGTCATCGTTAATTATTTTCTAGATAAAGGTAAGTTTGGTGGAACATTCGTAAGGGTGTCTTAACTTTGTGCAATATTGTTTATTATCATATTAGACCAAATAACATTTCTCGCTAGAACGGGAAATCGAACCGTATAATATAAAGAAAGAATATATATATATATATACATATATATATATATTGTATAGAAAAAAACGATATGACAAGAATAATCAATAAAATTTAGCAGAAAATCAAAAATCGTTTCAATTGCAACAAATCATAATAGATTAATTGACTAGATGGTTGATGATCTGAAATTAAATTGATTGAACATTTAAGAACTCCATAAATGAGAAGTTTACTTTTTCAAAATATTTCAAATATCGAAATATGCAATCGTAATGGTTTAATATCATACTGTCGTTAAAATAATGTTATAGATAAGACAAAGGGAAAGAGAAAATATTTTAATAATTACATGGCATCAAACTATTAATCTAAGATGAATAATGGTAATTTCTAATATTTTTACGCGGTAACAAGTTGCCTAAAACCATGGCGGTAAACTGCATGTTATTAATGTTTCTTTACCCATAACGCACTACGTTTGGAATACAACGTTCTCAGCCTTGTTTTTAACCAGCCTAATGACCTGGTTTATAGATTATTGGTAGAGTACACACGATGATCAATATATATGAACCACATTTTCCGCCAATTAAGTTCAGAGATGCATTAATAAGTTGAATGAGAAAAACAGATATAATATATGCAGATGTTTCGTTTATTTGCCCTCCATATAGCTCACTAACTTCCAACAAGAAGGATTTTGGTCTGTGTACCCATTTGTGGTTATGCATACATTCCTATAAAAAATAAAAAAAGATTTGGTTATTCCTTTATAACCTGCAATTATGAATTCAAGACAGCCACTTATAATTATTCAGAAAATCTTATTATAGGTATAGAAAAGGAACTTAATGTTTTAGTACCATGATTGTTTTCTCAGGGATTTTCATATTTTTTTTTTCATTTATTCAATATACATTAAAATCTATATCTCCGAATTTTATGATACGTTGCCATCTCCAGCTATATACAATTTTCTTTCTTACTGTTTTCATAATTTTATATTTAATATTATTCCTTCGGACGTCTAAAAACGAACATGCTTGGTTAAAAAAAAGTAAACCAGATAAGAGTGGTATTAATAAGTCGGCAATGTCTATCATGGAAATGCGGTTTGTTAAAATGTGGATCGATAAATTTATTATATGACCAAGAAGAAGATGTCTAATATTTGAATGTATTGACCACAATACAAAAAGAAAAAAACAAACGAAAAACGACCACAAATGTATCACTTTTGTTATTTTCGGTTTCACTTTTTGAAATATTTTATCAAAAATTATACAAGATAAATAATTGATTACCGCGTGTACTTGTTATTTGACAGATGGAAAATGGTCGTGATGTTGTTTTCCAGCATTCAAATGCAAATCTATTAAATTTATACTATTTAAAATAAAAAAATTGAACTATTGGGCTGTCAGTAGTTGCCGTTGAGTTGTTTTGTCATTCGCATTAAAAGGGATTGAGCGGGAGCATATCTTCAATATATATGTGTATATATATATATATATATTCCATTTTTTATATATATAGATTCCATTTTTTTAGATGAATTCTACACTTTGATTTGACTTTGTCTTGGAAACTACGCATACACTTAAAGATAAAGCTGCATCCCTACTTGGGCAATGCGATACAACATTGAAAAGGAGAGGAGGGAGTCACAATGATAAATGAAGTAAACAAATAATTTCTTCGTCAATATGACTCTATGGCATTACAGCTGCTCTCTTCAAGTTTACCATTGGTGCTAAGATATGACTTGAATTTCACCTATCATTATCTTGAGAACGACATGTCAAAATTAAATACAAAATGAATGCAATTGAATTTCACTTGCAAGTCTGTCATAAAAAGAATAATTGACATGTTAAACCCTTTTCCAATTCCAGTGTATATTCAATCCCATATAATATATTTCTGCCCAAATCACACGGCTACTGATTACCCAGGACCTTGGTTCATGACACCTTCCCCTCAACTCGGTATACTTTCTTTTGGCGGGAAGTTCCTTTTTCGAAGTACCGTCAACATCAGCCAGTGAGAATATTGATGAGCCCTATACTGCGATCATTCAGCTTTTTACATAATGCCGTGTATAGTTGAAATGACATTTAGGTTAGAATTTGCAAAAAGAACACAGAAAGTCATGACTGAAGTTCACTTTGACGGCGGGTGTTGCTTTCTTTCTTTTTAAATAAATATACGTTTAAACTGATAGTATATATTATTTGTCCTTCCTTCTTACTTCTTTCTCTCTTTCTTCATCTTCATCTTCTTCTTCTTTTTCTCATTCTTCTTTTTGCTCTTTTTAAAGCGAACAGTGTTTGAGAAATTTTCTCATGAAGTACTTTATTTTGAAAAGAGACTCATAAGCCGTTAAAAGCTAACGGATTACATGTGAATCCGAAAAAGCACAAGACCGCTCGAGTTTAAAGCCATATGCATATTTATGAAGAACTCTTGCGTATGCTTGGGCGTTCGGTTTCATCTACTCGGCTTATCTTCGCTTCAACTAAAGAGAAATCAGAGAAAGAAGAATAAAAATAGCTCATTAATCTTTTAAGCAATTACATTGCTTTTCGATTACTTCTTTTTTTCTAACGTTTTATATTATAAAAATTCTATCTATCTATCTATCTATCTATCTATCTATCTATCTATCTATCTATCTATCTATCTATCTATCTATCTATCTATCTATCTATCTATCTATCTATCTATCTATCTATCTATCTATCTATCTATCTATCTATCTATCTATCTATCTATCTATCTATCTATCTATCTATCTATCTATCTATCTATCTATCTATCTATCTATCTATCTATCTATCTATCTATCTATCTATCTATCTATCTATCTATCTATCTATCTATCTATCTATCTATCTATCTATCTATCTATCTATCTATCTATCTATCTATCTATCTATCTATCTATCTATCTATCTATCTATCTATCTATCTATCTATCTATCTATCTATCTATCTATCTATCTATCTATCTATCTATCTATCTATCTATCTATCTATCTATCTATCTATCTATCTATCTATCTATCTATCTATCTATCTATCTATCTATCTATCTATCTATCTATCTATCTATCTATCTATCTATCTATCTATCTATCTATCTATCTATCTATCTATCTATCTATCTATCTATCTATCTATCTATCTATCTATCTATCTATCTATCTATCTATCTATCTATCTATCTATCTATCTATCTATCTATCTATCTATCTATCTATCTATCTATCTATCTATCTATCTATCTATCTATCTATCTATCTATCTATCTATCTATCTATCTATCTATCTATCTATCTATCTATCTATCTATCTATCTATCTATCTATCTATCTATCTATCTATCTATCTATCTATCTATCTATCTATCTATCTATCTATCTAAGCCTCGATCCAACTGTACCAAATTTGGTGAGTACCCGTGATACAAAAAGTAAACAATAAATAAAAAGTAAATACGATATTTCATAGGGAGCCAGTGGAACTCTTTAAAATTGGTAGAGACATTTTCCCCTCTTCCTCGGCCATAAATAACTCTAGCAGCACTATTTTGCAGTAACTTGTAGTAGAAGAAGAAGAAGAAGAAAAGGAAGAAGAGGAAGAAGCAGAAGAAAACAGCTAACTTTTATTTACAGCGAAACGTATTCTTTTTCTCTCCAGCCTTTTCTTCTAAACTAAAATCGTCAATCAGTTTAATGCTATTGTCGCTATTATACATATGCCTAGGGCAGCACCAGTGCATTTGTCACCTGCTTTCCTATTTTCCTCAATAATAATGGAAATCCTGTAATCTCATGACGGTACTTTAAGGATTTTTGGCAGTCATTTTATCTGACCGAAGACAAGAAAAATTAGCTTCAAACTTACTTCAAATTGAGTCGAACTAAAAAGGAGAAAAGTAAAAAGGAGAAGAAGAAGAAGAAGAATTAGAAGAAAAAGGAAAGATGTTTAAATGAGGTAACTGAAATCGTTCAACATTTATCTTCTTCTGTTTCCTCAACTGACACAACAGAAAGAACATTGATGGGTTTTCTGGTATTTAAACCTCTTTGCAATACGATACCAGACCATCTCCCAGGTTGCTCTCTTCTCCCCTATATATATAACAATATAATGAACTAGTTTAATTAACTTCTCGGATACAATGGGGAGAAAGAAAAAGAAAGAAGCCTTTAATAATTATTGTGAACGTTTGAGAAAAGCAAATTATAACCGACTAAACTTGTTTTACCCCAGGCAGACAAATGACAGAAGAAAAAGATCGACCCGTTACTCAAACTTTTGAAATCTTAAATAGGGCTCATTTATCTCAATAAATCCAGTTTATAGGAACCCGTAATAATTGTAAAAAAAAGAAGAAAAAATAGAAAAAAAAGAGGCAATTTCGAG
The DNA here is from genome assembly GCF_037975245.1 of Apostichopus japonicus. Taxonomy (NCBI): domain Eukaryota; kingdom Metazoa; phylum Echinodermata; class Holothuroidea; order Aspidochirotida; family Stichopodidae; genus Apostichopus; species Apostichopus japonicus. The sequence goes on along the minus strand of NC_092566.1, from coordinate 9,295,654 downwards.
TGGGCAATTGTGTACGCTCAAACGCCCTTTTGTTTTCATTCCTAAGCGACGGCGTAGGTTACGCGTGCTGTATATGCTATGATCAATCATTTCACAGGAAACCCTGCATATTGCAAATCGGTACTACTTATAGCGAACGACGGATTTAAATAAAATAAAAGAGTTATATAAATAAGAAAAGGGAAGAGGAGAGAAGAATAAGAAGAAGCAAAAGATGAAGAAGGGGGAAAAAAGGTGAGAGAGGAAGGAACATTCTTTATCCATGCGATTAAAATGTTAATAAAACCTTCCCAAATCTGTATTAAATTGGACTTTGATGAAGATGAAAAAGAAATTGTATTATATGAGTACAATATAGAGAATTTGCTTTTTTTAATTAGAACTGTTTGGCCAAGAAAAAAAAAATCAAAAGAGAAAAAAAAACTAAAAACATTCAGATATCAAATAAAAGGGGGGCGGGAAATACCATATATCTTTTGAAGATTAATAACAGGATAACAGAATTGCAACAGGCGAATTAAAGAGACATATATTACCTATTGTATACTCCCTTAGGTAAGCGGTGGTAGAAGTAAAACAGGGGGTTATGAATTTTAAGTGAAAATTAAAAACACTCAAAATGTTCCTCTCTCAAGCTGGTCACGTGATTGGTGATGTGGTGACGTGGATTGTGAATGTGAGAATCATCAACGATACTTCAATGTCCATTTTATGACTTATTTTGAATAAAATCACACAAAGTGTAATTCAAGGAAACTGAAACAAATCATTTATTTTCCCCGCAGTTTGCACAAATGAGGAAATTATCTATATTTTAAAAATCTCATCTGACATAGAAATTCATCGCCCCATATCGTATGTCTGTATGTATGCGTGTATGTGTGTATGTATGTATGTATGTTTGTATGTATATATATATATATATAAATATATATATAAATACAAAAGTCTGGTTATTTGGAATATAAGCTGTAATAGCTAATTAGGATGTAGGATGTAACCACGGATACTGAACGAAACATAAAGACGTCAAAAAGTGGACCCGTAACATAACGGTCCCAGTGGCCTTACACCTCGGTACAGTTATGTCAGGGCCCCCTATTGAATCCTTCATGTTAACGAGCGATAATAATCACGAGTTTAGTAGCCGGTTACCTCATTGTACATTCATGCTAAACTGGAAACGGTCAGATCACTAAACCTTGTTGTCTTGTGTCTGTCTGTCTGTCTGTCTGTGTTTGCGCTATAACAACCATTTCATTTTTGCTTAAGTTGATGATGTTATGTATAATGTGATATATATCCGATCACTTACATTAAACTATAGTTCCAAAGTTCAGAAAATGATGCATCTTTAAAAAAAAATATTCATAACAACTACGTACTGGAAACAACTACTTGGAATTTCCTCACTGAACTGCTCTTTACTAGTAGAAAAGTAAACGATCCTGAAAGATCGTGACCTTGATGTCGGAATACTGATTGGACCATCTTAGAAGTATAAAACGAACTTCGTGACTCATCTATATTCTGTGACAAACATTGGTGCTATTGTCAGGACCTAGCTCCCTATAGCTCTACGTACGCACAATAGTGTTACTTACAGTGTACGTCCCAAGATGCAGCCTAACCAACTGTATATACATATCAATGTGTACGCCAACATTAGCCAAATTTAAATAGCGACTAACTGCACAATGACGCATATCGCGAGTTTGAATGCCCGGCATTTTCGTTCCTTGAGTATAGCAATCCACCGGGGATGGGCCACCCCACCCCCCTCTGACCCCCTTTCTTGTACAGTCTGACAAGAAGTGTTATGTGTCTTGCTCAGAATGATAGTAAACTATTTGCTTCCCAACCGCAAAATACTGGTCTCAGTGATGACGTCAGAATTTAAGAATAATTTTATCTAGTTTTACAAAATAGGGCATAGAAACATTTGAAAGGCATGCAAATATATTTTTCTTTTCTTTCGTGTGTCAAGATGTTCATCTTTAATTTTGTATAAAGCCTGAAATAGTATGTGTTAACGCACATCTGAGAGGTGACGTCACCTCCTCAGATCGAAACTTTAATTGTTTATGAAAATTGACTGTTTCATAAAATGCTACTTGTTCAATATAAACATAATATTTAATGAAAACAAAAAAATAACAACATGGCTTCAACAAATAAATTCAGACTATATATTTTACTACTTGACAAATAGGTACTTAATGCGTTGTAAACATGAAGAAGGCTACATATTGAAGACCGTAACACTCGTGTTGTATTAAACAAAAGACTGAATACATCAAGCCTCGGCAGCGCAGAATATCTCAAATACTAAAACATGGTACTAAATTGCAGTATGCCGTGATAGGATTTTGTTTCATCGTCTGTAACAATGCAAAGTTCCTTTTGTTCCTTTTTATCCTCAAAATGCATAATTTCTTGGTTTATTTTTTACACATGGCACTCCAAATTAAACATCCTTTTTGTTTATGCCCTATTTAGTTAAATAGATAGAAATAGAAAATATTTCCGTTTTACTATCCTTTACGTGATAACACAAAAAAAATGGTAATATTATCTTGAACTATTCCATACATCAAGCCTACAAAGAATATCATTATCTTTTGGTGAAGACAAGAGTTTTGTTTCACAGAGAGTGTTATTTTGAGATCATATTCTTATCTCATACATTTTTTTCCATCCATTTCTTCTACAGCTTGGGCATGTTTGTTTGACTGCTGATATACAGTGTATAACGTCTCGTTATAGAGAACCCTATAGGCCTGCGGCGCCATCCAAACCAACGGTTTTGTTAATGACATTCATTAAGGGATTTGAAGCAATTACAATGCAGGGTGAGATGGATCAATTATACATCCCTAGTTGAAGAGTCTTCTCTCCATCTCTCCACCTCTCTCTCTCTCTCTCTCTCTCACTCTCTCTACCTTAAATGTAAATGAAAAGAAAACTACACCGACTTCCTTAAACGGTTTCAATTATCTGTTACACACGTTAGCAAAGAATTGCAAGTAAAGAGAGGAGCGAGAAAGAATTAAACAAGACATGAGAAAGCATGAAAGGTGGATGTCCCATGAGTAAGAAAACAAATGGGGAGGCTATAGGTTTATGAAAATAACCAGATTTTTCATTTTTTGTTTTTCAATATATATATATTTTTTTTAGCTATGAGCGATGTTATTAAAATAATTTACCCCCGGACAAAATATCAATTGCATATAAAAACCGTCTCTGAGACAGTTAAATAAAAGGTTAGGGTTAAACGCATACTCTAGGAAATAGTTTACAATCATAATAAGATTTTTTTTGTTTGATCATCGTCAGACAGTTTCTCTTTTAATCCTTTGTATAATATGAAGTTTTCATTTATTTATAATTGTATGTATGGGTGGATTTGAAAGGCGACCTTGTGTTGTAAGCATTGTTATTTCCTATTATGCCTCACAAAAGGTCTTGAATTCAAAGTAGAGATAAAGGGATATTTATATTGGCATAGGGTGAGTGTCGTTCACACGGTCGTTGTCGCCTCCCCCCGCCCCCCAAGAGAGAGGGGAGAGCGAAAGAAAGGAAGGACACTGAAGAGGTACGTTGAAGTTCAAAGACCTCCGTAAAAAGACATCATCGACACTGGAATCTCTTTCTTCCTCCTCCCTTTTGTGTTTTCCATCGGATTTGATATGTATATACAACGTTGTATGATGTTCCGTTTATAAAACACTTGAGATATGTTGCCTGTCAAATTCATATAAGGATAAATAAAAGGGCAAAATAAGCGGTCCTCTTTTCTCCTTTAATAGATCTAAGCTGGAACACATTAAAGTGAGTTCTATGACGTTACATGTATAGTGATGTCGTATTGGTGGCAATGTGAAAGCAGGGAACTCCCTGGTAGAACAGGGAACTCCCTGGTAGAAATAGGGAACTCCCTGGTAGAAACAGGAAACTCCCTGGTAGACGCAGAAAACTCCCTGGTAGAAACAGGGAACTCCCTGGTAGACACATGGAACTCTCTGCTATAGAAGCAGGGAACTCCCTGTTTGTAACAGGGAACTCCCTGGTAGAAGCATGCAGGGAACGCCCTGGTAGAAACAGGGAACTCCCTGGTATAGAAACAGGGAGCTCCCTGGTAGAAGCAGAGTACTCCCTGGCACAATCATGCAGAGACCTTCCTGCTTAAAGTAAAATTCTTCCTATGGATTTCTCCTTTTCAGGTATCTTCTCAGATATCTATGTAAGGAGAGTTACATTTAGATACTACTATTTTGTTGCTTACAACATGAAAACATCTTTAAGGGCGATAGTTTGACACACGTGTGGACGTTTGAACTTGAATGACGATATAGGTTGACTTTTTATCATAATTTGGGACAACAGTGTTACCTTTAACAAGATGATAGGCCTGCCCTTAACAGTTTACCCTTTAAGAAGGAATTCTTTATACCACTGCCTGCACACTAATGTAAATTTAGACAAGACCAAGACACGTGAGGGAGAGGTACCGATATCAATAGGAATTACTAGGAAAATGAAAATGGTAAAATCCTATTTAATGTTGGCGAAGAGGAAAACTAATCTTTAAATCATCCTTGAAAACGTCAGAGAAACGTCTCCCTTCTTCTGCTTGGTCCATGCATCCGGAACCACGATAGAAATTACTATGAGTATAGTGTAAATCCTTCCGTATATATGGAAAAAAACGTTTTACATTTAATCCAGAATTTCAGGATATCTGAAAATAATTCCAGATATCCGAATTAAAATCTGCGATATCTTCAAAGTCAATTTTCAGATATCTCGAATTGAATTTCAGATATCTGAATTAGAATTTCCAGATATATGAAAGATCCCCGATCACTGATATCTTGAAATGATGGATTAAATAATAAAACGGCTTTCTATAAGCCCGAAAAACGGTAACGTCAGGAAAGTCCGAAAATGGACCCACCGAAGTGACTTTTGGGCATGTTCTCCGATAACATTATTTTTTTGTGCTTGGATGTTGGCGAGGATGAAGTAAACGACGGATGGTGTAACAATCAGGAGGATCGAAGGTGATGTAAGGAATTTAAGAAGTCGGTGGTGAAACAAGGAATGTTCCGAGGGCTTTTACATGAGTTGGGGGTGTAGTGTGCTAACATTTCACCTCCTCTGGCTCAATATCTAAAATGTATCATTAATGTTGTTGTATAATTTCTATAATATCATCATTAAAAGAAACAGTTTTGATACTATCATGGCATCACGGATTCTCTAGTATCATCAACAATGTGTTATCATTCGGTAACACTACGTAAAGTATTGTTAGAATAACATCACACAGGATCAGTGTTATCATGGAAATCGGGACATCAAAAGTATGAATTTGAACTGATACCAAGTTTTCACTTTTGATTCGAGACTAAATTTGTTATTTTACCCGTGAAGAGGAAGGATGGGGGAGGGGGATATCTGTGTTAAAATAAAAATATTGAAACTAATTATTTTAAATATTAGTATTATACCTTCCCAGCTGTCATTAATAATATAACTGTCATATTTCCACGTTATTCATATATACATATTTTATTTACCATGTACCTCTGATACTATTTTTCTTTCAGGTTCGCTCTAGTGTTAAAATTAAACAATATACTTCCAGCATGACGGTGGTAGTTTGAGCAGGGGTAGGTGGTATTGGGGAGGGTGGGGGAGGGGGTGGGGGATGATACAGCTTGCAGTGCAAACATAACCCATATGTATATAATGGGTGCGTCGTGGTATTGGTGTAAGCAGCATATCAAAACAACGCAACATTATGATCAGTAACTAAAAAAATCAATACAATACAAAGACAATATCATCTCGATCTTTTTATCTTTTTATTGTTATTTTTAATGTACAATAACGGATCGATATAGACAAGTGTAAAGTATAACTTTTGATCATTTTTTGGTTTCGAGTTCAAAGAAAATTTGACCATTTGTGTTTTGACGCTTTGAGATGACAAATAACTATAGTACTATATTATTAGTAGCCTAGAAATCCAAAACATGTCATGAGTCCTTTACTCGAGCATAATTATCTTTACTCTTTACTAGCCCTTATAGCAGGGGTTCCCTAACTGGGGTGCATGAACCCCCAGGGGGTGCGTGAGTCCTTCCCAGGGGGTTCGTGAGACGTTTCTGAAAGTCAAAACTAGAGTACTTTTTGTTGAACTAAAATCTGATATATCATATAATTTAGTACTGTACAAAAGTCGTACCTATCAATAACTCTTTTCGCGTTCCATATTATGTTGCCATAGTAGTACCGATAAATAACTGAATTATGAAACAGACACTGCAGGCTGTTATGCGTATTATATATAGTATAATAATGACTCAGATCGTGTCTCGAAAAGTAAGGGGTTCGTGGACAACTCTGACATCCACAGGGGGGTCGTGGGGGGGGGGGGGGTCAAGTTAGGCAAACCATGTCTTATAGGTTATTACTCTCATTTGAACTCGCGCCCACTTTGTAAAACTCAGTATAGATATACTTGTGCAAAGTTGCTCGTATACTCACACTTAGAGCCTTGCATTCGTATTTGTACTCATAACAAGGGGGGGGGGGGGCACAGTTGTACTCGGGTTTTAATGGTAGGCCTATAATATCAAGTCTATTTCAAGCCATACACTTCTCGGTGGTAATATTTACAGATTAATCACACAAACATACAAACAATTATACCAATGTCGGAAAAAAACGAGAAAAAAAAACGAACCATATAATTTAATGTTTTTGTGTGTAAACTTTACAATCCATCCAAAAATACTGGGTGGAGTCCAGTTAGTCTTTCTATATGGAGCCATCACGGATATGTCTTGCTATGTGTTGTTCTTCATATTCCTATACCATAGGCCAGGAGATGAAAAAATAAATAACAGAGCCGAGTTACGCAGGCAACTGATATGGCTCGGTATCACAATGTTTCGTTTGATGTTGTTAACTTTAAAGACAAATAAATACCATATCATAATTTTTTTGGCACTGGTATATACAACATATCCCCAACATGATGTCTCAAAGTGTCTTTGATTTGAAAGTCCAACAACACCCACGTTTTCTAGCTTTCTTATATAAAAACAAGAAACAAATAAAATGTGTCATCATTTCTCAACGTTCGGTGAGGTGTTTGGAGATCTATAGCGTTCCGTTAAGTCCACTGTACTGACACGCCGAAAAGGCTGTCGTAGTCACTGGCGATATGCCGCTACTCGACATGGTCTCGTAGTGATGTTTGGCCTTAAGTCTCAAGGTGGCTAAACTTTCGGTGGTAGGCTCATGGTACACATACGCAGCCGGGGTAGTCGGCGTAGCATAGGGGCAAGGTGTACCCTGATTCAGACCCCCAATGGCCTGTCCATTAACGTGTGGATTTCCCGAGGTCGGAAAACCGCTGTTGATGGAATTAGATTGTGGGTTGAAACAAACAGACTGTCCTGGTATGGACCAAGCAAGCCCCTTGGATCCAGATAATGCGTGGTGAGGCTGTTTCATCCAGTTGTTATAAGGATACCCAGAGTAAAGGTCTTCAGATAGAGGTGACATTAGTCCATTAAATTGGGCACCTAGGCCATTCTTTAATTCTTGCAGTTGATTCCGTTCTCTTTTCCGCCATTTTGCACGTCGATTTTTAAACCAAATCTATGACCAAAAAAAAAGAGTAAGAGAAGAGAAAGTCATAATAAAGAAATATCAAAGAACACTGAGATGTATTAATAAAAAATATATAAAATTATTCAAAATATTTTTTATAGAAGCCCGCTAGTCCCAACCTTACATAAGCTCCGCCCACCTCATTAGCATACATAGTAACACACCAATCATCTTCTTAGAATTTCAATGACAGTGGAAGTTTAGTATACAACTTTTAACTCATTCAAGTAAATCAACAAGAACACCGAGATGTGTTAATAAACAAATATATAAAATTATTCAAAATATTTTACAGAAGCCGCTAGTCCCAGCCTTACATAAGCTCCGCCTACCTCATTAGCATACATAGTAACACACCAATCATCTTCGTAGAATTTCAATGCCAGTGACAGTTTTAGTATACAATTCTTAACTCATTCAAGTAAATCAAACTTAACAAAGAACACGGAGATGTGTTAATAAACAAATATGTAAAATTATTCAAAATATTTTATAGCCCGCTAGCCCCAGCCTTACATAATCTCCGCCCACCTCATTAGCATACACAGTAGCATACCAATTTTCTTTTCTTAAAATTTCAATGCCACTGAAAGTTTTAGTATACAATTCTTAACTCATTCTTTACGAATCTGGTCATATATTCCCTAGCACCCCCCCCTTACCTTCCCCATCCCACTACATGTACCCCTTCCTCCACGATTATCTTTACTATTACTAGACTACATGATAAACCTTCACACATTCAACTTGCTGCACCCAAATCACGTGACAACGTAATCCAGAGTGCTGAGATAAAAACAAAAGAAAGAAAGATGACAGAAATTGAAACGCCCAGCAACACATCATAACAATTAGGTGCGTGAACAATGAAAAGTACACCTTACATTGTGCTTAAATAGAAATGTACTTTTGGGGTTTTTGGTTCCAAAAAAGAGCAGTGCGTTTAACCAACGTGCAGGAAGTCCGGAGCCGTGACATTTCTAACATCTGACTATTGCACTGATAGAGACAAATAGACTATTAGAATCGTTTACGCACCACTGCGTACCAAAATCGTTTCATTGGAATTACCATATCTTTTTTTTTTTCATTTCTCTCCTCCTTTTTATTTTCGTTATTCTTTTGATGATTTGTCACGCACGAATAAAGTACCATGTAATAGCAATATATATATATATATATATATATATAAATATATATATATATATATATATATATATATATATATATATATATATATTTATTTATTTAGGGATATCTGAAGTAATATTAGGTCAAAATTGATGGGATAATTACGAAAGTGGTTTACCTTTTAGAAAATGATCTATTTAATGGATCCTGAAGACAAAATAGGAACTTCAAAGGTGAAATTATTTAGAGGCTGTTAGTCTCATTATACCGTGACCCGATCTTGATTGCACTATTAAATAAACTAGCAAAATTGCATAAGAAAATGTCTTGAACGTTTTGCCAGTCAGTGATGAATCTATTCTTACACTTATTAAATACATGTAAAATGTAAAATGAAAATTGCTTATTTTTACCTCCCTTTTTATTATTTTGGCTTAGGCCTATATATAAACAATATTAATCAATCTTAGCATAGCTTGATAAAGTTGAAAGTTTACGATGTTTTCAGCCCTAATTTTAAAGCACCCTTTAAAGTTGCGATTGAAAAAAGGAATAAATAATTTGGTCAAGCCTTATTTGCGATACAGTTTGTTATTCTGCGGGGGGGGGGGCGACGGTGGGGGGGGGGACGTTTACAAGGCTTATCGTTTTGGCATAACTGTGGCACTGTAGACTGGGAGCTTAAGGCCTTATACTGGCCCGGGAGGGGGAAAAACAACAATTTACATAAAAAGCTATAAAATCTGCTATATTACAGGCTGTGCGGCACCACTAGTATTAATTCAACATATATTTTATAAACACGGCACTCGAACCGTATCTTCGTTGGGAGACACAACTACATTGACAGTTTTGGTATAAGGGGGTAAGGGTGAGGGTTGCGTACCAGTCTGCCTGGGGAGGGGGGGTGTACGGGAGGCCCCGTCATGTCTGGACACGGGGCTGTCTTTAATTTGCAAACTACTGTCGGTTACTGTACTGTATGTTATATTATTATATTATAATATCTTATACGGCGCTATGCACCAATGTATATACTACCATTTAACGTACGCGTGTAGTCTATGGGTGTCGTTATTTCTGATGCTGTTGCGTCATGTTTTTGGTTATACTATTACATCGAAAATGTCAGAAATTTAAAATAATGACATCATTCGATTAACTTAAGTCATCAATATTGCCCCTCCCCCCCCCCCAAGAAAAAAAATAAGCTAGAAATTTCTCAGCAACTTTTCACTCGTGCTCCCCATTCCGTGCACCCTCTGACCATTTCCACTGAAACCTAGAGACAAAGCAACCTTCATCAAATAATGTGGGACATAGTGTCATTAAAGTGGTAAACTTTTCCGTAATCAACTAAGACAAATAGTATTCCATTTATGAGATATCTCACATTTTCTAAAAATAAGAAACTACGTTAATTATGTCATGACACATAGACCGACAAAATGGTATAGCCTCGACGCTAATAATAATAATATTTGATTTATATAGTGCTTTATACCAGCGATAGGTTTCAAAGCGCTTTACAGACGTTATATTACCCCTGGTCAATGATAACCTCTCCCAGAGACAATCCCTCTAGTCGGCAGCAGTTACATATAACACCCAGAAACATATAAAACCCAGATATCTTCCGAAATTTGACAAGATTTTGTGTAGATATTTTACGGCGTTGTTTTCAAAACAACAATCTCAGTCTATGATCATAATCATAATGTGCCAAAAAATGATGGTTTGATTTGCTCTGCATTCCGTAGTCTTATCTTTGACTCACTTCTATGTATGTTTGTGAGCCAGAAACCTGCGGCTTAAGTATACGTCACTTTTCATAGATGCTTAGCAATTTGTAAAAACCGCAAGAATTTGGGGGACAGTGCTGATTATTTCTTAAGTTAAATAATGATTAACAAAAAAGACAAATAAATCAAATACAAATAGAATATAAATATATAGTTTGATAAAATCTAATAGTGACTTTATAAATCTATGCATATTAAAGAATACTGCTTGGAACTATGAACAAAAATATATTTCTGGTGACCTCTATAAGTACATTGGCTAAGATAGGAAAATTTGAAAATCTTGTTGCAAATGTAATTTTTGTTTTGTTTGGTAAGTATTGCCAAAATCAGGTGGTGTGTTTAATGATAAGACAATGACACAGAGCGAAATAATGTCATTGCTACCGTTTGAAAGAACATAAACCATTTAAGCATTCATAAGTATCGCGAAACTACCTTCTTAACTAAATGAGTTGTGTGTTTGTAGAAAACAAAAATCATCTAAATTCGTTTTCTTTCATTCTGTCTTTCTGTTTTAGAGAAAAACGTTTATAAGCTTGAAATTTCAGATGCCCTACATACCAGAAAAAATGAGGTTAAACTCTCATTTTTGTCCAATTAATTGAAAATATGTGTGTGTTTGGAAGACAGGAGTAAAAACAGGTATACGTCCTGAGAGTTACAAACCAAAACAAGCTTGTTCTAGAAACGTTTCCGAAAAGGATTGTTTTTCGATGACCGCAGCCTAATTTTGACGACCTGGGTAAGTCGACAAGCACAATTTAAGGGAGATATGTGGGCATTTGTCAACATATTCAGTTCCTGAGAAAAGTTTGCTCGAGAAACATTCACAAATTAACCCATGTTTGTTTCTACGAGTGTCAAAAAGGGAGGAAAGAAGCATGCAAGAAAAAGAAACTCTAGACAGTTTAACACCGGCTATTGACTTCTAGGACATATGTGCGTGTAGACTTTCTCAAGATTTCTGAATAATAAAAACAAGGATTTTACTTTTGCGAAAAAAAAGCTAAAAGCGATGCGGTGGATTCTATCAACTCAGCGGGCTGAAAGCAGCTCCTGAACTTTGTTCATATATATGCAAATGATCGGTAAAGGGGGTGGGGGGATAAAGGCGGGGGGGGGCGTGCGACGCAATATTTGACTTCCCAGCTATCAGTTTAACTTAAAGTAACATATTTTGTAGTTAAGGGGGTAACTTAAAGTCCCCTGGCATAACGAAGAATGGAATATCCTGTCGATAAAACCACCCGGATATTTAAACGGTGTTCAAATAGGTTCACCACCAATTTAAGTGTTTGTTATAAGACTTTACAACTTGGATCTTGCTCAAATTTGAGAGTCCATCGCCATCTTTGTGTATATGCTATAGACAAAAGTTATACGTATAGAATCTGAGTACATATACTAATTGACAACAGTTAATTACCAGTAGCAGTGGGTGGCCCGATTGTTATATGCAAATAGGCTAACGATAATTGGCTACGTGTTTGTTGGATAACAAGTAAAGACGATACATCGCACGTTACGTTTTAATGTCCGATTTGAAAATATTATAAACGCTCTCTTAAGACTTGAGGCATTTTCATAAACCGTTATACACGCGAAAAATTATTGTCTTGCCTCTTCGATATTTTGTAAACGGAACTAGAAGTTATTTGACATTTCAAACTGTGCATGGACGTCATAAGGAAAATTCCTTTTCAAATCAGAAACATTTGTCATAATTATTTCGTTATTTTCCTATTCTCGTACTTTGCGTTAAAACGCCCAGAACAGTTTGTTTGACGTCATTATGACGTTATCGACGTGAAAAATAATAACCATACCTTAAATTTAGTGTTATCCAATTGTAATGTTTTTTCGTGTCAGTTTTTTAAATATTATATCATTTTTCTATCTTCTTGGTTGATAATATCAACGAATATTGTCTTCAAATTATATTAAAATTCCATGCTATTTGATATCATTATAAATACAAGATTTCATGTTTGTTTGTTCTTTTGTCGATTTCATTTCAATATTCGAGACATATTCAATTTTTTTTAAGCCAAGACACAACCATTCCTAAAAAAAAAAAGGTATCTATACACAATAAATATTGTTTATGATTATTCATATGCACTTTTGTCTTCAACCTTCTCAGACTTTTAAAGTACCTATGACCTTTTCTTCCCTAATTTCCGAAACATGGACATTAAAAGAACTTCGATTGGTCTGTAACCTAGTTAAAAGCTCATAAAGGAGTTTTTTTCTCTCCCTAAATTATTCTCTTAATAGAATGTAGTTTTTCTCATCAGCCCATCGAAACTTGCGACCTCTTGATCCTCTGCGACGGAAAAATTAGGTTAAAAAAACTGACAAATTATTCTCGAAATTACAGGTAGACACTTTAAAGAAATGGTATTTGGCCCCCGTTTAACCCTTAAGTGGATACAGGTGTGGCATTTAAGTTATACGGTTAGATATATATAGTTAACTTAATACGCGAACCACGTGTGTGCATGTGTGTTAGTTTCGACGCACCGGTATTTTTGTAAAATAAAAAAATAGTGATGTGGTATATAGATTTATTTCTTCTTATTTGCAATTGCTCTTTATCTTTCACTTTATCTTTCAATTTTTAAAGAAATTATCCAGAAGACTAATTTTTTCACGGACTATATAAGTGGATTTTACCAGAATTCGATGACAGATCACTTCGTGTAACTATTAGCTCGAATACTTAGCTGTGAGTATATTAATCTCAAGAGCTAACTTTGAAGCAAAAAAAATTATAAATCGAATTCCGATCTTCTCAGAGAATGACTGATAACTTCTTGAGGTTATGGGATACAGCCAAATGCCATTAGAATTTTCTTCAAATTTCATTGCATTCTTCTTAAAAGAATAATCATTCGTGCTCATTTAGAATCTTGGTTTTGTAAGGATATGAATTAAAAACAAATATTTCAATAAAATGAATATTGTTTTTTTTATTTCTTTGAAAAAACTTAATTTGAATAAGCGTCACCATATTTCAGCGATATCCCACTCAAAAGAAGTATAATCATATATATTAGACAATGATTTTGTTTTTGTTTTTAAATAATAAAGTTAAGCCATTTTATACTTTTCATCGTTAAAGAATAAACATATGTACTGACTCTGATTCTTGGTTCTATTAAGTTTCAACATTTAAATAACATTTGAATCACAAAGGATAACCTCTCTTATTTAAATTTTAAAAACCAATACTTCGTTAAGGTGCCAGAATATTATACAATGTATCAAGTTATCAATAAGCCCTTGCGGGTTTCTCCCACATTTGTGGTCGCTTTAAGCGCCGTAAAAATAACTGCCGGTTATTATTAATATTATATCTATTCTCATTTTTGATATATTATTTTCGTTTAGACTATATCGTTTGTAGCACTAAATACCAAACCTGCCGAGTGCAGATATTTCAGTCTTACTTTGAATGTTTCTAAAATAAATACTCGCCAATTGAAAGACGGCCTATTGTACTGATTATGTATTCATCCTGTCCATCGCGAAGTATTTGGCAGTAAAGATATACGCCGTATAATCAGATATATACAAATACAGCCATTCACCATCTATATAGTTTATTGACTTTATTGTGACTCTTTATTCTGTTTTAGGATACGTATTTTGTAGAAATACATACACATCATCAGAATAACCATCTATACTCACACAGACTCATATAAGCTCTGCTAGGTTGAACTATATTTAATGATAAAGCAAACAAAATAATAAGAATCTATACACCCACTCTTACTCTTACGTCTGTTATAGGTAACAACATGTACAACAATAGACACTCCACCAGAACAAATACCACCTTTACCCTCTCTAAAACCTCTTCGTTACACTATAAAAACCAATCTGTTCACCGTTAGAATAATTGTATATGCTCACTCTGTTACACCATACTCAACAATACATCCAATGAAAAGAATAACCATTTATTCTCACTGTGACTCGAATTTCTGTTAGTTACACCATATTCAACAATACAACAACAGAGTAGCCATTAATACTTAACCCTGACTGATGGTTCTATTATGTTACACCATATTCAACAATACAACAAAAGAATAACCATTAATACTCACTCTGACTCGTGGTTCTATTATGTTACACCATATTCAACAATACAACAAAAGAATAGCCATTACTCACTCTGACTCGTGGTTCTGTTCTATATTCAACATACAACAAAGAATAGCCATAAATACTCACCCTGACTCGTGGTTCTGTTAGGTTAAACCATATTCAACAATACAACAAAAGAATAGCCATTAATACTCACCCTGACTCGTGCTTGTATTATGTTACACCATATTCAAAATACAACAAAATAATAGCCATTAATACTCACTCTGACTCGTGGTTCTGTTAGGTTACACCATGCTGATATTTCCTCTCGTGTGGACATATCTGGGTATCTATTTCTCGCAAAGTTAGCTTCAAGTTCCTGTAATTGTTGACTAGTAAAATGAGTTCGTTGGCGCCGAACTCGGCGCTTCTTTCCAAATTCATCGTCTTCTGTCGCATCGCTGGTGGATCCTGGTTTAATGTTCGAGTCTAGTCTTTCACCTACACGCAAAAAATGATAATTATAATGAAAACTAAAACGAATAAACGGTCAACAAAAATTAAAACGAGCACTAAAGAATGCCAAAGCATATAGTAATACTGTTTCTTTTAGTAATAATTCAAAGACTCCTCCCATATAAAAAAATTATTTTAATTTCAAATTCGCATTTAAAATTCATAAAGTTGACGATTGCTGTTATTGTTCTTAATGTGAAACATCTTTATATTAAACATCATTGTAAGATCTGTTTCGAGAACATATAAACACCAATATGTACCGATCCTACTATAGACTACAGACGAGTAATATGATGTTGTATTACACATTACATGATCCAGTGGCGTAGGAAGGTACTTTTGAGTGGGGGGGGGGGGGGCTGAAGACTGATGGCCGGCCTGGGGGAGGGGTCTAAGGGGAGGGGGTGCATTTCCAGGTAGCCTCAGATGCAATTTGGTGCAATATAGCACACTTCAACACCCACTCCATTTTGTAAACTTAATTTTGTATTTTCACCAGGCCTTAGATGCAATTTGGTGCTCCAAATGAGATGTTTTTTCTCATTTGGAAATGAAAAAGGGGTTTTCTGACTTGCGAAGCGGGGGGGGGGGGGGGCGGAATGATACTTCCGCCCCTCCACATTTTTCACTGGGGGGGGGGCTGGCGCCCCCAGCCCCCCGGTTCCTACGCCCTTGATATGATCACAATGTTGGAAGACAAAGAAAGCTTTTTTCGACCGAAATAAAAATCCTTACGTTTCAAAAATTTGTCATGGGAATGGTGGTGAAGGGGAGGGGGGAGTGCGGGGGGAGTGCGGGTGGAGTGCGGGGGGAGTGCGGGGGGAGGGGGCTGTACGTATTTACGCCTGTATGCCTACTCTTCTCATCCACTAAAATGTAGTTATTAATAGCCACTATTTTCTTGTCGAATCAATCTGTCCGGATTTTACTGCTTGACCAGCCTACGGGTTGGGTAGTAAGAGGTGAGGGGTGGTAGGGTTGGGGAGGGTGGGGGAGAACCTCAGCTTCGCTTATTCAACCCTTTCCTCGGTGGAAACCTGTAAAGCTACGTCCACCTATCCCTTGACTGAATATGGCTGTTCCTATATCAAATTGAAAGTTAAAGTCACTTTTAGAGTTTGTCTTAAGAGGTTAATGTAACTTGATTGGGGAATTTCCTGTGGCAACGTTGCCTATAGTTTTGCTGTTATTAGATCGTCGACTTCTGGTTCTAGGTACAATATTATTATAAACAATACACTGTGGAAGCTATGTCAGTGTAATCTTCTGTGAGTCGTCTTGTAAGTATAAGGAATAATGCCAGGAAACCACGAAGTTTGATGATTTCTGGTTTCATATCTAATCTCTAAAGATAATCTAAAATTACCTAGGAAACGGCGCGATGATCATTTTCCTTGACTTTTTTCCCCATATTTTGTCATCGGTGCACTCATAGTAACGCAGACGGGTCATAGATCCCAACTACAACATTATTATGATACATTAATATGTCTACAGGTGAATAATATTGAAGTATCGATAAGGACAAAAAAATTAATTCTGTTAAAGCAATATAGTATACTGGGATGGCAGAATATGCCATAGAACAGTGAAGATATTGAAAGTTCGTCATTGGTAAGCGTGACGTATCGCATATATATATATATATATATATATATATATATATATATATATATATATATATATATACATATATATATAAATATATATATATATATATATATATATATATATATATATATATATATATATATATATATATATATATATATATATATATATATAGCCTACACATATTTGTCAAGTTAAGAGGTTAAGGTTTACGAATGTTTTCTGGCACCAGCAAAGAGAATCATTGCATGGAAACATTTAAAAAAAATATTATTCACACGTGTACAGAGGGAAATAATGCTTCTATACAAGACGTATTATAGTTTCATTGGTCCTTGATGTAGCACATCTATCATAAATTGCAAATCGACCCAGGCCTAGCGATTTCCCGGAGATGTTGAATCTGTTACGAGTGTAGTTGCCACAACCCGATACACTAGAGCCGGATCTGATCCGATACAGTCGAACCGGTTCTGATCCGCTACACCTGAACGTTAGAACCGGATTGGATCCACTATACTAGAACCGGATCTGATCCGTTACACTAGGACCGGGTCTGATCCGCTACACGTGTACGTTAGAACCGGATTCGATACACTATACTGGAACCGGATCTGATCCGTTACATTGGGAACGCGGGTATGATCCGCTACACGTGTACGTTAGAACCGGATTCGACCCACTATACTGGAACCGGATCTGATCCGTTCCACTGGGACCGGGTCTGATCCGCTACACGTGTACGTTAGAACCGGATTCGACCCACTATAGTGGAACCGGATCTGATCCGTTACACTGGTACCGGGTCTGCCCGCTACACCTTTCAATTAGAATAGGATCTAATGCGCTAGATTAGAACCCGATCTGATCCGCTGCATCTGTCAATTAGAATATGATCTAATGCGCTAGATTAGGATCCGATCTAATCCGCTGCACCTGTCAATTAGAATAGGATATAATGCGCTATAGACTAGAACCCGATCTAATCCGTTGTGTAGGAGGAGAGACAAACCCAACTATCATCCTTGTCCGATGTGACAATAACAAAAAGGAGAAAACTGTTATGAACAATTTCCTAAAAACGTCTGAAGTAAAATATGATTCCATTTACGAGATATCACAAATTTAATGTTCCTTTTAAATCCAAGGCTGGAGACTTGATCAAGTATAAATATGTCATCATTGAGCCACATGTCCTTGTCTTCTCTAGTCTTTTTTGTATTAGGTGTTTTATGGGTGTTTTATGGGTGTTTTAGTGGTGTTTTAGGGGTGTTGTCCTCCACAAAGATCTCTGTCATATTAGCTAAAGATGAGGTTTACATGTCTCTTTCAACTCTAAACAGAATGTCGTTATGTAATAACAGCCGATTCTCTCGGCTTTATCAGTTAAAACTGGTATAGGTGAGTACCCGTTAATCAGCAAAAACTGATGAATGTTATAATTTCTTTAACATGTGTCACATTTATGACCAGTTGCTACTGAGAAGGACTTACTAAAAGAAAATACTAAACATACAATATTATGCATAATGATTGACTAGACTAACCAGACTACTCTAAAGGTTTCGCCAATAATTTTCAAGTCCATATTTTTACAGATATGGGATGACACTTTACTGCAAACCGCTTAAAATCTGCAATTTGAACCATCTTTACAAGGTCTATACTACTTACTAGTCAAACATATAGGGACAGTTGTTTAGACTTAGTCATAATAGTTGAAAAAAGCCTCTGAGTAATTAATAAGTCTGTAAGTAATTTTTCAACAGTAGCATATACTGACATGTCTAACAATGTGTAACGGTGTTATAATAAACTTCATTTTATACTGATTAACGGTTGTCTCTTATTCACAGTATACAAACTGATCAAGCCATGTTCATTTGGGTGTACAATAGCATATACTGACATGTCTAACAATGTGTTACGGTGTTATAATACACTTCAGTTTATATACTGATTAACGTTTGTCTCTTATTCACAATACAAACTGATCAAGCCATGTACATTGGGTGCACAGTAGCATCTGCTGACATGTCTAACATGTGTTACGGTGTTATAACACACTTCAGTTTATATCCTGATTAACGGTTGTCTCTATAATTCACAGTAAAAAACTGATCAAGTCAGGTACCTTAGGTGGTAATAAATAACATGACGTGATGTATTTTATGTACGTATCCATATTGCTTTCATTGCAATGCAGAGAAAAAAAGGGGGGGGGGCGAAAAAGACAGTGCAAACGTGGTACTAAGTTTATTATGTCATATATATAGTCGTGTATGGATTAATACAACTTGCTATATAAGCAATGTACTGAATTACAGCACACATGAGAGATTCTTATTCGCCTGATATCGAACAACTTCCTATGACTCGATCATTTGAAAGTACAAGCAACGGCCGAACTCACTAGACTGTGAAGCATGCGTACAAGGGCGCGGGAAGGAAATGTATAAACGGACACTTATACGGTTGGAAAACAGTATCGTTAGTAACGTTTATACCGTGTTTGAAAATAAAAGTCACGCAAAGAAAATTAATATGCTTACTTCCGATTGACATGTATATACAATTCAATTGTAACTGGCTAGCCTTCAAAATTCCAAGGTACCTAATTCATTCTATTGAAGAAAAAACACACACACATACACACACGTATGTCAACCAAAGTATATATATATGACGAGAAATACTTTTAGGCATATGAAATTTAAATTTAGGAGACTTTATTCTTTACGTAAGAATAATGAAGAGTTGTGAAGATCATCCCACATTAAACCCTTACTTGATGCGTGTGACAACTTTGATCACTTTGTTACAGTTTTAAGACCCTCCCCCCCCCCCACCCGCAGTACCTCGGGCCCTCCCCCCAAACCCACCTACAATTTACCAATGACCTATACTCGCACTGAAGTCGAAACGTCACTAAACATTCTGTGCCGACGGATTGGGTGTATATAAAGATTTTATCAATGTGAAGTAATGGCACATATTCCCTGGAAATGTTTATGGTGATTATAGCGAATTTATTGTAATTAAAATGAAAAACAAATCGATAATTAATCGATAATTTACAATTAAAATATGTTTGCTTCAGCCTCTCCGTTGATCATAAAAGAAAGGAATTGAGAAAGAAAATTTAAAAGATCGAAAACTGAAAAGGTCTTAAATGTCATCAAGGTTCAAGTTGATAAAAGTATAACAAAATTAAAGCTACTGAATATAAGGCTGTGTTCTAATACAAGTTTATCAGTAAAATTTCATAAAATGTTGTATGATTTATTGTTTTGTCTTTTCTTAAACATATTCCTCTTAATTTAAAACGATTGCTTTCAAAATTAACTAAAGATATTGAAGTTTCATTACAACGATTTGGAATAATAATGAATGGTTTGAGAAACCGCGCCATCAAGAATTTATCGCACGCCGATCAATTTCCTCAGCGGCAATCTTGTTGATATCTTTAAAAAGGTATATTTACTGTATAATATGTGGAACCAACATAAGACAGAATAAATGCAAGGAATGCACGAATTTTTTAACATTCTTGAACGGAACCGATTACGAAATTGGAAGAATATAATAAATAAAACACTAAGAATCAAAAAGAACCAAAAAGAAGAAATAAACTAACTTTCGTATTTTCTTCATAAACATATCACCTTCTTTCCTTGTATATAAATTTGTTTGTAATTTCATTTTTTTCATTTTTCTTTTTATTACTTCTTTTGATGCTATCTAATCCTTTTTTAATAAAACAAAATAGCCAAAAACTTACATATCTGACTTTTAAAAGAAAAAAGGTTGTACCTAACTTATCTATGAAACCAAGCGTGACATATGTTTTTCATATTTATCCACACCCCACCCCCCCCTCTTTTTTAGAGAATGTTGGTTTTAAATTGGACACGAACGTTACTTTCATCTCTGATCTATGTGATGGAGATAGTTTTCCAAAAGGGGAAGAATGCTTCTTCTTTTTTTTATTCCGGTTGGAAAATATTTTCGTTTTAATAACAAGACAAGATCATAAGTGAACAAAATGTTAATATGACATCATTGATCCTGCATATGTGATTGCATTAAAAATGGGTTTCTTTTATTGAACTGCCATGTTTTCGAGATGGTAATTTTCCTGACAGTTATCGGTTGTGTCAATGTTGATTCAAAAATTACTATATCTTAAATGACCGGCATTGTGCTCACTTCGCTAACCTTGGAAAAAACAGTAGGAAATTTTGTCAAAGACGAGTGTTTTTAAAACTATACTCATGATAGGTGCTGAAACAAAAACCCATATGGTCAGTAGAAAGCAATATGAAGGGGACTAAACACTTGAAATACGCTAAATAAAAATAAATAAAAATATGGCAGCCTTCCCGTCACTTAAGTCTGTCAGAAGTAAACTACTACTAGAGTTTTATTTTTTTGAAATTAAAACGTTAATATTTTGTGTTTGTTTTTGTCTTTATTTCTTGGTTTTTTAACGCTTCCTTGTTTCAAAAAGGATTCCTAGAAAAGTGACACTGATGTTAATTTTGCACATTTTAAACTTTAAATACACTAAATAATGGGGGGGGGGGTTCTTTTGTATTTTTAACTCTTCCTTGTTTCAAAAAGGATTCCTAGAAAAGTGACACTGATGTTAATTTTGCACATTTTAAACTTTAAATACACTAAATAATGGGGGGGGGGGGTTCTTTTGTATTTTTAACTCTTCCTTGTTTCAAAAAGGATTCCTAGAAAAGTGACACTGATGTTAATTTTGCACATTTTAAACTTTAAATACACTAAATAATGGGGGGGGGGGGGGGTTCTTTTGTATTTTTAACTCTTCCTTGTTTCAAAAAGGATTCCTAGAAAAGTGACACTGATGTTAATTTTGCACATTTTAAACTTTAAATACACTAAATAATGGGGAGGGGGGGTTCTTTTGTATTTTTAACTTTTCCTTGTTTCAAAAAGGATTCCTAGAAAAGTGACACTGATGTTAATTTTGCACATTTTAAACTTTAAATACACTAAATAATGGGGGGGGGTTCTTTTGTATTTTTTTAACTCTTCCTTGTTTCAAAAAGGATTCCTAGAAAAGTGACACTGTTGTTTATTTTGACCCTTTATGTCGCATTAAAAATGAGAGAATTTCCGATTTGTCTTAAAAACAGAAACTAAATAAAAAGCGTTAGGAATACATTGATCTTTTTTAACTTTTCCTTGTTTCAAAATGTATTTATAGAAAAGTGAAATTCATGGTAAATTTGTTTCTTTAATTTGTTTCGCATATTAAGAAAAAAATGACGTGATATCTTTACAAATTTAACAAATAAGCATGCATAAGAATATACATACTGTATATGTATATAATTTTTGATTCTTTCGTCACAAAGCACTTTTAGACTGTCGTACAAACTTTGACTTGTTTGCATACAAGTTCATTTTAAAGTTTTACAAAATTGAGTTAGCATGCATCACCAAAATCACAAACGTTATTTTATAAAGAAAATATATTATTCGTAGGATTTTCGATATACAATTTACAATATTTATATATGACAATTATTTGTGGTGACCCTAAGAGTGTACAAACGTGATGTGATAGTCTTATATACCTTTATACACAGGTGTAAAGAATTTACAATCAGACATTTTGACCTCAGGAAATTGTTTCACAATTATAATGCTATGCATTTTTCCCCCTGTAACAATACTTTCTGTTTCCATGAAGTTTCCCGACGAGTGATGTGTGTGTGTATAGTGTCATCTCTATTTATATTCGATTCTTTTCTCGACTGAAAAGTGTTCGATAAAATTTTGTGTATATTGCGTTAATAATATTTCATAACTAAAATAATTTGGATTTTGTGTTACAATCACTCTCAAGTATTTAAACGATGCAAGAATCTTATACATGCAATAGTCATATTTAAAGTCATGTGTCAGTGATTAAGAAAGTTAAATGATTAAAAAAAAAACATTTCTTTTTTTTGGGGGGAAAAAATTGAATGTATGAAAACGAACCTAAATTTAACTCAAATTAAATACTATATTATAAATTTAATATGATCTTCTGTATGAACGACAGGAGGCTGTAGTATATAGTATGTGTTCACTAAGGATCATACATAGATATATATCAACGGAGACGTGTAAAGGCTATCTTTGATATGGTGTTAGTTATTAAAGGGTGAAAAAAGGGTATGATAAGAATATTGCTTTTATCTTAACACTGTAGTTACATATATGAAATGAAATTTTTAATTTAGGAATTATGATTCATCTCTTGTCCTGTTTAAGAAATTAAATTTGTAACATATTTCATTTACGGTGTGGGCTTATTCTTCTAATTTGTCAATGCATTAGTTATCGATAAAATCGATATATATATTATATATAATATATATATATACAATTACGATTTCAATTATATATATATAATTATATATATATAATTATATATATATATAATTATATATATATATAATATATATATACACTATATATATATATATAGATAGATATATAATGTAGGGATATATATATATGTATAGATAGATAAAAATATAGATATATATGGATATATGTATATATATATGATCGATAACTAATGCATTGACAAATTACGAAGAAAAAGCACACACCCGTTGATGAAATCGGTTACACCTACAAGTTAATCTTTCTAACGGTACACCGTAAACTTTGTCAAACCAAAATGCCAACAAATAGAAATGATACTACAACAACAATAACAACAAATGATCGATTAAAAAATTGTTTAAAATGATTAAAATAAAAATGAAATATAGAATTATATTATTGAATCTCTTACCTTGACTTTTCGAGTGTACTTTGTGTTCTGCTGTCTCCACGCGTTTCTCTGGCGGTGATGACATTGGTTCATCTTTATGAACAGTCTCATCTAAGCTGTGGATTTCCATGTCTTATTATCGTAACAGTGAGAGTTCCTTCCTTTCACTAAGTTCCTAAAATCTAACGATTTACTGACAAAAGCGCCCAAGTAAATCTCTCTTGCCGACTGTAGGTTATATGCCTAAATCTGTAAAGCTGTACAGAGCTCAATAAAACCACGGCTAAATTGCAAGGTAGAAGAAAATACCTTTGCAAGAAAGATAAAAAACAAAAAAAAACTATACAGCGATTTGAAAGGCTTAACGCCCGAATCTACCACAAATCTGACCAAATTTTGAGAGTTAAAAAACTTTGCTCTCCTCGTTCGTAATCACAAGAGATATGAATCTAACTAGGCTGGTTTTTTAAAGGAAAACACATCATATATATAAATATATAAATATATATATGTGTGTGTGTTTTTTCTACTTGCAAACTTTATACTTACGTCTTTCATACGTAAGTACCCCCAAATATAAGAAGAAGTCGCATAGCGTTTTAATGACAACAAAGTGAAGAGGCAACTATAAGCTATTACTAGTTTGCATGTTGACTAACCAATCAGATTTCTTGTTCGAAAAAGTGTCGAGAATTAATTAAAGAAAGTTTGTGAGGGTGGCAGCGATGTCTAGCGAGAGAGAGCTAGAGGTTGAGAGAGATGCACAAAAAAATTCTTGGGTGATATGAGATGTATTTAACCGCCGTATAACCCGAATGAGAAATAAGAAAATCTGTTACGAAAGCCACGAATCGAATCGAGAAAATATGATAATATGTGTGGTAACGCGTGCGACTCACAGAGATAATTTGTCTGAAATGTCTGTTGGCTTAGTACGACCAACTTCGCCGATGACTAGCGAACTTTCTGGGTCATTGAGAAAATGAGGAAGTAACAGCCAAACAATTGTCAAATATCTAGGCCAACGACAATGACAGATTTTCAGTATTGTTAGTTACCACACAGGAGTTTGGGTTGGATACGTCCGTGTATAGAATAATACGACAAGTGCATTATAGGCTAGAGTATAGGTCTCTCTCTCTAACGTATAAAGACTTACCTTATAAACGTTACTTTATGAAAGATACCCCCCTTTTTTTAAAGCTAGATATAGTTAGAGGGGAGGGTGAGGCATTGGGTGTATTGAAACAAAACACTCTTAATTTGATGGGGGAGGGGAGGGAATGGGGGGGGGGTAAAGATCGGTGGGGCGAAGTATGATGTGGTGTGATGGGGGGAAAGTTCTAGTTATAGTGCAGTGACCTAGGCCATATGTATTCAAATAGGACTGAGTTCATTTCTATTTGCCTTGGACACGATAGTACCTGTATCAATTGTATACATGGAAATCATTCTTGATATTTCTTTCCTTATCTCAGTTTACAACTAATTACTTAAACATACTGATCCAATTTAGCCTATCCAGTAGCCCCGACACCAGGTGCATGGACACCTGGAAAATGAACTGCTATACCGGCTCGGTTATCCAACCGGCTCCATAACTGGGGTTGAAGCAATCGGCCGATTCAACAAAATTTTCACCAAGAGAAATTCGGCGCGTTCTCGGCATCTCAAACCTCGGATCAAGATGGCGCATCGGCTCCGAGCAGACATGCTGAAGTGATGGACAAATCCGCCCTTATGGGTGCGGAGCAGGGGGCCACGACCGAACAATGATCTTCAAGGGAAAGCTCTGCCGTCATATGTGATATTAGTAAAGCAATCCGTTCTTTGAATGGCTGTCCATATCTCAAACCTGTGTCCATTTTGAATTATGTCTACTTGATTTTTTCTTTTAAACATATTAATTGATTGATTTTGACTCATCATCATTAAAAATAACCAGCATCTTTTTTTTTATGATCACTTAGGGGTATGCCAAATTGTTTCTTTCTTTCCTTTTGCAACCTTAACAGTACTTTCACAAACAGACTAGCTTCATTGTCTGGTCTATTGTTTTTCACAAGCTTTACCAGAGGCGGGACCGGAGGGGTCGGAGGTCAGAGCAAAATTACTACCCAAGATACAAAGTGATAGTTAGCAAGTATTGAAACGTCTGGTGAATAACATTTAGGTCGTGTTCTCAATTTGATCAATTGCTATCTTTTGAGTATGCCTACCGTACACTCGGCTGGTAAGTAGATATAAATTCGTCTATCAGGCTGAACCGTTTTACTGCTAATGAAACACGAAGAAAAAAATAGACTGCTTATAATCATTAGACTCGTACCAAGAATGCGCCAAACTATTACCATTCTCAAATTACATAACTTCCAATTGGCTGAGAACTTGCCGCTGTTCGCTAGGCATCACTCACTCCCTCTGTAATTACAGATAATAGAACTATCGGGCTAAAGAGGAGGTGGCATAGCCAGTAGGGAGGAAGGTATGTATGTATAGCATTTTCTTTCTTTTCTTTTCTCTTCGTGTCTTTTGTTTTGTTTTGTTTTGTTTTCTTTTCTTTCCTGTTCTTTTTACTTGTTCAGCTTCTTTCAACATTTGGCCAATATCACCAGAACCTAACTTTATGAAACGTTTAAGAATTCAATGCAATGTACTGAATTTTCATTATAGTTGTGAAATGTTTGGAAATAGCTCGCCCTCGCCTCCTCGTTTCACTCCGACCAATTCCTTCCCCAACAAGTATAACCCATCCACCCAGTCTACATATGCGTTTTGATATAGTTTACCCCCTTTTTTCTTTCTAAGTAACATCATGTGTATAGGCCTATACACATTATCAATACAAATAGTAACTTAAGTTCAACATGAAAAACTGGAATCTGAACAAAGATGAAAATCCGCCCACATGGTAGATGAAACACCATTGGTCCATTTCATCATCCCGTCTGCCTCTCCTCCCCCCCCCCCCCCCCTCCCATTCCCATCCATCCTACAAATCTAATGATTGCAAATGCTTTTCGAAGCCCACATCGATATGGAATTCAATGCCATTGAATTAAAAAGTACACTATTATTAGATTCAAAAACTTCCCTCCGACTACAAACTTCGTTTAGCTTGTTTGCGTGTATTCAACAAATGTGTTCAAAATCAATTAGCGTTCAACCTTGAACTTTTCTGCTACCGTATTTATCTAACGTCGCGGATGAGTTCAATAGTGTAATAGTAAACAGAAATATTAGGTTGTCATGATCTACTTTGGCTATATGTATAATCATAATGAAATATAGGCCTAGTCAATTGACTTTTGAACTGAAACTGAATTTTCCTACATTAATATGTGTATTATAATAAGTGATACCGCACAAACCACACCGAAGAAATGAAAATCTGTCAGTTAATAGTATGTGCAGCACCTGGACAATAGTTTCAGAGCGCCACCACCTAGTAGCGGACTATAGCTATAATTGCATTTCAATACGTAAATTTGGCAGTACCCGTATACCTCCCACTAGACTTCAGCTAGCATATATGCCATGACAATTGCCCCCATTGCCTTACACACTAAATCGTCAAAGTAATGTGGTCTCTAAGTCCTTGTAGAAGTTATCACTAGCTAAACGCATCCCATCACTGGACAGCTGACAAGTTGGCCATTCATGGCATCGTCAATCTGCCGTAATCACGACAAATGATATATTTAGCTATGAGAGCCTGAAGTTTTCGTCAGTTGTAACGAAACCTCTTTACTCAGTAGTAAACAATGTTAATCGCAGTAGACCTGAAGTGGTCTAAAACTGTCTCAATTGACCCAAGTTTTGCACCACGTGTTGTACCATTCACGTAAACCCATTCATGTTCTTTAACATCCAAGCTACACACGCAAAACAGCAACATATTTTGTTTGATAACATATATATTGATAACATATCAATTTCTCAGTATTGTTACATCGTTTATATTGTGTTATAAATTATTCCTTATTAAGACATTAATTATATTTTCATTCATGTATATACTTTTTTGCCTTGGGAGTCCTTTACCTTGTTAAGCCTGTATTGGCTTTTTAAAGGGCTTCCCTCCACATTTATATAGTTATTATCTGTGGAAAAAAAAAATCAAAAACGATGTTCTTCTGATGCTTGTCTGCACTTGAGAGAACACAGGGACGGATTGATATAGACTCTAATAGGAGTATGCCATGCACCTGACATTATTGAACCTATGTAAACTAGAGCAGTTATTTGTTCCTTAAGGATGCGTTGAAAATCATCCTCTTCCCCAAAATGGTGGAATTAGCTGCTTAATCGGTGTAACGACGTCATGATAAAGACAACCATCGTTTAGATTTAGTATTATATTCAAATTAGATCATAGGCTTACTTATATGCATATTTTTGAAAAATATTAAAAATCTTTGTGTCAGGCTGTTATAAAAACACATCCAAGTAATACGATACACCAACTCTGATTTTATTAAGTAGTTGACATCATAGCAGTAATCATAAGATTATATCTAATACACGAAATTAATGTATAAAGTCTCAGCAAGGCGATCATTCTTTACTTTTGTTCAGTCTTGTCCAATAAGCAGTAACTATATTATTAAAGTAATCCATTTCCTGTGGCAGGCATTTCTTTTTTTAGTGCGCCATTCAAATGAACTCTAAGGCCGATAAGGCGACAAAAAATCCTCGACTCTGAACAACTCGAGAGACGAGCACCCCTAAATGTTGTTTTAAACAAGTCACAAAGATGCAAATATACAAACTTTCGGACCAACATTACTGTTTGGTCCTCAAAAACCTTTGAATTTGATTAACGCCCAGGTTACTCCACACAAAACAAGAGATCAAAAGGATAGGCCCAATTGCTACAACAGATGAATACTAATTCTTAAAAACAAACAGCGCTCTTTGGTTTGCAAGCTTTCAATTTGACTTCATCAATATTTAGTAAGCCTGCCCTCTTCAACCCATCATATTTTTGGTTTTATTAATTCATTTCCTGATTTTTTAATTTTATTGTGAATCATTTTGCTGTATGAATTGATTACCTAACTGTAAAATTGAGAAATGAATAAATAAATAAAATAAATAGATTAATACAAGTTCTATTACTCTTTTTTGTCATTTACAACATAATTTCGTTATAGCGCCTCCTATTTTGTTTCTTTACACCCTTCCTTCAGCTTTTTTCAATTATTTCAGTTTATATAAAAACTTGGTCTGGTGTTGAATTTGTGATACTCCAACCACGCTAAAGGGATGAATATCAGGTTTCTTTTTATTTTCGTTTTAATATAGTCGCCTATAAATAGCGGTTGAAGGCTTGACTGAAAATTGCCAGCAATCCGTCCAAAATGATCTTACTATAATTAATAAACATGGTTAAACATGATCTTACTATAATTAATAAACATCAGGGCGATGCGTTAGAGTATAGCAGGTCTATGATTATATTGGATACTTACGTGTATATGTCTTCAAACTGACTTCTTGTAAGCCAGTTGTATCCTGTTCGGGCTCTCTTAAGAGCTCCTTCAGGACAGGGATTGTGATTCAAAAAGACTAAGGTATTATATATGTATATATTTTTTAATGACAGCAAAACAACAAACAACTCACAGACTATATATATATATATCTATTATTATTATAAAGATCTGTTGAAGCCTGAAAACTCTGTCATATTCTAAAAGGCGCAGTTGCAACAAGCTGCAGGTTCATTGTTTAGAGGGGGCCAGTTTTTGTGGTAGGGCCTGACGGGAGGGGTTTGGGTGGGCAGGGGGATACAACATAAAGACCCAGGGTCATTTTTGGGCCAAAAAATATTTAGCCGGTGATATGGGGATATATGCGACAAAAAAATATATTACATACGCATTTCCATTATGTACTAAATATTAGGCAATATAAGGCAATATAGAGGAAAGCAAAAATTGAATACGGTGACATAATGATTGGCAAAAAGTCCCGATCTGAATCTCACCGTCGAACTCTGTTTGTGGGTATTGAATTTGCACAAGAGCAGAAATGTTAAAGTATATGTGACAGGTTCACGTGTCTGCAAGAAAACAATGAGTTGTTTTTTTCTTCTTTCTTTCTTTTGTTTTCAAATTAATTCACACATAAATGGGATGGTATATGCCGTATGTAAAAGAATCCTTTGGTTGCTGGTTTTCATTTGAAGGTATAAGTTCGTGGGAGATAATCTGAAAAGCTTCTTAATTTAACCAGTTCTGGATTTTTATTCACATCAGATTAAAATTTCTTTAATCTTGTCTTTGTTTTGTCCCCTGTTTTTTTCTTTTTGTTCTATTTTGCTTAAGGGTAAAGGAAGGGGGCGTAACTTGCTGTGGGTGGATCCTTGTGTAAATTGCTAAGAGGGCGTTACGTTATCTTTACATCTTTTCCCAAGGATATGTCTTGAATTCAGTCATGTTTTTCTTTTCTTTCTTGTTCCTCATAAGGAAATTGGAACGAATTTCATTTGGTATCTCTTTGTTCACTAACTCTAGTTTACCTCTGCATGGAGCTCCTATTCAAATGAATCTATTTCCAAATGGATGTCTGTACTTCCTGATGGAACTTTAGCCGCACTTTAAAGGTGATGGGTAGGCAAACGGGGGATGAAATGATTTCACGCGGTTTGCCCCACTCCTCTCCCTTTCCTCAACAAGAAATAAAAAACGAAAGCATTGATAATTTTATATCCCAAGTGAGATACGTAAACTGTGTTAGTGTTCATAGTGAGGTGCCAAATCGATGTTGCTGCTAAGTTGGGAGTGGAGGTATTCCTCTTACTCTTGACAGAGGTAAGAATGAGGTAAGAAATATCGGTGTTTTTGTTGAAAGTGAGGTACGAAATATATGTTACTGTTGATAGTGAGGTGCCAAATCGATGTTGCTGTTACATTGGTAGTTGAGAAATTCGTCTGACTCTTGACAATGAGGTAAGAATCAGAGTTATTGTTGAAAGTGAGGTACGACATTCGGTTACCGTTGATAGTGAGGTCAACGTCTGTGTTACTGTTACATTGGTAGTTGAGGAATTCGACTCAAACTTGATTGATTTGAATTGACTTGTATTCTTGCTGTTTCTGCTATCCAATGCCTGGTTTCCCATCATACAGTGTGCACCCACCCCCCCCCCCCTTGTTTCTTTGCTCATACTGTGTAGCTTAGGCATAGACGTGTTGCCTTCCGCTGAATTGAGGGTGGGGTAAGGTTCCAAACATTTATTGCCATGAAATATGACTTTAACGTATTCATGACAACTCCCTGATCCAATATTCCTCACTAACAGCTTACCTCTTCAAACTTAAAACCAAACTATAACACCCCATCATTTCTTTCTTCTCTGATACCATATTACGTCATCAGATTCTGACTACTCTGCAAAGGCCAGAAGTCTGCAGAATTGATGTAAACAAATGTAATGAAACTGGAATAGCGCCATCATTTTCCAGAAACAATTCCGTCTTGTTTTGTTTTTTATCCAGCATGACATTTTTATTAACGTTTGTTATAACAAAGACTGCAAAAGTCTCTTATTTAGTGTCTAATGAGCGATATCCTAAAAATCATCGCACCTGCATGTAGCAGCCTGGTTTGCTGTGTTTGCTTGTCGGTTAGTGGAATTGTTTGTTTACTTGTCGGTTTGTTGAATTATTTGTTTTCTTGTTTGCTTTCTGTGATTGTCTGAGTATGGGATTGTTTGTTTGCTTGTCGGTTTGTGGAATTATTTGTCTGTTTTTTTGGTTTTGTACTTTTTGCGTCACAGATGTTCAAAGTCAACAAGGAAATCAATATCACATTGTCCGCTTTTACGATGATAAGTAACGACACTGCGTCATCGAATCCGATTTTCAGACTCAAAACTTTCAATCCTTATAAAGATTTTAATACACGATAGACATGTTTCTATTGATCACATTTAGCCCATCTCACCCCCCCCCCTCATCCCCATTTCCCTTCCCATTTCCCTAGCTGGAATTCATTTTTATCTGTTGTATTTTCTTTATTCAGCATAGTACCTTTCCCACCTGATTCCAGGTATTTGGATGCATTGCGTAACTAGGCCTGTGCGGCCCGGTGCGACCTACCGTGGCCCGGTGCGGCCCGGTGCGGTCCGATGCGGCCCGGTGCTACCTCCCGTGGCCCGGTGGGACCCATTGACAAAGTGACAAGACTGAAAATAATTACCCATCCGCTAAAGCTGGTCCCCAGTCGTAGGCCAAATGGGAAGTCAAACGAAAATTCTTCCTTAACGGAGAAAACCTGAGAGTGCCTATATATACGGGGGTCTAAATATGAAAAACTTGCCCACCCAAGTCCAAACCATGGTTGGGCTTGGATGAATGTGGACTGTCCTTTGGGACCCATTGCCGCCGGGGGCCTTATTGCTCCTCCCAACGTCAATGTGGTTTACATGGTCTTCTTCAGCATATGCCATTCTCGAAGAAGGGATATGTCGAAATTACATATCCCTCCTCAAAGAAGAAACGCTAACGGAATGTCCATTCCTCACGCATGTTTATGCGCGTTCAACAGGTACAGTGATACCTAGTACTATTAGCTTGATTGTACTTTTACCATGTAATCAACACCTTCAGTCCCCATTTTACATTCAAAGAGATGTAAAAGAAAATTAGGAAATCCAATTTTTTTGAATATCTCGAGGCCATACAAAAAAGTCATTAACGTAATACCATATTGCAAGGTCGAGGCGGATATTTCAAGTTTATAAAGTTATTGTTGCACAAAACCTAACACCGTTGGAATATCCATCCATCCACTAAAGGATGTTGAACATATTTTCGAATCTCAGACGAAATCGTCCTATCGCTCTAAAAGATGAAGTTGAACTTTCCCGCCCCCTTCCCCCCTCCCCCTTCCCCCTGGGTTACATCAGTACGTTAGCAATAAAATGACGTGGTTTGCTATGGTTATATTGAGATAACTTAAATTCAAGTATACTTATTCAGCGTTTTCAGAAAGGTGTATGAAATTGGTCAAAAGATGAACATACGATGAAAACCAAGACGAAATTCCAGGAAGAAGAAGAAGATGTGGAAAAAAACCCGTATAATACTTCTGAATGGTAAATTGGGAAGGATTGAGTGGGAGGAGTCTCAGATTGATATGATTGGGGGCGCAGTGCCAAAATGTTTCCAATAAATACGTTAGGTAAATGAGGAACATGCATAACTTGACTGCTGTTTTGCTGTTTTGTTTTTCTGAAAAAAATGTATACAATAGACTCAAAATAAGGTGTTTACAAATCTCACAAATTAAATTTATTTTATTTCATTTCTTAGAAAAAGAGCTTTACGTATCGAAAACGTAGAAATATTTACAGAGTTTTCATTTTCTCAATGGTTTACTTTAAAAGTCAGTTGAATCAACTTAAAACAGTGTACAAACTGGACGAAACAGAATATCTATAAACCGGTATATATATATATATATCTATATATATATATATTATATATATATATATATATATATATATATATATATATATGTAAAGGATAAGAAAAACATGGACACCTAAAAATGAACACGGGTTTGTGCAGTGTGTCATTATCGTGAAAATAATATTAAAGGTTCGCAGTGAGGAAACTTTTTATTTTTTTGGTTCAAGAAGGATATACCTTATAGATGCAGTTGTTTCGATTAATATTTTCTCTCTTATAATATCAAATCAAACCTTTCCTGTTTATATGATTGAATTTGCGTCAAATATGATAATTAAGCCACTGGACAGATACATAGATACAATCAAATTGCCGGCTTGAAAATAGTTTTCATGAACTACTGCCTTGCAAACATTATAGCTTACATCAAAACAGATATAACATTGTACCAGTGTAACTAATGAGAAGTTACCATTATAACTCAGAGATCGTCAATGACAGTGGCTGACCTGCCTAGTCTTGAAACTCCTCAAGATTCACAAACACCAGCAAGGAAAGGAGAATATTGGGTTATATGAAATAAATATTGATAATAAACGTTGACGAATATTAGGGCTGGATTTCATTCTAGGGTTGCCTAAAATTTAGTGAAGCTAGGAGAACAATCTTGGCAGAATTGTTATTAGACAGTAGCCCAAACAGAGGAACTGACGATATTTTCAACGTTATATATATATATATAACGTTGAAAATGGGAGTGAGTTGGAACATCCAAGAAAAGAACTTCCAGCCTCTACCGGATTTCGAACCCAGGCATCTCGCTTTATTTGCGGTCACCGTAAACAACTAGGCTATAGACACTGATTGTCTGTCCATATGTTCGAAGCCAAACCCAACTCTAAACTTAGTTTTTGCTCTCTAAGGAAGTTGAATTTAACGAACGTATTCCGAACGGTTAAATTAAAAGCTTATCACTTAGAACGACTTTTCAATCTAAAAGCATCAGTGGGCATGGAACACATATTGAATTTACAAGGCAAAGAAACCGAAAAGAAAAATCAAGAGTTGTAACCAAAGGCCATTTCCAATCCTTATGCATATTTTATATATATTTTTTAAGTAACTGAATTACCGTTATTCTTGTATACGTCATTTTTCTACAGCTACGACGATCCCTCTTCTCATATGTAACTATAATTCTTCATTTCATTTATTTAATTCTTTTTGCACTGGAATTAACCAACGGAGATATTGGCGCTGTTTCTACTGTATCAATGTCCCACTGTAAATGATTGACATCGAAGATGTAACAGGCAATTAAGAGGGATGCCGCGTACAATAACATTTGTTACATCTGTAAAGATGAATCATGAGCATTTGTCGAGAAACTTTTGTCATAGTTAGTTTTCTACTTTAAGCCCACATTTTTCTCAGTTGGTTGTTGGCATTTAATTAACTAATTTGATGCTCAAATCCTAAAAATGTTCTTCATTTTTCTTTCTTGTTGAAATATATTCTTAAATATATAATAATAAAATTAAGACTTTTGTCTCGTTGGTGTTAACCACAACTTAAAACTATTTTTATGATTGCAACATTTATACCGTTAAAACCTTCAGATGGACACCCTTACCAGCACTCTTTGCTTCCCTTTCACCTCCACAACGTCCTGTTTTTTTTTTTAAATGACTGCGAAGATGCATTTACGCAGGTAAAACAGTTTCGTAAACAAATTTTCGATGTTTGATGTATCGAAATATAAATCCTTTAACTTTGTTTTTTTTTAAAGGTGCGAGTTTTTGTGACATAAAGAAAAGAAAAAAGAAGACATGAAAGCTCTTCGTCTAATTTTTTAGACAGACCTACTTCAACATCATTCTGATTGGTAGTACACTTAATCTCCTGTAGTAAGTATCTGCTTATGATGCATAAATAGACAACAGAGGCTGGTATTGCCATGTTAAGCATTATTGATCATTAAAATAGGTAAAACACTATCGCCATGGAAATCAGGGAGTTGAGAAGATATGTCAACAAGGTACCATTCCTATCATTGATTAAATGAGGGAACATTGGACACGGTTGCCATTTATGAAATAACAATACCACAGTTGCCAATCATTAAATTCGGAACGTCAGTCACCAGAGCTGTCGTTGATAAAATATACAAAAACAGTCACCATGGTTTGTCAATGATAAAACACCGGACAATGGCTTGGCTGTCACTGATGAAAATAAAAAATACGAAACGTCCTCTCTGTCATTGGTGAAAAAGGGGAACATTGACCCTGGTTTTCATTGAACATTTGAAGTGGAACTTGCCACACAAAGTAAGAAACAAAATTGTTATTGAAAGTGTCTTTGGTTCGGCTATCTCTATGTCGTTCCACCAAAGTTTGGTATTTGTCCGCCATATTGACAAGCAGATAACGGAGCAGTGTCTCTAGAAGGGTATGAGAATCCGACCATAGTTTCCGAATGATGCTTTGCCTTGAGCCTCAGTGACGCTAGACTATCTGTCGTTGGCTCCCTGTAAACGTAAGCCGTCGGTGGTGGGACTGCCGAACCATAGTGGCAAGTAGGTGGACCACTTGGAGGATTTAATCCACCTAACGGTTGAGCGGTCATGCCATTTACAGGCGTCGCCGTGGGTGAAGCTGGCGTAAATCCAGCAGACATGTTCGTCTGAGCTGGATTAAAGCACATAGCTTGACTTGCTCCTGGTAGTGACCACGCAATGCTCTTACTGCTTGATAATGGGTAAGTTGGTGGTTTAGGCCAGTTGTTGTAAGGGTAACTAGAATAGAAGCTATCGTCAATGGGTGGTACCAGTCCGTTGAACTGAGGTCCTAGGCCAGTTTTAATCTCCTGGAGCTGAGTCCTCTCTCGCTTCCTCCATTTGGCTCTTCTGTTCTTAAACCAAATCTATGGAAAAGATGAAACAAATCAGAAACATAAATATATCACTTGATTTGAAAGATTAAATTTGGTAAGGGACTTTAAGAAGGGTAATTAAGTCGCAAGATTGGATGTATAAGGTCACGCATCCGTCCGGACATTTCGTAGCCAGACCTACACATTTAACAAAGTTAAGAAATGAGGAATATTGTTTAGTTGAACATCGAGATTCATACCGATCAGGTTTTACATTTCTTGCATGATTTATGTATCATTGGTTTACAAAGATTGATAATATGAACCTCTTAATGATTTAAAAAAAGCCCATGTTGATCACTTAAGTGAAACTGCTGCCAATGTATCACCCTCATCATTTGCCAGACATGTTTTGCTATGGACGGTACCCTACATAGATCGAGAGACAGAACCTGGGCAATAGACAGGACCTAGTATCGCTTCATCCCTGCCTTTTCTATTTCAGATAGAAGCAGGTAATCGTGTAGTTGCTATACTTGCAGGCTTAAATAAGTTCAGCAATGATTGTGTACCGTCTCGGATACCGTGAGGCGACGACTGATGGCGGCCGATGCAGAAGGTGAACTTTCGCGGAATGTTGAAGTCTATGGAACTGCGGCAGATGCCTTGTTTTGAAAACAAATTTCTGGCACCTCCGTTTACCTAGCTGTTGAATGCTTGCCCTAGTTTCACACCTAAATACACCACCATTAAGTAATGAAAGTCGTTCGTTTGGCCTAGTTTTGTGTAGATCCGTCTGTCTTGTAACAACAGACGGTGTGTTCTTGATGTAACGCGCTGTTTGTCCACCGATGTTAAAATTAGGTACCTCTACAATATGTCACTTCTGGGGCGACAGAAAAATCAACTCTTTGCCCTAGTTTTTGTTGTCTTGGTAACAGATAAACGCACTCTCGAAATGACACTGTAAAGCCATCAATATATGCAATATCCGCATTTCCCAAAGACAGCTCCCTGTCATCTTCGAACACGACAAAAGAGTGAGGTATATACACCAATGTAGGCTACCCCTATTGACACATGCATGATAAAGCCTGTTATTAAGTTTGCCGAAACTGTTTCAGCCGGATAATTCTTCTGCATAGAATGTAAGAAATATGTATTTCATATAGAGCAATTAGCATGTTTTTTTTTATCTTAAGGTCTTCGTGGTGGATGTCTTATTAATTTAGGCACTACGGCCAATTATCGCTTTTCGTTAATTGAAATATTGATTACCAAGGTTATGGTGACACCTTAGAGTTATTCTTACTCTTTAGTTGAAACTGCGTTTAATTCAACAATGACTTGTTCATAATTAAATTCCCACTTTCCTTGAGACGAAAAAATATATCATTAAAATATGTGTGGGCTAAAGAGTACAGCTCTGCCTTATTACGCATATACCATAGTGAACACCATGCAACCATGTAACAACAAACAGCATGGAAACAACATTTATATACGACTTCAACTGCACAAGTCATCGACGTATATTACAGTTACAGCATGTTAGTTATGCGCTTACTTTCCGTTCAAGCTTTTCAGACATGAATAAATCCCAATAGATCGGACCACTGTGCGGTTGTTGCCCTACCAATCCAACCGACAAGTCACAACCAAGAAATCGCAGAACTGATATACACCATATTGATTGTTGTTGTTTATTCCATGCCGATTATTCAAGTTGTGCCGTTTTCTTTTGTCATTTTGTGCATCACCAATATCCTTGACGACGAGGTGGTCTCCTTTGTCCTCGATAACGCTCATCGTTATAGCCTCCTTCTGCCATTTAGTGTTTTGCCCTCCAGGCTACTTCACTTAAAGACTCTACTATATCATGTTATGGGTACAACTATCAACGGTTATATACCTCAAGATATGAGCCCCAAAAGGTATAGAGACATGAGATAACTGATGGTGTACACTTGGCAATGGTGTACTTTATACCGCCAAGAGTCGATTGTCACAGCCGAAAGAAGCCGTTGAATGATTGCCCTTATAACCGATCCAAGAAAGGCTTTTCCTGGTCTTTATATTGCCGTCATTATAGCCACTGTTGCCCTAAGGCAACCCGGCCCGTTTTGCGACCTCTTCTTGTTTGTAAATCAGGACTACTCTTGCCGCAAGGATATCTCTAGTAGGTAATCACGGGCAAAATATGTCTAAATATGCTTCTAAAAAAACACAGATTTTATGTTAAAGACAACATGGGTGTCCAACGTAGAGGCCTCATTGTATAACTTAGGTTTGGGGATGAACGATTCAAAGTGATATATCGAGACTCTGTTTGATCATAGTCTAACACTATTCGTTCGACGGTTCGTGGCTTGAAAATCATTCTGTATTCTTACAGATCAAAATAACA
This sequence comes from Apostichopus japonicus, assembly GCF_037975245.1. Taxonomy (NCBI): domain Eukaryota; kingdom Metazoa; phylum Echinodermata; class Holothuroidea; order Aspidochirotida; family Stichopodidae; genus Apostichopus; species Apostichopus japonicus. The sequence goes on along the minus strand of NC_092566.1, from coordinate 9,257,284 downwards.
TTTGTCCATATTATAGTTCGTAAATAATTGCTACAACAGTCCAAAACATACTTTCCTGGAGGCTGTGATTCTCCACATCATTCTCAGGCATTTGCAGACGTTGCTCAATTAGACAATAACATTTCTTAATGACAAAATAAACATGATTGCGGAAGTTTGAACAATGACCATTCTTTGAGTTTCTATCATATCTGACGGGTAGTAAATGATGACCTGGGGATGTATGATTATCATCCTTCAGTTGACGGAGGATGAATTATTATAAAATATTAATCCAACGTAGGTACGGAACATTTCCCACCTTGGATCATTAATCAGTGACAATGTTTGGTCAGTCACTTTATGTTTATATAAATATATATATAATTTATAGTAGTATTACCCTAGTCAAATGATGGCCAATGATGCTCAGAATTCAACACGCATTTTCATTTTGGTCAATATGAATTTTTCAATATATTTAGGTATATGTCTGACAATTTCGACAGGTCGTGCTCTTCCCTTGATCATAAGAAAAACTCATGACCTTTATCCAGCAAATTCCATAAGAAATAATTGATTCTCCTTCAAGTTTTGTGTTAAAGTTCCCTTCCTTCTTTACACATTTGACAAAGTTCTATAAGAAACTAATTTCACGGGGAGCCTCCTCCAAGGAGCTGTTTACTGATAGGTCACTGCAGATTGACAACGCATGTTGGTAAGGCAGTGACGACTTGAAGCAAGTATAAATCCCGGTACCGATCATTTGTGGCTGTCATCTCCGTGCTCTCGTTCTTACTAATCAAGCAAGTATTTCTGGGACTTTGCACTTTGTATGAGTTGATTCGAGATCTTGTCCGACTCTTGACGGGTGACGATTTATCCATTTCATTAGCTAAACAGCCACCAGAAGCTGCCCCAGGCTCTAGCAAAAAAACTTTTCAAAACCCCAAAACAGAGGTAGGTCCTATGTATTAGGCTAAACTTGTTTGTATGTGCCAAAAAAATGCAGATAAACGTAAGGTTCTGATGGATATCTTTCGATACCAGTTTCCACTTGTTTTTTGTCACGATTACGAACAAGATGTAGATAAGGCCAGCCATCTGCACAGTATATTTATGATTATGAAAATACCAATAAACATGGTATGAGAATCAAATTTGATATGGCATCGTTGAAGCTTTATCTCAATGAAAAACTAAGTAAAAATTTGTATGAAACCAGTCTTATACCTTGTGTCGTCTTTGAAATGATTTTCGCTTTAACAAGACGATTGTACTATAGTGCAATCCCTCGTCGCTCTCCAGATGAAATGTTATGTGTGTATATTCAGTAATAACTTACGGACAGATGGTCAGCCATTTGTGGTACGGGTTGATCAGATAGAATAGTCCCAGAACAAGATTGATGAATACTATACTCACACGGTAAGTGGTGGGATAACACAAAAAAGCTCGCCAGTCACTAAATACCGAGTTAAGGTTAAGATATTTTGTACTTATTGAGGAGTGGCTTTCTACACTATTCATAGCACACACCAGTTGGTGACTTGTGTCTGTGCCAAATCAAGTAATACGGCCTACAGATATAGGCTATAATTGTTTTATGTTTCTGCCAGGGGCTATGTATGGTTTTCGTTTTGGACCAAATCAAAGAATAGCTAGTTGCATATGGGTTTTTTTTTGTGACTGACCCCTTCAATGGCATCAGTTTCCTTCTCCCATCCAACATCCCCTATCACGATCCCCTAATACTGCTCAGTATACCCACATAAATGCCGATCATCCAATCCTCCTCTACGGAACTTTAAACTGATCTGAAAGAGCAAAACAAAATGTTTGCGTACCCTAACTCTTGGTTCGGATAAGTTACACCAAGCCGAGATTTCTTCTCGAGTCGCCATATCTGGATATCTATTTCTCGCAAAACTAGCCTCTAGTTCCTGTAACTGTTGACTAGTGAAGTGCGTCCTCTGTCTTCGTACCCTCCTCTTCTTTCCATCTTGTGTATCCACACCATCTCCCTTAGCGTCTATACTATTGCTAGAATCATCTTTGTCTATAAAGAAAAAGAAGCAATTTATTGATATGAATTGGTGTTATAAGGAAGACAATAACAAAAATAATAAACATCAATTAAACAAAACAAAAAAAATCCGACAACAACAACAGCTAAACTATAAAAAAAAATCTTTAGAAGATATATTAAAATTTCTTTTTGTTTTAACTTTACGGCATTTACATAACGCACGTATTTGAGCAATTTAATTAAAACATGAACAGTAATCTTTGATGAACAGCTATTATAATGTTCCAAGAACATTTTGGGGTATGAAATTTGACTAATGATTATCTGTAAGAGCTAAGCTAGTTATTCCTTTGATAACATGTTTTGATAAAACTAAATCATGAATGGAACATTAACTGGAATTTTTTTTTTGTATACATATATATATATATAGGTATGTGTATATGCATTCGATAAATTATATCAAACGATAATATGTAGCAAGAGTGTTTCCAATATTTGGTGAAATACCGTTGTGTTATAATAAGCTGGTATAATTAAAACCATAAAGTTTCATAAACTGAAACTTGTACGTGACGTCACTGAGACGTACACCAGACAGGATGTGAATCATTTATGGCGAACACTGGTCTATTTCTATCTTTATTCTGCCGGTGTACCTGGACGTTATTAAGTCTTGTGGCTATAAATCCGGCGTGTCATCAACTCTAAGGAGATATTTTAGCAATAACACAGGACAGTAACACGACGTTCTCTCTTCACTTTTTAAATTATATTGGCGTGCTTATAACCATATGTTTATCTATGAATATGCAGATAAGACCGCGCCCTTTATAAATCAGTCATATATATCAATGCTCAAGCTACTCTTTTCGCCCCTTTTTATAGTTTCTATATACTAGTATGAATATTAATTTTCTGCCTGTCTGATGGACTATTTATATATCCTCGGTTAAATACGTGAGTAATTAGATTTCTCTTGTAGAACACTTATAGAGATCACTATCAACCAAGGGCTGATGAGCTCAGGTTTTGCTCAGAGAACAGGATTTATTATCCTGAAATCACTGGCTCGAATCCCGTTCAAAAGTGTAGTATTTGTCTATAATTCCATTCTGTATGATTTTTGTCATTGGTTTACTGACATCTATTAATATGACAAACCAAATAAATAACTGGCAAGGGAGGGAATACTCCCCCACTCACCCTCATTCTCTTCCTCATCCGCTCCTCTCCTCCCCTCTGCCAGCCTCTCCTCCCCTCTCCTCCTCCCCTCCTCTCCCCTCTCTTCCCCTCTCTTCCCCTCTCTTGCCCTCTCTTGCCCTCTCCACCCCTCTCTTCCCCTCTCCACCCCTCTCTTCCCCCTCTCCACCCCTCTCTTCCCCTTTCTTCCCCTCTCTTCCCCCTTTCTTCCCCTTTCTTCCCCTTTCTTCCCCTCTCTTCCCCTCTCTTCCCCTCTCTTCCCCTCTCTTCCCCTCTCTTCTCCTCTCTTCCCCTCTCCTCCCCCTCCTCCCTCTCCTCTCCTCTCCTCCACTCTCCTCTCCTCCCCTAATGGCATCAACATATGTATTTTTAACGTTATTATTCACGTATTGTCTTGTACAATTTCCCTACGATTGTCCACAGAAATATTTGCTACAACTTTGAACCAGTAGGTTTCGAAACATATCAATCTGTTCTCCTTTTATATGCTTATAGATGTTACGGACGATAAACATCGTACATAATTAAAAAACATGTATCGGAGATGCTTAGAGATTTGGTCAAATCTAGGCATACATTAACACACATCAGTCCACAAAATCCATCTAAGTGAGAATCTAATTGAGAAATCTCACGATTAACAAAAAAGAAGAATAAATAAATAAATAAAGGGAAATCGAGGTCACGTGACTTTTAAGCACATAGCAGGCAAAACAACATGACTCCATTTGAAACATTTCGTTTACATTTCATTTAACTATAAATAAAATATAACCGAAAACTATATTCGCCTGTTACCAAGAAGAAGAAGTAATAATAACGACGAAAAATTATATTCGTCAAGGCAAGCTATGGAGTCAAAAACTTTACATTTCTAAATTGGGTCATAATTAAGGTATATTGAGCTATAATATTTGGGTCAAGCTAGTTATGCGGAAACATAATAGGTCAACAAATGGGGCAGAATACCACAATAAGTTCCTTCACATGTAGAACAATACATAATAAACAACGCCTTAAAAGATAAAGGGTCACGTGATTCGTCTCTCCGTTTTTTGCGGGGTATATGACCATTTAGAAGTTCATTTATATCATCTACAGGGTATCATTTTACATTTTCCTTATAAAGAATTTTTTTGACATTTTTTATTGTTGTAGAGTTTAACACTTTTTTTCATCTTTTAATAATGCAAATCTGACAACCTCATTTGAAATAGAACAAATATACCATAGAATACGACGGCTTTAAATAAGCATAAAAAAATCCACGGGTGAATAATATGTTTACCTCCCTGATTTGAGTTGAGATTTCACTCCTATATGCATGGAATACCACTGTATTACACAACATGGGGAGGGGAAACCCGTCGGGTAAGAATAAATACATATACTTTAGATACGGAGCGGACGTCAGTATTGGTCATCGTACACAAACCTTTAAGGTGGCATACTCCTATTAGCGTCTATATCAATCCGCGGCAAATGTTCTCCTTCAGGAAAAGTGCCAATTAGGAGCAGGAGAACAACTTTTTTGCTATGTTATCAATTAGGATGAGCTTTTTTGTGGCTTGGATGTTAAAGAGCATGAACAGAAGCACATGTGGTTAAAAAATTGGGTAAAATTGAGGCTATTTTAGACCAGTTTAGCCCTCTCAGGAGCAGCGGACGAAGATTGTTTACGGCCGAGTGAAGAGGTTTGTTTACAAGTGATGAAAAGTTCCGGCTCTCGTAGCAAAAAATTTTCACGGTCATGGTATGGAAAATTGATGGTGCCATGAAAGGCCAACTTGTCAGCTATCCAGTGATGGGTAGCGCTTAGCAAGTGAAAACTTCTATCTAGGCTTAGAAAAGGCATTACTTTTGTGATTTAGTGTGTAAGTCAATGGGGATTTTAATGGGCGTATGCTACCTTAAGCAAAAATGTGAAAATTGCTGTTTTAGACTCTATGAGCGTTAATTATAGCTGTAGGTGTCATATATGATGTGTAACAATGAAATACGACAAAACGTCTAAAAATTTTACGCTTGTGCGATTTCGGGGTCAAATTTTGCGGAATGTCATCAAAATGTCGAAAAATGGCATGAAATTGCCGAGGAAAAAATAAATTGGTGCATTGTGTGCTCCAAAATGCACTGGTGAGTAATGGTTGGACTTGAAGAACATCTGCATGGCTTGTATAGGCCACAGTACCAGCTGTGTATGATGTTTTGAGCTGTCTGCTACTGAGATGTGTATAGTACTATTGAAAGTAAAGGCTGGTAGAAGGAGCAACTAATTTCGATGTTAGGCTGTAGAGAACAACTAAAACCTGACGGACTGAAGTTGTACATATTGTGAGTAGCATATACTTTTATACAGTGTAAAAACAAGCGACATTCAGAATTTATATATACATTAGTATTAGATGTGACTACTGCACTGTGCATAGGCTGCATTGAGGTTAAACATAGGCCCTGTATACAGTACTGGCAATCTCCAAACTTCTCTACAATGTCAGACCAAGATTGGATGGCATGGGCTGATGGCATTACTGAAAAGATGGCCAAACATACAGCAAGTGGCACAAGGGGATGCAGAATGTGGACAGGTGCCTACACCACCAGTAAGCCAGGGGCCCCAGCATATGGCATTATCCGCACAATGCTACCCCTGGCAGCTAAGAGAAGAGCCATCAGAGTCCACATTCTGGCATATGCTCTTCAGAATATTTTGCAGAGAAAACTTGTTATAACTAGTCCTAGTAGTAGATCATTTGACATCTCCCACATTTGCCACAATAGCCTATGTGTGGAGGTGTCACACCTCTCTGCAGAATCCCGCAGTATCAACAACAGCAGAAGGTCCTGCAAGTTTGATGGTGCTTGCCAGGGTCATGGTCATTACCCTGATTGCTTAGGGTTCCCTGAGTGAATGAGTGAGTGAGTGAGTGAGTGATAGATACTGTTTTGGATTATCACTTGCTTTGATGATAACTTGCATCACTGATAATTATTTTCATCATCATCAGTGTCACATCCCCCCTTAGAGTAACTGTGGTCATGTATCAGTTGATCTCTTTTATAACAACTGTGCTGGTTTATGTATTTGATTCTGCCATGTATCTTGTACTTTCTCTCTCTTAGTTGTGCTCTCCTCCTTCGGTAGGCTCTGCCTCTCTTGCGTAATTTATCATATTCTTGTTTTCTCTGCATATGTTTCAGAGTCTGGATACATGGACTATTTGAGCTTAACCTTAACCCAGCAGCTTCCATCTTACTGGCTATGGACTCACCAGGCCCATTATTGGTGATGTGTATGGCACTGTGGTCCCTGTACTGACTGTTACGTGCAAATGTGGTGCTATGTTTTGGATTCGTCACCTTGAAAGCGTTATTGACTGCTTCTGCTTTTTGAGTGGAAGTCTCAAAACGAGTGGACCATAATCGTTTGTAGCAGGTGCGTTTTTTAAGTAATTCGATAAGTTTTGCATTGTCACTGTTTGATATTATCAGAGAACCCTTTGCAGCATTTGGCATAAATGGAAATTTGTAGCATCTGCCCCTCTTACATACAAATGACTGCTTTGGGCAATCTGAATGATCTCCACTGTAGCACTTAGTAAGGCAGTCCATACATGTTGACAAAGCTTTTGCAACTTTGCAGTGGTCATATTTGTGCACTTTCCTGCAAGCAGTCACCTCTGCCTGTACACGGTAGGTCAAGTCCTCAGCAAATCGCTTTTGTATCAACCGCTTCTTCGTCACAGTCTTTGCAGGAAACATGTCAGAGGAGAATTCTGCTCCAGTGAGTGCTCTGCGCAGAGATCTGTTTAGATGCACCTGGTCTAAAAGGTTCTCTGTTTTAGACTGCATAGCCTCAGACATGATACTATTAAACCCTTTACATGCCTTGCCATCAGCATCAGTTGTGAGGAACTTGACCTTTACTGGGTTTTTACCTGCTAGTAATTTTGAAGCACAAATCTTTCCACCATTCTGTTCATCTCCAATATTGGCATCTTGCCTTAAATTTGCAGAGCAGCCCTTATGGCCTGGACATTGTACCTTGTGACCCCTTCTTCTTTTCATTTCTCCCATTAGGCACAACTTGTTACTGTGATGGTAACCAATAACAAACTTGTCCATGGTGACATTCTCTACAATGACATCTCTGCATTGGCTTGCAGGAGCAAATGGAGTCTTACTTCTTGAATTACGCAGAGGGTTATTATACTGCCGATCATATTCTGCAAAAATGGGAGAATCTCTTGAGAGGCCACGCAGTTGCAGTGTCTCCTTTATTATACCCCTCTTTTCAGCCATATCATTTTCATTAATTTCTTTCATTACAGGTCCAAACTGGTTGGCTGACTTTTGCAGTGTACTGACAGCAGGACTGGGAAGAGAGATGCTGCTGAGCAATCTACGAGCTGCTGTTGAACTGATGGAAGTCTGATGCAAGCCTAACTGCAATGCAATGTTTAGCTCTGAGGGATTCCTGCCAGGTTTGTTACTTTGGTTTAAAACTTTATAGAGGGGCAAGAGCTCACTTCTGTAGTTACAGAGAGTACATCCAAACACAACCTTTGAGCCAAGTCCCACAAATTCCTCCATATCAGAAACAGATATGAGGAGCCCTGCACATCCATTGCTTGCCTCCCTGTGAGCCATCATAGCACTATGATAGGCTCTTACTGTGACTTGCAAATTCACTACCCTGTTGCCTGTAGATTCTGCAACACTAGCAGGAGCCATGTTATTAAGCTGGCCAACATGGTGCTTAGTAGGCCTTAGTAACATTGTTTGTTGGGACTGAGATGAAAATATCTCAGGTCCTTTGACAGGAGAGTTAACTACCCTCTCATACTCTTCCTTGCTGAGCCTTTTATATGCAGGTTTGCAAGAGGACATAGTTGCCACACCTGTATCAGAAGGGCTAGGCATATCACCAGTGCAATTGGCATCAGTTTCATCAGCTGTACAAGCTGTAAAACCGAACCTGTTACCTGTTTTAAAGGTAGTTGCACGCCTACGATACATGCCTTTCCTTCTACCCATTCTTTTAAATAGTATTTCCTATGTTATCCTTTAAAAATAAATAGTTTCCAGTGGCTAATTCACTAGTTTTGTTTGTTAGCAATTATTGAAAGTCTAAGCAGTTGAAAAGCTGTGCATAGACTGATATCTGACAAGATTTACACTGAGAAACTAGTCAATATGATCGACTACAACGATTTGGGAACGCTGTTTGAACAGCGCCCTCACTTCAGATCTGAGCACAGCACACTGTTTTACTGAGCTTTTTTGGCCCCAAAATCTGCTAAAATTCCTTTTAAAAATAGTGCCAAAGTAACAAGTACATTTTTCTCTTTCAACTCAGGGCCACAGCTATGTTCTAAAGTTTACTGGATGCTGGGATTGATGAAGATTTCAGAGGGAAGAAGAGAGGTTGGAAAGCAAAGTTTTGTCAAGTTTCCTGTCCCACAGGAACATTTCTCCCGCCTGGCGGGTTAAGTAGCACCAAACTGAGTTACTGTGCTTAAAACACATTCTATAAACCATAAAGCACCTTAGACATGCAGTACACAACATTCATGCTTATGGTTGGCTTTTTATAACACCAGGGAACATGCTAACCAGTGGAGACTTGCTTCTTTAATATTCAGTATTGCACTGTGCATTTGGCCTGTACAATTTGTATGAGGCACAATATGAAGAGACACCAAATAGACAGATATAGAAACAAATTGTCAAAGTTATGTATTTTCTGGTTTTCAAGACTTCTCAAACTGTCATAAAAAGAGGTTTAAAGTATAGTTTAAAAATTTCAACTTTCACTTAAGGTGGCATACTCCTATTAGCGTCTATATCAATCCGCGGCAAATGTTCTCCTTCAGGAAAAGTGCCAATTAGGAGCAGGAGAACAACTTTTTTGCTATGTTATCAATTAGGATGAGCTTTTTTGTGGCTTGGATGTTAAAGAGCATGAACAGAAGCACATGTGGTTAAAAAATTGGGTAAAATTGAGGCTATTTTAGACCAGTTTAGCCCTCTCAGGAGCAGCGGACGAAGATTGTTTACGGCCGAGTGAAGAGGTTTGTTTACAAGTGATGAAAAGTTCCGGCTCTCGTAGCAAAAAATTTTCACGGTCATGGTATGGAAAATTGATGGTGCCATGAAAGGCCAACTTGTCAGCTATCCAGTGATGGGTAGCGCTTAGCAAGTGAAAACTTCTATCTAGGCTTAGAAAAGGCATTACTTTTGTGATTTAGTGTGTAAGTCAATGGGGATTTTAATGGGCGTATGCTACCTTAAGCAAAAATGTGAAAATTGCTGTTTTAGACTCTATGAGCGTTAATTATAGCTGTAGGTGTCATATATGATGTGTAACAATGAAATACGACAAAACGTCTAAAAATTTTACGCTTGTGCGATTTCGGGGTCAAATTTTGCGGAATGTCATCAAAATGTCGAAAAATGGCATGAAATTGCCGAGGAAAAAATAAATTGGTGCATTGTGTGCTCCAAAATGCACTGGTGAGTAATGGTTGGACTTGAAGAACATCTGCATGGCTTGTATAGGCCACAGTACCAGCTGTGTATGATGTTTTGAGCTGTCTGCTACTGAGATGTGTATAGTACTATTGAAAGTAAAGGCTGGTAGAAGGAGCAACTAATTTCGATGTTAGGCTGTAGAGAACAACTAAAACCTGACGGACTGAAGTTGTACATATTGTGAGTAGCATATACTTTTATACAGTGTAAAAACAAGCGACATTCAGAATTTATATATACATTAGTATTAGATGTGACTACTGCACTGTGCATAGGCTGCATTGAGGTTAAACATAGGCCCTGTATACAGTACTGGCAATCTCCAAACTTCTCTACAATGTCAGACCAAGATTGGATGGCATGGGCTGATGGCATTACTGAAAAGATGGCCAAACATACAGCAAGTGGCACAAGGGGATGCAGAATGTGGACAGGTGCCTACACCACCAGTAAGCCAGGGGCCCCAGCATATGGCATTATCCGCACAATGCTACCCCTGGCAGCTAAGAGAAGAGCCATCAGAGTCCACATTCTGGCATATGCTCTTCAGAATATTTTGCAGAGAAAACTTGTTATAACTAGTCCTAGTAGTAGATCATTTGACATCTCCCACATTTGCCACAATAGCCTATGTGTGGAGGTGTCACACCTCTCTGCAGAATCCCGCAGTATCAACAACAGCAGAAGGTCCTGCAAGTTTGATGGTGCTTGCCAGGGTCATGGTCATTACCCTGATTGCTTAGGGTTCCCTGAGTGAATGAGTGAGTGAGTGAGTGAGTGATAGATACTGTTTTGGATTATCACTTGCTTTGATGATAACTTGCATCACTGATAATTATTTTCATCATCATCAGTGTCACATCCCCCCTTAGAGTAACTGTGGTCATGTATCAGTTGATCTCTTTTATAACAACTGTGCTGGTTTATGTATTTGATTCTGCCATGTATCTTGTACTTTCTCTCTCTTAGTTGTGCTCTCCTCCTTCGGTAGGCTCTGCCTCTCTTGCGTAATTTATCATATTCTTGTTTTCTCTGCATATGTTTCAGAGTCTGGATACATGGACTATTTGAGCTTAACCTTAACCCAGCAGCTTCCATCTTACTGGCTATGGACTCACCAGGCCCATTATTGGTGATGTGTATGGCACTGTGGTCCCTGTACTGACTGTTACGTGCAAATGTGGTGCTATGTTTTGGATTCGTCACCTTGAAAGCGTTATTGACTGCTTCTGCTTTTTGAGTGGAAGTCTCAAAACGAGTGGACCATAATCGTTTGTAGCAGGTGCGTTTTTTAAGTAATTCGATAAGTTTTGCATTGTCACTGTTTGATATTATCAGAGAACCCTTTGCAGCATTTGGCATAAATGGAAATTTGTAGCATCTGCCCCTCTTACATACAAATGACTGCTTTGGGCAATCTGAATGATCTCCACTGTAGCACTTAGTAAGGCAGTCCATACATGTTGACAAAGCTTTTGCAACTTTGCAGTGGTCATATTTGTGCACTTTCCTGCAAGCAGTCACCTCTGCCTGTACACGGTAGGTCAAGTCCTCAGCAAATCGCTTTTGTATCAACCGCTTCTTCGTCACAGTCTTTGCAGGAAACATGTCAGAGGAGAATTCTGCTCCAGTGAGTGCTCTGCGCAGAGATCTGTTTAGATGCACCTGGTCTAAAAGGTTCTCTGTTTTAGACTGCATAGCCTCAGACATGATACTATTAAACCCTTTACATGCCTTGCCATCAGCATCAGTTGTGAGGAACTTGACCTTTACTGGGTTTTTACCTGCTAGTAATTTTGAAGCACAAATCTTTCCACCATTCTGTTCATCTCCAATATTGGCATCTTGCCTTAAATTTGCAGAGCAGCCCTTATGGCCTGGACATTGTACCTTGTGACCCCTTCTTCTTTTCATTTCTCCCATTAGGCACAACTTGTTACTGTGATGGTAACCAATAACAAACTTGTCCATGGTGACATTCTCTACAATGACATCTCTGCATTGGCTTGCAGGAGCAAATGGAGTCTTACTTCTTGAATTACGCAGAGGGTTATTATACTGCCGATCATATTCTGCAAAAATGGGAGAATCTCTTGAGAGGCCACGCAGTTGCAGTGTCTCCTTTATTATACCCCTCTTTTCAGCCATATCATTTTCATTAATTTCTTTCATTACAGGTCCAAACTGGTTGGCTGACTTTTGCAGTGTACTGACAGCAGGACTGGGAAGAGAGATGCTGCTGAGCAATCTACGAGCTGCTGTTGAACTGATGGAAGTCTGATGCAAGCCTAACTGCAATGCAATGTTTAGCTCTGAGGGATTCCTGCCAGGTTTGTTACTTTGGTTTAAAACTTTATAGAGGGGCAAGAGCTCACTTCTGTAGTTACAGAGAGTACATCCAAACACAACCTTTGAGCCAAGTCCCACAAATTCCTCCATATCAGAAACAGATATGAGGAGCCCTGCACATCCATTGCTTGCCTCCCTGTGAGCCATCATAGCACTATGATAGGCTCTTACTGTGACTTGCAAATTCACTACCCTGTTGCCTGTAGATTCTGCAACACTAGCAGGAGCCATGTTATTAAGCTGGCCAACATGGTGCTTAGTAGGCCTTAGTAACATTGTTTGTTGGGACTGAGATGAAAATATCTCAGGTCCTTTGACAGGAGAGTTAACTACCCTCTCATACTCTTCCTTGCTGAGCCTTTTATATGCAGGTTTGCAAGAGGACATAGTTGCCACACCTGTATCAGAAGGGCTAGGCATATCACCAGTGCAATTGGCATCAGTTTCATCAGCTGTACAAGCTGTAAAACCGAACCTGTTACCTGTTTTAAAGGTAGTTGCACGCCTACGATACATGCCTTTCCTTCTACCCATTCTTTTAAATAGTATTTCCTATGTTATCCTTTAAAAATAAATAGTTTCCAGTGGCTAATTCACTAGTTTTGTTTGTTAGCAATTATTGAAAGTCTAAGCAGTTGAAAAGCTGTGCATAGACTGATATCTGACAAGATTTACACTGAGAAACTAGTCAATATGATCGACTACAACGATTTGGGAACGCTGTTTGAACAGCGCCCTCACTTCAGATCTGAGCACAGCACACTGTTTTACTGAGCTTTTTTGGCCCCAAAATCTGCTAAAATTCCTTTTAAAAATAGTGCCAAAGTAACAAGTACATTTTTCTCTTTCAACTCAGGGCCACAGCTATGTTCTAAAGTTTACTGGATGCTGGGATTGATGAAGATTTCAGAGGGAAGAAGAGAGGTTGGAAAGCAAAGTTTTGTCAAGTTTCCTGTCCCACAGGAACATTTCTCCCGCCTGGCGGGTTAAGTAGCACCAAACTGAGTTACTGTGCTTAAAACACATTCTATAAACCATAAAGCACCTTAGACATGCAGTACACAACATTCATGCTTATGGTTGGCTTTTTATAACACCAGGGAACATGCTAACCAGTGGAGACTTGCTTCTTTAATATTCAGTATTGCACTGTGCATTTGGCCTGTACAATTTGTATGAGGCACAATATGAAGAGACACCAAATAGACAGATATAGAAACAAATTGTCAAAGTTATGTATTTTCTGGTTTTCAAGACTTCTCAAACTGTCATAAAAAGAGGTTTAAAGTATAGTTTAAAAATTTCAACTTTCACTTAAGGTGGCATACTCCTATTAGCGTCTATATCAATCCGCGGCAAATGTTCTCCTTCAGGAAAAGTGCCAATTAGGAGCAGGAGAACAACTTTTTTGCTATGTTATCAATTAGGATGAGCTTTTTTGTGGCTTGGATGTTAAAGAGCATGAACAGAAGCACATGTGGTTAAAAAATTGGGTAAAATTGAGGCTATTTTAGACCAGTTTAGCCCTCTCAGGAGCAGCGGACGAAGATTGTTTACGGCCGAGTGAAGAGGTTTGTTTACAAGTGATGAAAAGTTCCGGCTCTCGTAGCAAAAAATTTTCACGGTCATGGTATGGAAAATTGATGGTGCCATGAAAGGCCAACTTGTCAGCTATCCAGTGATGGGTAGCGCTTAGCAAGTGAAAACTTCTATCTAGGCTTAGAAAAGGCATTACTTTTGTGATTTAGTGTGTAAGTCAATGGGGATTTTAATGGGCGTATGCTACCATAAACACGCCTCTGCAGTTTTTTACCTGTTTGTAACTCTCTATATACACCAGTGTAATTAGGTCACGGATCGCTAGGTTATCGCGGATATGATTGGGGGGTATTTTGACCGAGTTAACTAGCCTACGCCACCGGCCATGTTAAGTGATGTAGAACGTTGATAAAGGAAAGTAAGAGAGATGGGAAGGAGCGACGAAAAAAATAATGCTTGAAATTATAGAAGACAATTTAACAATAACTCGGTTACTCCTGTAGAGTATAGTGTGTGTGTGTTTGTATCTTTTTATGCATAATAATTTGAATGTATTTAGAGTACGTTTTGAGCTAACAAAACTATACGTGAGAGTATAATTGTTTGTGATTGATCCCCAAGTTTCAAACATTTTGTGTTTTTTACTGAGAATTGCATAAATATGAAATCTTGATTAAGACGTAAAGACCCATTTTATTTTTTTATCATTTTGTTAATAAAAAGCAGGAATTTAATTTAAGGGTTTAAAAATTTGATTCCATTCTATCCAAATTTTCACCATAATTTAGAATGATACGAATGTTATTTTTTCGACTGCTTGTAAAGTTTGACATTTTAATTTTCCTGTGGTTTTCTGTTTATTTCATACCAATACTGGGTACAAAATTGCAAATACACAGCTAACCAACATTGGTTCAAACTATTCCCAATTCATTTTCAAAGTGTATTACCTTTTGAATATTTTGTGTATAATATCTTCTTTTTTTCTCTCTTTTGCAAATCTCTAAATTTGGCTTGCACGATTTTACCAACAATTTGAATGGATACATTTATATCTAGCTTTGGTTACTAAAAACTTAAGAATGAAATAAAAGTAAAATGATTTTAGCAAAGAGTACACAAATATACGCAGACTGTTTTTTTTTTAAACTTATTGATAATTATTATTTGCCTAAATCGTTTCAGTTTTTTCATTTATATAAATTTTTCCGTCTGTATCGCAAATATTTGAGACATGAATTCTGAAATGATGACTTGTAGATGTTGAAATAAGGATCTACTTTGCCTGAACACTTTAAAGAGAAAGTGAGGCAAATATTTCGACCTTACTCTCTTTGCGTATATATTATGTATCCAACAAACATTTGGGTAAACGTATGCTCTAAAACAATTACAATTACGACCGTTTAATTAATTTAATTGCCAAACAGTAATTGGATTGATCAAGGTTGTCTGCATGTTACCTGTTTAGGCCAAACCCTCTGCCCAACGTTGGTTGGATAAGTACGTACCCAGTGTTGGGTTAAATATTTGCCTACATTTTTCTTTTTTTAGATTTAAGTATATTTTACTCAGCAAAGGATGCTTAGTTCCCAGATTATGCCCGGGTGGTGTTGAGAGTGTGTGAGAGGTGGGGATCGGGGTGCGTTTGTACCTCGGGGTGCAGCCGCACGATTGACATGCTGTTTTGCTATATGAATTATAAAATATGGATCTTATATACAGTATGCATAGGCTGTATATATATATTAGCATTCCGTCTCACAAAGAACGCTTTGCTGTCCATCCATCCTTGCAAATATGCCTCCTCTTTCAAATACATATGAGAGTCATTTATTTTGACAAAGGTGCATTTTTCAACACCTCCGTTTCGACCTTTGGTCACATTGGCCGACTTATAAAGGATTTCAGGAAAATTTCGGGAAAAAAAAGTAAAAGAGAAAAGTAGGTCTAGTTTATGTGATATTTGGACCACACTAATCGTCCTCCATTGAACCACGCTGACTTATAACAGACATGTCATATGGTAGAAGAATAGTACAGGATTTACCGGTATGGTATATTACAACCGAGGCCATATATATATATATATATATATATATATATATATATATATATATATTCATATATATATATTCATATATATATATATATATATATTCATATACAATCAATATCGATTCTGCACCTTTAAACATTTGGAAGCTCGAATTTTGGTTAAAACATGATTCAGTACACCAAGGTTAAGATGTTATAAATGCGTCTGTCAGTTTGATTTCTTCTTAGTATATCAATAAGAGATTAATCCCGAGAAATGAGCGTTATATTTAAGAATGAAATCAAATCGATGTAACGCCGGCTTGAAGTCTACCAACCAAATGAGATATTTCAACGCCAGTAAAAGATGTAAGTTAATCCATTAGTGGAGAAAAGCAAACCTTGTCGGGTCTCAAATTTTAAATTTCCGTTAGAGGGGAGGGTAATTTAGATAGAGGTAAAGGCACCATAGAATGGACGCTAATTCGATGACAGGTAGTCCTAAATTTACGCTCTTTAAAACGAGCAACAATGACAAAGGCAAAAAAAGAAGCTTTCATACAGACTTTTGGTGAGGTGCTTACTTTTTTTATTTTTTTTTTATTTTTTGTAATATTCTCTTTTCATTTTTGAAGGAAAGGGGATCTTATTAAATATGCCAACTTGAAGGAACTGCTGCAATATAAACAGTGTTTTCAAGCATTCTATTTTTTTTTTAAAGTTTCGCCATTTTAAATTGTTACAGGTAGAGCAAATGTACTGGCTTATATATACCCTAGTCCAATTTGCATAGAAGATAACATTTGGGAGGAATGCTTCACTTCACTTCATTCTTCGTTTGTGGGGGGGGGGGGTGGTGGACAGGAGGGGGGGTGATGCGTCATCTTTTCAAAACAATTATTATTACCACTCTTCGTAGATTGCATTTGATGCATAATGTTTCGACATGTTCAGATATGTCATGTATTAATAGTTGTCTCTTGCCCAATTGTAATTTTTAAATAACATAAACTACAAGCGGAAACTTCTGTTTAACTTTTGTCTGTATGATTTCTTGTTTTCATAGCAAATAACAACACATTTCATTGGTCTTTAATAAATATTTATAGCATTTGGTCCGGGTTCATTTTTATATTAGATACTAGGTTAGGAAGTGTATGTTAACTTTTTAACGAATCATTGTTCCTGCCCCCTGTTCCTTCACTCCCAAACCCCCTTTCCTCACCCCACGGGGTGGGGTGAGGAAGTGCACTCTTAATTACAAATATTACAAATCATAATTAAATATAATCATGTAATTATAAAAGTTATGACAAGAAGGTGCACTTCTTAGCAATGTAAAAATGTGGACTTTTGAGGTATTTCATATTACTGGGGTGTACGTGCAGTCTTCTGTCAGCCTGTACCCCCCCCCCAACTACCCCATCCCTCTGTCAATCGCACTCAGCTCCTTTTAACTTTGTAGCTGCTATCCGATGCAGAAGGGGTGGGGACAAGCCTGGTTAGCCAAAACAATAAATTGCTATCCACCTATATGCATGATACAAATATATCGGTGGCTTGACCCAGAAGCAAGTTCAGTTAAAGGTCAGAAAAACGAACAAATAAACTGTGCAAGTCAAATTGTATAAGATGATTACCAGGGAACTGTTTTGAAAGAAACTCTTTCAGCGATGTACTACTCATAAAGAGCTCGCCGTCTACAATGATGGGTATTTAATCCTGTAAACAAAAGGTCAAAACAATGTCCTATTATTGCAAAAATTCTTGACCAACAATTTGCCATTGTTAATGAACGCGCGCGTTCTTCGTTGTCTTATTGTTCATTAACAATAGGCATTTTTTTTCTTCTTTTGCTTATATGTCAAAGGATAATTGTATCTCTCAGAAGTTGAAGGTAGCCAAACAAAATGGGGTTACGGTACTTCTAAACAGAACCCCGTTGGGTTGATATCAATAGAAAGTGAATTTCTTAAAAGCAATAATACAAAAACAACCTGGATTAATTATCTCTTTATGAGTAATTGTGGTTCGAAGAAAACCTAAATGAAAAAAAAAAATTAAATGAAAAAAAAAACTTTTGTTATTGAATGGTTTCATCTCGTTAATTGTTGATACCGACTTTTTAATAAATTGATTTCTTTTTCTTCGATTGGTTCTTTTGAATTCTTTTTCTTTTCTTTTCAATTGTTTCGTGTTTCTTGTTGGATGTTCCTTGATGTATATCCTTGACCTAGCAATGGACCTATCGTCGCGTGTCCAGTGGACAGTGAAGTCATAAACAGGGTAGTTATAGGGGTTATAAAAGGGATGGTGGATTATAGGGTCAATATAAGGACAAAGAGTTTTGTGGTGTTTTTTTTTCTTCTCGATTTTTACAGATTATTTTGTTGAAAGTATAAACTAAATACATTAGTAGATACAACCTGGCATCTATTAGATTGCTTTGTCTGACTAACACCTTTATTTATCAGTAAACAAGTTTCTCTTAATCAGACATCAAATAATTTCACTTTAATCCCGAAGAATTCAAAACTATTGTTTGGACAAAATATTTTAAAATGAATCAGAAAATTCCAAGTATCTGTGTCATCTTCTTCCAACGTAACACTATTTTTTTTTATAATCAAATATTGTTGATTTCATTTTCTTCCACTTCTTGGATTTATAGGCGTAGTTTTAAAGGTGACTTTGAAAATTCTGGAGAAAAGTGTAAATTGTATAAATAATTAGGGATATTTAATTTATAATGGAAGGACAAAATGTGTATGCATGGGAATGGCAAAAACATTATATGAATAATATATGCATAAGAGAAAGTTTTTCGCAACTTTTTATTTTGCTCATTTTTCGCCCTCTTGTGTTAGCACAGATATCAAGCGAATCAAAAATAAAAATAAATCAAATCGTTTCTCGGGACCGTGCCAGGTTGGGGAGAATGAAGGGAAATGGGTTATTATGTAGTTAACAACTATACCATTTTTATAAAGTTACTCAACGTATTACGTAATATTACGTCATAGCTATATGATCCGCAGTTAGAAGATAAATCTACTTAATGCTATAATAGTCTCAGAAAGTCAAAACACCAAGATAATATTCCTGTATTTTAAATAGCAGTTTCTCAATCCTTTGTTGGTAAATAGATATTGATCATACTGAGAGTATGAAATGTGCAAAGTGCTTTAGGCGTTACTTTAAACAAACTTCATATACCCGTTTTTAAGAGAGCAAAATTGTATCATTATTATTATTATTATTATTTTCGAAATGGAATGAACTCATATTCAGATAAATGTGTTGAGGAGAGAAAACAACTACAATAAAGGGCAAAATAAAGAAAGCAAAAATAACGTAATAAAGAAATAAAGAACGTTCACGCTATTACTTAACCATTATACCCCACATTTATACCTCAGTCTCTCCCACCTCCCACCCACTCTATTCCCTAACCCCCATCCCCTCCACCTCAAGGCAATAAAATACAATAACTAATTCAATTGTAGAGATCATGTTTCTTTGTTAAAGTAAACAATTATATCTAAAGAAAATTAATTTATGCATATGAATGGATTCCATGTAATCATGCTGCAAGTTTTTTTTTTTTTTTTTGGGCACCCAGACAATTTATCCTCTGACCTTAGTTTAATTAGTTAAATTACATGCAAAACAGTCAAATCTGAAAGTTGTATAATTCTTGTCGACTTCGTCTTTTATCAATTCAACTTTTTATCTTTTCTTTTTCCAAATGACAACTGACTATAGTCTTGTAATAACGAATAGCATTAACGTAGCATTTCAGTTTCTCACAATGTTAACCAATTTTTGAAGGAAAAAAAATCAAACTCAAGCTGCACACACCACGCTCACAGACACAAAAATCAGTTTTCAAAAAATGTAAACTTCTTGAGGTCAACGTATTAAGTTCAGATAAATTCAATGTCGTTCGTTATATGTTTTGATAAATGCACTATATAAACCGGATCCACTAAAAAACATCAATTTATAGAATTGCAAAGTGAAAGTTAAGCCATGGATACTTGAATTTCCAATGTATTATTTGGCTTAATTGTTTTAACGATAAGATAAGCGATTTAAGGTTTGAACTTTTATGAGGGAGAACATGTTAAGGCGTACATTTTTTCCTGATTCTGTCTCGAGCTATATAAGCTGAAATTATTCAACTTAACGTAAGTCGAATCGTTTGATCGCTTTTGATTGGTTTGACATCTGCCTGGTCTGTACCCCAAAGTTCATAAAGAACTGTTTTATCAATATTGACAGTTTATGACATAACGTTCATCAATTCGGATCTTTTTCTCAAACTTATTTTGCCCTAATTCTCACATTTTTGCAGCATAAAAAGAGAGGTCATAATTGCTCAAAAAAGTGCAAAACGGATAAAACAGATGTCCTAAAGTCAACTCGTCTGTGCCAGATGTTTGCGTTGGTTTCAATTAATATTTGTCTGTTTAACAATCTATTTGGCATAAAATATAAAATCCTATTGAGATTTTAGTTAGGACAATTGTTGTTTCATATTGTTGCAAAGGGGAAAAAACAGGTACCTATATAAAAAAATTGGAAAAAAATAACAAGTTGACAATAGTTCACATTCATAAGTTTGAAAAATAAAAAATATTCATGTTTTGTGTGTTTTTTTTGTTTGAAAATTTAATTTATAGTTTTGATGCAGGCATCAATTTTATGAATAACTTACAACCGACATATTGGAATGTTTTTTATTTTTATTTCAATATTAGGGGGAAACCTAAATGACTTAGATTTAGAGCCATTTCACAATAATTTCCAAATAATGCCTTATCTGTAACCTGGTGAACTCGTCTTCACGCCTCTCCTCACCTTCCCTCCCCTCAACCCTCCCACCCCTCTCCTTCCCCCTCCCCCTTCCACCTCCATCGGCTCCTGAGAATTGAGTGAAGGACAATTTTTAACAATTTATTTAAAGATTACGATATACCCTAAATCAGCCATTGATAATTTACTTCCATATCCCGAACCTAACCTAACCTAAATGTCCTTGGTAAGTCTTATATGATATTTTAGTATAGTGCAAAATTGAAACTAAATACTAAATATGACATTGAATTTTCTTTAACATTTTATTAAAACATTTAGTTTTACATTTCTTTTGCACTTGACTGTCTTATTCCCATTTCTTTCTTCTTCTTGTTTCTCGTCAAGTAGCCTTTTGAACCGAAAACTTTAATCGGAAATTTAATAAATCATAAAGACAAAGCAAACGCATAGGTCAAAATTGCAAAGAATATCCTAACAAGTCACCAAACTGTTTTCTCCAAACGAAACCAGTGAAGTAAGAACGCCGACGCGAATTGAAGTTTGCTTGGAAAGTATTGAAACTTTATGAAGAACATACACGCATTCAGGATAAGAATTTATGTTTGTCGTTACTAGTTGAGATATATATATTAATATCTGAGTGATATATTTAAGTAGAGTCAGGGGGTTTTCCCCTCCACATATTCGTTTTACCCACGTCCATGGATGGAGAATAGTTTTTTTCCACTATAGATAATTTCACAATGGATTTCAAAAGACAAATTATTCCTTTGTTTTTTGAATAACTGTAATTTCATATGTTGTTTAGTGGTAAATATATATTATTTGTTTATTACAGACATGTTTACTTCTTTTGGATGATATTTATATCCATTTCCTTAAATCCAACGTCAATACGTAACTTATTTCTCAAAGGAGGAAAATAAAAGCGGTACCATACGAAAAGATTAGGAAAGGAATGGAACCAATTGCCACTCAATGTAACAAAAGAAAAAGGATGTATGGTATTGTAAACGTCTTAGGACAACAGCTTATTACCTTTACCTATTTTTTTATTTTATAGTAATCTTAACTTAATTTTAATTGTTTTTCTATCTTATTTGTTAAATTTGTTTGTTATTCTTATTTCTTGAGTTTTTTATTATTTAAGTCCTTTATGTGTGCTTTTGTTTTGAATTTTCTTTAGAGGGCCTCTGTTGGCATTTGCACTTTGCTAACCGATCTCTGTTGACCCTCTTAAAAGATTGTTGTAGTAGTAGCAATAATAATAATAGTAACAATAATAAAATGAATGAATATATTGCTGAATAAATTGCATACAATGGCCTCTTTGTAGTCCCAAATGAACCAAAATAATGGTGAAAAATATAAATGAATGCTTTAGTTTACTATTTCTCGCAAAAAAAGAATTGGAGCAAACCGTAAAATGAAAAGACGTAAAAAAAAATTGAAAGAATTTTTTATTCGATTCAGGAAATAAAAGTAAATTTGGTTAGGGAAATAATCCCGGGTTAAGGATTTAAGTCCATCGACTTCTCTCAAACTTGATATATTCTGAGTTAGAATAACAGTTTAGCGTAATTATAAATGAAATGAAATTTAATATTTTAATTTTATTAAATTAACTTTGATATACCTAAGAAACTTATTTATCCTTTCATATTTACGGATTTGATATCGAAAGTTTTATTGTGAAAAAATCCTTTTACCAGAAGAAAAAGTAGACCCATGATTTGACTTATGTTTGCGCTCCTGCGTATAAGATCATCGCGGGATCCCTGGGTTACATTTTTCTTTGCCTCATCCTTCTTTAAATAACAATCCCCAAATCGGTCGGAATATTTTGCGTTTCGTTAGTAAAAAAATATTGAAATTTATTGTTCTTGTGAAAAAATGTGTGTAAATCGATTAATTCAAATTTTAAAATTTACATTTCATGTCTGTATCAATGATAATGCGAGCTGTAAGCCCATAATTATTTGACAAATCTTAATCCTTTAGTTTTCTTTCTGGGAGTCCAAAAAAAGGAGAAAGAATATGGTATGAGATGACGTTTAAGCGAGATAAGAAATATTGGGGCATTTTTAACTTTTTGGATATTGATTTATTGGGAGGATTGATTTTAGGCAGTTAGATTAAGTACTTTTAAACTACATAGTGATAAATATCACTTGGAATCTTTAAACGTCGATTGCTGTTGATTTTTAATTTTTATATCAATTTTTAATGTCTCATTTTTATGAAAACCATTTCAACAAGTAAAGTTGGACAAGAAGTCATTAATATAGGCTGATCACAAATCTAGCTTGAAAAATCAGACCCAGGTGAAGCGCCTTTATCTGCAAAGAATAAGAAGCATTTTCAATAAAATTGTTTTTTGTTAATAAAATGCATCCGGTTGGCTTTTATTTCATTTCAAACATATATTTAATAAACATATAACTAGTAAAAGGACACAATTCTGTGACGCTTTTGCTATGTGAAATAAAATTCCTCTTAGTGATGTTAATTCTCCAAGTTTTTTATTTCAATTCTTCAATTCAGTTTTGTTTCAATCAAATTCAATATTCAATTGGTTTACAGTGGTACAATTTCCTGAAGTAGTATGACTATTGGAATATGTTTATGAAATAAGTAAGCAATTCGGTTTATTTTTATTTTTCGTCTTCAAGTTATGAAAAAAAGTCGAATGAATCAATTTTACTAAAGAAAGACTCTATTCTTTTCTTTTTGGCAAGATTCAATAAAATATTTGAGCTTATGAAAAATATCATTTTTTCATCTTATTATTTCTCCTTCTTCGTCGTCAAGATTTAACCAAGAACAACACGGTGTTTTCTAACAAGACTAATTTATTTCATCAAACTGTTAGCGGACAGCGTAATATCATTTTTGACAAGTTGACAAAATTAAACAGTTGTGTTCGATTTAAAGAACTGAAATTCAAACGAACTGGTTATAGGTTCTGACTGCAAAGAATAATAAAGACTTTTGAAATTGTTGGTACAACTTTTTTGGAGCTAAGAGATAAAAAAAAATGCATTAATCTTACTTTTGGTTTGTAATTCTTAACTTATAACATTCGTACTAAAATGCATAATTGTTACGATGAATTGTATGAGATACCACAAATAAGTGTATCTACATACACGCTTGCCGAAAATGACTGTAATATCATAATAATACTTTAAAACATTTGGGTCCGAACAATTATTACAAAACAGTGAAATATGGATAAAAATTTCTTGACTATTTGCGTGTGTGTTTTAAACATAAACATAACTAACTCACACAAATCAAGAAAATAAACGTTTCTTTCACAAAAAAAAATTAAAATTGCCGCAAAATGCATAATTAAATCTTCTTTAGTTCATTTATGTATTGGGTTTCAAAGTCATGGTTTGAAATTCTCAATAATTTTAATATTTTCTTTTGTTTGAACATTTATTATCAAAGCAGTAAAACCAAGTAAAAACAAGTTATCATTGATGTGTTTGTGCGTGCGAGTGTTGAAGCCTCACGTAAATTAAACTAAACTTTTCTTTTAAATTATTTGAGTCTAAGGATAAAGTTGTGAAGCCCGTGTTGTTCGCTATTAATTACCAACGTGACTCTGCTCCTAGACCAACATGGATTCTTATAATCTTCTTCTTAAAACAAGTTATCATTGATGTGTTTATGCGTGCGAGTGTTGAAGCCTCACGTAAATTAAACTAAACTTTTCTTTTAAATTATTTGAGTCTTTGTTTTTCTTTCTTTTTTTCCATCTCATTTATTCTATAAATACATGCATGTGTACATATGAATATTAAATGCATTTTTTTTTTGTACTGCGTTCAGAAATTGTCATTTAATTCATGAACTCAGTTAAACGTTTAAATTACTATGTATAAGCGATATTTATGATATTATTTGAGTCTAAGAATAAAGTTGTGAAGCCCATATTGTTCGCTACTAATTACCAACGTGACTCTGCTCCTAGACCAACATGGATTCTCATAATCTTCTTTCTTAAACATTCTAATTATTATTTAAGAAGAGAGCATATTGTTTGTTCATTTAATTATAAAAAAAGGTTGTCGCGCCCACGTATCTTGAGAATTTATGTGCAAAGTCTTGTTATGGGTTAATTGAAAACAATAGCCTAAAAAGTTAATTTATCACTAACAAGAGATGATTACTGAAGGCTATGGGTAAAGTTTTGATCATATTCAAGTTTGAAAATTACAAACAAAGCTATAAGCAACAAATAATTGTTGTAAAGAACCAAAACATAAAGACAAAGTAAAAAAAAATAAGGCAGTCTCATATTTGCACTCATATTTGCACTTATTTCTCTAAGCAATATTCTCCAATGAAAAAATAATACTTATAATTATTCAATCAAATATGCTTGATTACATTTCAGTAACAGAATTCACACATCTCTGAACTTATCCTACATACCAAAGAATACTTTTAATGTTGACTTGTAGTCAAATTAATGCATGTGTTAAGTAAACTGAACCCTATAAATAATGTCATAATGTATATATATATATATATATATATATATATATATATAATTTAGATTAGAATTAAATTTCTCAAGGGGGTTGGGGGGGGGGCTGAAAATACTTCTGATGGAACAAAGTGGTTATATTACTGTTGAAACTTGAGCATAAATGACTTTCTAGGATTTCCTGAACAAAACTGATGTCCTTTATAGGTATGCCGTATTGGACCCAGATATGCTAGATTTTCAAAATATGGTCAACTGTGGTCAAAATTCTTAAAAAAAATTTTATGATCACCATGGAGGAAATTTACCTCACTGGGACATGCGGCGGTCATTTTGTGTGTTCTTTTAGAATATCTGAGAACAATTTGGAGAGTATAGACCTCCAGGAAAGTACTTTTTGAAAACTTCTAGCTATTATAACATGCTATAATTTAGGGTCAGTTCAGAGTACCTTTAAGCCCGTGATGTAACATCTAGTAACATTGCGTGGGCCCTCGTGAGATATATTTTTACTTTAGTTTTTTTGCGTTCTGGGAGACCAAACACCTTTAGTTAAGGTTTTGTCAAAGTGCGTTAGCCAGCTATATGCTTACCTATATAGGTAATACTGAAATTATTCAGTTATTATTAAGAAATTACAAAGTAAGGGACTCACAAGCATGCATCGAATATAATAAGACAAGTGGTGTTTGGATTGGAGAATGGCATTGGAACAATCGTGTCCAGAAAGTGGACACTGAACTAGCTTGTGATCCAATG
This sequence comes from Apostichopus japonicus, assembly GCF_037975245.1. Taxonomy (NCBI): domain Eukaryota; kingdom Metazoa; phylum Echinodermata; class Holothuroidea; order Aspidochirotida; family Stichopodidae; genus Apostichopus; species Apostichopus japonicus. The sequence goes on along the minus strand of NC_092566.1, from coordinate 9,231,533 downwards.
AATAGAAATTCTACACCCCTCAACCAAGCCGAGTATAATGTATCTAAATATGTGTCCATCTTCATCTCAAAGGGAATCATCTTCACTATGTTCAGTTTTCGAAGAAAATAATTGTACAATTATACAGATACGTACCAACCACCTTGTACGTCTGTAATTTTCATTACATAAAATCAAATAATAATAATAATATCGATAATAAAAGTAATAATGAGTGGGCCGAGTTCTTAAGAAGGAGAGGGTGTGGCCGTAGAAGCTGACTTTTTGTACCTAGGGCCTGGGCTTCCCTCCCCCCACACCCCCCCCCCCCAATACCTTTTTAGACGTGAACGGCGCCCTCTGTAGCATATTTAAGCTATAAATTAGATCCATAATTTGGTCAACATGCACGCAAGATAAATACTTTTTAATTTCGTTTGTGTGTGTGGGGGGAAGGGGCGTTGACAGGGGTGAACCCCACACCCCTCCCCCTGGATCCTCGTCTGATACCACTCACGATACGGGTACAAAATACATCCTAATAGAAGAATTACAAAGCAAAATCATTTTAAGACTTGAAACAGATATTTGACAGAGCAATATTCGCGACTCGAGAGATTCTGGCTTCCTAGGCTTTTAAGCCAGAATATTTCCTGTAACTGCTTATCAATCCCGACCTTCATAACACGAAAGATCAAATCTCTGACTTGAATATCTCGTGATCTATGTTTAAGTGACCATTGTACAGACTTACAAATGAGCCAGATGGACAGTTATACATGTTTAAAGAACGGAATGAAGTTACGGAAATACGTATGTCAACTTATTATTAATTTAAAACAACATTTGAATCGCTTTTTTTCGATATGAAATATTAAATGATGAATTTCATTACGTCACAGAAGAGAAAAATCCTTTTAATTTTTATATAGATATGAATATGTAACTTTACTGAATTAATAAAACGCAATATGTTTGAGTTATAAACGCATATCTTTTAACAAGTTTTTTTCAAACAGTTCAAACATTCCAAAGCAGGATTACAATTGTTCAAACAAAGAAGACGTCTAAACTTTTCAGTTTTGTCTTCTTCCAAAGAACGCATAATAAGCATAAAATCAACAGAATGCATTCGATTCCAAAAATGTTGTCGTTTGGGAAGTATTGTTACGTAAGTATTAATCACCACAAACGATCTTTGGTTACATTTTCAAAAGATTATCGCGATTATTTTAATGAACGATTTCGGAGAGGAAAAACTTTGAAATCCAACACACTTTCTTCTTTATCGGAACAAATCAATTAATTAATCAATTAACTGTCAATATATCGAAATAAGTGAAATAAAAATTAGGCTGTGCATGCTCGAGTAATTTTTCAGAAGGTTTCTCTTTTTCTTCTTTCAAGGAACGCTATAATAAGTATGAAATCAACGGAATGCATTCGATTCCCAAACCAAAAAAAATCTTGATTAAATTTTCACAGGATTATCGCGATTATTTTAATGAACGATTTTTTCAGAGAGAAACCTCTTTTGAAATCCAAAATATTTTCGTCTATATCTAAATCAATTAGATATCAACATATTTTGAAATAAGTGAGAAAAAAATAGTCTTGCAAGTTCGAGTCAGTATAGTTGTTTTTGTTACTGTACATTATTCTTTTTCCATTTTTTCAGGTATATAAAGGGAAACAAACCTGTTTGGGTCAAACTTGCTTAAAACTTAGCTCGTATCTCCTAGGTAACCTATTTTAGGTAAACATATATAACACAAAAAATGGATGTATGTATTCTTTTTGCTTTTCCTTTGTTTCCTAAGATGCCCTAAAATGCAGGTTAAGCTTTGTTTTTTTCTTCTTCTCTAAATAAAGACTCAATCTTTATGTGAATTTCAACAAAACAGATCATATTTGTTTGTGTTTTTTGATAGCTTTTGTCTCTCTGCCAGCTACTTAATTATTCTGTTCCTTTGTTTTTCGTACCTGCCAGTGACTTAATTATCAAACCATGTTTACTGCTTCATAATCCATTTTCAAGTAAGAAAACATGAACTGTTCCATCCTTGTTTGGTTTCTAGTGATTTTAATGATCCAAATATATTTTTGTTAGTAAATCAACAAGCGAAATCCTGGCTGTGAAATTACAAAACAAATTTTTAGGAACAAAATGAAGTTGTTTGCTATTTTAAACTATATTTTAAAAAGTCGATTAGTTTTCTTTCCTGGGAAATCCTGTACCCCCCCCACCCCCTCACAATATATGACTGGGGTCTCTAGCATTAAGAAAGATTGATATGGGATACCCACGAACTTTTCACCGGGAATTCAATTCTAGGTGGAGAGAACTCGTAGGCTATTGAACTTGAGGTCATGTCTCGATAATCCCTTATTTAACATATAACATTAATTTCTCTTTTCCACAATAAAAGATAGCGGCAAAACAATGATAGTAATCTGGAGCAGATTCATTTCTTAATCCAAACGGTTGGCTAGTTAATAAATCAATTATGTTATTATTGTCTATTATAGTATAAATAGCAGACCTATAGCTCATTAGCAGTGATGAGGGACCAAATAGAACAAATGCACACATGGCCGTGTATAATCTCATTTATATAATACAATGCTTTGGATTAACCTTCACTGGTAATTTGACTTGTAAAAACCTTGAAAAGAGAATTTAAAAAAAATAAATACAGATTGCAACAAACTACTATCGATTTTTATTTGATGGTAAGTTTTGAGCAGAAGAAAGCAACTGGTTCTGTTGTAAAGTAGATTTGTAAGTTTTTATAGAGCTAAGCACAATCACAAATACATACATGTTCATTGTTGGTTTCATATCAATGTCTTCAACTGACAAGAAAAAAAGTTCATTAATTTCCCAAAAAACAACCACAAGCATACACACAACCACAAAGAAAAAAGATATTATGAATCGAGATAGGCTTTACCTAATTTGCATATAGGAATTAGTAGGGCGAATTATTACCAGCTTATAGGAATTATTATGTGAATTGAATTTATTTGCTACATTCCATTATTTTACATTTTGAACAGTATAGGATAAATATAGATGGTATCAAATGCAGTAAATATAGAGTATTGAAATAATATATATGTGAGATGGAAGTAGAGGAACCAGAAATAAGTGGATACTTTTCTGGTCTGGTCCCTTTGTAACAAAGAAAAAGTGCAAAGTACAACACCCACCCCACCATGTACAGCTTAATTGTAATGATTGTTTATGGTCCATGGTTATGGTGTGCATGTGATAAATGTGATGTTATATTAACACTTTTAAGAAACAACCATGTTTCTAACCTACCAATCACGTGTGTTCGTAAATAAATAAGTGAGCATCTGTTTTTTTCAGTTTTCATTAAGTATTCGCTATCGAATAATTTTGTCAGGAATTCTGAGTACGGCTCGAGCAAGTGTGTATCACTTCCTTCCCAATTAGTAATTTCTTTTAACCAACTGTTTTGATGGGTAAGGGGGAGAAGGGGGAGGGGAAGAAGGGAGAGGGGAAGAGGGAGGGGAAGAGGGAGGGGAAGAGGGAGGAGAAGAATGAGTATTAACACGTTATCACTGTTTATCATAGCTCTATCCAAATATGAAAATAGGATTACATTTTTTTCTGTAACTGAGTAAAATATTGCGCGAAGTAATTGTTCAAATGGTCTATTACTTGAGGTCCGCAAGTACAAGTTCCCTATAAGGACAGATATCCGCTTGTCTCAAATATGACCATTTCTTGTAAAGATATACGAATTTCTGGCACTTTTTTTAAAGGATGCACCGGTTTAGGTATGACATTTGGAGGGACTAAAGGGTATACATGCACACGACAACACGACGCAAAAGGACTAGAAATTACCCATATCATAACAACTCATATACTGTTATAGGAATATTTACATATTTGTATTCTATTACATTATTTTATTACATTTCATTCATTTCTTTGTCCTTCATTTAATCCGAAAAAAATCTGTTTTTTGTTAGTTCCTGATTACCAAACTATAACATATCTATGTACAAGCGAGCAGACCTGTTTGCAGACATGCATACGCAATTTATATAGGTTTAATGTCGTATAAAAAAAAACCTGTTTCCGTAAGAATGACAAAATAAGATTCTAAAATACTTCTGCTTTTCCCGATGATGCCCAGCATGCGTATAGCATATTTATACACATACTCACATATCTCTGCAGACAAACACACACACATAAACTATAGCTTTAATGGTCGTTAGCACGGAAAACATTATGTCATCGCAACGAGGACACACAAAATCTGCATATATATATATATATATACATATATTTTCTATTGGTAAAATCATATCAATGAAATTAAGCCTTCCCGTTGTTTACATTCTATAGGCTATATTCAATAAATTATGATGAAAATAGGCCTACAATAATTATATAGAAGTCAAGTGAATTTGTATTGAATTTCTTTTATTGAATTTTATTTTTTTTTTCAAATACCTGAATGATATTTTTCGTGGCTGGTCCTGACGCCAAGTTTTTTGCACTCTCCGATTGTCGAGTCCGCCGAACACATGCCCCCGTTTGCTACCGACAGATATCCGTTATTATTTAAACTGTGTACACTTGCTCCTAAAGCTTGGCTGGTGATGCCGTTACCGACGTAATCTTCCAGCGAAGAAAGCGGACCGTGTAAGTTCTCCATTCTCCTAAATCCAGGGATTATGTTCGCCGGCAAAGTTTCAATTGTCAAACCTTTTCTTGTTGTGTTCGTTGTTCTTCCAAATGTGTTACGACTGTGTCACTAATCTGGGAAGCGCTTAACACATACACGATAAGTTAAGCCTTTAAGTTCCAGGCTTTATCAAGATTCACACGGTATCATAACTAAATAATGCAGTCCTTCTTTTGATATTTTTTGTCTTGTCCCTATAGGATCCAAATGCTTTATACGAGTTTTTAATAACACGTAGATCACACTTTAAGTCTGCGATAGAAGGTGAAATCTCAAAAGGTTGGTCGGAGTTTTTAGTTGAGTGTTTGGTAACTGGAAAGAGTTACGACCGCTCTATATACTCTCAACAATACTGTATAGAAAGAGTGATGTTATCGACCTACGGGTTTTTGTTCACGCCTGGCCGGCCAACTTGATGCTTGTATAGTGGAAACGCGATACCAGTTCGATTTCAACTCTTTAGGTCACAGATTCTATTGACCAATCAGAGATGAGTTTACTAAAAGGGCAATTATGGTTGGCTTAATGTTCACCTGTTTGTTTGGAATTTGTTTGTTATAGTTTTATTTCTCTTAGATCTTATGTCAGCTTCTTTAAGTGATTTTTGTAATTTTAGAAAAATGTATGTGGGTGTGTGTGTGAGTACGTGTAGGCAGGGGGGGGGGGTAGTGTGTGTGTGTGGGGGGGGTTCGAGCCAGTGAGCGATGGACGGGATATGCTATAAAGTGATTGCGGTATTCCATTTGGTGGGAGAAAGAATGGGATATGCTAGCAGAGAGAGGAGTGGAGAGGGAGTAGAGAGGGAGCAGAGAGGGAGCAGAGGGGGGGGGGGGCAGAGGGAGAAGAGAGGGAGTAGTGAGGGAGTAGAGAGGGAGCAGAATAGTGATATTAGTGATATATGTTTATATATATATGTTATAGGTACGGTGACCGTTGTATAGTTTTTAGTATCGATCGGTTGTGACAAAGGTCATTACTGGTCAAGGACCTGGCCCTCTTCTTTCATAGTGTATCGATACATGTATGTATGTACGTATGTCTGTGCATTTGTTTGTATGTATGTGCGTTTGTTTGTATGTGTGTATGTATGTATGTTTGTATCGTAGATTCGTGTTGATTTTGTCTGGGTAATGTGTTTTATTTTCTTTTTAAAACCGACATCTCGGTTTGTAATATATCTCAAACCAAAGGAAGACTCTAGATATAGCAACACACATTTGACGTACTCTGCGTATATGGTTTCACTGCATGCAGACAATCGTGTCAAGAACCAGTGACGCCCTCTCTCAAGGTAATGCCTGACGAAACTATATGTTGTTGCCTGTGAACCTTACATGACAACGAAGGGCTTTATAGAAAACATGTTTAATCTACATGGATTCCAAACGTTGGATGACAAGGCAGTTTTATGTATTTTCCACACACAAAAAAAACACATTGATAACTTTCCATTTATTCCATTTACGCTGAAACCTACCTTGAAGCAACAAAAACAAGACGTCAATATTGCGTAATCACGGGGTCATAACCGAACATTAACGTGCTTCATTGACACAGGCAAAATGTCAGTAATTGATATCTTAGAAGTATTCAGACAACTGCATAGTCTGCTCAAAACAATAGATTGACAGGAATCACGTGCGCACTTCGTCGCTTGGGACATCTTGTTTTGTCTTTACTTTTTTCTTGTCTTGTCTTTCCTTTACTGTTTCTTGTCTCATATTGTCTTGTCTCTTATTGTCTTATCTTATCGTCTTGTACAGGGGTGTAGGAAGCTTCCAAAAAGTGGGGGGGGGGGGCAAAACATCAGAGGGGCACTTTCTCATTCCACAACCACCGCTCGTTATGCTATAAACCGATACACCACGGCCATGTCACTTAAATATATATGATGTGTTAGTATGCTATCAATACTACAATGGTGCACGTGACTTTATCAACCTACATCTGTACTTCTGTCCATCCATATTTCAGAAACGTTCCCAAAAAACTCCTCCTGCGTTCATTCCTTGAACAAAAGTCTTTAGCAACCTCGGTTAAATCCTTATAGCATGTACAGACTAAAAATAAATAAGTAAAATAAAACATTAAACTTAACAAAGGCTTAAGATATCCAAAAGACAGTTCTTCATTAAAAGGGCACATTTTATTTGTCAGTAGGGCACATTTGCTATTTTGCAAAAAAAGTGCGGGCATGTGCCCCAAGTGCCCCCCCCCCCGGGCTCCTACCCCTGGTCATGTCTTCTTCTTGTCTTATATTGTCTGCTTAGTATTGTCTCTATTTGATCTAATCTTATCTGATCTTGTCTTGTCTTGTCTTGTCTTGTCTTCTCTTCTCTTTTCTTATCTGTTCATTTACAATTATTGAGATTTACTCTCCTTTTCTTTGCCCGTTTTGAAACTCTTCTTTGTCTGAGGCATAGAGGCAATGATTGACAGCCCGCAAAGCTAAAGGTATAGTGGCATAGACCACTCAAGGAAACTTATGCTTGCACCTGAATTTACATCCGGTTTAGAGTTCTTATTGGAATTAATCGGGGCAGTGGTTCATTTAGGGTCAATTAAGTTGGCCGACTACTTGACCCTTCCGGAAGTAGGTTCTTAGATTCGATACAGCCGAGAATTGTGACCGATTGCTTTCTTCCCATTTGTGTCATGCACCCTTCTGGACTTAAAAGAAAAAAAATATCATCGTCAACAGGTTCAGGGTAATGTATGTATGCCTAACTTAATGTAATTCCATATTATAGCCTAGATAGAGAATACCATATTTACAGGGTAAATGATAACCAAAAAATACATAATTTATAAAGAAAACTCGTCGGATTCTTTCATATATATATACATGTTTATATATATATATATATATATATATATATATATATATATATATATATATATGTATATATATATATATATATATATATATATATATATATATATATATATATATATATATATATATATATATATATAGGCTATATGAATATATATCTATATATAGGAAGAAATTTCCTGGCTTGTTATACAGAGCTATATTCAAAGATTACAGGTAAAATTAACGTCTCTTGTTATAACAATATATACTTTGCGGTAGGGTGGAAGGAGATGGGGAAGGGGAGGGGTAAGGGAAATGATGGAATAATATATTTTGCAATATATCTGTGGGGCCATTAATAATATACAAGCATTTTTTTTTGGGAGGGGGGAGGGGGGGTTGTTCCTTGTCAACAATTATAGAGAGTACAAGAAAACTCCAGTCAGTATAAGCTACGTTCTGTTGACTGAATTGTTATCAAGAGCGAAGATTCGTATGGATAAACGAAGTGGCCACGTTCAGAAAGTACTTCTAGACTCTTTGTTTGGTAGAATGAGTGGTGGTTCGATGAGCGAAAGTGACCGATCGCTAGGCTGTTGTGAAAAAAGCTAAAACGTTTATATGTTCACTCAGCCACGGTTACGGAAAGTATCCTCCTCCACTCTCCTTCCTCCACCCATTCTACCTTACTGTCCAGTCGACATTGTGAAAACCACAAAAGTATAGTTTTAAAGAGAAAACCTGCCAGAAAGCCACATTACACATCCTCATCCCTTCCCCTATATGTATTCTTCATCGGTACCACTCCCTCCCCCCCCACCCCACTCCATCAATTATACCTTACTCTCACTGTCAATAAATTGAAAATTCACGGAACTAGTAACATAAACACTGAGCAATCAGTCCACAGTTCTACCCCCCCCCTTCTTACATCTAAACCATATCTGCACCCTCCCCCTTCCAACTGCCCGACTCGCTTAGATGACATCTGTACCCCCATAACCGTATTAAGTGTAGCACCACCCAGATAGTTCAATTTCTATTAAAGTACAATATCTGGGGTCATGGGATAGCCAGAGGCTCTGTTAGCCCCAGAGTTTCCCGTGACATATGACGTTATAAAACCCCTGTTTAATTTTCCTCTGTAAAGTGACAAGGTCATTAATAAATATCTGATATAATGAGGCTAACTTGCCAATGTTAGCATATAAACATCCTATTTAATATTTCCCCTTTCATCTAGTTCATACGTTTTATTGCTACAGGGCTTTTCCGACCTTGTTTGTACTTTTAACGTCCTCTTCTCAAACACCCGGGTTAAAATATAAGGAAGATTGTACAGGACTACATATTTGTGTACATCTTTTATATACTGTGCATGAAATGTGGGACCACTTTAAACGAAAGTACGTTTTAATAACGTTGCGGGCATATTTAACGTTATAGCGTTGCTCTAAAGATTGTGAGCCCATTTTTGTACAAGTTGCTATAATTATGAAACGTCTTATGATTACTTATCATTACGTTATGACAACGTAACGACAACGTAAGTCACACCTTCATTTCATCACAACATATATAAAGTCATATACAGTAGCGTTTTCATACCGGATGCACTACTACATAAGTATCGACGCATTTCAGCATTTTCTTAACGTCGTTGCTTAAAATAAATTTCTGGAAACCTAACGAGTTGTCTGCGACGCTTATAGATGACGTTATATAGTTCCGCATTATTTTTTCTGACGTTTCATTGAGGCTTACGGTATATGTTACAGATTTTCAATAAATGTTGTGGCAATCTTTCAGTTAGTCTAAACCAAATCTGCCTAATGTAGTTATGGCAAGCCGTTGTAACATTTACTCCCTAGCTTTACTGAAGTGAAATGCATTCTACTAAAGTGAAATTCAGTTCCATATAAGTGAAATTGTATTTCACTTAAGTAGAATTGAATTGTAATTAAGTAGAATTGAATTGTATTTGTAGAATTGTATTCTACTGAAGTAAAGTAGAGGCCAATGTTGAACAATTTCACTTTAGTGAAATTGAATTCCATACTTAAGTGAAAGAAAAGTAAGTTAACTAGGCCATATATTTTACTTAAGTAAGTACCATTTCACTTAACTAGAATTCAATTGAGCTTAAGTGAAATCACACTCTACTTAAGTGGAATACAATTCCACTTAAGTAAAATAGAACATTTGTATTCTACTTAAGTGGAATTCTATTTAACTAATATGGAATACATTTTACTTAAGTCGAATTCTACTTCACTGAAGTTGAATTGAATTCGACTAACTAGAATGTTAAGAAACACTTAAGTAGAATTGTGAGGTAGATGTTAAAAAGGTTTGCCACATATAGTCACAATCACAATCAGATTATGAAGTTGAAAACGGGCGGAAAATATACATAACTTGATTGCATCTATTTAATGTAAATGAGACTGTTGTCAAGAACAATTTGACAAATAAACTTAATCTATCAAACATGTTAACTAATTTTTTTTTTGAAAATTAATCCACTTAAAAAGTCATCTGCTGATTCATTCTTAAACTAAGGTATGGAAGCCCCCCCTTTTGTTGGGGGGGGTATTTGTCAATAAACTATGCTACGATTAAGAATGTGTAAATGAATGGCACCTATGCTCTACTGTATTTTTTTAATGTCCGGTTTATGCCCATTAACGGTTAATTAACGACAAATTACAATCCGTCATGGGATGTTCAACGTTACCGTGGGTATATGACTTGCAAAACGTGGGCATAGATAGGGTTATGTTGAGTCATCTGAAAAAATAACTGAGATTTCACGTCATTGCATTTTATTCATTTCGTTTTGCATTACACAAAGGACTTAAGCAAAACGAGAATTACTCAATTAAGACGATATTGACAAAATAAGTTACGTGATTAAGACATAAAAAGACACAATCAATAGAGTAACTTTTTCCACTGAGCTAATAATTCAAATCTTATTTCTTCCTTTTTGCTGGTTTTCCCCTATATTTCTCCTTTTTTTTTCTTTTCTTTTTTGGTCTCATCTGATTTTTCACTTTTACCAATTTTTCATAACCTATACAGTTTCTAAGTATTTTTATTTCGCAACCCGGGAGCTACTGGTTAGAAGATGAAAAAAAAACACAGTTGTTTTGTTTAATCGTCAACTAGGGATTTCTATTGGTTAAGGACAAATTGGTCCCTAATGAGAATATTGCCAGAAGTACAGATCCTTGGAGAAATAGGGAAAATATAAATTGATAGATTTAAGGACATTTAACAACCTTCGTCGGAGAACCGCAACTTTACCATTGTGTACCGTATCACGAACGAAGGTATAGGCCTACATAAATACATAGGCCTACTGTTCTCTTTCATTGCGTTTAAAACCATAGAGGGGATGCGAGTTGCCATGGTCATAGTACCCATATCATGGAACGCCAAAACGGCAACCCGACATGATATATGATGCATGATACATGTACAAATCATTATCTTACGTGATGTTGTTACGAAAGAACACTTTGTATCAACTATACACGGCGTGGTGCTAAAAATGTCGTCTACTTTCGCTTACTTACATCGATTAAAAAAGTGTAATTGACGGCATTATATCGACATAATCGAATCTATTACATTGACACGTTATAACCGGTCTTCTAATTACGAAATAACTGATCTTGTAAAAACGCTATAATCGCACGGTCAGATCACAAAAGATCGCGACATATAAATGCTTTATTTTAAGATAGGGGATATATGTACAGAAATGATTAGAAACCTTTCGTTGCATATAGAATAAAAAAATAAAAAAAGGATGATGTATATTACTACCCATATTTTAACACAGTTATGATCAAATTAAAGGCACAAACTTAGGCAACTACACTTTAGGGAGTATTTTACACTAACTCTATGGCACAAAACCATATTTTGTATTGTGATTAGGGGGTTATGGAACTGCGAAAGTTTAATTTGGGCTATACAAACATTTAAATTGTATATGACGGTAAAAGTGGTTGGCTCACCTTCTGTGCCTGCTAGAGTCCTTCAGAAAATTGTGTACCTGTTGTTTTCCTAATTAAAGGTGATTTAATTACGAGCGGTGTTGAGGGTGAAACATAAATATTATTTGTCTTTAAATGGTTGCTAATTTTTCAGGGTTGGTGTATTCTTTCATGTTTGGTACCCTTGGCTGACAAAATGGGGGGCCTTGGGGTGTGTCGAGAGATTTGATATAATGTTTGACATATCAACGCACGTGCACGTGATTTATCGACAGACAAGCAGATATATACATAAGCAAACTCTTTACTGATTTTGTTGTGAGAATTACATTGTTTTTGCTTACTTGTTGCTTCTTTTTCTTTTTCTCTCTCTCTTTGTTTATGTTAGAAACAGACTGCCGGTCATTTGTAAGGAGCTTAATTGTAAAATAGGACATTTCAAATAAGTTAAGTGTTAAACTAGATAAATTGGTAGCCTTGTATGTGAAGCAAGCCAAGTCCGGAAAATAGTTATTGAAACCATAACTTTAAATTAGACTAATTCTTGTAAAAAAAACAATGGTTCGAGGTGTATGTAAACCAAGAATTATACAGCAGGTGACTTTTATCAATATTATGCATGCAATTTAGGTCCAATACTAATCACCATTAACATATAAGAAAGATATGTATATTTGTGTGGAAGATTGCCCTGTCGTTAGTTTTATATAAAATATTCAAATCCTGGTTTATGGCAGTGCACGCTATGATATATATATATATATATATATATATATATATATATATATATATATATATATATATATATAATATGCTACATACAGCCTATACGCTTTGTGAGGAGTCCCCTATCATCACAAAAACATGTGAACAAACCAACCAAGAGACATCCACAACACACAAAGGGAATGTTATCTACAATAGGCCCAGAATGATGACTGTATGATGAAGAAAACCAGACCAAAAAAAATCATACTGTAATGTCGGATGACCGTCAAATTCAAATGACTGCCGACCACACATTCGTTTCTTTTTACAAACGCATATACTAAGGATCTTAATTATTGAAATCGATAAGATGGTGTATTCAGCTTTGTCAAAATGCCAGTAGTTGTCAGTATCATGTTTTGAAAGAAATAAGAACGCAGTAGGCTAGTACCTATAGGCTATCAACTTCAATTCTGTCCTTTTTCTGTATATGTATAAGTACAGATATATATCGTCCATGGATGCGGCATATGAAAGCGGCAATTTTTGAAGAGTCCTGACGGTAACCAGGAATTTTGTTAGAATAAGATGGCTTTATCTCAAGTGGTATTAATCCCAGTTCTTAAAGGATTTCAACTGTCCATCTATACTGTGTCAACTTAATAGTAAAAACAGGACACTGTTTAGTATCACAAACTATCATCGTTGTTTGTAAGACCAGAAAGCTTCCATTTATACAAATCTTTATATGCATGCATGCTTGGGTGGTTACGGACAGAAGATAACAGAGCGTCCAAAACGAGAGGTCTAACGGCTCGTTTGATCAATGTTAAAACTTATGACAGTGACGTAAACAATTAGAGTGGAGGACAAATGAAAGTACACCCATCCTACATCAAACCCCCCCCCACCCCCTAACCACCCCCAGCTCAAGTTAGACAAATATTTTTTGACACCTCTCTCGACAGTTTTATGAAACATGTTACTATGTAAACTATAGCCCAACCCACCATAGGCTATAGTTCAAAGCCCGTACTCAAATTCGAATCTCGTAAACCTCTTAAATATTCGTTCTATATCAATTCCTTTTGTTGATGAAAAAAAATTAAAGTTGCAAAATTTCCAACGAACTAGAGAAAAACAAATCTGATATCATGTGATACTATATGAAGCTTTTTGAACTGTGTATATATTCGAAAAAGGAAGAGAAAGTGATCTGTGACACCAAAATGTTCGTGTCACGGGGTTACACCACTAAAACAATACTAATGTATATGGGACAGGGTGGATATCGAAAGTTGCCGTTTATCTACACTCTACAAAATTGTGAAGATGATTGAGGAATAGGCCTAATAGGTTAAATTATTCCTTCGTCTTTTCCCTCTTGAATTTAAGACGTTTTCCGTTTTCCCCCCTTTTTTCTTCTTCTTAAACTTATGCAGTACACGCGTATAACATACGTGTTACCTACACGCGTATAGCTATATCCAGGTGCATGACGTCATCATATCCCCCCCCACTTACAATAAATCATATACCGATCATTTATCTTCGGCTTATTACACAGGAAGCCTATCAAAGACACGTATCGCTAACAGATTAGCGTGTCTGATGTTGTCCATGTTTTGTCCATAGTCTACAGAGTCGCTCAGAGAAAGAGTGAATCCTTTAAGATTTCTCCCCCCCCCCTCTTTTTGGGTGGGTAAAAGAGTATATTGTAGGTCATTTTGACAGAGCAGATGGACTATCTCTAAGCCTGCAAACTGGTCAAGCCATACAACTAGACGTTTATGAAGGGTTTCGAAATCAAACCCTCAATTGATTAGGACAACCTCTTATCAACAATGAAACGAGACAGGCTATCTGAAATGTCCGAGTGTAGTCTTTGTAACCAGTCGCTTGTAGTTGCATGCCTTGTTTAGTTTTAATTCACTTCCGATATGATTAATTCTATTTGGTTTTAGCTGCAATCTTACTATTATATGCCAGTCCAAAAGTAAGTTTACATATATCAAGATGCCACCCAAGGGCGGTGAAAGAGGGTTCAATCGGGGGTGGGCCAAGGGCGGTGAAAGAGGGTTCAATCGGGGGGTAGGGAGGGGGAGCACAATCGTCGAGGTGCAGTGTATATATGACCTAGTTTGAAGGGGATTAACCACACAGTTACCTTAAAACTCCTACAAAAAGGATCAACTATGCAATCCTTACGACAAATTCCAGTATTTGAATGTTTTTCAACAGGAATGCAATTTTTTAATTCCATGTTACTCTTAATTCCTTCAACAACAGGGCACTTTAAATTAAATGGAAGAAAAAGAATACTTTTGAGTATTTCCAAAACCAAGGATGAGGGACTCGTGTCGCGAAGGTACCGACCGCTATGCACTCCATCCCTGCCTCACAACCCCTCTCCACCCTATTTGTCTATACAGATAAAACCATGGAAGGGTCATGCTTGCATGATAAAACTTATATGGATCCGCTTATACAACTTATACAATTAGTATTGATATTGTATTATGGTAGATAACGTAAGAAATAAACTGACAATTCCCAGTGACAGTATAAGTGACGTAACCATTGTTACCGGTCCATTAAAAAATCAAGATAAACATGATAACCCCCAGCCCCATATCCCCCGTCCACACCCGATCCCCCACCCACACACCCCAACCACACCCACCACATGATTTTCATGCTGTCTTGGTAACCCGTTTTAGAATTTATTCATTGATGAGAGATATATTATGCAGACACAACTAAACCTGTTTTCTTTTTCTTATTATTTCTTATTATTCTTATTATTATTTTTTTTTAAATTATTATTTTTTTAAATTATTATTATTATTTTTATTATTATTTCAGGTTAAAATTTGTACTTTCTTTCTATACTTCGTATAATGCTTACACATATTGTCACGATATTTAATCATCCTATATATTATCGTGTGTCTGTATATAGTTAAACCTCACTTACAAAACCATTAATTATCAACTGACGCGAGGGCGGATGAAATTGTTTGGAAACACTCGACAATTTTTTTTCTTCATGATTACGAACGTGGCCTTCTAAATCTATCAATACTATTCCTCAACAAACTTCCACCCGAGGGAAAGTATACATAAAATAGTTTCCTTTTTCCAAAAAAAGAAGAAAAAACGGTCGTATATCTGAGGTTCCGATGTGGTTCATTGATCGTAATATTTGGCAACAGGTGGACCCACGTGGACCCTCTTAACCGCACCACCAATCCGGGAAGAGAATCACTTGTCACGCTTTGATTAACATCACAAACAATAACAGTGACTCTTACGATAAATTTGTTCTGTATGTCACTTTTACTTGCAGAGACAAAGAAATGTATCTAAAACGGATTATACAATGTCATGTCGATATAAATCTTATACACGTGACGTGGTATTGAAATTAATGAACGATTTTGTATTTTCATGATTTTGAAGATATGTGAATGGGGGAGGGGTAGAGGGGGGGGGGTAAGGAAGAGAAGCTTGGAACAAAGGAGATAGTTCTAGTCTTGGATCAGCGACGTCTTCTTCAAAATGTGATTTGGAGTACCTTCTATTTTCTGTAAACTTTTCAAGGGCTTAGTTCGCTTTTTCTTGTTATTTCTTGTTTTAAACGAATTCAATAACACTCAAAACTGAGGAGTTCATTGTCTGTATTTACAAGGTACCTCACCATTTGCAACTTTTCAAGGCCGATGAAATATATAGGTCTGTATATACGATACGGTAAATTGAAAGGCTGTATGAAATAAACACAGCAAGTATTTTTTTTTATTGCAATTGAAGCAGGAAGTAATTTTATTTTGAGTAATGCATTTGCTCGCAATCTCTTAGAATATAGCATTTAAGTAGGCATTTACGTTCCAGTAACCAACACATGAGATTTATAGTTATATTCTTTGAATAAACATTTTTTGGGTTCTTTAAATGTCATATTTAGCCACAACATCTAGTACAGAATGCCAGAATGGTCATAGGTGAATAACTGCAGTTTATAGCGTCACTGGCATTAACATTTTGAAGAGGTGAATATTCACATCAAAAAATAATAAATAATAATAAATAAATATAACCGAATCAAGTTCTGTTTCCGGTTGAAGTAGAAAATGACCTTAAAATGCATTAACAGGGTACGTTTATCAAAGAGTGCTTTAAATTAAAAGGGAAAGTCCTGTGACAGAATTTATGTGCGTGACAAATTTGCTGAATTTCTAGCAAAAAGTTACAGCAGTCGAATGAAATTCTAAATATACCAAAGAACATTGACATCTTAGCGAACGTCCCAAATGTATCAAATATCAAATGATAAATCAACAAGATTATTATAATAGGAAAAGTTTGAAAACTGTTGAAAGACAGCTAGCCTACAATAATGACATCACAGCCCACCTACTGCGATTCATTTTCCGGAGTGAGGGCGTGTTAAAGCCACTGAAAATCGGTTTCATTTAACCACAACTCGAGTAAGAGACAATATTGAGACGAGAGTTTCAAAGAAAGTGTGGAAATATTTGTTGTTTCTGCCGCCGCAATATTTCCTTTACTATTTACAACTGACCCGAGAGACTTAATTGTATACGATATGACGTAAGAAAAATGCAAAAAAAATCAAACCCGAGCCATAAGATTGAAAGTTGTTACATAGAGACTGTATCGAAGAAGGTCAAAGGTCACAAGGTTTTCGATAGTACTTACCGTCAGCATCCTCATCTTGGTTTTGACTAGAAGTGTCAGTCTGATCGAGGTCAAGGAGGTCAAGTGTCTGCTGTGTACCCTCTTGTGTATCCACGTCATCCTCATGGTTGCTACCTTCCTCACCCCTCGAGAGGCTGTCGGTCTTCCCTTGCGCTGTTTCGTTCCTTAAAGAAATTGCATTTGTAGATATCTTTCTCTCACTGCCCTCACTTTCCACGGCTTCACAAATATTTGCATATTCATTAGCTACTAAACCATTCACGATAGAGGACGACGACGACGAGGAGGAGGAGGAGGAAACATTGCATTGTGGGTACAATTTTTGAATCCCCTCTGCTATTCTGTTGACTGGTTCGGCGACAGGAGGAGGAGGGTTATGATAGGTAAGACCATTTTGAAAGGAACTGGAACCGTTAAAATGCATCATTCTTGTGATTTGTCGTCACTTCCGGAAAAGAATCATCCACCTACGGAGAAGCATAAACAGAAACATATTGATAATGTCAAATTAGTTGATCGGTTCTGGTCTCTTGTGCAATTCTAATTGATATGCAATACAGTACAAGAAGAATTACCCGTGCCATGCAGGACTCTGCGTGCAGTAGTACAGATTCCATGTAAGCCTACACGATAGAAAATATAGGAGAGATATATTAGAGTTTGCTAATAAATGAATTAATGAGCCACACACGTGGAATCACACACAGGCCCCATGGTCAGGAACTCGGAGTTAAGAGGGACATCAAAACTTTTACGAGGGGCATAATGCTCGTATTTTGTAACTTGGTAAGTTATTGTACACGTGATGGTGGATTAGATACGGGCAGGAGAAGGGCCAGGACACAGTAGTCTGCACGGAGGGGAATGACCTCCTCTGTGCTCCGACCTGGATACGGGCCTGCATATACACACACAGAGGCACCCATATTTACACAGATTTAGGGAAATATAATTTTATTTGTAGGTTTCACAAAACGGTATCTAAGAAAATGATCGGTATATGCTTTCAATAAGTTAGTGAAGTCAACTCTATTCACGATCGGGTTTGCATATTAGCGACTATTCCAGAGAGAGATATATGTCCCCTCACCACCCCCCCCCCCCTTCACCAAACTCAGGAGAAAAGTGCGGAAGAAGCCTTTCGCTGATCTAGTTAGTGACAGTCAATGACCAGAGAGGGGAAAGAGAGTAGACAGAGAAAACTCATGAGATGGACGCTGCTAGTCGGAAGTAAGTTTGGTACGTACAAATGCGTATTTAAAGCGTGCTGTATTGCAATTGGTTGAGATATTTGTTTTGGCGATGTTTCATTGGGAGTGAAATATCTTAACGTTTAGGCAGGCTTGGTCCAATCCCGTTCCTGTCCTCTGTATGCCTAAACTAATAGGCTCCGTCCACTTTCCTTCTCTCATTCCTCACCTCCACTCGCCCCCCCCCCTACCCTCGCCTCCAACCCCTCCAAAACAAAAGTACTGTAATTGCTTTCCAATAAAATCATTATTGAACATAATGCTACACGTATCGTAAAATGATTTATACAGTAATAAAATATCAACTGGACTTGTAGAAGATTGGTAGTGTGTATAGGAAAAGCATGCACCACCCCTATCACCCCGACCCCCTCCCCCACCACGAAAAATGACCATCTTGAACCAACAATAGATAACCATCCGTTCTCCTACTTTTTAAGAACTCACCAAGTTACTTTAAATTGAATGTCCCTACAACGCATAAAAGTATCCTACTACGTCATCACCATTGCCACCAAATATGCTAGTTTATATCGACACCAAATATGCTAGTTTATCGACACTAAATATGCTAGTTTATCGACACTGATAAATTTAATTGTCTATTTTCTAAATAATCCTCAACGGCTGGCAAATATTTTGGCAGATCAGATCCTCTGAGACAGTTCGTTTTGGAAACTTCTAGCAATTTTTAGCTAAACTAATGTCCTTTAAAAGGAAGGACGAGGTTAAATGCGTCCTTTTTAAATTATGTATACACTCAGATTATAATGAATTTAACCTTTATAATCAAATTGTTAGTATGAATGAAAAGTTCTTTCTTACCTCACCATCATTTTGGTTTCAGTTAGAGGTGACCCTTTGTATGCCCATATAGAGCCTTTGATGTAGTCCGAATGTACAGTAGAAAATGAGAAAGATTTTTTTCTTCTCTTTTTCTTTAAATAATATAAAGCGACGTAAGTTATAAGAAGACATTAGCCTGCTTAAATATAGTGTTTTCAAAACTCTTACTTTACAGACCATGAAAGGTAATTACGTTTCAACAATTGTAAATGTTTTGTATGATGAGCGGAAGACATCATTAATCTTTAATTAGTGAAACAGCCTTTTGATTGCTGTCCAACGGTTAATGGATATATACGGAATCTTTTATGAACCATTATGGGTCATAGAAATGTTATCATGCGTACTAAAATGTTTGTAATTTTAAGATACATCAAAGATAAAAGAAAGTTCTGTAACAATTGTTTTTTTTTTTTTGGGGGGGGGGGGGGGAGGGGAAGAGAGAGATGATCTCAGTTCTATTGTGTCTGCTTAACTTTTTTCTATTCTTTTTTTTTATCAAGAAAATAATAATTGTGGCCTTCTAACCATAACTGTTTAAAATGTGTGACATATGAATATCGTATTAAATTTCAGTGAGGAGATTAACATTTTTTCTCCCTTTTCATCGACTTGTTTTCTGCTAATTAGCAGTTTTAAATTCCGGGAATTTGCGTTGTCATCTGAATCATAGGGTCAAATAAGAATTACTTTCACTGTTAGGGTTAGAATCAAATTTACTGACCGTATCAATATATTTCTGATCTCGCTGTGTTCTTATTGTATTGATCTGTTTTTGTCATTGACTTTTACTTATTTATTCATTGAAAATATTTGAATTATTTCTTTGTGTGACCAGTGACCGTATAAATATTTCTGTTTTTGTTCTTCTCTATCGATATTCTTCTCTTTCTTTCTTTTTTTCCCTTTTTTTCCCCTTTTTTTCACTTTTTTTTTTTTTGGCAGTTGTAATTTTTATTTCTTTATTCATTAATTACTTGATTTATCTTTTGTTGTTGTATATTATCAATACCTATAAAAACATTTTGCCCATTTTCTACTTTCATTCTTATGATTCTATATTTTCATTCAAATTTGTATTTTTCTAACTTATATATTTTGTCCAGGTATATCAGAAATAAAATTTTATTGCGATATAATAAACATGCCGTGAATGAATAATTCTATATTAAAGGTATTTCTCAACGTGATTGAGTTTCCATTGTTATTCGTCTTAACATTTAAAAAAAAAAAAAAAAAACCCATCTTAAGTGATCGCATATACTGGGGTACGATTCGTTGACAGAAAGACCAATGGCACTTAGTCGGATCTATGGGGCGCCTATACGTGTCCTATTGCAGTTGATTCTATACTTCGTCGCGTTCATTAAAATGGCTATGTAACTACATCCAAACAGATCAAAATATTTGGCGGCGAAAATAAGGGGCGCAACAATCAGGGAAATTTCCATCTTAGCCCCACCCCCTCCCCCACAACCCCACCCAAGTGCAAGAAACGTGGTTGCGCCCCTGGTGAAAATGTTTTTACAATTACATAGTGTGTAACGATTTTAAGATTATTTTAAAATTGCTGTGAAATATATACATATATATATATATATATATATATATATATATATATATATATATATATATATATATATATTAGAGCAACGTTCGCGTCATGAAGGTTTTACTACTTGTTCTTTCGCAAAGTATATTTAGAAATGTTTCTAACTTTTTCATTTTCTTTTGAGGACAATTTTTTATTTTAAACAGTTAGCATTTCTCAAAATTAATATGAAAAATGCTCTTTACAACAATTTGAGCTCTTAGAGAACAAGAACTGTGTTTACTTTTCTTGAAAGACAACAAATCTATGAAAGAATGCTTTACTATACTTTCGTAGGGAGAATACAAAATTCTGAACGATCACATGAAGTAGAAAATATTTTATGTTAAAATTGTTCAATTTGTTCTATAATATTCGTTATACTATAGGAAAATAATCATAACAAGATGTCATTATGGCGCTCTAAAGATACCGTAGAGACTTTGCCACGGATGGCGTTCATGCATCGGTACAAAAGAAACGTTTATAATGGCAGCTGTTTCCAAACTTTTCTTTCGAAATGATGAAACCAATTATACCTTACACAGACATTTCCTAATGAACAAGTCATGGATATTGAGCGACTGCAGGGAGCACGTGATAGGGTTTCTACCCCAGGAATGAGTTTGCATTGGCCCTGCTATCACCCCTGTGGTCCAGCTGGCATAAACTAAGCATATAACGGACTATGATATTTGTAGGTATTCATACAGAGGTGATTAGGGGTAATCTTTTATGTATGAAGAGATGGCAGATGAGTGCCATGTGGGGTGGTGGTGGTGTTGGTTGTTGTTGGGGGGTCGCCAAGGGGTGGCCTGGGTGGTGCACATGCCTCAACCCAAAAATCGTTCCCCTGGGTGCCCCCTCCCCCAAGATGCGATTTGTAGTGTTAAAAAAATACTCAAAATAAAAACTTTTCATTACAAAGGACGAAACGTATTATGTTTATCAGTAAACCTTCTTTCCACCGACCATCAAAATAACCAGTTTTTTTTCTCACTAACAAGGTCACAGAGACCCTGTCGTGAACTGCTAGTGCTGAAACTTCACTACTACCCTGCATGAATTTCAATTTCAACACTCTTATTTAAAAACAGTATCAAAACAAAAGGGTTAATTTCCATTTTTGTATAACTTTTTTAAAAACATAAATATCGGACAGACTAAAGCCCGAAAAATATACACCAGATTGCATCTAAGGACCCTTATTTAATCAAACATTTTCCCCCTCCCCTTAGAGCCCTCCCCCAGGACAACATTCACAAATAAACATTTTGCCCCCTAATTAAGTGCTGTCCCCCCCCCCCAAGATTGAAATGTCTGGCGGGACGCCACTGGGGGTGTGGGTGGGGGATGTTGATTGTTCCAACGTCCAGACCTGTTTGGCATATACTCATCATTCGTAAAGAAGCAACACGATATTTTGTAAGTGGTAATGATGGGTCATTTTAGTGATGGTTGAAAGTATGAGAAGGGGAGAGGGTTGGTAGGCGGTATGCATGGAACTTGTGAATTATGGTACCGCTAAGTTTATCAGTAAAGAACTGTAAACTCGACCACTATAATGTTCTACAGGAATGTCAAAATTGCTCGCAGAAGAGGATGCTGGATTTAAAGAAAAGAAGAGACTTAGGGGCCCGGAGTCGATGTATCCGTACCACTCGACCACAGTGTTATGATCATAACACTTGGTAATACGCCCTTAATGACAGTTATTCAAAGCCAATTTATACGCTTTAACACACCAGTAGAATCACTGTGGTCGAGTGGTACGGTTCGTGACACGAAGATACGGGGTTCGATTCCTACCTCTATGTAAGTATTTGTGGGGCCTCCTTCAGAACAAAAAGAATTAAATATTAGACTTTTCATATTTAGACTATAAATTAGTTCTATAATTACGTTTAAGTGAAGGTATAGTGGGACCTAAGTAACTACTTTCCGTTGGTTGTGAGGTTACAAAGGTTCACATCGGCACGCCCCTGTGTCCGCACCAGGCTCTAATAATTTTTTTTGTATTATTTCATAGAACTCTGAAATTTACATGTGATTAATACTGATATGAAAAATTTGTCCGGGCGAAGACATTTTTTTATAACCGAATGGAGCCGTACAATAATTTCCCCTCGCTTCCTTCTGAAGGAACTGCTACCTTGAACGACCCCCATACAGCGGACGATACACCTCAGCGTCTGAACACTTTCGTAAATACTGAAGAGACCGTACGTAAAAAGCAGTGCAGGGCAGCTATGTCGAAATCAGTTAAGTCTGAAATGATAAGCTCCCTGGTCGAAGGCAGTAGGAAGAAATAAATAAATCAAATCCCACTTCCCCATTCCGAAACCAGAAATAACAAACCCACAACAGAATCTGCCCATCATCCCTGCATCATCATCATTTTGTCTTCCCTGAGGTGGGGGCTGGGGGGGGTGTTGGGTTAACGATTTTTTTTTATATTCACTGAACCAATCTTTACCTGCCTGTACCAACTGATTTTCGTGGTGTGGCTATAGAATGTATTTCTCGCGCTGGTCACATGGTTTCGATACAGTCAATTAAACTGCAGCTGTACTGCTTATTCTTACAATGAAATCCATACGCAGGTTCGCCAAGTAGAAGTTGCATTAGGTCTTAACTGGGGAACCATAGTAGATGAAGATGAGATGAGTTCTAATCCCTTTCAGTTTAACAATAAAGCGATTATTTCTTTGTGCTTGAGCGGAATACCAGACAAATCTGTTGTAGAAATGGCGTATATACTGACATTCTTAATAAAGGGTTTATTTGACGAAAACACTCTCAATTACAGTTAGGCTCTTGTGCTACTAAAAAAAAAACGCTTCCCATTTATTCGGTTTATGCTACAAGTAAAAAGACGTATATATATATATATATATATATATATATATATAGGCCTATATATATATATATATATATATATATTGAGACTGTATATATATATATATATATATATATATATATATTGAGACTGTATATATATATATATGTTGAGACTAGTTGAGACTAGTGGAACACTGGTAGTTGTTACTCAGAGTTTCACAGAGTTTCAGAGACTCAATATTTTGTTGCTCATTTTCTTAAACATATTAATAAGTAGCCAAATTTCGTTTTGAAAATCCCTGCCGCTATGTGGGTTGCATCGAATGATATTGGGATGTACTCCCTGGTTACACGTCTTGCTAAGGCACTATGACTTCTGACTAGCACCCACCTCCGACCCCCCCCCCCCCGACCCCTCCCCTTATCCCTGCATACAACAAATACTTAATTGGGATTGTCACCAACTAAACGATGGGTAGATCAATTGGTATAACATAGTACATAGGTCCCCGGTTCGAGTCACTCCAAGATTAATGTCGTCCAGTTACAGAGTTGTTGACAATTCATAATCATGGACGTTAAATATGAATGTAAGAGACTGACTTTGGTCAGCTTGCGGTCTTGATAAGCCAATGAGGAATCTTCGCAAGTTCCTGCTTGCAGGAGGATCTAAATACATACAAAATACATACATACATGTAACCATGACGTCACTGTATGCTTGGAATCCCATTCGAGCGCTTTTCGAATTTGTTTAGAAGTTCCTAGATATAGTCAGTTTTGCGTTGCTCGTTTAGTTAAAGATATTTAACTGTAGAATTCATAAGAAAAGACTGTTCTTCCCTGTGTGCAGTAGACATTTCTTGTGTCCGTATAATGTTCTTTAGTCACTATTTTCTAGAGGATCTTTCTAAGTTGATGACGGAACAGTTTGGCGCTAAAAATCTCACCACGTTATTGTTTAATCAGTCACCTCAACTCTCTAGCTTTAAGGATGTTCTTGACACTTTTCCAAATGACATATCGGTACGCAATTATAGCTATATTGTGTCTTCGTGTAAAAACCACATATCAGATCCAATTACGAAGACATCTGGCAGTGAACATTGGCGTATCTTTCAACAGACGATCATATTATTTTATACATTTTGGGCGTTCCAAATAAATTCACTATACGAATGAAATTCACGGTATATGTTTCCTTCGCAGCTACAGTGTGTTGATTTGCAAAGTGTGTTTGTCCTTTTCTACCAGTCGAGACATTCAACTGCGGCAGCTAAAAGAAGCGACTATAAATAGACTTGTTCGTCCAATAGTTCTGCCATAGACCAGGGGTGTTCGATAGGCAGATTTCAATCCGGCCCGCGAAAGAAAAATCGGCCAAACAATCATGCATGCTGCTGACCCTTAATGAATTATTTAAAGAGTTTACAATGAAGGACTGTGGCCCTGGGGCCTTGGAAGGCAACTCCTACATTCGGTGGTATGGTAGTATTCTCCCAGAAGAAAAAAAATATATTAGAACTATAGACGTCAAATGATGCATTTAAGGCATATTTATAGGGATATATATTAGGTCTAATAATTAACTTTAAACGCAAGATTATGATAATCAATATTCATGAATTGTTAAATACAAATCCACAGACTGAACTACTTTCCCACGACTGACGTTCAAGGTCATCCTCCTCACCCCCCCCACCACCCCCTCCCTCACCACATGCGCAAATCAGTGATCTGTAGGACACCTATATATAACGGTCAAGCAATCTAAGTGAAATTGTACTCCTATCGGATCACAATTACATACCAAATGTGCTTAATGGATATATGTGCCCATGAGTTGGTCAAAACATTTGTCTTAAAAGGCACCAGCCAACCTAAGCCCCTATATAATCTATTCATGGTGATTTCTTTTGTCCGATCTTAATCCCATGACAATGTAACATGCTTGACTTTTAAATTATTCTCATGAATTATTAATACTATTTATATATATATATATATATATATATCATTCTACACATTGGGCCCAATGCACTATATACGATGGGTATAATCATGGTAAAATATACAATGAAATGAAGAAGTTGTGTTTATTGCTAGGATAATAATTATAAAATGGGCTACTCAAATGAATTACGTGCGGGCATCGTTCCTTGCGACATTTTTCAAGTTTTAACACGAAGTAGTGAACTTGCAGCAAGTCTAAACTTTACTGTGAACAAAGGGATTCATCGATAGACGTGCATATGTTCCTAGTTTAATTACAATATTTTCCAGTCATCATTTTTATATAAATAATAACACTGTATGCTCCTCTATGTGGCAAAGAAAAAATGGCTCCTTGCAGCCGGACAGGTTCTAGCTGTAATAATTCGCGATGAGTAAAACGGCGAATACAACGAGAAAGACCGTACATATACACACGCACACCTTCACATATAGACTGCTCACACAGTCGCATCCACACACTGAAGAAAGCAATACGTTACAGTGATACAACTTTTAGAATGACAGGTATACAGGGACACATTTGTTCCCATAAACCGACTTTGTTAAACATGTATAGATATATATGTGAATAGCCTTTCTCTCCTTTCAAAACATATATTTGGTCTTTATTGGTATAAAGTAGGCCAACGCTTGATATAGAAAACGATAAAAACAAAAGGAAAAATGACTTACAGTAAGTCTCCGATACAGTCTTGGTCTTGTCTATAAATGAACGTAAGAAGAAAAAGGAATCGTCCTGTGTGCCGTATAAATATATTTAAGTTGGCGTTAATTAAATATTCACTTTGATGTTACGGCCCATATGTATAGATCACTGTGCGTATATACATACATAGGCTATTTAACAGTACAGTAGAAGTCGTCCATGCACTCTCTAGGTTGTGTGAATTCCAAATTCCAATTCGTATTATCGGCTTATAGACTTTTTCTCTTTCCTTTAAATGATGACGTTTAGGCTAGTCATGATATCTGACTGTCCCATTAAAAGACCCCCAAAAAAAGAAAAAGAAGAAGAAGAAGACGAAGAGAATACTTTTGACAAACTTTTCACCTTGAGTGCGAAAGAGGTCACCCCCTTGTACACAATAGCTGCATCGGTTACAACACTAATCGTATAGGGAGCTCATCTAGGTCCCTCAACAAAAGAACAACTCAAACTGAACTAACGGACGTAGTGGCGCGTAAAAGTTAGCGACCAATCAATACAGATTGAAAAGAACTACTCGATAAAGTGAAAAAGGTCTTCACAATAAATAACATTGAGAAGTTTTTTTTCTTTTTCCTTCATTATTTTGCTATGTGACTTTAATCCATTTGGTAGTTTTTTTCTTCTTCTTCTGTCGTATTAGATACCTTAGAATTAAAAAAAGAAGAAAAAAAGTAGGTATAGAACCGGGGAGTGTGTATGAAAGCTCATTGTAAAAGTGTATCCATCACGTCGAGTAAAAAAGATGTTAACCTGAAGTTATCAAAAGGCACCACTCACCCCTACAACCAAAGAATTCACAAAAATGAACAGTTCAAGGACATTTTGAAGTTAATTAATTGATTTGCTGTTGTCTTCTTGTCTCTTTGATAGTAATCAAAGTTATGGAATTTATTTGACTGGACTAGTCTCCGATAATCCCCGGCTTGTGTTTTCTTTTCTTTCTTTTTTGTCATAAAGGGGTCATTTTTTTTGTTTGGTTTTTTGAAGGGAGGACATGAGGACCTCTTATGGCTTGCAAATCGGTTGATAATGATGGTCCAAGGATACTAAATAGTACAATAGCAGCATGTCATTGTTATTCCTCAAGAACAATATGTGAGTCTTTATACATCGTTAGCCTATAACGGTATACCGAGTTGTGTGTATATATGTATATATACTATATACAGCAGTTGTATAGGGTATATAGCCTTTGTTCAATCGTTTGTACATATATAAGATACACATACACACTGGGTAGCATGTATATAAATATTTATATAAATTTATATATATATATATATATATATATACATATATATATATATAATTTATATATATATATATATATATATATATACATACATATATATATATAATTTATATATATATATATATATATATATATATATATATATATATATATATATATATATATAAATTTATATAAATATCACAAATGATTTTCGAGTTGGTAAGCATCATGTTTGATCTCTAGAGTAAGGCAAAATATGTCACCAAAAACAGAACTAGTATTGTTCGATACAGGTGTCAAACGCCTACAGTGAAATTAAGAACTTCCTTACCGGTTTCGAACCTCTGGACATACAATCAGCGTCCATGGCCTAGTTGGTTAGAATGTCCGCGTACAAAGCGGGAGGCCCGGGTTCGAATCCCGGTGGAGGCTGGAAGTTTTTTCACTGTTCTGGATTTTCCTTCTCATTACGTTTTCATTTATATATATATATATATATATATATATATATATATATATATTTATATATATATATATATATATATAAGGTGAGTACATATAGTGAGTATATATATGAGTACATAGGTGAGTATATATATCAGAAGGTGAGTACACGGAATACAGAAAAACTTTGCCAGAATACCGAATATGGACTTATCATACACAAGTCTCATTTGAATATTATACGGTTTATGTTCAGGATGACTCTTAACGCAAAAAAAAAGTATAGAAAACGTTGCAAAGTAGCACTTCATACTCGAATGTAACGCAATACGAATATACATAGGGAAATTTATTTATACTTAAAGCACCTGATGAAATAATATGTCCATAACATCTTCAGTTGCGATAGTTCACGTTATCCGCACTCACACCCTCCGAAACCTTACCTCAACCTGACCCCACCACACCCCTTCCCCTCAAATTTTAGTTTATCTGCATCACCTTGACCTAAGAAATATTTAACCGACGGGGAATTTCTCTTACTACTCTTATAACAAATATAGATGTTATGTATACATATATATACATATATACATATTTATATATGTATACATAACATATATCTAATTTGCATATAAAATATGGGCGGGGAGATCCTGTCGTCAAATCATAACAGGGTAATATTGCAAACTGATTGCAAATTTTTCGGCGAAAAGAATTATCTGACCCATTGACTCGGAACGCTGCACCAGTTAATTGGGTATATCAATGATAACATCCAGTTGCAAGTAGAACGTTGTTTAAACGCAAACAATCGGATGCTGTATAACTTGGATGGTAGATTCCCATGCAAGGCTATATGCAACAACAAAAAATTGCAAAAGGCCATTTGCAAGCTTTTTTTGTGTGTATGAAGGGGTGTAGAATGCCCGAGGGAGAGAAGAAGGTGGGGTTGTGGTAGGGGGACTTATGGCAAAACTATTGTGTTGTGCGCAGGCGTGACATATGGTATACGGGGGGGCGGGTGGGGGCTATATGGGAAGTTGTCCATTTTCAAATTGTTGGGTGTATAGGCGTAAAGTAAGATACAAACGGGAGGGATTACTGCATAAGCAATGCTCAATGTAAAGATGCAACCAGAAAGGAAAAAAAAAGAGGAAAAAACTCCATGTTTGTTGAGGGATATTTGTTTCATTTCACCAACTACAAAATGTCCAGGGTAATTGCTTGTGATAATATCTTGGGCAACTCATTTAAATATCATGTAATATAAGTCAAATGCTCAGTGCCATTACAACCCCAACACAAGTATGCAGTTTTCACAATCAGGGCGCAACTACCACTTTTGGGGCCTTGATAAATAATTTTGGATAAAACTGAGGGTGCATGGATATAAAATGGTGTTCTACCCTATAGTTTGCAACTTTTGAAAAGAAATGTTGTACTGTATATAAATGTTATATATTTATGTTCTGTAAACTAGGATTCTTTTTATATTCTGCTTGATAGTGGGGGGGGGAGGGGAGGGGTGGGGGCTTCAACCCCTTGATTTATTCCTGGGGAATTAAGCGTCCCCCCCATGAAAAAAATGTACATTTTTGTGCTCCATAACCACGTAGACGATATATTCACCATGGATTTCAGCAGGAATAACCTTTCGATGGAGTCAAGTTTAACATAAATGAGAGAAACCTTATAACATTCAATAAGAGGGCAACATTTGACCTACCAGAACATTTAAAAGTTACCTCAAAGTTACCTCCGTTGGCGGATGCAGAATATTTTGCTAATCTAACAACAACAACGTCATTTTGACGCAAAAACGACGTTCAAAATCTGCAAAGTAATGGCTTTTGGCAATTGCTTTAAGGAGGTACTAAGGGAATACTTAAATTATATCAAAGTTAAAGGATTGACTTAGAAAACCCTATATGTTTTTGGAAGCAGATTCATCGGAGATATATATACTCAATTAAGGTACGTCAGCAGGAACACAGGTTGTACTATTGCCTGGTTACTGCTTGTTATTGTTTTACAAACTTGTTACGTCATCGCATTGTTTGCGGTATTGATATTAGCTGTAGAAATTGCTTCATTCTCCAGGGAGAGGTTAGAACCAATTTATAAAGGGTGTAGAAGATGGCAACATTAGGAACGACATAGATTAAGTCGAGGGGAAGGGTCAGAGAGACTATTTCCGGGTTGCAGCTCTTATACAGTTGGAATTGCTGTAAAGTACAACACGGGTTTGTGCGAGATAGTGGGTGGGGGGGGGGGGGGGAGCTGCTTACTCAAGGGACGGTTAAACGACCAGATCGGGGCAGGGGGTATTGAAAGAATGAAATCAAGAAAGCAAGACAGAAAGCAAGAAAGAAAGAAAGGAAATGTTAATTCGAACATTTTTTTCTTATTTCTTATAACATCTGTTCCATATTTACAGCAGACGACGAATGAACTATATTCCGTTCAACAATTTAAGGCCTTGACATAAACAATGGAGGATTGTAATGGGAACGTGTATAGTATATTAACTGAAAGGTATACACTCACCTTAATACCTCCCTGGTTAACCCACCCTCCTCTGGTACACTCCCTGCTAAGCACTGATCCACTGAATGACAGCCGGTAAGCCACGGTGAGCTACGGCGGTCACCCTTGTGGCTAAAGCCTTTTCAGGGAAGGAACCTCTTCTCTCTCTAACCTTTTTTTCTTATCTAGACAAACCTATGAACTGAGGTGACTGACCGAATTTGTAATAATAAGTTTGAAATTTGTAGAGAATTTGAATGAAATATAGACAAGAAAAACTTGATAAGTTGTTTGACCATACCTGGAAGATGAGAAAGGTTTGATATTTAAATAAATAAATATGCCGAGGGAGGGGGGTGGGTATCAGGCATACCAACCAGTGCCCACGACCCCCCCCCCTGTTTCTCTCACCATTTAGATTTTCGCTACCGCCTATATTATTATTATTATTATGATTATGATTATGATTATGATTATAATTATTATTATTATTATTATTATTATTATTATTATTATTATTATTATTATTATTATTATTATTATTATTATTATTATTATTATTATTATTATTATTATTATTATTATTATTATTATTATTATTATTATTATTATAATTATTATTATTATTTTCTTCTTCTTCTTACGTATCTCACCTGACATTCACCTTTCACTTTATCAAGATTGTTACTAACCCATATCTCTGGCTGTATAACAGAGTTAAATGATAAGACTAAAGCAGTAGTTTCCCTTCTTTTTGTAAAGAGATTGTTACCTGTGGTTCCCCACGTTCAGTCCCGCTGTCCGTTGATGAATATTACAAGTAAGAAATGATCAAGGGGCGAGCTAAATCTACCGATGAAAATGAGTTAATCTCTAGTTACCTTGCACTTGTTTTTTTTTCGTCTTTTCTTTTGTAGAAAATTCAATTTGAAATCATATTTTTCAATCGACAGGTCTTGACGGATGGTATAGACATATAGGGTAGCCATAAATAATATTAAACAAAAGAGAGAGGGAACCCCCACAAATGGATTAATAACTGTCATCGTACTGGAGGTAAACGGAAACTTTCATTCTCTTGAAAGTCGAACCTGTCACTGAAAAGAAAGAAAGTCGAGGTCTGTTTTGCTTCGTGAGTTTCTTCACACCTCTCTCACCCCTAAGCGTTGTATATAGAGTCAACCAATTGACCATGCCTCTCACCCCCCCCCCAAACCTCCTCGCCGTCACTGTCGAAAAAGGGGGTTCAATTTAGCGGATATTATGTATTTTTTACCATTGGCGAGATTTGATCCTCCCGCTACCAATACGCCCTCTTCTTTTTGTAAAACACAAAAGATATGAATAGGGGGTGTGCCAACTGCCAATTAAAAACATCACCCTAGCCATATATGTACTGTAGCGCTTACCCATATAACACAGTTTAGGGATTTTTAATAGGTGTCCCGGACGAACTGTAACACCCAAAAAAATATCCGGTCCCCGAAAAAGTTATCGGCTCACAAGCTTGCACTAATCAGCACGGTATGTATTCGGACCCTTGAATTTTAATGCATCAACACCCTGCGCATTGCTCAAGTAGGGAGATTGATTATTCTAATTGGCCATTTGCTCAACGTCACGTTCTTCTCTATAGCTCTAGAAGAAAAATGCGTTGAGAACCATTGCCATAGAGTGTAAATATATCTGCATATTTATATATACATACATATATATATATATATATATATATATATACACATTGGTATTTTTGTTTACTTCAATGCATGGTAGCTGGGACTTAGGTTTACCTCGGGGATAGGTTTACCTGACACCAGGTAAACCTAAGTCTAGGGTCTTCTTGTCCAATCAATTTCACTTCCTTTGAGAAATGATTATTTCGAGTTAAGAGAAAATCTCATAAACTTTTCAATTCCGAAGTTACAAAAAAAAAATCGTTCATTTAAAGGGTAAAATTTCCCCTCAAAAGTGGAGGTAATTCCGAAGGGTATATAACAGAATTACGAACATGGTATATATGTTGATCCCAACTTTACACCTCGATTTTGACCAAATGCGGCTATATATAGTTCCGAAACTTACAGGTTCCTCTAATTACACTGAAATCTTCGTGTTTGTACTTTTTCTTCCATTAATTTGGGATATTTAAGAAAATAAGAGTTTCTATTTTAACTGGCAAATTTACACGTAACGAAACAACGCCCCCATTCATAAGCAGTTCTTTCTGTGTTCGGTGGTAGGGCAGTCGATCGGATCGTATCGTTGCTCTCCCAATAGCCTACATTCAACGTTACTCTATGTGGGCCTAGCCATGTAGTCTACAAAGGAAAGTGCCGCAGGTTACCGTAAACGTTGCCCATTTGAAGTTGGCTTTTGGAACTTTGGTGGAGTATATGCATTGTAAGTAAATTCCTTAAAAGTGTTCCGGATATATTAATAACATTTAGAGTAAATACCTTCATGCTGAACACAAATAAAGTAAGACCATGGTTAGAGTTAGAGTAGACTAGCCTAGGCCTAACGTTAGCCCTAAATTGGACCTATCAGTATTACTGGCTATGGTAAATCACAGCTGCCTGCTACTGTCATTGCTGATACTCAGAATATAAAATGTGATATATAAATTAAAGTATATACTTGTAACAGACTGGTCAACCTACACATTTTGCAGCCTGGTGATCTTCCAGATCTTTTAAAGTAAAGGCTTAATAATTGACGCACCTCCAAATATTACTAGGCCTACTAGTAGCATACTACTATTACTATACTAGCCTACTACTACTGTACTGTAGCTAGTACTAGCAACTATACAGCAGGCAACCATAACTTTTTGCAGCCAAGCAGAGTTAAATATTTCATGAGTTTGAATCCATTTCAGGTATATGCTGATCAAATTGTGTTTGTGCATGTGTTGGGGCATTTGGAAATCTTACTCCCTAAAAATAACCAAAATTACCTCAATATAATACCACTAATCTCTGGGACCTGACCTTTCTGAGGTTAGAGGCTCAGAGCATAGCAAACAGCATCCAAAAATAATGGATGTTTACTTAGGCCCTTCACTACAGTAAGCTTATCGACAGATGTGTCAATTTAGGGGTATGAAAGAACTTGCATTCGTGCGATGCAATTTTGAACCATTTCACGAAATATAAATCTTTGGGTATGTCTCAATCTCTCTGCCATAAAATAAGGCAGTCAGAAAGTCACAACTCCACAAAAACAGATACACAAGCAAACGGAACACTACAGTAAAAGAAAGGGCCTGATTGATTCCATAAACGAGTTACAAAAGTAAAAAATGTGAAAACGTTTGCCGTCTCAGTACAATATTCATCCCCACAATATTCTCTATATGTGTTAGTGTGCATCACTTAGCCCTGTGCGTACAGTAGTAGTGGTGTGTCATTGGTTCTGATTCAGAGAACTAAGTCACACAGGGCCTCAGTGTAGCAGTGTACAACAATTTTTTGTAACATGAGTTTTTTCCCCCTGCACCTACTGTATGGGATGAATCATGGTTGAAGGTTAACAATTGAGTATTCATTTTAGAATAACAACGCAATCATGGCTAAGTAATTTAGGCATTTTGATATTAACGTTATGATGAGGGTAGTGTTAATAGTGCTGAAGTAATAGCTTGATCAAAAGTATTCCTCAAAGTCCCACAATGCCTTCACAGGGTGACCTACTGTACAGTCACTTGAGCACTTAGGAGTTTTTGCGAAAAGAGCAAATTACTTGTCCAAAAATTGCTAGGTTTGATCCAGTTTTACGGAGTCCCATAACAAAAAAACACAGTCTGTGATATATCAATGGAAAAGTGTAAAGATTCAATGTAACATATTTGAAAGGATTATAGTATGTTGAAAAACCACCAGCTATGCATTTTAAGGAAATAAACAGTACGTCATTGAACCTTGCATTGTGTTCACACTAATGAGTTATGAAATTGTTATTAGTGTCTTCATCATTAAAAGCTATTAATTAGGTTGATCAATGGTCTCACATATTAGTGCAATCACAGAGGTTAAATTTCAATCAGGTTATAATGCCAAGGGAATCCAGACCTACTTCATAAAAATAAAAAAAATTCATGGCTCCTATAAAAATCATTCATGATAAAAACCAGCATACATACAGTATGTGCAACTAAAGCAGTTTCATATTGGGTATCATGTCCAAAAAAAAAAACTCTTGATTGTATTCAGTTTTCATACTTTTAAAAATGACCATCTGTGTGCAGTAATTTGGTGTTAGTAAGTAACATGAAAATGCACAAGACTTATGTTCAACAGGCACTAGATAGTTCTCATGTCCATAGCACAAACCAGGGAGTTGTTCCATTACAACTCCCTGCACGAACAGGCTATTATGATCAGAGTTGTTATGGAACAAATAAAACTCCCTTGTATGATGTTAGCACTGTACTGTGTGACAAAACACTTAAATGCATACATGTATGTGGTAACATGTTGCTATGATCCGATACTAGCTGGTTGGGTGTATAAATAGATCACCATTATGCAAACTGCACTGCACATGGTTTCCATTATGTAATAAGTTTCATTTTATGAACTTGTCAATCTGACATGTATGCTACTGTACAGTACAGTATATGTGTAGGCTGCATGAACAACTTATTGTATCTTAATAATATACAGCAAAAAACTATTGAGAACTGTGATAAACAACATTTTCAAAGTGACAGTTGGGGATCTAAAAAGACCACTGAAAGCCTTCTGTAGCGATATAACATGATACTAAACATTATATATCTCTGCAAGCTAGTGTACCCTG
This sequence comes from Apostichopus japonicus, assembly GCF_037975245.1. Classification (NCBI taxonomy): domain Eukaryota; kingdom Metazoa; phylum Echinodermata; class Holothuroidea; order Aspidochirotida; family Stichopodidae; genus Apostichopus; species Apostichopus japonicus. The sequence continues at coordinate 9,196,306 of NC_092566.1, read as the reverse complement.
CTTTGAGATGTATGGTTTAAATAAGGTTTTCATAAGTTTGCCATGTTGACCCAACCACTGGCCTAGCCCTAGACATACCAATAAATAGATCTATCCATGCTTCAAATTGAGTTTTCACAATTTGACCATTTTACCTAAATTTCCTTTGACCTTCACCAAAAGCAATAGGCTTCTTGTACTTGTGATGCATCTATACATACATACTGTACCAACTATGAGATCTGTCCAATAATAATAATAATAATACACAGTTCTTATAAAGCGCAAATACACACTTAAGTCTCAGTGCGCTGATTATTATTAACCCCTGGTCATTGGTAACTTGTCACACCCACACACCAAAGTGTGCACAATTCAATCAATCTCTCCTGGGGCACCACAGTGCGCCACAACCACGTGTCCCCTGGGGGACTTCCCATAGGGTGCAGCCACAAACCGGCGCACGCAACTATATTTACAAGTTACCTCGCAGGTCCCCATTTATACACCTGGGTGAAGAGAGGCAATGGAGATAAAGCGCCTTGCCCAAGGACACAACGCAATGATCTGGCCAGGGCTCGAACCTGTAATCCTTAGATCACAAGTCCACTGCCTTAACCACTTGACCACAACGCCCTCCAATAAAGCTTACTGTCATGAAAAACTGTGTTAACAAGCTAGGATCACAAACACAGTACTCCTACCAATGCACACGCGCACACATATGCCATCGTGAGTGGAAAGTTTCAACATCATTGAAACCAAACATTAAAAATGAACTCAGTCATAATGCCAAAGTCTGTGTTCACGAGTAGTTCTGAGCTTAAACCCCAAATGATACGTTGAGGGACTAAATGTACCGGTATACATAGTCTAGGGTGCATGCAATTTTTAAGTAAATGAACTGCATGCGGGATGAGGCATTGAACCATGCATGAATACTCAGTCAATCCCTTGAAGTGATTGCATGCTAAATTCCTGGGTACAACTTACATACCAAATAATAGATCAATATTCAAACTTAGTAGTGTGGCATTTTTCTCAATTGTTGCATATGCGGTTTCCATGAAAAAAGTGATAGCTAAATTAACTAAACTGACATGAATATTGGACAACATGAACACTAAGTATTGACATCAAATAGGGAACTGCACTGTCAAGACTTCCACCTGCAATTTATGAAACAATTATCTGGACTTATTTATGTTCATTCTCTTGTCAGAAAAGATGGCTTAAATTTGGCACAATTTGAGGAATGCATGAATGCAGAATGAGAACACCACAGCAGATATGCTCCACTTTATTGCAAGAAGTACAGGGCTGCAATTTCAAGGTCAACACAGGATATCAAAATACTGTACAGTAACTTTGAGCTGCTGGTTCATGCTGACCATGGGATGCAGCGAGAAATGGCTTATATGGAAATAAGGAGCTCCCACAAGCATATATTGCAAACATCCCCAGTTGTCTTTAATATTCAGTAAGTATTGACTGTGAGATATATTTTAAATCCCTATGACCTGAAGTTAGTTTTCTAAAGTCTTCCCTTTAATATCCTCTCAGTCTGATCAACACACACTATACATAATATAAATTTACTGTACTAAGTTTCAACACGAACAAAGATGATGAAAATTTGCTGTTTAATTTCAAAAACTGTAAACGATCTAAGGCAACGGCTAACAAAGTAATGTAAGAAAAAGGCTTTCCACTTCCCACCAAGTCCACTGCCAAACCTTTTGTTTTACTTTGCTACTTCCACCATCATAGAATGTTATCAGAATTGAAATGACTTTATGTGTAGTCTTTGAAAACCAAATGTACTGTAAATCTGCCATCTGGCAGGCTGGAATGAATTGTAGGTAGGATTGTGAAGCAAAGACTTGAGGTGTTAACACACCATCACCTTTTAACGTTGATTATGATGTGTTTATTTGTACCTTTTGCAACAATGTCAATATCATGTGAGGCTTTAAAAAAATATTTACATGGAATGTACTTCAGTGAAACTTTGACATATGATTGAAATGTTGTTTTGGTTTCTTGTAGGTTAACAAGAGCTGGTGGAATTTCTCACCAAGAGAAGGAAGTACTGTCATCAATAAAATGTACAGACAGAAGAATATTTTTACTGAAGATCAAAATTTTCAATGAAAGGAAAGGCTTTCGATTAAAATTGGACAAACAACTTCTGTAGATACAATGAGGACTAGATTTATATGTCATTGCTTGGAGCCAGGTACAGTGCATTCTATGAGTTTGAATTTTTCTTTTTAGTTTCTGGACAGGTATATGACATGCAGCATACAAATTAAAATTTGTTAATGAATTTTCTTCCTTCACAGCATCATAAAATTCATTATTAATAATCCATTTATACAAATTCTTATGTTGCTGTATTTGAGAATAATTTTCGTAAGTAAAACAAAGATTTTAATCATATTCATTGCATTAACTATTATTCATGTAACTCCCTTACTTCACTGTACTGTATCAAATAAAACATTGTTTCACCAATCCATTATTCCAGTTGTTATACTGCTGGGAGGGGAGACACCAAGGTCTTTTAATACTTCAGTTACCCAATTAATGCTAACTAGATGCTCAATAATGCTTCCCACAATGGGGATGTTGGGTCTAGCAAACCTTAAGTCTAGTGGACCCTCAATGTAATGGGCATCCCCCCCCCCCCATGTTGGTACTGCATGTGGTATACTTTTGTTAGTGAAACTAAGAGTTTCATCCTAGTCATTACATTGAGGGATGCTCTTTATTAAACTCCCTTACTTCACTGCAGCGTATTGGTAATCAACTATTCTAGTTGTAATGTTGCTAGTACTGTATTGAGAATCCTTTTGTTAGTGAAACGAAGAGTTTAATGCTATCCATTACATTTAGGAGTACTCTCTAAGTGTCTACCTTCACAACATCATATAATAAATTATTAACAATCCATTATCTCTTTATATTTATGGCAGAGCTGTAGTCGAGTCCAATTAGCCAGAGCCCGATCCAAGTCCGAGTCCATCTGGTTTGAGCCAAATACAAGACCCCTCAAGTCCGAGCCGACTCCAGATACCAAAGATCACCTTTGGTAGAAATTCTTGAACTGTTATGATAATTATGCACCCAGGAGGAAATTTACCTCATGCTATAATTTTTTCGGACCAGATAAGTGGCAGCAAGCTCTTCCTGGTTCATAAATGTTATAAAACTACTGGGAGGGGAGTCACAAAGGTCCTTCAATACTTTCAGTTACCCAATAAATGCTAACTAGACGCTCAATAATGCTTCCCACAAATGGGGGTGTTGGGTCTAGCAAACCTTAAGTCTAGTGGACCCTCAATATAATGGGCATCCCTCTTGTTGGTACTGCATGTGGTATCCTTTTGTTAGTGAAACTAAGAGTTTTATCCTAGTCATTACATTGAGGGATGCTCTTTATTAAACTCCCTTTCTTCACTGCATCGTATTGGTGATCCATTATTTCAGCTGTAATGTTGCTAGTACTGTATTTGAGAATCCTTTTGTTAGTGAAACGAAGAGTTTAATACTATCCATTACATTTAGGAGTTAACTTTCTAAGTCTCTACCTTCTCAACATCATATAATAAATTATTTAACAATCCATTATCTTTTTATATTTATGGCAGAGCTGTAGTAGAGTCCAATTAGCCAGAGTCTGAGCCAAGTCCGAGCCCACTTGGTATGAGCCAAATCCAAGACCCTTCAAGTCCGAGCCGACTCCAGATATTCAAATATGATCACCTTTGGTAAAAATTCTTGAACTGTTATGATAATTATTCACCGAGGAGGAAATTTACCTCATGCTATAATTTTTTCGGACCAGATAAGTGGCAGCAAGCTTTTCCTGGTTCATAAATGTTCAGCCCGGGCGCTCAACTTTCAAACCATGCAGGGAGAGGCAAAATCATATTCAAACCACGACCACCGCCAGGTTAGAACATGCTTGTGAGAACCCTGCTCTACTAAAAGTGATATTCTAGTTACATTTAGGATTGCTCATTAAGATTTTCAAATCATAATCATTGTCATGGTTGCTACTTTTTCTGATGTCATCATCATTTGTGAATTATTGTTATTGTTGCCATGTTACATTTGCCAGTATCAATTTTGCTTATTGTTCTCTCAAAATTGCAGAGTAGAAGGAAGAAATGTTAGCTAATAGTTATTATACCATATGTTCTTGGTCTCTAAATTGTTTACGCTGAGGTCAGTATGAACAGAAGTGTTTATAATAGTTTTCCTTTCTGTTAAAGTATTTTCTGAATCATTTCATTAATTTTATATTTATACTCGAATTTTCAGTAGGTGTTGGCTTCATTGAGGGTCAAAGGCTACTCAAGGTCAGTAGAGTAACATAGAGCATCTAACTCAACAAGGAAAAGTTGGTAGTCATATGTAGTGCATATAGGTTTCTGACATTGAGTACTATTCTATAAATTTGTACAGTATAGCAGAAGCCCATGTGAGATAACTAGATATCTGAAACTGAAAGCCATGTTAACATGATAGTTCAATATTGGAATGATGAATGGAAGTTTGTATGCAGGTGTATCATGTGCTGAGTGCTCTTAGCCAAGTCAAAGGTTATTTGAGGCCAATATAGGTAAAATCTGAAAACCTTCATGATCCCATACTATCTAGTATCTTACTAGTAGCTGCTTTAATAGCTGAATCTTAGGGCAATTAATATATTTATCAGAACAAGTAATGTACCTCAAAAGACTTCTTAAGCTCTTTTGAGCCCCATTCAATATTTCAGTGTATTAACTTCATCATTCTTTTAACAAATTTACTCCAAATTGCTAGTTTCATGTTCTGGCAATGAACCTTTGTCATATCATGTTGCATGAGTGCTGTAACTGGTTTACAAGCTTGCAAAAGTCTTAAAAGGAGGATAGGGTGTTGGGATAAATAATTCAAAATAATATTACCAAAATGGTACCATATTTTGCTTTTCTTTTTTCCCATATGTTGCCACTGCTTGAATAAGACTAGTTGATAGGACTTTTTGTGAGCTCCACCTTTGACAACAAGGTACAGTAGACTTCAACTGCATCTTGTTGGCAACATCCTAGGAAAGTTTCAATAAACACAGATGTTTCTCTAAATGAGGAATCTGTGAACATTCCAATACTGCGAGTCTTTATTGGACATTTCAGCAGGAGGCAATAACCAATTCTGCTACCGTTACATACTGTAGGTCCTTCATAAAATGCCACTTAAAGAACTGTATTACTTCCTTGGGAAGGTGAATTTTATTGTCAAATACAACATCTGTCAAATATTTAGTTTCCCAACCTGTCCAACTCCCCCCCCCCACCCCTCCATTTATCCCGAGTAGTTTACAGAAACTGGGACAGAACATTTTTTTTGTGGGAAACAAGGTTAAATAATGTTGTTTGAGGTATTGAGCATTTATCTATATGTCCCTTTGGAATCTAGATAGGAGGAAGTAGCAAACAATGCAAGGAAAACATGAAGTTCAAGTGGATGCTTTAATTGCTTTTACCCAAAACATTGCTATATTCATTGATAAATATAATCCACTTCAAATTCAGTACCATTATACAACATGCAAAAGAGTTATGATATTGATGTACTTTCTGAATTTAGACCATTGCAGGGGAACAAGTTTAACATTGGTTTTTAATTTGACTGTATGTAGAAAACACCGGTTACATAATGAACCTCAGATACAATGTCGTGTAAATACATATTACTGCTAGGAGCTGTTTAACAAACAGTGAAAGAAAAATTTATTACTTGACTATCAAGAGATTCGCAGAACTCCACTCCTTCAACAATATTTACAGTGGTGCAGACTTCAAAGCAGTGCAAGGGCAACAACTGCCTATCTCTTTAAGAAATTTCCAAGTGCTTTCATTTCTAGCATTTGCATATGTTCAAAAGAAAAATGACAAATTGAAAGATGTGGTCTTTTCAACATGTTACCACATCTCCCCCCCCCCCTCTCTCTCCCATCAAAAAAGTATTGCATGTACAGCAGTAACCCTTTTTGTACATGTGCAATATATGGGGCAGAGCCTTATTCATGACTTGACCAAGCCCTTTATCCATTTGAATAGCACAAGTTATGTCAGTGGTATTCACATCAATGCCTCATAGAAAATGTGCCTCATGGTCAATTTTCTAGCTGATAGCATGAATGTGAATGAGTTGAAGTTGTAGAAGTTGCTTTGTTTATATATTTCTGAAAGTAACATGAAATTTCATATTGATTTTTAATGAAAATATTTGCATTTATCAGTAATAAACAGAAATAAGACATAATGATTTCTGCTATAGTGTCTTATCTCTGCCTCTTATGTTAAAATTGGGTTCATTGGTTGGTCCTTGTACTTCGAACATATTGCTCCCTAACTCAGCAAACCCATATTCGATCTGAAGATGCTAATTCAGACAGCTTACTGTTCTAGCAAGTTCTCGACCAATTATATTGATGAATTTGCATCTGGATGAATTTGAATCATACCAACTATGTAAGGAGCCATTTCTTTAAACCTTGCAAGACTGGTCTATAGAGTTTCAGCTAATTTAATACAAGCCGATCCATGAAGAATTCAAATACTGTGTAATCCTATCCTACTTCAAAGGTGTACGTGGTCGAAAGGTTTCCTAGTAAAATTACTGGTCCTTTCAGATCTGCAACTTCATCTTGAGAACTTCTTTTTGGTCACATAGTAGCTTGAAACAATTGAAAGTTGGAGACAGTACTTTGAAGATATGTGCTTCGGCACCATGTACCCAGTGGCGTAGCCACGGGGGGGGGGGGGAGACAGCCCCATGAAAGCTTGTCGCCCGCCCACTGGGATTTTGGGTGTCGAAAAAATTACATGTGCGAAAAATATATCATTCATTGGTCTGCATGGTATCGAATCTCCATGATGACCACTCATGAACGACCCTTCGACCGCGGACCGGCGGTAGGCTATAGTTGCTGAAAAACCTGACGTTACATAGCGCATAGGCCGAGATATGTCATGATATTTCAAAGCAACTTACCAGATTGTCTTTTTTCTTCTACTTCTCTAAACTATTTGATGACCATATCAAGACATGGGGATCTCAAAATAAAGGATGTTGTGAAACTTTAGAGCAGCTTACAATGTCTGGGAAGTGTTATTTCCAACGATCTAGGAGGTCTTTATAGCTGAAAATTTCCCGAACGCTGAGCGCCAACCCATGGTGGCACTCCACTCAGGTAGTAACAAGACGCCCTCCCAGGAATTGGTCAAGCGCCCACCCCCTCCACTGGAACAATCCTGGCTACGTCACTGCATGTACCACAGGTTTATCTGATATCAAAGTGAAAGCGGCTTTCCACAAGAATAAAGAAAGCATATCTACATTTTTGTGTAACACCTACACAACTCAATCCCCACGCAAACAAGACTACCTACGTATACAGTTTTCATTGAGGATTCCAATAATTCCTGCAATTTCCTACCAATAACATATGGAAAGTCACTCCTGTTATCGTGGCGGAGCTAGGGGTATTGGTAAGAGGGGGTGAGAATGGTCTGTATGGGCGCTTTCGACTTTATCTAAGCGGAGCGCCACCACAGGTTGGCGCAGAGCGTACAGAAATCTTTTGAGTAAAGATACTCCCTATATGGCCGGAAATGACCCTTTCAGGGCCTTGCTAATTTGCAGATAAACGAAGAATAAATAGGTGTCATCGCCAACAAAATGTGACAAATGTCAATAGGTAGATGAGAGCGCCATAAAAAAGTAAATAATCGTAGTCAATAAGTAAAAAAAGTGATAAATAGCTGAAAAGGGCGCCAGCAGTCCATATGAGTCCGTTTGGGGGGGGGGGCATCCGCCCCCTGACTGTATTGACGCTCCGCCACTGTTGAGAGCTCAGTGTAAGAAAAGAAGGGGGGGGGGAGAGGGGCGGTATTTTTTAACGGTTTGGGTGAACGTCTGCAATGATTCGTAATGACATGTTATCGCAAGCGTTCAACATGCTCAAATAAAAAGAATGAATGAGGAGGAATTCATATCACTTTTTAATCATTTTTTTGAAACAAATTGAGCGAATTGATCGCTAGTAATCTTGAAATTGGTTTTATGACGGTCATTGTCATGTTTCTCATATGTACCTTTCTCATATAAAAGAATTCTGTACGTAATGTTATCAGAAATATTTTTAAAATGACACCAAAGAGATTAAAAATTCTTTTCGAATTTGTTAATAATATTGTCTTTTAAGAGACACCGTAGACACGTTGCTCGGTTGGGTTTACTGCAATAGTGGCAAATGGAGACCAATATCTGCACTTAGTGGACCTAATGTTATAGTCGTGCATTGACCTTGAACAGAGGGGCCTACCGTGAAAACGTACGGAAAATTCATCCTTTTATATCTCAGCGAGACAATTCCACTGGATACAATAATACGACTCAAAAGTCCTTAGATGTGGTCATCATAACAATCACAATAAAAGATATGTATGAAAAGCAGATTAAAGATATGATGGAAACTCAAATGTGGACCAAAAACACGATGTCCCTACGGATGCTGTTTAGTGACATTTACATAATTTGTGTGTAGTAGGTTCCGTAGCTCTTTTGTGGAAAAACTTTGTAATATGCTTAAAGTTGGTAGTTCATCCATGCTTTAGATTAATGAGAGACATAGGTCATCACGTTTTATGAGGAGGGAGGCTATTTTTAAAAATCTGGGTAATAGGTACTGTAACTCTTTTCTTGGAGAAAGCTTGGAATATGCGGATAAGGAAGAAAGTTTCGAGTTCCTCCCACGCATTAGATAAATGAGGGACCTAGTTCAGCACGCTTTGCGAGGATATCTCATATATTAGGTGTAAGAGAAGCGGTGACTGTAAGGAAGGGAAGGGGAGAATGGGGGGGGGGGGTAAATGATGTAACCAGGGGGACCTAATAATTTTTCCTAAATGAGATTAAAAAAATTCATTAATGTAAGTAAATTTCATTACTGCCTGCTCTCGCTGATTTCTTTTAACCCTATAGAGCGGAGTGTGTGAGGTGAAGAAGGGTAGGGCAGGATGGGGAAGGGATGATAAATGACGATGTAACCAGGGGGCTGATAATTCGTTCAATAACAGATTTTAAAATATATATATATGTAAGTTTATATCATTAATGCCTGCTGTCACTGATTTCTTTCAACCCTAAGTTACGCTTATCGGAAGACTATACGCCGATAATACAATTCTTTAACAAGGAGATGCCTCTAATTTATTAAACTGTGTAACTTTCACTAATCTATTTGGAAAAAATATGCTTTTAAGTTGAAAGACTCAGTAAGGATCAATTAAGTAGGTATAGGTGTCATCGCCAACAAAATGTGACAAATGTCAATAGGTAGATGAGAGCGCAATAAAAAAGTAAATAATCGCGAATAAATAAAAAGTGGTGAATAGCTGAAAAGGGCGACAGCTTCCCATTTGAGTCCGCCCCCCCCCCCCCCGCCTGACTGTATGGACGCTCCGCCACTGCCTTTTATGACATTAGAAACACATACTGATATGAGATGAGTGTGGTATATACCTACTGACGACTGATAACAGTATTATAGTGCATGTTCTAGCCTTTTGACATCGTATGAATCTAGCATACAACGTACAGGTACCGTCTGATACCATTATCCGTTTTAAGTGCTATTTAGGGGTTCTAGGACAAAATCCCCCGGACAAAATCCCCCCAGACAATATCCCCCTGACCCATACAAAGCCTGCCTGCAACAACCAGGGATGGCCCAGGTGTGACAGTCAAGGCATGGGACATTGCACTGGTTAGGGTAACGTTCAGGGGATTGGTCAGGGGACTGGTCAGGGTACTAGTGAGGGTACTGGCGAGTGTAACTGTGAGGGCTCCTGTTAGGGTACCTGTGAGGGTACCGGTCAAGGTACTGGTCAGGGTACCGGTCATCATACTGGTCACTCTACCAGTCAGGGTTCCACTCAGTGTACTGGTTAGGGTACTGGTCAGGATACCAGTCCGGATACTGGTCAGGGGACTGGTCGGGAGATCATTGAGGGTAATTGCGAGGCTACCTGTTAGTGTGGCCATGGGATATAGCTCCATGGTGTGACATTTAAGTGACCGGTCAAGGTACTGGTCAAATTACTGTTTAATGTACCAGTACTAGTAAGGGTACGTTTCAGAGTATGTGTCAGGGTGCCTTTCAGGATACCAGTTGGGATATCGGTCGAGGTACCGGCCGGGGTACTGGTCAGGGAGGGGTACCGGTGGGGGTAACTGTCAGGCTCACTATTAAGGTACCGGTCGGGGTATGGTCGGAGTACTGGTCCGGGAACCACTGAGAGTACCACTGAGAGTACCAATGGAAATACTGGTGAGGGTACCTGATGACGGTACTGGATGACGATACCGGGGACCGGGATGACGCATTTTTGTAAAGAATTGATGGGATTTTTTATACCTTGGGGAGATTTTGGCTTGGGTGGATTTTGTCCTAGGGGGATTTTATCCAAGGGGATTTTGGCTCTGGGGGATTTTGTCCTAGGGGGACTTTGTCCGGGGGGATTTTGTCCTGTTACCCTATTTAGGTATTAGTATTGGACCAAAAACAGTATTAATGTCGGCACGAAACAAACGTTAAAGAAAGCTCAAATGTTGTTTGTCCATCTCTAGCATCCCTGGTGGAACCATGGAAATATTTGAAAATTGTCAGCACTGTGGCAAGTCCCCAGACATTTTGATATGTTACCATTATAGTTAACAAATTGGGTAAAGCCTGTTCAGGGAATGATGATAAGCAGCCCCTCCACTTTTATGTTTTTGACAAAATACTATACCCTCAAAGCCAGATTTTTAAAGCAAAAAAATTATGGCTCAGGAACTAATGGTATACTGGCAGTTTTGAACTAAAATCGACAGTGAATATTACATGAATTGCATCAGAACATAATTTAAGTAATGTATAAATGCATGCGCAGTTGCAACTATTCACTGTATGTTTATTTTTTTTTCACTCCTCAGAGGAATACTGCTACAAACAGTCAAACAACAAACAATTTTCAATTGATCAGGAATACAACAGAAAGTGTCCCTTTCTGTACACTTCTGTACAGTATACTGTGTCGCTGACTCAAAACATAAACAGAGATAGAGGCAGTGAATGTGATTGCTTAAAATTCATCAAAAATTGTTGACGATTTGTATTTTTTAAACTTCTACCCAGAAATCTGGCTTATTACCAAACACATACAGTAGTGGAGATTAGCATGATATTAAAAGACGAGACACAATACAAATTGTACAATCATATTCAAGCAGTTGATTGTATTTTCAATCCCAGTTTATATTTTCCACAAGATTTATTTCACATAAACCAGGATACTTGCACTATTTCATGACCTCAATTTACTGACCTCTCTCATACATGAGAAACATTTTGGGAACTAACTTATACCTCAAGTATTTATCTAGACTTACCAGTATAGGCTGTATCTAATACCGTAACCAATGCAAATTACCACAATATCATGGAGTTCCATGCTTGTAGGGACAAAATTATACACAATACCCCTGGATTGCACAATTTCATTTTACCTATAGTTACAAATGTTGTGGTTTTACAGTATGTTTCATTGGGCTGCACTAGGTTTCCATGACATTGGTGCTAGTTGCATGTGCCTTTGCTGTATTCACGCCCCTCAATTTTGATTTTTAATTTTGTTTAAAGAATAAACTGGTTCTTGGTGTAATAAAAGACCACAAGCTTTCAGTAATTAAGTCAGGCCTAACATTGTAAACTTTTCCCATAGCATAACCCCTGAACCCCACTTGTAGAATTGTGAAACTGTGGATCAGAAACAATGCAGTGTACCCCTGGAGATTTTGAGGGATAAAAGTTTGAAAGATTTTTATAATAGTAATCTGCTTAACAAATACCCTTAGTCCTGCACAAGTATCGGTGTGGTGGTTGTTGAAAATTACTGTACTATGGCTTGCTGATCTTGCTTGGAATACAAAATTAAAACATCTTAAAACATGAGAAATGCATTTAAGAACAGTTAAAGCAAGGTAAGGCAGCAAAATATCCAGTAACCTCAACACTTAAGCATCAGGACCACTTCAGTTGTATAACAAGTTCCATGTTCTTGACAAGCAGCTGCAAATGTTCCCTAATACTTACAAAAACATGTAGTGCCACAATGTCACCAAACTAAAATATTTCAAGAAGTACATTGCAAAAGAATGAGAATTTATACAGTTAAATATGTAGAAGACTTCCCATGAAGACTGGTCTGCATTCTCTTGGTTCTGTCTGCTTGAAGCTTATAATATTAATTTCCTCTATATTTTATATGGTGTAACAGTGTAACATATCCTGGAACTAGTTAGTTTTCTGTTACTGCTCTGCATTTATGTGAAGCAAATACTACATTACTGTGCCAATCCAACAACTATTCCCAGCAACTTCCTAACTCCATTGAAAGATGTGCTGTGTAACAGAGGATATACATGAGATGTGTGAATCTACTTTGCGATTTACAGGACATACTTTTGCTTTGCTTGGCATCGTCTTCTATGCAAGCTTTTAATTGATAAGCCCAACAAGGAGCTACTGTATACCACTATGTACAGCATGATGGAAAGCTTGGTTGATGATTGTATTCACCCCACTGTGTTCTGTGTGATAATCTTGCCTGGCATTTCTAATTAGAGCATATCCTTTGCTGTATTAGCCTGTAGATCTATACATCTGTTGGTACAAAAAGAAAAGCTTTCTCTTAAAGATATGCTGATTTGGTCCCAATTATAGCACGCGCAATATAGCTTGGAATGTTTTGCGATTACCGATTAGACCTCACATGACCTCACACTCTACAAATGAAGAAAACAATGAACTGCTTTACAAAACTAAATCTCCTGTAATTCAGCCAATATTTTAATCATCTCACAACCTTTCATATATACTATTTTCACTGTAAATTTCAATTCGTTTATCAATCCCATTTTGGGCCCATTAATTCTTGATTCATCTTGCCTTGTATACAACATTACACATTTTATTTATGCAGCCATGCATTCAATTGGAGCTGAAACAGCTCCCTACCATAGCAAGTGCTTTTAAAAGTTGCAAGTCATTCAAGCGTTACCAATTGTAAAGATTTCAAAATTTAAATATACATGTACATTTTATGTGGACCTAGCCTGACAATTTGGTGTTGTCTTGCATTGACCTTTAAGATTAAAAACCAGAGAGTGGATAGAGCTCTAGTGTAGTTAAATACTATGGACATAGAGGAAAAGATACCACCACATTAACCAGATCATACAAAAGTTTTCATCCCTTCTGATTGTTTCTTTCTTCATTCCATAACTTTGGAATAAATTACCTCAGATGTTACTCGTATTTGAGATAATAGAGTCCTATGGTATCAAGTTTATGCGATGTCAAACCTACAGAATATTAACTTACTTTGTGGTTAATTCAGAAAATATCTTCCATTTTGCTGTCAATGATGCAGTAGGTCACCACATCAGTCTGTCCCAGACGGCATCTGTGCTCTAGCTATGATTGCTGCCGTTCCAACATTGACTTTTTCACTGCATGGCAGCTACATCGTACAGTGTTTTCCCTTGGATAGTGGGCTGTTGTCATTCATCTTGAGATTGAGAATGTTGATCATCAAATTTGTCTGAGAAAACATTAACAGTGCCAATCAAATAAATATCAAATGATCAGAGTGTAGATGTGCATTATTTCAATTTTTATTGTACACTTCTCTCCAATATATTTTGGGCCAATACAGAGCTTAGATCTTTAACACTGAATATTGCACATTTAGTCAACTTGGTATTACTTATGGATCTAAATAGACTTAACAAAATGACTTACAGTATATGCAAGGGAGGGGATAGAAGGCTTTATCAAATTTTTGTGTTATATAGATTTTTGGAGGATGTTAACTTTTAATTAGGTGCACTCAGCTTTTGTAATAGTTACATTATGGAAATGTACTGACTCAATAACCTTTTGGATGCATGGCATTGTTATTTTGTACAAATTTTGGTTAGTTATAAATAAGACACTTGAAACACAATGCATCACTTGAGAGACTTAGATTAAAGGTATTCTGCATTGGCCCAAATTTGATGCTGGATTTTCTAGTATTAATCCTTTAACTGTTTTTATTGATACCCTCACTGGGATATTCAGACATCTTACAGTACAGTGGTGTTTAGAATGTCTGAGAATATTTTGGAGAGTAAAGACTTCCAAGAACTTTTTGAAAAGTTCTAGCAATTATAGCATCTCTTATTCAATACAGGCTACTTGTAAGTTACATTTGCATGGTGACTTCAGTCTCTAATAATCTAGGCATAGCTACTGTACAGTATAGTAAAGGCTTCATAATTGACGCACCCCCGTAATTGACGCACCTTAAATTATTACTAGCAACGATACAGCAGGCCACCTAAACTTTTTTGCAGCCAAACAGAATTACATATTTCATGAGTTTGAATCCATTTGAGGTATTTGCTGACCAAATTGTGGTATTTTTTAAGCTTTTAACACCCTCCCCCCAGTTTTGCACACGTTTTGGCCATTTGGAAATCTTACACCCTTAAAATACCCAACATTACCTCAATATGAGAACACTACTCTCTGGGACATGACCTGTCAGAGCTTAGAGGCTCAGAGCATAGCAAACAGCATCTCAAGTCAATGGATGTATACTAAGGCCTACACTACAGTTAGCTTATCGACGAATGTGTCAATTTAGGGGTATGAAAGAACTTGACACGGCAGACATTTTGTGGTCAAATTCTGCTCAATTGTACGGTGCATAAGCATAGAACCTTAAATATTTTGAGATTAGAACATTTCTGAGGAACTACACATATGAAAAACACATACAGTTGAGTAATTTGGATTTTTCCTTGATAGATATCATTGATCAAATCCTTAAGTGCGTCAATTATAAGCCCACCATGCTACAGTATCTGGTCATGATTAGGGCAATGTACAGTAACATAATTGTCCAGCGAAATCTAAGGCCATATGATACTGTACATACATGCACATTAGGCTAAGAAGTTAAGCTGACCTACAGTACTTGAAATCTAATTTCTCTGGCAGTTGGTATTAATTTGTAGCTCAAACTACAGACCAGTTTACCCTTGACCCAATGCTAAGGTAGTGTTAGGACTTGGACTATGGCCCTAGGCTACAGCCGAACGTAGGCTAGGCCTTACAAGTTTTAGGCTAGAAGCTAGTCTAGACTATAGTATTGAAATATGGGTATGAACAAATAACGTGAAGCTGTATGCAACAACGTTATAATATCAACGTTATTAATATCACCAAACTTTATTGACTTATCTCATGGACCTTACCTGAAGTTGTTGGTGAGACGTTTTCGTTTTAACGGTACTTTTTTTAAGAAAAAGTCAACAAGGACAGAACCTGGGCACGAAAACCAAACTACCCGGCGAACGACTGACCCGATATCAAGCCCAGTCCCCTTGCATCGAGAGGGAACAGATACTACACATCATCTTATATTAGCCGAAACTGTTATTGGGTTGCATGCAATGCAGCCTACGGGTATACTTTAGCGTTAGCCCTGGCGTATACAGTGTACACAGTGTAGAGCGTATACACTGAATACAGGCTACTGCCGTTGTCAAGAAAACTACGGATGCCTGTACGTCAGGTCAACTTATATACCAACTGGGGGATATACTTTGAGAGCAAGACTTAGGTTTACCGTAAGGGTTTGACCAATTGGATTTTTCCTTGCCAAATGACCCAAAAAGTAGGTAGCAGCTTATAACGACTGATATGCAGTCCTAGTACCATAAGGTATACTGATGTAAAATTTCAAGTTGATCCAATTATTTCACCTCAGGTAAACCTAAGCACCAACTTGGAGAAGTAAACGTAAATACCAATCCAGTGCTATATATATATATATATATATATATATATATATATATACATATATATATATATATATATATATATATATACATATATATATATATATATATATATATATATATATATATATATATACATATATATATATATATACATATATATATATATATATATATATATATATATATATATATATATATATATATATATATATATATATATATGTTTATACGAAAAGTGAGTTGTCAAAGTTAAAGGGGGAGATATTTTGTCGGTCATAAATTTAGCCGCCAGACAACGTCTTAAACAGTGAATCAGCAAAGAATACGTACATACATATACATATATGTATCTTATAATGAGCTATTATGCGTAAAGTGATCGCTTCCGAGTTGTTTTCTTTAACTTCTTTATAAATTATAACACATGTGACTATAAGTGAATGTCAGTGATGAAAAGAAGACTTAAGTCATTTTGAACTCATCCAAGAGAAACTGTTACTCTCAGGAAGCTGTGTAAATATGACATCATCACGATAGCAGTATAGCAGACGACAAACGGTTGGAAGGATCCTTCTCTGCTAGATACTGTCTGGATATATTTCTAATAATATCAAAGGAATACTTACAAACGTCAAATGTCAAATGCTAGAAAATGATCACAAAGAATACAACAAAACATACAAGAATATTTCAAACTTTGATGCATGATTTTTTTTTTTTTGGGTACTTGATTTGATGTTTCAGTGAATTTATGCGGATTGAACATATTTAAATTCATTTTTCTTGAAATAAATTTGTAATGGCTCTTTCATGTTTTGGAGTTATCGGTAGCATGAATCCATTGATATAGACAGATATTTACCAGTGACAAATGGTAAATTTCTTTTAAGCCATCCCCCATTCTTCGGAACAAAATTAATATACCGAATTATCCCAAAGAGAAAGAAAAAAAAAAACCCAAACCATAACCCCCATGACAACACGTTCATATAGTAATTCCGTATGTAATGTATCGGGTCGGTGCATTTACAGCTAGATTCCACCTGTCTTACATGGACAAATTATAATATTCCCCCTTCCCTCACCCCACCTCTCTTGTCTTGATTACGTTCCGAGCAGACAGTTAATTGGACAGGATTCTCTCCTTGAAAAGAACGACATAGAACCAACAGTGTAATCTCTCTTTAATGACATGGATCACGTGACACTGATCACTGCCTTATCATTGTGTACTTAACCAAACTCCTGTTGCTGTAACCACAAGGGATCGAGGCTTTATCTGTTAGCGACCTCTATTTTTCTAATCCATGGCTTCCGTCAGTTCTGTAACGGAAACGTCATGTTGGTGAAAAAGATGTGGTCCCCGCATCACATCTGACTTACAGAGGAGGGGACAGACGGACGGACAAAGCATGTGCTGTTTGGTAATTAATTGGTTATAATCAACTTAATTCAATTCATTGTAGGTTATCCGTAATTATAAAGAAAAAATCGACAGACACGAAAATCTGTAGATTTCATCATAAAACCGATCATAATTCGTGGTGGGTCATCTGGGTTTGGGTAAAGTTGTATTTCACTTATCAAGTATATGCAGAAAGTACCGTATAAAAGAAGTGTGACGTCACTTGATAAAACAACGCCATCCATTACCTTAATTTAACATTAGCTGTGAATATACTTGACCCTCTCCAACCCTACAACACCCCCACCGCCCCCCCCCCCGGCCTCTCCCGTTTAACAGTGTCGTGAGAAAATAAAGAAAGATAGTCTACGTTTAAGAAGCTGAGCTACTTGTCATATAACAGAAAATATTGTAAAAATCCTTAATTGCACTGGCAGTTGTCTTAATTGTAAGCCCACTCATTATATTCCTATCATTGGTTTTGTACCGGAAAGATGTAGACGGTTAAATAGGAAGCCCTTTGACCTATACTACTACCAGAATACTTCCGGGTAACCGACTTCTCTATAGTCTAAAGTTTCTGGTTGCATTTGTCACCAGAGTCACTTTGAAGTTAAACTTAAGCAATGCTCTGTCGATGTGGTGTGTATATTACTTTCGGCAGTATAAGCCAATGTATCTTAAATAATATATGGAGACATTTTCTGTGAAAGCAGTGGCGTAGCTAGGATTTTTTCAGTGGGGGGGCCATGGGGGGGCTGTTCTTTCTTGTGGGGGGGCCGGGTTACTATCTGAGCGGAGCGCCACCTTGGTTGGCGCGGAGCGTACAGAGAAAATTTGAGATTTCAGCACCCCCCAGATCGCAGGAGATGGCACCTGCAGACAAAATGAGGTGAAATCATGCTAGTTGCTAATGTAGGAATCTTCCAAATTAGAGTTTTTTTCTTGTTAATATCTTAACAAATTTTTTCCATTCGAAAATGCTTTGAGTTTGACTCACAGAAATTCGTAAAAAGTCACGGGCTTAGCCAGGATTTGCAAAGTTGTATGCACGGCTATCTGAGCGGAGCGCCACCATCGGTTGGCGCGGAGCGTACTTTTAAAAAATTTTTGGTTTTACAAACCCCTCAGATGGCCGGAAACGGCCCTTCCCGAGTGTTCATTCTGGTTCCCTGGCCTCTTGCTAACTTAAGGCACCTCAATTTTTATGTAGAAAAAAGGCACATTTCTAACCTGAGGAAAAGTGGGGGAGGGGCACGTGCCCCCTTTTTCCCCCCGGTTCCGCCGCCCTTGGTCCAGGTATACAATTGACTAGTTAGAAGAAAAAAAATTGATCGTGCAAAAAGCGTGGTAGCCCAGATGAACTGCGCTTACGGTGGTGTTACACGGAAATATTCGGGCATCATGATGCTAAATAAAGAAAATCATGGAATTGTCGGGCAAAAATTTGAAAAAGATTCGGGCAAGCTACTGCATATTTATATATATATATATATATATATATATATATACATATATATATATATATTTCCACAGGACAAGAAATTCGGGCAAAAGTCCTGAAAAATTCGGGCAGCCTAAGAGGAGAAAAAATATATATATATATATATTTTTTCTCCTCTTAGGCTGCCCGAATTTTTCAGGACTTTTGCCCGAATTTCTTGTCCTCTGGAAATTTAGGGGGCAGTCTGCCCCCCTGCACCCCCCGCCTCGTACGCCTATGGTTGGCATCATTTGTTGTTTCAAGGTGTCAAGGCCTTTCTCCCAACTCAAACCCCTGTGGGCTACCGGTAGGTTTGCAGGAAATGCCCACATGTGGACTTAAATAGCATTAGAGGAAGGGGATGGAAGACTAACACGCATCGATGTTTCGGTAATGGTCCACATTGGTGGCTCGGTGCTAATTAGGCCATTTATTGGGTTTCTTGAGGCAGCTGTCATCAGAATCTGGGTTTTTGTGCCAATCGATGACCGATAACATGTATTGGTAGATATCGATATCGCGCAGCACATGCACAAGGTTCGTGGTGTATGGTCGCAACCGTCGCATCGACCATTGCCATGCCATGCTGTATGACCATTCTCATGATTACTACAGATATTGTATTATTCTTATTCTGCCAGATGCAGACGAGAAAATTGTGTAACTCTATTTCCCAAATTATTGAACAAAAAATATTAGTGAATCCCACTGATGAGTTTTTTTTTTTTTTTTTACAATTTTTTTTTTACATTTTTTTACCCCATTCCCAGTGGGGGGGCCAGTGGGGGGGCCAGCCGATTTCATGGGGGGGCCCCGGCCCCCCCAGGCCCCCCCGTAGCTACGCCACTGTGTGAAAGTATTGTAGGTCTAGGCTAAGAAACACGGCCACGTCTGTCAAATAAAAATACTCTTTCCCCACTTTTGTTGAACATCTGTTATGACATTAATCTAACTCATAACGCAATATACAGTCACTTCAACTCCGATTTCCGTAAGTGTAAATCTAGTGTATTAATTAAGCATTAAAGAAATACCAGTTCTCCTATTTATAATGTTATAACTTAATCAAAACTATATATAACTATATATAACTATATATATATATATAACTAAACTATATATAACTATATATATATATGAATATATATATAACTATATATATATATATTGATAACTATATATATTAAAAACTATATATATAACTATATATGTACTACATATATAACTATATATATATAAAACAATATATATATATAACTATATTTATAACTATATATATATTTATATGTGTGTGTGTGCGTATGTGTGTGTGTACGTCTGTCTAAGTAGTCCAAAAAGCCCGCGAAAACAAAGTGACAAGCAATACGCACAATAACAGACTTGAAGTAAGTCTGGCATAGTACAGTAACCTTATCATCATCTTGTGTGATCCAACATATACTTCGGTCACGCGCATTCTGTTATATTAGGTGCGCTCGATGACAGATTCGAAGATCCCTTGGCCGCAATACATAAAGGTGTGCGGAAAAACATAGTCACACTTAATTATTATATGGGACTGGCACTCGAGTGTTCTGCTCCGTCACTGCCTAATGATTAACCAGCCTGACCATTTTAGCCGATTGTAGAAGAATATGTTTCTGCTAAAAGAAATATTCCACAACTATTTTTTATCTATACCCCTTTACGAAAATGTTACAATATGATATTAAATTCAGAAATTACATAGACGTAATACCGGTAACGGTGACTAAATAGGGGAGACGAGGTAAGAAGGGAAAGTGAGATGCGGAGAGGAGGAGGGGGAGGGGGGTTGGGAGGGGTGACGAGGAGAGTGAAATGAGGGATGGAAGAAGAGGATGGTATTGAGGAAGAGCTCTTCGTGTTGCGACGGTATAATTTTATCGTAAAGTAGTTAAACTGTACCTTTTAATCATTGCATTCTTTACTGCAGAGGGGAAAGGTCTGTCAGATACCACGTGACTACACATCTGGTTACGTCACTGACTTGTAAGGTGTTCTAACGTCAAATTCATGAACACCAACCAAGTCACATGCATCAATCTCATACTTACCTGTTAAATATAACAAGATAGAGAAGAAGCTCTCCTCTCAAAATGTTGTCCCCTTCAAAGGAGACCATTTCGGTAGCTAGATTCATGTAGTTCAGTAATCAACTGCCGCAGTGTCACGTTTAACGCAGTTTGTGGCAAAGAAAGGGACACATTCCCATCAAGAATTCCCCTTTTTGCGCTCTTCATTTTTATCCTTAAGTACATTATTAAATTACGCTAAAAGTAATCTTTATTCCATATCATTTTCCCTGTCCCTGTTTCCATATTTACCGGGAAATTTAAAAGAGCATAACCCCACGGGGATATATCTCCCTGGCCACCCACCCCCTTCCCCGCCCCCTCTCGCCACACCAGAGTCCGACCTTTCTATATTTGAAACAGTACAATCTAGTTTACAAGTTAGACTCGTGTCTGGCCACCCTTGTACTATTGTCAGAGGTACAGAATAATAACACGGCAGTGCGGGATGCGTTGACAGATGGCGCTAGCTTGAAGCTAGTCGAGTGTATATAATTTAGGATGTGTGACTTGAAATACTCCATGAAAACAGATTTTCATTTCTAATCAATTAAAAGAAAGGGCAACTTGACACTTTTGAGGAGAAGAAACAGAAGATAAAGAAAGAGATGAAGAAAAAAGAAGAAGATTAAGAAGAGGTATACATCTCACTACCGTAGAAAACGATACAGGTTTCTACATCCATCGATTACCAATATTTGGCTAGTCCTAAGTAAAGGCAGTCAATCGATTTACCTGCTATTTATTGTAAGATTTTTTTGTATATGAATATGTAATGTTAACAGGCACTATGACAAGGACGCGATACCTTAATTTGAAATGATCCCTGAGGTAAAGAATAATAAATAGAAACTGGAAGGAAAGACTACCAACTCCCGACGGGTAAGTCTGTGGTGGGGTGGGGCAGGCGGGGGGGGGGGGCTGTTCATACTGTCCGCACGAAACATGGTATTTTAGAGGGAAGTTCTGAGTGGTATTAGCATTAGGAAATTCTCCCAACTGACGAGGAGAGGGGGAGGGGGGGGTGGAACGATCGTACTGATGGGTTTTCATTTTCCCACTTTGTTACGATTTTCATTTATGTTTCACTCAAGGTAATCCAAGTTGATGCAGATAAATGGGTTATTTTCGCCAGCTCCCCCTTATAACCAGTAACTGCCCTCGTAAAAATAAACCCATACCAGAGAAAAAAAGTATCACCTTCCTCTGAAAAGAATGAGACAAACATTGCCAGATGAAATATAATGATCATATTTATTTTTCTAACCTCTTACATACAATACAATTTCTGTAGTTTAACATCCTTAATTATTTGTTTTTTGAAATTTACAGTAACATTCTTACTGAGAAAAAGGAAAAAAAAAAACAGGACTAAATCAACTTATAGCTCAGAGTAAGAGAGACACTTATACTAAATAATAATCATATCAACAGTAAATAATAACAATATTAATTTACATATCACTGCCACACAACTCTCTAATACCATAGATTTCATTTTAATTAAAATCTTATACAATATAAACTGAAGAATTGAAAGGAGATACCAAAACTAGATAATAACTCAAAATACAAGGGAGAAAAAAAAACTTAAAGTGATGTACGTTCTTAAAATTAAATAGGAGATTTAGTTATTATCAGTCAGGAGGCCCATTAAAATCGGCCAAGTTCATTTATTGAAATTCAGGGTTACACTCAATTTTTTAGAATACAAACAAAATGTATGTAGTCCTTAACAACAATTTAAAGAACATACTTTGTTAAAATATTGCAAAATAAAGTGAAAGCGAAAACAAATAAGAAAATGTTTTTGGGGTTGCAATGTTTTTATTTTCTTACAAGTGGTGGCATAGCCATCAAAAGAGGCGGGGGGGACATGTAGGGGTATCCCCGCCCTCTCCATGAGGGGTTATCCCGTGCCTAGAAGCACCCTTCCAGGTGGATATGCGTGCATTATATATCACCATCATATTATTATCATTATCCCCTCTACGTTTCATGACATTGTATGGAGTCGGTTGTTCCATTAAATGCAAAGTTGTAGTACACTATTTTGAGGGCATTGTGAGGATTAAGGCCTTTTGGCAGTCCCTCTCCATAGCTCATTGACCACGCCCACTGTTGCCAATGTGATGACTGATTGGCTTGTCTTCAGTGACATTTTATGATGAATATTCAATAATATGAAAATAATCACAAGTATATCAAGGACACTTCCTTTTTGACTTAATGTCTGACAAAATAAATAAGAAAATGTAACTCTTCTATTATTCAGAAATTTTGAGATAAAAACTTTTAAACACACATTTTTTACTTGTGTCGCACTATTTTTTTTTCCTTCTTCATTTTTTGGGCCCGAAAAAGCAGCAGTTGACAGGTCGTTGGGCAATTGTCAAACGGATCGTGAACTTCGTCGGCATGGTTTGCTAATATATCTTACATCGACCGATAGGAATAAATTTAAAGGTACTGGCATGTCGGAGGAAAGATACACTGAAAAGACTCCTCCAGTCTCTTCTCAGAAATTAAATGTAACAATCCAGCACCCACCATCAAAAAATGCAACTTGACAATTTGAATTGAGTTAAAGCAGATGATGAAGATGATGATGACGGGACCACCATGTAATGTCTTTATAAAAGGGCTTTCCAATTATAAATTTCCTACCAGAACCAAAACCAGATCAATTCATTGGTTGAAGGCAAAAAGCAGAAGAGAATTAAAATTCCACTTTTTTTATCTTCAGCAATGTGCTCAAGCACTATGGCTTGAATAGTCTTGGCATACAAGAAGGTGGCCGATAATTATTTTGACGACCCGGATTGATATCTTTTGCAGGCCTGATGCGAGCATCCTATTGAGAGAAACCCTGCACTATATTGTATAGAGGGGTACAGGTTTATACATCAATATGTTAAACACAGCCCAGGAGGGAGAGAGAGTAATAAAGAAGGGTCCTCCCCTTCATATTAGTTTCCCATCCCCCATTACCATTCTCTTCACCTTAGCTGTGCTTTAATAATTTAAAAATAGAAATATTTGAGAGCACAGTTACAATGAACAGGAGGTAATTTTCTACAGTTTTAGTACAACTCATCACCCAGTACAGAACATATAACAAAAATGAAAAATTATGATAAATATGTTAATATATATATATACTAAGAAACATTTCAATCTACAAATCTATGAGAAAACGTTCACTATGTTTTACATGTTTCATTTTAGCTTCCTTCATTTTGTCAGTAATTACTGTACTATTTAACATTACCCATTCTCGGTTTTAGCTTACTGTTAATACCATACCATACGTCTGACACTTGAGTGTGAATCTATAGATCGATGTAGGGTACAGACACACACACACACACACACGTAAGCAGGTGTGTTTTACATTCAGACCGAGGACCTCATTGTTTCCCATTGTTCAAATCCACGTAGCCTAACTTTAACAATACCCCATAACAACAGAATTCTTTCGAGGACGTGGTAATTCTTTAGAAATCACATCCGAGGACCTGCAATTCTTTTGTTCAAGTCCTCGGTCAGAATATAAAACCAGTGCATCATCTTTATCACCAGCGAGAGGCCACTGAGTTAGAAGATGGATGAATTTCTATCGACTCGAGATGAAATACATTTAATACAACAATTTCAAATCGTTGAGGTCTCTTGCAAACCTTGTTGAGAGAGACTTAAAAGGGGAACCAGTATTTTGACGAAGCCACAGAACCAATGGATTTCAAGGGTTGACTAGATTTCACCGACAAAATTTCCTGGGATGTGCATCATCAAATATTACAATCTAAAAACTAAAACAACAAAAAACAAAGGAAGAATCATGCGTGAATGAAAATTTCCTTAGCCGAAGCACTGAAGAAGTATTTCATATTTTGGTTTTAACTATTAGTACTAATAAATAAATAACAGCTTCCCAAATAATATCCATTAAAAGATACCGAGATCTCCAAAAAGAAAAACATAATCTTGATAAAATCACAAAACCCGCCTCAAAATGTTTCAAAACTGAAATAACTCGGCGATATCATCAAAGAGATTTTCAACTCGATTGCAAACACCAAACATAATCACAAAAACTTGAAGAAAAAAAAGGATTGTAAATTTAACAGATTAAAATGGTTGCTTCAAATGGAATCTGAATATTTTCTGAGAAAAAAAAAGGTAAACTGTTGTATTTTATATACAGTTATATCTCTTTCCTAGCAAATAAGTTTCCCATTTTTCTCCCCCCCTCTTTGACTTTTATTTCAACATTTTTATGTATTGCTTTGCAGCTCACGGTATATATACCTGTGTGATAAAACCACTAAGTACAGAACTAAATCACAAACGATATTTTCAAACACAAAAAAAAATACAGTTCTAGATGGAAAAAAAATTCAAGTAGACAATTTATCGTCTTACATCCTAATCTAACGACGATTTTTTCCCCCTTCCCATTTATGAAACGGATACGAAGGATAAATTAATTAGCGACTTCACTCAGGTGACATCTGAGAAAATATTTGCCTATTTCTACAATCTATATATATACATATATATATATATATTATTTTCAAGAGAGAAAAGATGATTGGGGAATTTGGGAAAGTCGGAAACGTACGTCTTAAAAGACTTTCTGAAAGTCAGACACATCATGGCTTGAAAACCTTGAACAACAAAGGCTTGAAAACCTTGAAAACAAGGCTTGAAAACCCTTCCACGAGTATAAACAGAGGCAAACATTTCTATTGTTGTCTATAAATCACAGAAAAGACAAAATCACTTCAAAGAAACTTCTTGGCAAACAAAACTCTTATCCACTGGCCTGACAAGGTCGTCTATCTTGGTATCTTATCGATCTACATAAGAAAATATGTTTTCTACCTAATAAAATTTGAAATATGACAAAAAGATACAGATTTTAATTTTGGTGAAGTCATTGTATATGACCTTAACAAATTATTTTAAGAACATGTTTACAAGAAAATTGAAAAAAAAAAATCCGAAACTGCATGAAACTGCTTAAGAATAACTGGTTAGACAATGACAAATGTATAAATACTACTAACCTTAAACCTTTTCAAATGTTGGGAATCCTTAAAAGGAGTATTTTATGTTAGCAGTCATGATAGATCACGTTTCTCTCTATGTTTTAAGCATTGATCTAAACTGCAGTCTCACATGGTCCCAGCATGCTACGTTATCTTTGACATAGGAAGGCTATCTCTTGCAGTATGCAGGCTGTCCTCAAATTGCATGTGGGCTGCCCCCATACTGTATGTGGGCTGCCCCAATACTGCATGTGGGGTGCCCATACTGCATGTGGGCTGCTCCATACGGCATGTGGGTTGCCCAATACTGCATGTGGTTTTCCCACTCCTCTAAATTCATTCATTTCAACAATCATTTAAGTAAGGGTATAGTGACTAATCTATGTTTAATTCATCAATGCACAGGAAGACACAGAACATTCACATTCTATGTCTGTTGTGAACTAAAAACACACATTTAGGTTTTCTGTGTTTAGTATACATAGATCATTTAACATTTAGGTTTCATGCCTGCGGTACACCTATGTCATTTCACTTTCAAGATATATGTCTTTGGAATACTTAAGTCAACTTACATGCAGGTTCTCTGTCTTTAGTATACTTCAGTCCCTTTGCATGCAGGTACTCTGTCTTTAGTATACTTAAGTCACCTTACATACAGGTTCTGTCTTAAGTATACTTAAGTCACTTTACATGCAGGTTCTGTCTTTAGTATACTTAAGTCACCTTACATGCAGGTTCTCTGACTTTAGTATTCTTTGGTCATAGGTATCGAATCGTATCTTATACATACATCACCTAACCTCTTAGCCCCATACCGCAGCAATTCATCTTGTTTGACTACATTTACACGACTTTGGCTACAGAACTCTTATGCTTCTGTCTTAGTCCAACATAAACTCAATATATCTGTATGGTTGCAATAGTTCCACAGAAAAGAAAGAAAGAAAGGATTTTAAGTAGGAATAGTAGGTAGGACCTTAGCAGCTTCACCTGATCCCGGGCATTGCATGTCTCTCGCAAACTAAAGCAATCAGAACTCATTACGTCCTAGAATCTGTGGTCTGCTTCTGGCCAATGGACATAATGGGTAGCTGGGCACCTTGCATCCCCTGGAGGACCCTCGGATCTAGGAGCAGCGGAATGGTCCTGACCTGGGAGGAGCTCTTATCTGGCGGTACCAGGGTCGGCAGTGGAGGTTGGAGGATGATGTTAGACTGGCCGCCGATGGTAGGGAGGTTTGGGGTTGGCCCCTGTGTGTTAGTGGCAGCCGTCGGTGGTAGGATGGAGGGCTGCACGACTGGTGGGTCAGTCCTGGGTGGCTGCTTTGCAGGTTCCTCAGGGGTGACCTCCTGTTGGTCAGATACCGCTGTGTCTTCCGCTAGAGGGACAAGAATTGATGTGAAACTTGTGTCTTTAGAGTCGATGTAACATATTGCTTTCATGATAACAAGAGTAACTTGCCTTCAAAAATCTTATACAAAACAGGTACCCCAATTTGAGTATATTAAATTTGAACATGAATTGAAATTGGAAATCATAACATCACAGATATTTAGTTCCAATGAACATTGAGAAACAGTACCATACACACCAATTAAGAAGGTGGAGGAGTGGTCAGGTGGAGGAGCCAAATGGAAGGGCCAGATGCGGGTCCAAGATTATAGAAACTAGGGGTGTGGCAGAGGGATTGTTAAAGGCTACTCCCATGTAGGGGTCGGTGGGATCCTCCCCCGAAAAGAATCTTAAATTAAGATGACAAATGGTGTATCCTGAGGCATTATTAGACTTCAAGTTAGGTCGGTAATGATGTGATTGAAGAAACTTTCTGGCATACTGTCAATGATTTCACAAGACCCGATGGGGCTATTACTGGAA
The DNA here is from genome assembly GCF_037975245.1 of Apostichopus japonicus. Taxonomy (NCBI): domain Eukaryota; kingdom Metazoa; phylum Echinodermata; class Holothuroidea; order Aspidochirotida; family Stichopodidae; genus Apostichopus; species Apostichopus japonicus. The sequence continues at coordinate 9,168,457 of NC_092566.1, read as the reverse complement.
ATATGACTGAAACTGTTCTCACTAAGACATCTTGTTCCATGTTCTCAACGAGTAAAGAGTAACGTAAAATTGAATCAGATTTTAATTTATTTTACCTGGTCACACTTTGTCGCATAAGTATGAAACATGCTAAAAGCAGGTCATTAGAAAAATACTTAAAAATAAGAAAAAGAAAAATATAATATATATACATTACTACATTATTTTATATTTTATACTGATATGTCAAGCTGTTATGGGACATAAGTATTGAACAGCATTAAAGCATTTGTCGACATTAAATGAACAATAGAGCTACTTAAAGTTAAACAAGACATCCGATATGATACATCTTCAGACACACAGACAGACAAATAGACACACGTACAGAGAAGACTATCGTACTTACGTTTTGTGTCGGGTTTTTCTTGGGTAGTTGTGCCGTCTCTCTGAGGAGAGCCGTCCCTCGGTATGGCATCCTGTTTAGGGACAGTAGCAGGTGTTGTCCGAGCTGTGGGAATAATTATAGAAGCAATGTTTGATGTGTCCTCCCCCACAAAATAAAGTCATCGCAAAAATTTACCGTTCTTTTGTCCCATTAATCGTGAAACAAATCAGAGGAAATAAGTATTTCTAAAAGACACTGCAATCAATTAAATAATGTAACAACAACAACAAACTCATAGTATGCATTACGCTCCGGTGTCTCCATGACGACGGCAGATAGGTACACTGCAAATATGACCAGGCGCTTAGAAAACTCACTCGCACGCTCGCTCACTCACTCACTCACTGACTGACTGACTCACTGACTGACTGACTCACTGACTGACTGACTGACTCACTGACTGACTCACTCATGCACTCACTCATGCACTCACTGACTGACTCCCTCACTGACTCACTCACTGACTGACTCACTGACTGACTCACGCACTCACTCACTCACGCACGCACTCACTCACTCACTCACTCACTGCATGCCAGTAAGTGTCTAAAATTTATATTAATATGCGAGTGTAAAACTATTGTTCTCTGTATTATCTGACACCCTCCTCACCTGATTCGTGCGGTTTAAAGACCTCAATCTTGAGTCCTGGTAAGAAACAATCGATTCTCTCCCAGGTCATGGCCCAGAGTTGAGCGGCAGGGTCGTCTTCCCCGTCAGTCTCGAAGACACCAGCCGTGTGCATGACTAGTAACATATTCTTCAAAGATTCAGGAATGGCTTCACTCTATTTTGAAAACATTAAAAAAAAAAAGAAAAAAAAAAAGAAAAAAAAGGAAGGTCACAAAGTGTATTTACGGACTGGAATCCTAACTGAACTTGAAAAGAACATTGGTAAAAATTAATGTTTGCAAAATTATCAAAGGAATACTTATCAGTGCAGATTCATTAAATTTCTTTCACAAAGTTCTTTTACAATTTCTCTCACCCACCCTTACAATGTTCTTGTCCACAATAAAGGCACAATTTATCAGTCACGTCTCAACAGTTGAAGAAAATAATGTCATTAACTAAGTTAGGTTGATTTCATTGCTTGATGTCAACTTTATTATAAACTTTGGAAGTTCAACTTGAAGGTTCACAGTCTTGTATCAAGGCCAAGACCTTCTCAAACAACTTCTCTCGGTCTGTACAATTAAAATGGTCCCTTCTGGGGATCTAACATTTGCCACTTTAACGTGCCCCTTCCCCCTCCCTTCCCCCACGGGGACTTCCCATAGGTTGCACCCCACAAACCGACTCACACAACTTGTATAGACAAGTTACCTCACAGGTCACAATTTACTCACCTGTTGGACGAAGAGATTAAGCCCCCTGCCCGAAGACACAATTTTATGACCAGGGCCAAACTGACTCAAACCTGAAATTCTTAGATCCGCAGTCCTCTGCCCTAGCCCATTTGATCACAACGCTCTCCTTATAGTCCTAGATGTCTAAATACATACTCACATACAAAAAACATGAACACACCAATAAGGTGAAGGTATACAATAGCAAATACTGCTAAAACACAAATAAGGGTACTTGTATGGGTGTGGTATGGGTGTGGTAGGTCTCGTAAGGTGATGTTGACTTTTCTCAAGATTTTACAAATCTGATGTGACAATAGTACTGCATCCGACTGTTCAGTTATGTTCAAACGTAGCTGATGGCCAGAGAAACTGAGCTGATAACAGAACCAGCTGTGTGTAGATGACCTGCCTAGACACAGAGAGTCTGACCAGTTTACATACAGCGTGGTGGCCAATTGGTTAAGGCGTTGGACTCGTGATCCAAGGTTTGCTGGTTCGATTCAGGCCTAGTTCATTACGTTGTGTCCTTGGGCAAGATGCTTTATCTCAATTGCCTCTCTCCACACAGGGGTTAAATGGGTACCTGTGAGGTAACTTGTCATTGGGCGCAGCATATAACTGCTGCCGACTGGAGGGATTGTCTCTGGGACAGGTTATCATTGACCAGGGGTAATATAACGTCTATAAAGCGCTTTGAGACCTATCGCTGGTGTAAAGCGCTATATAAAAAGCAAATATTATTATTATTATATCTCTTACCAATAGTTCACTCTTATCTGCATTCATGTACTTGTCCATAAAGTCCAGGATGGTCATCCAGAGAGCGGTAAATGTTGACAGGGAGAGTAGAGGAGTCAAGTGCTGCAGGAAGCCCTATGGAACCACAACCACAAAAAATAAAGGAGAATTTTGTCAAACTGATGAACACAAACATGTTTTTCTTTTGTTAAAGAAGTACTGGGAAATTGATATTTGATGCAGGTAGATGAAAACTTCGACTGGAAGGGGGGGGGGGTGAGAAAATATCAACACTGACATATTTCAAACTTCTTCCCTCATATATTTTTTTTTTTCATCAAAAGTGAAAATGCCAAAAGTTCTCAGTCCTTCTAAAACTGCGTGGTTACTATTTACTTACCTTGCATAGCAGACTGGCTGCCCTCATTCTGGTCTCCTCCATTTCTATTGGATCGTGTGTATTGTTCTCCAAGAGTTTGGCCAGCAGAGGGAATAAGACTTTACTGAAACAAGACTCCCATTCCAATGCAGAGAGTGTTTGAAGGTCATGTACCAACAGAGCCCTCTGCAGATACGTCAGGGCCTGCATGCGAACTTGTTTTCTTGTATCACAACACAGACGGGCAATGCCTGAAAAAACGGAGAAAAAAAAAATAAAGATAAAAAAAACATACAATCCCTCAGTTATTAATCATATCAATCTAAGGGGAAGAAAAACACATTTGATGATGTTGGAAGCTGCGAGGACCGGTTTGCCACTCTCCCCCTCTCCAACCACCCCCCCCCGACCCTGATTTCAAACCCTGTGTTATCTTCTCACCCTATTCTGCCCACTTTACGTTAGTCTGACTCACAACACTCCCTTCCAATATGTTGAAGTGCTTTCATTTTAATCTCTAGACTAAAACTGATTTCTTTTCTGCACATTGCTTTAAGATTTGCCTAAAACAACTTGTGACTTGCACCATTAATTTCATTGAAAATGACAAAGCCTCTTGTTTTCATCCCAAACAAGAAGCAGGAGAAAGAAAAAGGGACAACCAGAGGCTTCATACTTCCCCCAAAAAAGAGAAGAAACAAACAAACAGAAATGAGGAGAAAAGAGAAAGAAAGCAAACTTGAAAAAGACAGACTCGTGAGGTCTTTAACGAGTAATCAGTTATTAGCCGTTGCCGGCAGGGTGACGGTGATCTAGTTGCAGGGTGAAGTGCCCTGGTTTGTGAAACTGTTCTAATTAATGGACCTGATTAGATGTCGAAAACATCCAGACTCGTCTAAACTGTCACCTGACGGAATCCGTCAGATGCCACGTGCCAGACGTTAACCGTCGACGACGAAAGGAAAACATCGCAAAGTGCACACGGGGGGTTGCGTACCAAACAAGTAGGTCAAATAATGCGACGAATGTGTTTTACGTCTCATGAAATTAATTCGCAGACACCTAGAGAAATAAAAGAGTAGCTACGATAGAGAAAAATGTCCTGGAATCGGTGGGATACAGATTAAGGCACTTTGTCAAAAAGTACAATTTCTAGGAGGCTGCAGCATCCTGCAGCCAGCTTAGCCAGGCTGCCTAGGATGTAAACATTTGTTTTGATATTGATTCAGCCTCGCTGCGTGAGATTTTGCAGCTGATGCAGCTAATTCTGTTTGATATAGTGCCCAAGAGGTATGAAGCAAGACAACTCCCACCCTCCCCTATTTCCCTTCCCCACCCCCCCCCACACCACCACCTTCCTTTACGAACATATTCAGACAAAAGTGGAAAAGATAAATGATGTAGGAAATGGGATTTTTGCATTCATGAAACAGTAATAAATACATATTAAATACAATACAAAATACAATACAAAATAAATACAAAGAAATAAATACAAAGAAATAAATACAATACCTTTTAAAGGTCAAAATTTATATTTAACAAAGTCATGTGGGGTGAAGTTGTCTTAAGACTTTAAAAAGCTCACGACTGCTATATTCACTGTACAAAACCCTAACGATAATAGTTACACAGCTCGTTGTACGACTGGTTTTAGTAAAAAATTAGAATAAATAATCCGTGGGTGATGAAACCCGGAAGAATTTGAAGTACGGAGTCAACAAATGAGACTTTTTTGGGTCACCCTTAAAGTCCACGCTTAAAGCAAAGTCAGAGAGTAACATGCCCTTTAAGTCGAGCCCTTTTTTAATCTTTGAGTTATTCAAGTTATTTCTCGACACTTTGTCTAGAATGTACCGGTGGTGCACGGCCTTCGTATGCAAGACATTCTGATGACGGCTAATGTTCTGGTATGTCGAGGAATCTGGGTCATGCAAACACGAGTCTCAAGACGTCCTGCATTTTATGGCAGTTAGCAGCTATGATGGTAAGATATACTATGAATATGCAAGCTTTAAAACTTACTAGCAAACTTACCTACCAAATACACCTCAACTGAACTTGCCAGTTAAATATTAAAAAATATTATTGAGTCCATAAGTGGAGTGTTTTTGTTTTCACTTTCACCTTTTTAGCACAATTTTCTCCGTCGGGTTGAAAATGGTATAAACCGTGGTCTTTAATTAAGATAAATACAAAAATACCACATGTACTACTTTATGTGATGCTTTTTTTGATAGCACGGTATTTTTGTACATTTTGTGGGCAGATTCCTGGGAACAATTTTTAGTATTTGTTTTGACTACCAGAGTGAGAACTCTGTGCTACAAATTGGTACATGCTAAAGGTTTCAACCGTCACAGCCCAGGAATCTGTTTGAAAGATGACATTTGGGCCGCTTACCTTGTAATAATGGACACCAGCATTTTACCCACAGTGCACTGGTTCCTGCATCTATCGTACGATTCCTTCCTTCTCTCTTTTCTTCTTCGGCCCATGAACTAAAGATGGATGCAGCCCTCGTGTGGAGTGTGTGCATCAGATCCAGCAGCTACAAATGAAAAAAAAATATTTGAAAATATAAAAGATACTCAATTCTGTATACATACAAATGCAAGCCAAAAAAAAAGGACTGGATTCCGATGACAAAAAACAGGTCCACTTATTATGAACAAGATGTGCAGGAAGATTCCAGTCTCGATGTCCATTGGCCTAAAATGACCTTTGACCAAATTGGAGCAAACCTCACATAAGGTATGAGAGCCATCAGTGTGTCCTTTCTTAAAACGTTGTATTGACCTCTCCCGACCCGAATTGACCTATGTATACCTTCCCGAAACAATAGGCTTTCTGAACTCTGTATGAGGGCATCCCAAACTACGATTGAGATCGCCCAAACTTCCCTTCTTGACATGTATACAGTATTTACAAGAAGTTTGCATTTTGATCACTGCTGACCTTAAATGACCCATGACCTCCACCAATACAAGTTCATGGAGGGAGGGAGGGAGGGAGGGAGGGAGGGACATATATATATCCAAGAAAATAATATTAATAAAAAGAAAAAGATGTAACTTTAAAGCTATCAAAGGGTTTCAATGCCACAAGAAACACCAGTTAAAGCAAAGATACCTTCATATTTTTATAATTTATTTTTGGACAACTGATCATATTTGATAAAGAGCAGTCCAAAATCTTGTCTGTCACTTCCAGAATGCATATACACGAAAGTCAATTATTAAGCCGACCATCCTCGGCGACATTGTCGTCATCCACGTAGGTATTTTCTCGTCTGTCTGTTTTCCGATTAATGTTAAAATGGAATATTACCCAGCCCCCTCCCCCAAGAAAATGGATAAATACAAATAGAAATCAACATTTAGGCATGCTTCTAGGTATTCATCTAGATTAGAAAATATTGTGGACGAGTGGTTTTAAGTCTGAGGTTATGTCTGACTTTATTCTTGAGCTACAGGGGAGTGGGTTACCTTGTTAATGTGCCAATGGGAATAATTATTACGAGAAACCACACCAAAAAAACCACCAAAACAAAAGCAAAAACAAAAAACACAGGATTCAACCATAAGGCTTTCATACCATGATTTATTTTATTTTTTTATTAACTTGAAACGTTGACACTAAAACGGTTTAATTTGGCTTCTTCTTGCAGATGAACAAAAATAATGACAACAGGGAGTGAAAAATCTTGTAGGACCTCCGACAATAATCTATTAAATACCTTTATGATTACATTTGGGATAATAAGCAGCTAATTACTGAGTGTGGTTCACTTCTTTGGCCTTCGGTATAATTCTTTCCTTAGGGTGGGAAGGGAGGCAAAACAACATGAAATGTGTTAATTTGGTTCGATGTTTGTCAACTAACTGGCGGTTTTTAATCCTTCCAAACTTTCGATGACGTGGGAGTTGATGTGGGAGTCGAAGAAAGACGAAGCATCTTTCCGTTTACATCATGGGCAGGACTTTTAAGTAAACGAAATCATGTCCAAGATTGAAACATATTTAGCAAATCATTTTGGTATGAGAATACAGAGTGCTACATTCCTATCTGTTTACTGTCATGGTCGAGTAGACGACTTGGTCTCTGAAGATAAAAAAGAACTCCTTATTTATAACTGACCCCAAAACGGAATTATCTGGCAAAGTTTATGGGAAGCCAGGGTATTAAGAAGAATATCTAACAAATTGACATGACACAGAGTAGGTGTACTCGGGCCATGTTTTACATCGATACTTACGAAAAGCTTAACAGAATATAAAAGCTTTTTTAATTTGTCGTGAAGCAATGATGCTGATGATCAATTAAAGCTTACCTGAGAGATGTCATAGAATCGTTTTGAAGAACACAGAATAGCTCGGCTCTCAAAAAATGTATCAAATCTTTCTTCAACCTATTCCTTCAAGCCCAAGGAAATATGTGGAAATAACAGCATCCAAGACCAATAATGAAGATTGAATCTTGACACTTGTGGTATCTCACCGTGACATTCACAACAGACAACACCCCCTCCCCCCTGGCCCCCTTCCCCCTGGCCCCCTTCCCCTTCCTCCTCACCTGTACGGACAGAGACTGGTACCCTCCCGGTGGGACATCTTCATCTTCCAGCCAGTCCACCATGCTCGAGATATCTGACGGTACCGTCTTGGCCTTTGTCATTTTGCCTTTTGTCTTGTGTTGACCCTTCTTCCCTTTCCTGTCTTTGCCGGTATGCTGTTTCCTTTGTTCGTGAGATACCTTTCCTGTTGACAGACGAGAAGAGGACAGACGTCACAAAAGTGCTTTCACACTGAAGCGGTATCCTATACATGCTATTATATTACATCGATACACTGCTTTAATATAGAGTACACCACAGCTTCTAATGGTTATAATGTAATTTGTCAACACACTTATTATGGTTCATTGCATAATCGTATTATATTAATATCTATATATGACATATATATATTTATGAATTAAATATTTCTAATACACTGCTTTAATATAGAGTACACCACAGCTTCTAATGGTTATAATGTAATTTGTCAACACACTTAAATATTATGTTTCATTGCATAAACTGCATTATATTAATATATATATTACATATATCTATATGCATGAATCAATATTTCTTACATCACCTAGAAACATAAAAAAACACACGGACAGACTTGGTAGATTCTTTGTCGACCGATAGAGGAGCTTGGAATTTGGATTCCAAACATATATTTCAAAATTTAATGCAATCTGAGCTAACACTATCAAATCTCAGTTTTAGTACTCTACTGGTCAGGATAATTAACACCAGAGGTTAATTAGAGGGATTGTTTTATGGCAGGTCTGAGCCATTTCAAACAAAGTCTGCCAAAAAATGTCTCCATCTCTTGGTAAACCCCTTTAGTCTGCATGGGATATTTTATTGCCGAGAACAGGCATTCTCTACCTGGAGGTAGCCCATAGAGTTATATAACAAATGTTGCACATACCCACCATACATTGTGCGACAGAAATAATTTTAAAAAATAACAAAAAAAGAATGCAATTATATTGAATATGCCAAAACCCTATGACCATCACATGATTGTTCCAGGAATGATACAGAGCATGTTACCATTACCTGTTATTTTTTTTTTAGTTATTAAGCAAAACCACAACGATGGCGATGAAAAATGGTGTATCAAAATATCAGACATTGCGAACATAACATTCATAAAAATATGACATTCAATTTGTGGGACACAAAATCTTTAGTATGGATTAAATCATTTCATAACTCACTTAACTAGGAGCAGATATATGATTGTGACCACAAATAGACTTACTCACTTACTTATTTAGACTGAGTTAACAAATATCTCTACTTTGTAAACGAAAGGCTCCTATTTTTCCAATATATAGTCAAACATATTAGGGCTATAGCGGAATCATGCAAATGAGAATATATTGAGGGCTCCTCTGGAAAACAGTGCTTCTGCACTGAGCAGGACTACCCTCATAAAAGATGACAATAATAAAAAGAACAAAAAAGAAAAGAGCACTGGGCCCTTACCTCCATTAACTGTCGCTTCCACAAACGTCCTGATGGCGTGGATGCATGCTTCGAAGTTGGACGGTGTGACGTGAGCAGCATCTCGGACCAGGAACGCTAGCGACTCGCAGCATTTCTTCAACGCTTTGCTGTCGTGGAATGTTATTTTACTGCTGAGAGCAATCTCAAACTGGTTTTCGGGAATTGCTGATTTGCCGTCTTTGTTCACCTTATTGACCGAAGGTAAGAGATGTAATTAGTTTTTTCATTTCCGAAAAGAAAAACTTTTCATCAAACATTAGACAATTACATGAATTTCCATGGGATGCCATTTTGTAAACTAAACCAATAGAGACAATAAGTAAAAAACTACCCAAAAACTCTAAAAAAAACAAGGATTATTAAGTGATTGGATAGATTGATGGACAGCTATTGCTAAATGGTGTCAATTATGCAAAGTGACATCTAAATGTACAGTGGCATTTAAATATAAAGTGGTATCTAATTATAAAGTGGCATCTAAATATAACGTGGCATCTAAATTAAATGTTGTGTCTAATAAAAAATTAACTGTGGTCAAATGGAAAGGCACGATTTCTAATATTGATGAACAGTTCCATATCCTCGGTGGCAGATATAAAAATACTTACCACGAGCCAACTGCCACTGTTCGTAGAAGCGTCCGATTCGTTGCCGGAGTGAGCGTGTCTGTTCTTGTAGAGTTCACTGTCGGAGGTGTAACCGTGGTCTGTCTCTTTGGATTCCTGGCTGTCAATGGATAATTCACTGTCTGACTGAGCTCCTGCACAAATGAATGAAAGGAAGACCAAATTTCATTGACCAGGAATCATGATTTATCAATTTCATGGATGATTGCTTCCTGATTTCCTGAGAGACTTATATGTTTGATGGACAAATTCTGACTCATGCTTCATCGATGATTCTGACCACAATTACATTCTTTCCTGACAGATAAAACTGACAGAGGAAACAGGAGATGGATGCATCGGTTATCTATCCAAGGTTTGACAGATGGCAGTACAGCAGAGGACCATTAAGAGTTTGGCTGGCAGGAACGTCGCATACAACGGATGCTGTGACTGTACAGAGACAACTCTGTCTCTCTTTACGGAACAAAAACAGAACCCAGGGATTTTGTTCATCAGTGACAACAACCACAAACCTAAAACCAACCCTGGAGAGTCGGATGCGAAATGTCCTGAAGTTATGTAGAAACTGGTAGCATAGGAGATTTGCATGAAGTCAAAAGGGGGTGTAGGTTGGTGGGGTTGCGGTGGTGGGGAGGGGGAGCATCGACATACACGATCAGTGTAGCAACATACAACTACCTCCTCCCCACCCTCCCCCTCCCAACCAAAGGGGTAATCAATTGGTTGTCAAGCTAAGTATCACATAACAATTGTCCGACCTTAACCAACGGTTTAACATCAGAAAAATGTCGGCTACGCATCGTGACATTGGGGAGTTTGCTCTAGACGTCAGAAATGTCGGCTACGCAACGGGTCGTGGGGAGTTTTGGTCTAGAAATATCCGTCAGATATTCCCTGTATTCGAGGGGAATGACCTACCAGAATCCAGTGGATGCTCATGATCTTCTTTGGGTTCCTGAAGGTCCACCCGAATCATGGCTGGGGGGTGAGTGCCCGCCCCGACGCACTCCAAGAGCGTGAAGAGGGTGCACCAGTCCTCCGAGGTGTGAATGTTTGCAGCGTTTGTTCGTAGCAGCTCGTAGAGGCCCGAGGCCACCTGGCGGGAGACCTTGCGCAAGATGGACACCTTCATCATTAGGAGCATCTTAAGGGAAGCCAAGACCTTTAAAAAAAGGTTATTAAAAAACTGATGAACTCAATTGATAAGGGTATTTATTTAAAAAAGGTTAGATTTTAAGAACCACAGAAATGGATTGGGAGCAATTTTTCTTGTCACCTCACTTTGTTCATCAAGCAAAGATCAAGAATGGCCGGAGGCTAATAGCAAAACTTGCCCTCTGGACAACTTGTTCAGATAATTAAATGGCAGAAAACTTGATATTTGTTTGTTTGTTTGGGCTATGATTCCTACTACCCTGGTTTACCACTCTAACCCATACTCAAAGGAACCAAGGCAACCCACACAACAATAACACCCACACTGTTCTATTTGAAGACCAATTACTAAACAGAAGCAAAACCAACTAATTAATTATTCAGGAAATAGAAAGCATTGGACGTTACATAAGACAGACACTGTGTGCGATATTAATACACTGCAAGTTTGTGTACAGGGATATGAGACAGAATCCTGCTTCTTTCCGACGGAAAACATTTCACATCTGGGGCACTCTGAATCCTGCACTTAGACGAGCTGGCGAGTGATTTAGATTTGACACGAATCTATAAAGATGATTCTCCATTTTATCTTGGTCAGATATTCCACTTATTGATACCAGTGTAATTAGATGCAGTTTACAAGGTTAGGAAATGCTTTCGGCCATATATCAATGTTTTGTCCAACTGACCTGGCCCGAGATGTCCTCCTTCCTGAGCAGACGGAGGGCTATACGCAGCAGGCCGACCACCGCCCTCTCAACCAGGTAGCTAAACTCGGATGAAGCTACGATGATGGTGTAGAGGTGATCGCAGATAGTCTGCCAAATGGACATGACTCTGTCTCTGTTTGAAACAAAAATGGAACAGAAATATATACTCTTAGTTGTCGGCAAGATCATTTTCAAACAACCTTCACGGGAGCAATGTGTATAGAGTTACAACTTTGATAATATGGTAAGGTTCTTCTTTATTATTCTACTTTAAGGTTTCCAAATCTTGCATAGCACTGATAGACGTGACCGGACAAATACCCCCCCAGAGAATACTCCCAGGACATCTACCACCCGGACAATTATTTGTATTTGTCCTCGGGGTATATGTCCGGGGGGGGGGTATTTGTCGGGGGTATTTGTCCGGGGGGTAGTTGTCCGGCAACCCTGATAGAACAGTTTAGATTTATACAGATATTGTGAGGTGGAACCTTGAGTAAATTTGCTGACCAAAATGCCAAAAATTGTAAAAAACAGTGCTAAAATATAACAGCAGTGTTAAACATATAACCTGGATGTGATATCTGCGTTAAACATATAAATTGGATATAACAGCAGTGTTAAACATATAACCTGGATGTGATATCTGTGTTAAATATATAAATTGGATGTAACATCAGTGTTAACATATAACCTGGATGTGATATCTGTGTTAAACATATAACCTGGATGTGATATCTGTGTTAAACATATAACCTGGATGTGATATCAGTGTTAAACATATAACCTGGATGTGATATCTGTGTTAAACATATAACCTGGATGTGATATCTGTGTTAAACATATAACCTGGATGTGATATCAGTGTTAAACATATAACCTGGATGTGATATCTGTGTTAAACATATAACCTGGATGAGATATCAGTGTTAAACATATAACCTGGATGTGATATCAGTGTTAAATATATAAATTGGATGTAACATCAGTGTTAACATATAACCTGGATGTGATATCTGTGTTAAACATATAACCTGGATGTGATATCAGTGTTAAACATATAACCTGGATGAGATATCAGTGTTAAACATATAACCTGGATGTGATATCTGTGTTAAACATATAACCTGGATGTGATATCTGTGTTAAACATATAACCTGGATGTGATATCAGTGTTAAACATATAACCTGGATGTGATATCTGTGTTAAACATATAACCTGGATGAGATATCAGTGTTAAACATATAACCTGGATGTGATATCTGTGTTAAACATATAACCTGGATGTGATATCTGTGTTAAACATATAACCTGGATGTGATATCAGTGTTAAACATATAACCTGGATGTGATATCTGTGTTAAACATATAACCTGGATGAGATATCAGTGTTAAACATATAACCTGGATGTGATATCTGTGTTAAATATATAAATTGGATGTAACATCAGTGTTAACATATAACCTGGATGTGATATCTGTGTTAAACATATAACCTGGATGTGATATCTGTGTTAAACATATAACCTGGATGTGATATCAGTGTTAAACATATAACCTGGATGTGATATCTGTGTTAAACATATAAATTGGATGTAACATCAGTGTTAAATATATAACCTGGATGTGACATCTGTGTTAAACATATAACCTGGATGTGATATCTGTGTTAAATATATAAATTGGATGTAACATCAGTGTTAACATATAACCTGGATGTGATATCTGTGTTAAACATATAACCTGGATGTGATATCAGTGTTAAACATATAACCTGGATGTGATATCAGTGTTAAACATATAACCTGGATGTGATATCTGTGTTAAACATATAACCTGGATGTGATATCAGTGTTAAACATACAACCTGGATGTGATATCTGTGTTAAACATTTAACCTGGATGTGATATCTGTGTTAAATATATAAATTGGATGTGATATCAGTGTTAAACATATAACCTGGATGTGATATATGTGTTAAACATATAACCTGGATGTGATATCTGTGTTATACATATAACCTGGATGTGATATCTGTGTTAAACATATAACCTGGATGTGATATCAGTGTTAAACATATAACCTGGATGTGATATCTGTATTAAACAAAAACCTGGATGTGATATCTGTGTTAAACATATAAATTGGATGTGATATATGTGTTAAACATATAACCTGGATGTGATATCTGTGTTAAACTTATAACATGGATGTGATATATGTGTTACATATAACTTGGATGTGATATCTGTGTTAAACTTATAACATGGATGTGATATATGTGTTAAACATATAAATTGGAAAAAAAGAACGGTGGTAACAAACAAGTGCGTTAAAGCAAGTCTGCTTTGAAACATAACAAACATATCCTTTGATAATTTGGATACAAACATATCCTTTGAAGAAGATCCTGTTAGGATCGAACCCTCAGGCCAACTTACTTTTACACATGCTTTGAAACATGAAAGAGTTAAGATGAAAATAGCAGATGAAAACCACAATGTTAAAGGTAAAAGTATAAACTTACAGGTAACATCAGATATATCACAGAGGTAACATAAGTATTAAGCATATAGTAAGGTGACCGGATGTCCCCGATTACCGGGGACAATCCCCGGATTTCATGTACCGTCACCGGAACAATAGTATCTCCGGAAATGTCCCTGAATATACCCAAACTCAAAAACATAAGGCCCTGAATTATTTCAGTTTCACATTCTTGGCCTCCCGTCCGTATGGCGGGCTGCTTTGAACCTAAGCTGTGATAGGTTACAGTTATAACATAAAGTTCATTCAAGGCTCCCAAATGAAGGCAAGCCAAGATCATTGAGAACAAAGCATAAATCCATTGCGATGAATTATTGGACTTCCATTTATCTTCACCTGTTTGGTATTTGATGTTTTATCTTGGACAAAATACTTGTTGAATAATAGGGCTTCCATTTATTTTCCACCTGTTTGGTATTGGAGTTTTATCTATTTTTATTTTTATCTTGGACAAAATACTTGTTGAATTATAGGGCTTCCATTTATCTTCACCTGTTTGGTATTGGGAGTTTTATATATTTTTATTTTTCATCCTGGACAAAATACTTGTTTCAGTGAATGAGTGTTCTAAACTTGGAAATTTGATCGTTCTCATATTTGTAAAAATGGAAGTCGCAAAACACAGAGAGATCCTCAAAATGCCACCCCTCCCATTCAACGTACAGTGTAGGTACTATTCCTTGATGTCAACAGGGGGAGGGAGGGGGAGAAGGGAGGGGATTTCAAGGGGTGTCAAATACATATGCCCAAAGGGTAACATCAAGTGCTGAACTTTTTGAAGACCCAGCCCAAATCTACCATCATAGGGTCAAACACACGGGCAGAAGATAAAACTGTTGAAAACTGCCAGAAATGAGACTTCTAGACCCTTTAAGAAGTAGTTGATCATACAGCCAGGCTGTGCCACGAGCTTCGTCACGAACCTGTTTTCTAGAACGAGACTAATCAACATCTCCAGGTTGAATACCGCTGCCTCCTCGTCAAGTGCTGCCCCTAAGGATTCGGAATCTTGCAGTGACGCAAAACAGAGAGCTTTGACCAACTCCTGCAAGGATTCCAGTCTCAAGAATTTACTCTCTGTGATCAGTAGTTCTGGTTGACAATCCTAGAAAGACAAAAAAGATTATTATTTTTTTCACTTTTTTTTTTTTTTTTTTTGGGGGGGGGGTACTTATTCCACAGACCATTAAAAATTTCATTTTACCATTAAGCTGGTGATTTGCCAACAAAAATGAGCCCTGTCATTAGAAAGAAAGGTTTGAATGAGAAGAGAACTACTGGAAATCTGATGAACAAATTAACATAAAAAAAAGATAAAATTTTTTTGTTTTACTGCCTAGAGCGGCAGATTTTGACATTGGCCAATCCTGTAGTCTTTTGCACTGATCTAGTATGAAGCCTTCATTAAGACAATCGACCCTGATTGAAAAGACAATTATTCCAAAAAAAGTCCTTAAACATAATTTCTTTTACTACATTCATTTCGAATTAAAAGAAAACAATGGAGAAATATGACTGGGAAAATCATATAAAAACAAGATAACAAAGAGATTTATTGCCAAAATAGGATTCGATCCAGTGACCTAAGTTACGGCAAATTTCCTTAAACATAATTCATTTTACTACATTTATTTTGAAGTAAGAAAACAATGCAGAAATATGACTGGGAAAATCATATATAAACTGTAAGAGAACAAAGAGAATTTTTTGCCAAAATAGCATTCGAGAAAGTGACCTCAGTGTTACAAGCCCTGTGCTCTACCAACTGGTGGTGATTCCTATTACAGCTGGCAATTCTTTGGTGGGAGGTGTCCGGTCAGAAGTCATGGGTACCACGCATACCATGTAACCAGGGATCACATCAAACTTGCATTAAAATAACCCTTTTTGCCATTGACCTCTTTTTCCCATCTGCTAAAAACATATTTCTGTTCCCTGCTTGATTGGCCAGAGGCCAAGATCTTTAGTTTATACTACTGGTTATTCCCTCGATATCTCCCCTTACCTCTATACAACTCTTGGCATTATCAATAGCCTCCTGATCTTCTGGCGATGGTGCTTTCTGTTGGGCGGTCTCGGCGGTCATGAACACCGAGAGGAAGGAGAGGTACGATTGGTCGGACCTGTCGAAAGAACGAAAAAATGAAAGACATCCGTCACCCATCCGTCAAACAACGACGTTAGCCGAACATAGATACGTACAGTCTATCCTCTCTCTTCGTACATTAAACGAGACACAAACCCACCCGTGATCATTTTGGGTTATGCCGTAACGTAACTAGAATGTGCCAACAGACTGAAATCTCAGGTTCCCTCTAGGGGAGATCGATCGACAATCTACTTATCGATGGTTCGAGATCGGCAACCATAGAGGAAAATTTTACTTTTGTGAGAAGACCGTCGGATATATGAACATGTTTTGCTTACTTGGCAGCCGTCGGTTCTTCCTGAATCAAGGACACGGTACCCTTCGGGTTGACAAAGTCCTGTACCTCGATCATGTTCTTGGGCAAGAGTTTAGCTCGAAAGAGTTGTAACATGCAGTCCAGGAGGTTCTTCCAGCCTTCCCCGAGGATGTCACCGTGACGATGGGCTAAGCTGAATACCATCTTTGCCGCAAGCTGGGCTTTAGGGTTGCTGCCAAAGAGTATTGCTAGGGTTTCTGGGGACTGGAGGCAGAAGAAATGAAAAGAAAAGAGGGTTACAAAATGCCACAAAAAATTAAAACATTGTTAAAATCAAGAACATTAGGATTTTTTTATTTTTATATTGTTGCTTTTGGCTTTTACATTTTTTGCCTTATGGATCTTATATATTTAATATTTTGGTTTTTGTTACTATTAATCATTACTCGCGATCAGTACGACTATTATATAGTTACTATGGTAACATGTGGTAATCAACATTCTGACAGCTTTAGATGGGGGGGGGGAGAGTTTGATAACTGTTAAAATGAAAATTGAATTGAAATGAAAATGAACTTTAGTGAGTTTGAGAGACACCAAAAAAGAAAGTTTTATGTTAAGATAGCAAATGAGTTTTGTAGACAAATTCCATTTACTGAACACATTCAATACCAATAAGGGTTCTGATCTAAGTGCCCAGATTATCTTTTGGGATTTCAGGATTTCATGTAGACAAGTTAAATGTTGAATCACATACTTCAGGGGGTAGGTGTGACATGGATCTTGCGGGCAGCAGTGAAATATCGTACCAATAGGCCACCACAGCACTTAGGGATGTAGCTACTCCCGTGAAATGGAAATGATTACATTTTATGGTCAAATCAAAGATCAAAAATCTCAACATGTGCATTGTACATCTGTTACATTGGAAAAACCTCATCAACTGTAGACCATAGACCTCTGTACAAATTCTCCAAAAGTGTGCAAATATCATGTTTTCCATGCCATGTTCCACGTGACACTTTCAATACGGTAAACTGAATACCTTTTTGAAGAAATATAGGGCAAAGGGCCACATGTGGCCAACAGGAACACTTTGCCAAAAGCTTGTGTTTGTTTGCCATGGACATGTCCATGGAACAGCTTTCATTCAAGGTGGAGTGGATTGATTCAAGTAACCATGGTCTTGCTCATAATTATTAAGTGAAGACATGTGTGGGGGGGGTGGGGGAGGAGAGCGGTGTGAGTAGACTGTAATTGACCTTTAGCTGTAAGAAAAAAAACTATGAGATTTACAACGATGGAAGAACTTTTGCATTCCTCCGCTTCTGAGACTAGGGTGAGAAGAACTGTCGACTCTGTTGTGCGACACACCGTAAAGCCTCGACCTGTAGATATTCGCAACAAAAATTTCACAGGTTTACAACTCGAGCAGCTTGTGGCGAAGAGGCTGTTCGTCGAATTTATCTTACCTCTGGAGAATTCAAGAGCGTCGAGTACTTGCAGATGGAGATGACTAAATTATCAAAGACGTCAGTCAAACAGTAGTGAGCAGAAATCATTGCACATTTCCTGAAAGAAAGATAGATAGAAAAAATATATTAAGCAGTTTACAGAAACAGAACCAAAAAAAAATGCGGGACACCTCCTTCTGTCTAGACAGGGAACTATTTATACTAAAGTGAACTCTACTGTAGTTGCATACCTGCAGGAATCGAAATTTTCATTTTGATATAACGTTTGCATTAAAATACTTGTCTTTTTTAAATATCGCCATAGACTAACCCCCCTGCCACCATTCCAACCCTCTCCTCCAGATACTCATGTTTTCAAATGTCCGTTCGACCTTTCGGAATCCCTTTGTAAGAGAAACTGGATTGAGTGAGAAAGGACTTACCGGAAACCTGTCAGGGCCTTTTGCATAATTGTGTCGTCCGCGCTCTTGTCGTAGACGTAGGACAACGCTGCCACCGTGGCGCCCCAGGTCAGCAGGAAGAGATCCTTGTCGTACATTCCCCTGCGGGTATGGAGGAAGCTGGCATCGGCAGACAGCCCTCTCTTGAGCAGACACCGCCACAGATAGTTCTCCTTGACCAGACCTGTCTGTTCGGCTGGCATCACTATCTCTTCGGACCTGGGGAAAGGAACACGGTAAAAATTTAACATCGGTTCCAAGGGTTATCAAAGTTTAGAGTGCTCACAATTGTTACACGTTACCAACTCCTGGATGCCCTTAACCGAGGAAGTATTCCCAGAAATTTAGGAGGGTTAAATTACTTGAAATGGTTAACGCAAATGAATGAGGAAGGTTAACCTAACGTCTCTTGAGGACGTTAAATTACATTTCTTGAGGTGAAATAATGTGTCTTGAGGAGATTAATTTACATGTCTTAAGGTTAACTTACATGTCTTTAGGTTAAATTAGGTGTCTTGAAGAGGTATAATTACCTGTGTTGAGGTCAGCTTACAAGTCTTGAGGAGGTTAACTTACGTGTCTTGAGGTCAGCTTACAAGTCTTGAGGGGATAACTTACGTGCCTTAAGCAGGTTAACATACGTGTAAACTTCTGTGTCTTGAGGAGGGAATGTTAGTCTTTATTTCAAGCGGTGAAGCACAAGGCAATCATTTTGAAGTTGTCAAGTTTGCTTTTAAAATTGGTTTTAATGCTACTATGTAAATTGTCCGGCCAACGAAACAGTGGGGATTGAATCAAATTGCTGACTCACTCACCAACATTCACTTCTTGAAAAAAATTTCTAGAAGGATGTCTTACTTTGGTAAACTGCAATCTTGTTTCAAGAAATACTTGTATCCTTGGAGAAATTTCTGACCAAACCTTAAAAATAACTCATTAACACCCTGTATCTGTCTCTTAATTAAAAAAATTCCAGATTGAAACAATGGAAGCTTATCTATCACAATTATCCACCCTCCTGTATTTCTGCAAAGTCATCCTTGATTAACGTCAAGGTGAAGACGTACATGAAGAAAGATAACACCTGAGGGAATGAGACCATTAAAGGATTTAGCGATGACCCAGGAGGATCTGAAAATACGTCAAGACGGTAGAGTTGATCCGGGCACTGTGTGTGGTCGGCTTAAGAGTCTAACACAAATTTAACAAATCACGTGTGCGATCACGATCGTCACAACTGGATGTAAACATTCGTGTTAAAGGGTTTAGCGATGACCCAGGAGGATTTGAAAATACGTCAAGATGGCATAGTTGATCCGGGCACTGTGTGTGGTCGGCTTTAGAGTCTAACACGAATTTAACAAATCACGTGTGCGATCACGATCGTCACACAACTGGACCTAAACATTCGTGTATGTGACCTTAACATGTTATTTCTTCCTGGCAAGGTCGGACAGTTTGTTGCCATGGTGACACTTTCAGATGAGCTCTGTTTTTTTGTATATATATATATATATATATATATATATATATATGTGTATATGTTTATATATATGTTTATATATATATATATATATATATATATATATATATATATATATATATATATATATATATATATATATATATATATATATATATATATATATATATATATATACTTTCATAACATTTTAAGTCATTGTTAATCAAAATATTGATGCGGTATCTGGTCCGCCACTTGTCAAAATATCATAATAATAATGTTGAGGGAGACAGGAAGGAAAGAAGGAAGTTGTTTAGCATGATTCAGAGGTGTGCGTCAGACGATTCTCAAACTACCTTCATGGACATGACAATGATTTCATGACTATGCACAACAAATTTAAGCTACATCCATTGTTAACTCTGGAAGTGTGTGGTAATCATTGAAAAATTGACTATCTATAGTTTAACAATTCATTGATGGTTGCAAGTCTGTGTGGAGATGGTTGAAAATTTGACTATTTACAGTTCAACAATTCATTGAGTTTGTGACTATGCACAACAGATTTAAGTTACATCCATTGTTAACTCTGGAAGTGTGTGGTAATCATTGAAAAATTGACTATCTATAGTTCAACAATTCATTGATGGTTGCAATTCTGTGTGAAGATCTTTGAAAATTTGACTATTTAAAGTTCAACAATTCATTGAGATCAAATTGCACTACAGCCATCATGGAACAAGTGGAAGTATAATTAACCAGATTCATACCAACAGTTCAGGCTATCAACCTCCATTGACCTACCTATCATTTGAAAAAACTTTACCACTCCAAAACAGACACGTCCTAATGCAGATTTTTAATTTGATCGAGCAAAAGAACAGCAGCCTGTTGCTGTTACGTTAACAAAAACCTGAGCTGCCTGACAGTCGGTTTAAGACAATCCTTGAAAGATAAAATGAGTCAGCTGCTAGCTAATGAATTCTGTGAGGGGCACCAGTGAAAAAAGACACAGAATATTGTATGCTGTGTACTCAGTGTGCACTACCTCCTTCTCCTTTTTAGCAGTCAGACATGGAATAATTTTTATTTTTGCATAGTTTTGCACGGAATTTTGCATAGTCTTGAAGGCTCTGAACGTTCCCTACCAAAATACTATGTTTCCCTGTGTACAAAAACTGCTATATATCTTTGCACTTGTTCAGCAATTTGCATAGCAATTTGCAAAGCAATTTGCGATGCGATACCGGATCAATTTCCCCCTCCCTGAGTCATGAAATATGTTGAGCATGGTAAAAAAAAAAAAAAATTCACAAAATAGTCAAAATTGCTACAATGAGGTAGAGTTGCAATGTACTTTCTGTACACAGAACCAAGACTGTTCGTTTTTGTATTTTGTGTATTAACCAAAATTGTTACGTAAAAGCCAAACGGTGAATAATTCCCTGTTCCATGCGGATCATACTCACTTGATTGCATTATAAATTTCTTCCAACATTTCCTGGCTAAAATCAGTCCCTCCATTGACCTTCTTTAGATTCTTTCTGAATTCCTAAGAAAAAAAAGAGGAAATTTCCAAAACAAATGTAAAAGCAGTACACGGACACCTTTTATTTTGCCAGAAACTTTGATGCAACACATTAACGAGATTATTTTTTCTACAGTTTATAATAGGGAACAGCTAGGTAGGGTCCATGTAATGTACCTCATTGTAAATGCAATACAAAATCTGACATTTTCTTAGTTTTAATTTTCCCTTACTGATTCTATTCCCTTCACTACTCATCCTGTTTCTACATTTTTTTTTATGGAAATATATATCTCAATATTTTGCCATTGTATGAAATATTTTTTCTCATTTCTGTAAAGAGCTTGACCAGTGTTATTTCATATAGTATGCATGATCAAATAATTCATGCATTTTGCATACATACAACTGACACTATTAGTGATAAAGGTTGGGCTATTTTAAAATAATATTCTCTAGTGAAATAACAACCCTTTGCCATTTCTGTGACCTTTCGGCCTGGCTAGAACTAACCACCAGCATAGATTTTTAGACCTCGCAGGTAAACGTCAACTCAGACCAACCACTGTGACCAATTTCATTGAATATTGAAAGGTTTTATCTGGCAAAGAATTTAAAAAAAACCTTGAAATAAACTTAATATCTATATTTAGCAACAATGTAATGAGACAGGCTTTTTACAACTAGTAGTGTGAAGTATTTTCCCTCAGATTGGTCAAATGTGTGATCTGTCAGTTTTGAGTC
Source organism: Apostichopus japonicus (assembly GCF_037975245.1). Taxonomy (NCBI): domain Eukaryota; kingdom Metazoa; phylum Echinodermata; class Holothuroidea; order Aspidochirotida; family Stichopodidae; genus Apostichopus; species Apostichopus japonicus. Next base: position 9,146,384 of record NC_092566.1, on the reverse strand, counting down.
GCGTGCACAGGATTTCAAAGTTTGGGGGAGAGTGGAGGGGGATGGGAGACTAAAACTGGAAATTCCCCTGAATGATTTATGTATGAGCACAACCTTTATGATGGGCTGGGGGCCGGCCTTCCTGGGCCCAGATGGGTGGTTTAATCCTTCAGTTCTACAAACCAGAAGGCTTAAATCTTCACCAAAACATGTGCTAGTTGTCTATTCTTGGAAGTGTGACACTATCAGTGAATAGTTGTATGTGGGGGGTATGGGGGGGGGGGGGAGAGAGGGAGCGGAGGGGTTAGAGAGACTAAGTTTGAAAATTCTCGACTGATTTATGTCGGGGTGTCTTGGGCCAGTGGAGTGATCTGATTCTTCCATGACTGAACAATTTATTCTTGACCGACGATGTGGGTGTGGGGCTATAACCCTGAAAACCCACCCCCCTACCCCTCCACATGTAGGTTTGCTATTGCACCATCTCAAATCCCTACCAACATCGATGACAACAGCTGTTTTACAACCATTCTGCTATAAGACCTTCAAACCAGTCAAAGGTTTGAGCATTTATATGTTGATTCTGGATCTCAAACTGACAGGTTAAAGGTCAGCAGTAACCCAACCCCCCTTTACCCCAATTGTTACCATGCTAAAAGTTGCTCAAAGGTTCTATGAGTATTTTACCAGAGATTATATATTCCAAAATTATTCACACATCTTGGGAAGTGCTAAACTAAGGTGGGTGACTGTCTCAACCCTCCACCAGGGCAGTACCTCTCTGAATCTGGCAGCCAAAAAAATACATCCTTGTTGAAGTAGTTTTGAATATGAGTGACCGTTTTTTGGACCTTCTAGCATATTTTGGGTGTAATGATGACAAGCTACCAGGTTTATATACAGTCGACAGATATCACTGTGAGTGCGATGATGACCACTTACCGATAGGTTCATGGGAATGTTCTGCTTTTTGGCGTTGTGGTTGTGCTGATCCACGTTCAGCATGATGACCGCATACGCTAGAGTAAATGCGGCGTCGCTATCGGCAAACGGATGATGGTTGCAAGTCTGTGTGAAGATCGTTGAAATTTGATTTATTATTAATTATTTAGTTTAACGATTCACTGAGATCAATTGCACCACGGCCATCATCTCAGCTCAAAATCGGTGATGTAAATTGTCCAGACATGTCCACTTAGGTTAGGCGTGATATTTTTTTTTTTTTAAGATAATTACAATATCTGAAGGGAAACAAGTTCAAATGCTTGAGTTGGCAAACTTAATAGAGTGATATCAGATCAGCTGCAGGCTATTGGCATTAACACGATACACGGTAGTAGTCCACTTTGCGCAGTTGGTGCTGTCCAGAAATGTAACCGTATAATCACAGTCAGGCATAAGTTTATGGGTAAATCAAGAGGGGGAATGCACTCCCAAAAACAACGGAAAGCATTTTCTTCGCATATATTCTTCACAAGGGAGAACATCTCCCCGATGGATACTCGAGAGCAAAAAACTTGTGATAAAAAAATTTGGTGTAAATTTCTGACAGTCATTGAATATTCATAGTTATATAAAAACAATTGTCACATACTCAGTGGCCACTTCATTTTAATTGGTGTTTGCTGTTCATTACAAGAAGAAATTATGGCCAGTCGCTGAATGGAAAAATTTATGCATGTATGTCGAGCGGTTTAAAACCACCGACTGAAAAGTTACGAATGCTGGCACCAAAAATGATTTGTAACCTTAGCAAACAGAGGGTACCTTGGAAGTTGAAAGTAGTGAGGAAATAATGTGCCCTTACATGCCATGACTCAGCAAAATGTTCCAGCACATGTTGAATGACAGGTGCTTCTCCTGGAAGTCTGAAAGTCTCTAGAAACATCCTCAGTGACTCATCCAATCTGGTCTCTTCTAACTGGAAAGTTCTGTAAAAAGTGCAGAAATGGCTTCATAAATTGTTACGGAATAGAAAAAAAATGACTCTTTCCCCTTTAGTAGGCCTAACAAGGATCAAAGTTTTGTTTTATATATTTAACTACTACAAGGCCAAATTTCTCTTGAATTCCATCTCCTGGTGCTTTCTGGGTTTTATCGAATGAAACTGGGGTGTGATCCATGCTTTACATCGTACGCAAGAAACTGTGGCTTCTGACTGGTGCCCCTGGCTAAGAAATGGCTATGTAGGGATCGCCAACGACTAAAGGGCTGAAATTAGCTCAGTTGGTAGAGCGCTGGGCTTGTAACCCTAAGGTCACTGGTTTTGAATCCTGTTCTAGCCATACTTTTCTTTGCTCTTTGCCACTGTCTATAATTCCCAGTCAGTTTTCAGTTATTCATTTACTCATATCAAAGGGACTATCTAGTTACACACGCTGTAACTTTTTGAAAATTCCACACAGCTTGTTTTGCGCAAAATTGTTGACTTTTGAAATATTGCTGAGCCTCACCTCATGAATGCCTCCAAGACTTTGGCATTTTTCTTTGCACTCAGATATTCCCCAATAACTTTCTTGTCCAGTCCGGGCCCCTCCCTGATGAAGACGGCTACTTCGTCTGGGTCCATGGGTGTTTGGAGGATGCCCTTCTCTTGCAGATACGCGATGCCCTTGGATGCCTTCTGGTTGAATAACTCCGACCCAGTTGACATGACCTATGAATGAAATGGGGAATACCACATGCTGCAAAATTCATACAATTTTTTACAAAGCAATATCATATAATCATATAATATTATTAATAATAACAACAATAATAATAATAATCATCATAATAATAATAATAATCATAATAATAATAATAATAATAATAATAATCATAATAATAATCATAATAATAATAATAATAATAATAATAATCATCATAATAATAATAATAATCATAATAATAATAATAATAATAATAATAATCATCATAATAATAATAATAATCATAATAATAATAATAATAATAATAATAATCATAATAATAATCATAATAATAATCATAATCATAATAATCATCAAATCTTGGACATGACACAAAAGCTTTATTTTACCGAAAATCTAAAAATTATTATATACTTGGAATGAAACAACCACTCATCAAACTAAGACACTGTTGAAGATTTTTATTCTCTACAGATGAACATTTTATAAGCGAATTATGGACAACTCCTGGTTGAAATCAGCAGACCTGGTAGGCATTCATGGTAGGATCTGCACATATTTTACAGGCTTTTAGTATGAAACAGCGTCATAGGTGTAAACCAACATCCAGGCATTAAAGGAAGCTGTCTAAAAAATACTTCATGCAAACTTTAACAAGTTCAAATCGCCCTGACCTTGTTGTAACTCTAGAGCAGTGGTTCTCAAACTTTTTTATACGACCACCCCCTTCGACCATCTTGAACTGTCCCAATTCCCCCTCCCCCTCCCCTCAACCTACCGTTCATAGTTGGCTGCTCAAGCGAGCAATCAGATTGTCCGAAGATATGCATAAGAAATTAAATATAGCATACATTCCCTACAAGATGATGAATTTTCTCTCAAAAATATTTACTTTTTCCCCCTGGATGCCTTATTGTGCCCTAAATCGCTGTAGTGATGTGTCCTAATCGCCAGGGACCTCCAAATCAGTGCCAACAGCCCCCTACTCCCTGTGTACCCTGTAGAGCCCCCCTGAGACTTCCCAACACCCCCCAGGGGGCGGCAGAGACCACTTTGAGAACTACTGCTCTAGAGCAACAAATTTGAGTCACAAAGAGAGGGGTATCCAGACAGGATGCGAAAAAATGATGTAACTAACTATCGGGTCCAACTATCAGGTTAAAGTGATATTCTTTGTATCTTCTCAAACATGACAAACATCACCGGTTGCAACCCCAACGAAAGCCAACACAAAACTATGTGGTCAAGTCTAGCAAAGACACAGACGTTGATTTGTGACCAGAGTAGCGGGTCTTTTGAAGGAGATTATGGTCCTGCTGAAGTGCTTCTCGATGTGAGCAAATCCTCTCATGGGTTTGGTTAATATTTTTTTACATGCATGTTTATTAATGTGAAGAATACTTCTTTTGTATTGATGTAATTTCTTAAAAACTGGTAATTTAATGAATCATTATTTATCCAGATATAGTATGAGTGAGTGAGGGAGGGAGGAACATTTACCTTTTTCTTCTGCTTCAGGGCTATAATATCCTCTGCCGTGGGTAGATTGAGAGATGGAGGGTATCTACTTATCCGTCTCGTCCTCGTACCTATCGTCACTCTTTCATCTGTTGGAATAACGTAAAACAAAACAGGACTTATTGAAGCTGAATTACTCGACTGACATTAAAGGGAAATAGGGAATCCCGTTCTGGAGGAGGCAGACAAAATATGGATGATTCAAACATTCTTCACTGTTAGTTGAAAGCCCCACATCAATATCTCATTCCAAACTGTAGTCTAGATATGGTTGTTATAATGTAATCTATTTTCACCCAGCTAAGTCCTTTTTTACTACAGGGAGCGGGTCACAGTAGCGTTTATGTGATGTCATCAAGGAAGAGGGGTACTTTCTTATAATCAAATTATTAATGCTTAATCCTTTGAAGGTAGATACATTTGAAATGGGGGGGGGGTGGAACTTACCATTGCCATGTAGATCCCCCACGACACTGGAGACTTTTGAAGCCATACCATAACCGGAGGTAGGTGGTATGGAAAACTGGATATTGCTGGAATCTCCGTTTGTCCGTTCGTCCGTGTGACCCTCGCTGGTGACTCGAACCTTGATGCCGGAATCCGTCTCGGACACGAACGTGACCGTATCCTGACCTCTCTGACCGTTGACAGAACCGCTCATGGTCCGGTGCAGACAGTTGTCTTCGATGCTGTCTACGACAGCCAGTAGAGCATCCAAGGAGAGAAGGTGGGTTGTAAAGAGAGACCCAGAAACTGGAAAAGCATTCTGTAAGAGAAACAGGACATATGCACTGAGGGAGGCAGAGCAGGACCTGGCAGAGCAGGACCTGGCAGAGAGGGGGACCTGCACAGAGCAGGACCTGGCAGAGAGGGGGACCTGGCAGAGGGGGGACCTGGCAGAGATGGGGACCTGCACAGAGCAGGACCTGGCAGAGAGGGGGACCTGCACAGAGCAGGACCTGGCAGAGAGGGGGACCTGCACAGAGCAGGACCTGGCAGAGAGGGGGACCTGGCAGAGGGGGGACCTGGCAGAGATGGGGACCTGCACAGAGCAGGACCTGGCAGAGAGGGGGACCTGGCAGAGAGGGGACCTGGCAGAGGGGGGACCTGGCAGAGAGGGGGACCTGCACAGAGCAGGACCTGGCAGAGAGGGGGACCTGGCAGAGAGGGGACCTGGCAGAGGGGGGACCTGGCAGAGAGGGGGACCTGCACAGAGCAGGACCTGGCAGAGAGGGGGACCTGCATATTGGGAAAATGTATTCTATGTTAATCCCACTTGTGGTACTTGAATCCCTTGCTATGTACCTGTACCTGTAAATCATGTGCTTGTACTTGGCAAAATCATGAAGGGCTAATGGGTACTCATTCTCATGGCTTTGTACTCGTATAGGGCAAATTTTTGAAGGATTTGTTTGGTGTGGTTGTCCCTCAGACAGCCAAGTCTTGCCTTCTTTCTTTTGGTGGTCCAAACAGCATGTTTGGTTGTCCGAAAAAACGAAGCAGAGTAACAGAGAATGACCATGTTAAGTGAATAGAAACACCAGCAATCATAGGTCTACAACAGGGTTGTCCAACCTTTTGCAGAGGAGGACCACATGGAATGATTATGATGAAGGAGGGGGCCGCATGAACCCTACGCTCGATTTTTCGATTTTTTGCCCGAAGCCCAAGGCAACAGAATGTGAGCACTGCGCGTGGAGCGCACTGATTTATTTTCCTTCCTGATAAAACAGATGAATAAAGTCCAGCCGCCCCCCCCCCCTCCGCTGAGAGTGTCACACAAACTGACCTGTATGCAGTTTTTTGGACCCAGAAGGTTCGAATAATTGATTATATAGCTTCAAATTGTTATCAATAAATCTGCTCACTAAAATTTCGCACCGTAGAGCATCTCTGGCAGGCCGGACGCAACCCTGCGGCGGGCCGGACTGTGGCCCGCGGGCCGTAGGTTGGACAACCCTGGTCTACAACAATGTTTGTTTTATTTCAGTATCTCCAAAGTGAGAGAGAGAGCAATACCAATTTATCATTTTACCTCACTCGTGGTATCCAGTTACAACACAGTATAAATTTGATACATCAAAAACAAGTAGTCCGCTGGACGACCACCAAAGCTGATCTCGATCGTCTGGACAGAAATTGGGGTATCTTGGACCATTTGGACTACAGTCCTTACTCTCTATGTTGCAATCATAGTCATACTCATGGCATTGTACTCACATCACAAGGCCAATGTTTATGCACAAGTGGCCGGTAAAGATGGATCCACCCGATTGACTTGCCTACAAATTCATATTTGGCCAGACCGACCCCAAAAACTAGAAAATCATTCATTTTTTAGCAAGTTAGCTTGCTGTCAAGAGCAAGTCTCCTCGTTTAAAGGATTGGTTCAGGTATTTGACATGTCTATTTTGTATGAAAGAGCACAAAAAGAAAAAAAGAACAGCGAAGAAACTACCATGATAGCATGCTCTGTTAAGGAGATATGACACTTTGAAGATATCAAAATTTCTTTGAAAACGACTGGTGTAGAAAGACTTACTGTGAGGGTGTGACGTCACATCCTCACTTCCTTAACATTTGTGAATATATTTCTTTAAAAATTATTGAAATTTTTTAACACATTTGAAAATAATATAATCAAAAATTCTTCAGATGTTTAATCTCAAATACTTCCTTTGACAAATATGAGATCTCCTGACATATCTTTTGGTTGAAAGTAATGAAATCTCACAAAGACTTTTCAGGAATGTGAGGATGTGACATCACAGCTAGTCAGATTTCAGCAGTTTCTACACAATCTGATAAAACTTTACACTTGAATATCTCTTTAACCGAAAAAGATATTTGAACAGTTTTTTCACCATTGTGTTTCTTTTATTGTCCTCTTTCATATAACATAAACATGTATGACAACTGAACCAATCCTTTAACAGATATGTCCATTGCTAACCTTTTCGATAGCAGGAATGAATATTGCTAGCAAGAAATACTTTACCTTCGAAAGAAGCTTGGTGAGATCTTCAAAGAGATTGGAGCAGTAGACATCACAGTCATAGTTGATATACAGCTCCGCCACAAAAGAAGGAATACGCCACAACTGTGAAATATGAAAAAATAATAATAATAATAAAACAAGTAAAAAAATATAAAACAAGTAAAAAAAAATAAAACATGATAACTATAAATAGCAAAACATCATAAAACAAATAGCTGTCAATCATAATCTCTATATCATAAAGAGTGAAATATCAAAAATTGAAATGACAAGGCACAACCAAATTTGATGGCAGAAGGTTAAGCTGCACCGAAACAGGCAATAAATCTGTCATGAAAGGTTCTATATAAAACTTGCTGCCTGCTCTTTTATTTCTTTTTAAAGCTTGAGGTTCATATTGCTTCTCATCGCCTGAACATTTCAAAGCCCCCATGCATGGTGGCAGATATGGTCAGCTAAAGAGGCAGCAGTTAAAGCTGGACTGACTGGGGCACCAAATCTGCTCTCAATGCCTTCGAGCACCAGTAAATTGTCAAGGTGATTGGCGAGAAACTTGTAAGTTTGTATTGTATCTAGACCTGATCTACCACAGCTCCCAATAAAGTTTGCAGTGGAGACGGCTCGAACTGGCAACAGTTTATAATTGGAATAATAGTGACATCATATGGTTATCAATAGATGCAGCCAGCCCAGTAAATTGCAGGGTAGGTTGGTGGCAATGTCTTGGAGTGCCTTTAAAGCAACAGGCTGGACCATGGTATTAGCTAACAGCCCTTTGTTGGTCTTAATATGACAATGGCATTTAGAAAGATGGATGTTAGTTCCACTGTTACAACTGTTCCTGTACCAGCCACCTTCTAAACATTACATTACTGTGGCTGTATAAGGAAGAACTCAAAACTTCACAATTGGTTCTTCTACTTTCCAGAAAGCAAAAAATATTTGAGTCTTTGGAAACCAATTTTTTAAATCATTTGCCTCTTTGGACACATTGATGCTTACAGCCATCACTTGCCACATGAGTTAAATAACTTGACACATGAGTAAAATAACTTGCCACATGAGTTAAATAACTTGACACATGAGTTAAATAACTTGACACATGAGTTAAATAACTTGACACATGAGTTAACTCACTTGACACAAGTTAACTCACTTGACATATGAGTTAACTCACTTGACACATGAGTTAACTCACTTGACACAAGTTAACTTACTTGACACATGAGTTAACTCACTTGACACATGAGTTAACTCACTTGACACATGAGTTAACTCACTTGACACATGAGTTAACTCACTTGACACATGAGTTAACTCACTTGACACATGAGTTAACTCACTTGACACATAAGTTAACTCACTTGACACATGAGTTATATAACTTGACACATGAGCTAAATAACTTGACACATGAGTTAACTCACTTGACACATGAGTTAACTCACTTGACACATGAGTTAACTCACTTGACACATGAGTTACACATGAGTTAACTCACTTGACACATGAGTTAAGTCATTTGACACATGAGTTAACTCATAGAATAGAGAAGGGTTTCGAAGATGAACTATTTGTAAGTCAATGTGGACTGCCTTGATTGGAATCAAGGATTGTATGATATTATCGATTTAAAACAAAAAAGTACACAAAGGCAACCTTTGCATGCCCATTGAAATTTTTGCAATTCCAGAGTTTAAACTCCACCTGAAGAAAGGAGAAACTTGTCAATTTTTCACATCTCTGGCAGGGATTTCTTAGAGGAAAAAGAAGCCTGAGATTCATTTCAAATATTGCCTTTACCTGAACCAGTGTATCAACCGCCATCTCCCGCTGCTCGTACGATATCCTTGTAGATTCGGATGCAATGAGGTACATCAGCTTTTGTAGGAACATCTCCAACTGTAATTTGAGATGCGTCCGCATCGATTCAAAGAGCAGAAAGCAGACTCGCAGGGCTGAAGCAAATATAGGCAACCTGTCTGATGGTACCACCTGTTGGTATGAATGTACGTACGTGAAGTCAGATGCGTGTGTGTATTTAACATAATGTAACAGGTTAAAAGGGCCGGCACATGCCCCATGGAAAGCCCAACCACAGAAAACCCCAGCACAGGAATACACATAAAAATATACATATTGTATATATAAAATTAAAAAAAAATAAAATAACTAATAAAAATATAAATAAAACAAATAAACAACAAATAAAAAAATAAAATAAAATATAAAAAATAATTAAAAAAAGCACCCTTAACCCCATTAAATACGACCACTCTTAGTAAAGAAAGTATCAATATTTTCATAACATGTTTTTACTTACAAGCAAGGATAGATATCACTTCAAAATTCACTTTATTACTCGGTATGACAACGTATCAAGATCTTTTGGTGTAAACAAGCTTCTTGATTGAAGTGTCTACAACCAATCAAATCTATATGGGTGGTCACTGAAGCAAACTCAAGAAAGAAAATTGTTTACATCAATTTTTACCTATTTCTAACACTGATAAAAATGTCTACGATGTTAGTTAATTGTATGAACTGGTTGAACATTTTTTTTTCCAGAAAGTTTTCCACAAATTTCTGCATTTCTTCATGTCTACATATCCAACTGCAGATTAATTATTTGCCAATTAAAAGTGTGACATTTTCATTTTCATGGTTGAAATATATCACAAAGAAAATATATTTGTTCTGCTACCGAACAATTCTATAATCCTCGCAAAAGTACTGCGACACTTAATAGATGGACACCCTTTGTAAAGATGTTGGATTTTGTTTTAGCTCAAAATACAAGTTTCAGACACAACAAAACATCTCTACCTTCCCTACATTTCCTTTCAAAATATTGCACAGCAAAACAACAGGCAGCACTTGTTAAGCTTGATTTAGCAGAGAGAATAGGTTGCCTAATGTTTAATGAAAGATCTTAATATAGCAAAAAAACTAGGTCCTGCATGTAATGGGCTTGAGGAAGTTTATGCACTGATTGATAGACTTTGGAATTTGATAGATGCATTTCATGGAAGTTTCTCATCATGGACTTCCACCCAGAATGGTTTGCAAAATAGAACAGAAGAAAGAAAATAATAATTTCTTTCCTGAATACGTGTTCTCGATCAAATTATTATCGTGGCAAATAAAGGGCCTTTCTTGCGGGGAGGGGGGGGGGTAGGGGGTGGGGTTGGTAGACTGGGGAAAGCAAATGGTCTAAATATATCAAGAGAGAATTCTTACAGCAAAGATATTCTTGCACATATCATCCTTGACCAGACTGAGAAGGGAAGGAGAAGCTGATATATGGTCACTTCCGGTCTCCAGGGCAACAGTCAAAAGGCTCAGTCCCATATGCTTCATCAGCTCATTGTTATGCCTGTAAATTGAACCGTGAGAAATAATATAAACTAACACAGAAAAAAATGGGATTAGTGTTTTAAAAATAAATGCCTTGATAGTTTGGATTCCCTCACTCTTTTCTTTTATATTTGTTATCATGTTTTTAGCTTTCATCACCAATGATTTTACCAAACAATCCACAAATAATAAAAAGATTTTAAATCAACCTAATTAACGACTGTTATGATAAAAGGCAACAATTAGACAAATGATACAAAATAATAAATGATAATAAGTGATAAAGATACAAAATGAGAAGCAAGAGAAGATATATTTCTGAAGAGTCCATTCAAACAAAATGATGATCCATTTACAATGTGAAAATATCACAAGAAATACTTTAGTAGCAACGTTAGTTGACCCATCATAGAGAGATTAACACTGTTCATGATGAAACTATCAAAAGCTGCCAAAAAATTTCAAAAGTGGTTAAACACATTTGGAGACCATGCCCTCTCCTGTTTGTTGAGCTAATTACCTGTCATAAGGATTCACGAGAGATATGAGAAACCTGAAGAGCTCCCTCACACAGGGTAATCCGTATGGCACTGGGGGGCCAGAGCCTGTGTCAGGTAAAAAAAATGAAATTACTCTCTTGTGGTTACACAATCCTAATGGGACAACCTTGATTGCTTGTGTGTTGCTGGTGTTCATGTAGTCTACAACATTCCTCACATTGATATTTTATTTATTTAGCTTAATCACAATCGGCACTTATGGATATCAATAAAATACAAATAAAATATCTCAAATGGAACAGAAGAGACACAGAAGTCATATGGTCCACACAGGACCACCGCATGTGACTCTTGTCTTGGTCTACTTTAACTTTTATACAATCTCTGACATTCTTTGCTCGTAACCATAGAGTCTGCACATCATAAGACCTGTGTCTGGTGCAGAGTTGCAAAAGGCTACTCTACATACATACTCTTCACATAAATACTTGTGGTGTTGTGTTAAACTTAAACTTTTGCCCCAATGGACAATTCCCTCCTTGTCTCCTAATCTTCTATTCTGACACCAGACCTTCTCCCCCCCCCCCCAGAATTGGATGACTTTTATCACACAAACATTGGCCAAGAATTGGCCACTCAAAATCTCAAACTTCCATGGAAACTCATCATGCCATTAATAGTACACTGACAACAGACAGGAGTGTTAGCTCAGTGGTTAATGCAGGTGCCTTTCAATCATAACGTCCCGAGTTCGAGTCACTCCAAGATTAATGTATGTCGTCCAGTTACAGAGTTGTTGACAATTGACAATTCATAATCATGGACGTTAAATATGAATCTAAGAGACTGACTTCGGTCAGCTTGCGGCTTTGATAAGCCAATGATGGCTTCTTCGCGAGTTCCTGTTTGCAGGAGGGTCTAAAATACATACATACATACATCATGTCTGCATGATACATTTATTACTTTGTAATGTAGTATTTTCCTGCTCACCATGCCTATCCCTCTGGTGTGTTGTAAACCTGACACCTTGTGTATTGTAGTACTCTGAGTCCTGTTGAGATGCACTGTCAGACTGCTCTGCTCCAGACTCTGCATCCTCGTTGCCGTCAGAGACACTCTCGATGATGAGTTCACCTGCTGACTGATCCTCGGCCTAGTAAACAAACAAATAAATAAACAAACAGATAAATAAATACAGATACATACACTGCAGTCAGAGTGAGATGTGACAATTCTTAGAATTAGGAATCCGTACACATAATGTGTCCCATAAAGCCTTTAGAGTCTGCCAATTGTTACAACATTAAACTGTGTTTTGCACATCAAAGTATAGAGTAGAAGTTATTAAAACAGCACTAGAAGTACCATGCAGCAAACAAGCTTGGAGTATGTAATTCCTTGCCACCCTTTCATATGAACCACATTTACTGTACACTGTGCAGGCACGATTATTCTACGCAATATTAGGTGGGTCCACACAGCACATTTGAAATTCATATGGCTAAGGGATGCTTTTATTGATTTTTCATGCTTACCACCCAAGTAATCACATACATCCCCCTTAAGGCTCACAAAGACATAAACACATGCCATCACCACTGCATAGATTTCCTTTTGCCCTCAGCAAGGAATCCATAACTGAGGAATTCAGGATTACAATTCGATGTTATCATAACAAGTGATGATAATGTACCAGTGGCACCAGAATTTGTAAACTTTTGACAACAAACCAAAAGATCAGCTTACCATCTCCTATATATATCTTGCAAGTAAAGACAGGCCCCACCCACTACAGCAGCCATACCAATAAGCTGTCAGTTCAAAACCCAAATGGTACCTAAAACAATGTTAATGTTGCCCAAGTCCACTGATTCGAATTTTTCATAGTTTGCTATGAAACTATAAATCATGTTTTGTCTTTTCGCTTAGATCGGGCAAGTTTTTTAACGGTCTTCCGATCCTCGGACGCGACCACATTTCTCTTCGTACAACCAAAAGTCAGCATTGCTTACATCAGATTCAGATAGCATTGTAACTTAAAATAAATAGGTGAAATGATTAATTGGCATCGCCCCGTCACTTTGAAGATACATGCAGAAATGAAAACCAAATAGTCCTGGGCCTAAGATCCAACAGAAGGGTGAGTTCTAGATAACCGAAGCTCATTGTTTTTATTTACCAACCCTACACATCTCTCTCATCTCTCTATACATATTGGGAATTCTTTGCCAGTTTGCTACATTTTTCGGACAGCGAAATATTGGCTGTTTCAGACAACCAAACACCTCAGACGAATACCTTAGGAATTTACCCCGTTCAGGGATGAGCCTGGGGTAAAAAAAAAATAACGCAAAAGTTGCGGTATAGGCTCCAGTTTGCATATGCTACAGTGTGTTAGGATAATAGTTTTTGTCCCCGAGGTAGAAAAGAAATCACGGATATTCCGCGAATTCGCGGAAAAAGCTCATGCCTGCCTGTTAGAGATGGTTTTGTTAAGAATGACAATACCTTGACTTCTGATTCGTCAATGCTCTGCTCTGTCATGACGGATATAACCTGCCTCTCTTGTGGATCGTCGCTCATCTCCTGATCTTCATTCGTCTCTTCTTCACCTGGTACCTCCAGGGTCGATTGACTCTCTCCTTGCCTCTGATCTGGAGCCCCCGTCTCTTCTGTGTTCTCTTGGCAAGCGTCGCTCTCTGTGTCTTTGACTTTTTCGTCGATGCTTTCTGCATCTCTTACGCCGTCCGAGATGGACTCCTGGCTACCTTGCTCTGACAGTGACTTTCTCTTTGCATCTGACTGGTTGGGATCGAGCTCATCTTGGCCTTGGGCAGCCCCTGTTCCCTGAGATGGAGAGTCCTTGTCAGCCGATTGACGTTCCTTCTTCTTTGCCGACTTTGGAGAGGACTTTGGTTGGCGTTTTCTCGAGGGTTCAGAGATCCCACCAGCTCTCATTTTCAACTGGTAGAAAACAAGAAACGTTCATAATAATTGACATCATTTTTGCTAATTATTTTAAACTGTTTTGGATAAACTTACCTTATCAAACAACAGACTGAAAAATTGTCAGTTTTGGGTAAAACATTTTTGTGAGTAACATTTGGTGATAAGATAGCCTTCAGCAGGGGTGATAAAAGCCAGGTTGGGCCCTGGGAAAATTATGTCAAAGTCTTCATTTCTCCTTAGTTTATTCTTCACCCCCTATATTTCCTGGCACTCTAATGAACCCCTGTCCAAAGGAATCCAGCCCTCTTTAAATAAAATAGTTCCTAGCCTGCACTATAGAGTCACAATGTAACCATCTGCTGTCATTCTTAATATATTCTCTTCCGAATCTCACATTTTGGGCGAAGAATAATTGACAAGTACTCAGACGGCACTTTCGTCATATTTTCTGGCCTAGGGTGGTACGGCGAAGAAATTTCACAAACGCACTTTCCATCAATGTCGGTTCATTTTTACTGCATCCTTTAGGAAAGTAAGGTTCTTCACAGTTATATTACAACTTTGAATGAATACTATGGCATTTGAAACAAAACAGAAAAATCTAATTTTACCTTTCTTAAACCAGGAATTTTTTCTTCTCTAAAGTGAGGGAGCCTGGCAAACAGAAGCTGAACCATGTCTATTAACGTGTGTTCTGCTGATTTCCGCAGGAGTTCTATGAAGAGAATATTAATACAGCTTTATACCTACACGATCGATACTCCAATACACAATTCTGCTCTACTAAGGGCTTTCATTCCTTCATAATAAATGAACAGAAGTTATCAGGATTCACCTTGTGTTTAGTAACACAATCCAAATCTCTTGGTTATAAGTCTAACTGTCTGTTTTTACTCTGTTCATAACCGACAAGCCTTTTTAACCGGAAATGACCATGCAAATGAAGCTGATAGATTTAATTAAATAATCAATGAAAATTTGAAGGTCAAGGACTTACAATGTCACAAAAAATTGGTAAGAAAGAACATACAAGTCACATGGATAAGGTATTTCAGACAAACAAGCATCACATACTTTCAGTCAAACAAAGTCCTCGAATTAGGGATGCAGCCATGTTTACTTCTGGGAGGAGTAGAATCAGGAGGGCTCGGCTCAGCCCACTCTGCCCTCCCCCTACCCCAGAGCCACAGTATTACCAAAAATCCTAGCACAAAGTAGTGCTGATAGTCGTTATCGATTAATCGCCGGTTTTCGCAATTAAAACTTTGGAAGTTTGATAAATTGCACTTAAAACCTAAGCTGTGATTACTCCACTACAAGCTAGCACTCCACATAATCTGCTTCTGCAAAATAACCTAACCTATCAAAAACAACACTAAAGCAGTTTGTCAACAAATATCGCAAAAGTACAGGTTCTCACAATGCTACACTAGAACTGTGCTGTGTTAAAAATTGGCGAGCACCTGCTCCGGTTAGATTCATGCAGATCTAAAGCCTAGCCTAGAATGTTGAACGTCCTTCTACAGAAAAACTCTTGCATACTAATCATCACACCGCTGCAAGGTGTTACATCTATTCAATGTTTGCATGTTTGCTTTTATTAGTGCTAGTAGTTGTAGTAATTTTGGAGATTCATTCAAAAGTTTTTGATTTACCATGAGGATTTTTAAGAAATGTTGCAGATTGAATGTTGTTCAGTTTTGTTATTTCTTAATTAAATTTCCTGATCGGCAGAAAATGGTTGTGCCCCTGCCAGCAATACCTGCAAAACTAAGGCAACACTTATGTTTAAACTGGGAATAAATTGTCTAGTATCACATTCCAAATGCTATGCAAATTGCTACATTAAAGCTCAAAGAACATTATTATATCAGAAGCAATTTCATAAACCTCACAATTTGCTTTAAAGGGAAATCAAACACTTATAATAATGCAATGTAAAATGACAGTACAAATACTAAAATATCAAATTCACATAGTCATGTCTGAAGGTATTGCTTTCCTTTTGTACTTACCACTAAGTCTTGTCTCAAAGCAAATTCGGAAGCACGACTGCATGATTTCACAAACTGATTCATTGGAGAGGAAAGCACCCACAGGTGTAAGAAGTAGAGTCCTCAAGACCTTAACACAAAAATGAATCAAAACAGAAAAATATTACATCTTCCAGAAGTAGTGTTCACAAAAAGTCTTAACACAAAATTGTATCAAAATAGACAACATTCTTCACAAGTTTATTCACAACCCCCCACCCCCCCCCCACGCCAAAAGAAATCCTTTTACTTTCCATTAGCACAATGATATGATATGTTTTTTGTTCAGTATGTGGAATATAAGACACCAAGATGCATAAATTTCCACATTAAAACAATGGTGCATGAAAGGTTAAACTTTGCCATAAATGTTGAAAGAAATGGATGATTTTCATCTTTTCATCATAAACTTACCGAAATTGTCTCGCAAAAGGTTTTGTGAAACACTGCTCTTCAGCATGGCTACCTCCGTAGTTATTTTGCTTTCTTATTTAATGATAAAATTCATGCTGCATTGACATTATTTAGCCTGCATTCTCTGACCTTTGTAGATACTGAAACAAGTAAACAATTACCTGTAAGATCTTCATGAGGACTACTTCATCTGATCCAGTATCGGTTCCAATGAATCGGGCGTGTGTGACGGCATCTGCTATGTTCTCGATCCCCGTGGCAACCTTCTCCAGGCTCGGATCTGTAGATAGTGAAGGCACACGACAGGCCGTCATAACTGGACGAAAAACACTTTCTAGGCACCTATCGAAACACTTTGCAACATTTGCCTTTCACAAGATTAACAACCCAAAATCGTAGCTAAACTTTTTCTTTTAAATAGCTCTTTTCAAACAATTACCACAAATGTGTTCTGAATTTCTTAAAAATACAGAACAAACTTACTCAAATAACTTTCTTTTTGAAGATAAAGCAGGTAAAATTACCTAGTAGTCCATAGGAGAGGAACTTATTGACAGAGGAGAGGGCGAGCCCAGTAATTGGTCCAGTTGTGTCTTCTGACCTGATAACGTCAAGAAATGGCCCAAGGAATACATTTGGTTCTATTTCCTGCAAATCTGTGGGAAAGATAGAAAGAAAGAGAACCCAAAAAAAGAAGAAATATTTCAGAAAGAATTCAAAACACATTGTATACTTATCACAGATAATATCATACATGTACATTAACGTTGAAGCTTCGGTCAGAGTATAACATGTGGACTAAGTAAATAATATTGGAGACGAAGAACAACAAAAAATGTGCGAAGCATTAATGGTGGACCACGGGGCTAATTAACTTACAAGCTGGACCAGGTCTTTTGTCCAAGGAAATATTTCTCTCTTTCTTTACCCTCTTCTTTTTGTTTACTTTCTCATTCTTCATACTGGGGTAGTCTATGACAGTAACAAGCCCTCATGGTGAACACTAAAACAATTACCTAACCATAATTTCTAAGATATGATATATACATGTACAGTACAGTATGTCAGTGTAAAGGGGACCAATTACTATGAAGTCTCTCTACAAAACGTTTTTCTCCTCGTTTGCCTTGCACATTCTTCTAATATGCTTGCTTGGCAAACGTTTCGATAGCAGTGTCTGGTCAGAACTTTGAAAGCCTGTGGGGTCATTTGGGAGGTATGAAAGTTCTGTTTCCTGTCTTGAGGCATTCACAAGTCACAAATTTTACTGATCAATGACCCTTGTCTGAAGAAAAAGATCCCCGCTCTTCAGTTGTCAATCTATGTTCACACAATATATTTTTCTTACCAGACACGTTATTCAGGACTTCTTTCAGGCGATAAAAATTGCTTAGTAGAGGATCTTGTTCTTCTTCCTGCCAAAAGAAAATTGAAAGAATATTATTATTGAACTTTTCTTTAATTAACATGCTCTTGTGATATATCACTTCATAGATATTTTGATTAATATGTCGACACCAAGTTATTCATTTCTTTATCCCGCAGTGCCCTACCCCCTTTCCCTTTACCAAAATAAAAATGCAATAATGTCATGATTGACATACTTTTGCTTATGACGGTAACTGTGAGGGGGTGGTGAAGGATGGTGTAGGATGGGGGTGGTGTAGGATACCCTAGACAATGCATGAAGAATGTGGATAAAATAGAGATAATAAATATTTACCTGAGGTAAATGTGTAGTCAACTTTGAACTTCTTCTAATGGCTGTAACAACGAGGAGCATCTCTCCTTGTACGATATAGACTCCATTCTTAGGAGGTGATGGCTTGGGATCTTCCATTCTATGAAACGTACCCCAGTGGGGGTATGGGATGCAGGTAGTTTATCACAATGTCTACAGCACTTGGGTGCAAAGCACTTCAGGTCACAACGTTCTCGGTTAACCTTCTCTCACTCCATTGTTTGTTCTGAAAGCAAGAACACATGAAAGGATGAAGAGGGCATAACTTACTGCATAAATGTTTGGCACTGAAAACTTTAAAAATGGTTTACAATATTTTGATCACCAGTTAGCCAATTTTTTTAAATGACACATGCTACTTAGACCTGTCCAGAACTTAATGTTGAATACCTGTTTTCCTCTTGCTACATTTTGATTGAAATTTTTAGTTAAACCTAAACCCATTAGTTTTTATTTCATTACAGGGATAGGCTTATGTGTACATTTCTTTTAGGCCCAGGGGATAGTCCTTGTCCATGGTTGGTTATATGGGTCTTGGCCTTATCTGTTTGACCTAGTCTGGGCTCCTTACCTTAAGCTGCAAATTCAAGACACAAATTTATCATTAACTTTCACGTTATAGATGATTAAAAACTGGTGTAAAAGTTAAATTGAAGGCCTACCCAACAGGTTTTGACTATGACTAGGCCGAGGCTATGACTCTTGAGTCTATGTAGGACTTCGGCCCTACTATTAGGAATTTTGGCAAATCTTACTTAGATTAGAGTAGGTCTACTGTCTAGCCTAAGTTAGGCCTAGCATTAGGCCTTACTCCTAAGCTAACTTATTTTGAGAACAGGCATGGAAAATCAGACTAGGCTATATCATTAGTGGCTAACTGCCTGTGGATTTCTCTGTTTGCCAGTAGAAAAAGATGAACTGACATTTCTCTGCCAGTGTCGACACATGTCGCTTTCTTATATTACATTCAAGGAATGTGCTGCATGGTGGGTTTATTTTAGTAAATAAGTTGACAATTTCTGTGCATTGGCATTTCTCAGCATGTAGCCTAGTTAAATTGCAAATTCTAACCTAGCCTTGGCCTGGAGAAGCATATCAATCAGTGTTACAGAACACCATCTACTCCAATTTCCAAAGCAACTAACTTACTCGATTAGGCATAGCCTTGGCTAGGTGCAGCCTAAACGACTTGGCAGCCTTTAGTTGATTACCGTTATGCCTAACATAGGCTACTGCAGGTTAGGCCTAACTTAGTTATTGAAATGATTATGATCAATAGCGTATATTTTACGTAAATGAAAATGGCATTATGATACATGGGATCCTCCTGAAGTTTCGCAAATAGGATACTTACTGAACTAGGAAACCTAGAAAATTTTCTCCGGTAAAATACTACAAACAACTTCATGAACGGACGCAACTTATGTTGCGATTGTACGTGTAGTTACTCCGCATACGTCTGTAACTAACGTAGGCAGCGTAGAAAAACTTGTGTGCTACATATTATTCAATGCAACTAGCCTAACCAGTTGTGTCTTCGTGTAAAGTTTTGTGGTATGATAAAACACCGTGTGTAATGCAAATCGCAGTGTAGTTCGAGATTTGGCAATCTACCCTATGACGTGTACCAGAGCTGACAAGTGACGTATGCAATGGAATGAGGACTTTTCCTGTATATGAATGAATGCATAAAACGATTAAAAATCAGGCGAGCCGCCGGTTTTAACCAACGATGAAGGGAGAGTCACGAATGACGAAGAGAGACACTGACAATAACTAAAATACCTCTCTATGTTTAGAAAACCATTGTTGCAAATGCAATCACTGTTAGATTGCACGGGCTCAGGCTGGGTGCTTGCTTCACTGACAAGGACCTCGTATATAAGCAGTCACATTGACCCGCGGATGTGATAAATTCGTATATGATAAAACTTCCAATATGCTTATTAATCAAACGGATTTTGTATTCTCACTTCGCTGGAGGTGCATGTAAGGAATGGCTCAACCTTTCGTCGGCAACCTGAGACCAAACCTAGTTCGGCCCGTTTTCGAGCGATTAAAGCGGTAGGCCAATCCCATCCCAGTGACGGGGCACTCAAAGAGTATTTAAACAAGCCTGGCGCGAGTAGATCTTGAAAAGCTGTCCATCGCTGTAAATGTTTCTTTGGTGGCAATTGCATGATAATACTTCAGTTTATCTAAGTCTTGTCGATAAGGGAAGGGTCAGGGAGGGGACGATAGCATACGGGAGTGGGGACGAATTTAAGAAGAAGGGTATATACCCGGGCCAGAAGGGTATAACTCTACACTAGCAGCTGAACATGAATTCCGCATAGTACGGGTGAGTGCCGGTTTGATAATGTTGCATTGAGGGCGAATTTTGCGGGGAAGTTAGTTTTGTGCAACAAAAGAAAGTCATAAGAACTGAATAAATTGGTAAATCACCAATGTATTGTGCTATCATGAGCTAGACTCATACTATTGGCGGACTGTTACAGCGCAAATTCTCATGCAGTAAAATAATATTGCTGATGAGCCTACGTTTTTCAAATTTTGGGCTGATTTTTGGATCTGTTGTCCAGTCTTCCTTTTTTTAGGGATTACAAATATATATATATATATCCATATACCCAAATGAAATTAATCCATTCTATGCTGTTGTTGACATCATATATTTCAAGTACATGAAGAAAGAACAAGTACTTAATAAAAAATCCGATCAAACATAATAAGCATGTGAAGGCAAGATATTAGTGTAATATAGGAGGGGATCGAGTGGAAACTTGCACACAGCTCCACCTTGAAACCACTCAAATAAGACTGTTATAAACAAGAACGCCTATATACACACAAGCACACAAAGGAAATAAACATACCACCTGCTGGTTCACATTTTTCTCTTTGTCATCTATGTTCCCCAGTTGTAAATAGTAAAGTGTGATGCACTTTTGTTAATACTTTGTAGAAAAAATTAAAAGTGTTTTGATTGAGGACTAATTAGATGAAATGTTCTGTTTTCTAAATCTTTGCCATGCTTGTTACAATAAAAAATATTAAATACAAGAGATAAATTACATTGTGTGCTCACAGGGACCTACATACCCAATATAAAATCAGCCATGCTTTAATACTTTGGAGTTATCATGTGTGTACGTAGCTGCTTTTAGCAAATGAACTCTAGAGACCTCACATGACCTTTCAACTCTACAAGAATAAGAAGGTTCTTATACTCACTACTTGAAATATACATACGATGCAGAAGTTTAGCAAAACTTTTCTTAAAAAGTTTTTGTGTATAAAAGATTTTTTTCAGAATTTAACCTCTCGTGACCTCAAATGACCTTTGAATTTAGCATCAACAAGAAATGATAGAGTTCTTGCATTCATTAAGGTTGATGTTAATACCAAATAGACAGTTCATCAAAGCTTTATTCTACCTTTTAAACATTGATAGGGTTCCTGTACTAACTAAAGTCAATATACACAAACTATATCCAGTATAAGTATCAACTATGAAGTTCAACATGTACTTTTTGAGCTGTATCTGCAAGGGCACCCCTCCCCCAAACCCACCCCCACTCCCTCCTCACCTTGCCTTTCCCATGTCCACCCTGTGATTATTCAGCAAACTCATAATTATTTGAAAAAAAAAAAAATTTTACTCTCCTATACCAAAATCAAGAAGCTAGGAAATGATAATTTTACAGATTTAGTTACAAATGGCTCCATCAGTAACTTGTGTCCATCTGTTATTGTCAACATTGAAAACTTTTGCAATAACTGCAAATATATAGCTAGTTTTATTTTCTAAATACAAAGAGGGATCTTAATGGTAAGTGATTTAAGTACAAATTGCTTTAACAAGGTTTGTTTACCTCTGGTGGAAAATGGAAGTGAAAAGGCGAATACGGCAATGTACAAGATGCTAGAGATATGAACACAGTGTATCAGCTAGGGTTGTCATTAGGTAGCCGGCTGGCCGAACCTGAACCTGGGAAAGATTTCAATCCCACCCAACCATCTTGCACTGATTGGAGGGGTTTGCAGACCCTTGAGGACTTCACCTTTGAGCAACCTCCTGACCTACCCTGCGCATTGCCTACTAACCTAGAGTGTAGTGAGGTTTTGGTTCTGTATAGAGTTCTTTGCTCCGACCGATTATCTTTCTCTGGCCTGTGTCGAGAATGAATTGACACATACATTTTTTGTCCAGACCTGAAATGTAATAGACTTAGGCCTTTCAAGAATTGTTTGATGCACATTCATTTAAATTGGATGGGACATGAGCTATCTATCAGACTAAGAAAGCTATAGAACCCAATATACATCCCATAGTTTACTGGGATAAATGCTGTAAAAAGAGTATGCCTGACAAAATTATGTGATTTTTTTTACGAGCGAAAACGGCAGTGATATTGGGAGAACAATCTTAATAATTCACTTCCTTATTTCATGGAAAGAAAATGGGCAATAACATATTATTTGTCACTTTTTTATTAGTATTTTTCTTTGTTCATTTGTGTTTTTGACAGGACATTCTGTAGCAATTAGAGATACCTGCAGGTGGGGAAAATGTTTGCAGACTGGCATAAAACTATCCCCACTCCCCTCCCCCTGCTTGTACAACACAAACTACTATTACAGATATTAAACCAGTCCTGCAGATGTTAAAAGATTGATTAACAAACATTGATTAATGCAGAATCTGATGATTTTTTATATTAAACGAATTACAAAAATAATTCAATCACAAAAAATTCCTAACTTGTAAGTAAAAAGTTGCAACAATCTCAACTAATATTTTGAGTGCCTATGAGTGAGTGAACTAAGGATAACCCACTTGGCAAATGCAAACTACCACTTATCTTGCGAAAGACAGATGCGATCTTGATAAATAGTCTTTCAAACCATTAAATATGTTACCTGAAAAACTTATGCATTTCTGTCACATTTTTTTCTTTCTTCTTCTTCTTACAAGCAAGGCACATTTAAAGTTAAATTAATGATCAGATCAAATATACCCTGTACAGGATGATCAAACACTTTTTTAAAGTTTGATGAGCACACACTGATATATAAACCCATCTGTTTTTTTTTTGTTTTTGCTTATATTCACTAATAATAAAACATTTTCTCCTCTTTGTTAAATTAAATGAACCCTTTGGATTTCAGTTTAGAAACTTTTCCTACCACTATGGGAATGACACTATGAACTTCAGTTATGTACAAAACTTCAGTTATGTACAACAAGCCTTGATATACACACAAATTACCCCCTCCAGTCCCTCCCTCACCCCATCTCCCCCCTCCCCCCCAGCAACACCTCACTGATCCAAAATATGTACATCCAATAGGAAAGAGAAACAGCAAATTGGTGGAGCACGATTGAAGACCAAAATGAGGGCGATGAAAGAATTGAACATATTTGAAATAAAAGCATGAAATAAATACGATTTGCAGAAATCAATGTTCATTTAACTGACCCAAGAAAACTATGAAAAGCACCCATATTTTAACCATAAACCTCACATTCTCATGTGGTTTTTTATTTTTTAACACAAAAAGAAAAACTGCAAATGTCACGATTAGAAATGGTACCTATTACAAATAAATTCGCCCCAGATAGAGTATGCAAAGTAAATGTATTAAAGCTGAAGGTAAAAGGTTCTTGTTTGCCTGTTTCAATCAAAATTGGTTGTATGGGCCCCCCTTTTAAAAAGAAAAAACAATCATAGAACTGAATAAGCAAATTTTTTTTATTTTTAATTCTTGCCTGTAGTCATTAACCTAGTTTGACATGCATCGAGGTCCAGTTTAATAAGTCAAATACAATTGAAAGCCAGAATTTCTCTAGCATTATGATGTATAATCGTATATGTGGGGGGTCTATGCTTTGTTTACTTTGGCACCAAATACAAATGAGGCTTATTAAATAATTTCCAGAGTAACACATTGATGCCACACAACTATTCCGTTTTGTACACAATTGGGAAATTCATGGCAGTTTCATGCATACAAATGATATTACAGTTTTGTATAAAAGTAAGGAAAGGATTAATTAAATGTTGGTCTGAAAGTCGTATAAGATAAATCGTTTCTTTAATGGCGTAGTTTTAATTTTTAAAAATACAACAGAAAGAAAACAACATAAAACAGAAAACAAGGAAAAGAAAAGAAAAGGAAAAATGATAGCAAAAACAAAGAATTGATCAAAATGAAAATAAAATCACTAGTATCATCATTTGATAATAAATTAAACAAAACAAAAACAAACCAAACATGAAACCAAGATATCCGTACACAGCATAAATAAATAAGCTATAAATACTTCCAATGAAAAATTTCAGGTTTGAAAAATATTGAAGTAATTTACTATCTTAACTTAAATCTATTAAACTATTGGATGCTGTAGTTGTGAGTTACATTTGGGCAAGATATTTGATGTATTTCGAGCTAACACTAACTGATACACACATAACATCGGGTGGACTTACTAAAATTAATTCCATCCTTCTATGCCCACCCCCCCCCCCTTTCTAAGCTACTGTTAGCCACTGCTAGCTACAGTTCTAACAAAATGGTTATCTCTTCTTCTCTCAATAGTTCTTGGTACAACCAATGAAATAAAGTATCAGCACACTTTTCATTTACTCGTGAGGTCTCGAGAAATTATATTGCAGTGATATTTTGTACTTTTCAAAGTTCCATTAACTGTTTCCAAAAGCTCATATTAATTGGAGAGAAATGACTGTTTCTTACCTCTGAAGTATTTTGTTACAATATTACAACCTTTCAAAACCCAAAAATGATCACAGACAGGAGAATGTCCAACCAACGTACTCACAGTTGTGCATAGTTTGCGTTCTGCATGATCGACACAGCCAGTGTCTTGTCTACAATTGTTACACTGGTGCTAGCATATTTTCTGTCGTGTATTGCTTTGCTGGCTACAAATTGTCTAGATGCATTAAGTATTTATGGTTTAAGAATATTCTGTGAATGGAAACCTTTTTGAAAAATTAAACCGCATATTTCTAATGTCTGGCAGAATTGGGACGGCAGAAATGTATTCGCCAATAAAGGAAAGACTTACAAGCAATTGGCAGGCAAATTAAATTTGAAAATAATAGAACCAAGAATCTTCATATATGAACAAAATTGAACTTTTTTATCAAATTTTTAATTTTTGTGCAAGGATAGTTGGAATTTTGCTGATGATTTCAGTGCTACAAGGTTGACCAAATCTGATCCAATTCCAATGTATGTGAGATAAGAAATTAATATATATCCTACCAAATAATAATCTCAAAGATTTTTCTCACTGATGATCTTTGACAATATAAAAAGTTGCTTCCAGTTTCATTGAATTGGGTAGCTTATGAGGCTCACAAATTACACAATGATTTCACAAATATCATATCACTGAAAGTTATTGAAAGCATTTAAATCTTGACACAATCTCTTTTGATGGTCTACATTGTAGACAAAATTATATTCTGAATTTAAAGTAACTTCTTGTTTGTCTTTTTTTTACGTTTTATTGGTAACTTTTTGATCGTTATCTCTTCTAACACAATCATCATATTCCTCACGACTATGTTTTCAAAGATGAATTTTAATTTTGATTCTTTGCTCAGAGCCTTTTCTTCGATATCGTAATTTATGTCTACGTGTATTCATTGTATTTCAAGTTTTGTCCATCTCTTCGGGGATATACAGATACCAAAAAAGAAGGGGAAAAAAAACGGAAATTCAATATCCACTCACTTCAGAAGAATCTATCACCGTGGTAACTAGATCATGGTATCAGTACTTGAAAAAAAAATTGCAGTAATACCATTGTAAGAAAATATAAAAACATAAAAAATTTCAAAAAAACTATTATAACCTCATTTTTGGATGACATATCCATGCCAACACATGGTATTCCAACACTCATTTTCGAATAAAACCTTCCACACAAAATCCTGCGAAATTGGAGTTACCATACAGCACACATGCAACTTTGACTCGTGGTGGAATACTTTGTGCATTGTTACATAAATGTAAAAAAAATGATGCTGGAAACATGTTTACCGCTTGAGTGACCTACTCAGCGTTTAAAAAGAAAAATATGAGATGCTGATGGCAAATCAAGTATGTGATAATATGTTTAGCTGTATTGACCTATAAATCAGCTACCATTTGATTTTATCACCTTTGAGAGATGGCCTGTTTTTTCTCATTTTTATCTTAAGTTTTTAGCTGTTCTCCACGTTCTCTTGTCGGTCTCGCTCCTCCGTGGCCGACTCGTTCAGCAAGAAAGGAGTGACCGCTAAGACGTTGACGCCGATTTGGAACGGATACTTCACTTGCCGGCTCAGACCGATCAGGACTCGTTCCTGCGACAAGAAATGACAAAAGAAATGATGTCTTAAAGTGGAATTGAGAAAGCTAGATTTCCATTACTATGATTAAATTTCTATTTCTCTATTCCAGTATAAGTTACAAAATTTATAAAAAGGACACATAATAATGATACACAAAACACGTAAATGAACAATCATGAAAGCATGAACAAATAAGAATAAGATGGAGGATTAGAAGGTTTTCTTTTTTTTTTTTTTTTTAGAATGAAAGATTTAAAAGGATTAAAAAGATTACAACAGAGATTCTAAGAACCCATTTTGAATATAAATGGCTGCTCTGTAGATAAATGAATTCTTAAAAAGCATAATTCTAAAGAGATTGGTTTATCCTTGATGTAAGTAAGCTAGGCATATCGAATCAACCTTGGATTGTAGTCTGTGATAGTCATTAAGACACATAGTCCTATAACTGACACACCCCTGCACAATAAACAACTTTTGAATAAATCGTCCCATGATTGATACTGTCGCTAAATCTTAGTCAATCAGTCATAGCAGTAAGCACACACCCTGCCGGACTATCCAAGACTATCTCCTGACTCATACTGTTGCTAAATCTAAGTCAATCAGTCATAGCAGTGAGCACAAACCCTGCCGGACTATCCACGACTATCTCCTGACTGATACTGTCGCTAAATCTTAGTCAATCAGTCATAGCAGTGAGCACACACCCTGCCGGACTATCCACGACTATCTCCTGACTGATACTGTCGCTAAATCTTAGTCAATCAGTCATAGCAGTGAGCACACACCCTGCTGGACTATCCAAGACTTTCTCCTGACGGATACTGTCACTAAATCTTAGTCAGTCAGTCATAGCAGTGAGCACACACCCTGCCCGACTATCCACGGCAATCTCCTGACTGATACTGTCACTAAATCTTAGTCAATCAGTCATAGCAGTGAGCACACACCCTGCCCGACTATCCACGACTTTCTCCTGACGGATACTGCCGCTAAATCTTAGTCAATCAGTCAAAGTAGTGAGCACACACCCTGCCCGACTATCCACGACTATCTCCTGACTGATACTGTCGCTAAATCTTAGTCAATCAGTAGAGCAGTGAGCACACACCCTGCCTGACTATCCACAACTATCTCCTGACTGATACTGTCGCTAAATCTTAGTCAATCAGTCATAGCAATGAGCACCCACCCTGCCGGACTATCCACGATTTGGAACCGGGAATCAAACTTGGAGTGACGCAATTTACCATAGCAAGTCAAAATAACCCTACCTCATCTTTGTTTAAGCTGTATGTTTCAATATTACTCTTCTCTTCATAAAGAATCCCTCCTTGAGGGTCGTAGGACACCACATGAATCCTGAAAATAAATAAAGACGAGAAATGGTGTGAGCATTTATCAACTCTTTAAACGGAAAAGAGAGATATATTGAACATAAAAAATATACTGTACTTAAAAGTTCCAAATAAGTGGTATAACCTTGGGTATTATTGGAATCCTTGTCTTCTTAACTCTATATTTCAATCAGACCATTAATAGGGACATCATCAGAGAGTATGTTACTGGACGTAACCAGTTTCACCAAAGACTTTTTATGAAACCATAGTAGCAATTATGATATGAGCAGTTATCAACTCTTCAAAACTGAAAGAGAGTGATATTAAAAAGAGAGACATTAAAAATGTCCTCTACTTAAAAGTTCTAAATATTGGTATAAACCTTGGAGTAATGTAAACCTTTGATGTAATAGGGACATCATCACAGAGTAAGTTACTGGACCTACCAGGTTTACCAAAGACTTTTTATGAAACCATAAGTCATATTCTGAGAAGACAGTGGTGACACTTGTCTTGTTTAACAGTAATTACTCGTAAATTTTCCTTCCAGCCCAGTGGAACTTCCCAGACAAGACACATGGTACTATCCATTAGGGCTGTGAGTTTTCGTTTAAAAACCTAAACGTTTAAACGGCCGATTTTTCGTTCGTTTAAGCGTTTAAACGTTCGCGAAAATCGCGAGAAAACGCCGAGCACGCGTAGCGTTCGAGCATAAAGGCGTGGGGTCCAGGGGACCGCCCTAGGGCCCTGGTGGGGCGAAGACCCCGGAAAAGGAAAAGGAAATTTTTGCGTGTCTGGCGATAAAAAAATTCGCAGTTGAGGATGCAAAATACTGACAACTTTTTTAATTTAAATTGTCACGAAGCTGATGAAAAATTATAAATGACAAGTAAGAGTAGCTATATTATGTTATAAAATGAAAAGAGATTTAATCTGTCGTACAATCTTTAAAAAGTTTAACTTACAGAACCTCCGATATTATGAAACAAAAAAAGTTCGGCAAAGCCCCGTTTCTAGACTGCCTAACAATGAATAGCGCGCACTAAACGTACATCAGTTTACAACTGCAGTACGGTTTAACCGAACTTAAATACTACGGTAGGATACTGTACATGTGCTCAGAATTTTCCCAGGTACCTCGCCAAACAACTGTGCGCTTATCCCCTGTCTAACACCCGTTTGTTAACATTTTTGGCACGTTTCCAAGAAACGTTTCATGGAGTATTCCCCATGATACACGAGGCACAGTTCATACACGCAGCACAAGATATCAAGCTATGGCCATCTTTATGAAAGTAAACCTTGGAATAAAATATGTTTTAGGCCACACGGCATGATTAACTAATGCTAAACATTATTTCCATGTTCTTGTAGAAAACGTCAAGTTCGCAAAATACAATTAGTTGTGTTTTTGTAGTTACGTCAGATCAGTAACAGACGAGGTGGTTAGGCTATTTGCTATACACTTAACTATGGTAGGACATTATTTTTTTCTGTATTTTGGAAATTCTAGAAAATACTTTCTTCCCCCCCCCCCGCTTAACACCAGATGTGGTCTTACGGTTTATTCATAAATGGGTGTACTAGAGCCATGTTTACATGACATTAGTTGCATTTAGCACAATATGCCAGTTTCGCGTGAATTTTTCGAAAGTGTTTTGCTGGATCTTTCGTAAAATTTGAAAGGACTGAACTTACTTTTCGTACACAATTGGTAATTTCTCTACTGATTTTCAGAGTTTTTTTTTACGATCTCCAATCGATACATTTCCTTTGATCATGTATTTGAACAACTATTACCAAGTCGAGTATTTGACCCGGTATTGTCTGGTCGGAGAGTTCAACGTGATGGACAGGGATTGTAATCATTTCGATCAAACATGCATTGACTGGATTATCTGCGCCGCCGCTGTCGGCTCGATATAAAGTACACTTGTGCCGCGAATCAGGAAGTTTTCACAAAAGGATAACAGCGTTCAAGTTTAAGCCATTCATATCGCCGGATACATCGGGGGGGGGAGGGGGACAAAAGTAGGATTACGTTCGCGGTTTATGATTCGACTGATCGTAAGTTGTGTTGTTATTTCGCGTAGTAGACAAAATAAACAAGGGAATTGATACGCGATTTTTGCCAATAATTTAATTTTCAGTTGATATCATAGTTTCGTTTAAACGTTCATCAGGTTTTATTAAACGTTTAAACGATGTTTCGTTCGTTTACACGTTTAAACGTGTAAACGGCACAGCACTACTATCCATCAGTCATGTTCCTGACAATTTGACTGAATTTCTTTCTATGCCAGTAGCTTAATGAAGTCGTGCTATCATATCTGACAAAGTATTTTCTGGCACTGAAGTGAAATCTGCAAGTTCACGGAATGTCCTTGTGCCATGTGGTCATCGGGTGACCCTGTTGAATGCGAAGGGGACCGCAAATTCGAAAAATGTTGTCGGCCAAGTTTGTTCCAGGGTATGAGATAACCAACAGCATCTATGGAGAAATAACCCCCAGTGTACCATACGATTGGGAGTGTAAAGGAGTGTTAGCTCAGTGGTTAACGCCGGTGCCTTTCAATCATAAGGTCCCGAGTTCGAGTCACTCCAAGATTATTATGTATGTCGTCCAGTTACAGAGTTGTTGACAATTGACAATTCATAATCTTGGACGTTAAAATATGAATCTAAGAGACTGACTTCGGTCAGCTTGCGGCTTTGATAAGCCAATGATGGCTTCTTCGCGAGTTCCTGCTTGCAGGAGGATCTAAAATACATACATCCATACATTGGCAAACCTATACATCGCCTATCAACCTTTTACCTTATCATAATGGAGCGATGAGATTGCATACTAATACTGGAAGACACTGGGTGAGTTGTGTTGTTTCTTTTGATCACAAGTAACCTGTGTAGAAAAAGAAGAGTACAGTAAAAAGTCAGGAGGATAACTTAGACACAAAATTGTTATATTTCATAAGTTTGTTGACAACTTTACAAACAACTACTATCAGTGGTTATATTTTGCTATAACACTTTTTGTTTGTTGAAGAATGAACCTAAATATTATTAAGTAACAAAGGCATGTCAGTCAAAGCAGATGGTTGACTTTCAAGTCAGCACTTCTCAGAAGCAAAACAAACATCATTGGCACACACAACAAGATTTTTTTAATATTAACATGTTTAAGATCTATCAAAAAAAAATTCCAAAGACCAAGGTTTGCTTGATTTCACCTGTGGGTGTTATGTTCTGTATATTTCTGCAAGAACTCATAAATATGATGAGTCATTAATATACATGCCCTCAAATGTTTCTTCTCTATTGGGGCTATGACATATCAACATCAGATTTCTTCCTAAGGTCATGAAGGCCTTGGATACTAAAAAAACAAGGGGTTTTCCCTTAAAGAGCAAAAGAAGTATGCTAGCTAAGGGATCTAACTTAAATCAAATCTGTTACACAAAAGCAAAGTGCACCAGTAGTCAAGGGATCTCTTTAAGTGATTGGCAACTCTCCTTTGTATGGCTTCTATATAGATCAGGGGTTCCCTGACTGGGGTGCATGAACCCGCAGGGGGTGTGTGAGTCCATCCCAGGGGTCAAAAGTCAAAACTAGAGTACTTTTTGTTGAACTAAAATCTGATATATCATATAATTTAGTAATGTACAAAAGTCGTACAGGTCTTTCGAAAAACTCTACAATATTACACTATGAATTTGATTTTTTACGAAGCACTGTTATACATATTATAGTATAATAATGACTCAGATCGTATCTCGAAAAGTTGGGGTTCATGGACAACTCTGACATACACAGGGGGTTCATGGGGGGATAAAGTTAGGGTGACCCTGATATAGATACAATGTAGCAGATGTGACATTTATGCTCACGACACCATCTTATAAGTACTCACTTGTTTGCGTAAGTTATCAGTAAATCCACGCCGTAGTTAAAGCCTGTCCAACGCCAACAGTACTGTGTGAAAAATTAAATTATAGGATAATATTACGATGGGAAATTGCCAGGATTGATTAACGAGGAAATGATCACCAACAGGGTCACAGTCACAGTCTTGTGGCCATCTGCTAGTGGACCATTACATAGAGCTAACCCGTCAATTCCTAGTCATTACACATTTACCCTCGGAGAGGAGCAGAGGGACTGGAAGGAAAAGATTGGCAACGAATGATCGAAATCGTTGTCGGTAACAGCAGGACATCAATATCAATGTCCAGGGATGTGCTCACACTGGGAAGCACCAGGCGGCTGTGCCCAGCAGTTCTGAATGCCGCCCAGCACAAACAGTATTTTAAACATTTCCACCCGGCACTTTTTTGATGATAATTTAACAAATTTTACCATAACCAAAATCTGGGAGAATATATGGCACAGAATCGGAAAAATAGCACCACCTAAGCATACTTCATGTGAAAAATTTGTCCAGTAGGGAGGGGGTACCCCACCCATGAGATCCCTCTCCCAGGGTGTGGATCACACTACCGCACAATCTGTCCGGCACTCAAATATTCCTGAGCACATCCCTGGATGTCCTTTCTGATTAGTCGCAAATATGACATTGCAGGTTAATATTCAACACCAACGGGTCTATTTTTGTGTAACATTTGACCCAAACTTATATATGCAGCTTGATCACACACTGAACTAGACTGACTCGATCACTTCATGACGATAACGAGTCCTGGTCTGAATGTGCGACTCATCTAGGCCTAGGTACAGCTATAAGGACACTGTGGCCGGACTAAGCTACTTGTTATGGAAAGGAAGGGACTTTTCTGGTAGAGATTAAAAAATCTATTTTACTGCATGTAAACTAATCAAATATAATATATTTGGTAATCATCATGTTTCTTCATAGGATAGAACCTGTCAAAGCCCTCTACTACGCAAGTTATAATGGTGATGTACAATTGTCAAAGGTTTGATTTCAAAAAATCGTATGCCAGCATCGACGAGTTCGGCAGATGACAGTCCTGACCATGAAATAATATTGTCGACCCATCAAAGACAAGGTCTGCCAGGGCCCCCACTAGTACCGGCAGGAAGACCACCAATCGACCACCAGCTGGTGTACCAGCTTAAAATTCTGAGAAGACTAGGCCGGCAAATTTATAACAAGTTTCCGAAAGAGCAACTTATTTGATGCTCATGCGCTTGCGATACAATTTACTTTACATCACAAACCAATTTTTGAAGATGACTATTTTCCCGCAACCTTACCTCTCCTTCTTTTGTTATCATTCGACCGCATCTCTGTGAGTGTATTTCAAACTGTTCTGCCGGAACCGAGTCCTCTTTTGGTCTGAAGGCAGAGAGAGAGAATTAGAAATCGATGCAGCTGGGCATGAACTAAAGTTTAACATTTAATCTTACTCTTGTTTGGTAAATATGCAATTTTATTTTATTTCCCAGTTAACATATTATATATCATATAATATATTAAATATTATATATTATATATCCGTCAACATATTTGACAGATAATTTTCCCGCGTGGCGCAGGCTTGTTAATAGACTGAAGACCATACTTTAGTATAATTTCCCAGAAACGATTCCAGTCATATTTACCGTATCTTTTAAGAATCAACCTCCCAATAAATAACACGACTTAAATCATACATATGGTTGTAATACACAGAGAATTATGTCTCTTGACAGTAACCTACACGGCATCCGTACTTTATGTTACCAATCAGATTCGCGACAATACTTCATTGACTTTAGCATGCCACTTTGTTGCATGCTGCCAACAGGCTACTCTACGTACATTGCAAATTATACAAATGTACCACAGACTATTCAACAGATGAAGCTGTGTTGGCTCCAGCCCTTGTTCTGTCCGTAATATGGTACTGCACTAGTTTACTGTACAGCAAATGGACAGTTTTCAAAGTAAAAACTATAGTAATTTATCTTCACATTACCAACCAAGGAAACGCATAAGCAAAGAATCCAACCAAAGGAACCTGTTATCGCCGATTCGCTGTTATTCATCGTTGCATTTCTCGGGTTCCACACGTCCGCGCTTCTTACTAGTTGTTGGCCATTTTGTCAACGTGTGTGTGTACAACGTGCTTTCGCGGAATTGGGCCCAACGCACGACATACCGGGATTAGTTGTACTTTACCGAGTAGCCGAGCAGATCGCATCGACAAGTAGTTTGTAATCAGTAAGTACCAATTTTTCAGAACCAATGGACACCATCAAAGACCAGAACAAATCTCAATGTGTGAAGGAAATCATTTTCAAAAAAATTGATCATCTCACCCACTATCTTTAGCTTGCTCTACTCTCAACATTCTCAGCCATTGTTGTTTGAATATTGGAAGCAACCAATCTTAAAAGAGAATGAAAAAGAATGAATTCATTATATAAATATGATTTATCACTTGAAGTTGAATGAAAAGGATCCTTTCCCCTCTTCCTCCACCCTGTATTCACCCCCCCTCACCCCAGAAGAACAAACAGGAGTCAACATCTCCTAAAGTAATAATCACCAATAAATACACTAAAATCACACAATATGATTCAAGACCAAGGCTTTCAAACTGCAGAGTTATTTAGTTTTAATTTCTTTTCTTTAGGATATAAACTTTACTTTCTTTAGGATATATAGTTAAATCAGCCCCCCCCCCCCACCCCTTTATGTAATGAACAACAAGTTTCCTCAAAGTACAAGTGACTCAAGTGGATAGAAGGATAATTTAATATTTAAAATAATATTGCGGATTTATAAAGCACAGACATATCCACCGATAACGATGCTCAAGGCACAAGGACCACTTGAAAATGTAACAATGAGTAGTAGTTGCTGGTATTTAAGGTATAAGACCCTGCCCCCCCACCCCCCCAAAAAAATAAAAAAACTTGTTTACAATAGTGCAATCTAACATTTGACAGTTTGGTTCAGCTTGTCTTGAATATCAGTAAAATTTTGTCAGTAAATATCATCAGTAAATAAATCAGTAATATCATCAGTAAATATCATCAGTAAATATCATCAATAAATATCATCAGTTAATCAATAAATATCATAAGTAAATATCATCAAAAATATTATCAGTAAATATCATCACTAAATATCAGTAAAGATTTTGGGGACATGAGGACAAGTTCACTACTACTGTAATTAACACCTTATTTTGGCTGATATTTAGCTTTTTGTATATATTTTCAAGACCTTTTCATCCCTTACCTTCTGGAATAATGTTATCTTTCTGCAGTTGTTTACACGCCGCATGGTCATTGATGATGTATTCGAAGCGCAAAGCTCTGAAGAGAGGCTCAAACTGTCGACCTTTCTCGGAACTGAGAAATTCACCAGTTTCTGAGAAGACGAGGAATATCACAAGTTAAAATGCTTTCTTTGACAGGAATGAAGATATGTTGTCATGGTGACAGTGGAAACAAATTAGTATTCGTCAATGCAGTGATCATGATTGTTAGATGCATCCTGGCAAAATGAATAAGAAATAGAATCCACCCGGTGAAAAATTGTATGTTTTTTATAACACAATTATCAACACTCGCCCTACAGGCCTTCTATTGCAGTTTTTTATCTAGACCTAGCATAATTTTGATTTAAAACTCTGAAGTTTTTATTTCATCATTATTATTATTATTATTCTATATGCTACTTTTTGTACTGTGAACTATGCTAATTGTGGTTTGATAGTGACAATTCAGTGTATGGTCGTACAGGATCAATACTGTAGGTAGGGTACAGTTTGGGTTTTCTTTGTACTCCTTATTTCTTACCGATGTCATACTTAATGGTATTTACCCTTGTCCTATTAATCACTGCATAACTATCATAAATACATAAACAAAACAAAACAACATATCGAAGCAAAATGAAAGTCAGATATTTGACCTTAGAATGCAGAAAGAATCTGATCGAACTCACCAAACTTTTGATAGAAAGAATCGACGTTTTTGCCGAGGACTTTAGGATCTCTGTGCCACGATGGATTAACTTTTAAAAAACAATACTGTCAAAAACAAAAAGAGAGACAATAAATGATTTAAACTAAAAATTTTTATTAAACTAATACACTTTCAATGTAGTCATTGATTGGGGCTTACATCATGTAACGGAATTGACCGAAAAGTGCCTAATGGACAGTCAGCAGTCTTCTCATTACAGATACGGATCATTTCTCGAAAGTATACTGTTGTTCAAAAAAAAATTAACATCAAAAGTTTTTGCAGCAAGATCAGTTGATTCTGTTATGCCTGATCATTGTTACCAAGGCCTAGTCGACAACAACAACAATTACACTGTCAACAACTGCAACAGTAACGACACCGTGTTGACACTCGTCACCATGACGATTATGTCAACTCTTCTTGGGCAAAGTGTCAAAGAAAAAATAGGGACTATCTTTGCAGACTGGCTGTGTCTATTCGGTGAATATATTACACAGCCTGGCTGCAGGATGCTGCAGCGCCCTCACCCTCCTACTTTGGACATGGTACTTAGAAAATGATTCATCGATTCCTTGCATATGGTATGAAGACTTTTCTTATAGAAACAAAAGTTTTGAACGATAGTATTCAGCTCAAGGGTGACTTTTAAAAAAGCTTTTAACGACAACTTAAAAGAAAACAACCGAAATGAAAAAGGAAGAAATAAAAACCAAATGTTGTACCTTCTTTGTAAGAGAATAGACATCCATTTCAACTTGAAGAACAAATAAATGAGGTGAACTCATGACTTTTTTAAATAAATCTAAACTGTGGAAATAACGATAAAATGAAAAGAAGGAAACAATCACAGTGTTATTAGAACTGGATGAATTTATTACAGAAACATTACAATTCAAATGAGAGACCAATCTGTCAAATATAGTGCCCCCACGATGTCTTTACAAACTCCCCTCTATACAGATGTAAAGGCATCTCCTATTGCCGATCCATGTTGATTGCATCATTGCTTGTATTGCATATATATGGATTTATTAAATATTTGTGATATTTCATCAATGCAGAGTGAATGATGTCATCAATGTTATCGAGTTGAAAAAGTTTTTTGTTTACAATATTTCAATAACTTATCTACAGATAACAGAGGGAAAATAACATTTCTACAAAAATTGAGTTGAATTTTGATAAAATTCTATTTCTACAGAGAACCTTGACAGCTATGAAAGCAAACATTTCAAATGTTTCAGGTCTCAAGGACAGATCAACAGGAAGATTATCTAGACGCTACGTAAAGCTTTTGAAGAACATCTCCCTGGTGACATCACAAACCACCTCCTGTGATAGACTTTCTGGTTTAAGGGAAGGTATAGCAAATCAGAAAAGAATCTCAAAGCACTTAAAGTAGCCCAACAATAATGGTTTGCATCACAAGTGCTGTGGCCGAGTGGATAAAGGCGGTGGCATTTGAAGCAATGAGGCTTAGCAATCGGGAGTTTCCGGGTTTGATACCCAGCCGGGTCATAGTCAGGTGGGTTTTTCATCCAAGAGCAATCTATGGTTTTCCCATATCTGAAATGACTTTCTAAATTGCAAAGATTCCAAATTTGAGTTAAAATGTTGAATTGGAAGCCACCTGACGTGTAGGTTGTAATCCATATGCCCTCACTGGTTTCTCCCATATTTGTGGTCACTTAAGTATCATCCATCCAAGTATGCATATCTTATTTCAAAAAGTTAGCTTTATCATTTTGGCAACCTGTTATTCAAACTTGGCTTTTTGATTAGAAAATATCTATATTGCAATGTTTCCTTGCTATTCCATTTGTAAACTTCCTGAAACACAAAATGTTAGACAATGGAGGCGACATAGTAACATATATTTATGTAACTTCATTTCCCTACATGGTTGCCATCTTTGTCCAGTATTATATTATTATTATTAAAGTGTTTTCTAGAGCACCCTACTTTCACCATGAACTGTGACTGTGTTTTTTTTCTGTTTGTGTTACTACTTGCAGTTAGGAGTTGGGGGAAAGTGAACAAATTCATGAAATCAAAATAACACTTACCTTAATTCTAATAACAACTCACGATTCTGTACAAACATAAGGTTCCTTTCTAACCATTGCACACAACTGAAAAAAAAAAAGAAAAAAGAACATATCAATTCAGGAAATGTTTGGCACAGAAAGTTCACAAAGGAACTCAACTTTATAGAACTATATCAAGCGGTGTTTGTGGATCACATAATCAATCAAACTACCATTCTTTTTTTCTCGACTGTATCTCATAAAACTTGCATGAGAAAAGGACTTGAGTCCATGTGTTCATAGTTCTTAAAAACTGGCAATTTTCCATCATGACAACATAGTATTTGCAGGCAAAATGAGAACAATTTGATTATTTCAGAGGCTTTGTTGAGTCTGATTATTAGAGTGTTCTCGAGTCTTATGAGCATAAAATATAGATATGATGTCATCTTGCAATTTATGGAAAAACATGATCATTTGCTGGAAGATCTCCCCTCGTAAAATGAAGCTATAAGTAAAGAGAAGGAAAACTTTTAAATCTGTATTTAAGTGAGAAATTTGTCAAGTTTGCTTGCTCAGTTCAGCACTGACTTTAAAAATCTGCCAAAGTTAAACGCACAACAACGATTCCTTCCGACATCTTAATAAGATTAACTGTGAAAGCTGTGATACACCTGTCTTATAAAATATGTTGTTTGGAGATTAGTAGTGACATCCACAGTTTTGATAAACGTACGTACTCTTCACTATGGAAGGATCTGCTGCCTACATAATAAAAAGCTGAATTTTATCTCTTTCCAAGAGTCGACAAGTTAAAAGCCCAACAGAGAGATGGTCTGATGTCCAGATAGCCACCTACTAATTGCTGAATAGCTCAGGCTGGCAGAATACAGGACTTGTAACCCTGAGTTCACTGGTCAAAATCCCCTTATTATTTTATTTATTTATAATCTATTTATTTGTTTCATCATATAGTATAACAAGATGAACAAGACAATATAACTGCAAATAAGTAAAAAATGTGAAATGAAGTAAACTAAGAAACCCTTTTTTGCTTAATGGAATAGAGTACTCCCATCAAAGAAAATAGATAACCTTAACACCTATAAAAGTACTACCCCCACAAAAAAAAAAAAAAAAAAAAAAAAAAAAAAAAAAATAGATAACCTTCTCGCCAAGACTGTCTTTAGCTCTTTTCCATTGTTTATATAATTTCCCGGTCAGAGTTCCGCTGTTTATTTTACTTACAAAGAAAACATTTGTAAAGTTTTTATACAACAGTCTGTGCGAATAAAAGCAACACCGGCATAAAATATGGATTTCAATCCTCTCTTTGCTCTCTCTTCATCTTACAGTACCTTGTTTCAACCGTCTGTAGACCGTACGAACTCGCTGCCGAATGATAAGCTCCTATCGTCTTAGGGCTGATATTCTCAGACATGACATCAGCACACTGTTGTATTAAGCCATCCTGTACAAAGGATACCAAAAAAAAATAATAATAATAAGTGTACGGTAGATAAAGATATTTAAATATTTCATCATTTAGCTGGGATATTCCATAAATTTTGTAGTCAAATTCATGATGTAAACATGAAATTTTATATGCCCTACATTTAGAGCATGAAACCTGTTTTCACTACAGGGAAAAACATAGTGTTCAGGTTTTGTATACATAGCAGTTTTTAAGGATCTGTATTTGGTCTCTTATAAAATACTATGTTTTCCTGTGCAAACAAAAAAAACCTGCTTTATAAAAATCTTAGGACTTGTATAGCAATTTGATCATTCTGAATAGCATTTTGCGATACGATACTGGATAAATCATCCCCTGAACTACCAGCAGAATTTATATTAATTCCAGGGGAAAGTTTTAAGACTTCTTTCTGGTCATCCCATGGACAATCATGCCTGATATTTTGGTTGTCTGAACAGCAAGTTTGGTTGACCGAAAAAATAACAATCAATCAACATGGACACCGTACGAGAGATGTGTAGGTTGGTGAATAGAAGTTCACCAGCATTGGGAGTTATACAAATTTATCATTTTACCTATTTTGGGGGTAGGTCTAATTTATTGACAATGCAATCTGAATTTGATGTAAATATCTGGTCATCTGTCGGACGGTCTCCTACAGCTGATTGTGGTAGTCCGAACAGAAATTAGATCGTCTCAGACGACCGAACTACCGTTCAATATTTGCCCTGAGCTAGCTTCATCCCATTCTGTTACACATGGTACACTATGAAACAATTTAACACATATTTCATGTCAGCATATCCAGCTGCATCTTTGAATATATACCTTGGACAGAACAGCTAAAACTACTGACCCGAGTTCAAGTCACTCCAAGATTAATGTATGTCATCCAGTTACTGAGTTGTTGACAATTGACTATTCATAAGCATGGACGTTAAATATGAATCTAAGAGACTGACTTCGGTCAGCTTGCGGCTTTGATAAGCCAATGATGTCTTCTTCGCGAGTTCCTGCTTGCAGGAGGATCTAAAATACATACTACTGAAAGACTTACAAGCTGTACCAGCGAGGCGGCTGCAAGCACCGACACCACTCTCGCTGGTTCTATAAGTACGTCATCTCGGTAAAGAGATCCCAGTGCAACTTTCAGAGCTGTTGTAGAATAATGGTGAGAAAATGCTGGTTAACTTAACAATGGAGACCATGATGATTTATAGCTGTGTAACAAGAAGCTTAATTATCAAGCAGCACAGCCCACATATCTTCTGACTTGTTTTTCTCTCTTGTTTTTGGCTTTTTGAAGCCATATTCAAATACAGCGATACAAATTCCCAGATATATGGTATAACTTTGAGTTTTTACATCATTAACAACTTCTCTTTAACATTTCAGGTGATGCTGTAGGTAGGCAGGCAGGTAGGTAGGTAGGTAGCTAGGTAGGTAGCTAGGTAGGTAGGTAGGTAGGTAGGTAGGTAGGTAGGTACAGTAGGTAGGTACAGTAGGTAGGTACAGTAGGTAGGTAGGTAGGTAGCTAGGT
The DNA here is from genome assembly GCF_037975245.1 of Apostichopus japonicus. Classification (NCBI taxonomy): domain Eukaryota; kingdom Metazoa; phylum Echinodermata; class Holothuroidea; order Aspidochirotida; family Stichopodidae; genus Apostichopus; species Apostichopus japonicus. The sequence continues at coordinate 9,105,541 of NC_092566.1, read as the reverse complement.
AGGTAGCTAGGTAGGTAGCTAGGTAGGTAGCTAGGTAGGTAGGTAGGTACAGTAGGTAGGTACAGTAGGTAGGTACAGTAGGTAGGTAGGTAGGTAGGTAGGTAGGTAGGTACAGTAGGTAGGTAGGTAGGTAGGTAGATAGGTAGGTAGGTAGGTAGGTAGGTAGTTAGGTAGGTAGCTAGGTAGGTAGCTAGGTAGGTAGGTACAGTAGGTAGGTACAGTAGGTAGGTACAGTAGGTAGGTAGGTAGGTAGGTAGCTAGGTAGGTAGCTAGGTAGGTAGCTAGGTAGGTACAGTAGGTAGGTACAGTAGGTAGGTACAGTAGGTAGGTACAGTAGGTAGGTAGGTAGGTAGGTAGGTAGGTAGGTAGGTAGGTAGTTAGGTACGTAGATAGGTAGGTAGGTAGGTAGGTACAGTAGGTAGGTACAGTAGGTAGGTAGGTAGGTAGGTAGGTAGTTAGGTACGTAGATAGGTAGGTAGGTAGCTAGGTAGGTAGCTAGGTAGGTAGCTAGGTAGGTAGGTAGGTAGGTACAGTAGGTAGGTACAGTAGGTAGGTACAGTAGGTAGGTAGGTAGGTAGGTAGGTAGGTAGGTACAGTAGGTAGGTACAGTAGGTAGGTACAGTAGGTAGGTACAGTAGGTAGGTAGGTAGGTAGGTAGGTAGGTAGGTAGGTAGGTAGGTAGGTAGGTAGGTAGGTAGGTAGGTAGGTAGGTAGGTAGGTAGGTAGGTAGGTAGGTAAGTAGGTAGATTTTTTTTCGTCCATAAGAATATGGAAACTTGTCTCCCTGCAGCTAAACGCATAAAAACAAAATGTATCGGTCAGGCATGTAATAACTGCACAGGTGGTGCATTTCCTCACCTAATGTTTCTATAAATGATACACTTACTGCCGATCTATTTTGCTGACCAAAATGCATTTTGGGTTTTAACCCAGGGCAGGTCCAAGCTATTTGCACTGTGAAGTACGGGACATTTCAGAGACTTAAATGTGTCTAAAGGTTATAAAAAATCTATTTTCCAGAAACTTTTTCAGGTTTACATATTTGTTATTGCTGCTCCTTTATAACAAACTTATGAAGATTTCCTATACTTGCTTTAATTAGGTCCCATCATAACTAATGTACAGTGTGACGTACAGGACCAGAGAATTTTGTGTTTTTTTTTACTAAAGAGCAAAGCTGAAATCCCTCTGAAATTAGGAGGGCAGTGATGAAGCTGTTATAACTAGTGAATAGCCTAACCTTCCAAGGGCTAAGCTGTAACATATTAGAAAAAAATATGAAGCCCTTCCAGTACAGTGATTACACAAATGAAAATCGTCCTGTGACGTACGGGACATGTGACGTACGGGACAATTTGTCAATATACAAATTGACTATGAAAACTCATATTTTAATTCCTGAATATACCATAACAAGCTGATTTCTACATAAAAAACATTAATTTGGATATGCCAGAACAATGTCATTGGTAATTTCATGCCATATTTCCTTCTCTCTGGGATACGGAAAACAGCAGTGACTGTACTTATGAGATCATTCAACTACATAAAACATGGAATGCGTAAAGTATTAATCTACTGTACACATACAGTACATCAAATACTCATAACATCAATTCTAGCTTTGTTAGACCACAAATGATTCAAGATGCAAAGTTTTGGTGCAAAACTGCTTTGGTATATACTGTACAACACTTTATCATACTCCCCACTATTGACCCTGAAGTTGAAATAGGATCCATCCCATTCAAAACATACCAAAATGTCCACAATAATGTCCACTGACGTCCATCTATGAAACTAGTACAACAAAGAAAACTCTATAGACCTAATACTGGTTACCAGACCAAATACTCATAACATCAATTCTAGCTTTGTTAGACCACAAATGATTCAAGATGCAAAGTTTTGGTGCAAAACTGCTTTGGTATATACTGTACAACACTGTATCATACCCCCCACTATTGACACTGAAGTTGAAATATGATCCATCCCATTCCAAACATACCAAAATGTCCACAGTAACGTCCACGTAATGTCCATCTATGAAACTAGTACAACAAAGAAAACTCTATAGACCTAATACTGGTTACCAGACCAAATACTCATAACATCAATTCTAGCTTTGTTAGACCACAAATGATTCAAGATGCAATGTTTTGGTGCAAAACTGTTTTGGTATATACTGTACAACACTGTATCATACTCCCCACTATTGACCCTGAAGTTGAAATATGTTCCATCCCATTCAAAACATACCAAAATGTCGACAGTAACGTCCACATAATGTCCATCTATGAAACTAGTAAAACAAAGAAAACACTATACACCTAATACTGGTTATTGAACAAACTCATGAGTGATTGTTCTCTGCAAAAATTGGGTGAGTGAAACTCTACACTAAAAATCTCAATGTCTACTATCTAAGTTCAGGACACAAGAACATTGTTGCAAAGTCATGATAGTCACACTTCACAATAGGCCTACGAAATGTTGAAATGCAAACTCAACATTCTTAAAGTCGTCCTCATTCAATGTCAATGTTGAATAGCATTGTAAATGATTCTGTATCCCACACACACACACAATTGACTTCCCCATAGTTTATTGAACAACACCTGGGCTGTTGGTGGTCATCAGTCAATCTTTATTTGGTGCCATGATGTGCTCTTCAGGCATGCAGGGATTATAAGTTGCAACTACTGGTACCAGCTTTCAACAAAATAAATTTGTAAGCATTGGAAGGTTTCCAGTAGAGGTCCCCATCGGAGCCCATGCATGTTTATTATGTATAAATACAGGGTTTCCACCACACTATGTCCCGTACGTCACATTTTGTCCTGTACGTCACATTTTAAATTTGATAATTAGATTTGCAGTGAATATTATTTCAATTATTTTGGGATGGATTTTGTTGAGCAATGTTCTTAATTAGAACTTTATAGAATATCACAAAAAAAAAATTGTTCTTCCATGCATCAAAACTTGAAAAAAGTGATGAAAATTGTGACGTACAGAACATCAGTATTTGGACACTAGCTAATTAGCATATTTAATTGATGAACCCCCAAACATAATATGTCAAAATTATTGGAAGGAAGGGTGTATCATGTCCCACATAACATATATTCAATTAGTTCATATTGCTGGCAGGGAAATAGGATTTCAAATGTCCCGTACGTCACACTGCAATTTGAATTTATGCAAATTAGCCGTCTGTAATTGTTCAAATAGGCAAAAAAATCCCCCAAAAATTATGAAAATCTGAAACTTCAATAATTCAGCCTTAACCTGACACCACATTTAGGGTGCTTCAGTAAAGTTTGAAATTTGGCTTCTAGGGATACAATAGCTTGGACCTGCCCCCCCAATGTACTGATTTTTCTAAGGTGGGCAAAATTTGACATTCAGTGAAAAGATCAGAGTTGCTGGACGGTGGAGCGACTTTGGACGAGGTACAAGCGTTTTTGGACGAGGGAGAGATTTCGGACAAAATTGGACATTCAATGTATAGATTAGAGTAGGCTACTTTACAGTGATATGGTTAAGGATGCAGTGTTTCTCTGTCTGTTTCAAACAAAATGGTGCAGTTGTGCCTCCTTGATATGTATAGCAGGCCTATGCTGTACAGCTGATCCTGAGAAGAGCTTACAGTACAGTGTTTAATCTTCTACTCACCATTTTCATCGATATTCTGATCTGGTATGTCTACTGTAATCTCCTTCAGGGTGGATTCCTTCCATGATCCGCTGAACATGCTAGCAAAATAACTGGACTGGAGAGGACAAAAAATAATATACATAAAAACTTGTGGAGTGTCCTTTTTTCTATCCTGTTTTTTTTCTTCAATTTTCTTCTTGTTTGAAGACTTGCCTAAGCTTAAACTTTACAGTTGAGCTTCTGTACATATAGTTAAATTTAAACAAGTTTTCTCTTTTCACATGACCAGTACATGTAAATTTATAAAACAAGCTTGACATCATGAGAACAGTGCCCGACATTTCACGGCAAAACTTTATAACAAACATTACAGTCACTAGACAAAGACTGCCACCATAACTGCACTGCCCTGAGTACTACCATTTCTTTCTTTATATTTATGTTTTACTTTTAGAAAGGTCAATATGTGTGTGGAGGTTACAAATAAAAATTTGGTAATAAAAGTCACCACTTTTTGCACAGTTAAACACAACTGCAAAGGGACATAAAAATGCACAAAGAGCAATTGAATATGCAGCAAAGAGGTTGTTTAACAATTTTACCTCAAGCTCTTTCAGGTTCTGTTTAGTTTAAAATTTAAATCTTAAACATAATTTGAAAGCACTTGCTTTACTACTTAAGACAACTTACCTGGCAGAGATAAATCTTGTGAAGTGGCCAATCCTTATCGAGGGCCTTGATGGTGATGTCTGAATTTTCTCCATTCACAAACAGAGTGTCATAAATGTACTTTGCAGTACATTTCAGCTTTTTTCTAATGTTGAAATGAGGAGAGAAGCATACGGTATGGACATGTACAGTTAATCTTCAGTGAAATATATAGAGAGCTCATCACCATATAATACTACATTACCTTAAATCATGACTCCCCATTTGAAGTTACGGACCAACCAGGGTTGCCAGACTTCCAAAGGGTCTATAGTCTAGGCCTAATTCTGCTTTTAACCAGTTGAAATGTTACCAAAGAATTGATCATGCATTCATGCAGAATTCTCAACTTTGACAGTAGTCTAGCCTATGGGATGTCATGAAACATGTCTGATGTACAATATGGCCAAAAGTCATACTCAAAGTCTTATCTGATAAACACTTAGTACTAGTTGACACTCTTCACAAAATATTATTAACACAACTATCACAGATAATTATTTTAACTTGTTTTAAAAACTGATATTATTAACACAACTACCACAGATAATTATTTTAACTTGTTTTAAAAACTGATTGTTATGTCACAATGTTCAAGTTTAGAGCACAGTTTGGGAAGACCTAGGCCCACAGTGTGCTAGAGAAAGAGTAAATCGCTTCCAGCCTATTCAAATATTTGAAGACTTATGCCTAGCCTAAACTAAAGTTACGCCTAGGAGGTATATCTTGTATGATGTAGGCTACACGGGTGTTACTAAAACGAATGACAATTGCGTTACACATAACGAATGACAATATGTTGTACACACTAAAAAATTGCGTTGACTAAAACGAATGACAGTAATGACAGCACAGACATTTGCTTCAACCGGATATCACAGTTCAGACTTCGTGGGTATCTAGATCTAGTAAAGTATACGGACAAGATAAAAACGCACCTTATAAGCGAAATTGTAAGTCTGATTTTAAAAAGTAAATTTAACGTCATTTACCGATATTAAATGTTAGAAACTAAGAATACTATAATCTTGAAACGGCTTCAGTTATCTTTCTATATAAATCTACAGAGGTAAAAAGCACAGCACGAAAGTGTTTTCCCACACAAAAACTTTCCCTGTGGTTTCTATCCGTAAATTACACCAAAACCCTGCAACCACATAACATGCGATTTTCCTCAAATCATTTTTGTGCAGAAAACCAATAACCGCATTTACTCCACTCCGTTAATCATTCTATCTCTTCTCAACACTGTCCTTCGTTGTCATTCGTTGTCATTCGCTGTCATTCGCAAATGATAATTAACCCTGTACAAAGTCAATTGTCATTCGGTCATTCGCTGTCATTCGTTTTAGTTTGTCCCGGCTACACTTCCCAGGTAAGTCTGACATAAGCCTATTCTATAGTGTAATTATATGAGCCTATTATACGAATTTACCACATTCTTAAGCGCGCATGTGCATTACTTTACTTTTCGGTTAGCCTAGTACTTAGTAGGACCTTGGCCCACTAACTCAATATGGGCTAAGGCCTAAATTAAGTATAATTACGTGAGTGTACCCCGTCGACTAGCCCTGTTCAGTGTTACTGTTAGTCCTACATACAGATGCATACTTTAACGCTAGGCCCAAGTTGACTATCGCTAGAAACTTAGACTATAGCTACCTTTGGGGTGAGTTCATATGCTTTGTATCTTCATCGTCCTCACTATCATCTCCTAACGATCTTTTCTGACCTTTCACTCCTTCGCTGAGTACTTCACCTCTAAATCTTGCAGGAATGTTACCCATATTTTTAAGAATTTGTGTAACCCCTACATCACGATCTTGTTTTGAATTATACGAACCCAACAACTACGTACAATTCTTGTTTCAGCTTGAAATTGTATCAAAACAAAATACTTTCCGGTTTGTCGCCCTCATAACCAATGCATGATTTCGCAATGTTTGCTTTATCATGGTTGACGCTGTAGTTTACATAGCATTTGCATCTGTGGTTGGTAAAGACCACTGAACTTTTTATTACATTTGTAAAGACAGTCAAACCTTGCAGCAGTGTTAACCCTGACTATTCAAGACCGGAAGTAACTAACGAACGTTAGTATAACCTATAGTTTCACGGCAATAATGATGACGAAATGGGCATTTAAGCATTCAGGGTTTTTTTCTCCAAGCTTGCTGGGAAGTCACATAATGATCTTTAATACTCCGCTAATCTGTGGGAATGACTTGTGATAGAACATAGAGCTAATCACGCTAAGAAATATTAGGCAGCATGCTAAACTTTTGACATAACTGTTATGTAACTCTTTTGAGCGAAGTTTGAAGCACCTTGCCTAAATACAAACACAACCACTCGCTCGGTGTTCTTTTTTCCTTATAACTCCAGAAATTGGGGGTAAAAGCTGCCGTCAGTTACGTGTCACTGAAAGTTTGAACGTACATTATTCAAGGCATTGAAGACTCGTCCCAAACCACGTGCCGCCCTGTGAAAAAGTTAACTTTCCGTTGCTTGCAAGTGAAGTTTTCTCTTGTCGCTACAAAATGCAGACAGTAATGAAACGTGATACCTTGTTATCTTTAGCTGGACCTGAGATGTCCATCTGAGATGTGTATCGTTTGTACACGGTAGCAAGCTGTGTGTGTATTTTCTGGGATCAATGGTGGTGTCTAACACTTCTGTTACACCTCATTCGAAACTAGATCAGATTACCGGCATTAGACGTTTCTTTTTGCACGAGTCTTCACACCCTAAGAGTTAAACTAATGAGATCCTTTGTGTGAATAATATTGCAATTTGATGTTCTTCAGATGGGTGAAAACGGGCAGGGGAGGAGGAGGAGGGGAGGGGCAGCGTGTCCAACTATAACCTCTTGCCAAGAAGAGTCAGATATTGTCAGTGCAAACGCTAGCAGTCTAGTTTTACCACTCCATTCTGTGGAAGAAATCGGTGAGACGAAGAATTACAAAACGAGGCACAAAACAGAATCACACTCATTTAATGAAGATATCATTTTACAAAACAAATAAAAAGCAGAATAAAAAGAACTCTTACATCCACCTGATCATGCATACATGTATTATATACTACAGATTAGCATACACTTTTAATGTCCAATCCTAAACAGTCAACCGTGGGTCAAAAAATTTGTTTTCTTTATTTATCACTGGTTAGATTGGTGACATATAAGACAAATGTTACCTATGAATGTAACATTTTGAAAACATCCATAAAAGAAACATACAATCTTTGCTTGAGGGATTATTGTAAAGTAACCCTTCACAATGTTCTGTTTAGTACATCAATAGCGTAAGATGACCAGACATCTCCGAGTTCCGGGGACAGCCCCCCCCCTCCTCACCCGGATTTCTTTTGTAGTCCCCGAATTATAAGTGTTCATCCCGGAAAAGCCCCAAGATTTTGATATTCTGCACCGATAATATCCCAGAATTTGCAGAAAGGCCCTGAATAATTTCAATTTTTACTTTCTACTTTTTTGACATGTCCATCGAGTTTTTTACATACATCAAATCACAAAACAGCAAATTAAGATATTAGCCAAGTTTTTCCCTGCCAACAACGTTAGTTGGCGAGTATTCCACATACAAAATTAAATCGCATTCAGTTTCCAAACCCACGAATTCAACCAATCAGAGATGCAGGTTTAGTTATGAGCCGTTGCTAAAAATAGATTCAAGACTTTGCGTTGGGAGTTGTTATGCAACTCCCTGGTACAACTGCCATATAGACTGTACACAAATCAAGCGTGGTGTTATATTACGTATCTGTCAATGACGTTCGTAGTGTTTAAATATTCATATTATGAGCGAGGTTTATTGGGTTCCCAACGGAAAATACCTTGGAGAACAACAAAGTTGAAAGTTGCAATTTTTTCGACTTTTATGCCACCATTTGAAGTAAAATATAAATAGATAAGCTAGTTATGTATGTCGTTATGACATAGTGGAGTCAGTGAGGTTGAGAAATATCATAGTCGAGGACGCAAAATGCTGCTTTAATCTCAACCATTGTGACCTACTGTAGTTCTGTTACAGCCATCAAGGCCCAGAGTCTTACTACAATATCTTCACTTTCATCCAGATTGCACAATAATTTGAAATGTCGTACAGGGAACAGACCAAAGACGATGTTTGTTTGCTTTCCTTTAAAATTGAAATTTATGAATATCTAACCTTGCACCCCAACCCCCCTGTACTAAATGCATACTTGACTTTCAACAGCTCAAGGCCCCCAATTGTAAGCGCTTTGTAATCCCTTGGGTTCAGTCAAACATATTTTCGTGGTTTCACACATCAAAGATTCATTTCACGGTTAGCGTGGCTAATGAAGCCCAAAATAATGTTTTGCTAAGAAATAAAGCCCAGCTACTCTCCTCGTAAGTAATAGTTCTGAGGAAAGTACACACACATACTTAGATTTTCTGAATGTTCCTTGCCTGAACGCTCAGTTGTACGTACTGCGGTAGACGCTTGCTTCTTGTACAACGGTACTGCAGTGGAGACACACAGTTAGGCAAAAATGTTCCCACGGTGACCCAACTTGAGGATCAGGAAATCGCCATAGAGACTGCATCTGGTATTTCTTTTCTCCGGGCTATGTTACTTAGAGTCTTTGGCTACGAGCACTCCCTGGCTGGCAGACGAGCCCTTCTCTTCCTCCGAACTTGGCGGTTGTTCACCTTTGACCTTTATGTTGTACTTCTCCCTGTATTCTGTTAATTCTGCTGATTTAGACTGTATCTGCTTTCCTAACGACTCTATTAGTTTTTGAATCTGTCAAGTAAAGACAACAATAAAGTTAATAATAATTATATAACTAACACAATCAAATATTTTGTCCTATGTCCTTTACAGAATCAAATATTTGCATAATGGAAGAAATTATACATCTCATTAAGACCAGTGCCATGGCATGTAATGGGTGGATAAAGGCAGTAGTGTTAGAAGCAATGGAACCTAACAACTGGTAGGTTGTGGGTTTGCGCCCTGGTCGGCCAAGGTAACATGTCTTGTTTTTTAACCATGAGACAGCTACCTTTCCCATCTGAAAAGGTCATCCGATTTGTAATAAAAAGAAAAGACGCCTATTATGAGCAACAGAGCTGTAGAATGGAGAACCACGCAACATGCAGTGTAAGTATTAAGTACAGTAAGACTAAGACACCATTCGGCTTCTCCCACATGAACACACCGCTGCTTAGCATGGTAGCATAACTGCCTTCCAGGACAATATATCACTTTAATGTAAACAATCACTATGTAGGGTAGGTTTTAATTTTTTCCCCACTCCTTTTGGGAGTTCATCTGCAGTGTTCTGGCACAGGGTGTCCTTAAATTAATTCTCACAGAATTTTTAGACTGTGGTCACGACAACACAGCGACAGGTCCAGTGAAACCAGCAAATTATGATGTTCCTAGGGGGGGGGGGGGAGTTATTGTGACAGGTTAAAGACAAATACAATCTTCACTTCAAGAAAAAGCCATCTTCTATGGAAGGCAGTTGCACTCTTTAATACAAAGTTTGTCAGTAGAGGAAATCAACTTTAATGTGTGGTTAGGAATGTGCACACCAACAGGGTAAAATGAATGTTTCCAGTTTTCTGTGAAAAGTGGCCCAAGGCTCATCTGTGTAACCAGAGGCAATTTGAATATATTTCAGGAGCCCATCCAGCACTTTGTGAACTACAGTATCACTTACACTTCTTGAAATCAAGCAACAAGGTTTCATGTCTGATTGATGTGCATTGCATAACATTACAAATGGAAATCGCTATCTGCATCGCTCGGTCAAAACCACGTCCTCATAGCTTTGGATCGCAAAGATATGAAATTTTCAAATTTAGACAAAATGTTGTGAATGCATCTGGAAACAGCAGAGTGAATGATATCACCGTGATTATTGAGTTGGAAATATTGTCATTCATATTATATTTAAATTGTACATCCACTGAGGAAACTTGCATTTTGATGATTTTTCAATACAGTTAACGTTGACAGCTTAGTAGACAACCCAAATCTATCACATTTCAAGGGGTAAATCAAAATTAACATATTTTTTGTTTTGTTTCTTTAGCCCACCAAAATTTAAAAAAAAAAAAATGGCAATGAAAAAACTAAAAGCATTACAATTGAATTCATTTGGGAGATAGAAACAAATCTTGCTGATTTGGATTCATACCTGTTCTTTATTGTGTTCTAGCGCAGGGAGGACTTCCTGTACCGTTCTTTCCACGAGAATGCCACCGACCAGACGGCAACACTTTCTCTCACCGTCGACTTCCTTCAAGGTTTCAATGACTAATCTGTAGTAAAGAGAAAACAAATCTTTCACTATATATAATGTGTTGCTTACATCATTCTAGCATATGTGTGTATCACTGTTCCCATGCAACAGTGGTATTTGACACTAATTTACAAAACTCAAATACAAATTATACAGGACAAGAGCCAAATTGGTTATGAATAGGAGATAAGGCACCTAGCCTAGACATCACAGTACCACCTGATATCACCAATTGTGAACTGCCACTGTGTCCGGCAAAGTTTCCACTCAAAGTGAGAGACAATGGCAACACCTCTTTCCACAGAGCCTTAACAAATTTACTGCACTTGGGAATCCACGCGACAAAGCTCTAAGATGCTTTGTACAATGTACAGTATTTCTTTTTTTCAATACTGTCTAATACACTGCCCTCTATTCAGAGATTTATATTTAACCAACAGTAAAGCATTGCTCTTTTTCATGTAACTACTTTTGTTGGGTATTTACCAACTTGTGAAAAACTAACCATCACTAAATATTTGAATTTCACTGTAACGTAACATCTGAGAATGTTCATTACAGACACCCCTCAAAAGCATTTTTCCTTTCTGAGACATTTAATTGTCAAATGTGGAATTCATCAATAACTAAGAAATGAAGAAGGATCACAACCTCTAAGAAAGTACTTTAGACCAGTTTTAAGCATTTTTATCTAAAACTTTGGGTCAATAGGCTGTTGCTAAATCCAAGACCAAGACCAAATCTGAGCAGTGTGTTTTGAATTTTTTAAAATGCCTGGGTTGTTTACTTTTTTGGTTATCTGGAATCACCTGCCCAAAGGGCAATCTGAAACTTTCTGAACAGACTGCACAACAATCCTGTAGGTTTGGAGTGTCACATTTCTGTTTTGAGACAAGCTTATCTGAAGGTCTCAAATAGTCCTGAGTCAAAGACATAAAAAAGGGATCCAGCATAGCATATTTTACTTTCCTTCTGTAGGCCCTTAAGAACCATTTAAGTGGTATTTTAAAGCAAGTGTTAAATTTGCAGGCAAAAGGAACAATGAAGATCAAATGAAACATGACAAAGTAACTGAGAAATTCAGTTAGGTGTTCTATAAATAATATGTCTGATGACAGAGCTACCAACTATATAAGGTATAGCTAACTGGTATGACCCTGCTCTCAGTACTAGCCAATACAAACCTATTGCAATGAAAGTCGATACATGCTCACAGTTCCACTCATAAAGTGTTGCGTTGGGCTTGGATTTGAACACAGAAGTAAGGCCTAGATTTAGTTTTTTAAGTTTTGCCTGAGTCTACTGTAGGCTAAATCTGTCTAGCCTAGGTTCATGGGGGATTATCTATGATTTGGAGGTCTCTCTCCAAAGTAGGAAAACATACCAATCATGGAGGGTCATGTGACATGCTCCCAGGTGCTACTAACTACCATATTATTTAATCCTTTGTCAGTTTGATGTGAAGCAATCAGTTTGCAGACAGAAGAACACAACTAGAGCAGGCCTCTATGGTAAACTTTAGAATAATTGCATAGGTTTGCATGATAATGATAATGAGATTTACTTTCTCTGTGTCAAAAATGCATGAACCATGGCTTCTAATTAAAAAATCTACTGTTTGCATTTTATAGAATGCTTACAACGGTCACTCCTAAGATGTAACATGCTTGCTACATGCAAAAAGGGCAAGGAGACTTGTGTTGCTAGGTAAACAAATCCTGTTATCTGCGATTTTATCTTGTCTACATATATTGTGAGGTCTACATTCAAGGAGTAGACCTAAGCTCTAAATAATTTAAGTGCTGCAGAGGAGCACAACATATGACCATCCATTGTTGGTATGTATTTTGCATGTCTCCTTATTGCCATAGTTGATCCAGATTTATGTAAGCTATATGCAGGTGGTCATAACATAATAATGGTGATTTATGTGGTTAAAATTAACAGTAACACATCCCAAATTTACTGACAAAACCTCTCATCTTAATACTAGTTTTAGGCCTAGTACCGATCTTTTTCTAGGCTACTTTTGGGCAATATTCAAAATATTTTGTTTATAATGCCTTAAGAATATGCATGATACTATGATACCTTGCTGGCCTATATGTTACATGTAAGGCCCTAACCGGGACGCTAATCATACTACTGTAGTGTAAGCTAGGCCTATGTGGTTAATGTGGAGATGAACATGGAGAGGCCTAAGTTTCCAATCGTGTGCACGCTAGCCTAGCCAACATGGTTAGTGTTTTGTATACGAATCGTTGTCGTTAGGCGGAGCATGGGAGCTGCTTTGTGAGGATTAGATACCTGTGTTCATTAACATCACCCTCCAATTCGGCAACTTTCGACATCAGGCTTCTATGATCCTGCCTCAACTGATTGAAATCTGCGATTATCTTTTCCTGGGAAGGGCCTTTGCCCACCTTCTTGGCCGGTTTTGTTGTAGACATTTTCAAAGCTGTGTAGTGTAGCCTACTGTAATTGTGATTTCCATGTAACTGGCCTATTCCGCCTATGTATGATTTAGCATGGAAGGCGATATAGGCCAAAAAAAAAAAAAAAATTGTATGGCATGAATTGATTTTAATATTTCCACATTTGCCACAAAACACCAGTAAAAACGAAAATACAAAAGAAGTGTATAGTAAAAAAAAAAACAATCACAGAAATAAATAGTATTACGAAACATTTACATTCCTTATTTTGGAAAAGCATTTCTAAGAAATGTCAGCCAAGATAGAATCGGTGCAAATTAATTGACTGATCAGCGATCTCAACCCCAGTCCCCTTACATTCAGACTTTTTCCGAAATTAAATTGAACCAAGATAAAACATGGGCACGAGAACCAAACACTTTGATTCACTCTCTACATCAGCCCCCCCCCCCCCACCCCTCGCCCGGCATCGAGACTGTAATCGTGTAATATTAATGGTGTTAAGTCAAGTAATGATATATGAAAATTATATGCGTATGATAAAACATCACAATACTATGAAACAGTCTTGGGCGAAGCTTGCCAAAAGGTCAAGCCATCTAGAAGGGAGAACCAGTGGCGGCGGAACCGGGGGGGGGGGCTTGGGGGGCTCAGCCCCCCAATAAAAAAGTTGAGGGGGCAAATGCATGATAAGCCCCCCCAATATTTACCAAGGCTCCGAAACGTGCATCTGCCCATTTTTCAATGCATACTTGTCGATCTGTCCGATGCACACGTATACTATATAGGTGTAATAATTTTAGTAATTGCTGGGGGACCTTCGGCCCGTCCCCTGGCTATAGACAACATTGTCACCCCAACCGCGTCTTCACGCCCGTGAAAAGTGGAAGCAGTGAGTGTGAGTACCTTTAAGCGTAACAGTACTTCGTCTCAGGCCAATGACTTGCCTCATTTCAGCCAGTTCTCCAACATCCCCTTACTTAGTGGCGGAGCGTTCATATATACAGTCAGTGAGCGGATCCCCCCCCCCCCCCGACGGACTCAAATGGACTGCTGGCGCCCTTTTCAGCTTTTCACTACTTTTTACTTTTTTACTTTTTTCTTACTTTTTCGCGATTATTGACTATTTTATTGCGCTCTCATATACCTATTGACATTTGTCATATTCTGTTGGTGTAATTTTCCGACAAAATGGCGACGACACCTATTTGTTCTCCGTTTATCTGCAAATTAGCAAGGCCCGGAAAGGGTCATTTCCTGCAATCTAGGGAGTATCTTTACTCAAAAATTTTCTGTACGCTCCGCGCCAACCTGTGGTGGCGCTCCACTTAGATAGTGTCGAAAGCGCCCCTACAGACCATTCTTGCCCCCCCCCCCCTGACCAATACCCCTAGCTCCGCCACTGCCCTTACTACACTCAAAAACGTCTTTGCGAGTACACTACGAGTAAAAGCTACTCTCTTAAAACACCATCGAATATACAAATAACAATGTTTTTACAGACTTTTATGTGCAATCTGAGAAATTGCAGGCTTGAGACCCATATTTTAGGGCTAGGTATTCGCAGCATAAAACACTCGGGAAGTGCCGTTTCCGGCCATCTGGGGGTTTGAAAAAACCCAAAATTTTCTTGTGCGCTCCGCGCCAACCGATGGTGGCGCTCCGCTTAGATGGTCTCCACACATTAGCCCCCCCAATAATTTTTCCGTTCCGCCGCGCCTGGGGAGAACCAGAAAATGAAAAGAATACACACAGACCTAAACTAATTCCAATAACTCGATCCATCCCCTCCTCTAAAAAAAGTGTTTTGGCCCCCTGCACTTATATGAAAGCCATTCTATCAATCAATCAATCTAATCAATCATCTCGAGTCACTGACAATATAATGAGATTGAGTTATTTTGCAAATAACAGAGTGGAATAGTTTTATTATTAAGTTTGGTTAAATTATCTGCCACAGGAAGAGCATTTGGGGATTGGGCTTGGGAGCACATTTATATTCTGTCTTTTCATGGATTGGTCACGTTCCGCAGAAAACCGATGCCATATTTGGAACATAAGAAGTGATTATACACACGATACACGTATATGCAAGCAGGATAAACGGAATATGGTATAATTTCATTGATGCATGCATGTCTTAGTGTACGTGTTATAGGCCTATCCATCAATTGTCCTGTTGTGGGGGATGGGGTGGGGCCTAGAATTGAAGGTATCATTAACTCCTCGTCTCCTGATATAAGCATTTTCATGTCAAGTATTCCGATACATGCATTTTTGAGAACAGCGCCATTGCGGGGTGGCTGAAAATTATATAACAGGAGTGAGTGTCCATCTATTTCAACGTCGTCAGCAGTTGAAACCTTATTTATGTTAGTAAGGGAGGTAATCAGACTTTACCCTGACGTCTATCCCCCCCCCCTACCCTGCCCCACGGATTTCATTAAACCAAATAACATTTATGATATTCGCTTGAAAAAGTGACAACGCCCAGGAAACTGTACAGTTAACTATAATGGAAACATTTTGCATATTCCTTGCCATAGCCCATATTGTGTTTATGGTGACTCGCCCAGTTGCGCGGTGTCGTCTCAATTGAAAACGAAGTTTGAAAAGTTCAGCTCCATGAATGTCAGAATCTGTATGATAAACAAACACTACCAATGCCACCACCACCACCAACAACAACAACAATAAAACATGAAACGTCAAGGTATTCAATTGTGGTGTATCTGGGGATATGACCTAACAGTCTGTGTGTTAGTCTTATGTAGTCAGTGTAGGCCTTAAATTATAGCACACTATAATTGCTAGAAGTTCTCAAAAAGTAATTTCTTGGGGGTCTTTACCTCTCCAAATTGTTCTCAGACATTTGTAAGGAACACATAAGATGACTGAATGTCCCAGCGAAGGTTGTACTAAAAACAGTTTAAGAATTTTGACCAAAGGTGACCATATTTGAATATCTATCATATTTGGGGCCAAAACAGCATACCTTTAAAGTTCGTCTCAAAAGTTAAAAAGTGGTATATAGACGGCATACAACCTTATTGTCTGCTTTCCGATATTTATACTTCACCGAAAGTGCATATTTGAACAAGTCTGATGTAAATATTGATCAGAAAATAAGTACATGACAACCTTGAGAAAGTTACTGTCAAGGACTTTCACATTGTTTGTCACTTTTTAATTGAACTTGAATACGCAAAAACTGCAACACATAAATCTCTAGGGAATCAACTAACAGGCCTACAACTTATGCTCTAATAAACACAAAAAGATTTTTTCCCCTACCTTTTCTTCTTTCCAATTTCTACTAGTAAGTTCTCGATTATCGATTACTGCAATGTATAAGGTGTGGTGTTTTTTTTGTGTGTATGTTTGTTCCTCTTCTGCAAGTCTCTACATTTTCATAAAACAGTAAACCGGTGAGTATATTTGTACCTTCGCTGAAATTCCACTGCACGCCGCAGTCTCAAGATGCAAGCATTAACGTAATTAGCAAGGTATAGCTACCAATTTTCAATTATCATTGTGAGCTATAGCTACACCATTCTGTCTTGTCACGAATGACTTGTCAAAATTTCAATTTCCATTCTCTGGTCTTTACATGTTGTACGTGACAGCACTTTACGGTGATATATTCAGCCATTATTTGGGTTAAATCATCTGTGAATCTCATTGTGTGTTAGATGTACGGTAACGAGATATGAAATTTCCACAAATTTACAATAACTATAGATTTCCATTTAAGACATGCGCGGTTTTACATTAATGCGACCCGATCGCTTTTTTTACTTATAGTATTTTTTTCGGTATCATATTTCTTTTTCTTTCTTTCTTTCTGTTTTGTCCTTTTATATTCAACGAATGTTTCGTTCCTTTTAGTGTGAGTGATGCAGAAATAATGCACAATTCACTTCTTCTTTTTTGTTCCTTTTTAAAGAATGGACCTTTTCTTTCACACTTTGTTTCGGTCTCGTACTGGTAAAATTTTTCACTCTCGTATATAGTATAGTGACTGGCTTTCTTTTAAGTTCTCCGAAAACCCTTTCAACCACAAAAGAAATTGTTCATTTAAAGGTAGACGCGACAGCAGAATAATTATAAGGCAGGTGTCGTGTCCATTCAGCAACAACTAAACTATACGTTCGTTACAGTTACTATATGCATGGGTGATTGGGCATGGTTATTCAAACATATTGCACATGGCAACCGTCTACAGAAGGGTCAACATCTGTGGTTTCACTACATAGAGGGGTTTTTTGGGCAGAGGTCACTGAACGAAAGTTTCTGATAATATGACAGGAGTTTCCCACCTTTTTGTTTACACGCAATCTGTTGTCACAGGCAAATCGTAAATATTAGAACGGTGCATGTGTAGAAAAAAAAGAAGGGAATACATTAGTTAATGTTCGATTAACAGGCAGGGGATTCGTGAGCTAGGTCGGGTCCCGGAAAAAAATGTCACCGACCATCCCCAACCCCCCACGCCACCTGAAGCTTGGAAGTCTTCATTAATTCATGATAAATTCATGGGCGTATGAGCCTACGTTTGTCTTTATCCCTTATTTACTCGAGTCCCCGAATTGTCCCGAGTCCCGGAGATGTAGCCCCACTTGCCTATTGGAATAACTTTATACTTATGGGGGTGGGGATGGGATACATGAGATGTAGTCGGGAAGCGTAGGGGAGATTGCGCCATCCATGGAGCTGAGAACCTGGCGTGACTTTCACTAACGACAATCTCGACCTTATCCTCTGTGACTGGTCATTACGAATATATTATTATAGGTCAATGGCTAGATCTAAAGTTTCAATGAGAGGGGACTGAAAACTGACAGTGGAAGTTTTGATTGAGAATCAAACAGGACATAATTAATTGCGGAGTGTGTCATGCAGTATTCTAGTGACAGATGATCAGCCAAATATAGTTTGATGGATGACTGCCCAAACGAGGAGTGATTGAATATTTACATGCAAACAATAAAATCCGGTAATCTTATTGTTTGTTTGATTCACATGTTTGAGATATTACAGTAAACAATCACTGTATATTCTTGGCAATATACTGTGTGTTTTTGGTGCCATTACGGACACCGTCTATGCATATATATATATTTCTATATATATATAGGCCTATATATATATATATATAATATATAATATATATATATATATATATATATATATAAATATATATATATGTAAATATATATATATATGTATATATATATATATATATATATATATATATATATATATATATATATATAAAACAATTCTTCCTCCGGTATATATCAAACTACCTATAGATACACCGCTAACCTATTACGTCTCAGATATACATGTTGTAACCGACACACACAAACAAACAACTGACAATATGCCTAAATAATTTTCAAAAAATCTGTATACATCATAGTAAATATCAAATGGAAATTTACTACAAATACACTGAACGCCTCTGCCTATTGAAATATTTAGGTCACAACTTTATATTAGAAATAAAATAGAGCGCAGATCAGAGACTTAAGTCAGTTTAATAAAGTCAAAACCCAAAACAAGAAAAACAAGAAAGGAAACTATTATATAAGATTTAGTGATACTTTAGATTGCTAAAGCGGACGCTTGTTTGGACAAGAACAAGAAAAGAAAAAGGAAGAGGTAAAAAAAAGGGGGAAACATATTAAAATAGAAAGATGTCTCGCAAGTTTACGCTTGTTTGGCTTACATCGAATTTTCTTTGTTCTCTGAAACTTCCAAAATCATCTTAATCAGAGCAAGTTTTCAAGTTAGATCACCGGGTGTTTTATTGATCGCTTTCAAGCCCAAAGAAATTAGTCTTAGGGGTGGTTGTTATTCTTTCAAGAGGCAACACTAACAAAGAGTTATATAGTGAAAGGGGAATAGAGAGGAGGAGGAGGAGAAGAAGAAGAAGCTTACTATATGCTCAATTAGATCAGCTTAAAGGGAGACCTATTAACACTTGTTTTCACTCTTGACCCATTAATTTATGCTTTCATTTGTATTAAGTCTTTTATTATAGACCCTTTCTTGTAACCGGCTTCACACACGCCGTGCATGTGTGCGTGTGCTTGGCGCTTCGGCGTAGTCAAAGTTTTGTTGTCATAACAACTGTAGTCCTGACTATATGTCATATGGCATACGTTGTTTTGAAAGATGAAAGAAAAACTCTCTGTTTTAAAAAATATATTTTAACATGCTTTTTTGATCAAAAATGGGTCGACCCATTTGATGTACGTAGATTTGTTCATGTGTTGTAACATACAATGGCATTGTTTTAAGACGGATAAGAGAATATAACCACCGTGCGTATAATTTGTTTTATCTCCCCCCCCCACCCCCTCCCCTCACTCTCATTTCTGCCGTAATGGCCACTTTTAATGATTCAAGTATAATTTTTATATGTAATACTGTTGTCAAAAAACAGATAGTATAATTACATTTAATGCGCACATATAGCCTACTCAGATCTTGTCTAAAAGTAACTCGATTTCCCACGCCCCCTCCCCTCCTCTCCCTCCCCTTCCCATCCCTTCCCTCCCCTCCCCAGCAATTCCGTGCCGTAAGTTGTAATTGAGCAAGCGTCTCCCAATTCATGGATGATTGGAGTTCATTGGAAGTCTCTGATATCCATGCATCGGTTATTACATCGCATGCCAATTACATACAATCATTTTGACGTGTTATTACCGTTCCATATTGGTTAGACTTTTTGGGGAAGTCGTTACAATAATAATAATGATAATATAAGTTTAACCATTGAAAAACACTTTGCATTTTATGTTATTTCAGTAGGTGCCCGAAAAATTCTCAGCATATTGCCCGAAATTTCACAAAAATATTTGGTTGGGGGCTGCAGTCTCTCCCCAGCCCCAGCCCCACCCCGCCTCCTACGCCTATGACAATACGGAATATGAAATATGTCTATAGCATATGGCAGTCTATATATAGGAATTCCCTCACCGATAAAATGATAAAAATTACCTCCGTTATTTTTACTAACACCCCAGTAGCATTCGCCTCTCTGAGACATCCCGTCATCTCATAACGTGAAGTATGGATCTGCATATAAAAGTTACCGACTTGGAACTTCCAAGAATATAGGTGTGACAACTTTAAGTAAGTTAGTGATCTGAAGTAAAACGTTGGGCCAATTTACTAGCGACCTTCAAAATCCATTTATAATTTACAAGTGTTGCCGACATGGATACACGGCAGGGTATATACAGTGCGAAAAGGTTGATGCAATAGGATCGTTGTATCACTCATGACGTATAGACAGGGAACACATACTGGCGCATGCGCATATCTATATAGGGGCCAGTTGAAATATCTGAATCGTTCGTTACATGACTTCACTTCGATAGAAACAATCAAGATTTTATTTATTTATTCATTGATTCATTCATTGATTCATTCATTGATTCATTCATTCATTCATTCATTCAATCATTCAACATTTCAGTGACTGAATGTATATGATATTCTTCTTTTTATACATACACCAAACATATATATGTACACTATACCTCACAAAGGGTTCGATTATATAGGCCTATATCCAATCAAGTTGTGTGTAAAGTTTCTACCCCAAAACAAGTAAAGTTACAACAGTTTGACCATGCACATCAATTGCCCCAAAATGATCGATTGGTCAAAATTGTCAGCATTTTACTTGGTTTGGGGGTAAAACTTTAACCGATACCTACGTGTACTACCCAGTGTTGGGTAAATAGTTTTTCAACGTTTTTATCCCGAGTGCAAATCTATACCTCTAGTATCCTTTTAGCGTAACACTTGGTGGATAAACATTTTAGGGGTCGACTAGAATCAAGCAGAATAAATACAACAATAAAATAACAACAATAATAAACAACAACAACAACAATAATAATATATACCACTACCCTTTTTCAAAAGGTGCTATTTTGTCTTAAGTTCTTTGCTTTGCCCTTTTTTTCTTGCAGGATAAAATCCCCCATATCTGCCTAGGGCGATCACGCACGTTAAAGGAAATCCTTGATTATTACATCATTACTGCTTTTCCCCGTTGATAATGTGGCAGACACGGTTCACGCTCGTGAAAATTATAAACGCACCACCATCACTCACGATGCAAACTGACGGTTTTGCTGTGTTGTGTTATACACGCAATCGGCGTGACCCGTTGATGGGTGGGGAGAGGGAGGGAAGGGTGGGAGGGTGGGGATAGACGGCGAAAGGGAACGGAGAACACCCGTTCTGATCTTCCCGTCTTATGATCGACACAGCTTAAAGTAAGTGCCCATATAAGAAAAGAATAAATCTTGAAAACACGAAATGCTTTTTTTTTTTTTTTAATTTTCCGTAGCTATATTTTCAATATAAGCCCTACGTCGTCGCTTTGTGTTGTGGATGAGGTAAGTGAAGGGGATGTATAAAACAAAAATCATAGCTAGGCCAATATCATACATATTTTATTTTATATAGCACATTCCTAAACTTAAAATTCAGTCCCCTTCTTTTTGTCTTACCCATCCTCCGCCTGCTCCTCTATAGCCCTCCCTCCCACCCACACCCAACCCCTCCTCCACGGTTACCGTTGGCAAACGCCAATGACGAACTAGTAAGAAGCCCGACGTTGTAATCGATTTAGCATTAAAGGTGCGTTCCAGATCATTAATTGTCTTCGAGTTTTTTTTTTGGTGAATATCTTGACAACCTCAATAGCTCACAGGAGCATTATTATCATCCCAAATTTACCTCTTTGTTTTTCGGGATATGACCTATCAACAATTAAATTCTTCCTTAAAGATCTAGTGTATTGGCTTCAATTATAGCACGCTATAGCTAGGAAAGTTTTGAAATTACGTAATCGACCTGCCACGGTCGTAAAAGCGACCTCATGCTATACAATTAGCCTGCATAGCTTCTTAACACCATTAGGCTCTTTGTGTAACCACTGTGTGGAAATATGTTCATGTGTACAGTTCACACAAAGACCCTCATACAAGACAAAATATGTGGCAGGCGTTGCAGACTAATTTGTAAAAAGAGGTCATTTTACGACTAGGGCAGGTCGATTACGTAATCTCAAGAAACTTTTCCATGATGGCGTGCACTATTGTTGGGGTCTATACAGTAGCCCTTTAAACGATGATTGCAATGCAAAGCATAAATTCTCTGCTATCATTGTCAGGTTGTTTTTACTATACCATTTTCATATTTTGAGAAATTACCCTGTTAATTTTGAGAAATTACCCTGCGGCTCATCAGTTGAAGCAGGGAGTTGTTATGGAAACAACTCCCTGGTTGAAGTGACTGGACTACTTAGTGTAGTACACCGACCATTACCTCAGATGCAACACAAAACTAGATGAGAAAGCGTAAGACTTGAACGGCCTCTGATAAACATGTTTACAGTGTAGTACTACTTTATCCTCAGGACACACATATGGTACTAAATGTCATCCAGTGTGGTCTGTTGTTCCTATCAAAGAACAAGTTTGGTTTGATTAAATAGAATCTTTTGAACAAAACATAAAAACATTAACAAGCCGAACGTCATCAATTTAGCGGCCTTAAAATAGCAATCTAGAAAATGATCATATTTTGAAAGCTGAAAATCGCAAGAGCTAAATCAACATGAGTAGCTGATTCTTCTTTTTTTTTCTCTTTCATCATTAAATATTAATTCAAAAAATTTGTCCAAGTCATCTCCTAAGTCGTCCATTAAGCCAAACTCGTCAAACTAAATGAAAACATGGGACTGAGAGATATTCGTTATCATCTCAATAACATGCACATTAATCTGAACAGGCACATAACGGAATAATGGAAGTCCTACCATTTATACCCATGCAGTTTTAACGTTATACACACGAAACAAAAAAAAAATTCAACATTATTTTGAAACTAATAAAACTTTCTTCTATAGAAATACAGATGCATGTATGTATTTTGCAATACTAACTTTACATAAAGGTTGACGTCTGGCAAAGTATGTTGGATTATTTAGACAAATATGACTTTATTTATTTACGAGAGTTTGACGATATTTACCTTTCAACTGTATGTTGAAATGCTCATACGATATGAAAATCGATGGTGATGTTTAGCACCCTTTGAAAACCTGATCTCTACCCCCCCCCCCCCCCACAAACACACTGCCACTCAAGCAAAATAGATAGTTATTCGAGTTGTTTAACCCTCTATAATGAACACAGCATACAATAATCGTATCCAACATCATATGTTCAGTCTGAATAAATTGTAATTCTAAATAAACATGTTATTTTTAGGCTAAAATAGGGAATTTTTTTCTCTCAAATCGATACTTCTTGCTACTTAACAGTGATAAACTGACCGTTGTGTGATCTTAGGGAGACATTATGAGGTTAACATCTCTGTAGAACATTTATATATCCATGTCTGTATGTTAAGAATACCACCTTTACGAGGTTAGTGATCTTCTAAAGATGTCCCAAGTGAAGCTACAGTGAAGAAAATAATCACAGGTCAGCACTGACCAATGAGCTACGGACCCACATGGCTGAATAGTTATGCAACAGACCGTGCTAATGTGACGGTGCATAATACCGATATAGCCTGGAAGTGATTGGTGACTGGCACATTTCTTTACCCACCAAAGTCATGATTTGGCCGGTTACAGTGTGAAGATTGGTGATGTCTACCCAATTCATTGTGCATAATATAGTCCATGAGACTGAGCATAAAAAAATCTTTTTCTTCAGTTTAACAGTAAAAAATCTGAGAGAAGATTGATTTATTTGAACTCTTCCTGCATGGCATATACATAGCAAACATGGAAATTTGTTTTTAAAAGTCATATTTGAAATCAACACTTCTCGCTTATGTTACTGAGGTTACTTTATGCTTGGACACAAAAAAAAACATCGACTAAAAACATAAGAATGAACACTAAAAAAAACCAGTGGGACTGAGAAAAAAGCAGTAGAATGAGAAACATTAATTTAATTAACACATGTGAAATAAAAAAAAACAAAAAGCGCAAACCGTTGTTCCATTTTGATTAACCTTTTTCATTTTTGCAAACAATTTCACATCTTCATACATGGGTTCTATTTTCGTCTCAATACATCAATTTTCCTTTAATTTCTTCCTTCAGACAATTTTTCTTCAAGCTTATTCTGATCCAACGCTTCCCTTTTGAAGCCTTCATTCTCCCTCTCTTTCTAATCGCTGAAAACGCTTACAAAACAATTAAACTATTCTCTCGCGTTACGTATAAATTTCACTATTCCTTTTCAAATTCAATTTGCGTAAAAAACATCAGACATGATGGAAAGAAGAAAAAAAGACAATAAAACCGCTACAACCAACAACAAAAAAAAACCCTAAAAGAAAGAATAATTAAATTCGATGCATTCCTCCACCATCCCATCTCAACTGGTCAAAAACCATCAATTTGACAAAATATGACTACGATAATTTGTTTTCCTATTCACCCATTCTTTACCAATTTGTCGCCCGCCTTTGTGTTTCGACTATGCAATCCACCCCCAAAATTGCATCGATTTTGCGCCAAGGCGAGATCATTTTTTCCCTCTTTTTTTTTATCCCTATTTCTAACTGTTTTTTCCCCCCAATAGCTTGTACCCACGTGACCCGTTAACGCACATTAAGACATTTTCTTAAATAATTACAGTCAGTGATCAATCATGGTTGTCTCCCATTATATTCTTTTCTTTTCTTTTTCTTCTCTTTAACTCTCTCTCTCTCTCTTTCTCTCTTCACATTTCAATTTTTGCTTTCTACCCCTGACGAAATATCACTGTGAAGGGTTGAAGTCTATATTGTTCTGATTTTATTCCTTCCTTCCTTCCTTTTTCATCTTTTTTTTTTTTTTTTTTTTTGTTGACTCGATTTGCGATTATTTTCAAGAGCTATAGAGCGCCTTGACGTGGCTTTCGCCTCCGTTTCCAACCTATAATTTCATTAGCTTCTTCAAGAGGCAGCGATTAAATTAGATTATCCCTTTTTTGAAAGGACCACTTAATCTGATTTGTGTTTTCAACAATCATTGCGATGTCACATTCTGTTCTCGATCACGCCTGATCGCCCGCCGAAAAACCTTCCTTTTCTTTTTTTTCTTCTTCTTTTTTTGCTTCTTACTCAATCGAGTAATTCCTCAAATTGGTTTCCCGCGACTCAGAGCTAACGGCGGGAAACGTTAGCTTTTAACATCTAAAGAGATCGTTCTCGACATGTCACTACGGTGTGGTTTTGTTGTTTAAAGAATAGCTTGGCTTATGCAAACACCAGTGCTTGAAAAAATTACTAACCAAGATTAGTTTCCTTTCATCTGACTTGTTGCGTTCTTATTTCTCTTTCTCTCTCTCTTACTTGCAATTTCATTCTTTTTAACTCACTCTTGTCTCTGAAAACAAACAAGAAAATTGCTGGTGGTTTAAAAATAAGAGAAGTAATTTGCCAATTTAGCATAAAAAGAGATAATATGATTAAATCAAATTGTTTTCTTCCAGTTCATTGACTTGACATGGATTTTCGGTTTTGTTATCCGCGAAAATTGCGACTCGCCCGAAGGCGATTAAACCGTCGGCAATTTGCGTATGATTTGACTCCCTTCCGCGCCATTTGGTAACAATCTTTTTTACTTCTCCCCACACGCCGCCGACTCGATGGATTAACCGTATACCCATCAGCCCTACATTAATGGGCGGATGAGGGTATTAACGACTGGACTCACAGATGGCGTATTATAATGGCGGGGATTTGACACCAGAGAAATAAAGGCAAAGAAACGGAAGAGGATTGTCTTGTTCAACCATGGTACCATTGAGTGGTAACTGTGTTAAAGAAAACCAGTAATAGTATATCATGTTAAAAAAGACTACAGAAGGATAAAAAACTAAACCGCGTTAATTTAATTACACTGATGGACTTGAAAGAGTTACTTCAGGTCAAATCCAACGGCTGGTCTGTAAGTCTAACAAATTATTTGTGTATATATTATCTAATATATTGATTAAGGGTATATATGGTATGTAAAGTACTTACCATAATGCTTGAACATTGTGCCATAGTAACGTTGATAGTTCTTTTGTAGGATTTCGTTGAGTTGGTATTGATCAATTTTTACTGTGCTATTTAACCTATTTAATAGAATTTCCCATTTAACAATTTAGGTCATTAGCTTGCAAAGGATAACAATTTTCATTTCAAATATACGTAATAAAGTAAAAATAAAAATAAAATAAAATTGTAATTTGTTATTGGTATGTGAATAATATTGATATAGGAAGTGTCTGGGTGACATAATGTTGAGAATTGCATCACGCCAATTGTTGCCGGAATTCTTAAACCCTAATTACATAATGATGATTATATATATATTCATCGCATATCTGTGAAAACGTAACCAGTTTATAATTCATACGTACATGATAACATATCATGATATATGCAAAACTGATACAATTTATTTATTGCACATATTCATTTCACATTGGTTCTCCAATTGATAGATTGATGATTGGTTAATTAATGATCATGATATACACAGTATGTTGATGATGATTATATGTTTCATACGTGATAACACTACATACAGACTTACCTCATACGTATTGCACATATTTATTTCACATTGGTTCTCCAATTGATAAATTGATGATTGCTTTATTAATGATGATGATATGCGTTGATGATTATATATTCATTGCGTAATTAGGAAAGCATCAAAGTTTAGGATTCAAACCTGGGTAAACGATTTCGTAGCAATATATACATCCTATACAGGAATTTAGCTTCTTTGTCAGAGTGAGGACTGCTCTGTCATCGATAATGGTATACCGCCACACTGTGTATGTCATCATGTACCATCAACGTGATTCTTAACTCGAGGCCTGTATTAATCTCTGAATCATGGTACTTTAAAGGAGCTACTTTTTCAGCCTTTTCTTATTTGATGTTTCAACATTTTTTTCCATTTTTTTTTTAAATTATAAACTATATATGATCTCACTTTGTTAAACATATGTAATGCTGTTATTTCCTTTTCTTCATTTTGACAGCTAATTTTCCTATTTATAAATTTATTGAAATTTATACTGGAATTACTTGAAACTGAAACAACATAATCTTATTTTGCTACTGTCAATGTTGTCTATAATTTGCCAAAAACATATGAGCTTAGTTAAAGCTTAAAATGACACAGAAACGATAAGTGCTTCCTGGACTTACTGTACAATCTATTCTCTTTCTTATTACAAAACAATAGTGGAATCATAAATTTTCAAATAATATTGAGGGGGGAGGGGGGGGGGGGTGGCGAACAGTTTGGCTATAATGCGAGAGTTACATAAGTTTAATGTAAGATCGAAATAAAAAAAATCATCGATTTCAGAGTAACAATCGATACGCCTTAAAAAAATAAAAAAAATAAAAAAATCACAACACATTTTGTTCGAAAATGTATGATGCGTGTATAATAAAACTTATAAACCACGCTCAACATATTTTCATGATCGTTGTGAATTTCACAAAAGTGTAATTTCTTGCATGGTTATGCACAAAGTTCTTTTAATATTGTGACGTAAACAGATATAGACAACTGCAGAAAGTTTCACTTGACCGTCAGCCCTATTTCTTTTTCTCATTTTTTTCCCTCTTCAACAATGATTAACAAAATCTATTTTATTTGTCTCCAATTTTTGTAAGCACATAAACGGGGTGTAAATTTAAGAAGACGCTAACAATTTGCAATATGACCCTATACATCCATCGCTTTATACGACAATATCTGGGTATATGCTTTATACAATTTCTGATTAATCACTTTAATGATATTGGCAAATAACGCACCAGCTTTAACAGATACTGACAGAAACTAGAAGGAATAGAGAGAAAAGAAAAGCCCTCGAAAAGAATCCGATCTCTATTCTGGAAAATTCTGTGTTTAACTAAGCGAAAGAACGGCTTACTCATGATTATATCAAAGTTTATCTGGGTTGGAGGACCTGGTTTAATTTATCCCCTGTCCTCTTAGGCACGGGCGGAGAGTTATTCAAAAAGTAGTCTTTATTCTATGGTGGATGAAAATGCGATACTTTGTAATTTCGTTAGCTTCCTCAATTGGACGTGCTCGTCCGAGATCGGATAGGCTTAAGCGAAGACTAGTTATAAAATTAAATTAATACTTTTTTTCTTTCTTTCTTTTTTTGTACTTAAACTTCAACTATCAAGAGTAAAAAAAAAAAATGGAAGCAGGTAAATAACTGTTTTATTGTATAGAGAAAGGATGAATTGAGCAACAGAGGGAAGGAGGGAGGGATGGAAAGAGGTAGCCTATGCCTGGCCAAATAGATCACAAATCTGTAATCACATGCAGCTGGACTTTTAATAAGCTCGAATATATACATACATATTATTGTGCATAACAAACTAACGCGGCCTGTGTTTATCTTATATATAAATATTAATATATATGTATATATATTAATATATATATATATATATAAATATATATATATAAATATATATATATATACATATATATATATATATATATTTATATAAATATATTTATATATATATATTATATTATATATAATATATATATTATACGTAAATTAGTATATACAAGCATGCATGTGATATATTTCCACTTTCAAACTTTCAATTCCTTCATAACTCTGTATCTTATATTCTTGTTGTTTCAATTAAAATTAAAATAGCTATGATCCTGAAAAGATTGATGAGAAGATGTATCAAATAAGAAGCTATTTAAATTAATAATTAAAAACTCACCCTGCCTGGGCGTATTAAGGTACACCTTGGACAACACGGACTCACCATCCCCAACTTGTTATAGTGATAATATATACAATTAAATATATAGGCCCAAACTTAACATGTTAGTACAGTATTTGAAGGGTGTAAAAGAATGAGTTCAACACCAGTGGCAACTCCCTAGAACCACGCCCACACCCCCCCCCCTCACCTGCACCGAAACTAACATATATAAATGATAAAGTTGTAATCTTCAGTCTGTAACATTTTGCTTAAAAAAATTGAAAAGCAATTATTTTCAGAAATATACTTTTATTTATTCATGTTATATATTATTTACTTAAGAAAAGTGTATTATCACTCTTAGTAAGTCGGAGTTAACAATTAAGGCACCATGAATAATGTTGGATATGATTGCTGGACGGATAAACGGACGGATAAATCAACGGACCGACGGACTCTTAAACTTTATGAATATTCAAAACAACATATTTATTCAATTGTGACATTTGAAAATAAACAGTAAAAAATGAATTTGTTGCCTTGTTTTTCTCTATAATGAACGTTCGAATATTCATTTTTTTAAAATCTTATATGTCATTATTTGCAGACACTCTACTGCTACCCCACTCAACCCCATCTATCCCACCCAACACCCCACGCAATCCCCACCTGCAAGGGGAAACAATGAGACCACCCACGACAATTGACTTGGCCTCCTTCAAACATAATTAGTTAGTCTAGTTTTACCTTGAGTGAACGGAAACGTTAAAGAATACATCTTTGACAGACAGATAGTTTAGAAGTTCATTTCCTAACAATTTTTCGAGATATTTTGATCAATAATGAAGGCCGAGTGTAGAATTGTATTTTATAAGGTGTAACAATAATGCAGGCAATAATTATGAAAAGCTCCCAAGTAGAACGAAATATGTTACTTCATTGTTAAAATCGTTACAAGAATGTAATAATGCTCTTGGCGTATCTTTTATCAATTCAAAGGAAAGAAGAATATGGCGATAACGAACAGCCAATTATTGATTCAGTTTTTCTGATTTTGTTTAACTAAGTTATTTATTATTTATAGTCTCCTTCGAATAATTACTATAAGAGTATGCAGGATGTAAGTCTAGCTAAAAATATAACGCCATTGTAATGATCGGGAATATAAAGGACAATGAAAGAGCTATATAATAATAAACTTTTATGAGAAAAAAAATGTTTTATTACATTTCCTGATAACGAAATATGCCACAATGCTCAAGGTCTTTTTTCTTCTTCTAAACGATGTATTTTTTGTTATCATAAAAATGCCTTCAAGGAAACACATGCACTAACAGAGAGAACCATTATATTTTAAGATGTATTTTTTTTTCTTCTAGATATGCCAATATTATTTCAAATTTTAGAAGAAAAAAGAAGTTTTGACACGAGAGCGAAATCTCTACACTATTTGGTTTTCGATGTATTCGTCTTGAAACTAGGTACTTGTTGATTGTTGGAATTAATTCTGAACAAGCCATGTAATATTCACCGTTACCACCTCCCATCCCTATTCAACATGAATGTACCCCACCCCGCCACCCATTCACCAAACTGAATAGCCCTCACAACTCCATTCAACATGTCAAGAAATAATCAAGGGTTGAGACTTCACTCAATCTTACGTAATAACATGACACAACTTTCTGACCGGCGAACCAAATATAATTGGAGCATCCAAAAGAAATTCCGTAACAGAGCCCTCTCGTATACGTTCTCAAAGGTTTGGAACGCCTAAGAAACGTTCATTCTTCATATTAATTTACACAGTCTACAAAGTTATGAATATGAAAATACAGCTAAAAAATAGCTATATAGGTAAATATGTGTGTATGTATTCATAGGCTTATATATTTATATACATATATTTATATATGTATGTATATACGTCTATGAATACCGGAGGCCCGGGTTCAAATCCCGGTGAAGGCTAAAAGTTTTTCACTGTTCTGGATTTTCCAAGTAATTACAATTTAAAAATAATATGTATACTCTCATGGTCAAGGTCAAATCAAAAATTGGCTTTGTTGAGAAATATTCGATATTCGAAATCAGAGGGAAAATAACCATTTTTTGTTTCTTTTGTTTTCTTGGACAAATTATGGGTCTTCACTATATATGAATTGTCAATGAAAGGAATATCAGGAGGTTAGACGTACAGGAATTTGTTGAAAACTTCATTACTCTATTTATTTATATAAATTTATATACCTCAGTCTTTAATCAATATCGATTAAAGAATTCATAAGGATAGTATCTTTCTTCAATTTATGATTCAAATCCAAATGACCAAAATAATAATAATAACAATAATAAGGAAAAATATCGAATTTAGATAAGATGTCATAGTCACAGCCTTTACTACGCAAATGATGATGAATGCAACAAGAAAGGACATAAAAATATTGAACATAAAAAATAATGATGAAAGCGTGAATTTCTTTAAGAAAAGAAATTTGATAGCGAAATAAAATGATATAAAGGAAAGCGAATCGATATTAGTGATATTACAAGAGCCAGTAGAAGGTTTAATGAGTTTGTGCAGTTATTTCAAAATCTATAAAACTTCGAATGGAATACGTCAAGCATCTTATCCTAATCGAAAGGTGAACACTGCGTCGTCTTAAATTTCGATTCGTAAAGGAAATGAAGTACCCTTCCCTCTGAATCGTTCGATCAATACATCCGATGTTTTTAATGATAAAAAAGAATCACTTCTTTACACAATCGTTCAAACCAGGATGGAAGAATTTTTGTAAAAGTTATACGCCTACAAGAAATTATCAGTTCTTTACAAATATATATATATATATAAATATATATATATATATATATATATAAATATATATATATATATTTATATAAATATATATATATATATACATATATATATATATATATATATATATATATATATTAATTACTGTGCATGACGTCACTGAATTTTGTTTAGTATATCGGATAGCGTGCGTCGCTCTGTACACAATTTGAACACAGTTCATTATATCTTCCGTTTCAGTGTCGGTCAGAAACATTCTCTCCGTTCAAAACCAAGAAAATACGATACAAATAAAAAGAAAGGCCCTATAGAAACCACCGAAAGTTTGATGACGATCATCTACCTTACAAGTTTCTTTATTTAACCTCTCGGGTTCGTTTCCTGCTTATTGTTACGCCCAACACCTTTATACGTTACTAGTAACTCCAACCGGAGCCATGTATATAGCTTTAGTATATCATCTGTAAAAGATCTGCATACATTAACAATAAAACTATTCATCGAAATCCGCACTAAGCCGTCTCTACATACTGCGTAACTATACATGGACTTTTGTGACAGATAAAAGGGGTGGAAAATATCTTTTGTAGCCATACCTAATTGACCGTTAAATTCTAACAATAGTACCGCTGAGATTTTGCCCCTCATTTTCCAAAACGAAAAAAACCTATAAAATAAAAAGGATTTCTTTACACCCTTCTTTCGACCCGCATTGCCACCTTTTTTTCCCTTCCTTTCTTTTCTATTCATGGATTTATTATAAACTCTAACAGATACCAAAAATGTCTATAACCACAATTTTCACGATAGTATCGAAGGTGATTTGTTAACAAGTAGGGGGAAACAACGAGGGGTGTCGAGAAGGTGAAAATTCTTCGTTTGGTTATATCTGTTGTCAGGACGGGTTGTGATTGGGACGCCACCACCCATCGCGTATCAACACATATATTAGTATGCGTTAATTATAAGCGATGTGTTTTATCTGAATACAAGCATGCAGATATCCATGACACCCCTTAGTCCAAGCGAGATTAATTTATTCTTTAAAGCTTAACATAAAAAGAAAAATCATAGTTTTGGTTTACCACACGACCTACTTTAGATTGGTTAATATTTATTGTTCGAGGTTTGTGAGTCAGTTTCCGTCTGATATTTTTCAAAAGAAGAAGACTAGGAGAATAGAAAGAAAAAGAAAAAGAAAGCTAAATGCTTTTAATCGTCATACCAACAAAAACGATTTCTATTTCAAAAGTCAGACAATTAAATTACTAACTTCACACTTTCGACCTGATTGGGGAAAAAAAACCCGATGAAAGGAAAAGATCAAAATATAATACCACATGGGAGATTTGATTATTTTTCTTTTACATATGAGAATGAAACTAAAACACATTTTCGGTTTTTTTATGAAGGGAATATAATGGATGAATCAATTTTGTAAGATCGAATTCAAAGTGTAATATATATATATATATATGAATATATATATATATATATATATATATAAATATATATATATATATATAAATATATATATATATATGTATATATATATATATATATATATATATATATAATACAGTTAAATAAATGAATGAATAACATAACATCAAATCAAATTAAAAGTAAAGAATATAGAGCTATATCAAGTGTTTATGCCTGTCCGAACAATGCATTATGGGTAGCCTGTTATCTCTCGCGTACTCCCTTGGCAACAAGACGATAAGCTTTACAGTCGCCTATACCTTACATGGATGATCAAGTTCAGTGTTTTTGTCACGCTATACATTTTACAGCTCAATATACGACAGATATACGCTACTTAGTGATGATGAGTTGCGTATTAAATTCAATTCCCGGATTTCTCCTTGATCAATAATTTCTCTTCCTTTCTTCTCTCTCTAGGCGTTTGAAAGATGAACCGTATAGAGCAGTTAGAACTCATCCAGAATACAAACCTTAAGAGTCCCATCTTAGATAAGATCCCGACATCCGTCTTGTCAAACATCCAGGAGTTCCTTTCTCACAAATTTGTCAAGTCGTTTCTTGGGGAATTTACGTTGGCATCTCGAATGATTTTCTAACGACAAACTTGTTTTCCTAATATCTCATTTGAATACCAAATATCTTACTTTATCTTTTTAGTTCAAGAGTCGTACAAGTTTCACCTTTTTAACTTCAGTTTGTGGAGTATGTTGTCTCCTTATCCTGCTTAGGAGCCAACTTTTTTGTCTTTTTCCCCCCTCCCTTGCTAAATTGTACATATATTTAAAATTGATTGATGTCTCAAGTACTCCCTGTTTGTCCAAGTTCAACACTCTGAAGCGAGCGAGCGGAAACGAGTGCATTTTAGAAACAAGTACCAGCAGTTTGAAGCTAGCGAAGCTTACGACTGCTCGCTCCGTCGATAAAGTCAATAGTCATCGATATCTTAGCGTGTTTGCAAGTCACTTAATGCGAGCTAATATGCTCTTATCCTAACACAACTCCATTAAATTAGAGGACTAAGAAAAGTTAACTTACTAGTCTCTACTTCCGTGACGGAGGGGGGAAGTTGCTTTTAGAAGAAGAGGCGCGAAAAAGGATACTCTAGCAGACGTCAGCATTGATACCATCCAAAAGCAAAAAGTATATATATATATATACGGTAGCTGAGAGTAAACTTGTATTTATATCAAACACAAGTTGGTCAAGGAAAGACAAAAGGAATTATTTGTGTCAGTAATTAAAGTGATCATGAATAATATAGGTAAATAAGATTTGCTTCAAATGCTGAGTGTATGTTTTCTTAATTTTGTTTTTAATTATAGGCACATAACTTGTGGCTTGACTGTATCACAAACAAGTATATGGCAATCATAACATGGAAAACAAAGATTCTCTGATTAATACGCAATTTTAAATACCTATCTGTCTATAAGGCACCTGATTTGTTCCATTTGACGACCCCGAGATATTGTCGTTTAACTTCAAATGTAGAAATATTACATATTTTATTTATGAAATGGCAAATTATTCCCAGATACAGATTTCATAAACTGATGAAGATTTGATGGACAAGGATAAGAGAGTCTGGTTCCAGAGCTTTCCCCCTTTTACCCTCGAGATAACGGTACCACAGAATTACGAAAGTTGCACCAAATTTGGACACCTTTAAAGGTCATCGATATGGCCCAAAATATGCTAGAAAGTCAAATAAATGGTCACCATGATTAAACTTCAACAAGCAAGTCACTGCTGCCACCTTTAGAAAATTTTTTTTTTCTTATTTATAAGTGAAATATTTTGCCTGCCCGAGTAACCTCAACAACTTGGCTGTGAATAAATCATAAAGAAAGTCAAAACCTCATAACAATAATCATAATAATCAGGCAGTTATTTTTACAGCGCTGGAGTGACCCTCGAAGGTTGGAGAAGCCCGCAAGCGGCTTATGGATTACAACTTTCACGTCTGGTGGCTTCCAATTCAACATTCTAACTCAAATTTATGGATTTTTTTAAAAATTTAGAAAGTCATTTTAGATTGGAAAACAATAGATTGCCCTTTTGATGAAAAACCCTCCTTACTATGACCCGGCCTGGGATCGAACCCCTAACTTCCCGGCTTCTAAGCCTCATTGCTTCAAGTGCCAACGCCTTTATCCCCTCGGCCACAGCACTGGTATACTTACCTCAGCAAAGTACGTTACAGAAAGCTACATTTTAAGCCAATTTATACCGATGACCTTTCATATGAAAAGTAAACCCAGTCTTCATTATTATAGCGTGCACAGATGTACTCCATGAATGCTAACAAATATCGTTTAATTCTAGGCAGATATTATGCATGGTTTAGATCTATTCATCGATGCGGAAAACTGAATTAAACTTATACGCATTGACATACACGTAGCCATGATTATTGAGGTTCGAAACCAAGTAAGCTCTGACCGTCAAAGTGGACGCTCTGTCCTTTCCGGCGTACGAAAAATGTCAGTATTTAAATGTATTTTTTTCGTATTTGAATGTGTCGTATTGATTCTAAAGTATATGTAGTTCAGATACAGTGCATTTATTTTTACTTTTCTTCAGTAGCGTAGATTTTTAAAAATCAAGTGTAGTTATACGTTAATGGATCGCATTTTTATCATTATTATAGAACTTAGGTACCAAATAATTTCGAAATTTAACATGGATCAAGGTAAAACTAAAATTCTTGTGAATATACTACATACAAATTAAATTTTATTTTTTATTTCTTGGGTGAGGCGGGGGGGGGGGGGGGCGGATAGTGGAGTGAGGGTGGGTGACTTGGGATAGGTCCATCACAAACCCTATCAGATTATGGATAAAGACAACTGTAAAAATTAAAAAAAAATGAGGACTTTGAGAGAACTATGTCTTTTAGATGTGGATTCTAATTCTCATACCGAAACTGTACATTTCCACAAAGTTAATGCAGCTTTTGGAAATTCTAAATTAAACCTTACAAAAATTTTGTTTTGTTTTACAAATTGTAGTTCAGTGATTGATTACTTATTAAATCTGATATGATTTTGCATCTGTAGGGTTTGAGAATGTTTAGAGTACAGTCTTAAACACATTTGAGAGCAAGTATAATTGTTTTCAATATTATTTGGAACGAAACCAACTGTCGACCTTATAACATTGTGATGGGCTTCGAGAGACAGCGGCCCTGATGTCACCGGGTCCCCTTTTGCACTCTTAAATATCCCATATTTTCCCGTCCCCTTCATATTTTCTCGGTCCCTCAAATTGACGCCAGGCCCTGTGATGTATCCCCTCACCGCCCCCCCCCCCCCCCTCGTCAGGCTTGGTGATGATGAGAGTGTTCCCGCTGTAACAAACGTTTGATAAACAAATATATGTTACTCCTTCATTATCTTTAAATGGTTGAACGATGTTTAGGCATGGTTTGAATTTTAATACATTTTGAAATATTTTCAATAAATAAAACCTCACATAACTGCATTAATATCCAAATAAGAATATATCTGATTATGAGGTCATTATTTATTTCTCTCTCTCTCACTCCGTTAGAAACTAGACCAAGTTCATTTTCAAAATGATGATATGAAGGAAGTAAGCTCTTTTTTTTTTCTTTAAACTTTCACCGTTGTCCTTCTATAATCTTGCATTTGATTTCTGAGCTTCTGCTGTAACAAAAGCTGTTTGACCGAAAACACAAACAATGTCAGCATCCAGGAGATGTTAATAATCCGCTGTGTACTTGTAGAAGGAAAACAGAGAAATAGGTCGGTGACTTAATTGGATAATTTAAAATCATATTCTGAACAATGCACGATATTATTGATAAAAGTACTATAGAAATAATAGCGATTATAAGTCTTAAGTCTCTGTAATTACAAAATGAGAGCAAGAAAGAGAATCTTGTCATCACCGTTGTTCAGATCGTCATCATATTGACGAAATCAATATATATATATATATATATATATATATATATATATATATATATATATATAAGCTATATATATAAGCTATATATATATATATATAAGCTATATATATATATATAAGCTATATATATATATATATACTTGAAAGTTTCAAGATCAATTTCTTTTGGAGTGGTTTTGTTTTATTCTCGGTGACTTTACATTTATTTGATGAGTTTAAAAGCTTCCGTAGTATGGATGTACCTAAGACAGATTATGCCTGTGTGTATTTTGTTCCTGTTTCTTCGAGAGTTACTGTTGTTACTAGCGTAAGTACCGTCCACTATCCAGTATGTTTAAACTCTTTTGAATCAACACGCACCCAAAGGACTGCTCAATCAAATCATGAGAAGCTAAAACAGAAAAAAAGGAAGGGAAAAAAAGCAGAAGAAGAAGAAAAATCAGAAAAGAAAAGGGGGAAAGAAATCCCAGAAGTAAGACACCAAAACAGCTCCTCGTTGAGACGATCATCTGAGCACACACGCTGCCAGTGTGAAGTCAACTGTGTCACTCCAAGGGAACTCTTCTGTCTTGCTAACAGGACTATCTGTCTGTTCAGTCGCTTTAAGACGATTGATTATAAGGTATCAAATGTTTTACTACATGTAAGTATAGGTAAAAGCAGATTTGAAACGAAATATTTTTCAAATACAAATCGTCTACTTGAAGCTGTCCCACTGACTGAGGTTGTCAGAGGGAGGCGAAGGACAATTGAACGTTCATGTAGGGATGCGGTGCCGGGGTGAGGGGTGTGGGGTGAGCGGTGAGGGTGAGGGGTGAGGTGTATATGGTATATACTCACAATTCCTTCAACGTGCCTTTTGGGCTTCGCCCCCCCCCCCCACGTCCCTCTTAATTGTTCATCTTCATTCCAACAATAGAAAGGGAAACATAAACATAGCAAAAAGTGAGAAATATAAAGACATCTAAATTCTCCTCGCAATCCATTGTTCATTAGTTTTATGACATTGTTACAGTAACATTTTGGTAGCATATCATCGTAGTATATATGTATATATTGTCAAATTACCAGACAGCCAAACTGCAGTGTGGTTTCGATGATGCTACATGAATGATATTATATGAATGTGACACACTATAGACTGTATAGCCAGGATGAAAAACATACTTCAATCTAAGTAGTATAGCAACGGGCATTGAGTTATGACAATCAATGCTCACATTGGCAGCTGATGACCGAGATGGAATCTTTTTTTGTAATCAGCGTACAGATTGATCTCTACCAAAAACCACAGGCTTCTCAATGTGGTACACCTATAAGCCGTACATTAAGCCGTACATTAAGCCACCTGGTCCCCAACATTTTTTGCGTCTGGTTTGTCTCTAAAACATCTAACTAGGCAACAGATCATTTTCGTAAACGGTTACATCCAAATTATTTGGCACTGGATTTCGACATTTGCAAACTGATACGACGGAAAGCTTCAAAAACGGAAGCAGAGATATAATACCAATGGTTGGCAATTATATCGTCCATTCCAATAGCAATGTTGTATGTACCAACAGTACAACGTTATTTACACACCTTTGTGCGCAGGCATGTGCAGCGACGTACCTGGCAACTCCGAAAGTTACCGACACACTAAAAGTCAATGGAGATTTGGTCGAGACTTCTGATTCTTATCTACGGATGCCCTTCACCTAATTCCAATTGCCAACAGCCTCTCCTATCCTTATGAGGCGAAACGCACATACTATATAATAGGCTGGTCGGTGGGAGATACGGTAGATTATAAAACAAGGTTTCCACAATTTGACCCCTGGTAACTCCAAACGACCTTTGAACTCCACAAAAAAAAAACGTTCTTGTTGTACATAACGTGTCACAACTACTAAATAAGAGATTGGTCCTAGCTTCCCTTTTGGAGATATCGTGTTTACAAGGTTTTCACAATTTGACCCATGGTGACCCCAAATGACCTTTTAACACCACTAAGAACAACAGGGATCCTGAAATCAACGTGTCACAACTACATAGTAAATATGACATTGGTCCAAGAATTTCTTCTTGAGATATCGTGTTTACAAGCAAGGCGTCACACACATCATACACATAAACAGATACACACTCAACCGCCTGCATGACTATATACGAAAGTTACGATTATCATCGAAACCAAAAAGCGAAGAACTGTAAAAAGTTGTCAAAGCTATTTCTTAAATGCGTCATCTGTTTCATTTTGCTCTTCTAACTCTTATGATTAAATCAAGTAATTCCTTTCACGCCACTGGCATTACTTAATATTTCTAATAAGTAACAAATTACATGCATGGCCTCCCCTATATGATGTTATATTGCTTCCGATGAATATATGGTATACTTTTATAGAGTTGAACTTGAATCACACCTTCGACCTGAGAAGTGATATGAGCTCCTGTAGTTTTAGAAGGATTGGTGGGGGGGATCGAATGAAAGGATAGGGATCAGGTGGCACATTTGTCTCCGAGTCCCCTTTTGAAAGTCATAATTGTTCCTTAGCTACCGTAGATGCTGGCCCTTTCATTGGCCGCCGGCACCAGATAAGTATATCCCCCTGACACCGCCTCGTCAGGGAGCCGAAGGGTATGATACGGAATGTTGAGGGAGGATGGGGGGGGGTGGGAGGAAGGAGAAAGGAGAAAGAAGGTGAGAGGGTATAGGGGAGAAGATAAAACTTATACTCTGTTTATCTTCCATTTCTCCGGCAGAACTAACCCGATGTTAACTCTGTTAGTCAAACATAAAGAAACAATAATAACAACTGTTTTGTTTCTAAATATAATAATACCAACTGACCAATCCATATAAATGCAAAAAAAGAAAAATGAAACTTTCAAGGATTTTTTTTTTCTCGGTTCAAAATTTTATTAACTTTCTAAAAGAATCTCGCGGAGTATATACATACACAGCACAATATTGTATAATAATTATTACATAAAGAAAATACAAAATAGAGTGTGTCTCGTTTTATACTTTTAACTATCACATCAAGTTTACAATATATACATATATCTTCTTTTGGCACAGCTTTTTTTCCCCCTTTTGATTTCATTTTTATCTACTTTGCCTCTTTACATGTAGGTATACATCAACAACAAAAAAGAAGAAGTTCTGAACGAGCAATGCGGACCACGTTTGCGCTGCAAGAAACGAATATATAACAGACCCGAGTTAGGGGTGGAGATGGTGTCTCTGGGGCTGGGGAATGGGGGATGGGGGGGTCGTTTCTGTGGGTACGGTGTTTGACTTTACCAAGTTGATCTCACAGATTGTAACGTTTTGAACCTGAAGATTCAGAATTCAAAAGAAAGTGTGTGTGTGGGAGAAGGGGTGGGGGAGGGGTAGGGGGTCCGGTCCAAGCCGAAGTTATATATCAAAGATATGCCATCACCAAGCACAAGCTGAAACGAGCTATCGGACGAAATATGAAGAACAGAAACAGAAAACGACGTTTCGAAACATTGAATATGCCGGCGTTGCCTGCTCGCTACCTTGACAAACGAATAAAATAATCTATAAATGAAAATCATGAAACATTTTTGGCCAAGAAATCTAATAAATATTTTGTAAACCAAAATTGGAAGAGGATTTTTGGAAATTGATAGGAATGAACAGAAACTCTTTGGTTTTAACTAAAATATTCGAACCAATTTTGGCAAGGGAGAAGGAGAAAAAAAAAAAAAAAAGTTTGAGAACTTTGAGAAATAATGAAAGAATAAAGTAGTTGTTTCTACGGGAAGAAAAAAATATTTACGATTCTAAATTCAATTTCAGTTAAAGCCTCACTGTCAAGAAATCATGAAAAAAAAATGTACCACAGAAAAAATTCTAAACAAGTAACTTGTACAGACAATGTTGAATAGTGAAAATTAATTTTAATGAAAAACCGATAAGAGAGATTAGATATTATACGATTTATAGTTAGTGTATATTATTATAATCCTTCATATATGTACTTTTAGTTATACCAAAAAACTATACAAGTTTACCCCAAACAACGCCCTCTCTATCTCTATCGTGAGATGACCCAGTGATGATATTTTAGTGAAATGACGACCAAACCGCCAAATAGATTTTATTGTCCTCAATGAAATAATCAGCAAGTGGGTATTCCACGGGTATGTGGGAGGTGTGTTTACTCCTTCCCACTTTTCAAACCCACACCAACAAAGGAAAGCATTGGTTAGTAAAAACTTGCGTGTATAGACCGAATTGCAGACCGGATTTACGATAGCCTAAATAAACTTAAATGCAAAATATCCTTTCTTAGTTAGTTGTTTTTCCGGGGGGGGGGGGCCCTAGATTCTGCTAAATGGAGTCCTTTTAAAAAAAAATGGATCCGGACCTGGTTAGAACCGGAAATGTTTAACAATTTGAACATCGAAACAGTTTGCCTTTTTAAATGACATGCATCTTAGTGTGACGTAATCACAAGGAAAAGGATCTCTACTTACAGTTAAACTTAAAGTGTTTTTTTCCCCCTCTTTTCAAATAAGTAGTTAATTGATTATTTCGAGGCTATTCAGAAGAACTATTTTTTCTCTCTCATTTTGAAAGTCCTTATAGTCAATTTAGATTTAGAGAACCTAGAATTAAAGGTCCTGAAATTTTTCGCCATATATATAGGCTATATATACATATAGGCTATATATACATATAGGCTATATATATATAGGCTACATATAGGCTATACATATATGTATATATACTTACTTTAACAGGAACTTCTTATAATAGTTATGTTAGGGGAACCCCCTTAAAGTAACATGACTTACATAAACCTATATATATGTCCGTAATTTACTCAGGTAGGGAAATTCCCAAAGCTGCTGCGTGTTGCTTGGCCCTTTGGCGAAGACTTTCGATACTATTTGCATGAACTTGATGGTTAACTAAAGGAGCAAGGGGAGGGGGCAGGAATGGTCCAGGCTGCCAGGCTAGTCCCGCCGGAAGTGAACTAGGAGCCAGTGAAGGTAAAAGTGATCCTTGTCGGTCTGAACTGAGAAGGAATGCAAATGGTGATGGAAAAGAAGGTCTTGGAAGCCATGCACCCGGCGGAAAGTGTCCGTTCATATATGGTCGCAGGGCCGCGGAGTGGCTGAAGGATGTGGGGTAGGGTACGTCTCTTGGAAACTGTGGTAGGTCAGGAAACAAACCTGTGTAGAACAAATTAAGAGTGGAAATTAATTGTTTGAATTTTCATGAATCATTAAAACGGAGATCATTTACAAAAAAAAACTTTAAAAAATATTTGTGTGAGTCAATTCTGATGACGTCAGCAAAAAGTTACGTCAAGATATTGATGTCAAAGGGATTCTGAATTTTTTAAGTAGGTTGTAAATTAGATCGATCAATCGATATTCATTGAGAAAAATATATAAAACGTATGATCGACGATAACACCGAATGGCATATGAGACTCTTTCAACCAATCATTTTCTGTTGGAAACTAAAATATAGCCTAATATATCTGATATGTTTCAAAAGCAATCAGTTTAACTTACAAAAATAAAATTTGATTTACAATTTGATTTTTAATGTTTCTTAGGTTTTGCATGTCAAGAACTCGGAGACAGCATATAGTATTAAAAAAAATTAAAATGGTAGATCTTCTGTTATGCAATCACACCTTAGTAAAACATGACGTCACTTCACGTCACAAGACCCTTTCGTGATTCCCGACCCAACGTTGAGACATGATTATGACGTCTCATATTGAAAGATACGTTATTCTGCTAGTCTATACTCTATACTATATGCACAGTACATGCCATTAAACTAGAAAAAAAAAACTTTTGCAACATATTTCCGTACCATCATAGGAATAGGCCAAAAGCAAAAATAGCGCCATACTTTATTGTTTTGTAAACCTATCCCGCTTTATCCAAACAGAGACTTCAAGACAACTCACAGACATCAGAGTTGGC
Source organism: Apostichopus japonicus (assembly GCF_037975245.1). Classification (NCBI taxonomy): domain Eukaryota; kingdom Metazoa; phylum Echinodermata; class Holothuroidea; order Aspidochirotida; family Stichopodidae; genus Apostichopus; species Apostichopus japonicus. The sequence continues at coordinate 9,062,429 of NC_092566.1, read as the reverse complement.
TAAGCCGTAATTCAGTCGTGGTCTTAGTTAAGTTAATCAAACCTATAGCCCTTACTTTTCAGATGAGGAGTGGGTTTTGGGATATATGGGAGGATTTCCAACTCCTTAACAAAACTCATTGGTCATGTTTGTGTAAATACGGGGGCGCCCGGACTCTTCACTGAATGACCTATCAGGCGCCCTCACTAATTCAGTACTATTTGAATTTGGGGATACATGCCGTCTTGATGAGCCTCAAGTAAATCCTCTTGAGATAAGAAGATAAAGACGATTTGCTTTCGATTCGTTTTTTCCTTTATTTCCTAAGATGGAGAAACACACACTTAGTACTATTTGCATTAAAGGATTTATCCTAAAGCCGTATAACCGTTTTTCATTGGAAATTTAAACTTAATTGTTTAATATCTTTGTTTATTCGAGAGAGACAGAGAAAAGAGAAAGAGAGAGAACCCTTTGTAGAAAAAAAGATTAAGAAAACATTTGTTATAAGAGCGGAGGAGAGATTTTTGACGTAAATGAGTTCGTCCTGTCGATCATGGCAGTTTTGATATGGGTTGTTTGATTCAAGTCGTTTTTTATGCCACCAGACATTTTCGTTCTATATTACCTTCGATTGATGCATATTATAATAGTTCAAAATTCTTAGTTATTCAATTTCACTTAACATTTGATTTTCCGTGTAATGTTTTTGAAGGCTTCTTATCTATTTTTTGAATTTTTAAAAACAAGTGTATAACTATATATGATCCTTGCAATTTTTTATTTGAACCATACGATAACGTCATGTGGTTTATTATCTAAAACTGAATTAACTTGATTTATATAATTTTATGAAAATTGACATCCACATAGCACTACAAATTTAACATCAACTTTTAATCTTGAAAAAAAAAGATTGAATAGTTAACTATGTTATTAACATTCAGACAAAAGGATAGAGGTGACAATTTTGTCCAATTCAAAGTCAGGTAAATCCATTCCAATAAGTCGATATCAAAGTTGTTATAATTAAACGGGATATGACGATAAACCTGATGGTAAAGCAGAAGAAAGAAACAAAGGAAAAAAACAAAGAAAGAAACAAAGAAACAAAGAGGAATAACAATAAGAAAACAAACTACTTACTGTGCGAATAGTCCTTCTTTGGAGAACCGGTCCTCGGGCTATGAGGGCTGCTGCTCGGGCGTAGTTCTGGACTGGTTTTCCCTTCTTCGGAGGAGGAAAGTTTAGTCTGTCCTTCCAGATCGGATTTGGTTGATTCTACGTCATCTTGATTCCCTACCACGTCGACGTCTACTTCTTCTTTAATCGTAAGCGCCATCTTAACGTCCCCTTGGCGTGGCATCTCTCGCTGGTCAAGCTGACGTAGCGACGGGGGAGAGGAGCAGTCCCGATCGGAGCCGGTGTCGCCGTGAGAAGGTCGAGAAGGAGAGACGGGTCGCTTCTCGTCATCCTCCGAGACAGCGCTGCTGGCGTCTTCGTCTTGAGTTCGCTCTTCCTCATCTTCTTCTAAAGTCTTGACTGTTTTATTCTCTTCGACTGATTTTTCATTCATATCTGTCTCTTCTTTGGTCTCGTCTCTCTCCGAGATGGATCGATTACGCTGTTGCTTCCGGAACTTTGCGCGTCGATTTTTGAACCAGACCTGAAGATGTACGTTTGAAGATAAAAATTATCAAATGATAGACGTTATATTTATATAAAAAAATGCGTTTACATGCTATACTAAGGTAAAATATTGTTTTTTTTTCTGTTGGGGGGGGGGGGGTGGGTGGAGACGGGAGTGAGGGTTGGGAGAGGGGGCAGACAAAATAGATTTTCAAAGTCATTAGAATCGAAATAAATTACCTAAAACAACATGCAGTATTAACACATATAACTTATGTACCAATTCGATTATTTTGTGGCCATATTGAAAACGGATTGTGGATGGTTTAAAGGGGATTTGTGGGGGAGGGGTCCATCTGAGCTGATGTAGGATTTTAGTGTAAATTCCTTTGACCCATGCGTTCAACTCCCCCCCCCCCAACCCTTATCCCAACCCTTCCCTGTCCAGGAGTTACGATTTTTCCCGTTGCAGCTCTCAAGTTATTCCACAATCTAAGCAACCTCTTTTACTTTATAGTCATGACAAAATGATACCAAACGTAAGTAAGAATGTTAGAAACAAGTGATACATATTCATAATTATAAGATATTGCATTAAATTAGAAGAAAAGTTGTTAGTTCTGCATCAATTTTAGTTCTGCTATTCGGCCAGTTTAAGTTCAACAAAAGTCAAATCGATTACCGTGAAGAATAATACCGTATTATCATGATACAGAAGGCACATATAATGGTAGAAATAATAGGTACAATGTATGCACAGGAAGGCAAGTTTTCCAATAATATGTGATTAACCTACTTACTTTAATTTCTTTTTTTTTCATTTCTTTTTGATAAACTGTAGAAATGGCAATGCACGCAGTATTCTGGAATACAAACAGAGCCCTCATCGACGACTTGGCCCGTATGTAGAGCTATATTTGATGATGACATCATTGCAATAGGTAATTATTCAATTATTGTCGGAAATCAAAAGGAATTTTTCACATGATCTAACACGTTTTTGACAAAGCTTCACTCTTTTGAAGGGAATAAATTTCACAAATGAATAAACATGACTTTTGTTCAAGCGATTTTCATTTTCGTGATTTGATTTGAATTATTCAGAGATTTAGAAGTGGACCACATGTTGGTGTTGTTTATAAAGGAAGTGGGTCACTGAGATGAATTTAACACCAAAGTGTATTTAGAAATCTTCAGCATTGGAAAATGAGTTATATACTTAAATTGTTTTGGTGTGTGTATGTATGCCTTTGTTTTGTATTCTGACCGAAGACTGGAACAAAAGAGTTCCAGGTCCTCGGATGTGATTTCTAGAGAATCACCACGTCCTCGAAAGAATTCTATTGTTATGGAGTATTGTTAATGTTAGGGTACGTGGATTTAAACAATGGAAAAAACGATGGGGTCCTCGGTCTGAATGTAAATGTCTGAATGTGGGTGTGTGTGGCAGCGGGAGGGTGGGAGCGGGGGGGGGGTGGGCAGGAGGTGGCGATGGTGGTGAAAAGGTATTATGACGGAGTGTAGGTCGATTAAGGTGAACTCACCTGAATTCTTGCCTCTGGTAGGTTAGTGCACATCGCAAGTCGTTCCCGCATCACTACATCCGGGTAATGAGTCTTAGCGAAAGTTTTCTCTAACGCAGCCAGCTGATGGTTAGTAAATGCAGTTCTGCTTCTTCTCTGTTTACGGTGTGCTCCATACCGAGCCTCTAAGATAATATCTGCTTTGGGGAAAAAAATAATAAGAAGAAGAAAAATTATTTCTAAGGTTTTTTTTTTTTTTTTCAAACCTCTCAAATAATGTCTTTTCATTTGATTATTCTTCACTTTTAAAAAAAAATTAAAATTCTGTTGACAACGAGATACGACAAACCCCCAATTTTTTGTTTTTTTGTTTGTTTTGGATTCGGTCTTAACTACATAGTTATTGAGAACATCTGAAAAATAGCAGTACTTAGGCGGAATGGGTTGGGGGGGGGGGGTTGGTTGGTGGGGAGAGGGGTTCGGTCATCATTGTTCCTGAGCTTTCCCTTTTTAAGCTAACATAACATAACAAAACACGTGACATGTTTCGGACCACAAGAACAATTTTAATAAAATTTTAGTAATTGACTTTTTCCCACCTGGGAGAATTTTGGTCATGTTATTCGGATAACTTGTTGTAAAATATTTGACTGCTACACCATGAAAGCTTAACCTCGACATGAGTAACTGAAGTCTCCTTGAAACCCCTCCCCCCCCCCCCCCACCCAAATCCCCTATTCTTACTACCTATATGAGGGTTGCTGGACGCATGGGACTTTTTTTAACCAGAACCAGTATGAAGCGAACATGTGCGATGCCTTATTCAGAGATATGTTTGGTCTTAAAATTCTTTCGAAGTTGATTTTCTTTTTATCTGATTTACTGAAATTTTCTCAGATAGAAAAGGAAGGATGATATGATGTTTATTACAGAAAATTTTACATGGAATTTGAATAGTGTAATGTTTGCATAAAATGTCTTATTTGAAACATTCATTATGATGTTTTGTCTCAAACTGAATTCCGAATTATTTTACCTGATTTTACGGTTTTTTAATTGTTAAAACACTCTTTTTTGCACTTATCCAACCGTATATAATATAAGAGGATTTATTTTTTCATTTTACGTCAACTTTTGAATAAATGTTTATAATTCCAAGGAACCGATTTTGTTTAAATTAAAGACTTAGAATTCAAGAAAGAAGAAAAGAAAACGATATCTGCATATAAAACAAAATTAAGCATTGCGCTTTTTTCAAAATTAAGTTTTTTCGAGTGACATTTTTAAATAGTTAGTTTTATTGAAGAACATTGGCCACATTTTAATAATTATTCTTTTTATGTACAATACTTTATAATATTTACATTATTAATAGTTACTGTTAATAGTTACTGTTCTTATTACGATGGAGAAGACAGTAGTAATAAGGTTTAATAAATAACAGTTGGAAAACAAGGATAACCTTTATCAACTATATAAACCGCTGAAAATGTCCGTAAAATTAATAAATTTATCTTTTATTTGCAAAAAAACGAGAACATGTGGATATGTAAATCATGAAGACTCTAACTATAAACCAAACATAAAAACAAAATCATGGGCAAATAATTAAGGACAATGGAAGAGTAACCAAAGATCGTTCATGCGAATAAATTCTTTAATTGACCATTCAAGAAAGTGCATACGCAAGTATACGCAAAATTCTGAGAGTTTTCCTATTTCTGCTATTTTTCACAAGTTCAATTATACAAAAAATAATAGCTCAACCCGGACTTACAATTCAATTTCCTTAAAATTAATTCTAAATTATAAACCATTTTTCTTTCAAGTTATTTATATTTTTATCCATTTTTGTAGTTCGTAATTCAGTCATACTTTACAACTTATTTAAACTTTGTCAGTACAAATTGTTATCAATAATCCTTGATGAAATATTTGAAAGTTAGATTATATTGACTTTATTATTATTTTTTTTTTATTGTTTTATCGAGAACTCACAATAGTAGTTACACAGAATTGAAAAATCTTCCATTTAATACTCTTAAATATCAAAATAAATGAATTTGTTTTCGTAAGTAAAATTATACAACGCAATATTTAGATATAAAATGATATGATTTACATCAATGCAAATTAAAATACATTCTGTTTGTTTGTCTGTATTTACTTTTAGAACAATGTATCAATCAGATCGAAATCAATAAAGTGTTAGAAATCACTGTTCTAGTTGACTGAACAATTAACAACGGCTTTTATTATTTTTTCTTCATATCAACATCAAATGAACATATAGATGTAAACTTCTATATAAATATATATATAATACATAAAAAAAGCACAACAGATATTTACTGATAAGTAAAGTGATGGAAAAATTGTTTAAAATAACTGATATAGCAACATCAGAAAATAAACGTCACTTTATTATTATTTTACAAAGGGAACAATTTTTGTGTTTATATCTGAATCGCGCAAATTTACTAATGCTATGGTCATGTATGTATTTGGTTGTTATTTTGTATACATACCTGCCAACCTCTCCGCGAGTGAAAGGGCGTGAGTAGATGGTCTGTAACCCGGATGAAGATGATGAAGGCCAGACTGATGCATGCTGTAGACTGCACTAAGAGCAGCAGGATTATATCCTCCTAGGTGATGCATCGTGAAATTTCTGTAAAAATTTAAGAGAAATATTTCATTAAATTATAGTTTTAAAGACAAATATACAAGAGATCACACGTGACATGACCCTTCATTTTTTTAAATTTTTTCTCTGTGAAGAGTTGAGACAGTTGAAAGTGTCCATGTTTACAAATGAAATTTTACTTATTTTGGGATTTGAAAGTACGCAATTATTTTATCTGTTGGAGTTTTTTTTTTTTTTAGAACAGTGGGAGAAATAACAACGTATTTGTATTAAAGTTGTAAATGTTAGTAATTCAATATTGAATTCTTATTATTGCTATTTTATTACAGGTTAAGGCTACAAATCTTATTAAACTGTAGCATTAAACATTGCATCAAATTCTAAACGAATAACTTTCTTTTATAATCCAAACTGTAAATTTAATTAAAATGAAATACAATCTATTTTTGTTTTCATTTTTAGGTAAGCACTTCTTAAGAGAAAAGAAAATTAAAACAGAAGAATATGATATACGTATTAACAAATCTACTAATATCTCCACAGAGGGATGTGAAGTTTCTAAACAGACAAAGTATATATAGATATTCAGTTCATCTAGATATTGGACAATTGCAAGTTTTCTTATTAGATTTTTTATTTCAAGTTTTCTTATTAGATGTTAGTGTTATTTTTCTTGAATTTCTATAAGTTAAACCTGTAATAATCTATTATTGGAACAGATCATTGTAACCGAAAGTTGAGTCATGTTAGGTGACAATCAACAAGCAATCATTTTGAATCAACTTTTATTTCCCAAAGTAGGAAGTCACAGTAGCTAAAAAACACATTTTGAATGCAGCAGGGCGTTGGTGCATACCGGGTGACTCTCTTAAGACGTGAGGTTTTGAGATAATAATAATAACTTGGTGACATGAAAATGTCATATTTCAAGAAAATACCAGTAATATAATATTAATAGTGATATATACCTCTTAACTTATTATGAAAACCAACTTGGAAAGAACCGTTTTGGATTACATATAGTGTTGAAGAACAAACATATAGTGAAATTAACAAATTTGAAACAAAGCGAAGTGAAAATTACAATACAATTGTTTCTGAAATAAGGCAATGCTATTAATTTTCTTCATCATTAGACTAAACCTCTAAAGCTAGATTTGAGTTAGTGTAAACAGTTGAAACGAAATATTTAATCAGAAGAAAAGTAAATAAAATATCAGCCTTCAATAACATTTAATTTTTTTAACGAATAAGTCAAATATTTCTAAGATTAAATATTATTCAATGGTTCCTTTAAAATTGGTATCATGTATATTAATTTATTGCAAACATTTATAAATAATATGTTTAACCTGGATCTTATGTCTCCTAATCGATCAAAACATTATATGTGAGAATTGCCTTTGACTTCTGTTCGATTTTTTTTTTTTTTTTTGCCTTACGTTTCCAAGTGTTCACGCAACACATAAATACATACATACATACATACAAACATACATACATGATGAAGAAACCTAACTTACCAGTTGAAAATAAATGTGCTTAAGTCCAAAGAAACGAGAATCCTCAATGAAATAAGACAAAAAAAGTTAGTTAGTTAGGTTGAAAATGATCCCGATGTGTGGATTGAATTCTAATCCCCTTCGCTTTGTGAGATATTTAGAGCGAATGACAAACTTAACTTAATCCAACGTGAATTTATTTATGAAAGAAGCGGTATTATATCGGTCCCTACTAACTTAACACGAGGGAGGGGCGAGACTCCTGTCAATTATCCTTAACTTTGACTGGCTTTGAAAACGATCATTATCAATCACGTTACAATTGCCGACAGCTTTTAACAAACATCCCAGTTAAAACTTCCATTGTGATTGGCCCATTTGTAAGAGCATTGACCAATCATATGATGCGTATGATAACCCCCTCAAGAGGTTTATACCCACTTTTTGTTTGGTGGTTAGTAGTAGTAGTAAAGTAAATATTGTATGCATGGTGAAGGCATGTTGTAGGAACTTATAGGTAAGTGACAGGCAAACCAAAAAAAAAAGGAAAGAAAAAAGGGAAAAAAAAAGAATAAAGAGAGAAATCATTGGTGTGAAAAAAGAAAAGAATAAAAACGACCCTGTATGATATGGAAGTTGATTGACGGCTATTGGCTCGATGACAAAAGTGATATTCTTTAAACAGGTATTCGTATAAAACGGTAGTCGTGGTTTAAAGTTTGAAAGAGGTGTATGTTTGGAAGTGTATAGTACAATTAAGAAGAAGAAAAATAAAGTAAAGTTATAAATTGCATAATCGAGACGATAATTGAATGAATGATTGACGTATATAAGACCAAGGGGTGAATGGAGACCATTATAATTTACGAGTTGAATTGACAAAACTCGGAAGAAAAGAAAAAGATTATATTTGATTAAGAAATTGTGCTAAGCCTGGGATTATTGGTTAGTCATGATCAACATTGAATACGGTTTAGTACAGTTCAAACAAATAGTCGTTTGGTAGAAGAAAAGGAAATATTTCTTTTGAAATTTAAAATGTTAAAAGAGTATAAAAAGAAGCGTTTACCAACAGTTCAGGCAATGTCGAGTTGATTGATGAGTCGCGATTTATAGATGTCACGAACGGGCTTTGTATACATAAATGGCAGGCGTTTCACCTTTACAGCAAAAGTCAGGTAATAGAGTCAGTAACCACACAACAGAAAACAAATACATAACAACGAGACTGCCAAACAGGGTTTCAAGAACTATGTTATAAGAAGCGTATAATACGGTAGTATCAAACATGGCTTTAAGAACTGCACACTATAATGAAGCATACATACAATAATTACAGTATCAAACATGGCTTTAAGAACTACACACTATAACGAAGCATACATACAATGTCTACATTATAGCAGAGTTTCAAGAACTATGTTATAAGAAGCGAATATACGGTAATGATAGTATCAAACATGGCTTTAAGAACTACACACTATAACGAAGCATACATACAATAATTACAGTAGCAGACCGGGCTTCAAGAACTATGTTATAAGAAGCGTATGATACGGTAATGATAGTATCAAACATGGCTTTAAGAACTACACACTATAACGAAGCATACATACAATAATTACAGTAGCAGACCGGGCTTCAAGAACTATGTTATAAGAAGCTCATAATACGGTAATTATAGTATCAAACATGGCTTTAAGAACTACACACTATACTGAATGTAGTGCATACATACAATAATGCATACATACAATAATTACAATATCAAACATGGCTTAAACTATACACTATAACGAAGCACACATACAATAATTACAGTAGCAGATCGGGCTTCAAGAACTACGCTATAAGAAGCGTATAATACGGAAACTATAGCATCAAACATGGCATTAAGAACTACACACTATAACGAAGCATACATACAATTATTACAGTAGCAGACAGGGTTTCAAGAACCACGCGATAAAAAGCATATACAATATTGGATATTTCGTTGATGTAACAAAAGTTTATAATTAAGGTATATTGTAGTTATCAGGTTAAGGATTTATAAAGGTTCATTAACGTACTTTCAGAAACTTCAGTTTGAAATTGCTTCAGAAAATCAGATAACTAGACATGAAACTTTTTTTTTTAACTCAACTAATGTGTGTCAATTGATTAAGATCAATAAACCACGGTCGTGGACCAAGTTGTATGCTTGCTTCAAGTATCAAAATCCATGTAACTGTTGTGACGTCATCATTAAAGCTGTTTTCTGTGATCACTCTGATAACATTGTACTGCAGTCTGATTAAGTACATTTTCAAGTGAAAGTATAAATCACTTGACTTAGTCAAAGAATAAAGTAAGCTAAATTTGTAATTTTTTATAAATGTAATTAGTAACGACTTATACTTATACGAAGAGTGTATGGGCGACGGAATGTTATAGATTAAATTGAATGGATTCATTACTCTGTCATCAACATTCAAATAAGTGAAGATATCCAGGAGGGTGGGGTGGTTTAGTAAGATCGATCGCCAACTTTAGTTTGATAAGCATTCTTTAGGTTTGGAAAAGTTGAATTCCGGCCAAACTAAAACAGTTGATTTAATTCAACAGGACGGTGGGGGGGGGGGGGGAGGGGAGTGAGATAGAGAAAAAAGTAATGCATGGGTGGAGAGAGAGGTGGAGATAGGTGGAGAGAGAGGTGGAGGGAGAGAGGGGTGGGGCGGGGGAGAAAATACAAAAGAAGGGGGAACACGTCGACATTACTCTGTTAAGAACTTATAGAAACAGATTTGAGAAAAAGACAAGATATTGGTCTACAGACACAAAGAAAGACACTGCTATACACAAAGTATGGAACTATTCGACTGGTGAACTTGACTAATGCTTTGTGTAAATACCAATAAAACTTAAATTAGTTTTAATTGGGAAGTTCAATAACCTGAATTTCGCATCATCACACAGACAATGTTGTACTGCATTCGTGTATAATAAAGACAACCTACATGTTTATATAAAAATGGGGAATAAACAAATGTATCATTTTATGAGGTATATCATATTTCCCAGCGCTTTCTTATCATTTTGTATCCACCTATATATAGCTGTACCAATGAAAGGCGTCTCATCGTCATTTTTTTCATATTTTTTTCTGGCTACTTGAGTTTCAATAAGAGATCTCCGCAAGTTACCCGTGGGAAAAAAATGTAGGTTTAGCCAAAACGCGACAAAAAACACCAAATGAAAACTTACTGTCTGTGTTTGCGTACCAGCCTTTGTTCGTAAGTGACGGAATTACAAGCCTCAACAGATCTCTATTGATTGTGTGGGGAGCTTAAGTTATCGTGTGCGTTAAAGAGAAAAAAGAAAAATAACAACGAGGATTACAGTAGTACTGTGAGAGGATGAGTGGCCTAGTTCTTTTTTTCGTTTGTTAACGCTTTTAGGATTCCGTTACATATGGTCTATTGATATCTGATTGTTCCTGTTCTATTTTGTAATTGGTAGGCGAAGGAATTAACACGTTTTTAAGTGATCTCTTAAATGTATTTGGATGACTCTTTTTTGCGTGTTGCTTTCAATCGGTGCGAATTTTTTCTCAACCACAGGATATTGACAATGAACTCGGGCTAAACTCAAATCATTGTCATTTCATTTCGAATGTATTTTGTTATATTTGAATGGCGTTTTGCGTTTCTGAGGTTTCGACTGTAAGAAAAGAAGAAGAAGGAGAAGAAGAAGAAAAGAAAATCTCCTCTTTTGTTACCGAAATTAAACCGAATAAAAAAAAAATCGCGGAACTGGTCTTTGAGTACTTCTGAAACAGATAACGGATGCAAATACAAGTATACATTAGTACAGGGATTAATCACAATGTGTAAAGATTGATATATATATATATATATAATATATATATATATATAATATATATATATATATGTATATATATATATATATGTATATATATGTATATATATATATATATATATATATATATATATTTCATTGTTTTTTTTTCGTAGGTGCAGCATGCATGGACGATTGACGGACGAGCTATCGTCATTGAAAGAAAACAAATCCTGTCCATAGATGATACGCATGACTACCACAATAAACGATTAACTACAGACACTCCTCTCCGGACCCTACACCATCCCCTCCTCAACTCCACAATCATAAATGAATGCCACAGAGTTCATCGTACATTAATGCCACAAAGTTCGAACGCATTAATGCCCAAAGGGCTTTGGGTGTTCCGGGACATCACATGTCAAATTAGATGAAGGGGTGGTGTGTGTTTGTGGTGAGGGGGGGGGGTTGGACTCTGGAAGTTGAGGCAGTGGCGTAACGAGACTCTTCCCGAGACGAGTCATTTACACTGCAGATCTTTCTCGACTCGAGATTAGTCATTTACTTGAGTCACTCAGTGTTAGAGCTATGCCGAAAAACTTTAGTCTTCTTCAAGTCACTTTACGAGTCATGCAACGTTACAACACTAAGGGGGTGGGGTATGGGTGGGGTGTGGGTAGGATGCTGGTGGTAAAATGATGCTTGCGTTATTTTATTTGCATTCCCGGTAATTTGAGGAAAGGACATGACAGTTACACAGGGGATGAGTGGGGATGTTACACCCTGGGCGTTTAATAAGCACGAAAAATATCACTTAACACATTATTAACAACACATATATGATAGCAAGCAATTTTTTATCTTGTGAACGAAAATAAATCAAACAAAATGACGAAATTGCCAATACTTTAATTTCTCCTACTTCTTTGAATAATACGAATTTGTCTAACTTACGATTCATGTTGAAAAAAAGGGTTTTTTTTTTTTGCCAAAACTTAAAGCAAACAGAAGAAAAGAAAAAGTAATATAAAATCACTGGAATATATCAAACTTAAATATATAATATAAATAGAGTTATTTGTCCGTTCACTGATCTTAAATTATGTCAGAATTTTTTATCTTGAATTTTCCAAACGAAAAGTCAAAATAATAACAATTATATAAAGAAAACAAATGATAGCCCCCCCCACACCCCCACCACCACTCAATAAGAAACGTTTATTACTAGTGTGATGGAAGCCATCCTTTATTTCTCTGTGATTGCTGTTCGTGTTATCGAGTTTCTGTGACATTTCTTCAAGCATAAATTCTATTTCAATAAGCAAGTAGATAGAGGTACTTTTTAAAAAAAGTCGCCCAAGAAATAACCTGGGCACGAAAACCAAACTACCGAACCACTGATCCGCTCTCAACCCCAGTCCCCTTGCATCGGGACTGTGACTGTGTGATCATCGTCGGGTGTGTTCCTCGAAAGGGAACAGATACTACACATGATCTTAGCCAAAAGGCCGAGAAGCTAGTAGATAGAGGTCGGTTATTTCTGTGTACGATATCAAAAGATCCTTGAGGAACCTCATAATGCTATCGAGTCTGTAAACTTTCGTGACTATGTTCGTACTAAACCAGTAAAATAGTTATACTCTTCCTCTACTGTTTAGGAAAATGAAAAACATGTAATCTCCCGCCCCCCCCCCCCCCGCCCCCAATAAAGAGAGCAAAAAAAACTCGAAGGAATCTCAAATACAGACTAAACTGTTGACAATAGAAAGAGACAAAATTTAAATCGCTTAAGATGTCATTAGTCTTCTGGCGATGATTGAAAACATGCTTGTTGTTACTGTCACTTAATTACTGATCGATTAATTCTATTTACAAGAACCACTGGAACATGTTTTTCTTCCAAGGTTGATGTAAGAAAAAAAAAGGGGGTTCATGATTTTGCAACAAATATTAACTTTCTAATCAGATTTCGAAATAATAATCCACATGGCCATGTAGAGATCACGATATATCCTATTGATTCTATTAGGAGGCCTACCACTAGCGATCCAATAGCCTAAATGAGATGGTTGCTAGGATAATGACTTTCAGTATTATCACAGAGAGGAAATTTATTCAACCACGTCAATGGTGCTTGTTTTTATAATCTTGCATATTCCATACGTAATATCGCAGTTCAACCTATTCGGGACAATTTATGCCTCAACTGCACTGCCATGACCCGCTTGAAAGCGCTCTTTCTAACAGTATGGACAGCATGGATATTATTTTATTAGTATTATTTTATATACATACACATACACACACATTCACATAAATATAGGCCTATATATACATATATATATATATATATATATATATATATATATATATATGTATATGTATGGGTGTATGTATGTATTTTATGAGTGTATATATGTATGTGTACTATGTATGTATGTAAAGATATTGGCAGGAAAGGGTGATAGGTTGTTTCCACACCACACGGGTGTCTTTGGTCAGCCTCCGAAGTTAACAGATTGATGACTCGATCCGCTATCTTCGAATTCCCATAACCTTGTTTAACACGAAGTGTATCGATTGCCATTGTATTCTTTACACTATTACTGTCTGGGGTGATTGAGCCACTAGGTAAGTGTCAAAATACTCACCACTTAGTCGCCGTAAACCCTTCACGTTGGACAATACCCGTAGCAGATAACCTTTTTCTGTTCGTCCTGCCACAGTACCGTGTTGAAGTTAACACGCATGTTAATACCTTTGTATGAACGATCGAAAGGTGTGAGGCAACATCAAAAACTATACAATACCCTGAATAACATTTCAGTATCGGATTTTTTTTTTTCGCCAGTAAATTCGAGGTTGATTTCGTAATCAGGACAAATAATAGCATTAAATCATCAATTTATAGATGGATTAGCCAATCACGTCGGAATATATTTTGTTTTTGTTTAGTTTCAAAATGCTTACTCTCATTTCTTTTGTTCTCGAAGGTGGTCACACCTGCTGCAAGGTTAAATTGTTACTATTATTATTTTGCTCATTTATTCTTTCTGTTGTTGTTATATTCATGCGTTGTTATGCATGTATATAGTGCCACATGCCTTATGATACATAAATGATACATCTAAATTAACACAAAGTATGAGAATTCACTGATTATTCAGATTATGAGTGGAGTTAACCACTCAGACACATACGATAAGAAGTAAAATTGAGGGCAATCCAGTAATCTGCAAATCTGACGTGTAGATAGATAGATAGATAGATAGATAGATAGATAGATAGATAGATAGATAGATAGATAGATAGATAGATAGATAGATAGATAGATAGATAGATAGATAGATAGATAGATAGATAGATAGATAGATAGATAGATAGATAGATAGATAGATAGATAGATAGATAGATAGATAGATAGATAGATAGATAGATAGATAGATAGATAGATAGATAGATAGATAGATAGATAGATAGATAGATAGATAGATAGATAGATAGATAGATAGATAGATAGATAGATAGATAGATAGATAGATAGATAGATAGATAGATAGATAGATAGATAGATAGATAGATAGATAGATAGATAGATAGATAGATAGATAGATAGATAGATAGATAGATAGATAGATAGATAGATAGATAGATAGATAGATAGATAGATAGATAGATAGATAGATAGATAGATAGATAGATAGATAGATAGATAGATAGATAGATAGATAGATAGATAGATAGATAGATAGATAGATAGATAGATAGATAGATAGATAGATAGATAGATAGATAGATAGATAGATAGATAGATAGATAGATAGATAGATAGATAGATAGATAGATAGATAGATAGATAGATAGATAGATAGATAGATAGATAGATAGATAGATAGATAGATAGATAGATAGATAGATAGATAGATAGATAGATAGATAGATAGATAGATAGATAGATAGATAGATAGATAGATAGATAGATAGATAGATAGATAGATAGATAGATAGATAGATAGATAGATAGATAGATAGATAGATAGATAGATAGATAGATAGATAGATAGATAGATAGATAGATAGATAGATAGATAGATAGATAGATAGATAGATAGATAGATAGATAGATAGATAGATAGATAGATAGATAGATAGATAGATAGATAGATAGATAGATAGATAGATAGATAGATAGATAGATAGATAGATAGATAGATAGATAGATAGATAGATAGATAGATAGATAGATAGATAGATAGATAGATAGATAGATAGATAGATAGATAGATAGATAGATAGGTAGATAGATAGACTGAATCAAGTTACAATTTTCACCTATAACTTTATCCTGGATGCATGCACGGTCAGTTTACACTGATGGAACTCTTTTATACCTATATATTTCTAGAATATTTACCTTTGCGATACCATGCTATCGCAAAGTTAGCACAAACAATTGTGCGAGGTATACATGTTTTCTAGGTAATCTTTCCATTAAGGGTTTTCAAGTATTTACAGAAGTCAACCTGAGATGTTTTGTTGACTTGATCCGCTCTCGTAATTTCATTCTTTCTTTTCCCTTTTTCTCTCCCTCTCTCTTTTTTGTCCTTCTTCTTTTAATGGACTGCATTAAGTTTAACTTTCCAACTCCTGTTTTTAGAGCTTCTATTTGAGTTAGCTACCAAGCAACTCATGTTTTGTCACTAATCGACAGGTGTTAAGACACTTCTAATGACCGGTAACCCTTGAATGGTAGATTCTAAAGTTTGGGTAGTTATGGGAGCCTCGGGTCTCTCTTAGTTATCCCACTACCACTGTTGTCTGATTGGCGTTGCTTTAAAGACCAACCGTACGGTCTCGTTACTTTTCCTTCTCCGGTTTCTATATATATATTACCATATATGCTGTTTTCGCATAGCCTGGTTAGTGATATCAGTGTAGGCCTATGTATATCGATACAAGTCATTGGCGGCGATATTGAAACGTACCAGCAAAAGTGTGTAAAGAAAAAAGGTAAGGGGAGTTCCTTTACAAGATGTTTTTTTTATTATATATATTTGTTATCATATTCTGATGTGTGATGGAGTTAGTAATTTCTCGATAAGTATTGAATAATTTGGCATATGTACTGTTGAATTATCAATTTGATGACACTCTTGTGGATTTTAACCGTGTTCTCACGTCATGGTTGAGCAAGCTCTCGAATGGGGTGCGGTGGGGGGGGGGAGGGGGGTAGCTGGATCGGTAGAAGAAAGACCCATAAAGAGGGGAAAAGTGTTTTTCTTTTAAGAACAATTGATTCAGTTAGTAATCCACCGAATTTCAATCAGAATAAAACGTCTCTGTTGCACGGAATAAGAACAACTGTAGTTCTATACATAGCAAACGTCACATTTTAGGCAGTTATCTTTGTTTCTTACACAAGTCACTAAGAAACCACTGATCTGCGAAAAAATGGACTAAGCTACAATTTTTTCAATTCTTTTCCCATATAGAAGGAAAGAAAAACCACACAGAGATAATGACAAATCTCTTGTCTTGGTTCGGTCTACCCTATACCGATATCCTCCCCACCCCACCCCACCACCACTCCCTCTCCCTCGCCCAAAAGAACAAGGCCTGTAGTGGCCCTTCTCAACACGCAGAGCTCTTGAAACATTTTGAATTTTTCATTTCCTCCTTCCCAAATAACGCCATTGTT
This sequence comes from Apostichopus japonicus, assembly GCF_037975245.1. NCBI lineage: Eukaryota > Metazoa > Echinodermata > Holothuroidea > Aspidochirotida > Stichopodidae > Apostichopus > Apostichopus japonicus. The sequence goes on along the minus strand of NC_092566.1, from coordinate 9,045,608 downwards.
CGAAGCATGCCATACGGTACCTTTAAGGTTTCATGACCGTTGTTTGATTACGGGATTAGGAGGGCTTGAGACGCAAACTAAATCTGCCGGTTATTGTGCTATCATTACCGTCACTCAACTGCGAAGAGAGAAGCTTTCTCTCCTCCAAATATTTGCAGAACCTCCAGGGGTAACTTCGTACCCTTAAACAACCCTAAATCCGATTCATGACTGTCAGGAGAGAACTTGTGAGATTCCATTTTCTCCCAATTTATCCTATTCTTTTCTTTCATTCGGATAACCTAATCCCTTGAACAGAAGCTGACATTTTCCGTTAGTCTTTTGGCTCAGGGTGAACAGAAGATGAATAGGGGTCTTGGGATATTCTGTTTTCTTACCTCCAGGCCCTAACGGCTTAGCAAGGAGATTAGAGTACATTTTGCCTGCCGAGCACAAAAGAGACCCATTAAACACTCCTAAAGAAATCCAAACTGTGAAAAATTAAGAGTGGTCCGTCAGGCTTGTCTAAAGTCGTTTTATTAATCGTTATTTTTTTTTGTATCTTGTGTGTTGAGGACGAGTATATATACCGGTGGTTACTGGTCAAATTTAATACAATGAGGAACAAAGACAGGTATAATATCTATTAAAGAACTTTATGTTGTTACACATTTGTAATTGATTTCAATCCAAAGTGTATTACAAGTGGGGATTTGAATTTGATATGCTTGCGTGTGCATGTAAATAGTATAAATTTTATGATATTTTAAGGTCGTTATTCTATAATAATATATCTTAATATAGACCTATGTATATATTATATATATATATTTCTCAAAATTGCACCTTTTTCAAATGTATGCTCTGTTTCTTTGTTTGGGCTTTTGTTATGACCAAGTCGTTAACATGAATATTGGATGAAATAATGGGGGGGGGGGGGTAGAAAGAACAAAGGAATTATCTACGGCTTAGAACAGGATTCATATCAGAAAATTTGGTAAGACAAAGGCCTATACGTTCTATACCAACCCTCTCAAACGAGGTCATGACAGCTTGATTTGATAACATTTTAAGAAAACTGACATTGAATAAAATTTTGACCCCACTCCCCAAAAAATAATATATATCTCATTTGTTTTGTACGTAGGCATTGAAAAACATTATTAGAATGTGTAACAAATGCTGCTTTATTTAATTTTTTAATTTTATTTCTTTAAATTTTGTTAAGAACTTTTCTTCAATTACTATGCTCTTTCATATATGCCCATATGAGTGTGTATATATATTTTTGCTCACGAGTTTCGAAGATGAAAACGGAACACAGTAAAATTCCTTTGGATCTCTTAAGGTACCATTTTCTTCACGAACATGAGAGAGACACACACACACATACACACCCACACACATACACACAAACAGAAAAGTATTTTTATGCCGCTAGTTATATTGGGGGCAAAAGAGTATCCTAAGAGCGGCGTTATCTTAACTGAGTATGTGGTACTGTCGATTTCGTAAGCGGATTAGATTTGCTGAAATTCTACAATTTTTAGCCGGTAAAAATGCCCTCTTTATACCACAAATGGATTCCATTTCTTTTATTCCCCGTTCTTCTTTTTTCTTTCTTTCCTAAAAAACTTAAAAGCAATATATAATATAGTTTATAACTGGCTCTTCTTCTTAGCGAATGTAATAGAGAGTTATTTCCGAGGAAGGGATTGACGCAAATTAAAAAGCCTGGTATTGAAAGAACACCTATACCCCTGAGAGATATTGCCACAGTTTTGATGGACTCCAAATCACTTACGCGTATGAAGATAATTGTACATACCATTCATGATATCTATTAATTCTTTTTCAAGCTTTTTTCTTTTTCTTTTCTTATCTTTTTCTTACCTTACAATTTTTTTCCCTTTGCTTTTCCCATTTTTATATCCCCTTCATATTAGACCTAAGCAGTTTTTTAGCGATAAAATTAGAAATCTTTTAAAGGCGATTTCAGGACTGGGATAAAAAAAAGAAAGAATTATTTGTAAAGTCTTGCCTATAACCGCAAACTCCCGAGCTCAAGGACGTATCTTAAAAAAATCACTTTTTTTATCTCTATCTCTCTTTATCCTTTTCGTCAATTGTTAAATTTGAATGTCAGAAAGGTAATATGAATAAAAAAAAATTGTCATGTTATTGAGGTAATTAAACGGCTGATAAAAGACGTAAGTTTCCTGAAAAATTTTTCTCCTCCACTTTTGAAAGACTTGATTTTGTTGGTTATTCCGTAATGTTACTTTCTATTGCTTGAGTATCAGTCACTCTAAATTTAACGCATTTTTTGGGGCTTTACTGATGGCAAAAGTTGACGATGAAATTAGCTAAAATGATGAATATTAATAAGCTTAATTTGAATTTAAATAACTTTTTTTTTACTGTTAAAAAAAAGTGTCACATTTACTGTACGTATGTATGAGAATATTGAAACTTGATAATCTTAATTTGAATGCGTGAGTTATTAAATAGTTTTGAAAGAACAAAGATATTATTTAAAAGGGGGAGCTGAGAATCGAATTTGTATAATTTCATCTGCTGAGCACGAGGGAGGGGGGGGGGGGAGGGGAGGGGGTATAATTGACGGAGATCTAGGTCGGACAAATATGACGGTTATTTCGACGACTTGAACCAGTAATAAAAAGGAGTGGATCCTCAACCCTCACCATTCACTTCAAGACAAAGTATCAAATTTTGCTAAATTCTGGATACAACCACCGTCTTGCAGTGATAAGGTCCACAGTATTGCGACAAAACTTGTACGCAAGCGTACTAATATCGGATTCGAATAGAAGCCCAAATGGAGGCCAGAGGGTCCCATTTGCCCCGGGCCTTGGGACAATATGGAGGCTAGAGGGTCCCATTTGCCCCGTGCCTTGGGCCAATATGTAGGCTAGAGGGTCCCATTTGCCCCGGGCCTTGGGCCAATATGGAGGCTAGAGGGTCCCATTTGCACCGGGCCTTGGGACAATATGGAGGCTAGAGGGTCCCATTTGCCCCGTGCCTTTTGCCAATATGTAGGCTAGAGGGTCCCATTTGCCCCAGGCCTTGGGCCAATATAGATGCTAGAGGGTCCCATTTGCCCCGGGCCTTGGGCCAATATGTAGGCTAGAGGGTCCCATTTGCCCCAGGCCTTGGGCCAATATAGATGCTAGAGGGTCCAAATTTTTCCAGGTCTGGGCCAATATGGAGGCTAGAGGGTCCCATTTGCCCCAGGCCTTGGGTCAATATGTAGGCTAGAGGGTCCCATTTGCCCCGGGCCTTGGGCCAATATGGAGGCTAGAGGGTCCCATTTGCCCCGGGCCTTCGGCCACTACCCGATTGTCAGTCCACCGCTGCTTCAGAGACACACGGATATACAATTCCTGTTCTCTACCGTTGCAGTCGCTTCAGCGTTAAATGTTGCTGACGATGGTTACATTAGCCTACTTCTACACGAAGGTATACCGTAGTACCGTAAGTACCGTGTAATTAGTGTATGCGGCACAGTAACATTCCTAACTGTATACATAAATACATACATAGATACATACATACATACAGACACACATACATACAGACAGATTTACATACATACACCCATACATACACACCTACACACATACATATAGTCCCGATGTATGTATAGTTCGATCGTTTGTTTAATATTGTAATAATCCTTATAGATTCAGTCCACCAGCAGGTTTCTTAAATACCATCGTCTATGATCTATCGACAGCCGATCTCAACAACATATCACTGAGAATTCAATTTTCAATTTATCTCCCTTTGAAATCATATCCAAAACACTCCAATTCTAAATCCATAGCACCCATGATATAATGTAAAACAGCCTTACGGCAAACTGAAGGGTACTTAAAGAGGATGCGCTACATCTCGATCGTGGTTTGAACAGATTTCATTATTTATCTATAGTTAATTATAGCCTATTGAGCAGATGGAATTAACACCCCGGCGTTATTTGCCAAAAAACAACAAACGTTATAACAAAAGTTATCGCATAAAACATTTTCCATTCAAAAAAAGTTTTGTTAGTGAAACAACATGAAACGATATGTGTTTGATATTTTTTACGAAATTTCGTCGTCATATTTGTAACAGAAACAAGGCAACACACTTTTCAACGTATCACGCGAATTAGACGGCTCAAAATTCACCACACAGAGGTCATATTTTCTGGTGGTAATTTTTAATTACCACGGTAATGTCAAACGGAGTCTAAGATGGATATTTCTTTTCGTTAATGGCTTTTGTCCCCTTTCCTTTTTCATAGTTTGAAATAACTTTCATTTTTTTACGATATCTTCCTTTTTTGCCATCTTCTTCTTCATTCATGTAGACTGCAAAATGAAGACTATTTTATTAAAGATTGTTTTGCTCTGTTCATTGAAACCATTTACTAGATATAAATATATTTGTGACTACTTTACATAATTATATAATCGCAAGTATGTATCCTAAAGTTATCATTTTTTATTATCATTAGTATTTTTGCCTTTGACATATTTCAAATAATAATTGAGTGATGTTTCTGAATTCAGCTGTCGGCGTCATGATATATGTTACAGAAGCGTATAAATCAAAAGAGGGAAGGTGCATCTATGAGCAGTATAACTGCCACTTGACCTCCGGGTTTTGTTGGTGCAATTTCCAAATTTTCCGTACAGACAACTTAAAGCAGTTGCTTTCGCTTATTCTTCAATTGAATAACTTGAGCCAAAACCCTATATACAACACCCCCCCCCCCTTCCACCCACTCCATATATCGTGAAAATATATACTTATTTACCATTTTTAGCGTTAATGGCATAAAATATATACTTAAAAGCAGAATAATGATCATCGACCTATAACAATTTCAGAAATTTTATAGGTAGTAAGGTCTAATTTGCACCTATGAATCCGGGCTGAAGTTGTTATTACTTTCAAGTGGTATATAGTTAATTAATGGACTATTTAATAATAAATTAAAATCACTTGGCGTAGAAGAAAATACAAGTGAGATGGCCTTGCGTGAGCATTATCGTCTTCAGATGCGTCCCAGGCCGCGTCTGAAGAAATATCCAGCTCGGATAAAACCGCCAGGCTCTCTTCAGCTTTTTATAGATTTGTTTTGTTTGCTTGTTTTTGTAAACAAACATGAATTATTCTGTACAACATCTACGCTTATGCATCTCTATCCAATTTATCACGAGTTTCAAACAATATAAAGGAAACACTCTTGCTGTGAAATTGTAATAAGCTAACAGTACCTATGACTGTTATGAGATGCCAAATAATACATTCAGCCCAGAATCTTATATTCAGATTAGGCCAACATTTCTTTTTTATGAAATTCATTGATGAAAGCAGATGTTCAAATGTTGATACTATTTCGGTAAATAACGCGCTATATATGAAAGTGAAAGTGTTTTCAGAAACCCTTGATATTAATTAGTCTAATGCATTTTGCTTGTCAGGAGAAGTTATGGCATCAATCAACTTGTTTTCTTTCTTTCTTGATAAGAAACAGTTTTTTTTAGTGACTTTTAATATTTGATATTATTATCCCTAAACCGACTATATGAATAAGATTATAGACAAGTTTCAAATTTGACTGAAGGGCTCATGGTATCAATTAGAATGTACCAGTTACTGGAAAATCCTTTTAAGCTGAAAAAGCGAAACGATAAAGTAGAGAGAACGGGTGAAAGACTTGTTTGTAATGTTTTCATGTAATCGATTTTACAGTAAACAGTGATTTCTAAGATGATCTCTTATTAATGAACATTTATTTCTCGCATTATAGGTCACACACGCGCCAAAATATATATATAAATATATATTAATTATAATTGTTTTTAGATGATTTTGACACGTCTGTCTATATTCCTTTTCCTTTTTCTCTTATTGTTGCTTCTTATTTTAGGTCATGTGCCTTCCCTTTAAGAACGGATTTAAGTCCTACCCACTTGACGAGTGAAATCACTGAGGAGAACTTATCCCTTAATATTCAACGATTTTGTTGAAAACAAAATCTCCCGTATAGCCGAAAAACTTTAAAAATATGGTCCCTCTTCAAGTGCATTTTGCCGTGCTTACGGGAGATGAATTCGGATGCTTGAAGATTTCTAGCTAGTCTTGCTTCTACCTTCCAAACCTCTTGACTTTCCAAGGGTGCTGGCATCATGCGCTGATGAGTTTTAAATAACCACTCGAGAAAGTGATCCACATGGGCCCACGGCGCGTCTTTCGGTGAGAACGGAAACGCTAATGGCTGTTTGAGAGGGTGGCGTACGAGGGCGATCTCTAGCCGACATGTGATCATACAACCATAAATCGCGCTAAAACCAGCAGAAGAAGATGGGTTCAAGGAGCCGCATTGTGGTTCTGCCTCTCGGATTCAAATGATAAAATAAACTAGATGAGAATAAAATGAGAATGAAATCAGTTTGGTATCGGAAGAAGAGTGAGTGAAAGAGAATAAAAGAAAAGACAAGCAGGGAAAGAAAGAAATGAAGAAATACTTTAACTTAAAAATGAAGAGTCAGAAATTGAAAAAAAAAAAAAAAAATTGACAACGCCAAGTAGAATATGCCCAAGGTTGTTTAGCACTTTGACAGGCGGAGAGAGGGGCGTATTACAAAGAAGAAGGACAGCGTGACGCGTATTAAGTAGTTTCAATGGAGGGGGAAGGGTAGAAAATAGTGGCAAAATTGAAGAATCATATAGAAGTTATGAAAATAATTATGCATATTTGTGGAACGAAATACCTCGCCTTATATTTTTTTGAGGGTTCAAGTATACCCAAAAAAAAAAAGTGTATAGATATATATCAAATGGAAAAAAAAATTGAAGCATTTCCAAAATATAGGCATTTCTGATAGGCATATATATATAGTTTTGGAGGATCTACTTTGGGGTGTTTTAGTTAGTTTCTATTATTTTATTATATTTTTCAAATTAATTGAGGTAAAAAATAAAACCACTTTGGAAACAATTAAAAGTCTCTCTATTGTTTGTTAACGCGATTAAAATGATATTGACGGGTAATTCTAAATATATTTCATTCCATCATATGTGTGTGTGTTTGACATATTTACCTTGAGATAAAACGCTTTGATTGATCAACCATCAGAACCAATCACTAAATTATTCATATGATTCTCATACAATATATCATTAAACAGTAATTAACTAATCAGTTATTACACTATATATATATATATAATATAATTGATGAATTTATTTGGATAATTATTTAATGATGACACTATATTGGCCAATCAGTCGTTTAAACGTTATGGCTAACGTCTATATGTAAATGTCAATATATATATATATATATATATATCTTTTATATGTGTCATTAGTCTGTTTACGTTTCAGTTTGCCTCTGACCAATGCCCTGCTAGGATCAAAACGTCTTGGCCTCTATAATCTATTTTTCATTTACCTTCACAGGATTTAGGAAGTAAACAAACAATTTGTAAAAGGGCTTTTTTTTTCCAAGCTTTGATGGTCAAGAAAACAAAATCAACGAATATAAACTTTATGTATAATTCTCATGCACTGAAATCAATTAATACTGACTGCTACATTCAAAATGAATTATAACGTTTAATGTGTCTCATGGATTAAACATCAAACGTTATAGGTATAAACTATATTTCTGTAATCTTTACGCATAACCTATATACATACGCTAAAGTTTAAACAGAATTTTTTTTTAAATATAATATCAAACCCTGCCTATATACTCTATGATTATTAAAGACTTCCGACATTATGAACTTTTCTGATATATTTTCTGCTAACTCATGATTTTTTTTTTTAAACTGTGATATAAAGGCTAACCTTATACGTTTTGTTGTTTATACTGTCAACAAGGATATCGAATCAAACGTAATAGGAAACAATGTCAGAGTTAACCTAACACGCCTGAACCCTATGATGACGCCTCTAAGTACCAGTGCAGATATCTGTGATTATTCAGCGTACATGTATATTCGTAACTTCTCCGACGCGTTAGCCAATTAAAATGCGTATTACAGACACAAAGCCGTGCGGAAATTGAAACTTCAAGTACATGTGTACGGTTTGAGCTGGGAGAGAATGGCTTGTCAGACTTCATGGCGAAGAGCTTGTCAAAAGGGGCCATGGGTGGGGTCCAACTGGGTATTTCGTATAATGCGTCACATGTTTACGTCAGGACAAAAAAGAATATCTTATAGGCTTTTTTGTAGAGTCAAAAACATATATACCTCCATGGGGTACAACCTATCACACGCAGAGATAGGACTTTGTTTCTACTATAGGAAGCAATATGGGGCAATTTATTTCTACTGCCAGGTTAAGTATTAATTACATAATTATACTTTTTATTAATGATTTGAAATGGTTCCGGGTTTGTTTGTTTTTTAAATTTATTTATTATATTTTTGTTATTTATTGGGTTGCATATCATGAACCAAAATAGACTTAAGTTTGATTCTGTTTTGAAAGAAGAGAATTCCAATGAATGAATATATATGTAAGTCCACCAGCCAAAAATTTCATTCATTTTACATTTAAGGGAGGTTTTTCCCCCCTAAGCAAGGAGGTGTTTAATTAGTCCAATGAAGTTGTATTTTCTTGTTCAAGATATCTTACATCATGCATAAATGCGCATGCGTCATTTGCAAAGAAAGATAAGCAAATAGACTTCGTTATGTAAACTTAACATGATATGTATCCACAGAGCAAGTAGTAAAGTTTTTTTTTTCTTTCTTTCTACAAAATAAACGAAGAATGTGCAAATCATTTAAAAAATGTTTCTGTTTATCTGATCCATGTTTGTTGTTTTTTGTTTTTCTTCGACGGATTTTCGAACTTTACAGTAAGCTATTATTGTGTTCAAACAGTCAAGATGAAATGTAAAAATCTCTCTGCTTAAAAGGATATAGTTTTATTAAACAGTTACCCAGTCACAAAAGTTGACTATCAGTATATAAAGAAGTAAAGTAAATTTATCTAGGGACTTCACAAGAAAGTGTAAAACAATATCATTGACAAACACCATCAAAACAAAGCGAAAACAAAGTCGAAAGTGAAGAAAAACACACACATGCAAATCAAAAACAAACAAACAATCAAAATAAACCGATAAACAAATGAAACGCTACAAGTTATCATATAAATTAATCATGCTGGGGAAATATACATATATACCAGCAATTACCAAATGTTAAAACTAAAAGGTAATACAGTTAAGATAGATGGTTAAGATACTTCAAACAGCTTTATCTGGAGAGAGATAGTTTGTTATTGTAACCATTGTTCATCACCATGCACTGTACAATAAATGAGACTCAAACGCTAAAAAACCATTAATAAGAGACATTCTATATGGTGATTTGAGTTTATTTATATATTAAATATTTAATTATTATATATTATATTTATTGATATTATTATTATGATTATTTGTTGTTATTGGTATTATTGTTTATTGTATTACTACGACATATTTATTGAATACAAAAGACAATATTATAAATACGAGTACAGAACTTTTGTCTCAGGAAAGCACAACAAAGTCTTTTGCCAATTTTGTCTTTACCAGGATAGTTTAATAGGTTAGACAAGCTTTCCTTCATTCAAACTATTGTAGAGTGTGCATCGCGTAGTCTAAATCTTTGCCCGTGTGTCATGTGGTTACCTCCAAGTCCCAGAGCCGTGTCATTCCATACTATCTGGGACTTGACAAGTTTGTACAACCCACGTCACACTCATTTTAGGGTGACTCTCACGCATAAAATCTGCGTACCAATGAACCTTGGATGATGCTGCACGGTGATTATTAAATGGCCTAATAAAATACATATTTAAGCACATGTAACTCATAGCTTATAGGCCGTGAATTCCTTCAGGGCAAACACCACCTTGTTAATACCCAATGGTTCCGTCCTTTTATTATAATCATCCAAATATGGAAGGATATTTCCCTCCTTATTCTTCTTCTTTTTCTTCTTCTTCCAGTTTTTTTTTTTTTTTGGCCTCGGGTAAAAAATATTTGAAATATAAAGAAATGGGAATATGATCGGATTACTACAATATAGCCACCTGCAACGAGAATTAGGCCTATTTATCCTTCAAGTAAAGAAAATTTCAATGCTTCATAAAAACCTCAAGTCAAAAGATATATTGTAATAGGGATTAAGGAGGAATGAAAACAGGGATATTTCGCTGCTTTTCTCTAGTTCCACCCCCCCCCCCCCCACTTCTTCTTCTTCAACCTTCCTTCCTTCGTTATTTTATATTTTTGGTAGAAGACAGCATTGCTTAGTAGCAGACGAACTCGGGAAAGTTCAAATTTGAGGAACTTTCCGTAATATGATAGTAATGGGGATAATGACCCGCTCAAAATGAGTCTGTTGTATATTATATATATATATGTATAAAGGCGGGAGTTTATATGGCTTAAACTGATATTCTAATCTCTCAGTAAGGATATATATATATATATATATATATATATATATATATATATATATATATATATATATATATATATATATATATATATAATATATATATATATATATATATATATATATATATATATATATATATATATATATATATATATGCAAAATATTTTCTTTAAGAAACATCTCGCGTTTCCACAATATTTTGCCAAACGAACTATCACTATGTAGATATCTATTAAGTTTAAAATTCGTAAGCATATCCATTTAGATTATATCTAAAGTTGCATAGATTTTCTTACTGAGAAGAAGTATTTTCTGCTAATCGGCAGACAGAAGATTGAGCGTGTAGATGAATCATGTCATCAAAAAAACGTAAACTTTTCCAACAAATATTTTCGTATTTACCCATTTTCTTTCATAGCTCCGAGAGAGGAAATAGTGCGTTACCGACAGTGCAAATACTTGTAAGATTTACGTTTTTGTTCACAAGTTTCAGTTACTCCGTAAGTCACGAATCCAATCATAGGGGGGTGTGTTGACTCAATCTCCAGTCGTTTTTATTTTTTACTCTTTTTTTTAATAGTTAGTTGACCGAACGTGACGTTATTGGGCCTGTCGGTTCGAACTGTATTCGAGATAGGACAATACGCAGTTTGTGTACACAGCAGATCAGCGAGAAAATGACAGCTCTAATTCTTCTTTGCCAAATAGCCCGTTTTATTAGTATTGTTGAAAGTAAGCAAGAAAGAGAAAGAATAAGAATGGGTAAAAAGAAAAATGAGAATTTCTTTTTCAAATGAATAGTGGAATTAAAGAGGCTTTGGAAAAGAAAGCAGATATTTCGTGACCTAGTAATATGAGATGGAGACCCGCCTCGCAGGTTCGCGCGGAACACAATGCACTTTTAAGTAGGTTTGGTTAAGGCTTTATATTCTTAATGAAATATGTACACAATTTGATTCAATTTCACAAAACGGGGAGAAATCTTCCAAAGGTATGGTGATTGGGGACTTTGGAGGGTATTAGGTAAAATTTTCACACCTGCGATAATTTATAGGTTAAAGGGTACTTTGCTTGGGGTCACAAAAGTACAAGATGCCAAAAGAGAGAGAGGTATAGAGAGAGGTGGAGAAGGAGAGAGAGATTTTGGCCGACTGAATATAAAGTCCATGGTCGTTCTTTGTTAACAATTGTAACACACATTACTTGTTTATAATTGACACACGTTGAATCCTGAAGGAACAAAGGCATTTCTATTCTATTCTGGGTTATTTTTTTCTTGGGGGGGGGGGGGGGATTTTCTTTGCTGGTTTCTTTTTGTTTTGTTTTTTGTTGTTGGGACGTTTGGTTGTTGTTGTGAATTATACATTTAAATTATATGAAATAATGACAACGGGGAATCAACTTGTTAATTTTTGTATTATATATCAGACTTGTCTCATTTTATATTGGTATAGAAACTGTTTGCATAATATTAACCAGTTAACAGTAGGATGAGGTAAATAACTGCACAGAATATAAAATAACCAAGCCTTTGTGTTTTTTGTTGCAATTTGAAAGAAGAACAAATACATCGGGTGTGGGGTTCTTTTTCAACACTGGCAGAGACGAGTGGAAAATGTAGGTTCAAATCAAAAGTTTTATTCAAAATGATTTCAATAGTTTGACTACAAAACACTTTTATTGTCTTTCGTTAAGTTTATTTTTTTATTTATTGATATCATGCAGAAATCAAAATTCAGATATGTGAAAACCTTACTAACGCTATAGTCTCAAGAACGAAATCTTTTATGGAATCATGGAAGGGAATCATTAATATCAGCTTCTTATAAAAGATTTAATAATTCACTCCATTTTCTTTCTAAAGTGCTAAAAAACTGCCGGAGTAACCAGGAGGATTGGTAAATGCTCTTCTTCTTATATTTGTTGCATTATAGCAACTATGGTTGAAGCGCCCTCCCTCCCCTCCCCCTCCCCATCCTCCTCCTCCCCCTCCCTCCCCTTCCCCTCCCCCTCCCCTCACTAAAGTACAGCCAAAAAGAATACCTTAGCGCCAGAGGCATCGAGAACTAGACCTCGACAAACTGTATATATGCCATTGCGAAGATAAGAATACGCTATTCTTACCCATTATTCTGCCGACCCCTTAAACTAACCCTTGGGCGTGGACCGATTACCTCCTCTCGGGCCCTGCCCCGATTAATTCGAAGCTGTGAGAATGTGACCGTGAAGATTTTTCTGATACCAAAAGTGCAGTATGAAAAGAATGAATGCTGGAATATGAATATTATATATACAAGTACATAACTGCGCGAACAATCCTCGCTCAAGCGGCAATCACGAAAAGTTTTGCGAAATGTCACCCACAAATAATACCGTGAGCTCTAAAATCAAACACTTACGACACCATATTACAGACGAACTCCATCCCATTCATACAGTGTACATCAGTTTTACAAAAACTGAGCAATAGTTTCTTACAGAGAAAATTTGTTTCCTATAGAGAAATTTCCTGGCAAAAAAAAAAAGTATGTGAGTATACCAAATGTAGAGGTAAAAACGCAATTGATTATGTTGATTTCGTTATAAGCTTAAGCCCTAACACGTTTACATCAAAAAAGACTATAAGGTAACTTTATAATTAAGGCGATATGGCCTTATTAACTTATATCCCAATTTCTATACTAAAAAGGAAACATGCTTTAACGTATTAAAAACATGTTTAGTCAAACGGTCTGACAAGTTAGGATCGATTCAAAATGAATAACGAGAAGTTTAGAATAAGTTCAAAAGTTTACACCAACATAATATATGCGAGTAGTTTCTGATTCTACGGTTGTATATGAGGGCGTCCTACTTGTTTACAATCTATATCACGATCCAGGCGTCGGAACTCATCCAAAATTAATTCTTAACGCAAACTTACAAAAGAAAGATAAGGGTTGCTAAAGTTAGCCCATCCAGACGAGAATTTTCATGCTGAGAAATTTTTGATCTTTTGACAAGGTCTCCGCCTTTTCTTTTGAGAAAATCCTGAGAAAATCCTTCTCACTAAAGAGAAAGGGAAGGCAGAAGACGATTGGTTGGTAATAGTTCCATTAGCTTAACTCATTCATTCGGAAAGAACCTTCTCTTTATTACTTGTAAAGAGGTGTTAGATATGGTCTTTAGTTATTGTTAAATCTGACAACCACCGTCAAATATTGGGGACAATGGAAACACTATTGAAGGTATATCAAGAGAAACGTGACGAAAGGGGTTAGTCAGTGAAGGAGACCCCTATACGTGAATAATGGTATATTCCTCCACACACACACACACACACATACATACATATATACATAAGGTCTCGCATCACAATTAATTGTTCCATTGACTTACACACTAAACTCGTCACTTTCAAGACCTGCCAAAGCATAGATAGAAGTTTTCAACTGGTATATCCTACCCACAACATCCATAGCTGAGATCTTGGCCTATAATGGCACTTGCAAACTTCCATATCATGACCGTTTAGATTTTGAGCTAGAAGAGGAGCAAGTTTAGTATACTGAAACCCCACCCTTCCATCTGCTCGCTCGGAGTAATATCAACATTTAACCAAAGATTTTCTAGTATGGTTGATATCACCTTCTATCCTCCCTATTTACACACCATCTGTACTTTAAATTATGCTCTTTCATATCAAGGCAGAACAAACGATGACAGTAACTGATAACATGCTTAAACAAGCTTTACCTTAGGTACTTTGACCTCTTTTCTCTGACAATGGTTAACCTTTCGAGCGGATGAGCACTAATCTAATTGAGGTGCGGTACCATAAACTAAAAACAATGCTTAGTTGCTTTTGTTTTTCTAAGAGTTTTATTCCATATATTTTGTACGATAATTCAATATGGAGTCATGGAAAGTTATTCGCCTCATGTATTGTTTCAGAATCTACAATTCTACGAGATATAAAATTCAAATATAATTCGTGAATAAATTCGATACAATAATACGAAAAGGAAACAAGGCGATACCATTTTTTCTTCATAGGGGTGGTTAATACCTGAACAGACACAACACCTTGACTTCTTATCAATGGGAATTGGTGATTATGAGGTGTTTCTAACAAGTTTATCTATTTAAAATGTTGTCTGAGACCTGTAGGCTCCTATAAAGTGACAACTGCCCTCCATAGTCGACACTTTTAGACACATGGGAGAAAATGTTTAAGGTCAGTGTGGGAACCGGTTTGTACCATTGTTATTATTGATATCATAATAGATATACCCTGTAATATGTATACCTGCTGAAAAGCCAGCGTGGGAAATTGTTACGACACGCCTTTCTTTGAATATTAAAATATGAATCATATATATAGCCTAGCGCGTGAAATCACCATGCAGCGCACGAAGGCTGTGGTTGTCGTTCAGTTTTGGAAACAATTGGAATAGGTACAAAGGGAGCGTTAAAGTCACTGACACCACGGTGGAATTGTTCATTTTATTAGCTTTTGTGCTTCTTGTTTACTAGTATTCGCCATTCAGGTGTGAATCGGGAAATGGTCACAATTGTCAATTCTTTTGTGTCATATTTTGATACCGATTCTGCTGTAAATTTACAAAGAAAAAGAGGAACAGATAAAATATGCGGATGCTGCTTCACAAAGATAAACAGGAGAAAATTATACCGAATAAATATTTCTATTTCTTCTTCTACTATTAATATTAGTTTACTTTTATTTGACCGTGTAACAATCGTAAAACGTTTAGCCTATAGTATAATTCTTCGACGGACCTGCTAATTACTTTCCGTAATGGAATAATCGAAATTTACCTAAGGGAAATAAGAAAGGGAAAAATGGAGAGGAGAAAAAAAAACGTAAATTTATTTTAAAAATCAAATACGACACTTTCATGCACGTTTCAGAATAACCTCTATTTTGTTGATTAAAAACGTTTCTTTTTGGTTTATCCTTTAAAAATTTTTAAATTTAATTATTCAAAATGAAATGCTATTTTATTGTATTTGCATACTATTACATATTCATGATGGATAGGTCACAATACGTTATCACATGACAAGGACAAAGTGCACTTTTATCAAAGAAGCAAAGACGATACAGAACTTGACATTCAACATGATGAAATCATAGACTACGGAACCCACTGAGATCGTTTTCTTGATCTTACCTTTTGATTTTTACACTTTTGATACCGGAGTGGGGTGATGGTTGAGCGAGGTACGTTAGGAAGTGGGGGGCGTCAGTTATGAATTGTGGATTTGCTTTTGTCCCCGATATATCATTTTAATTAGATTATGTTTAAAACAACAAAATTGGGAACAGATGATATTTATGAGCGGAAGTATAACTTTTGTACAATGTAAGACAAATTTTTCTTCAAGCAAAATACAGTTAGATTTCGTTCCATATGTGTATTATTTAATTGTGTTTGGCCTCGATTAAATATATATTTGAAAATGAATTAAAGATATTTGAAATTACTTATTCCTTCAATAAATTCAAATGTATGTATGAGTAACTGCAATAGGATGTTTATTCAGACATTTGGAAAAGATATTTCAATTCATGCATAATTGTGATCATCCCATACTAAGATTATTTCTTACAACTAGTTATATTTTTGATATATATTTGCTTGGTTTTATTCAAGTTGCTTGACAAAGGTAAATTTTCTGAGAGAGTTATCGGTTAGTTACGTCATTGATGTGAGGTATACCCACTGATCTGTACACTATAGTGTTAGTGTACAGATCAGTGAGTATACCTCGCTGTCTGTCTTTAAAAGCGTGCATAACTTATAGAATATATTTTAGTGGATTGCATTACGGATTGTTTATAATTTATAAAAAAAAATTGCAGGCTATACATTTAAATCAGATGTTGAATTGAATTTAACACCTGTCCTTAGGATCAAATATCAATATCAATCTCGATATCAATATCAATACCACTATCAATACCAATATCCATATCAATATATTGATATCAATACAATGCAGCAGTTCATTATCTGGAAAACTTAAATTTTAGTAGAAATAGTGATGAGGAAGTCAATATCTTGAAGAAATCAATCTTGTGAAATAAATTTGTTTGCCCTATTCAATATATGTAATTAGCCAATAAGACAATGGATACGTGCATGGGAAACGTTCACACTCGACCGGATGGCTGAAAAGTTATCTTTAACTTCTTTTCCAGATTATTCAGGGATTTTTAGCTGTAGTTCATTCAAGAGAATGTTCATGCCTAATACCATCGTAATCAATCAACGGTCATGGAACCTTAAAGGTACCGTATTACGTGCTTCGAACAATGACGTCATTTAGAAGAAGGACACGAAGAATCCAAACATTGAATGGTTCTTCATGTTGGTTTTAAGTTTTCATTGTTTGGTTGATTAAACCCTACAACAGGTTACGATGACGTCATATGGTCAAAGATATATATCACCGGATCATGACTCATATGACCCCCCCCCCACCCACCCCCGCCAAATGTAATTTCATGAAAATTAAACAGAAAGAAAACATTTTATGAAATTTAAGAAACATTTGTTTGTCAACAACCATATTATAGTCTTCAGTTTTTAACCCAAAGCCCCTCCCCCCCAAAAAAAAAATTAAAAGCAACTATTTTGGGACAGCCGTGCCTGTATATCTAAAATGTATTATAGACCTAACTTACAGCCTCGACTGATGACCCACAATGCACCATTTTATACCTAACATGTTATTTTGTTCCTGGGGCAGAACCCCACGCCCCTACATGCATAGAAGTCGGTTTCAAGGACCCCTATAGTACCGTACCATGCACCTCCTTCTCAAAATCTTGGGATCCACCCCTATCTCCGATACATCGAAAACAGCTTCTCATATCATGACCTATATAGAAAAAAATGTTTTGCCCGGGATCGATAAACCCAGACCAAAATAGCACAGAGGTAGACCTAGCACGTCGACCCGGCGAAAGAAATATTGAATAGAGTTGCTCTGCTGATCAAAAAAGAAAAAGAAAAGAAAAGAAAATGGTAAAACACAGCCAGTTTTCAACAATTACTTTGTAAGGCGGGCGATTGTGAGAAAGAAACATTTCGGCACGTGGCAGGCAAGCCGCCGTGAATACGGGACTCTACGCTGCCATGCACACAGCGAAATTAGCGTTAATTGATCGCGAGTCGGTTAGCTTGTGGGAACTTGCAAATTGACCTGTTCACGAGAATTGTTTTTTTTTTCATGTAAAGGGTCTCAAAAGTGATGTAAAATTAGAAGGAAGTTATTTCTCACGCATACTTACCCTGTATGTGTCGGGAATTCCCAGCACAATTTTATTGACGATTGATTAAAAATATAACCAATTGTTATTTACTACAGTCGGTTGGGACGATGTTATATGAAAGTAAAGTATATTGGATTGTTTGTCTAGATATCTAAAAAGTTTGTTAGTTTGTTTAACTTAAACGTGAGAAATCCGAACTTAAACAAACTATGGCTCTTCTTTTCTATGATACTTCGAAGGGAAAAGTTAATTTTAATGATGTTTATAATGTCACATTTCCCTTTTATAAGAAAAGAAAAGCTCTTTGTTGAAAACAAAACACAGATGGTGCGAAATTAGTCATAATAGTGTTAGCATATTAGCTTATTGTGGGACGGCTCGGCTGGTCACATGTTTACTCAGTACCCATAGCTATAACAGTAGTTATAGCACTGTCGCCCCCAACAGCCTTCACCCCTCCCTCCCCTCGGTAGACTCGCCACTGGTTAATATGAGTTCTGTAATTGCTGAATTGTATGAATTGAACATTTAAATCTAGCTACCCATTAAAGTTGTGTGTGTAGATTTATTTCACGTTGGATTTTATTCATAATGATGTTAAAGTGATTCTGTGAAAAGTAATTCTGTGAAAAAGGAACGAATGTGGGAGAAGCCCTCATGAGCTTATGGATTACATCATCATGTCGGGTGGCTTCCAATCCAACATTTGAACTCAAATTTGGAATCTAAAACTTGAATAGTTTGCATGTGTTATACCAGTGACACCGTCGCTGTTTAGTGTTGCATATTCATTAGTAAACTCACGTCTAGGCGTGATCTAGCTCTTATAATAAGAATGGCTTTTTTTCAAAATGCTTTCAAAATTGTACCGTTTTTACGCCATTTCCCTCAGTGTTAACAACTATCACTGTCGTTTTCATTAAATGACACGTTTCATCCATGGACAACACTGGTGGTAAATCGAAACATACCAACAACAAAAAACACTTGGTGCTGACGCAATGAATATAGGTTGTGTAGGCTAGGCTAAATAAAAAATATATAATAATAAATAGGCCTATAATAACATATATATATCTTCCTAAGGATATAAAACATTTCGCAAAATGGTACAGACTGTAAAAATCACTTTTTCAATTGTACGGAATGGACTATTAATTCTAACAGTCGATTGGAATTTGCCCTATCAATCTGCATGTATCACACTAATGCTAGATATTATAATTATTTATATTATATGATATTATATTTTCGTTAGTAATGTATTAGATATGGTACTCTTTAAATTATTTGGATTCGAAAATTAAAACAAAAAAATTATTACATGGAAATGTTGTCGTCCCAATCTCTATGACACTAACGCTAAGATGTGACAACATTTTATAAATAATAAATGAGGTAGGAATCGTACTCCTTTAAATTTGCTTGAATTCGATAATAAAATCTCACATTTTTTTATTACTTTTTTATATTATTGTCATCTTTAATGAGGGTGTTCCTGCTCAGTGCAGAAGCACTGCTTTCCAGAGGAGCCCTCAATACAAAATACATATATACAATATTATGCAGTAGAAAAACGGTAAACATCCAAAAGCACAAAAAGGACGGCAAAAAGATAGACAAACAAATATCGGACATCTAAACAAAATATATAAGTTTTCATATTGCGTTTAAAAATATTAAGATTTGGCAAGCATTTCAATGAACTTTTATATGTCGATTTTTGTACAGGTTTCACAGGTTCGTAAAATTTGCGAAATATTCTTTCACAAGAGTGATATTGATAGACAGAACTACTTTTAAAAAAATGCGTGGATTTATAGAGAAAAAAAATTAATGCAACTTTCGCTACAGAAAAAAATTAAATTTAAATTTCTCGTATATATACTTGATGCACAGCAGATATAATTTTGCCTAAAACTATCGGTTTGAATATCAAACTAAATAACATATCAAACCAAAGTCACATTATGACTTCAGTTACTGAGTTGCTAAGAGCGCATGAGCAGTATAATATCTAATCTGAAATATCTACAATGAAACACTGGATTCTGATATTTGGGCGAGTAGAGGCGAGAAGAAAACTTTTATGACGCATGTTGTGGGTGTTAGGTGACACCTGCCCCTCCTCCTCCCCAAAAATAAACCCTCTTTCACTACCCGTGTTATAACGATCAAGTTTCTTTCAAGCAAATATAACAAAGTAACCTTTCCACCGTTGTTTAGAATGGTTTCCTTTTTTTAAACACTAAATAAACAAAACAAAACAAAACATAAAAAATGAAACATCAAACTGGTATCATAAAAGATTCAGTTGTAAATTTCCATTCGGTGAACTCATCTTCGTACTATAACATTATCAATATTCAATGGGTTTTATTTTTTATATTTTTAGTTTCCTTGTCCAAATCAAAATTATTCAATTCGATCGGCTATTATCAAACACATCGCAACCGTCGTGAAAGTTAACCAATTGAAATTCCCACAAGCTATTTCTCTCATTCAAATGATGCAAAGTCACGTGCCGAACACGCCTCGCATCTAACTTCAATGAATGAGTGCTTTTAAATCCAATAACAAGCAGGCGTGTCTTCTTAAATGCTTTTTTCCTTTTCACGTTTTCTCATAGGTAAGTTTCAACCACGGAGTCATTTCTATGTGTTTTTTATTTTATCTTTCAAGAGAAATATAAACGGACATTAACTTGCCGAAAAAATAAATAAACTGCGTTGGTTGTAAAAATTTTTATAGATATTTCGTGATGATCGATATCTCTTTTTTTTTGGTGTAGATATTTTGGTAAAAGTGGCAAATGTACTTAATTTGGTGCATCAATATAAAAGTATTAAAACTTCGTAACGCTCATAAATATTCGAGTAACGTGTAGAATTTGTGTTATAAAGTTCGTTCCACCATACTGGCACAATATATAATGCGCATGCGTGGGGCGTGTGTTCTTTTTTTCAAGGCACGTCACGGTCGTACAAAAGACATGCACATATACACATACTTAAAGATCATCATTATTGAGCCCCATATTTTAGTACGACAAGCAAAATGCTAGACGTTTTTCCTACTTTCTTATAGAAGCTCTGATCATCTCCATATTAGAAGCCCAGCCATTGAAGATTATTAAAATAGACAATTACATATCGTAGTGTTAATAACTGATCAAAGAGGGGCAGTAAAAAAATGCAAGGATGACCATTATTTGACGAAGTAGCATATTTGGTGACGATACCGCCCCATGCAGCGTGAGTTTCTCCGATAAACAGGTGGCTACAAGTGCCCAGGAGCCCCAAAGGTCATAGGTCCTTCGTGAACACCTCCAAAGCAAGACATATACCCACCTGTACCAACTTCTTAATTTCTGTTTGTTCCCGGAAAGAAATATGATATAGAAGGGGACAGGTATATATGGTGCGCATGCGCTCCTCCATAGGATGCACGTCATTGATATAACCTAGCACGTTTTACATGTCTTAAGTTGTATCTGCAGACACAACACAGGGAATTTGCCAATTACTTTTCGTAAACTCATATCGTAACCATTTGGCTGCCTTGCTATCCAACTTTAAATCGTGTAAATGAGTCATATTTTGCGATTAATATGACTTTTTTTTGCCCAACCATGCATGCAACGACTGATATTTAGCCAAATGTTCTTTTCCATCTTCGATTCTACTGTATACCCACGCACAAATAAGCCTTAATTGGCTTCCCATTATAATGAGCATTCTAGAATATGCTAACCAACGTGACCAGGGGCGGACTGGGAAACAAACTCCTACCGGGACAGTGATCCTACCGACGACACAGGGGCCTAGAAATAACCGACGCATCCGAAGCCCCATACATATATATATATACGAAAATAGCACGTCTGGTAACCAAGGGCAAATTGATACCTTCTACATTTCAACCTCGCTGTGCATTAGCGCTTTGGACTCAGTGACGCAGCGTCTCAGAACTTCCGAGCTGGTAAATCGGTAGGCCAGCCCGGTCCCGAACCGGTTCCATTTTTAATTGTTTTCCTCAAAAGCTTTTAACGAAAAGATCAAAAAAGAAAGAATACTTTTCCAGATAAAGTTTTCCTCTAAGTAGAATTTGTAAATTAAACCCAACTTGAATTCAAAGAATCAAACAGCGGCAGATGGCCCCTTTCATGTACTTCTGCTATAACCGGTTAATAGTCCAAAGAATTAACCGGTTAACCGGTGTTCAGCGTTAAAATTGAATCCGTGAACCTTAAGCTTTAACCAGTTTGTTTCTCTCCATTGGTTTTCTAGGAGAAGTGCAACTTAACCCATTAACCCTTCCCACCCCACCCCACCCCCAGTATCCACTAGTATGGGCGCTCGCTGAATAGCTCCTACATACCGATGACGTTTTATTAATATTATTATCATTGTTATTATTACGATCGTTTTTTTCTTTTTCTCAGAAAAGAATTCTCGGGTAAACAATTTTTTTTTTAATGTAGCGGATGAATATTATTCAGCGATTTGAAGAACCAATCATCAGCCTTACCAATAAATTAAATCTATCAATTTCCTCTCTTGTGCCCTTTCAAACTTTTTTTTCGCCATCTTTTACTTTTGACTTTGTTTTTCTCTTTTCCCAAGAAAAAGATTTCCTCGACAAAAGTCACTTTAAATCGATGTAAACCTGCAAGCAAACCCTAAGCAGTTTGTCCTTAATTTGATTGCCTACCCACTTTGATCAAATTTAGCGTTTCGGCATGGTTGCATTCGTTTAAGTTACAACGTGACATACATAGAGTACTATTTCTTTTAAATATCAAACATCGATTTCCTCGATTTTTTTTATCTTGCTTCATTCACCCCTCTTTACCAACCCTCAAGGATTCCTTGCCAATACTCCTTTACTAGCCGTCTCTTTGGATATTAGCTCCTTGAGATGAGAACCAGTAAATCAATTTGCTATCTTTCCTTTGTTGAGTAACCTTAATCAACATATTTTCACTCTTTTGATTTTTTTTTTAACCTTCCTCTATATTTCTCTCTTTTTTTTTTTTTTTTTTTATTCCTCCTCCTCTCTCCCTCTCCCTCTTGTCTATTTTTAAGTTCATTATGTAAAAAAATAGATTCTTGTCTCTCATTGCGATGGAAAATTTTATGGAGTTTCTTCATTTTTTTACTAACAGCAGTGGTGTTGGGCGTAGCAGTGTATTTGTTGCCATGGATATGGCCCTACAGCAGATTGAGGCTAATGGCACAGTGGATGTTTTCAATGTGGTAAGACAGATGAGGAATAGAAATCCAAATGTCATCAAGTCAGAGGTGAGTTTAAGTTGTAATAGTTAATAAATACCAATTATAATCAACATGGTGAGGAGTATAGAATATTGTACATCAGAAAGTACAATCAACCACACCATCAAAACAGAATTAAGTTTGTGAAGGAGATGCAAACCCAACCATTGTCATTTGTACATGCCATAAGCATCTAACAGCTAACAAAAATATTATTCCATTTGGGAGATATCACAGATTTAATGTTTGTGCACACACAAGCCTATAGACTTGATCATGTTTAAATATGCGCTATGACACGTATACATATGAATGAGTTGATATAGGAAACTCGTCTTTTTAATTCCTGTTTGGCACTTCTTTATTATTTTATTACAAAGAATAAACCGGTTCTTCTGAAGTGTTGTGATCGTTTTAATTCATTTACATCTTGTGTGGAACCCCCGCACAACTTTATTAAAAAAAAGTATCATTCATATTTATCAAGGTCATCCATAAATTCATTAAAAGTAGGTTGGTTGGTGAGTGACCAATGAGATGTTTGACCCAAACAAAAATATTATTTCAACCTCGGTCACTTGTGAAGGGAATTGATATAAACCAAACTCGGTTTTTTCATTTTTTTTATTTTATGTATAGGGAGTAGCAAGATGTGGATGGGGGTGGGGGTTCAGAGGGGTGGGGTTGAATATATAGCTATGGGAGAGTTTTATTAAAATATAAGTTACATAAGTGGGGATCTAAAAATGGTTATAGACACGACCATTATCTAATAGGTATATGACGCAAGGATGGATGGATGGATGGATGGATGGATGGATGGATGGATGGATGGATGGATGGATGGATGGATGGATGGATGGATGGATGGATGGATGGATGGATGGATGGATGGATGGATGGATGGATGGATGGATGGATGGATGGATGGATGGATGGATGGATGGATGGATGGATGGATGGATGGATGGATGGATGGATGGATGGATGGATGGATGGATGGATGGATGGATGGATGGATGGATGGATGGATGGATGGATGGATGGATGGATGGATGGATGGATGGATGGATGGATGGATGGATGGATGGATGGATGGATGGATGGATGGATGGATGGATGGATGGATGGATGGATGGATGGATGGATGGATGGATGGATGGATGGATGGATGGATGGATGGATGGATGGATGGATGGATGGATGGATGGATGGATGGATGGATGGATGGATGGATGGATGGATGGATGGATGGATGGATGGATGGATGGATGGATGGATGGATGGATGGATGGATGGATGGATGGATGGATGGATGGATGGATGGATGGATGGATGGATGGATGGATGGATGGATGGATGGATGGATGGATGGATGGATGGATGGATGGATGGATGGATGGATGGGTTGACGATTTTGTGATGTGATTGGAAAACTGGAAATTGAAATGGAAAAGGGGCAATCCATGTGAACAGCTCTGACCATATTTCACTAAAATAATTTTCAATGACGTGATTTTCACATATTGGACCCCCCCCCGGGCACCCATCGTCCCAATAAAAGTGATAAAAAGACAAAGGAGAGGGTTAGTTGTCTCTCCGTTTTTGCCTCTCAGCTCCGATCTTTTGCCGATGATAAGGTTTGGTGCAGGGATGATGTCTTTCAAACCGCATTGATCAAAAAAAAAAATGCTGTAGGAACTTATAGCTCTCGCCTCGTAACTGGACGAGGCACGAGTGTTATATATTGGGTGTACGGCTTCTACGTTAACGGTACTCACATATATACTCTGTGTGATAAATCTACAAAGCATCGAACGTTGTCGACGATAACTGTTTAGTTACGTCAACATACTATATGACTGTACTCCAATGACTGCGTTAAACTTGCTTAGAGCCCCGGCACAATGTAGTATGCTACTTAAACTACATATTAGCCAACCCCCAGTGCTGTGACAATTAAAAAACAACTCTTTTTGTCTTTAAGAACACCCTAGTTATTTTACAAATCCGTTCGTTTTGATGCATATGCGGGCTTGAAACAATTGAAACGCCATCAAAATTATCTTTCGGAATTTTGAAATATCAGCAACTTACGTCCGATCGGCAAGAATAAACGATGACGTAACAGGCATGGAATTTTCATGAACGAAACATGTAATATATCGAGAAGAATTATATTTGTGGATATTTCACTTAAAAACAACGACAAACGAGAGGGGGAAAAAAGAAAAAAAATCGAGTTTGACCGATTAACCAATGACCATGAAGTGTCTATGATCAAATTATAATTATTATTATGATTATTATTATTATTATTATTATAATTATTATTATTATTATAATTATTATCTTTAATGAGGGTATAGTTCTGCTCAGTGCAGAGCACTGCTTTCCAGAGGAGCCCTCAAATGACCTCTTATATGTTCAACTAAACTTTTGAGGGCGCTTATATACCTTTCCAAAACTGTCATATGAATTTCCTGACCCCCCCCCCCCCCACCCCCTATCCCCGGTATTCAGACCCCGTAGACAACATCTTCAGTTAAATATCCAATTCCTTCTACTCTCCAGGCCCCACCGCTAGTCCCCACCCCTAGTCCCAAACCCGAGTCCCATTTTCCGATCCCTATCATGGAGGGAAAAAAGGGAATATAGTCACGCAAGATTCAGATATTTTTATTTACATAGAAAAAAAAGTGATAACGTTCTTTGTATATAACATCAATAAACATACATACTGGCTCTAAGCACAGTTGCTTTACATATATAATGCCGAGTACAAATAAACACAATATGAAAATCAAAATATATCAACATAGAATACAACAGACAAATTAAATCAAATTATTATCTCTGAGTTTAGACACAATTACATTTTGTTGCAAACATCTTTAATAACAATTTCCAAATTTGTGTGAAAACTGTTTATGCATAATGAAGAAAAAAATTCAAAGAGAGAAAAAAAAAGAAGAAAAAGAGAGAATAGAACAGAAGGGAAGATCGGCGCCTGTTTATTAAATGACCTCCATATAAGGTCAAATCATTTCACTGAGAAATAAGAAAAAAAAAGAATGAAGAAAGAATTGAAGATGAGAAAGAATCTATAAACGGTTAGATCACAATATTCCCGAAGCCTTTTTAGTACTTTAATTTCCGTACTCTTCCCGACAAATCAATACATCCTTATGTTTCCCACCGTTAGCTCCTTTCTTGCCAATCCTGCGGGCCCGTTAATATAAATTACGTTAACGGTTGGCTGGTCGATGTTAAGCGAGGGAAAATCGTTTACCAGTGACAATGAATACCTCTTCCTTTCATGAAATTTGACAGCGGAATCGCCCACGATGTAAAAAGGAAAAAAGAAAATTACAATTTGATTGCCGATGAAACAAATCTAATTACCAAATTTAAAGTTAAATGTACGTGTGCCTTGCGCAAAAAAAGCAAAAAGAGAAAAAAGGGAGAAGATAAGATAAGATAAAACGAATAAATGAAATACGAACTGTATAATGCTCCGTAAGCAGGGGACTCTTTTTTAAAACCTCGGATGAATAACATCGTGATTCAATTACCGTCAAGAAGCATTAATGTTATGGCGTTCGTTGTTCGTCTGCAAATTATTCCCAATAGGTTTCGCGCATGTATGGTGTTCGCGTTTGTAATGTATGTATGTATGTATACATTTATATATATATATATATATATATGATTATACATATATATATAGGCTATATATATAGTTATTTACATATATACATATAGTTATATATATATAGCTATATATAGTTATGTATATATTTATATTTTCCAACTCATAACGATTTTCAATTATATATATATATATATATATATATATATATAATATATATATATATATAAATATATATATATATATATAGTTATTTACATATATACATATAGTTATTTACATATATACATATAGTTATTTACATATATACATATAGTTATATATATATAGCTATATATAGTTATTTATATATATAGTTATATATATAGTTTTATATATATAGTTTTATATATAATATATAATATTTTTCACTATATATATGAGTTATATATAGTTTTATATAGTTTTGTATACTTCATGAAGGTTTTCTCGTCTTCCATTCTTAAACGTTTTGTTAGAAAAGGCGATTACAAACGAACAAACGGGCTCACGCACATACCAACATGAACATTGAGGCGTTGTTATATTCCTGGCGGAGGTATCATATCGAACAACGTGTTAAAATTTAATTCTGCGTTAGTTAGAACGATGTAATATGTCTTCGTGATATCTTAGTGTAGCGTCATGTACAATATAGTCCAGAGAATCATCGCAATGCATAAAACTGCTAACGTGGATCTTTCGTTACCCTTACAGGCCTTACACTATACGGTAACGTACCCTATTCCATACTTTGTACCACCTCACATATTTAATACCATACCCAAATCTTGTCCTAATTAAAAAAAAAAAAAAACCAATGCACGGTTTATTACATTAAGTGATGAGTGACTAATTCGACCATTGACAACTTAACCTTGTCAACTCTTTAAAAGGACATAGGGTGTGGCGCTATACGGTGGTTCTTACTTAAAGGGGTAATCAAGGCCAGAACAGTTATGGGGTTTCATCACTATTGCACCCACCCATATCCTTGTCGACTTCGCTTTTGTGACTATATGCTCTTTGTACAGTTATACAGTTACACAATGTTTTGCTTGAAATACTAATCTCAAAAATATATTTACCAAGAAGAATAACTGAATGGTAACTTATTACCATGGG
Organism: Apostichopus japonicus; assembly: GCF_037975245.1. Lineage (NCBI taxonomy): Eukaryota > Metazoa > Echinodermata > Holothuroidea > Aspidochirotida > Stichopodidae > Apostichopus > Apostichopus japonicus. The sequence goes on along the minus strand of NC_092566.1, from coordinate 9,017,783 downwards.
CTATTGTGTTACATAACCAACATTAAAATGAATCGCGAAACTGAAAGCTATAGCTATTTGGCGTAAACTTGTGGTGTACTCTGGAATACTCGTAGTAAAAATCTACAGTCGTACACATCTGAACAAAATAAAATAATATGCCAGTCACTGAACCTTGACCGTATAAACATCAACCCATCTCGTTATACATTGCTTTGGTTCCGCAGTTAGAAGTAAAAGTAGCAATAAAATACCACTCAAAGTGTAAAACGTGTTTCGACAAACATTGTTACAGCCAACTATGTGTTGGCTATATCTTGAGTCAAGTGTAATTCCATTAATAGTAAATTTAAACGCTTTCCATCGTTCATCACAATGTAAGTCCATTGGCTTCCAGAATTACAATGGCAACCACAACTCTGTAACATTCTGTCAAATATCAAGGTTTGATCATTGACGTGCACAAGATGTGTAAACAGGCGCGTAGCGAGGAATTTGCCAAGGGAGGGGCGAAGCTTGTAGGCAAACTATCTAAGCGTAGCGCCACCATAAGTTGGCGCGAAGCGTACAAGAAAATTTTGGCCGAAAATGCCCCCCAGATCTCTGCAAAAGGCACTTCCCAGGCCTTGTAAGTTGCATTTAAGCATTTTCTATGTTGAAATTACTAACGATACCATAAAGAAAATACAAAAAATATGGGAGGAGGGGGGGGGGGCGGTTTCCCCCTTGGCTACGCACCTGTGTGTAAAAGATGTATTCCTGTTCGGGCTGCACTCCATGTAGCCTTTTCAGGTTTAAAGGAAACTTGTGACAAACCGATAATACCAACAAAACAAAAGGACTAAGGCACAAAAAATAGACAATGACCTTCAACAGAAGGAAACAAAAGGAGAAGATATCGGACGTACGGAGACAACTGACTTGCACAACAACAGGTCGACTGCATTATGCTTGGAAAAGTTGAAAAAATCCTTAATCATCATCTTTAGTGCATGTTTTATAATTTTACGAGCGTATCTATGTCGAACATTATTTAACTAACTAATGTTCATGGAGGCCCCCTGTGCATCCTCGAATTGACAGTTTAACTGATTAACTGACCTAAAGGGTGTAAACTCAGCTGCTACCAACCACAGAAATTAGTAAAAATTTCTGTGTTACCAACGAAAGAACTTAGAAGAGAAAATGAAGGCTTCATTAAAAGTGATGGCGCTAGTTTAAAACTCGACGTAATTTTTATATGAAATACTGTTATGTTCCTTTAAAAGCATCCGTACATTATATTGCTTGCTATCGACCGTCTGTCAAGATACATTGAGACATTAGTCATCACACTAGTGGATCACATTAGTGATCAAACATACGAAGTAATTAACTGTGATAACATACATCAAATCCACTTTGTACATCACGGTATATACCTCCGTGATAATGGTCATCGGTGTACCACATGTGTGAGTTCAAGACACTCGGACACATTACAACCGGTCTGTATTATTCACAAGGCAACGGACTAGCAGTAAAGACTGACCAAACAGTCAAACGAAGGCCGGACCAACAATTCGGTCTCTTCGAACCCGTTGCGTCCAATCGTGCATGACATCCATTAATTATACCTGATGTTATTATATCTAGAAATAATAGGAAGAGGAAAACCTGCATCAGTTGATGCAAACGAACGTTACACATGCATAAGGGTACTAACAAACATGAAAAATTAATTACACCTGACCTTTGACCCCTCCCACTGTACAAAATTACGCTGCACAGCCCTACTTTGACTAAAGTGATTTCTAAATCATGTGTCTTTCAAGTTATGATTCCCCCTTCCTCGCTCCCCTTGGATTTCCAACTGGTTATTTACCTCCTTGAGATCGATGTGGTCTACTGTTACACTGCAATGAAGCTATAGTTAAAAGGGGACTCAAACCCAAACCAGCATCTTTGACTTGTATGACGAAGATCTTGGTGAAGAACAATCTCACCCCACCCCCACCCCACCCACCCAAGCCCTAACAGTTAAGAAATATCTTGTTCCGTTTGGGAACCTAATTTAAAAACTCTTACGAGGTCACAGTCCATTGGACGCAATTCCAGCGACAAAGACAGAAATGCTATAGCTCTGTTGTTATGTAGAAATAGTTATATCATAACACGACCTTGTAGACCTATGTAAAAATAATCAAAATTCCATATTCATCAGTTCTATCAGTTTATGGTAGGATAAGGTGGCACAACGGTCACGCTTTGCCCAACTAGTGTGAGTAAATGTTTTCAATGGCCCTTACTCAGGAGGAAAGGTGAGATTAATGTTCCCCCTTCCCTCATCCCTCAAGTTTGAAAGGTACACAGGTTCTTGCAATTGGCTACATAAAATCTTTTGTACTGCCGGGGGGGGGGGTAGTCGGCTTTGAAAGTAACTGCCTCAAATGTCACAAAACAAAGGTGGTTGCACAAAATAGCACTAATTTGTATCCAAGATCCCTTAATTCTAGAAAAATAGACACCTCCCCCAGGTCGGTTTTCATTTGAAAGGTCCACATTTTCAGTTAACTCATCATCCCAAATATGTAGAAAATTATGCGGACGTGATTCATATCTGCATAAATCTCAATATACTTTTCATTCATATTGTTTCTAGTTAATGAGTTTGTCTGCAGCTTTTAAACTAGGAACATATCTGACAGAATAAAATGAGATCATCAAAAATGATAAAGAAACCTTAACCTTGGGAACGACAGATATAGATTATCTATTGTAAATATGACCATTCAGGTATTGTTAGGAAACCGGATGGATGGAGGCGTCTAATATTTACGAAAATTGACGCCGCCACGTATTAAATAATACACGTTGGCAGTGTGTAATGTATATGAAATAGATGGCGCTAGTTAGAAAATTATTCATAGTTCAACTGAATCTGTGAAAGATTTACAAATCTGTCCAACCATTATCCTAACTAAGATCCTTTCTCTGCAAGAGAAGTTACTGAACCATAACATTTTCCACTCAACTTTATCGATGGAGTTCGAGCTACAGTGTCCAAATTGAGGGCATAATTTCTTAGGTGGCTCTACACACTACATAACGAACTATACCCAGTGCCCAACTGCTTAGAGATGAATTAAAATATAAACATCATGACATTTAATTCTGATTTAACTGAGTTTGTTGGTCATTATAAATATTCGCGAGTTTTATCAAATGGCTAAAGAGGTTCATTATTTTCCGGGAACCTATGCACAATTATATATGACATGATGAGAACCCGGCCTCCTCGCCAACAAAGACACGACTGACCCGCCGCAACCGAACCATCATTCATAGAAGAAGATAAATTAAGGGACTGTTTTAATTTATGGATGATATGGAGACCACTCGCTCCATGAGACTTAGAACTTTAGAAGCTCTGTATAATCAGTCTACCCATCATAACTTAGGTACTCACAAATATCGTTTTCCGAGATATCGTTCAAAGCGGTTACAACGTTAACGTTCAAAAGGCCACTCTGCCAGTAATACACATGAACTTGTTTTACATAGGGTATTTTAGTGAGATTTCAGTACGCGTCTGACATACGCCTAGCTTAGTCAACTAGCAACTAGTAAACTATACAAGAAATCAATTTGGATTGTAACATAAAAATAATTTCTCCTGAAATCCCTTTGTAATTTTGTCTGCCCAGTTTCATGGCCATACCTAAAATTGAATTAACATGGTGGACCTCCAGCTCCTCAGTACTGTTGACCCTCAGTACTGTTGACATGAAAAAGCAACAGCATCAATAAACATACTATCGACCGCGCGCTGCTCAAGAAAATCCTAAACAGCCATCATACCAATTTCGCTGTATCGCCATCATTTGCTTTGCCACGTTGGTTTACATGATATTTCGTTCCACGGAGGCCGTGACGTGAACAGCGTACACGACAGCTGCTAATCGAACAGTGGTTGCGGGGATCCTCGTCGAATATTTTGGCCACCGAAGCTTAAAACTCGGTTCGATTTTAAATAAGGTCAACCCCAGGGTATGTTGTCGTATATTATTTCGTTTAATTGTCTACAAACCTTTTTACGTTCCTACGATATTGTTTAATACAGAGATAAGAAGACTGAGGTTTTTCCCTAACTAAGCATATAGTTAGGTCTAACTTAGGCCTCGTTAGATACACTGCATAGGCCTTACCGTGTTAGGCCTAGCGTGCTTTTACGCCCAGCCTAACTTCATGTATAGCCGGGTTAGTGAGGGCTATAGTTATAGGCTAGCATTACTAAGGTTTTCGTTGCTTCTTATTACCATATAATTGGCTCATGATGTGTAGCGCCTTCGGAACTGCAGAATGCAATGCAACTAGAATAGAGAGCTAGTATGACTATGAGTAGCCGGCTAAACTGGCCCCTTTGTCAACTTAGCCTAACTTCAGCATGACTTGTAAATTGTAGCCAGCACTAGCCTACATTAGCCACAGGCACTGACTGCAGAGACTCCTCTTGGACTTGGAAATGACAGTAGTGTAAAGCTTGGTTCGGCTCAATCCAGAAGGCTTAGCCTATGTCTTCTGTTTGTACTCTTCTCAGTCATGAAGGAATAACATTTATCAAAGTAAAAACTTGTAATTCTATTTAGGCAAGGGTCTACTATCAACTTTGTTATTCTTTAGACTTGAGCCGTTAGGGTACTTTTGTTTAAATTAGCTATGTAAGAAGTGGAGATGAAGTTTTTCTATTTTAGCTTCTAGGCCAGGCCTACAATGTTCAGGAAGTCTTCCATTGACTAGACCTTGACTAGTCACCCAAATTTTCACAAATAGAATAAGAGCATTGTCGAACAAATGTTTAAATAACCAACAGATTTGTATAGGCCAGTATGTGGTAAGCTGGAAATTCAGTGTATGTTTGTATAATTCAATTTGCAAATTTGATATTGCTGTCAGTAATAGAATGAGGCCCAGGTGAGATATAGAACATTGAAAAGTATGTGAGTCGTTTTATGCTTGTGAACATCAAATAATAGATAGGAAGCAAGATTTTTTGTTTCAGAAAGACAAAACTGTACGTCTTGCAGATATGCTGAGAAAAGTGTAAAGTTGAGGCTTATTCATTAGAATTAATCTCACTTTTTACGAGATGTAAAAATAACTTCTTAACAAAAGGCCAAAACAACGTTATAGGCCTTGTAATTGATGCTTGGAGTTTAACCTACATGTGTAACAAATTTCTCCCCGCTTGAGGAACTTGCAAGGGCCTAGATTAATCCTTAAAATAAACTCTTCCAAGATTATACCATCAATTTTGTAATGTGGTTCATAAAAGTTAAAAAGAGTTTATTCACAATTGTTTTTACAGATAACTAACAAGATGAAGGTGAAGGAGGTGGCATGTACGGCCAACATAGCTTGGAGCCCAGCAGAACAGCACCCGATATACATCGCTGCTGGTACGGCTGCCCAACAGTTGGATGCGACGTTCAGTACGACGGCTTCCCTGGATATCTATGCTCTCAACATGGAACAAGCAGGATTAGAAATGGAGAAAAAGGCATCCCTCAGCACTAAACACAGGTATGATTAACCAGAGCTCTCTTAGGAGGCAAAGCTGCACACTTCTTGACTGAATGCGATTCCACCCTGCTTGACTGTTGTAACGTGACACATAGTGCATAATTGGGCAGTATGTGTAAGTATTTAAGTCGGTCGGCTTCAGTCAGGGAACACTAAATATGTAACCATTGTCCCATCTAATGTTCAGCTGAACTGCTTGTGTTTATCGCTTTGTAAGTTAAATGCACCCAGCAAGCATTCTTTCTACCGCATACTGTTCAAAGCAAAAATTAACAGTGAAGAACAACAAATGTATGCTAATCTTAGATGCAGCCTTGTTGCTGCTTGGTAAGTTCAGTACAACGATTAGAGAATAAATGATGAATTTGAAAATGCCGAAATGGCATCTAGCCCCATTCAAGTTGCGCCTGTTTCCATCATACAAAAGCCTGGATAACCAGAAGCCACCCTTAACAGAGTCGCACAAGGTCCTGGGGAAATAATTATTCAGAAGTTGCTTCCTGCTATTCAGGAGTGTTGCTAGTATCACTGTCCAACTTCAGTTTGAGTTATTTACCGACAGGGGATAGGAGAGACATAGCAAAAAGTAATGGTTTAAGTATGTATGAATTAATGTGAAGGATCTTAAACTACCTTATTAATGGGAGAAATTGGATGATGTGTTTGAATGTTACAGAAAAAAATGTTTTTGATGTTTCCATTATCTGACAGGTTTTACAAGATTTTGTGGGGAAAACACGGTATGTCGGACGGCTCCCTTCCAAACGGAATCATTGCAGGTGGTACGGATAACGGATCTGTTTATCTGTATGACGCCTCAAAGCTGTTGAGCAACGAGGAAGCTCTGATCACTAAAACAGAACAGGTAAACTCATGAACCAATCACTTGTGTATTTAACAAGAAATTTTGGGTTGAATTAAGAATTTAAGAAACAATGGATTAACAATAACTCTAGGCCTGCACAGATGGACCAACTTTGTCATGAATTTAGCCTTAAAGGAGCATTCCAGCGATGATATATTGCTTTTATGGGTTAATATCTCGAAATCTGGATCAATTTTTCTTTACCATGTATGAGTATTACATGGTAAGTTTGATGAGCTAGTAGAAGAAATGCCAAAGAGAGAGAGAGGTGTTTCATCTGGATTATGGCACGTGAAGTTTCTTTAAAGTTAAAGTTCCTCCTATTGCTTGAATCATTTTCCGTAGTTTGAAGTGGGTTATGGCATGTGATGTTTCTTCAAAGTAAAAGCACCCCCCTATTGCTTTAATATTTCGCCATAGTTTGAAGTGGTAACATGTGACTGCTTATGTGACTAAACCTCCCTGTGTAGATAATACATTGAGGCTAAATCCCCTCAAAGCAATGACAAAATGAAGGAGAGAGAAAGAGAATGAAATATGGAAGAGGCAAAATATAGAATGCAAATATTGGGTTGTGACGATGCAGTATTTGGACAGAGAGAGAATTATTGTTTAAGCAGCTGTTTTATTCTGTAAGCTGTTTGAAATTGTGATTCATCCTTCCCTTCTTTAGCAGGTGTGAAGATATTCTGACACAAGTACTTTCAAATTTTCATCGACGTACTGAAAATTGTAGAAATATTACAAGCAATTTAGTACTTGTTCTGCAAATGTGTCACGCTTTCAATATGGTTCTCTTAACAGTGCATAACATTCTTTCGAAATTGCAAACAAAAACCTCTGATATACATCTTTTTGTGAAGAGGCTGTTTACAATCGTCTGGCTTGAACCTGTTCTGCATAATATTAAAATAATGCTGGATTTACTGCAAGTTTGATGTGGGAATAAAAAAAAGAAGAGAATTTTCAGGGTGGCAGGAGGGATTATACTGTAGGTACATTAGGTAGAAGGGATGAAAGTCTTATACGTAGTAGGGATGTAGTGATATCCTAAACAAAATTGGTCTGGGATTAGGATACAGTATCTCGTCACACATCTTTATACTTTTGATTTGATTGAGTACAGTTCAATACTTGATGCGCCATTCTGCATTCAGTTCTGTTGTATAGTCACACTGGGCAGCATTCTTTGCCATTTTTTAGGCACATGTGTTTCTGTTTGCTTAACCTGTGTTTGTTAACAGAAGATGGATCTTCTGACATGAATTTAAGTTAGCTGTCTGACTGAAGTTTTTCAGTGTTAATTTTTGTTCGTAGTAGTTCCTTAGCATACAGGGCTTTGTGATGCACAAACTCTTCACAGTCCAGCATGTCCTACCTGGTGGCCTGGATAATACTGTACCTTCAAAAGTCCACACTGGACTTGATGTTGTCTATTATCATAATAATATACAGTGCTATAGTTGATTTTATCAAGGGCTGACAGGGTTTTTTTCTGCCACAGACTGTCGTTGGTATTAAATGCTGTCCCTCTGAATACTATAGGCAACAAAAAGCTAAATGTACTTAATACATAAATGCAACAGCAAATACAAAATTTAAAATAAATAAAATGGATTATTCTGTGTTAACAGGGGTGTTCTTCTCATCATCCCCCCTTCCCCCCCCCCCAAAATGCAGCTCGTGGGGTTTGCGCTTCTTAACTTATAATATCTGAGCTGCCGTAAATGCCAAGACATGATGATTCTCTACTGCCATATTTTCATTGATGAAGAGAGTAAACATTGTTTGATCACCTTGGAGATCTGATCTGGCAAAGGCAAAGGAAATTACCTGCTCAGGATTTCAGTCAGACTTCAGTTACTGGTTACCGTTTTGCCTTTCACGAAAACCCTGCTAGGATTGAATCAGGCAGGCCCTCTAAATTTACTTATTTACCCTATGCAGGAGATTGTTTTTTCTCCCCAGTCGTTGAGCAGTTTGTAAAACAGTTATTTCTCTCCAATTGACAAAAGAACCCCAAGATACCCATCGAGTTATATCTGTCTATTAAACTGCTAACTCCATGCTTTTCTTGTATTAAATGATGTCCCTCTGAAAACTGTAGGCAGCAACAGCTCTTAGAAGTGTAAGAGTTGTTAACTTGTAAGACTGACACAGAACAGCATTTACAGTGAGAATCAGATGTTCGTGACGGTTCTGTATATTTTCTCGTTCTTCTTACAGCATACCGGGTCGGTGAAAGCCCTGGACTTCAATCCCTTCCAAGGTAACCTGTTAGCGACCGGTGCCAGCGATTCTGAAATCTTCATCTGGGATTTGAACAGCCCTACTAATCCCATGACACCCGGAGCCAAAGCACAGGTGAGAATTGAGAAGAGAAGAAAGCAAAGAAAAACCTGCTGATAAATAATAGGGGAAAAGTTTTTGGAAAATAAAAGAGCAGTTTCACTCGGAAACTTGCTCCGATGGACTCGCGTCTGTTACAATGCCTAGATATTGAGAGACGTTTGGCACACAAGTTTAATTTAATTTTGTTTCTCTCAAATGAAATGGAAGCCCTTAGCCAAACAACATGCATCAATTGAATGTGCTGATGCTTGTGAATATGTATGAATCTGCGGTAACATCTATAGCGATCTCTAGCTGGTCTGCATCCATTATGTTCCTGCTAGTACGTTGTCACATCCCCCAGTTAGTTAGCCATGGGTGCTTTTATAAAGTCTAGGTATGTAGGATAGAGTTGTTTCTGTAAAAGGGGAAAAAAAAAATAATAAGTTATCAGGTAGAGTAAAGTTATAGCCAAAGGAAGATGTTACAACAAAACAAGGCAATGAAGAAATACAGATGAAGTTACATTAGTGACCCGTAATGGAGTGTCTGTGACCCAATTAGTATTTCGCGATGGAGTGTCTGTGATATGTCTATGACTCGATTATTGTGCTGTCATGGAGTGTCTGTGACCCTGTGTGTAGGAGAGGGGCCCATCGGAGGAGAGCCCCTTGGAGAAGAAGGGCAGCTGACTAATACATAAATGCTGTACAGCAAACACAAAATTCAAAATAAATCAAATGAATTATTCTCTGCTAAAATGGTTTTTTCCTCTAGACACCCCCCCCCCCCACCACAAAATAAAGATATCAGGTGTTTGCTCTTCTTAACCCGTAATAGCTCAGCTGCCCACCCGATTTTTACATTAAAAAAAACGTCCAAGCCCATAGGGTATGTCTAAATGCTATAAGGCCTTTGATAAGTTTCATTATTTTGCTGTGAAAAGTGCAAATTTTCCCCCTGTTTTGTCGTTGGGCAAAGCAGGATCTGTAACACTGCAGACTTCTTGCAAACTTCAGGATATCTGAAATCTGTAACACTGCAGAGTTATTGTGCAGACTTCAGATATCTGAAATCTGTAACACTGCAGAGTTACTGTGCAGACTTCAGATATCTGAAATCTGTAACACTGCAGACTTCTTGCAGACTTCAGGATATCTGTAACACTGCAGACTTATTGCAGACTTCATGATATCTGTAACACTGCAGACTTATTGCCCTAAATGCCAAGACATGATGATTCTCTACTGTCATATTTTCATTGATGAAGAGATAAAACATTGTTTGATCACCTTGGAGATCTGATCTGGCAAAGGCAAAGGAAAATTACCTGCTTGGGATTTCAGTCAGACTTCAGTTACTGGTTACCGTTTTGCCTTTCACAAAAACCCTGCTAGGATTGAATCAGGCAGGCCCTCTAAATTTACATATTTACCCTATGCAGGAGATTTTTTTTCCAGTAGATAAGCAGTTTGTTAAACAGTTATTTCTCTCCAAGTGACAAAAGAAAGTTACAAGATACCCATCAAGCTATATCTGTCTATTAGACTGCTTACTCTATGCTTTTCTCGTTTCTTTCCCACTTTCAAGCCTCTGGACGAGATCAGTTGCGTAGCCTGGAACAGACAAGTGCAACACATTTTGGCCTCGACTAGCCCGGGAGGACAGTGTATTGTATGGGACCTGAAGAAGAATGAACCAATTATTAAAGTTACAGATCACAGCTCAAGGGTAAGATAGAACAATTTATCATCATATTATTTGCATTCTCGGTTTTAAAGCTACCTTCCAAGTTGATTTTGTTCATCTTGTGGGTCGATCTTGTGGGTCGATCTTGTGGGTTATGGTGAACCTTGTACCCAGCCTTTACGTTCCTGTGACGAAAATGAAAATATGTCATTATGAGGAATAAAGGATCAGAAAGTTTTACATTGCCATTGCTCATTTGTTAAACTGAAATATCCTATCACAAATACAAACTCCACAAAGGGAACAACCTTCATGGTTTTCTCTTTACTGTCATTTCAGTGTTGTTTATAGTATCGTTCCATTTATTATTGGAAATAAACAGTGCAACCGATATATGTAGGCTTAGCAGTCCACGTCAATTGTGTTTCAAAGACCTGCCAGGTCACATCAAATTTTGACCGTGGGCCGCGTCTTGTGCACCCGAGCGGAAGGTTTTTGGAAATTTTGGGAAGGAAGGGTGCAAAAACTGCTTCACATATAGTTAAAAAAGTGGAGGGTGATAGGTCTGGAGGTATATGGATGGTATTTAATAGTATACCATTTTGGAGGCCAAGAAATGATGATTTTCAAACTATTCATAGTTTTAGGTGATGAAAATTCCAAACTTTTGATCACCTTGGAGATCTGATCTGGCTAAGCTACAAAGTTTATCCATGGTTTAGTGGGGATGAAAGTGTTGCCCGGCAAGCAATGATATTCTAGCTCCTGCCATATTGCTGTGTTACTAATACTGTGTTGTTCCTGTTACTGTGGTTTACTGTTACATTGTGCTGTGGTGTTGCTGTGGTGTAACTGTGGGGTTAGTGATACTGTTACTATGGTGTTACTGTTGCTGTGATGGTGCTGTTGCACTTACAGTATACTGCTGCACTCGTTGAAGAATTATAAGTACGATGACATCGTCATAAATAGACACAAAAATGTTGCCTTAGATCCATGCTGTTTCATGCTGTAGTGTTAGCAAGCAATATTCTATATGTTCTGCTATCAATCATTGTATGATATATGAGCGTAATGGCTCTTCGAAACATCCGATTCGATAGGCTAATATTTTGTTGCGTTATTAAATAATTTCCCCGGACTATTGTTTTTGAAAATGTTTTGAGATTGTGCAGTAGCTGATGAGACTTGATGAATTTAATAACTGATGGTCGAGGATGAAAAATACTAGTCTTGTGTTTGTTAGCTCACTTTTGTAACACTCACACAGTAAGTTGTCTGTTGGAATGGACATGTAGTTGTTGTTTGTTTCTGTGTGTTAATAGACAATATGAAAAGTCAGTAGACAGTCATACTGACATTGCTAATTTAAATGTTACTGGTATCAAAAGGAGACCAAACATTGGTCAGTCGAGTTTCTATACATTGTCGTATAAGTTGTTACGTTCCTGCAAGTTCTCATCCCACTCTATGTGCTAAATATATAGTTTTATTCCTGCAAGATATGCATGCGACAATTTGCATTTATTTCTGTTTTTTTTTTCCTGTCTTCTTATTGATGTGGACAGATAAGATGCAAGGCAGTGGTATGGCATCCAGACATAGCCACACAGATGTTACTGGCATCAGAAGATGATCACATGCCAGTTATACAAGTCTGGGATCTAAGATTTGCCACATCTCCGCTCAAAGTATTGGAAAACCATCAAAGGTATGTGTGTGCATCTTTCTCTCTGGAAAGGATCTAGATCAGACTCATTTTCATCAAGTTCACAATGGGACAAATAAATTAATTGTAGAACTAGGCTTTTGGCTCTCACCCACAGACAGAAGAAAGCTCTTTTGTTTAAAAAAAATGATATTTAAGCAAACAGTTTCAGTTTTTAAAATGTCCAGTCAAGCATGGAACAGAAGATTACACCCTTTCATGGGCTGTAACAGTATTTTTAAACAACTTGCTGAGCTGTAGGGGTGGTTGTGATCGGTAAAACCTTTATCTGTCGAGTTTTGCGTAGTGGATGCTCTTAGTTCAGTGGTATAAACATTACTTTTCGGTTGCTTATTTGGAAGGTTGGAATATCGTAGGAGTCTTGTTAGCGTTTGAAGGAAATGGGTAAAAATGTAACTCTGTAGCAAGAGTTACCAGTTTATCACCGGCAGTTGTAACCTCCACTGTCTAAACATAATCCCTGTAAATCCTTTGAAAGAGTAGACAACCTCAGCATTTCCTGGTGGGGATATTAAAAAGGAACTTGTGATGTGTTCACGAGGGAAAAAAAATGAATGTTTGTGAGTAAAAGTGTGGTGGAGTTTATGGACAAATGCTTGCAACTTTGCACCTTTCTCCAGTCCCTGGCTTTTAATGCTTGGGGATTGGTTTCTTTATTGGTTGTGTTATATGGAGAGAACAGTATGCTCATCTTTCGTTGCAAATATTGTTGCAATGACCATGTACAATGGTGTATTTGATTCTCAGTCTGTAAATGGGCAATACTGTTGTTTTCATATACTTCTTCTTTATATATATTTCCCCTGCTGTTAATCGATTTATGTTTGTTGGGGGTGGGAGGGGGTCTGTCGAGGAATATTTGGAGCCTTGCACAATCCTTGATACTGCCATGACATGATGATCTAATATTTTTTCATATCGTGATGATGAAAATTCCAACTTTTGATCACCTTGGAGATCTGATCTGGCAATTCAGTTTTGTTTCTTGTGAACAAAACTAAAAAAAAACTTAAAAAATGGCTAATTGAAGTGATGTCCATTGGTGGGTGATCAATGCCAAGTTGTTTTATGAATATTCGACATGTCTAAACAATACTGGGTTTATGATCAATACTGGTAAATGTTTAGGTAGGTTATGCATTAGAATAAAATAAAATCTCTGTAGCAATTGTGGTCATCTTATAGCATTTTGTATTGTTTTTTTTTTATTACCAACATAGCTATCATCTGATTAAAACGTCACGTAAGTAGTTGATCAAGGCAAATTTTTAAGGATATTTCCTCGTTGTCCCTCAGACAACCAGGCCTCACATTTTGGTTGTCTGAAAATCAGAGTCGGTTGCCCTAAAAGCTCTTAAAATATATACTTCTACTCCTTGTAGTACATCTTTGTACTTGTATCTCAATTTGACCATTTTGCGATGAGATAGTGGATAAATAATTCCCTGTATGATCTGGTTACTCATTGCAACATGTCCAATCAAGAGTTTACTTCATGTCGAAATATGTAAAGGTGGAAAGTGACCATTGCGAGTAAACTCAGTCTTGGCATTGCTTCCAAAGTGGTGTGTCATTCGTTAATTCGAGCCGTTTCGATCCTTTTCCTCACTTAGGGGTGTCCTCTCCATGAACTGGTGCCAGCAAGACCCCGACTTGCTCCTCAGCTGCGGCAAGGACAACCGTATCCTGGTGTGGAACCCTAACAGCGCCGTCCAGGGGGGAGAGGTCCTCTACGAGCTCCCCACCACCACCCAGTGGAGCTTTGATGTCCAGTGGTGTCCCAGAAACCCTTGTCTCATTGCCAACTCCTCCTTCGATGGTCACATCAGCGTTTACTCTCTGATGGGCGGAGGCGGTACCGTACAGGCACCACAAGATCAGCATGTCAATCAGGTGAGAGCCATAATAAAAACAGGTGCAGAGTGTTCAGTTTCTGCAGGTGTTCCAAGTTGGAGGCGTTGATTGATGGATGTCAAACCCCAGGGAATCCCCACCTTCCACCCCAGGTGAAACCTCCCATAACTTCCTGGTTTTATTCTCCTCCTTCATAACATGCAAGTTTTCTTGCATAGATGATTCTCATTTTTTCTGTTTTGATATGACTTTTTGAAGAATAAGAGAATGTGTTGCATACATGTAAACTACACTATTTCTATTAGAAGGCTCTCGTTACCCCATTCGCTTTAATCTTATCTTATATATTCAAGGGTTTTGGAGAGGGTTGGGGGGGGGGGGGAGTTAAGAAGTTGGGTGATTGGGCATTTGTTTTTGGCATTTTTGAAGCCTTGTTACAATCCTTGATATTGCCATGACATGATGATCAAATATTTTGTCATATCGTGATGATGAAAATTCCAACTTTTTGATCACCTTGGAGATCTGATCTGGCAAGTCAGTTTTGTTTGTGGGCAAAACTAAAAATACCATGGTTACCAAGTGTAGTGGTGTCCAATTGTGGTGATATCCAATTAGCGGATGTACAGAACTATTCATCTGACTGGTTGGAAAGCCACATAGAATCAGAAATCAAAGTCTGAAGATTGCTTCTGATAGGTGACAGGTTACTCTGTTCTGTCACGTTATCACAGATTGCAGACCTTTGTCACATTTGAATAGCAATCTCTATTTTTGAAAAACATAGCAAAATAGTCACATATGGAGAGAATCGATCGTGGGTTTGAGAATGAGTCGTTGGATGCTATGTCAGCTATGAGAACCATAGAATGTATTATTGTGTACGACATAGTTGCATGCAAAATGGCTACTCGTATTCAAAGATGTGTAATAGATATTTCTACATGGTAAGGCATTATTTTGCTTCATATTATTACCTTCAAACACCTCCAATTTTGCAATGCTTAATGTTTGCAAATGAATTATCCAGTGATATGTCGGAGCAAACACAAATTTTGACTGGAAAGTGCCGAGTTAGATCAGTCCAACCAACCTGTTTCACTCCCCGAGTCTTCTCCCTTAGAAACCAGAAAAGTCAATTTCAGGTGGGAAAAAAGTCTGTTTGTAGTTTGTATCGTTCTTTGATCCTGTGTTAATTAAAGATCATCTTTATTGGTCCCAATTATTCTAGTTAGATCAAACCTAGTCAGTTACAGTTAAAGTATTAAAATCCATAAAATAATTGGACCCTCATCTTTCCTCACTGAGGCCCCCACCCATCAACCCCTAATTGAACCCTCCTCCGGTGCCTTGGAAGGATTTGAAGGGTTATACATCTCCAAGAAAGCAACTCCATTACTCAGTTTTATTAGAATGCCTTCAAATTTTTTGCTGGATGACACCAAAGACGTATACATGAAAGTTTGCTCTTGTCTCTCCATATTTCAGCTTGTTTCTTCCTTCCCTGGTATGGAACCGATGCCAGTTCCTCAACAGCAAGTGGATACTCAAACCAAAGCAAAGCCAGTCTTGTTGAAGAAACCACCAAAATGGTTGAAAAGACCGGCTGGGGCATCATTTGGGGTAAGTCCAGGAGTTGCTAGACTCTTGTTGTTACTAAAAGAAAAAAATGGGTGGGGGGGGGGGCATGCAAGGCATAAACTGATTACTGTACATAGTGCTGTGGGCGTATTGTGACATTTCTGTAAGTATAGTTACTATCATTTTCGATGATGGTCAACACCATTGCTTTACTTTCATGTTTAAAATGTATGTTTCCAGCTAACACAGGGAACTAAAATGTTGGGCTTGGTGGCAGCATACAGGGGACACAATTGTAGGTCTTTAACTGAGACATCTAGCCATTTTAAGAACTTCTAAGGGGATCATAATATATATCCAACATTTGTATTTGCTCTTGTTGGGAAGATGTCCCTGATAAAAAGTTTTGCTCTGAGATGTACGGATGATGTTGGTTTCATCCCCTGTAGACTCTTCTTATATTTTCAAGGGTTTTGGAGGGGGGGGGGGGGTTGGGGGTGGGAGGAGTTGAGAATTTGGGTGATATGGGCATTTGTTTTGGCATTTTTGAAGCCTTGTTACAATCCTTGATACTGCCATGACATGATGATCAAATATTTCGTCATATCGTGATGATGAAAATTCCAACTTTTTGATCACCTTGGAGATCTGATCTGGCAATTCAGTTTTGTTTGTGGACAAAACTAAAAATACCATTATTACCCCAAGTGTAGTGGTATCCAGTTGTGGTGATACCCAATTAGCGGATATACAGAACTAATCATCTGACTGGTTGGAAAGCCACATAGAATCAGCACTACATGCACCTGTAAATGTACTTGAGGCATTTGGAAATCTGGTGTACAAACAAACTTGCAAGATTGTTCACTCGTACCGATGGGAATTCTAATTGTACTCCTATTCTTGGTGTGGTACTCTCACTGCGAGTCTGGTCCACTGTAATTAATCTCTACTCACGGTGTTACCTTTGAACGTCTGGTCTTCTTTTTTCCCCAGTTCGGTGGTAAACTACTGTCATTCCAACAGAACAAAGCACCTGCCAATCAACAGCCGGCTCATAGTTCGTCCTCGGTTTTCCTCAGTCAGGTGGTGACAGAACCCGAGTTGGTCAGTCGTTCCAAATCCCTGGAGGAGGCCCTCTCGCAGGGTCAATTTTGCGAGTTTTGCGACGGCAAGATCGCAAAGGCAGTGAACAACGAAGAGGCAGAGATGTGGAAGTTTCTGAAGGTAAAAACAATACCATCAAATCATACCCATATGTATGTTATGTTAAAGAAATGATAAGGAGATCGGTCAGTTGATTTTGGTAAAAATTTTGATAGCAATCTATCCCAAAATTTTGATCACACTGCAGTTTGGACAAAGCAACTTTTCTTTCAGATGATGAGAATGAAGTAAGCAAGTTTAAAATCATTCAATTTGACTTGGAAACTACACTATATCTATTAGAAAGCTCTCATTGCCCCATTTGCTTTAATCTTATCTTTAATTTACAAGTTTTTTGAAGGGGGGGTGGGGGGGAATTGAGAAGTTGGGTGATTGGGAATTTGTGTTTGGCATTTTTGAAGCCTTGTTACAACTCTTGATACTGCCATGATATGATGATCAAATATTTTGTCATATTATGATGATGAAAATTCCAACTTTTGATCACCTTGGAGATCTGATCTGGCAAGTCATTTTTGTTTCTTGGGATCAAAACTAAAATTACCATAATGACCAAGTTTAGTGGTGTCCAATTGTGGTGATACCCAATTATCAGATGTACAGAACAATTCATCTGACTGGTCAGTAACTACTATTCAATACTTGAAATTTATTTCGTGGTCACTATAAAAGAATTGTTTAATGACCATTATATTTTGGTTTGCTCTCATTAGGTATGTGATAAATTGGTGACCAAATAAATAAACAACAGCTTTGAATTATTTCCTGTTTGATCAAATTTCACTACAGTGTTCAACTGTGGGAATTTCATAAAAAAAATTATAAAAACACCTGAAAGATTATGTGTGAGTTTCTGCAGCAGAATTTCTACTCGTTCCATTTTGTTTAAATCCGATTAAGAATGGGATTTTTTTTTTTATGACCTGGTGATTTTGTCGTCGCAGGTCAGCTTTGAACAAGAGCCTCGTAAGCATGTGATTGGTCTCCTGGGTTATGACACCCATGACCTCGCCAGGAAAGTGGCGTTGGCGACGGGGGCTTCCATGGGGCTGACGAACGGGGTCGGAGGGGAGAGCGGTGGCGTAGACGCAACGGAACTGGCGGAGAGGATGCAGGAGCTCTCCTCGGGAACGACGGAACCAGAAGCAGACCTAGGTAGTGGATCAAAGGTATGAGACATTATCGTAGAGGTGCCAGATATGCTCTGGAGAAAGAGGCAGTTGAGGTGGAGGCAGTTGGGGGGGAGGCAGTTGGGGGGAAGGCAGTTGGAGGGAAGGCAGTTGGAGGGAAGGCAGTTGGGTGGGAAGGCAGTTGGGTGGGAAGGCAGTTGGGGGAAAGGCAGTTGGGGGAAGGCAGTTGGGGGGGAGGCAGTTGGGGGGAAGGCAGTTGGGGGGAAGGCAGTTGGAGGGAAGGCAGTTGGGTGGGAAGGCAGTTGGGGGGGAAGGCAGTTGGGGGAAAGGCAGTTGGAGGGAAGGCAGTTGGAGGGAAGGCAGTTGGGGGAAAGGCAGTTGGGGGAAGGCAGTTGGAGGGAAGGCAGTTGGGTGGGAAGGCAGTTGGGGGGGAAGGCAGTTGGGGGAAAGGCAGTTGGGTGGGAAGGCAGTTGGGGGAAAGGCAGTTGGGGGAAGGCAGTTGGAGGGAAGGCAGTTGGGTGGGAAGGCAGTTGGGGGGGAAGGCAGTTGGGGGAAAGGCAGTTGGAGGGAAGGCAGTTGGGGGAAAGGCAGTTGGGGGAAGGCAGTTGGAGGGAAGGCAGTTGGGTGGGAAGGCAGTTGGGGGGGAAGGCAGTTGGGGGAAAGGCAGTTGGGGGAAGGCAGTTGGGGGGAGGCAGTTGGGGGAAAGGCAGTTGGAGGGAAGGCAGTTGGGTGGGAAGGCAGTTGGGGGGGAAGGCAGTTGGGGGAAAGGCAGTTGGGGGAAGGCAGTTGGGGGGAAGGCAGTTGGGGGAAAGGCAGTTGGGGGAAGGCAGTTGGGGGGAGGCAGTTGGGGGAAAGGCAGTTGGAGGGAAGGCAGTTGGGTGGGAAGGCAGTTGGGGGGGAAGGCAGTTGGGGGAAAGGCAGTTGGGGGAAGGCAGTTGGGGGGAAGGCAGTTGGGGGAAGGCAGTTGGGGGGGAAGGCAGTTGGGGGGAAGGCAGTTGGGGGGAAGGCAGTTGGGGGGGAAGGCAGTTGGGGGAAGGCAGTTGGGGGGAAGGCAGTTGGGGGGAAGGCAGTTGGGGGAAGGCAGTTGGGGGTAGGCAGTTGGGGGAAGGCAGTTGGGGGAAGGCAGTTGGGGGAAGGCAGTTGGGGGGCGGGGGGAAAGGCAGTTGGGGGAGGTAATTGGGCAATGTGAGGGTGAGAGCATTTTTTTGGATTTCAATTACTTATGCTGTGCAGTTTGTAGCCACAAAAGGATTGATATTATGGGAAGGGATGTATTGAGTAATTAACCCATCATTGCAATCCTCATTCTTCTATGAATATCTCCAAGATATGGTTACCATTTGTTGTATTTTGTATTTTTTTAATTTTTTTTTTAATTTTTTAATTTTTTTCTTTAACACTCTGTGGACAATTCACAATTTGATCCTATTCAATGTACAAACTGTCCACTTTATATCAGTCATCTCAAGTTATTCATGCGCACAGGTTCTTCTGTAACTCTTGCTATTGAACGATATGTTTTAATGTGCTTTTTGCATGTTCTTTATTGTTGTCCGAAGTTTTGCTCTCTTAATAGTTAGATCAAGTTTGGGTAAGTTGTTAAAATGTTTACCATTTCTGGTTTCCAAGACAGGTTTTTAGTAAAGATAGCACACGATCCGAACCAACTCTCTCTTGGTTTATTTTCTTTCTTTATGCAGACACCAAATGATGATGGGGAGGCTGATGGAGCGGCTGCGTTTGATGCGATCGCGGCGGGAGGGATGGTAGAGGTGGAGAACCAAGCCGAAGAAGAGGATCCAGATTCAGGGATGACTTCACCTCTCATCATTTCCAGAGAGGCAGGTGAGTTCCACGTACGAACGCAGAAGCACAATTCGGAGAGATATCTATCTAGTATCCGGTATCATTTTAGTGAAATTTGATTATAATAACATCACCAAATTAGTAGGACAAGATTTTACGAAAGCAAATCTCGGTGTTCAAATCATCAAATCATTGAAGAAAAGTAAAGGATGTGTTGCATACACTGAAACTACACCATATCTATTTGAAAGCTCTCATTGCTTCATTCGCTTTAATCTTATCTTTTATTTTCAAGTTTTTTTGGAGGGTGGAGGGAGTTGAGAAGTTGGGTGATTGGGCATTTGTTTTTGGCATTTTAGAAGCCTTGTTGCAATCCTTGATACTGCCATGACATGATGATCAAATATTTTGTCATATCCTGATGATGAAAATTCCAACTTTTTGATCACCTTGGAGATCTGATCTGGCAAGTCATTTTTGTTCCTTGTGATTAAAACTAAAACTACCATAATGACCAAGTTTAGTGGTGTCCAATTGTGGTGATACCCAATTAGTGGATGTACAGAACTATTCATCTGACTGGTCAGTAACTACTATTCAATACTTGAGATTTATTTCATGGTCATGAAAAAGAATTGTTTAATGACCATTATGTTTTGGTTTGCTCTCATTAGGTATGTGATAAATTGCTGACCAAATTAATAAAGCAACAGCTTTGAATGATTTCCTGTTTTATGAAATTTCACTGCAGTGTTGAACTGTGGGAATTTCATAAAAAAATTATAACGATAAGATTTTACGAAAGCAAACCTTGGTGTTCTCACTGTTTTATGTTAAAGGAAGTTCATGAAAAACTCTGGAAGTTTCCGCTCTAAATAGTACCCTGCAATGGCAACAGTGAAGTTTCTTCTTTTGCTGACTTTCAAAGAATCTCTGTTTTTATTGCCTACATGCAAAGTAGTATTCACAGTACTTTAGGAAACAGAATTTTATGGAAATCAGGCGAGTTCATAATATGGAATTTTCAAACTAAAACTGGGAATTTGCTCATTTCTCAAGCAATAACATTCTGTGGCCCCAGGCTTATATCCGAAGAAATGCCAAAAGTTACAACTTCTGTTTCCACTTTGTTTCTGTCAGATACGGATGGTCTGATAAGCCAGTCATTACTCACTGGTAACTTTGAAGCAGCGGTGGAGATGTGTCTCCATGACAACAGACTTGCTGATGCCATCCTATTGGCCATAGCCGGAGGCCCGGAACTATTAGCAAAAACACAACGAAAGTACTTTAAGAAGACAAAGAGCAACGTATCTAGGGTAAGCATTTGAAGCACTGACCTTCCAAAAGCGTTTAGACCTATAAAATGTAAAAGTAAGTTGGCCTGACGTTTCGATCCTAGCAGGATCTTCTTCAAAGGCTAAATGACAAGTTACAGTAACAGAAGGGACAAAAACACGCACAGAATACAGACAGGTTAATGAGCTGGTGAACACAAGAAGATAGATGTAAGGGGATTAGTAGACAAAGGGATGGAGAGAAGAAAGAAAGAAAACAACAGGGGAAGAGGAGAGGTAGGAGATAAACAGTGGAGGGACAAAGAGAGGATTAAGGGAAGGGGGTAGGGAATAAACTGGAGAAGGACAAAGACAGGAAGATGTTGAGAAAAAGGATGAAGGAAAGCTATGAGAAGAGGAGTGATGGCGGGGGGGGGGACAAGGGGAGAAGGAG
Organism: Apostichopus japonicus; assembly: GCF_037975245.1. Lineage (NCBI taxonomy): Eukaryota > Metazoa > Echinodermata > Holothuroidea > Aspidochirotida > Stichopodidae > Apostichopus > Apostichopus japonicus. The sequence goes on along the minus strand of NC_092566.1, from coordinate 8,996,359 downwards.
GGGGAACAAGGGAAGAAGGAGGGGGAAGAAGAAAGAAGAGATTTTGATTTCAAACCATATCATGTATGGAGATGTTTTCACGATAGACGGTCACTACAAAAAGTCTTCTAATTAAAGGTTCTCCGTCTTCATTTTTGGACCATTTCTTCCAAACTTATGACAGCATGTACTTTTGATGAGGGGCAAAAAATAGGTTACATATTTTTGTTTTGCAAAATAGATGGTTGCTATGATATTTTGGCTACTTTTAGGGCACAAAGTATGAAATACTGTGAAAAACTGCAAAAAGCCGACACCGTTTTTCCACATTTGCAGCATTGCACTGCTTGGACTTATTTTGAACACCATACGATTTAGTTATACCCATTGGTTGAGCATGTGATGCATAGTTCCCCTTGTGATTGGACGAAATGATTACTGTGGCCCACAGGACCCCTACCCTATAGCAAGGGAGAAACGTGAAGTTTGTATTGTTACAGCTGTTTGTATATATAACTCCTACTTGTGGCAGGATGATTTTGGCAAATGGAGGGTTTCGGAATAGCAATGATGCTTTGTAATTTGCGTCAGATACAGAAAGGAGTTTGGGACGGTTTGCCGACTGTCAATAAACCGACTCCTGGACATGATGACTACTACTACTGAGTTATTCCGAATTCATTCTTGAGACTTTCTGGCTGTGATGGTTGTAAACTACATAAACCTGCACCAGTAAACACACATTCTTCAGTTGTGTCTGTGATGGTTACTCTAAACTCCTGAACCTGTGACGGTCACTTTAAGATCCCATACATACCTGTTCCGTCTGTCGGTTATGTTCTATATTCAAGTTTTGGCTATGACTGTCGCTAGTAGGAACCTGTACCATTACACTTAGATCAGTGGGGGGGACATGGTGCTGGGGTAAACATTTGAAATTTCACTCTCATGTCAAATACACACTCTTCCTTGACCCTTGCTTGCTTTGATATCACACTTCTGCCTCAGAACGAGGAGGACATTTTCTGCTTTATCTCATATCATGAGAATAAATGACATTGCTTAAGACAAGCGTATTGAGATTTTGCAGCGACGCTGTTCTAGTTTGTGATGCAGGAGAATGGGTAGGCTACTGATGCTTTCCACTCTCTCCTAGCCCCCACTCCATCCTACCCCCCCTCCCCCCTTCTCTCATTATTCAATAACTCGTTTATTCTGGTCTCATTTATTTCTCTGCAGCTTATATCATCAGTGGTGACCAAAGATCTTGGGGACATCGTCAAGAGCTGCGAAATAGAGAATTGGAAAGAAGCTTTGACGGCATTGTTGACATATAGCTCCGCCAAGGAATTCAGTACATTGTGCGGTAAGAAGCAAGGAAGTGAAAAGTTTGAAAATGACTAAGGTGAAACAAGATTCAATTGCTTTCTTTCTATGATGTTAGGCTCTGTTTGGGTCGTATGGTTCATAGGACGTTTCATGAATTAATTTAATGTTTCGATAGAATTAATTAATTGTGCACATGAGACCAATTGAAGTTGTCTTTGCCTTTGAGAAATGTAGATGTTTTATCAAGATGAACAGAACTGAAATAGTTTATGTAATGTATATATATATATATGTATATATATATATATATATATATTTATACAAATGTATATGAACATATATATTTTGTGTATAAATATATATATATTATATATATATATTATATATTTATTTTACTTATATACAAAGTTAAAACAAATTGTTAAGACAAACTGTTTGCTATGGAGCAAGTTTGAACTGAATTTTCATGACAGTGGCATGTCTACTTGTAATGAGAAACAGGATCCAGGGTTATGTGATACATGTAATGGTGCTCTGAAATATAGAAGGCAACTATTCAAAGATATATATAAGGGCATTGGTTCTAATCTGCTTTGACTTCATGTGATTGTATTCCCATCCAGATTAATCTGGGCTTAAACGAAAGGATAATCCAATAGCTTAAGTTGATTGCATTGCAAAAATTGCTGGAAAATTTTCTGACTGGCTTAAGCCTTCAATACCTCTAGAAAAGTGGATCTCAACAGTTGGTCTCATATGTCACCACGGTAAATGTTCTTCAAAAGCTTTACTCGGGCAATGATAATCGTCGTGGTGATTTATCCTCGAAACCTAACACACTTGGATATGTTGAAGTTGCTCTCAATGTTCTCTGTAGTTAGAAATTCATAAAAATTAACTTTTTTTTGTAGAAGAAATATTTATGATAAATGATTGAAATATTAAAAGAAAAGCGACAAAAAAAAAAAAAAACAGACATTTTCAGCTGAAAATGCCCTGACGACAGGTCTAATTCTGCTGTCTTGCCAGATGTAATTTACAGAACATCGTAAAATTAATTAAAATATAATTATGATAAATATTATTATTTGCAATACCAAACAAAATGCCATGGAGATGTGGTTGTCTCCTAAAGATGCTGAAAATTCCTTTTGATTGAAATTTTAACGCAAACTTTCCTCTACCGAATAACAGATACCCTCGCCGAAAGACTGGAGATGGAGAAAGATGGGGCCCTCGCTCGTGAGGCCTGTCTGTGCTATATATGTTCGGGTAATGTGGATAGACTGGTAGCTTGTTGGTCCAAGCTGAACAAGGGAGATGTATCGCCTCTTTCACTACAGGTACGAGGGGAAGTCTTTCCCATCCTTCCTTTCCTTTTTTTGGGGGGGGGGGAGGGGGTGGGGGTGAAAATGACCTACTCTAGTTTGAGCAAGCTGCTTAATCTCTGTCTATGTTGGGCACCGATATTTAATAACGATTTGTCTGGTTTTCATTGACGAGGATTTTTCCGTATCCGAAGGGAGGGAAGTAGCACCTGGTTGTAATGTATTATGGTTGGACAGATTAAAACCTATTATTTTGAATTTCAAGAAGGGAGTGATTCATATAGATTCACAAAAAATGTGAGCCACCTTTTTTTTGTCTTTTTTTTTTTTGTCTCCCATGGTGGTGTGTATGTGTCGTTCTGGTCGTTTGGTAGTTGGAACTGTGCATGAGAGGTAGGGTTGGGCGATATATCGAAAATTATTATTATCGCGATAATTTTTTTTCAAGACGATATTTTTTGAGGATTGAACAAATGACGATAATTTCTTGTGAAAGAAATTTGAAATAGATGTAGAAAAAAAATTCTCCGTTTTATGTGTAAATGTTATTCTAGCATTCCATGGTTAAGAAAGTTGAAAAGAAATATTTTATCAACTTCATTTACTGACTTTTGAACTTCGTAAAAACCCGTTCTTTACAACATTGACTGTATAGAGAACAAAACTCTGAAAATCAGTAGAGAAATTACCAATTTTGTAACGAAAAGTAAGTTGGTAAACCTTTCTAATTTTACGAAAGATCGAGCAAAATACTTTCGAAAAATTCACGCGAAACTGGCATATCGTGCTAAATGCAACAAGTGTCATGTAAACAAGGCTCTAGTACACCCATTTATGAATAAACCAGAAGACCACATCTGGTGTAAAGCGGGAGAAAGAAAGTATTTTCTAGAATTTCCACACAAAAAAAATTAATAATATCCTACCATAGTTAAGTGTATAGTAATAGCCTAACCACTTCGTCGGTTACGGATCTCATGTAACAGCAAAAACACAACTAGGGCCTAATTGTATTTTGCGAAGTTGACGATTTCTACAAGGACATGGAAACAATATTTAGCATTAAGTTAATCACGCCTGGTGGCCTAAAACATGGAATTACAAGGTTTACTTTCATAAAGATGGCCATACTGTAGCTATTGGGGCCTTGATATCGTGCTTCAGTATGTCTGTATGGTATAGACTGTGCCTCGTGTATCTTGGGGAATTGATTGTTTTGTTCATGCGGAGGAGTCGGATGGCTTGAGGTGTGTTTTACTTACCTAAATGTTACGGGGATATTTACCTACTTTCCTTGAACGTCTTAGATAATATTTCACATAACTTTACGGATCCTTTACTGACTGACCTAATTAATTCTAGAGTGGAGCCAAAAAAGTTTACTCCCTGAAAAGTTTTTTGGAACCGTGCCAAAAATGTTAACAAACAGGTGTTAGACAGGGGGGGTTTTGCAAGGTACCTGAGAAAATTTGAAGCACATTGTAGCCTACCGTGATATTTAAGTACGGTTAAACACTGCAGTTGTAAACTGATTGTTAGGCAGTCTAGAAACGGGGCTTTGCCGCACGTAGTTTGTTTCATAATATCGACAGTTTTGTAAGTTAAACTTTATAAAGATTGTAAGACAGAATAATTCTCTTTTCATTTTTTCACATAATATAGCTACTCTAACTTGTCATTTTAAAACTTTCATCAGTTTCGTGACAATTTAAATTCATAAAGTTAGTCAGTATTTTGAATCCTCAATTGCGAATTTTTTATCGCCAGACACGAAAAAATACTTAACTTTTCCGGGGGCCTTCGCCCCTGGACCCCTACAAGGGGTTCCACCCCTTGACCCCAACGGGGCTCTAAGGCGGGCCCTGAACCCCACACCATTATGTTCGGTGTGTTTGCTGCGCGAAAACACCGGTGGGAAATCGGCAGTTGTTTTTAGTGTGTTCGCGAACACACTAAAAACAACAAGAAAAAATTATCGTAATTATCGAAATATCGCGATAATTTTTGAACTATTTATCGTGACATTAAAAAGCAAATATCGCCCAACCCTAATGAGAGGTATTAGAAATAGCTGGATAGTCAAAGGAGATACAAACCCAGCAGCCATCATCATTGCTTTCTTATGATAGAGATAACTGTCACGAACAAACTTTCTCAAACGGCTAAGAAACATCATATTTTCCATTTGCTAGTTAACCCACGTTTGTCTTTTGTGTATGTTTTTTTGTAACACCCACACAAGGCTGGGGACTTGATCAAGTCTAAACAAGACATCAACCAGCAAAGGTGTCATTCAGTGTATTCATGTTTTGTTTTATTTCTTACAATGTTTAGTGTCTGTATCGGAGTAGGTAGGATATTGTGGAAATACCGAGTCTAAAATATCAAATCTCTGAGCAGAATCTAATTATGGCTTTGCCAACACAGTTTTTAACATTCTACTTTCAAAATAACGAAAGAGAACTCAAAAGAAAGTCAAAGGTTTTCAGATTCTAGTGGCACTATGACAGAATTCCACTGTGGTAGCTGCCAGACATGACTCTGGAACTACTAGGATATCTCCCAGGTGGAGTAACATTTGTCTCAGCTGTGTGCGTGGAGGGCGGGGGAGGGTGGGAGAGGGGGGGGGATTTGGCCATCCCATTGATCTCTGTAACATAAGTGTAAAGATAATAGTTTGGTGTGTCTCCTTTAAGCCCTATATTAAGAGCTTCCATATCAAAATTATCTTTTGACTCAGTAACCTCTCGTTACTCCTAATTGTTGTAGTAGAGCTACGAATGTTTTGTTTATCTTCCTTTTTGCTTTTTGTTGACAGGACATTGTTGAGAAGGTGATGATACTGAAGAAATCTGTCGAAGTGAAGAAAGGAGAAACCTCGGACGGCCCATCCCCTAATCTTGCCAAGAAAATGAGTGACTATGCCCAACTTTTGGCCGCTCAAGGAAGCCTGACCACAGCAGTCAATTACCTAAATAATTCCCAAGATGTAAGTTGTTTAGTTTATTTATATTTTTTGCCATAGTTTTCCCACTAGGACTGTCATTCAGAGTCCATTTGAGTTTTTGTGTCCCACAGAAACATAAAAAAAAATGAAGGATTCAAGCTGCTGAAATTTGCCTTGTGTTGCATGTATTAGTTCAGTATGAAATTTTTGTTTGGTCGTTTCAACAAAGGTGTGGAGAAGGGGGTCCTCCAGCCACACCCAAAATGAAAAAGGGGGCACATGCATATCTGATCCTTCTTACTTCTGCAAACCTTGACAATTTGCGACCTATGACTGCAGATCACAAGGTGTATATTTAGCAGGTGATTGATGAAAAAAGTGATATTTTGAGGCATATTGTTTTTTATTTTCAAGTCAAACTAAGTGTTTTAAGCACCTGTGTTTTCTAGTACACGTTTTTCATGCTCTTTCGGAACCTTGAACTAGTAAGTCACCCAGCGCATCTATTTAGGAAGTATCATCCGTGCGTGTCTGTGAGAGCTGTGAACGTTCTTGTGAACACTTTCACGACAGTGTCTCATTCATTCAGAGAGTTCTGTAAACAAAACAGATCATGTGCATATGAGGACAGATATGACATTGCCCTCCATTAAAATGCTGGAGAACCCCGAGTTTGGAAATGATCACAAACACTTGGTGGATGATAGGATTCTCAGTGAGTGTTTGCAGTGCTTATTTATCCCATTGTTGTATAAAGACACAAGTGGGCAATGTGCAGCCCATTGGTCACATCGCAGCAAACATTTCTGTTGGGGTTGAGGAGGGTGAGGGGGGAGAGGCAGAGAGAGAACTTTCAGAAATGATTACTGTGGCCCACAGGACCCCTACCCTATAGCAAGGGAGAAACGTGAAGTTTGTATTGTTACAGCTGTTTGTATATATAACTCCTACTTGTGGCAGGATGATTTTGGCAAATGGAGGGTTTCGGAATAGCAATGATGCTTTGTAATTTGCGTCAGATACAGAAAGGAGTTTGGGACGGTTTGCCGACTGTCAATAAACCGACTCCTGGACATGATGACTACTACTACTGAGTTATTCCGAATTCATTCTTGAGACTTGAGGGGCGGGGGGTGGGGAACATGGTGCTGGGGTTAAATGGTGCATTGTGATGGTTACTCTAAAATCCAGTACCTGTACACTGATTCTTTAGAAATGGCTGTGACGGTCACTTTAAGATCCTATACATCCAGTTCTGTCCGTCGGTTATGCTGAAATCCCATCCCAGAAGAGTCTTTGAGTTTTGGCTCTGACTGTCGCTAGTAGGACCCTGTACCAATACACTTACATCAGACGGGGAGGGGGGGAGGTGGGGGGGGGGAAACATGGTGCTGGGGGACGCAGTGTATCTTACACACTACCAACAACCTGTCAGCTTTATTATGGAGAACTGTTTGCTAAGCTGTTACCCTTCACCATACAGTACCCACCGTACAACCCAGTGCATCCATGGGCCAACTATTCATGGACTATCAATTACGTGTGTATCTGTATAATTTATACAGTCATAGGACCGTTACAGACAACAGACTAACAGACCACATGTCTCATACGCCGTAATGCTGTGTCCCATATTTGTCACATTTTTTAAGAAAATTATTGTTATTAGTATGAATCATAATTTTCACACCATATTTTGTATTTGTTTTGGTAATCTTTAATGTAAATTAGAACTTAGCATAGTATCTTTAGAAAGTATCAACTACACATTTATTTTTGAAACTTATAAGACAACAGGAATACTATAAAATGTAAATATATTGGAACATTCAGCAATTAGAAGCGATCTAATTAGTGTAATTAATAAATTAACAAACTTTAAGCAACTGTCCAATGTTGGAATGGATGGGTCATAAATACCCAAATGCGAAAAATGAAAACAATTGAATGCACTAGCTAACTCACCAAGATTTCAATGTCCCATACGACACAATACTTTAATTAATTTAATTAAAAGAATACTCCAGGGCAAAATTTTGTATGATATGATATGATAAAGATGAACATAGTCTTAGCATTCTGGTAAAATTTGCATTCAATTCCTATGTACCGTTTTTGAGATATTGACAGTTGAATTTGCCACCTTTCGTACCAAATGTGGAACCTGGAGCAAACAGGTGTGCACACTGATAACTAACGTTTTGTTTTCCTTTAAAATTTACGTCTATTTTTATACTCCATAATTGGATGCAATAGGTGTGAGTATTTTATAAACTTCACATCCCCTTTAAACAAACTAGTAACCCTATCCAATCCAGCGTCAAATCAATAGACTGAAAAATATAGAAAAAAAAACTTTTTTTTTAATGACACCGTACTCCATTAAATCTCTTATGGGAATCAGACCTTTAGCTTTACAATGCTACCAATCATTCCATATTTGAAATTTTGGGTTCACAGGGGACAATAGCTTAGACTTGCCCTTGGTTGGAAGTGACTCCAGATGGGAAACTTTCCATTATCAAAAACAAACATTTGATACTCCATCTGCCAACCATCAAGCAATATCAATACTTTGATAATGAGCTGTTCCTTTTCCACTCGACCAATTTATTCTGTCAGGTGTTTGAACCTGTGGAATTTGGTACCTAGATCAAAAACAAACAAAAAACGAACTAGTGGTGTATTGTAAACATATAATAAACTTAGTATCTACCCATAATAATCACAATTTCCTTTATTGCATGTGAACGACTAAAAGTTACATGGGTCCATTATCTATCAAGACACTTGCTTGTAACCACAGTAACTGAAAACCCTCATGGTGGATTGACTGCATACCTGGTATGTGGATCTGCGTATTGAGATCAAGAAGTTGAGAACCTATTGTTTTGTGTGAAGTTAGTCATTTGGGGTCAACAGAGGTCAAAGTCTGTAAACTGTGTAAAACACAATAACTTAAAAATGCATCTTTGTTGAACTTTATACATGGTGTGCAGATCCAGCTTGGTGCGTGCAAGAACCCTATGGATATTGGTGGAGGTCAAAGGTCATTTGTAGTCAACATTTAAGTCAAAGTCTGAAAATCTTGTTAACACTTTAACTCTAGAAGTACATCTTTCTTGAACTTCATACGCGTATGGTACATACTACATCCAGCTTGGCGAGTGCAAGAACCCTATAGAAATTGGTAGAGGTCAAAGGTCAAGTGAGGTCAACAGGTGTCAATGCCTGAAATCCTTTTAAACATGATGACTCCAAAATTAGCTCTACAATAAATCTGTAATTTCTCCAATGCTATGATTTTCTGTTGGTGAACATAGTTTTGTCAAACTTCCACCCACTTTAATTTTTGTGTAGGGGCTCTATAGGCCTCAAAGAATCAAGTCACCCTGGAAATGAAATATGCTTCTGAGAATTGAGTCTTGCCATAAATGTGCACTCAAACCGCTCTTATCAGTTTTCACCCTCAAAACAAAACAAAAAATTGGCTCATGGGATCAACAGGTTATCTCAAATGGTCCCAACTTGGCAATTTTCTCTGTGATTTATAACTAGATGACTTTTGCTTTGGCAGTAGGTGGTGAAAATATTTCACAGTGTATAAACAATGTCTTGTAACTCTCATTCATTTATAACAATTATTTAAAGGGATGGTTGGCAGCAGAGCTGATCAGCTAGCTACGAAAATGGTAAAAGAAAATATCCATTTATTCATAAATCTATGTGTCTATAAACTCTAGATATTTAACAACGGAAAGACTGTTCTCTCAGGGTACTGAAACATTTTAGAATAAAATTTCTATACTGTAAAATTCTTACCAGTGAAGGAAATGGTTGATGCCCAGAAGGGAGTGCTTACAAATAAGAGCTGGAAATCTCTGATTTTTTCTGGTTCTCATTTAATTATTGGACAAATTGAACTCACTTGCTCTACATTTAGTCAGATAGTAATCTTGAAGTTTTAAGCACACTGTATAGCAAGGAATCACAAAACTAACTGACTTTCTTCTTGGTAAAGTAAATGAATCATACAGATTTTTTTAATTTCTCTTTTATGATCATTTGATTTTTGTCTGAAAGAACTAAGGGGGGGGGGGGTAGAGGGGGAGAGTGGGAGAAAAAATTGCAAAACTGTCTGAAAAGTAGATGCCAAGATACAGTAGGTGATTTCTAAAGAAGTTGGAAAACTCCTCCATGATATGAAGAGGACAAGAGAACCACCGAAAGATTAAACATTAGACATTTTTGTGTTGCAATACCCCTCCCCAATCCCCCCTCCCTTCACTCCCCTTCCTCCAAAAAAGAAGTAAAGGGCGCTGTTCTAGTCTGCATGCAACATTTACATTGTACTTTATTATGTCTTTAAACTTGCTATGAGAGACAAGGAATATCTAAATGTAAGGATCAGAAGTCAGTGAACTCCTGTAGGGTTAGGAGTTTATTATTTCCTTGGTAATTTCCTTCCTAGACATTCTTAGACAATGATTGTCATCTGCAAATATTCTCTTAGTGGGAAAATTGCGTTTGTCATCTGCAAATATTTTCATAGTGGGAAAACTGAGGGCAAGTCATGTGAAGCTTAACCAAAGTCCTTGTAGGTGTTTTACCTCCAAAGGAAGTATTTATGATGGAAATAACTGACACACTTAACACTGAAACAGGACAGCGTTATCACTTGAATCAGTGGTATCTCAAACTGGTTTGATATATGTGTTCAAATGCCTACAGTGGAATTACGACCTTCCTTACCGGTTTCCAACCTCTGGACATACAATCAGCATCCATAGCCAAGTGGTTAGGGTGTCCGCATACAGAGCGGGAGGCCTGGGTTCGAATCCCGGTGGAGGCTGGAAGTTTTTTCACTGTTCTTGATTTTCCAACTCATTTCGGTTTCAATAATATATATATGTATATATATATATATATATATATATATATACACACACATACATATTAAACAAAATTAAGTTAGATGCTGTCGAAAAAAATGCTAATGTTTTAAATCCAGCCGCCAGTCCGGGTGAATGCTGCCTGAATCAACTTTACCATGGTCAACATGGAAAATTGTGGATCGTCGGGCAGTCACAGTGTACATTTGTTTAACACTAGGCCGTATCAAGATTTTACCACGTTGTAGCCTAAACCAGCCTAACCTACATCAGTTTACTTTTATATAAATCAATATGCAATGCTGTTTGTCTGTTTCTGATCTTATGTTTTTCATATCCAATGATCAAAGATACAAAAAAAAAAAACATTTGTTGCATGTCAGTGCAGACTTAATTGTTTTTCTTCCTCTAATTATTAAATGTATCAAAAGGTAGGGGATGAAACAATAACAGTCACAGAAAGTCACAGAACAAGAAAAAGTGTATAGTATACCCTTGAGAAAGTATATTTTGATATCACAGACTTTAAAATAAACAACAATGACGCTGTATGCCGACCATACAGATTGAGACCAAACCATTACAAAGTACTGTTAGTAAAAACTAAAGCAGATATTGAAGTAAATTTGTTTTGAAGTTTGTACTGTACTGAGTAGAAGTAACACTGACTAACTCGTGGGTTCTCTCTCTCTTGTTACACAACAAAAATAAAAAATAATGAAAGTAAACCAATTCAGCTTGGGAGGTGACCCTGAGTATAGAAGATAGATCAGGCCCATCGATGTCATGCCCACAGTCAAAGAGTTTTCAGCTCAGTTCTAATACACAGCAATGTATTTGTTTTCTTGGCTGAAATGTTTTCAACCTTTCTACATGAGCCAGCAAATAATTTAAAATCTCAAGCAATGAAAATTGATGTAATATTTTTCTTTTTCAATTTCATCAGCAACAAATATTGGAGCTCAAAGAAAGACTGCAGAGAGCTTTGTATGGCGCTGCGCATAAGGAGGTCCAACAGCAACGAGCCAAACAGTTTGTTCAGCAGAGGACAGCAGGTCAACAGCAATCTCACCAGGTGAGTCTCGGACTTTTCGTTGCTTCCAGAGGAGAGCTTCGACGTGATCCTCTTGTAGGGTCATCAAGCCGACGCGTGTATGCGTACGGACCCTCTAATCCAGGTCACTTCAAGACTAAAGCAAAAACTCATCGATATTATGCCAATTTAAAAATGGAAAAAAGAAATGTTTAATCAAGCCTAATAAACCCTCAGATCTAGCAAGTGACAAAGAGAATTATTTCTTTTGCCCATTCCAGTTCCTTGTCGGTGAATTTGCCTTCATTGAAGCAATTGATACTATGGAAAAAGGCTACGGCTTCTGTCTCTTATCAGCTTGCAATTCCCTCATTACCTCTCCCTAACCCGAGTTTTCCCCCTTCCCCGAGCCCCCGACATATTCTCCCCGCTCTCCCTAAGGGGTTTCTGACCAGGCACATAGAACGGTCAGCAACGAAATGTTGTCGCGTTCTAGCTAAGTACTGTACCCACCACATTCTGTACCTCGGGTCTCGGGAATGTGGTCTCGGGAATGTCATTTGTTTGGGTTCTTTTGTATTTTTATTGAGCAATTACTGACACGCACACCAGCTCTTAGATATTTACATGGTGCGGATGGGAAGTACATATTGGGAAGTCATACAGGCAATCAATTGATGGATTTCATGGTGCGGATGGGAAGTCATACAGGCAATCAATTGATCCTCGACTTCCTGGCGTGAAGGAAAACATATTTTGTATAGAAATTTATCTAACCATGTATTTTTACTTTAACCAATTCTTAGAGCTATGTCTTTCCAGTTATGTGAATGGGCAAATTGGGCAATGGTCTTCTGTTGTGCTTACGCAATCAAGTTTGTGTGTGCGTTCGTGCATGCGAACACGTGGGTGTGTGTGTGTGTTTGTCTCGAGGTATTTAATGAGTCGAGACACAACATATCTCAAGATAACCAACAGGTCATTTGTGAGTTCAATTTGTGAAATTTTGTCATCATTAATATTATTATATGTCAGCACATTTTTTTTCTTAACATGAACAAGACTTATTTTATTGAAGATAAGTTGCTATGCAGTAGATGAAAGAATTGTGCATCATGTGTGCAGGGAAGTCAACATGGGTCAATAGAGGTTAAAATAGAAAAAAATCTTGTAGATAGAGTATCTCTCTCAATCCTGAAGCAAATGGTTGTCAGAAACCATATTATCATGTGTTATGCAATAATTTGTGAAATTCATGGATTGATGTCGGTACTATATGTGTCAGCATGTTTATCATCCTGCCCTAAATATGCTCTGTGGTTGACCGTTCCGTGGAATTAATGCAAACGTCTCGCTTTCTTTCTTAACCCATCCCAGGAAGCTCGACCATTCACCACTCAGACGGTCTCCAGTAGTCAATATTTCCAACCGCAGATGTCTCACAAGCCTCACAACGCGTCCCCATACATCAACCAATCAGCACAGCAGCCAATGAATCAGCAGCCACCACAGCAGGCCATCTCCAGGAACAAACTACCGTCACAGGGGAGGTACCCGTCATACCCAACACCGACCATGAACCAATATTACTCTCCCGGTATCCCCAGTCAGACCTCGCACGAACAGCAGTATTCACAGCAGCAGCAGCAGCAGAGTCCAAGCTACCCCCAGAATGCGGCAGGGGGACAGCATCAAGTAGCCCCTTCTTCCACACCATCTTATTACAATCCAGGAGCGTACACTCCTCAGAGTACAGCGGCACAGGTACCCCAGCAGGCACCTTCAGAGAGTCAACCACCACCACCCCCTTCCAACTATGCCCCCCCTCCTCAAGGGCCAGCCTTTGTGAGGAGAGAAGGCAAAGGGTGGAACGAACCACCGGCTTTGAAGCAGAAAGAGGCGAGTCTTTTAGTCAGTACCATTGTTTTTTTGTTATGTCATAATCCCACAATCCAGTCTAGGTTAGGGTATCTGTTTAGCCTGCTGAGCAGAGAGAATGGAAACAAACTTGTATGGTTGTCACCACTCTTGGTGGCCCACTATATGGTGGCCCACTATATGGTGGCTCACTAAATGGCGGGTCACTATATGGTGGCTCACCCACTATATGGTGGCTCACCCACTATATGGTGGCCCACCCACTATATGGTGGCTCACCCACTATATGGTGGCTCACCCACTATATGGTGGCTCACCCACTATATGGTGGCTCTGCTTCAGTACACATGCTGGATGTAAACCCTCGGCTAGCTTTCAATCCGTGTCCGTGCTAAGCCGTCCCAAGCTTTCATAGGAAAACCTTTTTTAACGTCGCAAAGAGAGTCTTTGGTCACACTTTTCGTTTGATGATTAGTAACTTAATCTGTTGTAATTATTGCCTTATTGAGGTTATGCAACATTGGCTACCCTGCACTTGGTGTTTTTCCGCATCATTAGGAACATGCAAAATCCCACACAAGTTGAAATTTTGAGGAATCTAAAACATTGCGATACTTAGCAAGCCTGCAGGCTTGTATGTAAATAATCGTCAGATCCTCATATCTCTGAAACGGGTGGGGGGAAACTATTCCATTAGTTGATTGGGTGAGTTGCAAGATCTACTAGTATCTCTATCACATGAATGAATGAGAAAGATGCAAAAATCGTTTTGATGTCCGCATTTCATAACGCTTAAACTGTTTTGATTGCAGGCTCAGTCCAGATACGTTGCTCCTGCACCAATCACTGCACCCATCATCGGGGCACCTGAGGAAGAGTACCCCCCGGCCGCTCCTGTCCAAGGATACCAAGGCAGCCAGCAGCAGCAGCAGGTACCTCAGGGGTACAATGCCGGAGGAGAGCAGCAACCTCCCTCACAGGTATCATCAGTCCCGTATAGGGGCACAGCGTTCACTAACCCCACTGGTGTCAATGCCGTTCCAACTAACGTCGCGTCGGGACCTTCCGCACCCATTAATGCCAAAGCCGAGGTAAAAAGTCACCTACTAACCCCGGATAATACTACTACCTCTGTACTCAGAAATTAATGGCATGCAAACCCACACGGTCAGATCTAAAAATCTTTGTGATGAACAACAACTCACCCCTCCAAAAGATTCAATCAAAATGTTGTAATTTCATGTGGCATCTTTAAGCCCCATTGTGCATTCAGTTATTAAAAACAAAGTAACCGTTTTGAAAGCCTCCCAAACAATTTTTGGTTCTATTGAGTTATAGATAATCCCATAATAATGACGGTGTACTTTTTTTGTGTTTTCTTTCTCCTTCTTTTCCCGCAAAGTTTTGACCCATTCTCTGAGATTGAGCGAATGAATAAATCAGGCGGAAATGAAGGTTACCGATCTTTGTTATTGTTATGGTTAATATGCAGACATAACGGATACACCAACAGTTGTATTGACCTTTCAGTTCATAACTGTGCAATAACTGTACTGGCTATATGCAGGGCCACTTTAGTTGCCATGCCTAGCGCCAATACATAATCTCTCCCTCAATGTTTCCCGGAGCAGAGGTAGAGAGAGAGAACTGTTTGAAGGACGTATTTCACAAAATAGCATCGATTCATTACTTGCTTCCCTTTTCGCCGAGTTTGATTTCAAAGCAAAGATTGTTCACGTCATAGGCGCCATATTAAGGTCAAGACGTTTTTGTTCGCGCACAGAGAGGAGGGATGTTCTCATTTGCATTTCTTCATCAGCTCAATCTCTGACATTGAGCCAGAATTGTTTTTCCAAAAAGCACCACGACATCGTTGTGTGATTGTTTTACTACGCAATAGTAGCAAAACGAGAAGACGATTTCTTCAGACCTGTCAAGGTTGAATAAAGGGGTTAAAAGTTATGTCAGGTTGGGGTGGCTGCCATTTTGTTCATCTGTGATGTCATAAGTTCTACTAGGTGGTGGCACTATTAACTTTTCACTTTATTTTTTTAGTTTGATAGTTTCAAGTCTGAATATGAAACCATTATTTTTTTATTCATTTTTTATATATTTTATTGTCATATTTAATGAGGGTAGTCCTGCTCAGTGCAGAAGCACTGCTTTCCAGAGAAGCACTCAATACAAAATACATATATACAATATAATGTAGTAGGAAAACGGTAAACATCCAAAAGCACAAAAAGGAGTTGTCACTGACAAAAATTTCATCTCTGTTAAAGAAACAAGAAGAAAAAAGGCAAGTTTACACACATGGAGCTTGAGGATGTTAAAGTAATACTTGTGCAAGTCTTCAGTCTTCCTAATCAAAGAAATATGAAAACTGAAATAGCTCCCAAATTTTACAAAGTTTTATTTTTGAAGTATCTGTCTGGAGAATTTGTTCATCACAGGATCAAGGAGGTGATGGTTGGGTTTGTTTCTCCTCCTCAAAGATACGCATCGCTAAAAAAAAACATGACAGTGTAAAATGTATTCTTGTGCCTCAACAAACCAGTTGACAAAAGTCATCGGTATGTGGAGGTTGAATTTCCAGACACTTTTCACTTCTTGAGCTTCATTTTCTGATGGCGAACAGAATCTGGTGTGCATCGGTGGCAGGGTGTGTGTCTGCGTGTGCTTGTTTTGTATTCTGACCGAGGACTTGAACAAAAGAATTCCAGGTCCTGGGATGTGATTTCTAAAGAATCACCACGTCCTCGGATGAATTCTATTGTATGGGGTATTGTTAAGGTTAGGGTACGTGGATTTTAGGGTACGTGGATTGCTCCCTCTTCTCTCGTACCTGCTGAATCTTTGACGTTTCTTGTTTTACACCTAGTGACCTTTTTTCCTTACTTTTCTTCAATCAACACCAAACCTTCTTCTGTTTAACACTTATTTTTTTTTCCTGTTCCATTCCTGGTGGTCATTTATAGAGCAATTAACTGTGTCTTCCTTACCTTTTACTCTGTCCTTAAAAGCTGCCTTTTTGCATTGAAATTCAAAACAATCTTTTGCGTCGACAAGCCATGGGTCAAAAGCTCTCTCTCCTTTCCCATCATGGTCTTGTGGTTTATAATTAATCCTTTTTGAATTGCGGTGACATCTGGGATGTTTAGGGGGCGAGCTGTAAATGTGCTCTGTGTTTAGAATCCCATCAAAATGTGCCTTTTGTGTAGAAATATTGTTTTTTTTTTCTTCCTATTGTGTAGAAGCGAGTTCAAAATTTCCTGCATAGTACTACAAATTTTGCAGGCGTGTCGGATAATTTTTTTTAACCCTGATTTAAGTTTGAGAATGCAGTTTTTAATTGTCTAGATAATCGTGGGGGCACCTTAGGCACCAAGATCAAATGGGCATTGCAGGTAAAAGATGATTCCCAGGGGCATTACAGCAGGTGGTAGGGGCACAGACTGCAATGGGACGTCATTTAAATTCATGCCCCTCTTGAGGGGTGGGTATCCAGTGACATGATGTAGTGACCGTGTAAAGTCATAATGCAGAATGCAACTGAAGTGAATTCTAAACTAAAATGAAACATTACATTGAGGAAAGTTACAAGTATGATTGCAAGATAAATAGGAAGAGAAGCGGTATATATATAAGATGGGGGATGGTGGGGGGGGGTGTTGAGGTGATGGGATGGGGGTGTGTGCTGAAGGGGGCAGGTGTCGGGTGTGGCTGAAGCTGAATTATGATAGCTGTGACTTAAATTGATCTACATTTGACAGTATAATACCATGTGCCTTGGACTAGTTTGGTCCTCGGTGTGTGTCCTCCAAGAGGAGTAAATTTGCAGTGATGTTCGTAATTTGCGTCTGATCTAGAGAGTGTGATGGTTTGCCGACCGTCGTCAGCACTCCTCTGGCGGAGTGACGAAACTTTATCCTGAGCAAAATTACTCTGTCCAAAATTAAGTCTCACATCGTCTCTGATTTGCTCTTTTGCAACTTATTCTCAAAGGGTCCTTGAAACAGACTGCGCTGTAAGAATAATCGGTCGTAACTCCACATACTTTGCCGAATAAAAATATAAATTTGAAAGTTCACAGACGTAAGTCTGCAAACTTTTGGAATACACATAACTTGATGTGTAGCTCTCCTGCTAAAACCCCCTGTTGTTACCTGTGGAAGTGAAAGGTCATATGAAGGTCAACATCAGCCCCAGTGTTTTAGATCACTTGTAAGCCAAATAATGATTCAAAACTTGAATTCTTATGAGGTCTTATAAAGTGCAGTATAATTTGGCAAAGTAAGGGAAAATCTTTATTTGAACACTTCCTCTTCGTGACAACATATAATCTGTCTTTTTTTTTCTTTTCTTTTTCTGAAAAGAGAACATTTGTGACCAGAGCAGTCAATTTCAGATGTACTGTATACTAGGTGTCATGTGAGATTTTCCTGGTCAATTTGCAAATTAAACAATGTTAGCATAAACTCTGCAAGAGTTAACGAACGTCAGGCCTAGCGAGAGGTAGTCTAGACGTTAGGTCATTATTTGTCTGAAGGCTTCATAGCAAACTGTAAAACATGTTTTGGTCCGGAAAAAGGGTGTTAACCATGACAATTGAAAGTTTCCATATTAAAATGTAGCAAGGAATCACTTTAACCCCACCCCCTCCTCCCATTGGCCCTATCCCCCCTCCCCCTCTTTTTTTGCTTATTAAGTGAAAGGGAATGTTAGGGTTCGCAGGGTTTCAAAAATGAAAAATGCTCCCCAAAAGAAGAATTTAAAATGCTGTTCAAAGTTGGTGCAGTAATAGAGCGTTTCCAATAATTCACAGATTTTTTTTTAATATTTTCTATATTTTTTTAGACTGCCAATCAACCTGCTCCCGAGCCAGAGAAGCCTAAGGCTCCCATTCCTTCAGAACACCAGATTCTGTGCGAGGTCTTTGACGCGCTTGCCAAACGATGTATGGATCGAGGAGGTAGTAATCCTGTAAGTACAACCCATCAAAAGGTTCCTTTTTCAACTCTGGTTTGTTTGATTTATCCTTCCCTTGGGGGAGGGGGGGGGATGAGAGAATAGCAGTACGATGCATTGATAAAAAACAGCTTGACAAGATTTAAAAATAGAAATAATAGAATCAAGTTAATTTGAAACCGAAAAGTAGAATCACAGTTAACTTGAAACCGAAACATAGAATCATAGTCAATTTGAAACCGAAAAGTACAATCACAGTTAACTTGAAACCGAAACATAGAATCATAGTCAATTTGAAACCGAAAAGCTCAATCACAGTTAATTTGAGATCGAAACGTAGAAACTAGTACCCCCATATTTTTAGTAGGCACCACCCACCAGAGACTCCTTTATAGTAAACATTAGTTTGTAGGACAAACATGATTAAGTTTTTGAAAGGAAATTTTTGAGAGAAAAAATATACCATTGAAGACAGAGATAATTTCCCCTTAGGTCTATCTTGCATTTTGTATTGAAGAGATGAACCATTTTAATAAGGTCACCATCCTTCAGTTGCAGGATGGGGGGGGGGGGGAGGTGGAGTGGGGCATTTTGGAAAGCAAAAAAATGGACCGATTTCTTAATACTATCACAAAATTGAAAAGTTGAGAAGAAGTCACATTGCCTCAGAATACGACGTTGATGTTTTTCCTTCTAGCACTGTAAAAACTTAATCAGTTTCCGTCGAGCACCGTATAGTTTTGAAGTTGCTTCAAAAACAGAGGTCACAACTTCAAAAACAGAGGTCACAACTTCACTTTTCAAGACAGCGCAGCCTGTACTGTGTCTATCAGGGCAGTTTCATATGTATACCACAGTGTGCGAAGTTAAGGGACACTCAAAGGCGACTTGTACACCACCGTACACCAATAAAGTCTTGTCGACCTAAATTCAATTATCATAATGTGTCATTGCAACAGATTATTCATCATTTGAGTTAATTCTAAACAGCGGACCCCCCCCATACTCCACTTAACAGTATAAAACTGAAATAAACCGCACAAGGTGAGAATACGTGCTCTTTGGAAGTCATTTCACCTCGGTAAGAATCTCACTTTGCAACAGGAAGCTTTGTTCCCCTCTTGTCCCCATTTACTGGAATGAATGGGTTAGCGCAGCATTATAGCCTACTGGGCATGTGTAAAACACATTTGATACTTCAAACAATTATTTTCTGCCCCAAGGCATATAGATTTCATTGTGTTTATCCTGTGGCCGACATTTTCTTCATTTAATTCATTTCGACAGCA
This sequence comes from Apostichopus japonicus, assembly GCF_037975245.1. Lineage (NCBI taxonomy): Eukaryota > Metazoa > Echinodermata > Holothuroidea > Aspidochirotida > Stichopodidae > Apostichopus > Apostichopus japonicus. The sequence continues at coordinate 8,976,716 of NC_092566.1, read as the reverse complement.
AATGAAGAGGAAACTAGACGATGTAAGCCGGAAGTTGGGCATACTGTACGACCGTCTAAGAGAAGGAAGGGTAAGTTTACACAAAAGGCAACTTACTTTAATGGCCTTTCATGAATATTTTCTATAGAGCTCATCAATGATTGATATTTCCTGAGCATTCTAAAACCCTTTCCAATTAACACTTCACTTTAGGCTAATTCTTTTTTCCCTTCTTTTTGATTGATTTTTTTTGTTTGTTTATTGGCATCTGCAGGTTTCACAGATGATTAGTCAGGGTCTGCACCAGATCATCGCAGCCATCCAGGCTTACGACTATCACGAGGGGCTCAGGATATACACCCATCTGGTCTCATCGGGGAATTTCTCTGAAATCAGCGCATTTATGCCAGGCCTTAAAGTTTTACTTCAGGTTGCTAACCAATTAAAAGTATAGGATATGTGCAAATATTTTAATGTAAAAGGCTTATTATTTTCATTATTATGACTGTTATTATTATTATCATCATTATTGTATTAACTTTAAAGACAATGAGAGAAATAAATGTTTATTCAGATTAAAGAATAACAATAATTATAATAATACAGCAGGTGGCTATTTCGAGAATTCTTCCATTCTGCCACACCCACTCTTCTGGAAACAAAGACCCGGAGGGGAAGGGGGGTTGGAAGTGGCTAAGGGTAATAATATCAGTGTTGCAGCACAGATACCTATTTCAAAAGATTTCTGTCAAAGTTAATTATGGGATAGAAAATAGTCTCATGTGTCGGCACTTCTGCATGTGTGAAATATGACAAAAATTTTTATTCTGTGACGCACAGCGACTCACAATCCGTCACCACTGACAACACTGTGGTAGTGACACACATTTGATGTTGTGACCCACCACAACTGACAATCCATTAGCAGGGGCAGATGAAGGTAGGAGGGCCTGCAGGGCTAAAAATCTGCTACAAACATAATTTGGCTCAAAGCATAAGACAGTGGAAATTTTTATTTTGAACATGTAACTAACTAATGGGCATTCCTCCCTCTTTATCGATGCACCGATATATATCGCTAGTAATTTTGGTATATGTACCGATTTATTTTCCTCCCAAGCTCCCCTCTCCCCCGAAAAATCCTGGATCTGCCTATGCAGGGGTTTCCAAGTATTCAATTTACTGTACTAACATGTATGGCCATGGGGTGACATCTTCCTTGTGGTATACAAGTCAAATGATCATAATTTGCAAGGAACTCACCTTCATTCAAAATGAATCGCTCTATTTTCTATATCTCTTGTCTATGGTCAGTTTTACCCAAAAATAAGATTTAAAAAAATATATAAAAAAAGGAAACATGAATTAAAACTTTGTGATGACCAAAAAAAGATAGAAAAGAAGAAAAAAAAATCAGCCAATTTTGGTGTTATCGGAGAGAGAGGTTAGGGTATCATGTTAACTTATATGTTATATTCAGCTAACAAAAACGGATTAAATGTCAGTCTACTTTGATCTCCAGATTTTATTGGTTTACATTTTGGAAATGCTAAAATATTCTTTTTGTTTTGATTAAGAAATTTGTTTGATTATCTCTGAGCCTCTGGTTCTGCTTGTTATTACATGTAATTATTCATGATTACAACCAAGGATAGTTACTATTATCATTATTTTGATTATCAATATTTTTTTGGGGGGAGGGGTGTGGGGGCTTTTGTCTTCATTTAGAGTTAGGTAGTATCATAAAACTGTTCAATACAGTGTCAATAGTTTCAAACAGGTTCAAGGTACATGAACGAACTGTCTTTCTCCGTGAAAGTGTTTCAAGTAAATTTGCTCTTTGTTTGTTCCTGACATCAGGACACATGGTTTCAAAACTTTCTTCTTTTGATGTTTACCTTCCAAAGAAACGGATGAGTGTTTCCTTCATGCAGTTTTTGGTTGTTAGGTTGAATTCACCCCATGGGGTTAAATGCAGGGGACGTTTAAGCTAGCTGCGTTGTCATTGGTCACAAAACAAATGGATATGCTCGCAGGATATAGTACAAATTTGCATCTATTAATTCACCCTTATTCAAAACTAGACCCGACCCGACCCTCAGGACAGTTTAGTTTAGTTTAGTAGAAAAAAAGATCAGGAGGGACACTCAAGTCCCCATCAAGGACTCTATAGAGAGGGGGAAAAAACTGAAGACACAAACACTCAGACCCGATTACAATGCTTAAAGTGCTTGTCCAAAGCATTCTTAAACCAATTGACACTACTTGCAAGTACAACTTTCTCAGGCAAACCATTCCACTCATTCACAACCCTATTAGAAAAAAAGTTATGCGGAATATTAATCCTACTAATGTGACTTGGAGTTTAAGACAATGACCTCTGGTACAACTACTGTTAGCAAACATAAAAAAGTCGGTAAAGGATAAATTATCTAAACCATACACAATCTTGGATGGACAGTGTCCGATGATGGAGTCCAAATGTCAGTAAGCATACCACCACACAGTAAGCATACCAGTAGGAATACCAGTAAGCATTTCAGTAAGCAGTAAGCATACCACCTTTCAGTGATCATACCAACACACAGAAAGTCCTACAAATGGATGGATCTTATTTGTTGATTCTAATGTTAAAGGTCTCCGAACACCTAGCCAATTTGCCCGATATTCAGTTCATTTGTTGTGTGTGATAATCTCATTCAAAGTTTGTCAAAATTTTTTCGAAAACTCACTGCATTTCCAAGGTATACACATTTGAAGTTTTGTTAAATCTGGGTATACCTCATTAAATATGTGCAAACTATGACATAGAGTGTTTTGCTCATCGAAATACCTTGTTTTAGCCCTTAATACGTTAACTCCTAATTACAAGCCCATATGTATCATTTGAATAATGTGATGTTCCTCTTTTTCAAAGAAGACAGAATATTAAAAAAAAAATAAATACACCTTTAGGTCACAAATCTGTGTTCAGTGTCCTTGAAACGAAGGGTTGTAAAAACAAAGGAATAACATAACAGAAAATTAGGCAGTCACTCTCTTTACATGATCAATATTAATCATTAGCTAATGTGTATTCATAAATGAAACTAAAGAAAAGACTTGTAAAATGGATTTTGATAGGAGTTGCAGCTATTATCATGATCTTGAATACCTATCAGATTGCTTAGGACAATGTTGTTCCTAGGTGTCCATAGACCTTTAAGATGAATAGAGAATTTATCAAAGCCCTGGTGTATTGGTATTGACACATACAATAGTGCTATAGCTCCGATTATAAAGTAACTTACAAACAACCCAGGGGAGGGGGGGGGGAGGATTGTGGTAAGCTAATGTTAGTTTATACTTGGTTGATGTAGAAGGATATTAAATATCAATCCATATTTTGCTTGTTGTTGGTGATGACAAAATGTATACCGATTTTTTTTTTTTTTTTTTTTTTAAATATCTCACAATAATTTACTTTCTCGTTGTGGAGGATTTCCATGTGTAAGCCATTGCTTCCTGAAAAGGAATTTGTGACTTACGGTCGATTTGTATTAACTTATTTTAAAAGAAAAATATCTATTAATTTCCAAATTTGCTTATGATATATTATTTTTTTTTCCATTTATAATATTTTTAGTAGCTACAGTGTATTTTCTCCTTCACATACTTGATTTTTGTGTGTTTTTTTCTCTCAATACTTTCTATGCACTGATAGCACGCATGGCTATGTGCGTTTCCCCTTCAGATTACTTTACAATTTATGATTGTCTCTTCAGATAAAAAGGATTTTTTTTTTGGGGGGGGGGGAGGTGGTGGGAGAGATGTGTTCAAATTTCCAGATGGAATTATTATAGTCAAATGCCAATTTTTTTTCCCAGACATTAAAATAAAATAGAGAAATTTAATATATATATATAAGTTAGCATAGACTAAGAAAGCATTTGTGAGATGAATAGATTTAGTTTTAATGTGACATTTCCAGATACCTCTGGTTCCCCTTTAGTTAAGGTCATGTGGAGACCTTGATTAGCTTGACAGGTCTGTTTGAAATGAAATGTATTTTAAAACAATACCATATTGCTTTAGTTTCCTCAATAATGTCATAGTCAATGTTACTTGCCACGAACCGGTGAACATTTGTTATCTTTATTATAAACTCTCATAATCATCATCATCATCATCATTCGAGTGTTTTTTGTTAGAATTTGAGTACAGTTTGGCCAGCAAGTGTAGTAAGAATACAAAATAACTTGTGTAAATCAATGTCTGCAGCAGGAATGTAAAGGAAAGCACAATTCCCCCCCCCCCCCTCCCCCAAAACAAAGTCGCAACAAGATAAAAAAAAAAAATTGAATACCTGTTCGTCAACTTCTAGGAACATTTCACAATATTCGCCAAGTTTTACAGTCGTTTACTCTTGTATATGTTCGTTTGACAACACTGTAGTGGAAAATGAGGTTTTTTTTTTCCCCGGAAAAGTTTGACCATTTTGGAAAGAGTAAGCATGCTAACATTTAAGGCCTTCACCGAGTATTGGAATTTAACACTTGGGTTAGCAACGCAATCGTCGTATTAAGGACAATGGAAATAAATTAATGTAACAAACGGTTGTGTATAAAGAGTTTATCTTATTATATTCAAGAAAAATAGTAAAGTGTTTTTTCCTATCTTTTTTTTTCCTGTATCAGATTTCGCTGCCACTTTGCCTTTTGAGCGGAAATGTTCAGAAGGGTCAATAGGGGCTAAATACATTTTGTAGATACCTTTCAAATAAATATGATCTCATTTTATTTTGTACTTAATAACGTCGCAGGGATCTCGGACAAAGATGATACAATACCGCCGCACTTGGTAGACCGTTCCAACGACCAGTGGGAGTGCACATGAGTTCGATAACAAATTTTAAATGTTCAACGTGAACTTGTGTATTCTGATTCATATCAATTAGGTATATACGCAATGGTTTAGCTACTAACTACTTTGCAATTGTTTCTGAGAGGTTGAAAAGTTTGAGCTTCCAACTCATTTCTTAAAGCCAAAACAGGTCATATAAAAATGAAAGTAGTACAATAATGGATATAGATTTAGCAAACAAACTTCCGAAGCAGATTCAATGTTTCTTATTCTAAATGCAGCAGGTGGGTTTAATTGAGAAAAGCTGTCGAAATCGAAAGAAAGAAATTTATTTTCTGTTGCCCTAATGGCGCGCACGATTTGCCGTAAAATTACTGCGACCGCCCATATTAACATGTTTATTACAGGAATGTAACCTATATATAGGCCTACTCGTACCGTCCACTATTTTTCAGGACCCAATTTCACGGGGGAAACCTCTGGAAATGCAAAACACCTGCTCATTCATTGCAATGGAAGGAAGTGACACAATTTCGCAAGCTACATCGGTAAGATCAAACAAAAGATACTATTCAAGAGAAGAAACATAACACGGGGTTCGCCACGAAAGTGAAAGTAGTTCTATGCCTAACGGTCGTAAACACAACAGAGAGATTTGAATGGCGCATGATCTGTTGGGCGGAGCTTGCAAATTTTGATTGAAGTTTGTAGAATCTACGGACTCGTTAATAATTTTATGCAGCTCAAAATGTTTAACGACAGATAACTCAATAATAAAAAATAATATTATATTATGAAAATTGCATAGAACGGTGTCATTGCCACTGAGCTTTTAGGGCAGTAAGCTGGAAAGGTCGAAGTTGAAATTTGGCAAACAAATATTGAGTAGTAGTGTTTATATGTTTTGATTTTGACCTTTCTAATGGTTTTTTGTTACCATCATGAATGTGACTAGGTGTAGTGTTTGCAGAGTTTTTGGCCCAGTATTACCGGGGGCAGTGTAGGCTGAGAGGAAGTGCTAACGTATATGTATAGAGAAAGAATGTTACGGAAACAGATACAAATGAGTGGTGAAACAGGTCGAAATGAAAACAAAATAAAAATGATTGAAAGAAGTTTGGAATGCAGCCATGTACATCCTGTCACGAAATACCAATCCGATAGCGATAGACGTCACAGAGAGGGAAGAAACTTCTAAAACTGCAATTACTGGTACCGAATGGTAAACAGCTGTCGGTGTTTATATTTAAAAAAAAAACACTATAGATGAATGGGGCTCATTTTCTGTAAAACGAATTAAAAAAAAAAAGAAATGATGAGAACATTCCAAAATTTCGGTAACAGCTTAAACAACTTTTCCGAGCCGTATACTTGTTTATTTGTTTAAGAGAGTTGTCATAAAGCGTGCGGAATTTTGTAATAGACAACTCAACTACCACAACAACAAAAATCCTCGCTATATAATGCCTTGAGAACTTCCAATAGCTGTAACTATGTATGGTATAAGCTGCTTACGTTTAAGCTGCTTATAAGGATTAAGCTGCTTATGGTATAAGAATTATGGTATTATATATTATTGTATCTCACTCGAGAGATCCACTGAGCCTAATTCCTCTAAATGCAATATTGCTTATAGGAATAACGGGGTGGGGGACTGTTAAATACAAAGTGAAATTGTATCTGGCTACAACAGGTATGAAGGTTGTCAACCTGGCAATCGTTTGTCTTTACCTTATTGAAATCCACAAAGGAAATTATTTCTACAAAACGTAGAGAAATTTTTTGACAGCTTGCCAAAGATAGCCTATCAATTAGATCCCTTTTGAACTTAGGTTTAATCATTAATGAGGTGAAAAATAGGTCAGACAATCATGTGAGGAAAGGGGGGGGGGGGGGAATGTGGAAATCTTCGACATACAACCTCATACAAACATCGTCAAATTGCTTACACAATACTCTATCCATTGATACCAACAAATAGCTGCATATAGGGCTCTGCTATATAAACTGACAAATTGTCCTCAGTAGCTGGAGAAAAGAAGCTCAACAATATTTGCATGTGTACATGAAGTACCTCAATTCAGAGCAGTAGCAACTCACATGGCTCCTCCCCCACCCTCCACCCCCAAAAATAAAAATGTTCAGTGCGCCCTCCTTCCTTCTAATAGTGTCACTAAATGTTAATTGGGGAAATTGCCTTTTGCAAATTTAAAGGCATTGAAGACTCGCCCCAAACCGCGTGCGGCCATTTGAAAAAGTTAACTTTCTGTTGCTTGCAAGTGACGTTTTGTTCGTGTCGCTACAAAATGCAGACAGTAATGAAACGTGATACCTTGTTATCTATAGCTGGACCTGAGATGTCCATCGCTGTATCGTTTTTTATACTGTGCTGTGGGTATTGACCGCAGCTGTATGTACTGACTGTACACTAGTGTCTAATTACCGACGGTAGCAAGCTGTGTGTGTATTTTCTGAGATCGATGGTGTTGTCTAACACTTCTGTTACACCTCATTCGAAACTAGGTCAGATTACCGGCATTAGACGTTTCTTTTTGCGCTAGTCTTCACACCCTCTAAGCTGGTTTGAAGCTGATACTTCCTTGAAACGATGACAAGAGCAAAGCTTCCGGTGAAATAGCAACATGATCGAATTAACGTCAAATGTCACGTGATCAAAGTAACCAGGGTAAAAGTGGAACTTAATCAACCTTGTGCAACTTACCTATATGACCTAACATAGTGTTAATTTAAGTCTCTAGTCAAGGATATTCCGGAACTTAACTTGCCCATGCTTAAACAAAATTGCAATTCAAGTTTAAGTAAAACAAACTGTTCTGTTGGTTGCTATTTAAATGCCAAACGATAAAATAGCTGAAAAGTGTTACACGTATGAGGAAGAAATGTAGTGACTGCAGTGCTTGAATGAATGCTTGTTTGTGACACGCCCTAATTGAACGAATTTCCGTAAAGATCTGCAGGGGCGTAGCGAGGAATTTGCCAAGGGAGGGCGAAACCGTAGGCAAACTATCAGAGACGTAGATACGGCATTGCAAACTATTTAAGCGTAGTCCCACCATAAGTTGACGCAAAGCATACAAGAACATTTTGGCTGAAAATGCCTCCCAGATCGCTGGAAATGGCACTTCCCAGTCCTTGTAAGTTGCATCTTAGCATTTTCTCTTTTGAAATTACTAGAGATATCATAAAAACATACAAAACAATATGCTCAAGGGGGGGGGGGGCGGTCGCCCCCTTCGTCCCCCCCCCTTGGCTACGCGCCTGGAGATCTGCAACTCCATGGATTGCCAACTTGTTTTAAATTTAGTCATCATATTTACTATACTTACACGCCCACTGAAGTCTGAAGCTAAATATCCATAGGAAACTCCATTTTAAACTCGAGGAAAAGCCATAATTGCGTTTTAAGAATCCGTATCACTAGGATCGTGGCAGGAATTTGTAAAATCTCCGTTTTCTTCAAAATTTGACAATTTTGTATTATAAAGAAGCCCGTGTAATCATCCTTACAGAAACTTTGGATGAAAAATTTGACAATTAATCAGTTATTATCTCATCGCTCTAATATAATTTTTTTCTTCTCCCCCCCACACTTTTTCTTCTTATTATTATTATTATTCATTTTTCTTGTAACATTTTGTTGTTGTCATGCTTTGTACCTTTCTTATACTTTGTAAGTTTGTATTTTGGGGATACCTCACTTACAAGTTCTTATGAACTTTTCGAGGATCCCCACAACCATATACTTTGTATGTATATACTTGAATTATGTAAAATGTTGATAACGTTGATGGTTGAAATATAGTTGAACAAGCACATAATAGATCGGATGACACCTGTATAAAAGTGCACATTACGGAAAAACATAGGGGACTTGGGACCACGTTCTACATTACCCCCTCCCCCACGCTTCATTGGTGAACGAAAATTTAGTTATTATGAATATTTCAAATCTTACATGACATTCAAAATTGTGATAAACATTAATGTTAAATCAAGGTAGATGTGATCCTGCAGTGACTAGCTGGGCAACGTTTCCAAAAATATTCTAACAAAAGCGTTTGAAGAAGATATTCCTTGTTCTCTCATTGCGAGTTCAAAGTTCAAAGTTTCTATGTGTCTGTATTTCTATGTTCCAGTGGCCGGAGCCCTCGGATGTTGTTGCGTTTTTGAGTCATTTATTGTTCTGTTTTTCAGACTTTAATGCACAAAAGCACATGCCAAGGGAATGTACCTTCTGTCAAAGCCTCCAAGCCCGGAAACTGCAATGCTCTCAGACAGTTCTCTTGAAACTATTTTGACCCAGCAATATCTTCTGGAACTTCCAATTGCATTTTGGATTGTATTTCAAAGACCCCGTGGAGCCCAGGTGGCAAATTCCCGGATGGTTTAGCGTTTTAAAGAATTTTATATAAACAAAGGAAGGGAAATTTGGACGTAAGGGAGGATGTTTCAGTGATTTTTAAATTTTTTTTTTAAAATTATTATATGATGATTATTATTATTTTTTGCCGTGTGTAACACAAAATAACTGAAGTATACTTGCATGGACAAGGGCTATATGGGCTTCCTTCAATGTGAGTAGACCATATACTGTTTTGTGATAATATGACATCATATTCAATCCCCAGATTAACTGTTCTCTAAGTATCTGATATTTCATCTATATTCAGTGACGACATTTAATTTGACTGGTTCTGTGTTTCATAAATCCATCTCCCACATTTTGAGTCAATAGTTAACGCTCATTAGTAAACACTTCCAACTGAAAAGATCTAATGAGCAGATATCCTATGAGTGTGACGTGAAAATGTTTGTGACAAATGATGCTAATGCAAAACGTTTTACCGTCTTATATCTTTACAAAAGGACACTTTTTCAATTACATTTATAATTTTAAAAGAAAAGGGCATTACTCTTGTTCTTAACCTTATTTAACTTTTTTTAATGACATAAAATTCGGGCACTCTTTAAAGGTAGAAACAGAAACACCTGGCCAGGCACATTTTACCCAAAAGGGCAGGGGCATCAATTCGAATTGTTCAGTAAGTGTGTGGGGGGGGGGGACACGGATAAAGCTGAAGGAGTGTGCGCGCCTTTACGGGGGGGGGTCCAGGGGCGGTCTCACATCTAAAATCTTCATGTTTGCTTCTGTTTGGTTCCTGAACTAATATGTCAGTCATAAAATATATTTCAACTAAAGGCATATCTGACAAGTGAATTTAGATTTAAAATTAAAAAAAGATTTACCTATTTAACATCCGGGTGTAACTTAGGGCCTTTATCGTGATTTATATAAACTTTAACTTAAACCAAAACGGAAACATTCTTAAACTTTGCACACAAGAATAAAATCAACTTGTTATACAGATAACTATAACATGCAAACATATGGTATCATACGTACATTTGAAAAAACACTATGGTATCTCAGTGGGCACATTCACTTTATCGAAAAGATGGCCTGGGTAGATCCTCAAGGGGGTGGGGGGCGGGGGCAGTTGAGGAACATCGAGAAACATGTATTATGTAAATGCTCCAGGGGATGTTAACTTGTATTGTGTACCTAAAATACATAGGCGTAGGAGGCGGGGGGCTGGGGGGCTGCAGCCCCCCCCCCCAACCAAATTTTTTTTGAAAATTCGGGCAATATGCTGAGAATTTTTCGGGCACTTACTGAGAGAAGAAAAATTTGCAAATTTGTGTTTTTCAATGGTTAAACTGATATTATTATCATTGTTATTATTGTAACGACTTCCCCAATAATTATAACCAATATGGAAGGGTAATAACAGGGAAAATATAAGCAAAATTTTCCGCGCGCGTTCAACATCTTAATGTGCATATCATATAGGCATTTATCAGTCATTTGCATGTGATGTTATAACCGATGAATGCCTATATGATATGCACATTACAATGTTGAACGCGCGCGGAGCGCGCGAAAAATTTTGGTTATATTTTTCGGGCAAGTCGTTACAGCCCCCCCCCCCCCCCCAAATCAAATTAGGCTCCTACGCCTATGCCAATATAGGCTACAGGTAGCTAAAGTATAGTGTGAGCTGCAAGGAACTCGCGAAGAAGCCTCATTCGCTTATCAAAGCCGAAAGCTGATCACCGAATCAGTCTCTTACATTCATACCGGCGTTATCATCCAATCACAGCACGCCGAATCTAACAAATGTCAGTCTAATTCGACATATGTCGATTTCAGGACTTATGGCTTACTAGGTGCACCGTAGACCAATGACATATAACATTTTTGCCGTTCTGGTCAGCAACGTCTTATTTGGCTTCTCTGTGGTATTTTCCGCGTTCCAAAAATGACCATTTGAAACCACGTCATTTACAATATATACGCGAGATGGAAATTTGCCAAATATTTTAATGTTAAAATGAAGGACAAACATAACTTCCTGGTGATAATGTTTAAATTTCGTAGTTATATAGGGATGGAGAAGGAGTTGGGTTATTTGGTGGTGGGGTGGTGGGGTGGTGGGGTGTCAAAAGGGTTTTTATATAAAGTGGAACGGGTTGCCCAACTAAACGTAACCATCACAGCTACAATGTTCACTTAAAATTTAGTCTGAAGTGATAGACTTAGTTTTTGTGCTATTGTCCCTACAGAATACTTGAATATAAAGTTACTTAAAGCTGCAACATATAGCACCAGATTGTATCTAAGGACCCTTGGTTAATCAACAAAATTCTCACACCCCTCCCTCAGGACGGCATTCACAAATAAACATTGTGCCCCCTAATTAAGTGCTGTGCCCTCCCTGTGCCCCCCAAGATTGAAATGTCTGGCGACGTCACTGTACAGAAGTCAAAGAGTTGTGTATCTAATTCCTGCCGATTCTTTGCCTTTCTTGGGACATATTTTGGACAAAAACGTTTCATTAATTAATATATGTTCTCATATCAAACTTATAGCAATTAAACACTAAGCCTGCATGTTGGTTTAATTCTCATTTACATGGGTTGCATCAATAGGATGCTATGGCGTAGGAAGGTACTTTTGAGTGGGGGGGGGGGCTGAAGACTGATGGCCGGCCTGGGGGAGGGGTCTAAGGGGAGGGGGTGTCCCCCTCCCCTTTGGAATTTTTTTGCATTTCCAGGTGGCCTCAGATGCAATTTGGTGCAATATTGGTGCAAACTTCAACTCCCACTCCATTTTGTAAAGAATTTTGCATTTTCACCTGGCCTTAAATGCAATTTGGTGCTCCAAATGAGATTTTTTTCTCATTTGGAAATGAAAAAGGGGTTTTCTGACTTGCGGAGCGGGGGGGGGGCGGAATGATACTTCCGCCCCCCCATATTTTTCACTGGGGGGCTGGCGCCCACCAGCCCCCCCGGTTCCTACGCCCTTGATAGGATGTTATACTTTTGCAGTGTTTCTCTTATTTTCCTGATGAGAATATTAAAGACATTATTTTACTGTTAGAAGCTCCGGTGCTAAGACGTGGACTACGTTATTGGGACAATGTTACACCACCTTATGAATTTCGGGGAACTGTATAGGGAATTCAAAACCTACAACTGAATAAGTGAAGAGGGTCGGATTTTTGTGGGGTGGGGGAAGGGGTGGGGGAATCGCCAATGATGGTGACATAAACAGCGAATGAGACAGCTCTCCTGCAGTGAGTTATAGAATGTATCTGGCGAACGAATGGTTAAGAGGCCACTTAAGTGTAACCAGGGGCACGACGATGACTCACTGGACTGACAAGTAATTGTAAATTTGAATTCCGTAAACATCGAGTGATTGTTAGTCTCCAGAATAGAGCCAATTAGAACACATTGAATGATTGTAAGCATTATCTAGTTATTACAAATAAGAAGTCTAGTGTTTAACGTTAATGTATAATAAAACAAAAACAACATACAAGATGCGACAGACCCCTGTGACAATACACTACAAATGTAGAAAAATTAAATTAACTATAATGATAAAACTATGGTAGGTGTAAAGTGTAATAGTACAATATTAGGAGTCCGTATATAGGAAATTCCATTATCACAACGAATCGAATGTTATCAGTGATTTCTATCAATCTAAATCATCTTTTTCACTTTATTGATATGCTGCCATAATTCATGAAAGAAAATAAGAAAATTTTGTATTTTGTGATTATTGCAAAGAAAATCCAAAGCAGGCGGTATGGTTCCTTGTTAACACTGCTTTGTTGTACTTCTCCTCATACAACATCATCTACTTATTTAATATACTTACTTATGGTTAGCAATGAGGTTTTATTAATACTTTAACTACACTTGAAGGAACTTTTCACTTCTCCAGATGTTGGCCAAATTCATTTTCCATACTTCTGTGGCTCCCATGGTTGACTCCGATAGTTTAACCCCCTTTTCAATACCTTGAGCAATCACCGATATTTTCCTTTACAGCTTTCCGTACAACTTTCCATTTCTCGTTTCCCTTACAATGTTTCCAGTCGTATGGATCATCGTTACCGTTACATAGGTCGAGTGACACACGAATGCACACCAACGCTTGACTTGTTTTCTTTTGGCAATAGCAGTAGTAGTTAAAACATTTGTTGAATTCGTTAGTAAATGCTTGCGAGCACATGTTTTCAGTTGTACCTGGCGTTAAAAGAACAAAAATGTTTAATATCGGCAATTCTGCTTTAGATGATCATGATGATCAACCTGATCATCAACCTGATCATCGTCATCGTCATCGTCATCGTCGTCGTCATCGTCATCGTCGTCGTCATCGTCATCGTCGTCGTCGTCAATGTGAAATTTAGCTCTAAACTTGCTAGTCTGTACAACATGTCTTTGCGAGTTCACTATTATCTAAAATTAGAATGCAGACGATTCTTGTATGTATGGGTGTATGTTTGTATGTGTATATGTGTGTATGTATGTATGTATGTATTTTAGATCCTCCTGCAAGCAGGAACTCTCGAAGAAGCCATCGTTGGCTTATCAAAGCCGCAGGCTGACCGAAGTCACTCTCTTAAGATTCATATTTAACGTCCATGATTATGAATTATTGTTACTGATAAACAACTGGGTTCATATTTTCTTCTTCGCCTATTTTATCACACAATCGTTGAATATGGCTCACCTGGAAGAATCATGAAGATAACCAACCCAATTACACAATGTTTTAGCAATTCCATCTTTTCCTGAAAATAAAAAGATATGTAAAATTAATTAAACTGACAAAGCGAACAAAGAAATCAATAATATATATATATATATATATATATATATATATAGTTGTCTGATGATCGCTTAACGCGTGACACTCTGAGCAACAACTACTAGTGTCCTGCCAGTCTCAACTTGTCTCAACCTATTTAATTTTAAAAGATGTATTGTTTCTATAGCTGTTTTGTTATTTAAGATACTCACTTTTAAAATATACTTAGTCTCTGGAAAAGCTCCTTTTAAGGCTAAAAGTTAACGTTAATCCATCGTAATTCAAATAATTTAACCAAAGAATGTTCCTTTAACTTCATACGAACACCAATAACAAAATGAACACCCTGTGACCTTCACAAATTTGTAGCACAATATAAACATATCATTTTTAGTGGCAAAATATAAACATATAATTTGTAGCAAAATATAAACATTTGTAGTTCATAACAGTTTGATGTTACCCCTTTGAGTTTTTGTATTGCATTTTGTTCCAAGAGTGCCAAAACAAATCTTTTTAAAACTTAAAAATTTCCGTCACGTTTTCCTTTTGGGACAAATATTAACATCCAACAAGGGACATTAGGACCCCCGGTGCAAACAATGGAATGGGTCGCCAAATGAGAGTCTACCATTTATTAGAAATTCGTTCATCCAAGCTAAACCATGGTTTGGGCATGGGTGACCCAAGTTTCCTCATGGAAATGTTTCTATCTAGACCGCCGAATACCGGCGCAGGTGTGCTACTCTCAGGCCTACTAGACTCTTTACCTTAATAATTTTCTGTTGGGGACCCCCCACGGCAACGAAAAAGCAATGGGCCTAAAGAATCCATGGGCCCGTTTTGTTTACTCATGCACTGCACGCCCGATATCCATAGCATAACCATTTTCCCGACTCCAGTGATGGTTGGTGTTTTTTGGGTGGGGTGGGGGTGGGTGGGGTGGGGGGGGGGGGAGTTATCGTAAGCTCAAAGTGTGATTACTCGTAATCCGCCGGGAACAGTTTGTTTGGGTAAGAAGAAAGACACCCTTGGTATTTGTTTCACAACATATTACTAATTAAGTTTATGCATAAACGACTAGTGAGTTTTAGGGATAAATGATAGCCTATTTATGTTAATACTATCATGGAACGGAAAAAATATTTTTATTTTGACAACAGATACGAAAAAAAACCCATGTCAACCCAAGATATAAACTTACCTCAGAAGAGCGATCATAAAACAGCTGCCAAGTTCTGCTAAAGATTATTTCATCTGCAAAGTTAGTTTAAAAAAAAGGACCGAACAGTTATGCTTTTTGAGTAAATGTAAAAATCCTATGTTGGCCTACCGTTGTTAAATTAAAGAAGCGGAATTGAACTTTCGTATATTGGGCAGTACAAATTCATGTCCCCAAATGACACGCCTTCTATTCGAAGACTTCTGCAAACAAAAACAGTCTATAGCAGTAGAGAGTCACACGTGTTATCCCGGTCATGTGGTATTTGGCGCGCATGAGCAGGTTGACAACTGGCTTCAATTATTGGAATAATCTTGGATTTCCTTCTTCATGCATGGCGCTGTTATTTCCACTTTGCGTTGCTCACACGTATTTGTCCAACTTGACCCTCCAATCTTCGTGACTGTTACGCAGGCAAATCTTCCTGAACGTTGCAGCTCGAATGGTTTATTGGTCTATATGAAAGAAGTTGAAATAAGTCTTCAAGTTTTCGCTTATATATATAGCTGAAAACTATAGTATTATATCGTGTCACTCCCAAGTGCAGGACATATATATGCGGTACAGGAAACACTGTAAATGTTACCTTTTAACACAGTGACTTTAATTTTGTCAAAGCTCATGATATACGTTGAACTAGAATTCGTCACGTTACGTCGAGCTTTGAATAATATTAAAATATGGGCAGACAATGCCAAACTTTTATTGAAGACAAATAATAATTCCACATTGTTAATATGCAAAACTTCATCTCAATATATTGTCTTGTCCCTAAGTCGAGATTGATGGTTGATTGAATATCCACATGATATACTGACTAGCTATAGACTTTTCTATTCTTGCTTGTGTTTTATATCACGGTAGGTTACCGTAATTATATCTGGGCACAGTTCTTCTAAAGCTTTGCAGTTTAGGCTCGTTAATTTATCCACTTGAAACCTAATACATATTGGGTTTTAATTGCATTTTGATGTCAACTATTTTGTAGAAATATTATGTTACTTTCTGGATAAAGGATGTAATATTATAATATTACATTACATAGGGCAAAAACAAAAACATTTTCATCTGCAGATCTTGGCCCTGATGACGTCAGAATTCATTCTACTGTTGCCAGATGCTTTAAGTTGATCGATTCGTCGTTATTTAATTATTTATTATTCTTTTCATCTCCGTCAGTTTATTGTTTGCGGTTGCATTAACAAATATTACAAAAGATGACAAAGATGAAGAAGACATAAAAGAAGGTTTCATGCATGCAGAGAAATAAATTAGAAACAAAGAAATATTCAAATTTATAATAATAATAATAATAATAATAATAATAATAATAATAATAATAATAAAAATAATAATAATAATAACAACAATAATAATAGCATACACCATATAAATACCCTATGGCCATTCACACTAAATTACCAAACAATTTTGGTCTGTAGTAATTTGCACTTCGTTCCAAAACCATGTAGGTTTTCAGCAACGGCGGCCAAAAAGTTGTCTGTCACTTGTAAACAAAACCTCTTTATCATTCCAAAGACGTTTCATACACTTTGCTCTGTGAAGGTTAATTTAAGGCGATACAAACCTTACCATCATCTTTACTTTATGTGACAGAGCAGAGAGGACTTTGTGGAAGAACAATTCCCCCCAAACAGCTAAGAATAAATCTTGCTCCGTTTCGAAGATCCTACAGTTGTTGAACAGTCCTGTCTGGTAGCTGTCATCTTGTAAATCTGTGACGTCATCGTGCCACAAGGATCTGAACATGTGACGTTCTCCGGGTTTTTTAGTTTCGATGATAATCGTAACCTTTGTAGTCATGCAGGCGGATGGGGTGTGTGTGTGTGTGTGCATATTTTCCTCGAGGAGACCATTTGGTGGACGAATTAATATCGAGAATGTAATCCTTTGGTCTGAATACAATACGTACATGACTTAACCAGAGGGTATTTGTTATTGAAACACGGCACTCACACTGCAGTATATATATACGTCTGACAGTCCACTACGATCACCGATCACCAATAATAAGCAACTTGACAAAGATTTGTCTTTTAAAATCTGAATGAACAAGTCGGCAGTCATTAAAGGAAGGTTCAGCGTCGGTTGTCTACATTAATTTATTTCAATCATCGTTTACAACCTTTTTTTTTTTAAATCAATTTCTATATTTGACCGCTAAAATCTCGTTAAAACGTTACCACTATAGACTTGCGCGCACGATTCCCTTCGCGTCGAAACTGTCGTCTTATACATTTTTATAAAGACGTTATCTTGTCATATTTATTAACTTCCTGATAACATTTTTGTGCGACTTAACGGTGACATCAGGTAAACATAATAAACACACCGTATTATGATACTCTTGTAACGTGACATTTCGTGTAAGCAACCATCTATATCTCAAACGACAACGGTAAATAATTCATAACAATGTTTGCCAGTGCTGTATATAAATAGATACTTTGTGACTTTATGACAAAACGGAGCTGGTATGATTTACAATTTGTATGGTCGTTTCGTGTAGTTTGTGGTCTGTATATGTATACGAAGAAGATATATATTATAGCGCCGGCAAAAACGTCACGTCAGCGCCGAGGTTGGATCTTGTCAATCTTGTCATCATTTTTTTTTAATCATACATTTCTGTTACATAATCGAACTTGACAAATCAAATAAGAAAGAGACGGAGTCGTGGAACAGGTCTGGCCAATTGGTAACAGTTTTCACCCTTTTCTCCTCCCTTCCCTCACTTTTCCCAAGTTCCTTCCCTCCCTTGTCCCCTTTCCTTCCCAGCCCTGTCCCCTGGTCCCCTCGCTTCTCCCTCCCATCTTTCTCCCTCTCATCCCTGACACGCCATCTAATCCTCTTCGTTTTGTGTGTGTGTGTGATTCTTTTTCGTTTTAAGTCGACAAAGTGAAATTGGAATGTTCTCTTGAAAATATTCTGTAAAGGACCCCACGTTAACTTAAACGTAAAAGTGACGTCACAACCTCAACTTATACGCTGTGGTCTGCATTGGGATTATTTTGATTTTATCGAGCGATATGAACGATGACCTTTGTAACTGACGTCATACATCATTCGGCGATCGGGAAACCATTAATGAAAATCATTTAACTTACTTGAATGGTACCGATCAGCTATACACATGAACACAAGGTACAGGGCACGGCCATCATGTACTGGATGGGGAGGGGTACTAAAATATCACGTTGTCCATGGGAGGGGTCTAAGGGGGGAGAGGTGGCCCCTCCCCGTTGAGAAATTTCGTAAAAAATGGTAAATGATGTAACATGTTACAAATTTTGACACAATGTTGAAGAACTGTTACTGCTGCAGTGACCCCCCTCCCTTCCGCTCCCATTTTATTCTGGGGCTGAGACCCTACCAGAAGTATACGTAGTTGCGCCCTTGCTAGGGCAGCGACGCCACATTGACGCCACATATACGGTACATAATTCGGCAAACCGATGGCACACGATGGACAATTTTAACTATAAACCATCATCTGTATAATATCAGCAGTGTTGTAAACATAAACGCGTTATGTAGTTACACTGACCTTATACCTGTGTTAGCAGAGGCTGTTCATAACTTAGTCAACTGTCGATAATCCAACCTTTTAGTCACAGTTCATTGATATAGATCAGCCGTTCGTTGTACTAGTGGGTATGTAGACAATGTTCTGTCGTTATTCAAGTTTGAATGTCAGCAGAATACAGATAACTGCAGCTTTAATAATTTATGGGATAAACAAACGATAATATTCGAGACATACTGGTAGTCGGGATAAATAAATACATCAATCAAACCAATCATTTAATCAATCACACTTGAACAACTTGTTTATCTGAAATTGTTTCCTCTTCACATACTTCTAACTTTCTGAACATGGTATATTTCCATTTCGACAGCCATGTGCTTATGTGTAGAACATATATATGTATAGTACATACAATCGGCATGTCATATGTCTATGTTATACATCTATCTAGGACCCGTACAACTAAAATAAACAACATTCCGTCAAAACCAACAGCAACAGTAGAAAACAAACAAGCAAAAACAAATTCGAACACTGGAAACGAAAAAAAGAACCTCAAAACCCCAAACGTTCTTACAATACCAGGCGTCAAGTCGGCTCAAATTGAAATTGTAGCCAACAAGAAAGAAAATGCTCGCCATTCCGAAAATCATTAAATTTTATCGTAATCTTATTTTCCTCCCTCCCCCCCCCCACCCCCACACTTGTTTTCCTTCTTTGTAGGCTTTCTTCTGGAGTGTGAAATTCTTTCATCTCTTGTTGTGTATAAGAGGGTAATGGGAGCACAGTAAAGTTTACCGATGTCAAACACTGAACAAAATGATATTTCATGTACCAGCAAGTATAATTGACAAGTATCGAAAACCACTCAACATGTCGCTGATGATAAATGTCGCTTGGCTCTCAAATTTATGAAGACAAAGCAGACATCCAGGGGAGTTAGTTGCGACTCACTCGAGAGGTCCATAAAGACGGTACCGACTGTCGCCAGAGCCATAAATCTAAAGCTCCGGTTTATGGCGTGCTATTCATTGGACGCGAAAATGACACAAATGATTAACGGAATTTTTTATATAGCGCCAAATAAACTATGAAATAATTCTCGTAGCGCTTAACATAATAATAACAATTATAACATATATGCTTTGGTGAAAAGATACGTTTTGTGAGCTGATTTGAAACCGTTCACAGTATTGCACATATTTACATGTTCTGGAAGTGAGTTCAACAGGCACGGTGCACTGGATGCGAACGTTCTCAAGCCGTCAGTCTGTGTTTTTACTCTAGGGATGAGTAACATCAGTGATGAATTAGAGCGAAGTGAGCGTGTGGATGATGGTCGGAGCTGAAACAAGTTGGTGGGGTAGCTTGGTCCTACATTGTGCATACATTTGAACACAATCAGAAGTAGTTTGTAGTTTATTCGTTCACGAATCAACTGTCAAATACAGGGGGGTAGGAAGCTTCCAAAAAGTGGGTGGGGGGGGGCACAACATCAGAGGGGCACTCTCTCATTCCACAACCACCACTCGTTATGCTATAAACCGATACACACCGCAGTATGCCTATCAATACTATGGGATTGTTTATTGTTAACTGTGCTACAAACGGCGATATGGATGCCATTTTAGAAATAACATGTACAGACTAAAAATAAATAATTAAAATATTAAAATTAACAAAAGACAGTTCTTCATCAAAGGGGCACAGTTTATTTGCCAGTAGGGCATATTTGCTATATTGGAAAGAAATATGGGGGGGGGGGTGGGGAGTGCCACCAGTGCCCCGGCTCCTACCCCCTGGTCAGTTAGCATTGTACAGTAGTTAAAAGAGTCTTGCTCGGAGTAATGGTACCTTCTATACTTTTAAAATAAACCTAAATTTGTGCAGAAACTATTAAGAAACACATTTTAGGCTGACTGTGAGTGTGATATTAGAATTATAGCCTAACCTGTTGGCTTTCTGGTTATCAAAGCAAAGCCAACATTCTCCACCTCTCTTCTCCCGATTTGTTTCCATCAAATACTAGTAAAAAAACGGCCAAATACTCTGATAGCCTCTAACCTTTTTTTCTTATACACGTTTGAATCTAGTATGGTCAGGCGCGTAACCAAGGGGGGCCAAGTGGGCAGCCGCCCCCCCCCACCCTTGAGCATATTTTAAAAAAAAATTTCAATGTTTTTATGATATCGCTAGTATTTTCAAAAGAGAAAATGCTAAGATGCAACTAACAAGGCCTGGGAAGTGCCATTTCCAGCGATCTGTGAGGCATTTTCAGCCAACATTTTGGGGTTCGCTTCGCACCAACACATGGTGGCACTACGCTTAGATAGTTTGCAATGCCGAATCTACAGTTTCGCCCCTCCCTTGGCAAATTCCTGGCTACGCGCCTGAGTATGGTCATCTAACCTGTCACTATTTTATGGTTGAAAAAAAAACAACAACAATTAAACAGCAAGTTGTTTAAACAGCATCTTTATTGTATGGTTTAACTTGATCAGTCTGTTAAGTTCCTTATTTAAATCATTATAGTTACCATGGAGATATTACCAAGATAGTAATGCATCACCGGGAGCCATGTTTACTCTCCAGTTTGTCTCATTTCATCGTAAAAAATATTGCCTTTTGCATCATCTACACAGCTGATCTTTCCAGCCTACAACCATTGAGTTTGGCACTCCGGCCTGCTACAATAAGATGGTATAGCTTGGGTATCCTTTTCTCGATGGTGCATGCTTCATCTGGAAACTTCTCCCTTATTCTCCTTATTTTGTGTTTGACTCTTTGGGAGCAATTTGCTAAGTAACAGTGATAAATAGGTTTAGGGGTGTGCATTATTAAGTATGCAGTCAAACTCCCATGGTACTTTGAAACTTTTCTTCGCTTCTACAAATAAACATTTTAATTCTGGTAGGAGAAAAGCAAATTTTGGTCCTCCATGTTTTGTTTTTAGTATACGTCTTCTAAATGAATCACATATGGCGTCTATACATATAGTGATGATTTCCGACAACCAAAATTATTTAGCTCTATATATACATTCGGCGCCGGCGGGAATAGTCTGATTTCCAATATATGTTCTGTAATACCAGCCAATACTCATAGCTATAGTACAGTAACTATTGTTCATGTTCCACAACCGTGCATCAGTAACTACTGCGCTGTATTCGTAACACGGTAACATTGTTACAGGTGGCACGGTAATTACTGCAAGTTTTTCTTTCTGCAAATTAAAAATTTAAAAATTTAATTTGTAAAATTTAAACTTTAAAAATTAAAAAATAAATAAATAAATAAAATAAAAAATTATTATTCTTTTTTATTAATACTGCAAATTTTGACCTGTCGGACTCGTAATTCAACGTGTAACAGCTTTCCAGTAATTACTGTGCCAACTGTAACACATGTTACTGTGTTGCGAACACAGCGCAGTAGTTACTGATGCACGGTTGTGGAACATGAACAGTAGTTACGGTACTGTACTAGCTGTGAGTATCGGGTGGTCATACAGCTTTCCGTTTTACTTTTCGTC
Organism: Apostichopus japonicus; assembly: GCF_037975245.1. Classification (NCBI taxonomy): domain Eukaryota; kingdom Metazoa; phylum Echinodermata; class Holothuroidea; order Aspidochirotida; family Stichopodidae; genus Apostichopus; species Apostichopus japonicus. The sequence continues at coordinate 8,954,401 of NC_092566.1, read as the reverse complement.
AGCTGCATCCGTTTTAGCACCCTACAAAGATTATAACTGCAATATATGTACCCAATACTTTAGATTGCACAATTAAAAAAAAAACCCCAAAAAACCCATGAACGTTAATGACATTTTGATGACCTTTCGATTTCCGTATGATTGTATGGCGGGCCATCTGTCTCAAATCGTGGGTAATCGAGATTTAAATCGGCATATACCAATTTCCTTCGACTTGTAGTACCAGTTTCAAGCAGCTTAAATTGACTACTACCGATTTAAATTGACATATTATCGATTTAAAATTTTAGATGTCGATTTCAAATGACATATACCGATTTAATTTGACATATCATCGATTTAAACTGGTATAAGTCGAATTAAGTTGGTATTTGTCGATTTAAAATGACATATACCGATTTAAATTTGACATATCATCGATTTAAACTGGTAGATGTCGATTTAAATTGACAAATACCGATTTATATTACATATCATCGATTAAAATTGGTATATATCGATTTAAGTCGATTATATGTCGAATTAAACTGGTATAAGTCAATGTAAATCGACATCTACCAGTTAAAATCGACGATATGGCCATTTAAATCGGTATAATTCAATTTAAGCTGTTAGAAACTGGTACTATAAGTCGAAGGAAATTGGTATATGTCGATTTAAGTCGGTATATGTCGATTCCCCACGATTTGGGACTGATGGCCCGCCATAACGATTGTACCAGATAAACGGGCGATTGTATTATTATTTCCCTACGAGTACATTTAACATACATACAATACCCCAACATAACCACTCACGATACTTCCGAAGGGAAAAGATCAGGGGAAATAAAAACGATTGAGTGCTCGAAATTTCGACATTTTGTCTCGAAAAATCCAACAGGTATTAAGTCACCTTTAGTTAACCAAACATTTTAGCCTTATCTGCTTCCTGTACGCATCCCGTATTTACATTACATGTTAAAGGATTCCAGGTATTAAGTCACTATAGTTAACCTAATTGGCAAATTGCCGTGACATTAGAAACATTTTAGCCCAATCTGCTTCCTGTACGCATCCCGTATTTACATTACATGTTAGGATTCCAAACATTGAGCGTCACATCATAGCTATACTATAATATAACATCAAAACCCATTTCTTCCTCGATGACGGTAATTACACCGATTAAGCGAAACACATTTGAGGATGGAGTACAGGCTCAAGTTGCTTCCAGTGCTGATGTAGTACATACGGTTGACACCTGGCCTGGTCAAAATACGATATTCGAAAATTTGTGATAAAACATTCCGAAATTGCGAAATTTCCGCTAAGGCATTCTTTCTTTCAATTTCATGTAGAGTAATTCGATCTGTGCGTTCGAAAACGAACATACATGAAACTCTCATTTTCAAAAAAACAAAAACTGGAACTTCGTATAAGCTGCTTATCTTTGGATCAAGTCCATTAGTGGTTGCCACTTCATTGTTTGTAGAGCGTACCATTACAAAGTAGGTGCTCAGTATGTGCGAACGAAGTTATTTATTCTAAAAATCATGCACCAGAAATATAGAGAGAATATTAAAAGTGCGTTGGTTCGAACTAACACAAGTGCGCCAATAAATATGCTTTGTGATTTGTATGATGTAAGTTAATACATTATGTTGATACGAAACAGTACAGGTTGAACCGCACATACTGCACATCTAATTTGCAATGGTACGTTCAATGACAATGACGTGGCGACCCCTAATGGACTTGATCCCCCCCCCCCCATCTTTTATTCAATTTAGCAATAATCTCGCTTCTAAAGTCCTAAGATATGAAAACTATATTTTCCTGTTATAAACGCAGAGAAAAAAAAATTCTAACAGGGTTAGCATGTACTATATATGCAATATAGGCTTACGGATTACATCACCATGGCTGCCAATTCAACATTTTTAACTCAAATTTGAAATCTAAAACTAAAACATGAGTAGCACCCTTTTGTGACACCGGTCACATACAATCGCTATTTAGTGTTGCATATTCATTAGTTAACTCACATCTAAACGTGGTCTCGCTCTCATAATGAAAATCGTTTTTATCCAAACTTTAACGTTTTTACGCCGTTTCCTTTACTGTCATTTTCAGTCAGTATATGACATATATTTCATCCAAAAGCAACACCGGTTGAAACATAAAGAAAAAGATAACATCAAATATTATCTTATTACTTTTTTATCCTTTTTCGGCACGCACGTAATCCCTGTAACGCCCCTTCAAAGTCACCGTACAAACTTTGATTATAAAGTCTGAATTTGGGTGCAGCGTTCTGTATATAAACCCTATCCCCGTGCTTCTTGTATACTTCCGAGAAGCACTTCACCAGATCGAGAGAGCTCGCTATAACGTGCATTTTTTTGCGGACTGATAGGAAAGTACGGTATATCCATATTTCACCAAGACTTGTGTGTTTTACGTCGTTAGTGTTGGTAAGTTTAATGTCCTAAAGAAGTTAACCATTTTGAGACGTTATTTAGCAAAGAAAAAGGAGTTTTCAAAGGAAAATGGGCTTGAGAGTTAACCAGATTAAGTTGTTTGAATTTTATCAGCCGATACTCATATGTTGGTACAGCAACTATACTGTCCATGTCCCACAACCGTGCATCGGTACTTTTGTGTTCGTAACACGGTAACATGAACAGTAGTTACTGTATACCAGCTATGACTATCTGGTGATTTGTTTCGAGCCTAGACTTTCTACATTTGGCAAACTTGCTTTAAACAGTATATATACTCAAATCATCGAGTCGTTGTTTTACAATATATTTCCCATGAGTATAGGGTTCTGTTCCATAATTTCAATTTCTGTACAATGCCATCCGGCGTGATCCTCCTGGTCAGTTAGCATTGTACAGTAATTAAAAGAGTCTTGCTCGGAGTAATGTACTTTCTATACTTTTAAAATAAACCTAAATTTGTGCAGAAACTATTAAGAAACACATTTTAGGCTGACTGTGAGTGTGATATTAGAATTATAGCCTCTGGTTATCAAAGCAAAGCCAACATTTCTCACCTCTCTTCTCCCGATTTGTTTCCATCAAATACTAGTTACAAAACGGCTAAATACTCTGATAGCCTCTTATACACGTTTGAATCTAGTATGGTCAGGCGCGTAACCAAGGGGGGGGGGGGGGCAAGTGGGCAGCCGCCTCCCCCCACCCTTGAGCATATTTAAAAAAAAAATTTAAATGTTTTTGTGATCTCGCTATAAGAGAAAATGCTAAGATGCAACTAACAAGGCCTGGGAAGTGCCATTTCCAGCGATCTGGGAGGCATTTTCAGCCAATTTTTGGGGCTACGCTCCGCGCCAACACATAGTGGCGCTACGCTTAGATAATTTGCAATGCCGAATCTACAGTTTCGCCCCTCCCTTGGCAAATTCCTGGCTACGCGCCCGAGTATGGTCATCTAACCTATCACTATTTTATGGTTGAAAACAAACAACAACAATTAAACAGCAAGGTGGATATCTTATAATTGTATGGATTAATTAAATCAGTCTGTTAAGCTCCTTTATTTAAATCATTAACGTTACCATGGAGATATTACCAAGATTGTAATGCATCACGGGGAGCCATGTTTACTCTCCAGTGTGACTCATTTCATCGTAAAAAATATTGCCTTTTGCATCAACTACACAGCTGATCTTTCCAGCCTACAACCATTGAGTTTGGCACTCCGGCCTGCTACAATAAGATGGTATAGCATGGGTATCCTTTTCTCGATGGTGCATGTATGCTTCACCTAGAAACTTCTCCCTTATTCTCCTTATTTTGTGTTTGACTCTTTGGGAGTAATTTGCTAATTAACAATGATATATAGGTTAAGGGGTGTGCATTATTAAGTATGCAGTCAAACTCCCATGGTACTTTGAAACTTTTCTTCGCTTCTACAAATAAACATTTTAATTCTGGTGGGAGAAAAGCAAATTTAGGTCCTCCATGTTTTGTTTTTAGTATACGTCTTCTAAATGAATCACATATGGCGTCTATACGTATAGTGATGATTTCCGACAACAAAAATTATGAAGCAATATATACATTCGGCGCCGGCAGGGTAGTCTGGTTTCCAATATATGTTGTGTCATACAGCTTTCCGTTTTGCTTTTCGTCAGCTGCATTCGTTTTAGCACCCTACAAAGATTATAACTGCAATATATGTACCCAATACTTTAGATTGCACAATTAAACAAAAAAACATGAACGTTAATGACATTTTGATGACCTTTCGATTTCCGTATGATTGTATGGCGGGCCATCTGCCTCAAATCGTGGTAATCGATATTTAAATCGGCATAAACCAATTTCCTTCGACTTGTATAGTACCAGTTTCAAGCAGCTTAAATTGACTACTACCGATTTAAATTGACATATTATCGATTTAAAATTTTAGATGTCGATTTCAAATGACATATACCGATTTAATTTGACATATCATCGATTTAAACTGGTATATATAAGTCGAATTAAAGTGGTATTTGTCGATTTAAAATGACATATACCGATTTAAATTTGACATATCATCGATTTAAACTGGTAGATGTCAATTTAAATTGACAAATACCGATTTATTTTACATACCATCGATTAAAATTGGTATATGTCGATTTAAGTCGATTATATGTCGAATTAAACTGGTATAAGTCAATGTAAATCGACATCTACCAGTTAAAATCGACGATATGGCCATTTAAATCGGTATAATTCAATTTAAGCTGTTAGAAACTGGTACTATAAGTCGAAGGAAATTGGTATATGTCGATTTAAGTCGGTATATGTCGATTCCCCACGATTTGGGACTGATGGCCCGCCATAACGATTGTACCAGATAAACGGGCGATTGTATTATTATTTCCCTACGAGTACATTTAACATACATACAATACCCCAACATAACCACTCACGATACTTCCGAAGGGAAAAGATCAGGGGAAATAAAAACGATTGAGTTCTCGGAATTTCGACATTTTGTCTCGAAAAATCCAACAGGTATTAAGTCACCTTTAGTTAACCAAACATTTTAGCCTTATCTGCTTCCTGTACGCATCCCGTATTTACATTACATGGAAGTTATAGGATTCCAAACATTGAGCGTCACATCATAGCTATACTATAATATAACATCAAAACCCATTTCTTCCTCGATGACGGTAATTATACCGATTAAGCGAAACACATTTGAGGATGGAGTACAGGCTCAAGTTGCGTCCAGTGCTGATGTACTACATACGGTTGACACCTGGCCTGGTCAAAAAACGATATTCGAAAATTTGTGATAAAACATTCCGAAATTGCGAAATTTCCGCTAAGGCATTCTTTTCTTTCAATTTCATGTAGAGTAATTCGATCTGTGCGTTCGAAAACCAACATACATGAAACTCTCATTTTCAAAAAACAAAAACTGGAACTTCGTATAAGCTGCTTATCTTTGGATCAAGTCCATTAGTGGTTGCCACTTCATTGTTTGTAGAGCGTACCATTACAAAGTAGGTGCTCAGTATGTGCGAACTTGGTCTTGGTCTTGGTGAAATACTGCACAAATCGCCCCCGATGTGGCTGTTGACGTGCAGTCCTCCAAGCTGGCTAATGGTGCTGCTGACTTCCCAGCATTAACTTGAAGGAGGCGGTGTTTGGTGCTGATTTTAGATCAGGTGGGAGTGCGTTCCACTGAGGAATGGTGCGAGGATAAAGTGAATATTTATAACAGTTCTTTTGAGCTTGAGGAATTTTATAATTCAAACTGTGAGATTGACGTGTAGTTGGTTTTTCTTTGTCTTCAAGAAGGTTATTTATGTTGCTTGGGATCAGGCCATGAGTCTCTTTATATATGGTAACAAGTCGTGCTTTGAATCTTCTGTTTTCAAGAGTATCCCAGTTGAGATCTTTTAACATGTCTGAGACACTACTAAAGCGACTATACTCATTTTTGACGAACCTGGCAGCTCGCCGTTGAACTTTTTCCAAGGATTCTGTGTGGATTTTCTGATGAGGGTCCCAGATTACACTGGCATATTCCAGTTTGGGTCTAACAAGAGCTTTATAAGCTGTTTCTCTTGCCGATGATGCACAATTCCAAAAATTACGTTTGATAAGACCAAGGATTTTATTGGCACTGTTTACCGACTGGTTGATGTGTTTTGACCAGGTAAGATCACTTGAAAGTTCGACTCCAAGGTAGGGATGGTGTTTAACCTCTTGGAGGATGGAGTCGCCCATTGAGTATGCATGATTTGGGATATTCTTCTTGTGAGTCATCCGCATAATGAAGCATTTTGATTTGTTGAATCTCATCTGCCATGCTGTCTCCCAGTTACAGAGTGAATTTATGTCTTTTTGAAGATTGACACAATCATTATGGGAATTTATTTGTCGGTACAGAATTAAGTCATTTGCAAACATTCTTACATCAGAAGCGACACAGTCGGGTAGGTTGTTTATGTAGACTAGGAACAGCAGGGGACCCAAAACTGTTCCCTGTGGGACTCCGGAAAATACAGGGGAACTTGTTGATGACTCCCCGTCAATAATGACATTTTAGGTTCTGTTGGATAGAAAATCCTCAATCCACCTGTTGATATTGTGTCTGATGCCAAGATGTTCAAGTTTCATCAGGAGGCGTCTGTGAGGAACTACATCAAATGCTTTGCTAAAATCCATAATACAGAGATCTACATGACCCCGATTTTCCAGTATTTGAGTTAAGTCATCAGCAAGTCCGGCTAACTGCGTTTCACATGATCTCCCGCGACGAAACCCATATTGTTTATCACTAAGTATGGAGTATTTATCAAAATGAGTCATCATATTACTAACAATGATATGTTCAAGCTGTTTACAGATAATGCTTGTAAGGGAGACCGGGCAGTAGTTTGATGGAGCAGATCTGTCACCTTTTTTAAATACAGGAGAGACATTGGCCTTCCGCCAGTCACATGGAATTGTACCAGTGGACAGAGATTTCTGGAAGAGCTTTTGAAGTATCGGAGCAATAGCAGTAGAACATTCCTTCAAAATCATTGCTGGAATATTGTCAGGGCCTGTAGCTTTGTGGACTTCCAGATTTTTTAGAAGTCTCTCAATCCCAGAGGTGGTAACTATAATGTCGGGCATGTCTGGTGTGGTACTCTCTTCAAGATAAGGAAGGTTTTGTGTCTCTTCTTTAGTGAACACTGAGCAAAATTGAGTGTTAAGAGCTTCAGCTTTTTCTCTAGCATTAGAGACCAATCGACCCATGGATTGCAGTGGGCTGACACCGAATACTTCTCGACGGATGGATTTTACGTAGCGCCAGAAGGGTTTGGTATTATTTGTCTTTAGAGTACTACAAATGTCGTTAATATACGTTCTGCGAAGTTTCCGGAGGTCCTGGTCAATTTTTCGTCTAGTTTCTTTGAATTTGTCCCATTGTTCAAAATCTCCTGATCTACGGGCTTTGTCGTACTGCTTACGTTTTTTATTACATTTCTTTCTCATTGCTTCCGTCATCCAGGGGAGTTTAACTTTACAGGTGCTCATTTTAGATGGGATATTTGCAACCATTGACTTTTGCAGAATATTTGTGAACTGAGTGCAAATGGAGTTTATGTCACATTGATTAACATAGTCTGCCACAAGTATAGTATTAAAGGTTTTTAAATCTTCACAAATTTTATTATATTTGCCCTTCGTGTAAACATAAACTTTCCGCTTGGGCTTGTGAACCAGCTTCGGCCTGATTGCTGCTATAACAATTACTGTATCATGATCGCTGATACCAGGCGAGACATGAACCTCTTTCACAAATGACAAATCGTTTGTGAAGCAAAGATCTAATATGCTGTTCTCTCTAGTAGGTTTGAGTACAATTTGTTGAAGATTATGATCATGTGCAATGTCAACCATTAACTTGCTTGGTCCTGGGTATCTTCCACACGGGGTAAAGCAATTTGAGTTCCAATTAATATCTGGCAGGTTGAAATCTCCTAAGAGCCAAATAGATGCATTCTTCGGGATTCTCTGGAGAGAGTCGTCAAGAAGTCTCAAATAATCGTTATCTGTATTTTGGGAACGGTAAAAAGCTCCTACAAACATAGGTGCAAATGAACGAAGTTATTTATTCTAAAAATCATGCACCAGAAATATAGAGAGAATATTAAGAGTGCGTTGGTTCGAACTAACACAAGTGCGCCCATAAATATGCTTTGTGATTTGTGTGATGTAAGTTAATACATTATGTTGGTACGAAACAGTACAGGTTGAACCGCACATACTGCACACCTAATTTGCAATGGTACGTTCAATGACAATGACGTGGCGACCCCTAATGGACTTGATCCTCCCCCCCCCTATCTTTTATTCAATTTAGCAATAATCTCGCTTCTAAAGTCCTAAGATATGAAAACTACATTTCCCTGTTATAAACGCAGAGATAAATAAATCTAACATGGTTAGCATGTACTATATATGCAATATAGGCTTACGGATTACATCACCATGGCTGCCAATTCAACATTTTTAACTCAAATTTGAAATCTAAAACTAAAACATGAGTAGCACCCTTGTGTGACACCGGTCACATGCAGTCGCTATTTAGTGTTGCATATGCATTATAAACTCACATCTAAACGTGGTCTCGCTCTCATAATGAAAATCGTTTTTATCCAAACTTTAACGTTTTTACGCCGTTTCCTTTACTGTCATTTTCAGTCAGTATATGACATATTTCATCCAAAAGCAACACCGGTTGAAACATAAAGAAAAAGATAACATCAAATATTATCTTATTACTTTTTAATCCTTTTTCCGCACGCACGTAATCCCTGTAACGCCCCTTCAAAGTCACCGTACAAACTTTGATTATAAAGTCTGAATTTGGGTGCAGCGTTCTGTATATAAACCCTATCCAGGTGCTTCTTGTGTACTTCCGAGTAGCACTTCACCAGATCGAGAGAGCTCGCTATAACGTGCATTTTTTTGCGGACTGATAGGAAAGTACGGTATATCCATATTTCACCAAGACTTGTGTGTTTTACGTCGTTAGTGTTGGTAAGTTTAATGTCCTAAAGAAGTTAACCATTTTGAGACGTTATTTAGCAAAGAAAAAGGAGTTTTCAAAGAAAAATGGGCTTGAGAGTTAACCAGATTAAGTTGTTTGAATTTTATCAGCCGATACTCATATGCTGGTACAGCAACTATACTGTCCATGTCCCACAACCGTGCATCGGTACTTTGTGTTCGTAACACGGTAACATGAACAGTAGTTACTGTATACCAGCTATGACTATCTGGTGATTTGTTTCGAGCCTAGACTTTCTACATTTGGCAAACTTGCTTTAAACAGTATATATACTTAAATCATCTAGTCGTTGTTTAACAATATATTTCTCATGAGTATAGGGTTCTGTTCCATAATTTCAATTTCTGTACAATGCCATCCGGCGTGATCCTCCTGCTGCAGGCGACAGAGATCTGGGCTTACGGCCAATACGGGATCAAATAGGGGGATTGCAGGCGCGTAGCGAGGAATTTGCGAAGGGAGGGGCGAAACTGTAGGCAAACTATCAGAGCCGTAGATACGGCATTGCCAGCTATCTAATCGTAGCGCCACCATAAGTTGGCGCGAAGCGTACAATAAAATTTTGCCTGAATATGCCTCTCTGATCGCTGGAAAGGGCACTTCCCAGGCCTTGTAAGTTGCATCTTAGCATTTTCTCTTTTGAAATTACTAGCGATATCATAAAAACATTAAAAAAATATGCCCTCCTCCCCCCCCCTCCTTGGCTTCGCGCCTGGGGATTGGGGGATATGAGGATCACGGATAAAGCATTCGCTTTTTCATAATGTAAGTTAAGTTGAGGTGAGGCCTCCTTGAATGGCTTGTAATAGTCCACAAATAGTTATCGCTAAAAGTCATAACATGCGTGACGAAAGTAAAACCAAAAACAACACCATATAACTACCGTGGATCAACATTATCAATCAACATTCCCAATCAACATTCCCAATCAACATTATAAACTATATGTGAAAGATGCCCGAGCCGGTTTAAAGACCCAGACCGCTTCTGAGTCTATGCGCTGGGGTGACAGTATAAAATCTACACCTTAGTTTTGAAAACTTAGTTATTTTATTAATCCGGTAGGATGTGTAAAACTGAAATTACAATCATTTCAGGGTCGAATACTCAGGGGTATATGGTTCTAACTGTAACACCAGTGTGTACTATTTTGTTCGAAAAAAATCGAGTATTAAGCGAATAGTGCTACGAACTTTCATAAGACTGACCAGGATTTTCGTCTTTTGTTTTCAAAGTTTCATAACGTATTAGCTAATCTACGAGAAACAATGTGTTTTTTGTTTGTTTATTTCTTTCTTTCTTTCTTTCTTTTGAAGTGTGGAAAGCAATTTTCTCTATAGTAGGCTAACTGTACTAATCATTCATTCATTGCTGTTATATACGCAAACCGTGTGGTCACGCCCTTTAATATATTTACAGTTATTGCACCTGTTTGTTATTTAGTGTCCGTCATCCTTAGATGTAAAGCGGGTGGTCTGGCTATAAGGGTCTCAGGGATCACATTAGTACGGCAAACTGTACGACATTCCTTTCTGTCCGTGTTCGTAAAAGGCTGTCTTAGGTCAGATTTGAGAATTTCTCCCTCAGCTGTTCCTGAATGTCTCATAACTTTAGTTGTTTGTGACAGTTTGTTTTAAAAGGTTGTGCACTGTTGTATCCAGTTTTTGTGTATTGGTAGCAACACTGTTTGATACGCCTACCAGCCTCTCTTTTGGGTTTACAGTTTTTGTCCTGGCAAATTTACAATAGTTCGTAAGTTCTCAATGTTTTGTTTATTCACTAGAATTTAGGAATTGACCTGTTACTGAGGTGACTTCAATTGTTTAGAATGTTGACCACCTATTAGGAATACAGTGAATCACCTTATTTATCGGACACTCACTATATGTACCATGAGAGCACAGTCACATCCTATGTGTTTGCTCACCGTTATATTCACATGTGTACCAAGTCATTGTTAGGTGTCGGATCTAATAGTATACAACTTATTCTAATTAATTTTACTATTTAGCCTTTGTAGTGTCTATCTTCCAGTTCTTGGGTGTTATCGGATAGATCGATGTGTTTTGAATCAGTTAGTTAATCTGAAGGTACATTTTTATAGTAGGGCTATTAGAGGAACCTACTTTATTCTCGTCTCTTTCATACTCAGTCATAGTTATGCTATATTCATCATAACCGACGATGTTAGCATGACACTGTCTCGGGGGTACGATCATTATCATATTTAGTTTAGCAATTCGCCAGGTTGTAGTATATATTATTATGAATCATTTATCTTGTTTCACAGTTTTACCACACAAATACAAGTTGGGAAGTACAGAAATACCACACCTGTCTTTGCTTCATTTGTTAACTGGTTAGCTGGCTGTCTAGCACGCATATTTAACGCTAGTGAGGGCAACACAACATGTGTATAATTCCGAAATTTGATTTGATTGAATGACGATAGATTTTCGATTCCAATCGAAGTCCGGACTCCTAGCGCAGTGAATATATACGCTACTCGATTCCACCAAGCTTAAATGAATTAACATCGCTCACACCCTTACAAGCCTCCCCAACATTGTTGGTTTGGGAAATCTCCCGCCCCTATCATTTTCAGAGCAATGGGTGTCGTGCGAGCGCGGCGAACATTGGCCATAAAATGTGTGGACAGAACATGATGTTCAAAAGTGTAATTTGCGTCCATGTTATTCTTAGAAGGTCGATGGTTGGGGGTAGTCTCTAGAAAAAAACAACAACTTTGGAACACTGCAGGGTTGCTACCACATTCTACGATCTTTCATTTTGCAGTACCGTCCGAAGGCTGGGACAAAGAAGGTTTTCAAGTGGTTACTTTGCTGAAATCGACACTGCCTGTCTCGGAAAAGACAACGAGGTAACTAGTTTATGTAAGTTATGTTTCCGCAATTAGAGAAACTTTACGACTCGATGATCAAATAGTTGGGACAATTTCTTCTTTGTAAGATGGAAGTAGACTGGGGAACCACTGAGAAATAAGTGGATACTCTTCTGGTCTGGTCCCTTGGTAACAAAGATAGTGCAATGTACAACATCCCCACCCAACCACCCCCCTCCCACCCCCAAGATAACCTTTCGTGACATGTTCAAAGCAATTCTGCTACTTGATCGTATGAGCATATATGCTGTGTCTATTAAATTGAGCGTCAAACCTGTTCATACTGTCAACAGGAGTGCTTAGAAGCATGGAATCGGATGACATAATAGTGAGATGTCAGCGTTTGTAAACAGTTCCTTGCAACAGGCCGCGATGACCATGATAATAGGCCTAATCTATCGTCATCGATATGATTGAAATTAATCTTTGTAATTACAATCGATTGAGAAGGCAAAGAACCAACCCCTTAATCCAGTGCGGCAGACTAACCTATACATACGTGCAGATATTTCCAGCTTGACTTTACGCAGAAGTGTAGATCTTAATTTATATGCCATTTTTCGGATAATCAAACTTCGAGTGCCAGTTATATTTCTATAGCTATTCCGGGATTTCAATATGATTCGCCTTTTAACTATGCCTAATCTCTGGAACGCTCCTTTAAGGATAATACAATGATGGCATCGCCGGCTCCTAAGTCTATGCCGAAATGTTAAAATATTAATCCATTGTTTCATTCTTTCTAATAACTCAATCAAAACATGTTCTGTTTAATTTCATTTAAACAACAGGGCACCATTTGGATGACATTCAATACCTAAACAAAACATGTCACTTGAGGCTAAAGAGCTACGATTTCCTACTGCTTATTTGGGTTGCGCTTGAGGAACTAACCTATGACTGGTATAGGTAGAGACTGTTTAGCTATATGAAAATATATAACCAGGACTATAGAAACACTGACTGACAAACAATTCTACTTTCGCGGTCGTTAACATATCAGAATAGTTGCGCCAAACAGTTATCAGATTATAAAGAAATCGTGGTTTAATAGCATGTTAGTCTGTTAGTCAGTTAGTCTGTCATTCGTAATCGTCACCTGATTTATATATATATTTTTCAAATGGTCTACCTAGCACAAATCTCGATAATAAAATATATATATATATATATATATATATATATATATAGATATGTTTTAACCTTTTCATTTGTTATTTATTCATCCCATTGAACGTTTATGAGGTTGATGTAGTGAATTCGTTACTTATAGAAACACGAGTACCTCAGGGAAACCCTCTCCTTCGCCACCCCCCCCCCCCAAATACACAAATACATTTACCAAGTTAGGGCACCCCTAGATAAAACACAGTCCTATATCACTGTTTGGCCATGGCATTAAGCGAATAAATAATTTGCTGTTTTAAGTCGTAGAGTTAGGACTGCAGTATTGAAAACTGAAATTGATCACCTCGTTGGCTTGCAATTTGTTTATTCGATTTGTAAGTACTTATTTCTTATATTTTCTTCTGTCTAGGCAAAATGAACTTCGCAAAACTTGCTATAATAACGTTGGTCACCTTCGTTATCCTGCCATGCCCAAGTAAGTATATCCATCCATTCATTCATTCATCCATCCATCCATCCATCCATCCATCCATCCATCCATCCATCCATCCATCCATCCATCCATCCATCCATCCATCCATCCATCCATCCATCCATCCATCCATCCATCCATCCATCCATCCATCCATCCATCCATCCATCCATCCATCCATCCATCCATCCATCCATCCATCCATCCATCCATCCATCCATCCATCCATCCATCCATCCATCCATCCATCCATCCATCCATCCATCCATCCATCCATCCATCCATCCATCCATCCATCCATCCATCCATCCATCCATCCATCCATCCATCCATCCATCCATCCATCCATCCATCCATCCATCCATCCATCCATCCATCCATCCATCCATCTATATAAATTACCTGCCGCATTGGCTGTCATATTTTGCAGGTGGCTTCCGTATAATGATTACAAGTACATTATTGTTTTAACGTGGAGGTCAAAGGTCTTTTGGGGTCATCGAAGGTCACACTCTGTAAAGCCTTATAAACACAAAACCTTAAACAAACCTTATATACACGATATCAAGATAGGTTACATCACATGTATAGCTCACATTTGGTATGTCTTTCTCAGTTATCTTGAGTACAAGAACCTTATTACTTTGGGTGGAGATCAAAAGTCGCTTGGGGTCTGCAGAGGTCATAATGGTCAAAATATCATAACTACTTTATCTTGAGAACTTCACCTTCAAAAGAGATTATATATGCATGGTAGATTACCCAAATGAAAAGAGCTCCACAATTTGATATGAGTGAAAGCTCATTTAAAGTTTACCTGCAGAAGTCAAAACTGTACGAAATTTATAAAGGTCAGGTCTGAATGAAGATGGGAAAGTTATGATGAATTTACTTCCCCGTATGTAGTAGAGCCACCTTGCTGTTTTAGGTGGAGGTCAAAGGTTGGCTTAGGTAGATGCAGTATGAACTTCAGGCAGGTTTAGCTTGCAAACTACTCTTGTGCCGCATATGTGATATATGTAAAGGCAAGTAACCGCTGGGAGTGGTTTCCATCTGGTTATATGTTTATTATTCTTCCTTTCACAGGAGCCTCTGCCAAGGTTTGTTCCGACACCTTCGTCAGCCATTTTCGGGGCTGCTTTAAATGTTATTGTAGGCGTCCACTCGCAGCAGCGACATTTTGTAATTCAGTAACGAACCGATGTGCTAACATGAGAAACAGATATATTAATTGGGATAAATGTAGGGGCAGAAAACACCGAGATGTGTTGCGGTCAGTAAAGATGGAAACCGACTGCAGAACTTACCATTGAAATCGCCAAAATGAAATGAGATGAGGTTACCAAGGAGAAGGGGTGATATGCAGTGTTTGTAACAATCACGTATACAAAATCAAGCTAACTGTAAAAATTTTCCTATAAATGTCAAAAGTTTTATGTATATGCCTACAACATGTAATAGATAAGCGAAAAATATATTTTCACGTTCATTCTTATAAATTGAATGGTCTTGGTGTAAAATGACAGAAATCAACTCAAAGAACTGGAGTAAAAGAACAGCAACTGTCAGTTGGAAATAACAACCCCACGCTCATCCCCTCCATTATGATCGTAATGAGGTTGTCAGAAGCTATAAACGTGTTATCATTAGACATGAATTTTTTTTTTTTTTATAATACCTACTATATAGTACCAGGGATGTGATCTCGACTATACTAAGGGACCCGTGACATATGTAGTCCTTCATGATTAGTGCGTTTTTCTCTTCACTCACCAGCTAGGTTAAAAATCGGGAGGCGGGAATTTTGTCTAAAGCGTTGAAAATGCTCTAATTTCGCGCTCTATTTCTGTTTTCCATTGGTGAAATGATGTCTCGTGTACAGTGTATACTATATGATAGAGGTATGTCTGAAATGAGGCGCATTTCAGGATAATTCGAGGCAAGGGCGTAGGAACCGGGGGGGGCTGGGGGGCGCCAGCCCCCCCAGTGAAAAATGTGGAGGGGCGGAAGTATCATTCCGCCCCCCCGCTTCGCAAGTCAGAAAACCCCTTTTTCATTTCCAAATGAGAAAAAAATCTCATTTGGAGCACCAAATTGCATCTAAGGCCTGGTGAAAATACAAAATTAAGTTTACAAAATGGAGTGGGTGTTGAAGTGTGCTATATTGCACCAAATTGCATCTGAGGCTACCTGGAAATGCAAAAAATTCCAAAGGGGAGGGGGACACCCCCTCCCCTTAGACCCCTCCCCCAGGCCGGCCATCAGTCTTTCAGCCCCCCACTCAAAAGTACCTTCCTACGCCACTGATTCGAGGTACAAACAAAATGAATCGTTCTTGAAATTCACAAAAAGAATGTGTCTCTTCTCTCCTACAAGTTCCTTCTTTCTTTTTTAACCTGAAGTAACCAAAGTCGAAAATTAGTGGTATTGCGTCATTTGTTATACCGTTGTTTTCTTCCATCGTTGTGTATATTAATATCAACTTTTTTTTCAAAAATGTAAAGAACGAGGTTATCAATCCTCCGATGAATTTCTACAGTCTTTTCCATTGGAATTCAGTCGATTTTGTTATGTCACATTTTCCAATTATTTATACATATTTTCGTCAAATTTTGAACACTTCAAATGACAAGTTAGGCTCAGTATGCAATGGACGTGTCCCTGCTTTAGGACTGTCCTATACTAGCCGATCAATAATACGGCGTCATTGGAATCAATCATACCTTCATGTATATGGAACGCGAAAAGGGCAAACTTATTTCGTTGCTAAGTTTAACGTAAGCTTAGACAACGACGTAAGTTTAGACAACGGAATTTTAGACATCAACGTGAGTTTGAGCAACAGCATGGTAAAACAGCAGCAATAACTCAAGTTTAGACAACAAAAAACATAGTTTAGACAACGAAATATGGTTGCCCTTTTCGCGTTCCATACATATAGGCTCGCAGCTGTTTCCCCTTCTCAACTTTTACTTTGTGCGCTTGATTTGTAAATGCAGTAATCAACCCGAAGCCAAAACTGTGACATGAAAAGCTGCTTGGTTAGGTTATATTATTTCCAAGGCTGTTAGAGCATAAATAGAAGTTTAAAACTGACATGCGCTACCCAACCTATGATAGCTGATGACTTGGGCTATTACAGCACATTCAACTTTTGCCACCATGACCGTATAGTTTTTGAGCTAGAAGAGCTCAAATGTTAGCATAGTGCTCCCCAACCATCTGCTAGCTCTCGCTGCAGAAACCTCTTGTTTCACCCAAGATTTTTCTAAAATACCTTAAATCAACTCAATCCTCCAGTTTTTTAGATCATCAGTGAGTTGATTTCGTCCTCTTCAGCATCCAAGTATGCAAGACAATGATGATGATGACTCAGGAATGCACAAAAAATTCAATACATTAGGTAACATTAGAGCTAATTTCCGACAATGGTTAACCTTGCAGGCGGACGTGCGCTACTCTAATTGTGGTGGGATACCTTCAAGCACTTTTCCTGACAATGGAAATAGCTAATCGTGGTAGTCTTCATTGTTCTGAAATGATACCCACAACAGACTCATTGGCTAACCACAGAAACGCCATGTACGATGTTTAATAGATAAATGGATAATAGATGACAAAGTATAAACTTTGCGGTTTTGTTTTCTAAAATATTATTTATCATGTTTCAAGCTGATGACAATTTGGCCAGACAAGTTTGAAAATAACTCCAAAGGTTTCCGCTAGGTCGAGTTAGAGTGGATTGTTCGTCATGAGGATAAAAATTCTAGTAAATGGGATACTTTACTGCGAGAGGATATTATTGATATCGGCAAGTGAATTATTGATATTAGCAAATGCATTGATGATATCAACAATGCATTGGTGATATCAACAATTATTTGATGATATCAGCAATGATTTGATGATATCGGCAATTAATTGGTGATATCAATAAATAGTTGCTGATATCAGCAAATAATTGTTGATATCATCACATATCGAGTAAAAAAGTTTAAAACGGTTGGCCATACACTGAAAACTTAAATTGGTTCACCGACTAACATAACGTTAGTCCATCTGGTGCCTCTCCCGACTAACATAGCCTTAGTCAGTTGCTATACCGACTAATTTATTCCTTAGTCAGTTGGATTTCTTAGTCGGTCATCTTAGTCCGTCAGCTTAATCTATCAACAATTTCTTAGTCGGTAAATGTATATTAGTCAGTTACATTAGTTGGTGACATTAGTCGGTCTTTACCGACTAATTTATATGAGCCACCGACTAGTTTATAGCAGGTTTTACATTAGTCAGGATGGTGCCTCTCCCGACTAACCTTTCTTAGTCGGTATCGACTGACTAGTTGCACTGACTAGAATCACTGAAAGAATTAAACCGACTAGTCTCACTGACTAGCATCACTGAAAGAAAAGAGAGCAGAAGAAACACAAATAATGTGTACGTTGGCAGTATTTATTTCTGATAAAACTTCTGATGTCTACAAAGGCTGACTTTCGACAGATAGAGAAGAAATCACTGTAAACAAAAATCTGAAAATATGATTTTATTCCAACAAAGTTAAGACAAGTTAATGGATCAAACATGAATCGCAAAAGTATAGCCCTGCACAATAATGCAAAGTTGAATCTTGGGCAAGGGTTCCTCATGACTTTCGTTTTAAAGTGGTACCCCAAATCGACACCAGATAAGTCTTCACAAACAAAGAGTGTTTCTCTTAACTACAAATGGCCTCCCACTTGTCTTCAGGAAGCCAAAATCTGCACCATTATTGACCTGTGAACAGAAAATATGATATACGTGTAAGCACAGATACAGATATAACACATGATAACTCACATTATCATAAACATACATTTACATTAACATTTTATAACATATTGGGAGGTATACATTTAAATCTAGGTCCCTCAAATTATAAGCCAGGAATAGCAGCTTTACCAAATAATTATTAGCTTTGAACAGCATAACACCAAGTTATTTTTCAAAGCTTAATAATTATGTTAATCATGTTAATAATGATCCCAATAGACCGGGAGCCCAGCGGGTTTGGTTAGCTGGGAAGGTAACCAATTGCCTTGTACATCACAATGTTCACAGTGCAATCCTGTATATGAAACCAGACGACTGGCAAACCGACTGTGGTGAGTGTGGCTGGGAGAGCAATTTTAAAGTCACCTGATAGCTAACCTAGATCAGTTTTCATGGTAACACATCAAAGTAAGTACAATGTGTCAGGTATGGCCCCAAGAGCAACAAATGGCCATCGCCAGTAATTATTGGTGGTGGGGTACCCCTGCCAGTGATCTATAATTGATCCCTCAAGGCTGACCTAGGTCAGCTCATGAGGTAACCACTTGAAACCTACTGGAAAATGTTGGTTAGGACTTCAGATACAACTGATGGGCATTGCCAGTAATTTTTATTGGTGGGGTACCCCTGCCAGTAGACCCCAAAAATGCCCATCCCCCATTGACCTAGATGAGCTCATGATGTAACCAGTTGAAAACTACTGGAAAATGGAATCACTTCATATGTAAGGGATGGGCATTTCCAATAATTTATATTGGGGGGGGGGTACCCCTGCCAGTAGACCCCCAAAATGCCCATTCCCTCATTGACCTAGGTCAGCTCATGAGATAACCAGTTGAAAAATTACTGGAAAATGATAGGTATCACTTCATGGCTTCTTTCGCGAGTTCCTGCTTGCGGGAAGATCACATATACATACATACATACATACTTCATATGTAAGGGATGGGCATTTCTAGTCATTTACATTGGTGGGGTAACCCTGCCAGTAGACCCCCAAAATGCCCCTCCCCCATTGACCTAGATTAGCTCATGAGGTAACCAGTTGAAAACTACTGTAAAACGATTGGCAGGACTCTATATATATGTAAGGGATGGGCATTTCCAGTAATTTATATTAGTGGGGTACCCCTGCCAGTAGACCCCCAAAATGCCCCCCCCCCTCATTGATCTAGGTCAGCTCATGATTTAACCAGTTGAAAACTACTGGAAAATGATTGACAGGATTCTATATGTAAGGGATGGGCGGACTCTGGCAGTGGTGGCCCACCAATATAAAATACTGGAAATGCCCATCCTTACATATGAAGTGATACCTATCATTTTCCTGTAGGTTTCAACTGGTCAAATCATGAGCTCACCTAGGTCAATGAGGGGATGGGCATATTGGGGGTCTACTGGCAGGGGTACCCCACCAATAAAAATTACTGGCAATGCCCATCCCTTTTATCTGAAGTCCTAACCAACATTTTCCAGTAGGTTTCAAGTGCTTACCTCATGAGCTGACCTAGGTCAGCCGTGAGGGGTCAATTGTTGATCACTGGCAGGGGTACCCCACCACCAATAATTACTGGCGATGGCCATTTGTTGCTCTTGGGGCCATACCTGACACATTGTTCTTACTTTGATGTGGTTACCATGAAAGCTGATCTAGGTTAGCTATTAGGTGACTTTAAAATTGCTCTCCCAGCCACATCCACCACAGTCGGTTTGCCAGTCGTCAGGTTTCATATACAGGAATGCATTGTGAACATTGTGATGTACCAGGCAATTGGTTACCTTCCCAGCTAACCAAACCCTCTGGACTCCCGCTCTACAGATCAGTGAAAATTTGACCAAACTTATGAAGCTTGCACGTAAATGATATACTAGACTGTTTTTTTTTAAAACAGGTTATGAAAAGTATCTTTAATATCATTAAACAGTTGGGTACAATAGTTAAACTCACTCTTCCATCTTTTTTCTCTATGGTACTTGTTCCTTTGCTTTTTGGACTCTTGGATAAACTCTTTTGTTCTGCAAAGGGTACCAATATATCATCTTAAAACATGTCTTTAAGCCATATATAACACAGTTCTCCTCTTCTGTTGTTGCCTCCACACTGGTGTCGTACATCACAGGAAACCTCACCCTTGACTTAGATATTTGGCTTTTCAATTCCTGCTGGAAAAAAGAAACAGCAAAGTATTCATCATTTGAAAAAGAAAAAAAAAAAAGTTGTCACCACAAAGTTATGTGATTTGCTTCCACTATAGTCTCAAAAAACAATCCCAAAGTTTGAAGCAGACTGTATAAAGCTGAAAATTTGAACGAGAGTGTCATCACCATTGCAACCAGAATCAAATGCCCAGAATACAGAGATAATAAAACATGGGCTAAATCTTTGTTTGTTTTTATGATCTTTAAATATATAAAATTTTAGAAACAGAAATGCACTGAGCCAACTTATTTATAGGCATAATCGTTTTTAGTTGTTATTTTGCTTGCTCACATAACAAGCCTGTTTAGACCTAGGCTAGAGGAGAATCAGTACTTTGTTACACTAAGTTTGTCTTTCGGTCGTTTTGATTTAGTCTTACTTGTAGTACTAAAGTATATAATGGACCGGCGAAGACTAGAGAATACCCAGAGTTTTAGGAACTGCGTTAAACTGTATGATCTGATCTATTATTTACGTCAATGAGTTTCATTCAATCTAGGATCAAAAAGAGAAAACTAATTAATCTTAACCTTTAAACTTTGCTACTCAACAGATATGCTTGAATTACAAATAAATGTCAAAAAAACATCATAATCTACGAATCGATGCATATACATATAGCCTACATAAACAGAATAATTTGAATTCGCGCAAGTGAACCCTGCACTACATTGGACAGAAAAAAAACGTGCAATTAGACCAAACTAAACATACTAAATTTTCCGTTACTTCTACATAAAATATCAATACAAATACAACAACTTACTCTTTTGGCAGTATACTAAAAGCACATGTTATAATAACTTCAGACTAT
Source organism: Apostichopus japonicus (assembly GCF_037975245.1). Classification (NCBI taxonomy): domain Eukaryota; kingdom Metazoa; phylum Echinodermata; class Holothuroidea; order Aspidochirotida; family Stichopodidae; genus Apostichopus; species Apostichopus japonicus. The sequence goes on along the minus strand of NC_092566.1, from coordinate 8,932,996 downwards.
CAAGCTTTCCTGAGAAAAAACGGTTAGTACTTCTTACAGTAAACAAGTCGACCGTGAAGGAATGTCGCAATTGTTTCCTGGGTGTGACCGGAAATTAAATACTAAAAAATGATAAATGAAATGGTTAAATTGAACTGAAGCGTGCATCCTGCTTGCTCGCAATATATAATACCGTTGACTAGCCAATATAATTTGTTCAGCCTACTGTGACCATGGGCGGCGATCCGTACTTCCGAGTGGGGGGGATATGTATGGCGGGCCATCAGTCTCAAATCATGGGAGATCGACTTATACCGATTTAAATCGACATATACCAGTTTCCTTCGACATATACCAGTTTCCTTCGACTTATACCAGTTTCATTCTACATATCATCGATTTAAATCGACATATACCAGTTTCATTCTACATATCATCGATTTATTTTACTTATCATCGATTTAAATCGATGATAAGTAAAATAAATCGATGATATGTCGAAGTAAACTGGTATATGTCGATTTAAATCGATGATATGTAGAATGTAACTGGTATATGTCGATTTAAATCGATGATAAGTAAAATAAATCGATGATATGTCGAGGGAAACTGGTATATGTCGATTTAAATCGATGACATGTAGAATGAAACTGGTATATGTCAATTTAAATCGACATATCATCGATTTATTCTACAAATCATCGATTTATTTTACTTATCATCGATTTAAATCGATGATAAGTAAAATAAATCGATGATATGTCGAAGGAAACTGGTATATGTCAATTTAAATCGATGATATGTAGAATGAAACTGGTATATGTCAATTTAAATCGACATATCATCGATTTATTCTACATATCATCGATTTATTTTACTTATCATCGATTTAAATCGATGATATGTAAAATAAATCGATGATATGTCCATTTAAATCGACATCTACCAGTTTAAATCGATGATATGTCGAATTAAATCGGTAGAAGCCAATTTCCGTGGACTTATACCAGTTTCTAGCGTCTCAAATCGACATATACCTATTTAAATCGACATATCATCGATTTAGCTCATTAACATATTCCAAATCCCGATTTCGGTGATGATTGACATGTGAAGATACGTCACGTGAAGTCACCTGACAAGGCGGGCGAATAATTGAAAATAAACACGAGCACAGTGGAATGCATGATTTGAGCTTGAATACTGTAACTGTTAAACCCCATGGGTATATACTTAGCTACATTAAAACGTAACCTTACAGTAGGCCTCACTGCAGAACAATATCATCTTTGTTTATGGTGTAACTGGAGTAGGTAATTGCATCTGTGTACGTACTGTGGGCCTATTCAGTTGCATGTGTATTCCTATACTATAGCGCCACGTGTTCGGGTAGACAAGCCCAGTTTGCATTGAGATAATTGCACGTCATTGACATATCTGTTATTTCAGCCTTATTGTTACACCGAAATCTTTTTGCAAGTAATTGTTCATAATTACCATTGACATACTGTATAACCATGATGAACACCCTTTCTAGCTTCGTAATTTTGGAACTATTAAATTACTCGCCCGCCTTGTCAGGTGACTACACGTGATGTATCTCCACATGTCAATCATCACCGAAATCGGGATTTGGAATATGTTAATGAGCTAAATCGATGATATGTCGATTTAAATAGGTATATGTCAATTTGAGACGCTAGAAACTGGTATAAGTCCACGGAAATTGACTTCTACCGATTTAATTCGACATATCATCGATTTAAACTGGTAGATGTCGATTTAAATGGACATATCATCGATTTATTTTACATATCATCGATTTAAATCGATGATAAGTAAAATAAATCGATGATATGTAGAATAAATCGATGATATGTCGATTTAAATTGACATATACCAGTTTCATTCTACATATCATCGATTTAAATCGACATATACCAGTTTCCTTCGACATATCATCGATTTATTTTACTTATCATCGATTTAAATCGATGATAAGTAAAATAAATCGATGATATGTAGAATAAATCGATGATATGTCGATTTAAATCGACATATACCAGTTTCCCTCGACATATCATCGATTTATTTTACTTATCATCGATTTAAATCGACATATACCAGTTTCCCTCGACATATCATCGATTTATTTTACTTATCATCGATTTAAATCGACATATACCAGTTTCCTTCGACATATCATCGATTTATTTTACTTATCATCGATTTAAATCGATGATAAGTAAAATAAATCGATGATATGTAGAATGAAACTGGTATATGTCGATTTAAATCGATGATATGTCGAAGTAAACTGGTATATGTCGATTTAAATCGATGATAAGTAAAATAAATCGATGATATGTCGAGGGAAACTGGTATATGTCGATTTAAATCGGTATAAGTCGATCTCCCATGATTTGAGACTGATGGCCCGCCATAGATATGACCTTGTTGACTATCTAAGCGTGAGTTGGCGCGAAGCGTACAAGAAAATTTTGGGATTTACAAACCCTCTAGATGGCCGGAAACGGCACTTCCCGAGGTTTCCAAGCGGCATATACCCAACTTTAAAATAGGGATATCATGTCCGAAATATCTCATAATCAGGATCCAAAATACTTTTTTTTTTAAATTTCGGGTGTTATTTTGGGAAAATTGCCCCTGTCAATCTTTTTTCAGGCGCTACTTTAGAATGTTCGAAAGCTCTTTTATATTATTCGATGAAGAAAATGGCCTCATGCAGGCTATTATAGGCCTATACACATGCAATACACAATAACACATAGTTACATTCCTAGGTACCGATTGCTAGGGCATCCAGGTGAAACGTGTATTAAGCATTACCCTGGTAACATGAGATTCTCCGCTGTTCGAGGGAACATGTACGTGTGTAGGCCTACTATAGGGCCTATATGAATCATCGAGGTAAATGAATCTGGAGGATTCATGTCAATTGGGCGAGCGCGTACCATGCATGGAGGGTCATGTGATGTGTTCCAGGGTGGTACCAAACTGATATTTCTCTGTAGCAGTGCGAGAATAGTGTTAGTGACTTCGTGAAAGATTTGCACCAAGACGGATCGGACATGGGAACTAACGGCGTAAGAAGGTACTGGTACTTCAAAGCTAATATGCTAACGTTAGACATGCTGGCACAGAACAAGTACAGATAAATTGGGCTTGCAGCGGGAAATGTCGATGTCTGAAGTGTATTTCAAGAACGTTTTTTTGTCGAAAAGGATTGTTGAACTGGACGTGTTGCTGCGGGGAAATGTTAAGTTCAGTGCAACCACGGAGTTCTCCATGGAACAGAGCCTAAGTGCTGCTCGACGGGAATATATCTATCACGTTAGGCTACAGGCACGGTTATTGCTAGGTAACGGGTGTCGTCTGCTGCTCTAGCACGCATACACATTTACGTACTAGTTGGGTGAAATCATCATGCGTTATTGGGAGAGTAATATATTAGTACCACCCTGGAACACATCACATGACCCTCCATGCATGGAACGCGCGTATTTACTGTGTGATAGTTTCTCCAGATTCATTTACCTCGATGATATGAATATTATGAGGGTGCATATATGTACTATATCAATACCGTGTGCGCAATAATACATTTTGTTGTTATAGGGCCAATGAAGCCTACAGTCAACTATTCTTGCTTTATAAAGACGGTTTATTTGAAAAGATCGCACTGCGTTTATGGTAGGCGAGAAATGAAGCTAAAAAAGAGCCGTACATTCACGATGATGCATAAATGTAGGCATGAAAATATCCTTATCCCTGGCATTTGGTGGGGGGGATATGGTGTATTACATCCCCTCCACCCATTTTCATGGGGGGGGATATATCCCCCCTTCCCCCCCAGGATCGCCGCCCATGACTGTGACTGTACGCTCGAAAGTCTAGCCTTGCTTATTCAATATCACAAAGCCTACCCATTTAGATTCACATGGGAAATTACAGGAAATCTTTACCAAATGAGTGTAGACTTCAAATAAACTATTGAGACTTATAGTTCCAGCATTTGTTTGGGAATAAATTAGAAGATTATGTGCCACTGTTCAATCTAGCCCAATACACACATAACACATTGTTAATTGTTGTTTAGAATGCACACTTTAGTGTTGAGAATGCACTGCAGTACCCAGTAGAAGCCTATAGGCTACTCACTGTCATTGCACTTGTGTATTGCGAAACGCCAGCGTGACAACGGTAGCGTTACACTAACCATAATACAGTACTAGTGCCAGTGGCCTAACAATTAACTTTAATTTTACCTTCAAGTTAAAGGAATAACAGGTAGGCCGATGATGGCAGTTAATACCTCCATTCTTCTAAAGACCTTCTTGGGTGATTTACGGTTGAAAGTTGCTTAGAGTGATCGTATGAAACTATGCCAAGTCCAGCAAGCTGCCGTTGCCTCTCGGTTTCCAAATTGAGGTGAATCGAATTGGGTTAAAATACATTAGTCCGTCGACACCGACTAAGCTACGATTATGGCGTAAATCGGGTGTCCGTATCGTTCTTAGTCCATGGGTTAAAATACCTTAGTCCGTCGCCACCGACTAAGCTGTGATTATATTTTCCTTAGTCAGTGTAAACTGACTAAGAAGCAGCGATGAAACGAAGATTTTTGCTAGTTCGTGTGCATTGACTAACGTTACAGACTAATTTAACGTTAGTCCGTGGCAATATTGACTAGTTTATTTTTTCAGTGTACTAGAGAGCAGTCGGAAAGTATGTCACCGTAGGGCATGAGTACTTGGTATTTGTGGTGGGATATATCTATAGATAGTGTGTTTAACCTTCGTACTCGGTACGGTGACGGGTATATGGTTGGAGCAGGAAGTTGTTAACAACTCCCTGGTTGGAGTAGAGGGCTGTGTGTGCGTGTATGGCGTTAGTCTTGATGAACAGGGAGTTGTTATCCATAGCAACTCCCTGGTAAGAACAGCCTAGTGTACCTTTCTTTTTCACATTTGCTATTTTCCCGTATCTATTTGCTATACTGCCCAGAGAACGCCCGCGGCAACGCTTTCGATTGATATTGTATGTATCGCCTCGGGCATGAAAAATACAATGGGCAAGCACTTTCGTGGTAGGCAGAAACCGACTCGGATGCATGTTCAATTTTCACGTGAGAAAAAGAGTATTACAAAACGACTTTGCCAAGACTAGAATGGTTTACCCAATCCGAGAGATGCGGACGCTAAAGTGTTGACGAATAATTAACAATTTAACTTTAACATTTCGGGTGAAGTCCAGTTTGGGCAAACTTATCGGCAAAACCTCTTTTATTTCGAAAATCCATACTGAAATAGGTCAACTTTGTAATATATATAGACGTTTAAAAATATATGGTCACATGCGTTCATAAGAGTTTTTCTTCTATTCATTGTGGATTTGTTGTTGATAGTGGTGGTGTTGTTATTCTTGTGGTGTGTGTGTGTTTGTATACACACACATGAAAGCAAATGTATATAGATCCGGGTAATTTGAAACTGGACGATACCGATATAAACCGACACTGTTCATGTCATAAAATAACAACATGTACCCACAAATAGCCATACAGGGGTCTTTAGAAATCGAATGTTGACATTTCTGACTAACAAGGACACCTAGAAAGCAGTATATATAGTAACTAGATCAATGTTATATTGGAATTTTAATCTGTTGAATGTAAGAGATATGCTGACGCTATTGAATGAACCGTTTTGTACGCGCTACAATATTAATTGGTGTAACTGGCCAAGTTAAAGGCATTGAAGACTCCCCCGAAACCGCGTGCCGCGCTCTGAAAAAGTTAACTTTCCGTTGCTTGTAAGTGAAGTTTTTCTCTTGTCGCTACAAAATGCAGACAGTAATGCAACATGATACCTTGTTATCTTTAGCTGGACCTGCTATGTCCATCGCTGTATCGTTTGTACACTGTGCTGTGGGTATTGACCGCAGCTGTATATGTACTGACTATACACTAGTGTCTAATTACCGACGGTAGCAAGCTGTGTGTGTATTTTCTGGGATCGATGGTGGTGTCTTACACTTCTGTTACACCTCATTCGAAACTAGGTCAGATTACCGGCATAAGACGTTTCTTTTTGCGCAAGTCTTCACACCCGTTAAGTGAACATACCTAAATGACTGGACGTTGAAACTCAAAGTTCATAGTCTCTGTACATGTGCAGTTTTAGAGGCTAGCTGCGTAGCAAACTTAGTCTGAGCATGTCACGGCGCTCACAAGCGCCCTTACTTTGTACCTACAATGTGACTATACTCCCTGGCGTGTTGTCCGCCCAAACCACAATGCAAAATGCATTGAGGTTTCGATGACTTCAATGCACTACACTTCTGCTTGTTAACCAGAAGTAGCTGTTACAATATAAATGGCTCGAACCACTATAATGTACAATTACACAATGGCATGATAAACACAGGTCAGTATACTGTACGTGGCAATACACACCTGCACCAAAACTGAACAAGTATGAGAAGTATATCCACGAATGAGATTTGACCTCACAAGCAACAGATTCCTGTACTCAATATGGCAACTCCATATACCATGTATGAAAAGTATCCATGATTTCTACCATGAGATATCATGTCTTAGAGGTTTTCAGGCCTTGACAAATATTTTTAAAAGTACTCGCTATTTGGCGACCGTTACTAAAAAAAATCTACTCGCTAAATTTCACTCGCCACTAGGCCTATGATTGCTGTTCAAGTCTCCATAGTACATATCTACAACATCAATACTTTTTGTGAAGAAAGATGCAATCTGTGCTACGTAATTGCACATTGGAAAATTATGTTTCTATGCAATATGAAATTTAACCTTTTTCCACCAAAAGTATGAACAAAGTAAAACATGACGCAGAATCATAAATAAGCAGCTAGGCCTACTAAAGTGTTTCAAACAATTAAAAAAAGGCCTACAACATATGTAAAATACCTACGGCGAAGATAGCTTGGCTTCTGTAACATTAGGGCTCCGCTATTTTACTATGCATATACTATACAGTAACTAGGTGTGCGCGAGTCCTATACAGTACCTCACTGCTACTTTGAACTGCTGCTCGATTAGAGCATGGAGGTAAAACAGTTTTACCTCCATGATTAGAGCGCGACTGCGTACATTTTCCCAATTATTTATCTTGTCATTTAGCTGCAGACTGATGGGCAAAAACATATCGCTATTACTCCATTATACACTGCCTAAATCAAAGCGATATTTTACGCAACGAAAATCTGAGGTTGTAAGAGCATCTATCTTCCAAAAATCCTAGCAGCAACAACAGCAAACTTGTCTCAAAACAAGTTAAATTGTTCTATACTTTGCGAATTATGACTGATAGCCAGGAGGATAATTGCCTTAAGAAACAATTAAGCAGATATTTTGCCATCTTAAGTGTATTGGTATTCTGACTGGTATTATTCACGTTGTTGTGTTAACGAACCCTATTCTTGCCAACCGTTGCTGGCCTAGACAACATAAAATTGCTCACAGGCCTAGTCAGGTTTGTTCAAGTTGTCCCATAATCATAAACGTGACGAAAGTCGAACGTTACTTTTACGGACTATCTATGCTGAAACTGCTGGAAGAAACTACTCAAATTGAGATCAACAGCCGATCCAGACAATAGCTCGTGAACTCACTGCCAAACTAAGACCGTTTAACACAATTATTTCGAACTGGTCATAGTAAAAAATCTAAATAAACGAACTGTTAAGTTTCATAAACGCTGCCATGGTCACATCGAAACTACATCCAACCTGAAATAAATACGGCGGAAAACGTCCAATAGAACCGCTGTACTACAAAGAGTACGTAGACTTTTTGCACGCAAAAGTAAGCTTTCGAGCGGCACGTTAAAGCCAATGCGATTTTGTTTGAATTTCCAGTTTTAGATTCTACGAATGCCCATAAGCTCATACCCAATTGCCAATAGCCTCCTATTCGTACGAGGCGTAACGCACATGTTATCTGATAGGGTGGTCGGTGGGAGATACGGTAGCTTATAAAAGAAAGTTTCCACAATTTGGCGTCTGTTGACTCCAAATGACCTTTGACCTCAATTAAATCTTGTACTGAACGTGTACCAACTACATACTAATATGAGATTCGTCCAACCTTCCCTTCTTGAGTTATCGTGTTTACAAAGTTTTCACAATTTGACCTCTAGTGACCCCAAATGGATTTGAACCTCGACCAAAAACAGAAGGGATCTTGAACTCAATGTGGTACCCCCTCACACGAAATACAAGATTGATCCAAGCTGTCCGTCCTTCTTGTGATATCGTGTTTACAAGGTTTACACAATTTGACGCCTGGTGACCCCAATTGCCCTCCACAAAAACTATAGGCTTTTGCTCCTAAATGTGTTCTATCAACCTCCAAGTATCTACTAACGAACGAGATTTATCCGAGCTTAACTCCTTGAGATATCGTGTTTAAATGGGCCAAATGTGCTGCTATGGCGGGCCATCAGTCTCAAATCGTGGGAGATCGACTTATAATTGAAAATAAACACGAGCACAGTGAAAAACATGATTTGAGCATGAGTGCTGAAATTGTTAATCCCCTGGGTATATATTTAGCTATAGAAAAAAGTAACCTTAGGCCTCACTGCAGAACAAATTCATCTTTGATTATGGTGTAACTGGAATAGGTAATTGCATCTGTGTACGGACTGCAGGACTGTGCATTTGCATGTATATCGCTATACAATAGCTAAACGTGTTTGAGTAGACAAGCCCAGTTTTCATTGAGATAATTGCACGTCATTGACATATCAGTTTTTCAGCCTTATTGTTACACCGTAATCTTTTTGCAAGTAATTGTTCATAATTACCATTGACATAATCATGATGAACACCCTTGCTAGCTATAGCTTCGTAATTTTGGAACTATTTAATTATTCGCGCGCCTTGTCAGGTGATTGCATGTGATGTATCTTCACATGTCAATCATCACCGGAATAGGGATTGGCATATGTTAATTAGCTAGATCGATGATATGTTGATTCAAATAGGTATATGCCAATTTGAGTTACTAGAAACTGGTATCAGTCCACGGAAATTGACTTCTACCGTTTTTATTCGACATATCATCGATTTAAGCTGGTAGATGTCGATTTAAATTGACATATCATCGATTTATTTTACATATCATCGATTTAAATTGGTAAATGTCGATTTGAATCGGTAGCCTATATGTCGATTTAAACTGGTATAAGTCGAATTAAATTAGTATATGTCGATTTAAATTGACATATACCGATTTAATTCGAGATATCAACGATTTAATCGGGTATATGTCGATTTAAATTGACATATACCGATTTATTTTACTTATCATCGATTTAAATTCGTATATGTCGATTTAAGTCGATGATATGTCGCATTAAACTGGTATATGTCAATTTAAATCGATGATATGTAGAATTAAACTGGTAGATGTCGATTTAAATCGGTAGAAGTCAATTTAAGCTGCTTAAAACTGGTATAGTCGAAGGAAATTGGTTTATGTCGATTTAAATCGGTATAAGTCGATCTCCCACGATTTTAGACTGATGGCCCGCCATATGCAGCCGAAATAACGTGATTTTATAATGAAGTCAAACCTCAAGTATTTTCATTCAGGCAAATAGCTTAGTGGATAAAAGGGTGAAATACAAGTTGAATGTTCCGAGTTCGATTCCCACACGATGAAGTTCCTTTTGCGTTAATTATCTTTTTCTCGAGTTAGAATCTTTAACTATTAGTTCTGAAGTTACTTTTTCAGCAGACGTGAGTGTTAGCGCGGTTGTCTATGAACAACCCTGCTGAATGCTGTTGCAACGTTCGAGGCAAGCCCGGTTCGATAATGTTCCGGCTGGGGTGCAGAGTGGTGTGGGTTAGGGCCCCATGCCAGTGCCTTCCTTGATGCCGTGTTAGACCCGGAGAAGAACCCATAGGGGGGTCGGCCGATCTTGATCCGACAGAAGTGATCTAGGTGGCTTTCGGTTAATCCTTTCCTCATGACATGTGTGCAGCCCATAATATCCTCTGAATGCTTGACCCTTCGTGATAGTATTCTTTTATTATGGAGTCTACGGAAGCTTACAACGCCATTACGTATTTCACAAAATATTTAGATGTGAAAATGTAGTTGGCCTGACGTTTCGATTCTGACAGGATCTTCCCCAGAGGTTAAATGACAAGTAACAGTAACAGAAGGGACAAAAACACGCACAGAATACATACTGGTTAATGAGCACGGTGAACACGGTGCTCATTAACCAGGCCAACATACTTTTACACATTCTATTACAAAGTCTCTCTAGTGGATAAGCAGTTTGCTGACAGTTTTATTTTATTTTGAAAATATTTAGATAACATTAGAAGGCTGTGTAATAAAAGAGCCGTATAAATATACGGCTCTGTGTAATATAATGAAATAGCGCCATTACTTTTCGTCGAAGCAGTACAACACCAAAGTGACAAATTGCCGGAGAACAAAGTTGAATGTTATGTTACGTCTTATTTATATTACTGGGGAGTTCATATATTTGCAGTTATAATCAAATCTATTACTCGAGTAAATTTGAAACGTTGTTCTTTTACTACTGTAGAGGGTCACCGTGTATCAAACTACACAAATTGAAGTTCAAGGAGGACCAACGCAGTGGTAATACTAGGGTCTAACAGTAACAATACTTGTTGTACTAGTACTAGTAGCATGGTGGGCTCATAATTGACGCAAAATAAGCAGCAAGGTTGGGCGAAATGACCATGCTGGTTGGGCGAAATGACCAGGCTGGTTGGGCGAAATGGTAAGGTTGGTCGAAATGGCAGTAGGGCGAATGGTTGTTGGTGACCAGCATCCTTTTCTATGGCAGAAAGTACTGATGGCGGAATGACCCAACCTCCTTGTTAGCCTACTTATGACTGTGAGTGTGATGATTCGTTAACCCATAATTTAACTTAACCTTGAAGTCCTGCCGTGCATATTGGTAAAAAGATAGTCAAACATGTTATTTGTTTTTATTTCCAGTGTAAGTTTGAAAATATTTTAGGAGGTCACTTAGCCTAATGTAGTAGCAGTAACATTGTACATGTGTGGCACTGAGAATCCACAGTAATTTTCAAGGGCTAGTCTAAACTTTCTAGGTTTTTTAGAATTGGTACATAGCAAAAGCTGACGGCATAGGCTATGTAGGGGTTATGTTAACATAATGTACAGATCTCATTGTAGGCTTCATATCCACAGACTCCTTGACTTGAGGTAAGCTACAGTATGGAGTGCTATCCTTAAATAGGAAAACTTGCCCACATAGTCCTGATATATTTTGTGTGCACTATTTGCATTGAGTTACATGGTCAATAATCCAACATGCTTTGCTACTTGTCCATTTGCAACATTTTTGTTGTTTAAAGTCACATTGGTAGAGTATCTCCCCAACATCAATCCAACTAAGTTTTGATTGGATTCTGCTTTTGTTTTAGATTGACCAGGAATTTGAAGTTCTGGTGCCACGAGCTGTCCCAAAGATGCTGGAGCAATGGGATGAACTGGCAGAAGATGTTATTCTCTTTGCTGATAAGATGAAATGTGGCTGGGAAAAATGGAATCCCTCTGAATCTTTCTACAGGTAGAATAATTTTTTTTTTTTACAGATATGTATTTAATTTAAGGGGATAAGCTAGTACGGTGGGAGAGAGTAAGTACTGTACATATTTACCGCTTTCAAGTGCCTTGCTTATTTTGTATTGTGGTTTGCAAAGTCTGTCTGTTACCAAAAGATAACAAATTGCTTTCGATTATTGTTTGCAGGACTCATGATGAAGAATTGTTTATCACTGTATAAAAAAAGTCTTACAAAACAATACAGTACAGTGTATGTTATGGGGTGAAGTACAGAGTTCCTAAATTGGGTATGGCATAACAGTAGCATCTTCTGAGCCTTTCGTTTAACCAGTGTTGTCACTGAGTTTTGGAGAGTCTACCATTCTTTTTTACTTTTTTAAAACTTTATTAACAGTTCTTGACATCAACAAAAGAAAACATGAATAGCATAGTATTTTTCAGCATGTCTTGATTCACTGAAACTTATTGAATTTATATCTTGGTATTATTCTTTGCCTTTCTTTCAGCTGAGCAGAGGTACCTTGCATTTGACCTCTTGCCAGTTCTGTTCCATTTCTGAAGTGGAAAGAAAGACAAGTGTACCCTGCTGGATTCAGTGCATGCTGTTATTGATTTCCATCTGTGAGTTATATTGATGTTTATTCATTTGTAGTAAAGTGGAATATTAATCTGAGCAGTATGCAACGGTAATGATTCAAGATCAGTTCCAACCATTTTTAATATTTAACCCAAACAGCAATGGCATCACATACGCAGTGATGACATAACTGGGTGAATGGGTGATCCACACCCTCATATCAAAGGTGTGTTGAATTTTCCTACTTTCAGTAGTACAAGCTCTATTCCTAATATCCCGCCTTTTTGCGTTTCAGACCATAATCATATACAGTAGCACACAGTATATAAGTTTATGCTTTATTAGCTTTCATAACATTGATAAAAGCAGGCTTACCTCAAAAGTTTAATCTGATCTTCTGCTTCACTTATTACTTCTAAACATAATGCAAATCATAGTACATGCTAACTCCGTTATAGCATTATTAAAGGATTGATTCAGTTGTCATACATGTTTTTGTTATATGAAAGAGAACAATAAAAGAAATACAATGGTGTAAAAACTGTTCAAATATCTTTTTCGGTTACAGAAATATTTAAGTGTAAAGTTTTATCAGATTGTGTAGAAACTGCTGAAATCTGACTAGCTGTGATGTCACATCCTCACACTCCTGAAAAGTCATTGTTTTTTTCTCTAAATATTTTGTGAGATTTCATGACTTTCAACCAAAAGATATGTCAGGAGATCTCATATTTGTCAAAGGAAGTATTTGAGATTAAACATCTGAAGAATTGTTGATTATATTATCCAACTTTTTGGATCCGGCCGGAACCGGATTTTGCTGGATAGTACATGAAATCCAGCCGGATAAAATCCGGCCGGAACCGGATTTTTTCATTACACAAAAGAAAATCATTAATTAGAAGTAGAAGTATGAAACTAGGAGCAAATCTTAGGTAAGACCATTGAGAAAATTAAATTAAACATGTTAAACCAAATTTTTCTGTACTTTGAATGTTTTTATTTATTTTTGGAAATAGTTTACATTGATTTAAGTTAATACCAACACCTTTTTAAGGAATAATTCAGGCCAGATTTCGAAAAAGATCAGGCCAGATTTTGAAAAATATCCGGCCAGATTTTGAAAAATATCCGGCCGGAACCGGATAATTGCTTACTATCTGGCCGGATAGTCCGGCCGGACCGGATATCCGGTGCATCCTTAATTACAACCAAACAATAAGTTTGTACATTTTCAAACAGGATAAACTGGACATCAAACAAAATATGGAGATTTGATATAGCAGCGTCCAATGAAACATTCATAACAAACCTACTGTAGATATTGAGAGACTACCTTTAAGCTTGACATAGATTATGCTGATCTTCACCATTCTAATAGAATATATGACAATACATTGCTTACAAGTAACCTGAAGGATATGAATTAAAGGACAACAAAATTGTTGGAGCCTACCAAAAGAAAATTAGTTTTATGGGGGACTACACACTAGTTACAAACTGGCATCAGACATTCCCATAAATATAAAAGTTGCTTGGAGAAATGAGATAGATTCCTTTAGAGTGTATTAACAAATACAGCAACAATTTTTAGCAAAGGGCTCCATCCTTGAAAACCTAGTATATTTAAGGACAACACAGTGTAACTTTGACAAGACAATTAAATACTATCATGTTGCTACAGACCTGTGTACTATTACAAAAAAGTTAAAAAGTACATCCCAGGTTACTATTACAAATAAAGCAACGCACATCCCTAGGTGATGTTTCACGCTATACAGTTTCCAAAACAAACAGGACGTTCAACCAAAAAATGCAACTAAGATGATTCCATTGACTGACAATGAAAACAACGATTAGATGGTGATGGGCAATTTGCCACCACACATTTTAAAGATCTTCCTGATCTTTTTCATTTGCATTTCAGAAATGGCTTCAAAACCTTACGCAGTATACGTGTTAACGGAATCCACCAGCAGCGGTTACAACGCTGCATTCTATGCCCTGTCTTCAAGTCAAGATATACTTGAGGGGTATATTCAGAACCCTACAGGCACACACACCTCTAACTTGGCCACTAAACTAAAAAAAAACAAATTCTTTGTCATCCACAAATACAGCTTAAACGCAAATCAAGAGGATGGCACCAACCGATTGACGCTGTATGAAGACTCCTCAAGGTAACTTCTGATGTAGTTGGTTGATAAAATATGGCGCTATTAATACCTTGTGTGTCTTTGAACAAATCAATGTTCTTAAAACAGATAAACAACATTCGCATCAATGCTATCATGTCTAGTATATGCATTCTCATTAATGTGTGCACAGACTGTGGCCTTGTAATGACCTGTTGAGTGCAGACATAGAAATAAGTAAGACGTATTCCAAGTTCTTAAAACAGATAACAACATTCGCATCAATGCTATCATCATGACTAGTGCATGCTCATTAATGTGTGCACAGACTGTGGCCTTGTAATGACCTGTTGAGTTCAGGTAAGAAATGAGTAAGACATATTCCAAGTCAAAACTCCAGAAGAAGAAGAATCACCTCGTACAACTGCATCTAGCACAGACATGTCAAATGTTCAAAACCTGAACCACATTTCACTAAAACAGCAGATGAGGAATCAATGCTTACCAGATGCAGGAATCACTAACTTTAATACAACTAAAACCCTTATGGGATCTACCAAAAAAAAAAGTTGCCTTCATGAAGACATTTATGAATTTAACACATTTATATTGAAAACATTCTACATAACATATGAACTTCTAAAACAGTTTAAACTTCAGTGAGCTTAAAGATACATGCAGCATCCAACCACACCATTCCCAAAGAACATTGATTTGATGGACTCAACTAAACACATAGTCTCTGAAAACATTATACACCATAATTGCTTTCCTAATGGCTCACGTGCATAAATGAGCTGAAAATTTATTTCCTCTCAACAGATATTCCAGACTGGGAAGGCATTTGATGTGAACAAGGAAGTAGTTGAGAGGTTCTTCCATCCACCACAAGCCACTTTGCCAGAGGCTTTGGCGTCGCCTTAAAAAAAGAAAGCTGTCAATTGAAGGCAGAATTGACCAGGTATGTAATTTGACTGCTGAAAGAAGACATAGCTGTTCCTTTTTTCAAATTTCTACTAGAATGTCAAAAATTGTTACAGCATGTTACATTATCCTTTATATATATAATAGTGTTACGCGCGAGGGATGAATCCTGTACTGAACACCGACCACACTGCCAAGACACATACATACAGCACTGCTTTATCATTATACACAACAACACTCCACTCATACAACTTTTTTCAAGCACTGTACATGAACACCTAATAATAAATGCCATAGGGGATATAATGATCTCATGACGCGTGATATACAGATCCAAGTCATTGACACATTCCGCCACACTTGAAGAGTCTTCAATAACAGAAACGCAAAAAAAATTACGATTACTCAATATCAAGCTAACGCTGCACACAATCTGCTTTAGAAAATATTGCCGAACCATTAAAAACAACCCTTAATGCAGCAATCTCCGTTGCTTCTCGAGATTTCGCCAATGTTAGGATACTATAACAATGAAGAAAACAAGCTAACTGTAAAGTTTCAACTCAAACTATTCTCGAAAAGTGCATAACAAACCACATTTTCTGAATTGCGTATTTTGAATCTCTGACTTAAATACACTCCTCCCACTAATGGGAATCTTGTGTATATGTTTAACGGACAAGATCATTTGAATAGCAAGATAAACAGTAAACAAAATCAGCTGAGGAGATGGAATGCGCAACGGGACAGTACGCTATTCCTATTAACCTACGATATCCATTCGAAAAACCCAAGAAATTTTGGCGTTCCCCGAAAATAAACCTGCTTTGCAACAAGGATACATGAGGGAGGAATTCATGACACAAGGAAGAACTCGATACTGTATTGCTCTTTGTATCACTCTCACATAGACTACAGCTATAGTGACTGTGGTAAAATCAGAACTTTTATCGTGCGACTTTCACACTGGTTAGGCCTGAATAACGTTATAAACACACAGGATCATTGATGCAGTGCCTTATGCTATAAAGGTAATGCAGCTATATGCGTGAAGCACAATGGGGGCTGTTATTTTCCTCTCTTGAAAACGTATTATAATTCCCACTCGAGCGCTTCTCCATTATTTTATTCTTTTTTTTTTACGATCCGTCGATAGGTTATAATAATGTGTGCATGTAGCAACTATACAACGCAATGCTTTGCTACCGTGTACGGTAGGCCTGCGTGTGTGTATTCTTTACTGCAATATATCACCCTTAACCAATTAATGAGTCTAATTTTAGCGCCAAGTCAAACATAAACATGTCTTCGCTGATTCATTGAATCTGAATAGGTGGTCTGTAGAGCTACATGTGATAAATAGTAAATGCATATATCAAACGTATAAAAGCCTTAATTAGGCCTACTTGGTAATTGACGATTCTAATGCAGGAAAAAAATACGAAAAAAGCCTCAGTATTGTCGTTTGTGATTGCAAAATGATACAAAATTAGATAGACACGGGAAAATTTAGGAAAAGGACGGCTCAACGCAAAATGCTGCTTTCAGCAGCTTGCCGCTAAATATCGCAAAATCTAACAGAATCTCACAAAACTACACTAGCACCGAGCTGTACTAAAAAAAAGACCTGTTCCAAATTCGTAGGAATGCTTGACAGAAAACTCTCAGCAATACAACATTCAGCCCAAAACAATGTTTAATTACTGTGCATAAGCAAATTCAAAACTTGCTTAATATTCTCGGCCAAACGATTTGACATTTTTCAACAGTGTCCTGGTTCACATTTATCGTTGTCTGATAGTGTGTGCATAGGCTTAGGAGCCCATTTTAACCATTGAAAAACACATTGCAAATTATTTTTCTTTCCGTAGGTGCCCGAAAAATTCTCAGCATATTGCCCAAATTTTCACAAAAATTTTTGTTGGTTGGGGGGGGGCTGCAGCCTCCCCAGCCTCCTACGCCTATAAGTGTGTGTCAATGCAGACATAGAATAATTCCATTTTGCAAGACAGATCTGCCACTAAGGTAAAACCTAGCCAAGAACGCTGAATGTCATTCTACTGAAACACATGCAAACTAATCATCACAACAATACATGCTGTTACATCACTCATTGTTTGCTTTTATTATTCGTGCTACAAGATATAGTAGCCACATAGTAGATGCATTTGAGAATTTTGATTTTTTGAAACGATGTAAATTAAAGATGTTCACTGTTTTAGCACCGAGATTTTTTACAAATAATCTATGATACAAAAGAACAAAGACAATTAATGCACCACAGAACAAATTTCATGTGTCTATTTATTGCAGTAACTCCAACACTGTAACCAGAATCGCAGCATACACAAAAAGCTATGCTATTAATGGTTTGCAAACAAAGAGCCAACGATCAGCACTAATGAACTAATGAGCAATACCCTGCCTTAACAACATTATAGAATAATAACTACATGATATCCAAGTCTGCAACTAGTAAAGACTCCCCCACCCCAACCCTCACCTCCCTGCAACCTCATTCACAACACCTTTAATCAAATACGAAACTTGTAAGAACGCGATTTCTTAATGAAAAATCAGTATTACACAGTTTTCACAACTTAACCCCATATGACACCAAATGATCTTTGCACATCTTTTATTTACCACACAACAAACTTTTCACGAACTGGCAAATTTTCTTACCAGGTATTCCCATTAAGAACGGGAAAAACTTGGAAAAGGCAAGACTTTCTCCTGGAGGACACAGCCACCAAGACCAAAATAAGCTGCAAGCTTTTGGGAGAATTGGCAGATCGAGTGACGACAGCAGATACTGGGGCACCTATCAGTCTGACGAACGTAGAAGTGGACGTGTACAATAATAAAACAAGTATCAAGTCCACGGACCTTACAATGGTCAAGGTACATATATTTTCGTTCACCGTTTAAAAAAACCCATTTACTGCACCAACGTGTAGTTTTCATCACTAACAAAACCACAGATTATGCTGCATGACATAGTTAATTATTCCATTTACTTGCATTGCATTGAGCATGATTTATTTTACACGACATCAAAACAAATCTTGACATTAACAAGAAGCTCATATGAAGTGGTTTTTCCATAATGTGTTAATGAATTACAAAGACAATAAGATATGAATAATGTTAGAAAAACCAAACCACATTTAACTAGAACACTACTCATTTTAAAGGCATTGAAGACTCGCCCCAAACCGCGTGCGGCCATCTGAAAAAGTTAACTTTCCGTTGCTTGCAAGTGACGTTTTTTGTTTGTGTCGCTACAAAATGCAGACAGTAATGATACGTGATACCTTGTTATCTAGAGCTGGACCTGAGATGTCCATCGCTGCATCGTTTGTATACTGTGCTGTGGGTATTGACCGCAGCTGTATGTACTGACTGTGCACATTACCTCCATGCTGTATACTAGTGTCTACTTACCGACGGTAGCAAGCTGTGTGTGTATTTTCTGGGATCGGTGGTGGTGTCTAACACTTCTGTTACCCCACATTTGAAACTCAGTCAGATTACCGGCATTAGAAGTTTCTTTTTGCAGGAGTCTTCACACCCTTTAAAATGCCCAAAAAATCGCTTCTCTGCCTTTTGGCTAAGATCATGTGTAGTATCTGTTCCCTTTTGAGGGGAATCGTGATACACATGTAATGATGATCACACAGTCATAGTCCCGCTGCAAGGGGACTAGGGTTCAGAGCGGATCAGTCGTTCGGCTGTTTAGTTTTCGTGCCCAGATTCTTTCCTGGGTGACTTTTCTGAAGGAGCATTTCACTTTAAAAAGCCCCAAAAACGAAATTAGGCAAGCACCTGACTAGCACCAAGTATTTATAAACTGGACTACAAACACAAACATCTCACTAAATGCCTAAAACTAATTGTTTAGCATACTAATGTTGTTGACAATTTCTTCGAAAAATAGTTGACATACTCCTCACTAAAATACCAGAACATACAACATGCAAATTGAAGGAAACAAGAAACTTACAGCTGCATTTCGCGTTTGGTCGCCGTTTTCTACTTTTTTGACATGTCCATCAAGAGTTCTACATATATCAATCACAAAACAGCAAACTAAGATATTAGCCAAGTTTTTCCCTGCCAACAACGTTAATTGGCGAGTAATTAAGGATATTTGCAGATAACGAGAAGAGTGTCCACAACAAATTCCACATTTAAAACTAAATGCATACAGTTCCCCCAAACCCACTAGTTTGAATTCAACCAATCAGAGATGCAGGTTTAGTATGAGCCGTTGCTAAAAATAGATTCAAGACTTTGCGTTGGTACAACCAGGGAGTTGTTATGGAACTCCCTTGTACAACTGCCATATAGACTGTGCACAAATAAGGCATGGTGTTGTATTACGTATTGGTCAATGACGTTCGTAGTGTTTAAATATTCATATTATGGGCGAGGTTTATTGGGATCCCAACGGAAAATATCTTGGAGAAAAACAAAGTTGAAAGTTGCAAATTTTTCGACTTTTATGCCACCATTTGAAGTTAGATTTAAATAGATAAGCTAGTTATGTATGTCGTTATGGCATAGTGGAGTCAGTGAGGTTGAGAAAAATCATAGAAAAGGATGCAAAATGCTGCTTTAAGCAGAAAGATTATTGGTGTGAATTCAAACCACATCAAATGATGACAGCACAAATTTACAGCATGACATTGAAAACAGATCCAACAGATCTCCAACAATATGATAAGACAATGACTCTACCTGAAACCAAAGAATGTGTTCTGCTATCACCAAATGTGAGTACTTTTCCTCTGTCCTACCCTCCTTCTCCCTTGTTCCCTCTCCCCCCCCCCCATCACTCCTCTTCTCACAGCTCTCTTCCACCCCCTCTCTCCACACCTTTCTGTCTTTGTCCTTCTCCAGTTTATTACCTACCCCGTTCCTTTAATCCTCCCTTTGTCCCTCCACTGTTTATCTCCTACCTCTCCTCTTCCCCTGTTGCTTTCTTCTCTCCATCCCTTGTCTACTAATCCCCTTACATGTATCTCATTGTGTCCACCGTGCTCATTAACCTGTCTGTATTCTGTGCGTGTTTTTGTCCATTCTGTTACTGTTACTTGTCATTCAGCCTCTGAAGAAGATCCTGCTAGGATCAAAACGTCAGGCCAACTTACTTTTATACATCACCAAATGTGGGAAGACTTGCTCTTACACTTTAGCACACCACGTGGCAGAAACTTCTAAAACGTACATTTTATGACTGTAATAAGAAACGTTAACTTGCACCATATCAAGAAAAGGATTTTACTTCAAACAGCACCAAAACCAGTTACTAACAGTTATGTAACAACATCAAACCATCCTTTGAAAAAAACATTATTACCTACTGTAGGTTGATAACAGGTTTGGCTCCCTTGCCACAATACCTTTCCACGCTGAAGATATTTTACTTATTTTTTTACCTCTTCTAGATACACGAATCCATGGTAGCCTCGGGAGGAACACACATGGTACTTGGGGTGGATCAAGATGAGTAAGTACAGATCTCGTTTAAAACATTTTCTAACATGCAGTAACTGTTATTAGCTCCAAAATCCACATGAGAACAAATTTATTGCTTGGGATAATTATGAAGTACGTGAAGAATACCAGTCAGAATACCAATACTCTTCAGATGGCAAAACATCTGCTTAATTATTTCTTAAGGCATTTTCCTACTGGCTATCAGTCATAATTTGCAAAGTATGAAACAATTTAAGGAGTTTTGAGACAAGTTTGCTGTTGTTGCTGCTATGATTTTTGGAAGATAGATGCTCTTACAACCTCAGATTTTCATTGCGTAAAAGATCGCTTTGATTTAGGCAGTGTAATGGAGTAATAGCGATATGTTTTCGCGCATCAATCTGTAGCTAAAAGACAAGATAAATTACGGGGCAATTGTACGAAGTCGCGCTGATCGAGTAGCTGTTCAAAGGAGCAGTAAGGTACTGTATAGGCTTAGAACTCGCGCACACCTAGCTAATATATATAGTTTATGCCTAGTAAAATAGACGAGTCCTCATGTAACAGAAGCCAAGCTATCTTCGTCGGTACTTTTACAGATGTTGTGGGCCTATACTTAATTTTTGGAGACACAAAAGTGGGCCAAGCTGCTTATTTATGATTCTGTGTCATATTTTGCTTTGTTCATGCACCTACGGTGGAAAAAGGTTAAATTTTTTGATCACACAGAAACATAACTTTCCAATGTGCAATTACGTAGCACCATGCATCTGCCAAAGTGCCTAATCTTTCTTCACAAAAAGTATTTATGTTGTAGATCTGTACTATGGAGACTTGAACAGCAATTATAGGCATAGTGGCGAGTGAAATGTGGCGAGTAATTTTTAGTCACGGTCGCCAAATAGCGAATACTTTAAAAATATTTGTTGAGGCCTGAAAACCTTGAAAACATGATTTCTCATGGTAGAAATCATGGGTACTTTTCATAGATGGTATATGGATTTGCCATATTGAGTACAAGCATCTTGTTGATAAGGAGGTCTGATGTCCTTTGGATCATCACCAGAGGTTGTCACGTAAGTGGATGCAAAATTCCTGGTATTGATATGCTTCACTGTGTGCATTGGAGCACCTGTATCGCATATAAAGAGTAACTAAATTCCGGGTTTCTCGGCTCCTTATTGTTGGTATGTTTCACCGAGATATATCGGAATACCTGTGCTTACAAATTGTAAGAGCCGTTACGTCATATTAGATTCGTGTTTTTTTTTGTGTGCAAAGTTGATGTTAGGGTGGGGTACAGGAAAGTTAGTGAGTTGCATTCCATCTGGTAACGATATCACGTCGGGCAGAGAGGTAGTTTCTCCGTTATTGAGAACGGGAGTTATATATTCATAAAAAGGCAATGAGGTCTTAAATTGAGTTAGTATTATATTGTCAATGAGGAAAATTTTGCGTATACTTGTTATTGAGAACAAGCCGCTACAATACCGTATATTCTCGACGCACGTGCTTTATTCGTTTGTGACAAGCGGAGTTTGCTGTATAGTAAACCAGATTACGGGCAGGCGACCCCCAATAATCTGTGAGTATTCTAAGTATTAATGTAAAATTGGTATATTCTAGGACCACATTAAATGAGAGAGTGTCATCATTTCGTAAATTTATTTGTAAGTAAACTGTATGATCCAAAGTGCTTGAATTGAAATGAAATTCTTAAAAGTGGTCGAATACCTGGTAGAAATGCTGAGACTACTACATGTAACGAGAGGTAGTTTCATTTTGTCGCATAATTGGTTTATTATTGAGATTGTATGGAATTTATATTTGATTGATTGATTTATTTGTTGTATCACGTGAATATGTACAATGTGATAGGAAATCTTCTAAAAAAACCTTCAGATGGCTTAACAAAGTAGAGGACTCCCTGTAAAGAAAAGGGAAGAGTAAACTAAATATATAAGAGCCTTAATTGTTTGAGGAACAAGGGCAGATCTTAAATTTGTCGCGTAAAGAATTTATTGTGAAAAATTTGTAAGATTATTTTTAGAAAGCAAAGGAAATGCTGTATCATGTTTACGTTAATGTGTCTCGAAGGAGTGAGAGTTAAAATGTCCTTTATAAGTTGCGATAAATCAATCGTAGTTTTGCTTCGGGAAATTGACCGTATGTTTAAAACAAATATTAGGAATGGTTTTGTTCCTCTGTTTGTCTACAGGGTTTTATTTTTGGTGACTCCAAAACTAACTGCTTGGGGTCACGGGGGTATTCTTCCGTGCCGATAGATGTGGTCTGGTCCACACTTTTAAGACGCCGGATACAGGTATCCTACTTTGACACGTGCGAAAAGCTGAATGGTTTGACTCCGCCTATAGCGACTACCTTGTGGGCGGTGATCTTCTGAAGCCTGTCCTAAAGCGTACTATAGCAGTGTCAGTTAGCATAAAGGGGGTAGGATTCACTGGATAAGTATCCAAGGGGGTGTAGTTATTTTCATATGTGCATTTCTTTTATGTTTTCTTTTACCAATAATCATTGAAATATCTCGTGCCAATAAATCCATGAGAATTAAAAGCAGAGTGTTTGCGTGGTTTCTTGATTATCAATTGAGCGTTACTTTCTAGAAAGGGTCACTATGTGTCACTTGTGACAGAGGTCAAACTCTGAAAAACCTTTTACATGATATCTAATGATGAAAAACGTGGATACCTCTTATACTTGGTGTGTGGATTCATAATATTGAGTACAAGACCCCTATTGCTTTTGGTGGAGGTGTGTACAGCCACGTACAGTGGACTGATCTGTGTTTATGTTATTGTATCAAAATGTTGGTTCGGGCCATTTCTATTCTAACAGCTAGTTATACTTACAACCAGAAGTCTAGTGCAATGAAGTCATCGAAACCTCAATGCATTTTGCATTCTGGTTTATATAACCCAAACAGCAATGGCATCACATACGCAGTGATGACATAACTGGGTGAATAGGTGGTCCACACCCTCAAATCATCCTTTATTCTGAAAAGTTGAGGAAACAATCAAAGTCTGCTTCAATACTGTGGATTATACAGTAATAAAAGAGGATGCTTTTAGTACAAGACTTTTTTTCCATGCTTTGCCAACCTCATTATCATTACATCATTCTCCTTGTGTTAAGTGTACTGTAACAGTGACTGTTCCACGGATTAAGTCTAGAAGCTTTTGTCCATGGTTATAATAATGCAGATAATTGAAAAAGTGTACAACATATATTTTGCCGAAGCAACCAGAACCATCAACCTGAACCTATATGCCTAAGGGTAGAACAACTAAAGTAACCCACATGAAGTATTTGTAGGATATATAATGGATAGAGTATATCCATTGACATTTCACCATTTGGTAAGCTTGTAGTGTGAAGTAATTATTTAAGAACATTCTTTTTAATGTTATATGTACTAGTGACCCTATGAACTACTGCACCAATGTTGTTCCAGGTCACCTTCCTGTAAACCAAATTTTTAGGATTTTCTTGACAAAATCAGGAGGACTATTTTTTTCTCATTTTAATTGATGATTCTTTTCCATATTTAGACCCACTTCTTAAAGGATTAACATGGTTTTCTCCACATTCTTTATAATAGCCTCTTTATTTGTGTTTTTGAAAGATGAAATAAATTTCCCTGTTTCTTCAAATTTCAGGTTGTATCTGTTTGGCAGAGTATTTATGGCAAAATTTCAAACGAAGACCATCGATAACCTTTTGTTCTGGCACTTGGCTCGGAGCGGTATAAACCGAAGCAAGCATTTGTAATAATTGGACTGTAGCCCATCCTCCAGCTGTTGACTAAATTCTTTAAGTCTCATTATGTACTGGATATCAAGTACGAACTGCATGGGAGTTCATACGAAGTGAGGTGTATGGCCTTGGTTTTGTAAGAGATGTGGTCTCTGCTCTTTCCAAGCTTTTGTAGCGACAATGTGATTAGAACAGTGTAACCCTACTTTTGTTTCTCCTTTAGTTATAGATATGTTTTTTTTTGGGGGGGGGGGGCTGAAAAGAATAGTCCAGACCCAAATTAAGTTTGATATGTTAAAGAGGAACTTAAGTTAAGCATTCTGCTGGAACTTTCATTCAATTCCCTAAGTTCCGTTCTCGAGATATTAGCAGCTGAAATTGTCACATTTTACACCAGAAGTAAACTTGAAGCAAGCAGGTGTGATGTCATGGCTTCACATTGATGACTAATGTTTTGTTTTCTTTATTTTTCAACTTATAGTGTTGACCTTGGATTGTATTGGGTTGCTAGTTTACCCATTGGGTAAGTAAAGTTTACCAAACTCCAATGGCATGGATGCATTCGCAGTATGAATGCATCAGATTTGTGTAGTATACAGTAACTTGTATTGGAAGTAAAAGGTAACAACATATTGTCTTGGTGGTCTGCTAAGGAGGGGTATAAACCAAAGCAAGCATTTGTATTAATTGAACGGAAGCCCATTCCCCAGAGCACAGGCTTACCACAGCTGTTAACTAAGTCTCATTATGTAGTGGATATCGAGTACCAACTTAAATGTAAGGCTGTATGGGAGTTTAAACAACGTGGGTGTCTGGTCTTGGTATCATAAAGAGTTGTGGTCTCAGCTCATTCTAAGCTTTGGGGCTATAAAGGGACCAGAACAGTGTTACCATACTATTGATGTCCTTCATTATAGCTTCTGTACTTAAAGGAGTAGGGTTCTAATTTAGTGAATTGAAAGTGAATATTCCTGAATTTCCCCCCATTTATTTGCCTCAAGTTAATTGACATCATTTGCGGTTGTGTTGATAGTATGGGGTCTAATCACACCTCTTTGGTTAGGAATATCAAGGACAATTTATGCTCTTAGGTAAAACAGAGTATTGGTTTTGTAGTATGCTACAAATGATTGTGGTTATTTAAATTTAATGTCGCAATATATTTGCTCTGTATCATTACCTCAAAGAAAATAACTCAAACCATCAGATACTGTAACTTAATGATTTCCTTCAATAGTTCATTTGTGAAGAGTTGCTCAATTACTGGAAGTTCAGTTGTGAAATGATGGGTCATATTTTGCTTACAACTTTCATAATGTTGTTTACATGTTCGCTTCAAAACAAACACTCCCCATTTAAAATAATCCGTTCAAGCTTTCTATGTAAAATGTCGTAATAAAAAACTGATTGAAAACAGGACGTGCTATTTTGTTTTCGTTCGTCTCATTGAGTCCAGGATACCCAACGTTCACCGAACATTTTACTTCATATACCGCCATACCAACGGTTGGGTAGCAATTAGGCCTTAGTTGAGTAAACACGTTTTATTCAACGGCTGTAGCATATAATGCCCGACAAATAGGCAAAATAAACTGCCACGAAATCGGGCAAATTTATGCCTAAGAAATGAGAGAATATATTTGCTCATACTAGGAGCACATTTGCCCAGAAGTTGGTGTGGTGGTAAACCAACCCAGAGTTAGGGTAAAAGTTAGGCAACATGACTAACCTATTGCAAGAGTGTAAATTACGCATAGGAATAGAGTGCCCTTGTGATATGATGGTGAAGCAACATATGAATACAACATCTTCATGTCGTTTACATCTAATTGTTTTCATATTTCTCGCTAAAAATGGCTTCACGGAAACGTTTATCCAAGCTTGGAAAATTGGTCAAAATAATATTTTCGTGAAAACTCATTAGTATGATGGATGGCGCCCTTTTGATTTCTTATTGAATAGACAAAATGTTACAACACAAACAGTCAGTCGGAAGGAATTGGTTCAGTCAGGGATATTTTAGATTCAAGCCCGGATGGCTTAGACCGCTCATATGATGGTATACCCACTTTTTAAACCTCACATACAGGTTAAGAGTTGTGTTTGGACAACCTTGAGTTTCGAACTAGTAAAACAGTAAAATACCTTAATTTTTTTTAAGTATTCTTCAGATTCATTTGACCTCTAACAATTTTGGAGGAGACCCAGAGTCGCACACCTCCTTTTACAGAAGGTCCCATGTTATCTTGACGTCATTTCATATCAAAAAATGAAATTTGAAAATGTGAAACTTTCATTTTTGGCCCGAATTCGACAATTTTGTTATCACCGATGGAAAGGAATCAAAAGGGCGCCACACACGGCAGGTACAATTTTGGGAAGAATTAAAAAAGCCGTGATTTTGGCCAAAATCGAACAAACTCATAAGGGTATACAAAGCCTTACAAAACTGTCGAATTTGGGCCAAAACTGAAAGTTTTCAAATTCCTGTCAGGATGATAAAACGGACGACTCACACCCAGTACACGCTTCTCTCGAGACAAAAGTGGCATTCGACGAAGCTTTAGTCATTTAAATTTGATATGAAATGGCGTCAAGATATGGTTATTAAATTTCATTTTTCCACCAAAATATGAGTGTTTATACTACTCTTATCACCTGGAAAGGAATCAAAAGGGCGCCACACACAAAACAGGCACAATTTTGGGAAGAATTAAAAAAGTCGTGATTTTGGCCAAAATCGAAGAAAATCATAAGGGTATAGCCTTACAAAATTGTCGAATTTGGGCCAAAAATGAAAGTTTTCACATCCCTGTCAGGATACGTATAACGGATTCCCAGCACCCAGTACACGCTTCTCCCGAGAACAAAAGTGGCATTCGACGAAGCTTTAGTCATTTAAATTTGATATGAAATGGCGTCAAGATATGGTTATTAAATTTCATGTTTCCACCAAAATATGAGTGTTTATACTACTCTTATCACCTGGAAAGGAATCAAAAGGGCGCCACACACAAAACAGGCACAATTTTGGGAAGAATTAAAAAAGTCGTGATTTTGGCCAAAATCGAAGAAAATCATAAGGGTATATAGCCTTACAAAATTGTCGAATTTGGGCCAAAAATGAAAGTTCTCAAATCCCTGTCAAGATACGTATAACGGATTCCCGGCAACGAGTACACGCTTTACCCGAGATCAAAAGTGGCTTTCGACGAAGCTTTAGTCATTTAAATTTGATATGAAATGGCGTCAAGATATGGTTATTAAATTTCATTTTTCCAACAAAATATGAGTGTTTATACTACTCTTATCACCTGGAAAGGAATCAAAAGGGCGCCACACAAAACAGGCACAATTTTCGGAAGAATTAAAAAAGCCGTGATTTTGGCCAAAATCGAAGAAATTCATAAGGGTATATAGCCTTACAAAATTGTCGAATTTGGGCCAAAACTAAAAGTTCTCAAATTCCTGTCAGGATGATAAAACGGACGACTCGCACCCCAGTACACGCTTCTCTCGAGACAAAAGTGGCATTCGACGAAGCTTTAGTCATTTAAATTTGATATGAAATGGCGTCAAGATATGGTTATTAAATTTCATTTTTCCACCAAAATATGAGTGTTTATACTACTCTTATCACCTGGAAAGGAATCAAAAGGGCGCCACACAAAACAGGCACAATTTTCGGAAGAATTAAAAAAGTCGTGATTTTCAGTCTTGGCCAAAATCGAAGAAAATCATAAGGGTATATAGCCTTACAAAATTTTGTAAGGCTATACCCTTATGATTTTCTTCGATTTTGGCCAAGACTGAAAATCACGACTTTTTTAATTCTTCCGAAAATTGTGCCTGTTTTGTGTGGCGCCCTTTTGATTCCTTTCCAGGTGATAACAGTAGTATAAACACTCATATTTTGTTGGGAAAATGAAATTTAATAACCATATCTTAACGCCATTTCATATCAAATTTAAATGACTAAAGCTTCTTCGAATGCCACTTTTGTCTCGAGAGAAGCGTCTACTGGGTGCTGGGAAACCGTTATACGTATCCTGACAGGGATGTGAAAACTTTCATTTTTGGCGCAAATTCGACAATTTTGTAAGCCTATACCCTTATGATTTTCTTCGATTTTGGCCAAGATTGAAAATCACGACTTTTTTAATTCTTCCGAAAATTGTGCCTGTTTTGTGTGGCGCCCTTTTGATTCCTTTCCAGGTGATAAGAGTAGTATAAACACTCATATTTTGTTGGGAAAATGAACTTTAATAACCATATCTTGACGCCATTTCATATCAAATTTAAATGACTAAAGCTTCGTCGAATGCCACTTTTGTTCTCGGAGAAGAAATGTGTGGAAGTGTGTGAGTGTAGATCTCCCCCCCCCCCCACCCACCCCCGCAATCTACGCGTGATTTGCTATCAACGACCCCACAGCCTTCAATAATTTAAGTGTTGGGCAGCCCAAAACCCAGTTCATAAAGATTAATGCCCCCCTCCCCCCCCCCCCATTACTCATGCTGTCTCGGAAATTTGGAACTTGGTCCCCCCCCTTTCCACCTTTGAAGTATTCTACGAATCACTGGGCCTATTCCCCACCCCCGCCTCCAACTTTTGAAATCTTCTGCACATCACTGGGCCTACTTTGGTCTATCGAATATCCCCCTCCCTCCCCTCCCTCCCCTGCCTCCAATATTTGAAATCCTTTGCACATCACTGAGCCTACTTTGGTCCCCACCCACCCCCCCTCACCCCCGCCTGCAAATCTTTGAAATGCTCTGCACAACACTGGGCCTACTCTGGTCCCCCCCTGTCTCCAACCTTTGAAATCATCTGCACATCCCTGGGCCTAATTTGCTTCTTTCCTGTTGTATCAACCTTCGTTACTAAACGTTGTTGCATCGATGTCGATGGTTCTTTCGTCAAAAAATTAGTTTCTTTCTTTCAGTGACAGATACACCATGAGAAGTGAAATTGGTTGACTTTCCTCGTTGATGGTTACCAGTTTGGCGTTTCCAAAGCCAATAAATGACGTTCAGCACAGCATACCAAGTAGTGGGCCATTTGACACAGGGCTTCAGGCCTCTCCCTTTCCTATTTTACTTCCTTTCTTTCTTTTCATTCTCCTCATTCCTTTCAATCCGCCGCCACCCTCCCCCAACCAAACCCACCCACCGCCCCGATTATACCAGACCAAAAGCTAATTCATCG
Organism: Apostichopus japonicus; assembly: GCF_037975245.1. NCBI lineage: Eukaryota > Metazoa > Echinodermata > Holothuroidea > Aspidochirotida > Stichopodidae > Apostichopus > Apostichopus japonicus. Next base: position 8,903,265 of record NC_092566.1, on the reverse strand, counting down.
TAAATACAGGATGATACACATATAGACTTCTATTTGTACCATGTGCAAAAGATAGCTTTATGACTTCAACAAAAACTTCTAACATTACAGTGTCTACATTAAAAAGGACTTGTAATATAGACTGTGATGTAGAACCACTCCTACCTCAGTCCCAACACACAAAGACCCTCGTTCGATTCAAGTGTGACAATCCTACTTATGGCACAATAGTAGGCAATAATTGAAACAAACTACAACTTATTTTGCCTTGAAAATTTAATCACAACCATCTCATAATTTTCTAGTTCACCTATTACAAACAAACTGAAGTACACAGGAATTTTAATTAAATTATAAAGATACATTATTTATATATTTTTCTAAAATTAAAAGCAAGGTATTTCAGTAATGTCTCGTAGCACTATGTTGCGTCGGCCCCCGTTCGGACTAATTTCTACACTTGAGGCGAATAAATGACATACTTCCAACCAATCAAATTGTTTGATTTGGTCACAAAATAACAAAAGGACCAATTAGTCTGTATGATGCAATACGGTTCTTGGTAACCAATAAAGGAAAACAGGTAATCTGCATAATCAAACATGTGACAAAACGTTGAGGATGGGATCAAATTAATTCATTACTAAATCATGATCCCTCTATTTTAAGAGGAAATTCTAGGAAAATGTCTTAAATAGTTTGGTCAGTTGGCATTCTACTATCGGCTAATACTTGTTAGTTTCAAAAGTGTGTTAAATACAAACAAAAAACTACTTGAAAATTATTCTTGAGGCACTTTGACTTCACACATTGACGCAGCAAGATTTTCCTGTAAGAGTTGTTGTTCAGCGCAAACAAATTCACCACATAGGCTTTAAGATCACTGACCCAGATCCTGGCGGTGGTGTCTAACACTTCTGTTACACCTCATTCGAAACTAGGTCAGATTACCGGCATCAGACGTTTCTTTGTGCGCGAGTCTTCACACCCTTTAAGGCACACAAAAGACAAATGACACAAATGAAAGCGATAACTACCCGTAATTTTGTTATATTTGATACATTTTAATACACCCTACAACATTACCCAACCTTTCATTCATAACAACTTGGTTCAGAGTCTTATGGTTCCCTTAAATATGACAGCAACGGTTCCTGCTAGTTCCACCCTATCACCATCCAGGATACAGACTTCCAGGTTCCCTCCTCGTTTCGAGCATTGACGAGCTACAAGAAGAAAACAGAAAAATACAACAGTGATAAGTGTTGAAATAATTTAATAACTTCCAATAGTAAGAGCACTGTAGCTCCATTTTGTCTTTATCACATATCTGAAGATTAAAGGGGTACTCCATTGGCAGACAATGCAACACTTGAAAGAAATAATATTCGTCACTGGCTGTTGGAAACCCCATCTCAGAACCGCGTTTCGTAACCAGACGGAATAATATTACAATTTACTTTTATAACCTATTTTGACCTGTTAAGCTGTTAATTCTTCTGGGAAGTGGGTCACAGTAGGTGGTAGTTGATCCTATCACAGTAGATTTACTTCAGGAGCTTTTACCTTTACCCAATATAAACTTCTAGCTAATTTATACTGGATATGTGGTACATTTGGAATGATAGCTTTGCTGTTAAATTCCCTCTGTATTCAAAATGAAATCTTTTTTCTTTCTTTTTTTCGTTGACATTGTCCTCTGTGAATAAGCCATTTAAATATGAGGGAGAAAAGCAAAACATTTTTCAGCTGTAGTGGTGTGTTGACATCATTCACTCTACTGTTGCCAGATGCAATAACCAAAATAAAATTACCACATATAAACAATTCAGATCGTTGCCATACAAAATATTATAAATGTAATTTGTTATTATTATTATTACTATGCAGCTGTGTTTGTAACCTCAAGATGCTGGCCAGAAAGGATTTTATCTTTGGATATAATTTAGTATTATATCACCCAATTAATTCATTTTGCATTGTAAATATAATGAATATAATTGCAAGTTGATGGAGATTATGCCAACATGTAACAAGTTCTCTACAAAATGAAATTCATTATGGAAGTAGAAAATTATATCAATTCTAAGCCCGACACACAAAACAAGTAATATAAAGTAAGTTTAATGTACTAAAGAACTGTTTTGCTCATCTCCCATGCAAGCCTGTTTGAAACTTGATCTGTTATTGTTAAATGTTTCATTGTGTTTACTGGTTGTTCTATGTTCCTACACTATTTCTATTCATTGAAGATTGAATTGGTTCTGTTTGAAGTATAGTACGATTTGTAATATTGGTCACTACCATTACTTAATTCTGAAAAAATTTCTGCATTTTTTATATAAATAATTTCTTATATGATACTGAGATTGTATAACAATGTCCTATCACTGTTGTTATCAAAACTGTAAGTACAAAAAAAATGTACCATACTTATAATACTTATGAATAAATGAGCTGGAAAAGAAAAGAATAGAAAAAAATGCAGAATATATCCAGCACTTTTGACCACTCGAATATCCCTTCAAAGCAATCAGCATTACATGTATTGCATGTTCTACAAGACAAATTAGACTCTATATAATTAAATTAATTCCACACTCACACCATTAGATTAACCTTCCAATTCATGTGCTTTACTCATGAATTTCTTGATCCATATCTTACCATAAAAGGTCTCCTTCCCCAATATTTTCTGCCAGTATGCTGCAAGTACACAGTGTGCAGCTCCTGTAAGTATAAACATAGTAATAAGGGGCTGTTACTATTGATGCTGCATACATTAATGCAGAGTAAGTTATCAGCTACACAGATAGCCCAGTACCTTCTCAGCTGTACATAGAGTGTACTGTCATAACTCAGCTACACAGACAGTGCATAGTAATTACACAGCTACACAGACAGAGTGCATAGTAATAACTCAGCTACACAGACAGTGCATAGTAATAAGGGGCTGTTACTATTGATGCTGCATACATTAATGCAGAGTAATTTATCAGCTACACAGTACCTTCTCAGCTGTACATAGAGTGTACGGTCATAACTCAGCTACACAGACAGTGCATAGTAATTACACAGCTACACAGACAGAGTGCATAGTAATAAGGGGCTGTTACTATTGATGCTACATACATTAATGCAGAGTAATTTATCAGCTACACAGATAGCACAGTACCTTCTCAGCTGTACATAGAGTGTACGGTCATAACTCAGCTACACAGACAGAGTGCATAGTAATTACACAGCTACACAGACAGAGTGCATAGTAATTACTCAGCTACACAGACAGAGTGCATAGTAATAAGGGGCTGTTACTATTGATGCTACATACATTAATGCAGAGTAATTTATCAGCTACACAGATAGCACAGTACCTTCTCAGCTGTACATAGAGTGTACTGTCATGACTCAGCTACACAGATAGAGTGCATAGTAATTACACAGCTATACAGACAGAGTGCATAGTAATAAGGGGCTGTTACTATTGATGCTGCAGACATTAATGCAGAGTAATTTATCAGCTACACAGTACCTTCTCAGCTGTACATAGAGTGTACGGTCATAACTCAGCTACACAGACAGTGTATAGTAATTACACAGCTACACAGACAGAGTGCATAGTAATAAGGGGCTGCTACTATTGATGCTGCATACATTAATGCAGAGTAACTTATCAGCTACACAGATAGCACGGTACCTTCTCAGCTGTACATAGAGTTTACTGTCATAACTCAGCTACAAAGACTGTGCATAGTAATTACCCAGCTACACAGACCGGCAGAGTGCATAGTAATTACCCAGCTACATAAAAGTACACAGTAAGTACTCCGCTACACGAAATGCACAGCAATAACTCATCTAAACAGAGATGGTAGCAAGTACTCAACTGTAAAGACATGTAGTGTGCATGATACTTACTCAGCTAATATAACATGCGGCAAATAAACAGCTACACAGAATACATAGTAAGTACTCTGCTAAACATGGTGCACGGTAATTACTCAACTACGTAGAGTGCAAAGTAATGACTCAGCTACATGGAGTATACACAATAATTCTAAAGTGAATGCTTGATTCGCTAAACATGATGCACAGATTCAATTATTCAGCAGATTATATGGTATGGACCGGGTGCATTTGCAATAATGAAAACAAAAAGTTCAATGGAGAATAATAAACAATGTTTCCATTGATAATTAACAGGGATTACTACGATAGTTAAAATGAAAATTAGTATTAGCAATTAATATTCTTACCTGTAACAGGATCCTCTGGTATACCATTCCATGGATCGAAGTACCTAGATAAGAAATCAAATGGTCTACCCCCCTCATCCACTGCTCCAGTATCTTTGTTACCCTTCACTGTAAGTATTACTCCAGGTGCTCCTTTAAAGTTGTAAACCTGAAGAAGCCCATGCATGTCAGGGCATATTGCTTCAAACTCTGTTCTATAAGAAATAGAATTAAACTTCAATTCTTAAACCTCTCTCATGAGCAGTTCTTTTTTAATTTGCTTTCGGTAATAAGAAACTTCCAAACCTTACTTAAAACAAACACGATATGCACATTTTGTTTTCTGTCCTGCAATGTAAACTAAAGGTTGACAAAGTTCCAAAACTTCACAGGTAAAATAGCCACTTTTGCATTGATTTTTAGTTCCTTGCTGGAAGCAAAGTAACATGTGAAGTCAGGCTGGGGTGCATGTGTATGTGTGCACCTATAACACTTGCTTGGGTCAGCGATATCTCAACAATGGAGTGATGGATATTTGTCATACTTGCTCTGTACAGTAGATGTATTATAGTGAGAAGGTGTGCCCTATGGTTTTTAGCAATGTCCTTATGAATATTATTATTATTATGATTATTATTTGTTATTTATATATGTCTCACCATCTGATGCTAACCTTTCAAATATTTTCTGCATTTTCATGCGCCCAATAAAATCAATCAATTAAAGGAAAAATCAAAGGCAAAATCAAAGGCAAAATTTGAAGGTGTGCCCGTCACTTATTCACGATAAATTTCAGAATTCAAGTTAGCCAGTGTATCTTCTGTAACCCTTTATACTCTTTAATTACAACACTTATATACATTTGGACCAACGTAACACACCTGGAGACATCATCGGGAAGGCGAACAAGGATTTCGGAGTTGGCTCCAGGTGCAAACTGAACGTCTATAGGTTTGTGTGCTCCTACGACCAACTAAATATTAAAATGAGAAACAGATGTTGATGAACAATACGATTAAACTTTCCACGCTTTCGATACAGTAGACTTGACCAATGATTACCACTTACCAGTTTGCCTTAGACACTATGATCTCTAGTCTTCCAAAATATCGGAACATTATTGTCCCAGAGGATTAACTAGAAAATTGATTATACCAGTCTCAAAAGTGTTGTTAATTAATATAGCAAACCGTCCGAATAGGAACTAATGTTATTCTTTCAAAAGATACATTTAACAATTTGAACTACCTCAGCTGTCAAAGAAACTACATTCATAGAAATTAATGATTGATTCATATTAAAAAAATTCGCTTTTTGCATTCCTTTTATTCTTGTTTTCCACGATTAAATTAGGGTCACACGTTAGTCACCTCAAAGCAAACATCTCCTTGCCCAGAAACGAATAACTGTAGGTTGGGTTTTTATTTGCGTTGGTGCTTGCCAGGGCTATGCTGTGTCTGTGCTGGAATGTGCCTTTGTTTTACAATACAGATAGGTTTGGGTTGAGTTTTTCATTTGATCCTTTTGACACATTATTCAGAAGACAATAATCATAATAATTTTTAAATTTCATCGCTTACCACAAGCAACCATGGGTATGACTTAAGGAGCATTTTTACATTGATGTAATTTCATTATTGAATTAGGTTCTAACCAAATTGTATCCAATGTTTTGTAAACAGGAAAGGTGGGAATCTAAATTACTGCATTGCTCCTTGAAATGATAATATTGAAAACAAAATTAACTCATAAAAAATGTATATATACATACTTGGACTATTTCATCTGTGTCCTGAGGAAGCTGAAATAAAATAAATAAATGAAACTAAACAAATTGAAGCTGTTTATTCAGAGATTGGTCACCACACCTGAGTGAGGAAACTTCTTTAAAAACTTTAGTTAATCATGTGTGAAGGAAACACAATTTTGAAAGTAACTGAACTCATTGTCAGAGAATTAAGTATCAGGAATGACATACCAGCCTTAATCTCATAATATTGGATCAGTTGCATAATTGAGATTTGATTTGATTCAGCTTTATTACATCCCTAAAATGGTTAAAACATGCTTACACTAAAACCATGAATATATCATCGAGTTGCAAGTGCTTCAATTTTTTGGAAGATTTTACTTTATTTACTACAGTGTAAATTTTATCGGTGATGGAAACTGGAGTATCTAATGCTGAAATTAAAATATTGATCCTCTTAACATTCAACATAACAATGGCATTGTCTTCAGGGTCAACACTGCTATCATTCTACCTTGAATATATGAATACATAAAAAATAAAAAAAATTGATAAAGTAAATGTTTCAGCTCCTAGTCGCACTATGGGTTTGTGCCCCCTTTAAAAAAATATGATTCAATAATTTCTTAAGATTTTACCAAACCCTGATAGGAAAATTAATATTACTCTGGATGCTTTACAATCTTACCTCAGAGTTGCATCGGTTAATCGGTAAATTAATGGCAATGCAGTCTCCTTTTTTCTTTGCAATCAACCGGCCACTCCTTGTTTGGAACTTAATGGAATCATTGTTGTTCCCTAAATGAAAGAGGGAAGCGAAACTAACCGTCATGAGTTAAGAGAGGGCATTACCAAGCACTGTCAATGAAAAACGTGCAAGTCCAAAAGCAAAGGAACACTTAAACGGAAAGCAAAGCCCCCATCGTCACATCATCTGAGATGTACGTTCTTAACGATGTTTGTGTTGAAAAGCTGACCCAAACAGCAAAGACTAGAACTTGTTCTGTTTGGAAGATAGCCTGGTATAAATGTCATACTAAGTGGATGCCATTTTGTTGATGTGTCATGTCACAGTGCCTGCAGGAGATAACTATAAGGGAGGGAGTCCTGGTGAATTCTCTTGGTTATGCTTTTCTTTTCTTTGACTTACTTTCTCACTGAAGTTGGGCAGTATTGGCAGTGATATCAATGGTAGTAATATAGGTAATGTTAATAGAAATCTTCATCCCCTCAGCAAGAACAATTGCAAAATATCATATCTACTCAGGAAAATAAAAAAACTAATGAATAAATAAAACTTGAAATATTCAAGCACTAATAGCTCTGTGATATCATTTTTAGACTTGCTGAAGTTTTTTTTACTCTAGCAACTGATCAGGGGGAATAATTCATCCAGTAAAGCATCGTAAAATGCTATTTGGAATTTTTTTTTTATATGTTTGCTCTCACACTAATGTAATTTTTGCTATTAAGATATGTGACGATAATTATTGTTACAAACTTCTGCACTGCACTACTAGTTTGTATGCACAGTAGCTAAAACTCTCTGGTCATGTGCAGATTTCCACTTGGTAAGCTTTTCTTCTCTCCAAGGACCAAGATTCTGTTAAAATTTGAATCTACATAGAATGATGAAAACACCAGGATAACTTCTAGATAAAAAAATTTATTACTAGATCTGCACATCTGAAATAAAAGTTTTCAAATATCCACAAATGTATACATATGTACAATGTCTAACTAGAAATTGAATTTAGTGCTACCCTTATTAAGGTGTTCAATACAATACAATTCAATACAAAAATGTTTCAAAAAAAACAAATTGACCTTTGACCCTAAACAGGGTAGCTGAGGAAGCCAAAGTAGCATGTCCACAAAGGTTTACTTCCATTACAGGTGTGAACCATTGCAGCTTGAACTTGGATGCTGCAAAAAAGAAAAACATAAAATGTTGAATAGATGAATCAACCTAAAATAATGTTCAATGATTAATATGATATTTCTATTCTTTCTAAGCTAAACTTGTTTGAAATACCATTTGCAAAAATATCCTCTGTGCTTAAAACCATGTATGTTTCCCCAATACCAGACTATCATCACTGACAAGTGTAATACAGTTTGAACATTGCCAATTTGGTCAGAGAATGATTTGTTGAGTAACAGGTACTCTGAAACAGGGACAACAAGCTACAACAGTGTAACAGTTGAAGGTACTGTAGAGCTAGGGTCATAGCCAAGCTGGGTCCCTGTTCCCATTCCCATTTGTGAGCCCATCATATGTACAAAAAAAGTTGACAAGTTACAGGTGAGGACACACATATTACAGTATGCCTCTTCTTAAATTGCTGATGCCCCCCCCCCTCCCCCCTTTAAACTGTAGGTGCCAATGCAAAGAGATCCTAGCTAAGAGCCTGGGTGTGGCTCTACCTGTTTTCTTACGGTAAAGTGTTACACCAAGTTAGTCAATGCCAAATAATAGTTTATCACGTTACTGCAAAGTCTCGGAGTAACTTTTATACGAAAATGCTGTCAGAATTGGATGTGAAAAGGTTAAAATACTATACTGTACTGGAAGTTACTAAACATTCTCCCTAGTAACTTTAAATGTTATCAATATCTCCCTGGAATATGCTACAAAGCACAAATCTGGTCACTAATAGTGTAAGCTATAAACTTTCATCGTCATTGCTAACTCTTAGAGATATATATTTCCAGGTAGAACAATTTAATTAATATTGTTCATTTGACCTTTATTCGCACAAATCTGGTAATGATTTGGTGAGCTACTTTATTGTAAACTAATTTTGAAAGGCAATAATAACAGTTTATATAATGCTAGTATTGTAGAGAGATATTCTGAAATAAAACATTTACTCAAACTTGATAGTTGAACTCTGTTCTCTCTCTCTGATACCATCTTCTATCTGTAATATATAGACCAAATTTTGTTTAGGAGTTTTTCTAATTTTTTATAATTACAGTTCCTTGATTGAGAATCTTCTTTGATTTCTATCATCATAGAAATGTTGGAATTTGACACTCACAGTGCAAGATCTTGGTATTATTTGATCATGATTATTCTTTTCTATTTATTACCACTGAACGAAGAAAAAAGGCAATTTGGGTACTACCTTTTTCAAATGTATCTCCTGGGTTTAATAGCTGGATGAATGCAGTCTCTGCTTGGTTCATTTCAGTTGCAATTTTCTGCTTTTCATCTTCACTTAAGCCACCCTAAAAAACAAAACATGCCTTTAATAATGATGATACTTCACACAATTACTGTACTTCATTTCTTAATTTTATATGTATTAAAGGAAATTTCCATGAGTTTTGAGGCACAATTTATGTGTAACAAAATATCAGTACTTTACCAACTTTAGTCAAAGAACTTCATGAGTTTGTGGCATTAGCACAGCTTACTGTACTGTATGTACAGTAAGGTCAATTGTAGGTTGACTATCGGTCTCAGAATTAATATGTAAAGCCAATTTTATTATTGTGATTATTTTGTAAAATATTTAATCACTATGCAAGGGTGACATGTGCACCCACCCAACCACCCCCAAAAATTTTAAATACTTAAAGATTTTCCTGGACAGAGAATGGTCTTTCTCATGAGGGAAGGGGAAGCCATTAATACTAACTGTAACTGCTTTAAATGACAGTAACCAAATTGCTATGGTTGCAAAATACGGAACACTTTGGCACCTAAGCATCCTTAATTACACATAAATAGACCAGCCCCTCCAAACTCCCTCTAAAAACAAAAATCAAAGAACAAACCAGGATAATTTTCTATACAATGGTCCACTTCATGCCACATTATATCCATCAACACTTATAATTTACAATTTATGCTTTCAAGTTTGTATAAGGCATTTGAGATATTTTATTAAAACCTAATGTCTTTTGTAAAAGCTTACACACCTCATATTCCACTAGGCAGACTGCTGCAGGATTGCCCGTAAAAGGCTTAGATGCGAAGGCATCAACAAAATACAGCTCAAAGGTTTTCATCACGTAGTTGGCTCAAATTTCACGGTCTGGTGGATAGCGTTTCAGGAAGTCGCTGGCCAGATGTATCCTGGGAACTGTTAAAAACATTTAACTGTATTTTGCACTTTGCATGGTTCAACATTTAAAGTGTACTATATAATTGGCCCAAAACAGACCTATCCAGCTGTAGGTAACATTATACACTGTTATCACAGCTGAATCTTAATCTGATGGGTTAAGTTGTCAAAAATCCTACAGTACTAGAGGGCATTAACACCAACCAAGCACTACAAAGTATGAGTATAACTTATTAGTTAACAAAAACAAGAGTTGGTAAGCTTGTCTTTGAAACAGTCTAGACTACAGTAGGTGCATGCACAATGTCTGATGGCAAAGCATTCCAATATTTTACAGTGCGGGGGAATTAGAAGGCATATTTATATAAATTCTTTCTAAGATATGTTCATTTCTTGTGTAACATTTTTTCTTGGCATAAGATTGTCTTTATCAATTGATACAAGATTGTTATTGATTTTATAAAGCATTTGTACATGTTGGCTTAAGCAGAAGAAATTTCTTCTTGTTTTTAGCAGGGGCCAATGTAATTCCTCAAGCATATTTATCACACTGGATTTATAAGACTACTCTGCCATACAAAATCTCGCTGCTCTGAATAGCTTCTACTTTATCCACATCACACTGGTGATGGGTTTTCCCAGACCAGTGAAGCATAATTGATTACTGGCCTGACAAGTGTTTTGTATGCCGTGGTTTTAACATCTCTGGGACAGCTTGAGAGGTCACGTTTTGGAAGGCCAAGAACATGGTTTGTTTTATTGTGTATGTTTTTAATATGTTTATCCCATCTAAGTTTGCTATCAATGATTTCAGCACCAAGGTAGGGGTGACAGTCAACAACTTTTAGGGGTCGTGTGCACAGCGGAGTGTAGCCAGGTGTGTTGTAACACTTTTTAGATGAAATTGTGATGTAGCATTTAGAGGGGTTTAACAAGCTTCATTTGCCATTTTATTTTGCCATTCTTCCAGTTTATTATGGTCATCTTAGAGGATTTTTTGGTCAGTTTGCTACAGTACTGTAAAAAATATTGATACAACAAAGAAGGAATTCAGTGAATATGACTCTGAAACTGTAGGCCTATAGACCTACTATCATTCATACTTCATTTAGTGAATCCCAAGACTTAGGAAGTCAACAGAAGCCTCTTTTTGAAGAGTGTTTGGCCTACACATGTCATGTATGCAGGCTACAGTAACTAGTAATACTACTAGTACTGTAAAATGCCTACCAAGCCTACATTGTATACCAACTTAACTTAGCTACTAGTCAGTAAGTTACTATGCGAAGACTTCTTGTATGCATATAATCGTGTACTCATAAAAGTTATAAACTTCAATCCGATCAAAGAATTTCGGCTCATGACATACATTTGCAACGACTCACCTCAATTTTTACTTTCGCTAGTTACCACTTCAGAGTAACCATACAGCCTGCACCCGCAACAGTTATTATGTTATTATCGAACAATTATTCAGAAAACACAGACGAGGGACTAAGCCGAGCCACGCAGACGACATAATAAACCTGTGCCTGGGAATCCCTCAACATGTGGTAAACTGGTAATGGTAAACAAACATCAGCTAACCGTGTGCTCTTCACTAGCACTGTGCATGAATCGTATACGGAGCCGTCCAAGTTGCATATATATGCTATGTTGCCATTCCGTGTTCGTTATTTCCATTGTATTATTTCATTTCATTTATTTCGTCTATACATAAGAACAATAGAACAAAGTGGTATAGTATAAACAGGACACTAGAAAATAGAAACGTATTAAATAACGTATTAGGGCCTAATCAGTTTGGGGTGGTCCGCTATAGTTGACATCCAGGAACAAACGAATACTCTGCCCATCCAAAGATGTTTTCCACATGCGACACAGTATCATTCTTTATCCACAATTCCTGCAGACAACTGTCCCACTTGGTCAGATTGCGATCTGTTCACGGTCTATTTCCGGCCCCTACATTCCATACTGCAGCCCCACTACACGTAAAGAAAGCAACGGGACACAACAAAAGAGTACATCTAGGGTCGGACGCACACACTTCAAGGGCCAGTGATTTGAGGGAACAACTTGAATTATAGTTACCTCAGTCAAAATAGATTAACCTTCAACGAGAGAGCACTTTTTTACAACATTTTGTCCAGTGGCGGAGCAAGGGGTATTGGTCAGGAGGGGCGAGAATGGTCTGTAGGGGCGCTTTCGACATAGGCGTAGGAGGCGGGGGGATGGGGGGGGGGCTGCAGCCCCCAACCATATTTTTTGGTGAAAATTCGGGCAGTATTCTGAGAATTTTTCGGGCACCTACTGTAAGAAGAAGAATTTGCAGTGTTTTTTTTTTTGGTGAAACTTCGGCAATATGCTGAGAATTTTTCGGGCATCTACTGAAAGAATAATAATTTGCAGTGTGTTTTTCAAATTTTTTGGTGAAAGATTGGGCAATATGCTGAGAATTTTTCGTGCACCTACTGAAAGAATAATAATTTGCAGTGTGTTTTTCAAGTATTTTGGTGAAAGATTGGGCAATATGCTGAGAATTTTTCGTGCACCTACTGAAAGAATAATAATTTGCAGTGTGTTTTTCAAGTATTTTGGTGAAAATTCGGGCAGTATGCTGAGAATTTTTCAGGCACCTACTAGTGGCGGAGCGTCCATACAGTCAGAGGGGGCGGATGCCCCCCTGACGGACTCAAATGGACTGCTGGCGCCCCTTTCAGCTTTTTACCACTTTTTTACTAATTCGCGATTATTGACTTTTTTATTGCGCCCTCAAATACCCATTGACATTTGTCACATTTTGTTGGTGCAATTTTCTGACAAATGGCGATGACACCTATTTATTCTTCGTTTATCTGCAAATTTGCAGGGCCTGGAAAGGGTCATTTCCGGTGATCTAGGGAGTATCTTTACTCAAAAAAAATTCTGTATGCTCCGCGCCAACCTGTGGTGGCGCTCCGCTTAGATAGTGTCGAGAGCGCCCCTACAGACCATTCTCTCCCCCTGACCAATACCCCTAGCTCCGCCACTGGCACCTACTAAAAGAAGAATTTGCAATGTATTTTTCAATGGTTAAACATATATTATTATTATGATCATTATTGTTGTAACAACTTCCCCAATAATTATAACCAATATGGAAGGGTAATAACACGGAAAATGATTGTACGTTATTGGCATGTGATGTAATAACGGAACAATACCTATATGATATGCACATTAACATGTGGAACGCGCGCCAAAAATTTTGTTTATATTATTCGGGCAAGTCGTTACAGCCCCCCCAAATCAAATGAGGCTCCTACGCCTATGGCTTTCGACACTCTCTAAGCGGAGCGCCACCACAGGTTGGGGCATAGCGTACAGAGACTTTTGGGTACTAATTTAGAATCCGTACCAATCGACCCTAATTCCTAACCCTATTCCCTACTTCCTTACCCTGCTCCCTAACCATATTCCCTACTTCCTAACCCTAATTCCTAACCCTACTCCTTAACCCTACTTTCTAACCCCTAACCTTAGTCTGCCGATTCGAAGTAAGTTTTCCCATTCATATGGTACGGATTCTAAAGTTAGGCCGATTTTTGGAGTAAAGATACTCCCTAGATCGCCGGAAATGACCTTCTCCGGGCCTGGCTAATTTGCAGATAAACGAAGAATAAATAGGTGTCATTGCGAAATTACACCAACAAAATGTGACAATTGTCAATAGGTAGATGAGAGCACAATAAAAAAGTCAATAATCGTGAAGAAGTAAAAAGTGGTAAAGAGCTGAAAAGGGCGCCAGCAGTCCATTGGAGTCCGTCAGGGGGGGGGGGGGGGTCCGCCCCCCTGACTGTATGGACGCTCCGCCACTGATTTTGTCGTAAATCTTCAGACAACCCAGACAACAGCTGGGGCACTACTTTGTTACTCCTTTTTTTTAGCCGTGATAATAAGAAAGGGACAAATTTTAAATACGTAAATGAAAGTTTATTTTAATCATCAAAAAGGAATATTACTTATGTGTGAAAAGGGCAACATTGTTGAGGTTTTTGACAAAACTGGGGGAAGGCATGGGGGAGGGGGGGGGGGTGGTTGTGAGGTACACCTGAGCAGCTCCTCTTCCCACCGAATTAATACTACACAATGATAGCTAAAAGCTTCAGACTTTATATTGTTGATTTGGTTTTCTTTTCTCAAGAAACTACAAAACGCATTTTATGGATTGAAAAGACAATATAGAACTTATAACATAAAGAATATTGATGTTATAATCATTCAAGTTTGTTAACTTAAACTGTCATGACTAATTTAAAGGTATCACCCTTAATTAAAAAGTTCATTACAATCCTCTACATTTTCAGCTTTATCTTGCAAGATCGAGACATTAGGCATCTCTCAATGGAACTGTCAAAGTCTCTTATATGTTTTAAGATAATTTACATGCATCAACTTTTGTTGTTGTTGAATAACCGCAAGTAATAAATGTGATAAACAAGGCACAAAAATATATGACACAACATTTGAATTTAGAGAGAGTTAATAAACAAAAAGTCTGAGAATAAGGCACAAGTTGAAAGTTGAATACCCTTTGAAACAGTATTACACAATAAAATATTTCTAGATGAGGTATCAAAAGATAGTATAACAAAATAAAAAACTTCCAGATTAAAAGCCTCTTCTCAAATTGCAGAGTGTGCTACCTAATATCGACAATCTTTTTCAAAAACAGTTTTCATATGTAGAAATATTTTCCTGGGGATAAAAGGATTGAAATTTTATAAAGAAAATCAAATACATTTCAGTTTAAATTACCCTGATGATATCAGTCAGATAAATGCAATCACAAAATACCCACTTAAAAATTTTACAAAAATGTATATATTATTTTGCCATACAAATACTATGAGGATGTGGTTTTTGAAAGATGAAGACAATTTTCTGCAGTTTTACTAAGCAATCAAATTCAGGCACCAGATATCTCCATTTCAATGTGTAAGCAAATGTTCTACTGATAGAGCAATACTCATAACAATCTTCAGCAGTAGTGACTGGCAGATATTAAAACATGTTTTTCGATCTGAACGGGGTTGATTTCACAGTTATTCGCAGACATTCACTGGACAATCGTAGAAAAATAATTTGTAACAACCGAACAAGAAGCTATGAAACCACGATCGAACACATATGGGTTTTTGCAAACAGCAAAGTAGAAGAACAGTAAACAATATTGAGAGAATTCACATATATCCCCCAAAAACCATTCTAACAATATAAAAGCATTCAATACCTTAAAACTATTGAAATATGAGTTGAACTTTTCAAATATTTAGAGAAGGAATGGATTATAACAAATAATTGCAAAAGCAGCAGAGTATATTATGTTAAAAATAAAATTCTGCTTTCAAGAATTTCAGCATCAAACTGGACACCTCAATCAATGTTTAACTGAAAGCCTGAAGAGTAATAATTGCAAAAAGCAGTAACATAAGGTATTGCTGTATTGAGATATAATGCACCGCAAGATTATTCATAAGTTAATTGTACAAAAATCCCAGCATGCACCACTGCATCGGTTATTCTGGAATGTGAGTTTACATACAGTACACAAATGTTATACTGCTAGCTCACAGTGTCTATGTGAAGACTTGTTGTCTCAGTGTGTTGCCACTACAGCCTACCCTGTGCGAATTATCGGCCTATCCATTTGATATATGGCTACACACACCTACTTATAACAGACATATAAATTGAATTTTTGTTTTGCAACAAATTTAGAATGTCAAACAACAGACTTTCGTAGCATTTCACTGAATTGTATTTGTGCTATGAAAGCATAAACTGATGGTTTTGTTAGCATCTTGGTATATTTGACCTTTCATACTTCATACTTTTTTTTCAAGGTGTTTAAAGCAATAATGGATAAATGAAAAACATAAAAGCAAGGCCAACAACTATTTGGGTAAATTTGGCTTCTCGTCAAATGTCACTCCAGATTTTTGGATGATGTAACTGGCACAGTAGTTAGCGATGAGAATGCAATCTTTGATATCTTTGCCTTGGACCAGTTGTGAGAGAAAACCTGAAAATCAAAAACATAACTGCAAACATCAAAATATTCAACAAATAACTCTACTGACATATATAATCCCATCAGCAAACTGTAAGTTCAATAGATCAGCTCTAAATCTCTACTATCCACAAACTCAAACACGAAACTGAACAGACATTATTTATATGCAGGCTCTGCATGCTAGTTGTCAGGTTTCATTGAGGTTGACCAGTGACAGCAACAAAAATTATTTGTAATATAATAAACAGCCAAAGTGTGCAAGTGCAAAAACAACAGAGATAAAGAGCTGAGCCTGGCATAGTTAAGTTAAATTTGTTGTCAATACACCTCCATTGTCAGTCGGGGGAGGGGGGAGGGGGGGAGGAGGAGGGTAATGCTCAGTGTGCGATTTCTTTCAAAATTCATAAGCATTCATTAGAACAACCTTTGTGTTTAGATCTAGTTATAGACCTAACTTCTAGTCTAAATATATACCTCAGAATACACCATTGGACCTGAAACTTTAGAAGCAGACCCCCTACATGGTGGTACCATCCAACAACCTCACACCCTTATTCCTCACCCCTAACATCTTTGATCCACCTACACCCCTTCTATAAAGGTTCATCCCCTACCTAAATCAGTCAAGAGAAATTTGCAATTGGCTCCCATCCTCACCCCCCCCCCCCCCACCCCCAACCTTTGTTGTAACTGAACTTTAACATACAATCAGATGTACCACAATAAGATGTCATAACATTTTTGTGGTTACCTCCAACAAAGCAATCGCCAGCTCCATTGGTGTCCACAATGTCTTCTTCGTTAACAGCTTTGACAGGGTACTCCGTCACCACCCCATCTGAAATGTGAAATAACAAATTTACTGAATCTAAGAAAGTGAAAAAACTGATAGCAATAAAGAGCATAATTGTTTATTAAACAATCCTTCTGTCTGAGTTCTCTAAGTACATGGTAGCATACTATATGTAGAGTCAGTATCAGTTCGACCAAGAGTTCAGAAAGAAGCAATTACAGTACCCCTCCTGTATAAAAATAATGGACGACCACCCCTGCCCCTCTGCCACCCCTTGCCCCCCCCCCCACCACTGGACTGAGAAATTATATACAAATTTGGAACCCACAAGTAATATATGCTAGAAAAGGGTGGAAAATTGACCTTGGGAATACAATTCCTGCCTCCTAACAGCTGAGCTAGCCATTCATAACTTGAAATACTTTTCTCCCTACTGACCATTTCTTGTCTAGGGCTACCCTTCCGAGGGGAGACAGTTATTTTCAACCTTGGAACAGTAGGATTGTAACCCCAGAGGTCACTGCTTCCAATCCTATTCTAGCCATCAATTTCTTTGCTCTTTCCCACTGTCTGAAATTTCCAAGTCAGTTTCCCATTATTCGTTTACTTTAATATAATATAAAGAAAATACCCAAACAGACATACCATATGCGACAAGCGTCGGTAAATGGCCTCGTGTGATGATAACAGTTCTCTGTCGTTTGGTATTTTCTTTGCGTAGTACTGCTGCCTTCAGAGCAATTTCCTTGAGATCTTCCGTCTGCAAGAGGGAGAAAAAGGCTGGAATCATCTAGAAAGGGACATTCTACTAGCAATGGAACGCTATATCAGCATCACTTTATTCTTTGCTTGGAAGGATTATCGAAATTCTTGTTGATCTAGAGATATGTCATCGACGATATCAAGATCCAAGACGAGAAACTTGCATGTCCTGTTGCAGTTCTATACAAGTTTTTGAGTTACATGTGTCACTTTGCAAAATATTTACAAAGAGACTAGTCACCTTGACAAAATTGTAGCACCATTAATCCCTTACTTCAAGAAATTGCCAGAAAAACATAGTTTTAACTATGAAGCAGAATTGTGTGTTACAACATCTTTCAAGTTACATCAAATTCCTCCTCAAAACACATCGAATCTGTTGATGAAAGTGATGATATATGAAATAGGCTCTATGCTTACCCCCATGTTTTGTTCTTTCCCAAAGGAAGCAAAATCCTGACAAAAGGGGGAAAAGAAAAGAAAAATCATATAAAGTCACATGAAGAGATCTGATTTAGTAAAAAGCTTCTAACATAATATGGGTATTAGAAAACTTACGCTTCATAATATACTACACTTCATTAATAAGGGGTTAATCAACGGTCTAGCATGCGTTACTCACAGGATTAATGCACGATCGGGGGATAAAGTAAGCGATGCACGAGGGCGGAGCGTAGCGGAGCCCGAGTGCATCCAGCGATAGCATTAACACCCGGAGTGCATTAATCATGTGAGTAACGCACGCTAGACCGTTGATTAACCCCGTTCATTCATACACTACCATTTGTGTGGGAGAAAAATCATAAAACAAAACATTTTTGGTTACATATAACCAAAAATTTATTAAAGTGATGCCCGGTAAGTCGAATTAACGATTAACAATCAGCATAACAATGTACATGTGCAATTATAAAGTAATACTGAACGATAGTGAATAATTATAAAGGAAACGTCTTTGAAAGGCTGTCATTCATAAAAGATGAACCATAATAACATTTTAACTAATGTTTGGCAATATTGCGGCCATAAAACTATTTTTGAAAGGTCTCAATAACAAGGAACTACAAACAATTACTAGTTGGCTTCATCATATCAATACCCTACAGCTTCTGGTTCCCATAGCAACCATTCTAGGGACAAACATGTACATATGGTATACAGTCATACGATAACATAGTAGGCCTTTGATGTATTTCGATAGCTCATCAAAGCAGACGACAAAACATGGTAACAATTGTATTCATCCGCCGGTAATTTTACCGTGCGTTACTCACAGGATTAACCACGGTCAGCTGACCTGAGTGGACCAATAGGATTTAGGAATCTTTACCAAGTATGAATGAACTTAGCTTAAAAATGGTCACCAAAATAAAGTTCTTTAATTATAATTTCACTTCTAAACCAGATGCTAGTGCTTTGCTTGCAGAATATTCCTTCTTGGAAAAACATAACATTGTGTTGAATTTGTGTTTTAGCAATTATAGACAATAACATCTGTAGCTTTGTTTCAAAAGGTAAATATTTTATTGCATTTTGTTGTGCTTGCATTTGGTTAATAGTCAAATTAAATATCTGTAAAAATATTTCACTTTTCACTCAACGTTTAATCCACTATTCACAAAGAACTCTGCAGAATATTGAATTTCCTTCTTGTCAAAGATCGTTAAAGAACATTTTTAGCTAAGAATGCCACAATCTGTGGCAACAACTCTTGGTTTTGCCCAAAAAAAAGAAGAAAAAAGAAAGGAGGTTAAAATGCATTCAACATCTGTTCAACACAAATGCACCTACACATAATGTACAGTATTTATGTGTGTTTGTGTATTATTATCTTACATATCCAGTTTTTGTATAATTTTTTAAATTTATGAATAGTTTTATATATTGATATAAAAGGCTATGAAATTGAAGCACAGAAGTATTTAAAAATGGATGTAACAGATCATTTTAATAATTCTGTGACAATTTAAACATGACAGTTTCATTACACAATGATGGGTGCAAGAAATTGACATCTGCCTACAAAGGTACCCTCATCTTTACTTTCAACAGAAGGTCATACATAAACCTTTCAGAACTTTGGGCATCCCAAACCACATGGATGCACAAAATTCTGTTCCAAATGGTCAAACCAAATTTGCTTCTGATAGATTCATCTTGATTTAATTTTGATCCTGACCATCTAGAGAACACTTTGATCGAAACAAATCTGAATCTTATTAGGTAACAAAATGAGGCGTGAGGGTAGGAGAGGAAGAAGGCATTTGACTATTACAAAGACTATATAAGTTCAAAGTATATTATTTCTGGAACATGGGATGCAATTTAGCTTTTGTTCGAAAGGGTCAAAACCAAAAGTTGCATCTGACAGATTCATCTTTAGTTTTGATCATCCCAAAGATATAAAGCAAGACAGAGATACATTCTGATACAGAATACTGCATCTTAATTATTATGTGTAGACATTAGCAGTGAGATTAATATATTATGGAGAAAAGGAATTATTTGTTGAAATACACAGACTATAAAAATTGATCATATTTTACTATTGGTATACAGTAGAGAGGGTTTTCTTTCTATTATCATTAAGCAAACTCTTTGTTGTTGTTTTTATTGTTGTTGTTGTTGTTATCACTTGTTGTTGTTATTTGTTGCTATCACTCACTGTTTCATTTCCAAACAAGTAATCCACAAAAGGCATAACTGACAGGATTTGGTCCATGCAATCTTCACAGAGGTATGGCGCGGAAAGGTTAAAGGAGAATATTTTGTTCTTTTCGGCTGCATGTCTGCCCAGAGCTACTATCGCATCCGGGGCCACTGTTAGATGGAAACCCTGTGAGAAAATTAAAAGAAATGAAAACATAGTTGTTTCCTTTTCAAGATAATAAATGATCACTTATGGAATCAGAATTCTTCCGTCACTACATCTAAACCTTTCAACAATTAAGTAAAATTACTTTTGGAAACATTTTCTGGACTCATACATTTTGCAAAACTCATACTTTTCATACTCAAAGTCACACATTTTGTATACTCATACATACTCATGCACATAATAAACTCAATATCATACATGTATACCCATACTGTACATACTGAAACATATTCAAAGTCACACACTTTGTATACTCATACTCATGCATTCTCATACACATACAAACTCAATATCATACAATTTGTATACCCATACTTAACATACTCAAACATACTCAAAGTCACACATTTTGTAGACTCATACTCATTCATACTCATACATACTCAATATCATACATTTTGTATACTCATACTGTACATACTTAAACATACTCAAAGTCGTACATTTTGTATACATCTGCCAACATAAAAGGAGATTCAACAAATGTTGGACAACATGTTCGAGATGGGAAACAGTTGAGAAGAATAATGGGGATAAAATTTATCAATCTATTTGAAATCTTTGCAATTTGATGGAACCATCACTGTCTGATCAACTTTTCCTGGTCAAATGGTTTCTTCTGCGAGAGAAACAGACAGCTCAGGGAACAATTCATGATCACATCACAAAATGCTAAACAAAATGGGTAAATTGCTATGCAAGAGCAAAGATGTGTAGCAGTTATTGTACACAGTAACCTAAGTACTGAAACCTTTGATCAGTCTTCACAACTTAACCATAAAAATTTTGAACACTAATAATTCCATGCCGATATGATCAGACAGATTAATCACATGTATCATGAATGTTGTATTCTACAAACCAACCTCGGTCCAAATAGCAGGATTACTGATGGTCAAAGTATGTGTATATATGGAATTATACTTAGACCTGTGAATTAACCTTTAATAGTATACATTCATACTTACTGCTACATATATGAGTTTAGATTTCTCCACATGATTCCAATTCTCAGCCTTCATCAGGTGGTCTTTCTTGTAGCAATTAGCTGCTGCAAGATTCGCTACTAACGATCTACGAAATGAGAGATTGAATAAAGGGATTGATTGATGAATACAGATGATGCAAGAACATCCATCTTGAAATATGTTGTGAACTCTGGTATCTAAAATACACCTAGTGTACAAAGGAATATAACTCCCTGCATACATATTGACTATTAGGTATATTGAAACCTCTGTCCTAATCTTTGTAGTGTAGTCTATTCACTGAAACTATAATACCCAAAATTAATGGAATCACAAGCAGGCATTACTAAAAACAGATGGATTAATTTTAAAACTCAAGTTGGGTGAGGAGTATTGACATCCATTATAGTGAACAGCCATAATGTGTGGGTAACATTGATTAACGGTTTGGAAGACTGTTTGTTAGCTAAAGAGAGCATGGACCAGGGTCTTAGCCAGAAATTTCAAATAGGGTGTCTCATCTGTTACTGAGTGCTCAGGAGACAATCCGTCTGGCGCCGAAGGCGCCTGCGTGAGCGCGAAGCCTATAACGAGTGGGGTCCAGGGGCCCGCCTTAGGGCCCCTGGAAGCCCAGCCCCTATCAATGGTTTATTTGACACAATTGGGGTAAAAAGTATGCTTAGAAAGCTGTGAAAACACCTAAGCCATCATGATTTTTTGGGGCATTCAAACATAAAAAATGCTATAAAATACTAGGTGCAAAAGTGCACCATGAAAACAGCTTATAGTAGTTGATATATTACAAAGAATTTGAGCACCAACAAGTTCAAACAATATCTTGTGGAATTATTTATGTTATGTACTATAAAATAGCCTACTGTGTATCTTGTTAAGTATATGCCTTTATTCTGTTAATGTCATCCATATACAGGGATGAGCCTGGGGTAAAAAAAAAAATCACTGAACTTTGTGGGTGATACTTTACTAACGCGGGCGTCAGTCAGCTTGCAGCGCGACACAGTTATAGGTGGGGTCCATGGGCCTGCATTAGGGCCTGTGGTAGGGACGGACTGTTTTCTTCTAAATGCAAAACGCCACAGAATAAATTAGTAATAAAAAAGATAGTAATAAATTTTAAAAAAATACTAATAAAATAGTACTTATATAGCGTGTGTATCAGCAAAGCTGCTCGAAGTGCTTTACAGGAATTGAAACAATTAATATACGGAAAACATTTAAAATACAGGAAACATTCAAAAGCAAATAGTAGAAAAATATCGCTTAAACGGTATACACCGTAAAACCTATAATAGGATAGAAAAATACAATACAGTATACAAATAAAGTACGATGGGGCCCCATCAAGGCTTCAACCAGTGGTCACCAAGATGGTAGAATTTTCACATTTAAATGCAACAGCCATTATCGAGACACTACTATTGCTCTCAGCACCCATCTGTACTTACCTCTCATTCCCTGTTACTATGGATGCACAAGTACCGGTTGGATGATCTTCCTCAAGAAGGTAATTAGCGTGAACACCCAATTCCTCCATTTGCTGTTGAATAATCTGACCGAACTTGTCCCTCCCGATGCAACCAAAGAAAACGCATGATTTGGGTTCAGCTAATATCCACTGCAAAATAGATAACAGAAATAATTATCTTAAGAATATTCCATGTTATCGATGAAAGAAAAAAATAAATAAAGAGTCAGTCCATTGATTTGTAAATTTTGACCATCGAGCCCTGCCCCTTGGTTATAATCACAAAATTTTTATACAAATCTTGACTTTTAATGCAGCATTAAATTTTGCTCACTTTCACTGTTTCACATATTGTCCTTCGGTATATCAATATCACTGTAAAGACCTTCAAGTTATTTTTATTGTGGCGAGGGTGGTTATTTTATGTTAAAGGTGGTGTATTTGAACAAGCTACAGATTCAGCAGTTCAAATTTAATACAATAAATAAGCAAAGCATTTAAAGCTGCCAAAGGTCTTAACTCTTTTGTTCAGTGGATCAGCAGTATAGATACTTTAGTAGATGGATCAACTTTAGATGGATCAGCAGTATCTACTTTGGATCAGCAGTTTCTACTTTGGATCAGCAGTATCTACTTTGCTTGAACCCATCCCCAACCCCACCCCCCACAGTCTTACCTGGGCCATCCTGATGGTATTTTGACTACCACCTCCAGGAGAGTACACCACTGGGCAGTTGTTGTTACTGAGTTCCTCAAATAAAGGTAAGTGCTCCTCTTCTGCCATAATAGAATTGTTGGCATTAAGGCCATATCTATAAAAAACAGTTAAATAATAAATTCATAATACTAGTATTAATACAATTTGCACAGCTTCATCACAGCTTTGACCAACAATTTACAAAACATTATTTGCTTAATATTTGGTGCAAATAAGATTTAAATGGTAAAAACAAAAATGGTACATAGAGGGGCTTGAAGGGAGGGGCAGGAGCAGAGTATGTGATGGCATCATTTAATAGCTTCATATAGATACATATTTCAAAAGATGAAAGGCCATATCTATAATAACAGTTAATAACATAAAGTGAAACAAGTTATTTACAAACTTTTGTGACATACCATAATAATCAAGCTGTGCTTTACAATTACAAGATAGGGGGAAGGGAGGTTGTCAATAGTGCCAAGTACAAACAAAAAATACAGCCATTCAGTTGAATATATGTTGGAAGTCTTGAATTCAAAGATTATCTGCCAACTTTTTGTATATAATTTGATATTCAGACTGTGCTGTGCAATCGCAAGGCCCACTACTCAAAGACAGAAATTTAATAACCCTTTGAATCCAAAAAGTGAACTGATGTACTCGCTGGTTTAAAGGCATTGAAGACTCGCGCACAAAGAAACGTCTCATGCCGGTAATCTGACCTAGTTTCGAATGAGGTGCACCAAAAGTGTTAGACACCACCATCGATCCCAGAAAATACGCACACAGCTTGCTACCGTCAATAATTAGACACTATTGCACAGTCAATACATGCAGTTATGGTCAATACTCACAACACAGTGTACATAGCAGCGATGAACATCACAGGTCTAGATAAAAGATAACAAGGTATCACTTTTCATTACTGTTTGCATTTTGTAGCGACACAAAAAAACTTAACTTGCAAGCAACGGAAGGTTAGCTTTTTCAGATGGCGGCACACGGTTTGGGGCGAGTCTTCAATGCCTTTAAATCGCTTATTTAACCAAAGGTAACACGTAGAACAAAACAAATGAGAAAAGACTTATTCTAAACGAGTAAATGCCGAACAGATCCTAAGATGATACATATTGATGCACAATCTAGTATAATGAAATGTAGGTGATAAGGTCAGTGGACAGACCAATGGGGTGGTTTTGAAGAACCCTGGGATGACTACATCAGAATTCAAAAACATATACTTAGTACATGAACAAATTCAGATGCCGAGACAATTCAGGAAACTTCACAAAACAAATAGCAAACTATATGGTGAGAACTCACCTATCAAGAAGCTCCTTAGAGCCAGAGGCTGTAATATCTAAGAGAGCATTTCCAATGGCTACTATTACACTCTCACTGTAAAGCAGAAAAACAAAACAAAGAAACAAGGTGTCAAAACTACAGTATGGGGAAAATATGGAGAGCATATTAAACTGTATGGCTATTATACAAGAATTCATCAATGCAAGCAAGCATGCTAAAAGTGCTAAAAAGTTTTCAAAAGTATTCTCATGGAAGTAATGTCTCTCTAAATAATAAGCAGACTTTGAAGAGTGCCCAATTAGACATTCATTTCTTATTGAGGCACAATAATTTGAGGGTGGCAGTAAAATGCTTGTTGAAATCTGAGCATCAAACACCAATTAAATTTGACTTTCTAGCTTTTAAAGTGCATACATCTGGTAAATGTAAAACACATTTAAGGGCTGAAGTTTCTACATCTCAGCTCAAGTTAACAGCTCCACACAACAGATCCGAAATGATATGTGCTCTTCAGAATCAAACGCAGTAGGATGGTGACTTCGAAGTTCGGCCACTTAAGACTTAAAACACCCCAAAACTAAATCTTCTGGTATAAATCATTTGAAAATATACTTCATATGGTGGGAGAATTTTGTTATAGTACGATACACGGCCAAACTTTCTTTCCTGCAAACTGTTTTCACGTTGTTTTCCAAGAAGATTCTTCGTGATTGTGGAACTGGTATTTCTTGCTAGAGTATTGCGAAGTTCGGTCACGCAACCCACAGTGTGGCGCTGGTAAAAATTGGTGGCGCTGTTGCTCTTTCAGTAATTATAACAGACTTCATAGATCTTCGTCATTTTATTGACAAATATGTAAGTAATTTCTGGCACACGGGTCATTTTGGAGAGAAAATAACTGTAGCTTCGTACTTTTTGGTGAAATTTGGCTCTTCCTGTAGGTTTTCATGGTGAAAATCGTGTATTTCTTAGGGTGCCCGAACTTCGCAGTATGGCGAACTTCGCAATACTGACTATACTCATATATGTAAAATACTGTTACCAATATTATTGTACATACCCAACAGTCATATCTGGATATTGGTCAATTCAACTATTTCTGAATTATCCCTATGAAGATACCCTAGAAAAGAAATGAAACAGTACACATTATTTCCATTTTCCAGTGAACTGTAGCCTACTGTATAGGCTTAATGCCAAGCCCAATTATACTGTCCTAAAATCATTCAACTTCAATTGTTCACTTTAATGTTACACAATTATATCAAACACATACTCTACATGCAGGAATTTTGAAAATGATCAATAACTCTTGATATCAAACTAGGCCTACCATCAAGAACAAATGCATTCAACCTACCATAAAAGCAGATGTTGTTGCTTGAGCCGTGAGGTATACACGTACATACGGAAATGGGAGATAGGCATTAGGAAAGCTGGAATATTAATGGGATATTTAATTTGTAACTTTGAAACTTTAGAATAAGACTATTGCTACTCAAGAACTTGGCACACATAGTACGGTCTACGGAGTCATTTTATTTTGAAAGTATTCGTACCTTATTTAAGTACTCGCCGCATAAACAATCTCTAAAAGCTCCGCGGGTCTACAAATCTCTCTCGCGAAGCGCACAACTTTTGACCTAGCCTAGGCCTATATACATTACTAGGGACTAGAGTAGCCTACTTTTAACGTACGGTACATATTTCGCACAACTAGGACCAATTCATACCGGTAAGGTCGTCTAGCAACAGCCACTGACAAACCTTTCTGTAAAGTGAATGATCTCATTGAGTCTAACGGTAGTAGATAAAAACTCTTGATGTGGGAGCAAACTGATTCAAGTACATTTATGTTCTGGTTATTTCTCTAGTTTATAGTTAATTTGAAATTTACCCAGCTGTAATAGTTCCAAATTCACGTTCTAGCACATAGTCAAAGATTCACTGAAATATAGTAAAAAAGCAAAGGTAGGCTATATCGCGATCGATGTCAACACGAAGTCGCGCCCATACTGATGCCTGAGCGAATGGAATCTCTACATTCTGTTTAATTTAACTGAAGCCCCACCTCTTTTCTACGGATTACGATGGTTGCCTGTCATCTTGATGACAAAATTCGAATATTGGGAATATCTGAAAAGTTTTCAACTAGCCTACTGGTCTGGAAACTTTGTCTGCCAAGCCCCAGGTTTTACCCCAGTGGAGAATTTTCTCCACTCCCACACAATTTGGTCGCTCAAAGCAATTTTTACAAAAACGAGTAATTCTGATCCATTAGCAAAAATAGTACTCATTGTTTCATATTTTAATTATATGCTATGTTCATGGGGCATGGAAAAATCTTCGATCGGCTTCTCCCTAATAAACACATCGTCATTAACACCAACCCCCCCCCCCCCGCACATAGGGCTCCTCCAAATAAAGTGACAAATCACCCTCCAAATAAGGAAAGAAGGTCAACAAAATCTGCATTTCACTTCAACCCAGCTGAGTTAAAAAATAAAAAATAATAACAATTATAATAAAAAGGATTCTCAAAAATGAAAGAACTTTCCACGGTGTTCTGTATTGTATTTTATTTCAACTCTCTTCATTGTCTCCCAAGGATGATAAAGGCTAAAATCTTTCAAAAACATATTAGTAGACTTCTAGATATAATTATTATGGGAGAGAGTAAACCAGTCATTAAACCTTTAAAAATTATTCAAATTAGATACATGATTTAAAATCACCTGAAATAGTATCAAATCAATATTATCAATTGGGTGTTAAAGTCACCGCCAAACTGTCATGGCGTCTGCAGCATAATGAGTAAAGACGTTTATCGGTTATCAAACTTTCATTCGACATTGAACTGTATGACAGTAATGATATTCAACATTCTTAAACATATCACTGCAAACTTTTCCAGAATTTTCCAGAATAACGTTACCTGTTTCATCCAAATATTGAATTATGGATTATGTGTACAAACAAAGCAAAGAAAAAGTTGAAACATACAGCAACCAATAGGTTGATTAACCATCCAAAGATTTCCAAAGTATTAAATCTAGTCTATAGATGTCAGTAATTATTTTCTTTCCTGAGTTTGTCCATCCATATCACACCCATTCTTTGACATCACTCAAACAAGCTGCCATCTCACAAAGCCAACACTAAATTATGAACATAAACATTAGTGACAAATTTCTAGAAATTTGTACAAAGCAGGTACAGCAGAAAACAAAGCCAGTGCATCCTTCATTTGCATGAGGCTGCGATTATTTGTTTCTCAAAAAAAATTATGCTATCACTATCCTGTTAGACTCTTCTTAACAATACAAATTGCCACAAGTTGTCAGAGGCTGTGAGCTGATAAATATACAGTAATAGTTTTTTTTTTTTTAAGGAAAAGTCGCCCAGGAAAGAACCTGGGCACGAAAACCAAACTACCAAACGACTGATCCGCTCCTAACCCCATTGCATCGGGACTGTGACTGTGTGATCATCGTCGGGTGTGCATCACCATTCCCCTCGAAAGGGAACAGGTACTACACATGATCTTAGCCAAAGGCCGATAAATATACAGTAATAGTAGTACTTGTGTCCACTGTGGAACTTAATGGTCTTCTGTGGGAAAACTTAGTAGAACTATTACCAGCATCCTTAACAAGCCCCTGATTCTGAAGGTCATGAATATTCAAAATGGAATAAATTTGGTTCAGGTTTTGTCATTTGAACTGGAACTCAAAACCCTATAATGACCATAAAGTGAAAGGTTTTTCTTCTTTTTTCATCCTTTTGCACATACTTAAATACTAATAAGATGCTTTTCTTGCGAGACTTGAAATTTAAATCTGAGACAAAGGCAATGGGCGGGGCCTAAATATCGGTGAAAATCACAGCCAATCCGGGACAATTGTCAAACTTTTATGTGTCAGCTGAGTAAAAAGCAATACAAATTATCAACGTGAAAAAAACCCATAAAACAAGTAACAAAGATAGAAGTTTTGCAATTAATGTTCCCTATTTTGATATCTAAAGAATGAAAAGCCTGTATCATTGAAGACAACTGTTCACAATTAACACATATTAATAGGTATCAAAGGTGATTACAATACCTTTTCTTGATTGTTTACGATTACTGTAAATGATCAAAGAAAATTATGTGAATGGCTAACAAACAAGCAAGATGTTTGTTTAGACTGAGTGAAACAATTAGCAGTTGTCTTTCTTTGGTAGTACTTTTCTGGTGTTTTTTAAGTTTGAGGAAACGTGGGAAATGATGAAACTATTGTTTGTTGAATTTTAATTTATTTATTATTTTGTTTCTTTCTCTATTGTATCACATACTCAGAAGCATAAACTCTATACCAATCCTCTCTTCACATTACTACTTATTGCAAATATTGTTCTTGTAAAAGGAAAGGAACAATATTTACAATTTTGTAACTTAAATGAAGTATATGTTGTGTTTTTAGCTCTTACGAGCATTCACAAATATTAACGAGGTGTATCATTCGGGATAAAGCCTGCTGGTAAATTAATCAGTTGATGTAAAGAGCACACACTATTAATGACTATGCCATTAAGTTATATGGTTATCTGCATCTGTAATTTGTCCCAGGAATGTTATTTTTGTGCTCGGGCATCTTTGGTCCTACAATGCTTGGCTCTTGCAGGAACGAGTGTTTTGACAAGTCTATTCGAAGTTAGGTTTTCCCTCCATGGTTATCCCGGAGGTCTGGATGATGTAACTGGCACAATAATTAGCGACCTTAATACACTCTTCTATACTCTTGTCTTGGATCAGTTGCGAGATGAAGCCTGCAGGAAAGAGTAACAAGTTTAATGGTGTGAATAACTGTATAGAAACCAAACAAAATGCAAGCCCCCTTAGAAAGGTTTAATGGAACATCATATGAGACCATGATGTCCCCCACCCCTTCTCCCATGACTATATCACCCCCACCCCCTCTCACATGACTATGATCACCCCTCCCCTCCTCCATTGCCAGCTCCTCCTTCTCATTTCATCAGTCTCCACATAGGACAAGAAGAACACCTTCATGTGGGCCAGAGTTGTTGTACACAGAAGTTCATACATGTCTCAAACCTTCTTTTAGTACTAAGACTGTATGTACACTGATCTGTGGGAAATGAGCCCTGTGAACATAGTGCTCCTGATTTGCATAAAATGTCTACATTTTATTGCGCCATGTAAACTACAGATCTGTTCCGAGTATCGGAGAATCGACACTGAGCATAGCACAAATGACATATATCCCTGATACGGTGTTCAATTAATGCCAACAATCCCTGTATGCTTGTAAGTATTTTGTGGCAGATTAAAGGTCCTTATTTTATACAGCCGGTAAAGAAAAGGAGAAAAGAAAAGCTAGCAGCTTTATTTGAACTTGACATTACCTCCAACATAGCAATCTCCAGCCCCATTGGTATCTACAATATCTTCTTTTTTAACTGCACGGATGGGATACTCTGTAACTTTACCACCTGGTGACAAAAATGGAAAGCAGGTTTTAAAATTGTGTTGCCAATCTGGTTGTACATTCAATTCTAAAATGCCTATATACATATCATTATTATTTAACCAGCATTTAGAACGCTATTCACACCCCAAAGAGTGTACCATAGTGTGTACAACTTAGCCCTGGTCATTGCTAACTCGTCACACCTACACACCAAAGTGTGCACACTATTCAATCAATCTCTCCTGGGGCACCACAACCAAGTGTCCCCCAGGGGACTTCCCATAGGTTGCATCCACAAACCGGCGTACGAAACTATATTTACAAGTTACCTCGCAAGTCCCCATTTATACACCTGGGTGAAGAGAGGCAACGAAGATAAAGTGCCTTGCCCAAAGGCCCCAACGTAATGATCTGGCCAGGGCTCGAACCTGTAATCCTTACATCACAAGTCCACTGCCTTAACCACAATGCCCCCCCCCCCCAACATATGTATTTTTGTGCTCCTACATATGACTGATTAATCATCGTCTTCTAAACAATGGTTTTCCCTTTCTCTCACAGGTAGATGGTCTTAGGCTTTCCACATCAGAGGGAGGATAATGGAACACCAATCTTGAGGAGGACCTACCTTTGGCAACAATTGTTGGTAAATCTCCTTGGGTGATGACAACAACTCTCTCTCTCTTCGAGTTCTCCTTTGGAAAAGCTGCTGCTTTCAATGCAATTTCCTTCAAATCTTCTGTCTGCAAAAAGTAGAAAGAGAGAACTGTTACCCCCAATTTTTTTTTTTTGACTAAGACTTGTTCTTCTTTTATCTGCTTACTTGGGTAAGACTTTTTCCTTCCTCCTTGCTATACAACCGCATGTCAATACAACATTGATGAGGCTCGGGGCAAATTATAAATGTTCCTCTGCTTGTCCAAATTTCTGAAACATCAGCCTTTACAGGTTGTTTGGCAGATGACTAGTTGTTAACTTCAAATTCAGATTGCACAATATATCCCAAAGTCTAGAGGTAAAACGGTAAATCACCTTCCATGACTTTCGAGTTACTGGAATAAAACAAAATATACTACTGTAGGCATATGATCCATCCAAGTGGAGTTTTACTGGCCCAAAGCTAATTTTCTACGCACCAAACCTACACATTTCTCCTCCACTGTACGTATTGGTCGTTCCTTTATCAGTTTGCTACATTTTTTGGGACAACCAAATTCGCTTCGGCACGACCCAACAATAAAGACCTGGTTGTCCTAAGGACATACAACTAGATAAAAAATTCTTTGAAATTTTGCCTGTGAGGGGTCATTCTGGGTCTCCCCACCCCCTCTTTATCTGTCCCTGATTGCTATTCAAGTATGTTACTGATATGTTATACCATGTTGAAGTCAGAAGATCAGTATTAGACACTCCTCGTCATGAAAGAGTTCAGACGGCAATTCCTTTGACATCATGTCAACTGACTTTCTTTTATTGGAATTAATACTAACATTAATATTAATATTGATATATTTGCACTGGGACCACCCCAGTACTGCCAAATAGAATTGAATAGTGATTCAAACAGGGAGCTTCTGTCAAGTCTGCATTCTTAAGTTCAGCTGCTTTTGTGATGGTATTCCTCACTTTGCTGCTACCATTTATGATTCCCCTTCCCCCCCTTTATTTTTTTAAAATTCCCAAAAAATATTTTGAAAAAGACAATACACTTACCCCCATGTTCTGCTCTTTGGCATAACAAGCAAATTCCTGTAAGAAGAGAAACAATAGATAGGAGGCCATTGTTTGAAGCAATCAGTAAGGTGTGTATTGGATACAGTCGGTATGTGATGAGGGGAAAGGGAGGCAGTGAAAGAAGCGTGAAATAATTTCTTGGATTTCTTCACCAATACCAAATGAGGTAGGAGAGAAACTTTTGAACCTCCAAAAAGCTCCTTGCTTTAGCTTAAGTCTCAGTGATAACAGAAATACTGAGTAATACAAATGAAGGCGGGGGATATGTTACAGTATCTGTGTCAAAACAGTTACATGCAGTTCATAAAATCTGTTCTCATAACTTTTAAGGGATGACTAGTACCAAACATAATGAAAGTGAAAAATGTACAACATGTCACAGTATATCGGTTCATTGAACTGTAATACACTTAGACAAACATGCATAAATGATCCAAGTCACCACAGACACTGCCAATAAGGTACACTTACATACTCAATGCTTTGTCGATTTGAATATTCATATAATATGCATAATATTCCAAAAACTTACCTACCAGATATCTACGAGTGGCGAGGTTGTGAGGAGACAGGTAAGCGAGGAACGGAGTAAATAATAACAGATCGTTCTCCTGAATCTTATTCTTTTTAAGAACATTTACAACTGTATGCTTTGTCTACTGAATATTCATATAATATGAATAACATTACAGGTGGGATTTCTATCACCCTCTTTTGTCTTTTTGTTTGGCTTTCTAATTTGAAATGGACGTGAACACAGCAGTATATTTACAGTACGAAAAACAGAACAAACTCGATATTGACGGAGAAAACCTGTTTTCTTTAACGCTTATAGGCATCTGCTAACCCCAGCATAAATGGTAGATGGTTAATTTTAAGGTATGTTGCATTCTTGCATTAATACTAAACCATTTGTTAAGGGCTTAACTACTCACTAACTTACTGATTTTCAGGAAAATTACATAAGGAAACGATGAATGGTCGCGTAAATAAGACCTGTTAAAATGATTGCATTCTTCAGTCTAACATGCATGATACGACGATAAAGACTTACGGTTTCGTTTCCGAACAGGTAATCTACGTAAGGCATGACTGACATTTGCTGTTCTTTGAAGAACTGGCAGAGGAAGGGAGCCGATAAATTGATGGAGAAGATCTTGTTCTTTTCAGCTGCATGCTTCCCGAGAGCTAGCATGGCGTCAGTGGCCACTGTTAGATGGAAGCCCTGCAAGATAGAAACAAAAGGGCGGGAACACTCCATCAGTTAACTAAGTAAGATCGATCTGAAACAACATGAAACATTTCACGATTACAGGCACATCAATGAGACTGAAGAATGTTACAAATTTCATCCACTAGGTACCAAACTATTTTGTCCCAATAATAGCAGGTTATTGAGTTCATTGTCATATATTTCCTGCTGCACCATTTGATATCCTATTTTGGGTATTCACAAAAAACGATACTCACGGGTCTCTTGTAAGTATGCTCTCCTTCTAACTAGCTTACAACAATTTTAAAACTTTTGGATTTCACCTCCCATTTTATAGCCACCACTCAAAGCTATTACCCCAGAATGGCACAGTAAGATAAAATTGTTTTCTTCTTTACTGCTGTTGTTCAATGCAAATAAACTGAGTGATGACAATCTGTCGAAGGTACTTCCTTTTGAAAATTCAGAAGATAAAGTAAGAGTTTTCCAGGTTCTCCTTGTTGCATACATGTGACTGCTTGGTAGAGGAAAAGTAAAGGTCTAAATTTGATCTTGCACTGCAGTAGTATCTACACTAGTGCAACTGTAGCAGTATGTCCGCGAGCAAAACATGCTCGCACAACATTGTTCAGATTTGTTTAGAAATGTCATTACAGAGACGAACATTAAATGAAGGATATATTATGCATTAGCTAGGTTCCTTTAGGTTCCTTTCACCCTTACCAAGCTATCTCATAGTCACATATTTATTGAAAACCTAACCTTTGAGAACTAAGTGAAGTTGATCTTCCACTACAGTAGTATCAACACTAGAGCCTGCTTCTCCACCTAGTGCAACTGTAGCAGTATTCCCACCAGCAAAACATGCTCGCACAACATTGTTTAGATATTTTTAGAAATTTCATTACAGGAGACGATCATTACATGAAGGCTATAGTTGCATTAGCATGTAGGTTTGTCTCACACTTTACCAAGCTATCTAATATTCACATATTTATTGAAAAACTAACCTTTGTCTAACTTAATGATGTTTGTGATGAAAAATTATCAACTTTTTCTTCCAATATCAATATATATATTTTTTTGCTGTGGTTGTCACACAAAGCATATGAAGATGTTTTATTTTCATAATTTGCAAAAATGCACAGTTTTTGTCTAGTTTCATCATTCCTCTAAATTAGAACTTTTGGTGACTGATCCTGTTTTCAGGAACCTTAATTCTCTGTACATTAATCGACGAGTACGGTCTACCTCAAGGCAAACATGATCCAAAAATGCAGGCGTAGGATTTCAGGCTATTTGCTGGCTACATGCCAGTGGATTTCACTCTTTGCTAGTAGACACTAAGAACCTAAACATGTGACAAGTCTGAAATCGATCGTTATGACTAACTATTACTGCTTTAATCAGCAAATATCATTGGGCTGCTCTCGTAAGCAAAAACAGTTACCGATGCGGGTTGTTATTCAGGAAAATGCCAGCAAGTAATTATTTCTAGTCAATGGGTTTTTTAATTTTATTTCTTTATAGCACATGCATTCTTCAGCAAGCAGCTAAAATTACAAAATTCTAGGCCTGACACGAAGCTGTAACTCCCAGAATGACTCTTTCAAGAGGCAAGAATAATGATAAGGAGACGACCATGGGTGATTTGATTGTTTCAGGGAACCTAAAGACAAACCGGGATAAATAGAATAATAAACAGGATTAAGGTAGGTGTGTTTGCTGTTCTCCATAGCAACCACATGATTAAAAAGCTAATTTCTACTTACTGCTACATAGATTAGTTTAGCTAATTCTACGTGTGCCCAGTTCTCTGGTTGCAGTAGGTGATCTTTCTTATAGTGGTTAGCTGCAGCTAGGTTAGCCACCAAGGATCTGTGAGATTAAAAAACAAGGAAGAGAGAGAATAAATAGTAAAGAATACAATCTCCTAGTATCATTCTTGTGTCATTCAACTACAGCAATGTGCCATATTCCACTCTGGCATTACTATTACCAGAAAGCCAGTTAGCTTTGTGATAAGCTAACCGGTGCTGTGGCTGAGTGGATAAAGGCGGTGGCATTTGAAGCAATGAGGCTTAGCAATCGGGAGGTTCGTGTTCGATTCCCGGCCGCGTCATAGTAAGGTGGGTTTTTTATCCAAGAGCAATCTACGGTTTTCCCATCTGAAATGACTTTCTAAATTGAAAAGATTCCAAATTTGAGTTAAAATGTTGAATTGTAAGCTACCCGACATGTAAGTTGTAATCCATAAACCCTTGCGGGTTTCTCCCACATTTGTGTTCTCTTAAGCGACCAAAAAATAAATGCTGCTTATTATTATTATAATTCGTTGCCATGCAAGTTGCTCAACAATCAATATAACTGACTAGTAATGTAGAGCAAGTGAGTTAAATTTTGTCCAAGAATTAAGTGAGAGCCAGAAAAGGGATTTTAGTAATCCATTGTGGTCATCAACCATGTCATTCACTGGTAAGGATTTTACAGTATAGAATTTTAAAACTAAAATGTTTCAATATCCAGCAAAAACAGTTTTCCTATGTGAAGTATCTAGACACTGGGAACAATGGCCACATGACTATTCATATAATATTTAACTCAATTCCACCCAACCAAGGACAAAAAATTAAAACAAGTTTGTTCGGAGAAATCACATACTACATTACTGTATTTAGAATTCAAAAGAGTGCATAAGGATCTTGCCCCCCCCCCCAACTTCCAACAATTCTGTGAACTAAAGTTGGTTATGACTATTCATTATTTTTAGTATATTCACTGTCAGTTTAAGATGCTAAGTGCATTTCTACCAAGGAGAATATCATGCCAAGGCATTTGTTGTGGCTGCACATGTCGAAGACCTACCGTATGCATAGAGAACAGTACAGTACCATATGCATTAAGAGATCTATGTTGTCAAAATGTGTGAGAATTTGGAGTATGATCTCATCATCCAATCACTGAGATAACTTAACATGATCCTGTGTAGTATCTCTTGTTTCCGAGAGACTGGTGTAACTCACTTGACGTATTACATCCCCGTGATCATACGGTTAAATTATCAGTGTTTCGGGGGACTGGAGTTGAGAGTGGATTGTACCGTTAGGTTTAAATGACAACATTTCTTGCCTAGACAACATTTCGTGCCTAGGCTATCATCTTGGGTGGATTTTTTCTTAAAAAGTACCCTGGATATAGTTAACAAAATCTCTCGACCGAGTTGGCCTACTGTACCTGTTGTTACCGGTCAGAACGCAGGCGCAGGTACCGGTCGGAATATCCTCGTTGACGAGGTAGTTGACGTGGGCTCCAAACTCCAGCATTTTATTCTTCAGAATGGTGCCGTATTTATCATTTCCGATGGATCCGAAGAATGCACACCGCTTGGGTTCTCCCAGTATCCACTGAAAAACAGGGTTGTTAAAAGAGAAGTGACCTTTAGAAGATCCTGTCGATCAGAGGGAGTGGAAGAGGAGAGCCCGGGGGAGAGGTGACGGTAAGGAATGCAGTAAATGCAGATAATAGTACTGTACATAAATTTATCTCTATGAGAAATACCTATTGCAAAGAGTATGTACAAGAACATTGTTCTTGTGTGTATGAAAGATTATTTGACATCTAGTCAAAGCCTACAGTAGGTTCGGATACAGCCTCACTACTATGCTGCCACCATCCCACCCTAGTACTATTCCATCTCTGCTTACCATAAATTTCTTAAACTGGAAGCGACCAGTGGTGGTGGTGAGTTAAAGACAATTGTACCACTATCAGAAATCTGTCAGACTCCAGATTTGGCTAGCATCTACTGTACCATACAGCAGGGGCTTGGCAAGAATTAGTTCTGACAGGCCAAGGAGAAATATGGCACCCAACGGCACTTGAAAAGGATAGTCCAGAGGAGAGTTTACTTTTGACTTATATGAAAAGAGGACCAAATTCTATACATCAGAAGTGAAATTTTGCAAGAAATTTCCTACATAAAGTAGCATTTTAAATTGAGATACTGATCAAACGAAGCTGTCAGAGATCGGATCCAAAGTGAACTTGAAGAAAACAGGTGCGATGTATCAGTTGTACACTTGCGGTGCAAAATGATGTTACTTTTTTTTAAAGTTTTCACTTTATTCTTCTGACCTTGGATTGGATAGGGGTTCCAGCTTTACCTGATGGGATATAAAGTTGACGATATACAAACCACATTACCTTGTTCATATTGAGAATTTTCCTAAATTTTCAATTAGGAAATTGGTTGTAAAATTTAAAGGAAGACATCAAAGAAATTTGTCATTGTGCTTCGGTGTTTCAATGACATCACAACTGTTTGCTTCGAGTTTACAATGGGTACGAAAACATGTCAACTTCAAAATGATGTCATCTTGAAAATGGTATGCGATGGACATACACTGCCATTACCATTTATACACGGCCAAAGATCTGAGAATTTTTCCAGAGGGCCGCGGCGGCCTGGGCATGCTGCCCTGCGCACCACACTCTGCTGCCCCTCACCTGTGCCCTACATTGATCACCATATTACACTATCACAGTTCTACATACTGTAAAACTGTTTGTCTACCTTACCTGAGCCATCCTGATTGTATTCTGAGTGGCTCCCCCTGGAATGTAATCCACCTTCAGATTATCTACCATGTCTTTAAACATCGGGACATGTTTTTCTTCCGCCAAAATTGAGATATTATCCTCCAGATCATATCTGACGGAGAAACAAAGACCATTGGAGAGGGTTTAATAATCGGTCATAGTGAAGTGCAACCAAGGGCTCTTGATTGCAGTACTACTTTAATTCTTCATTTAATCCTCACACTTTATAGATCGTAGGTAAGAGCTTGTAATTATATAGCATGTCACTCTCCCATGTTTAAACAATCAAGGTCATCAAGTGTTGGCCAAAAATTTCAGCCTGCTAGAATCATGCTATGATTTGAGAGAGTGCGTAACAAATACTGGACTCAAAAAATAGTACCGGTCACTGGTAAAGTTGAGTTCCCTTTACTGGACCCTAACGTGGATTAAAATGCCCATTGACAGATCTGACCCACCTAAGACTGGATGACTGCAACATTAAAATGCACTGAGCATTGATAA
Source organism: Apostichopus japonicus (assembly GCF_037975245.1). Lineage (NCBI taxonomy): Eukaryota > Metazoa > Echinodermata > Holothuroidea > Aspidochirotida > Stichopodidae > Apostichopus > Apostichopus japonicus. The sequence goes on along the minus strand of NC_092566.1, from coordinate 8,864,748 downwards.
GGTCAGCACTCACTCAGCTGGTAACTTCGTAAAGCCTAACTTTTCAGTAGACCTACAGTGAAAACCGCAACCACAGGGGCAGCAACCTTAAGCGGTTGCTATCATATTTAACAGTCATAGGCTCGGATTTTAAAACTTAACCAATACTATTGAAGGTACAGTACAGTACATACAGCAGCTACCTGTACTGTTGAGGTCTCTTAACTAATTTGCCATTTGAGCTGTGGTTATCTCCTGCGATCAGACATGCCCATATGTTGTATAATGCAGGGCCATACAGCACACACCAACAAACACGAAATAAAATAAGTCTACATTCCTATAAACCTGAAAAGGGGGGAGTTTTTTAAAGTTAACCTCACTCACTCACAAAAGAAACAAAATCTGGACATATCCTCACACACAACCTTGCCCTTGGTGGAAGGTAAACAATAGATGTCAGACAATACAGACATTTCTCACAAGAACCAAGGGGCCTTGCAGGGAATATATCAAACACCTTTCCCCCCCCCCCCCCACCCTCCTTTCCTATTTTATCTGCTTTTTATACTCAGGCTTTAATGGCATTTACAGTCAATGGAACAAAACCTCCAATACAGTAGCTACTGTACTGTAATATCATAACCAGTTATTTACCATCAATTGACTCAATAACACAGAAACTATCCATGGGTTGGTTGTACTTTTCTAGAGCTTAACCTTGATATTATACGGGATGGTACTACAATACAGTAGCTCAATATTCAAAGGTTCAAAAAGTCCTTGAGGATGCAAAGTCCCCACCCGCACAAGCATTTAGCTGAAGTGAATTTAGAGCATATATAACTTACTGTAAGTTTGATAATGGTCAATGCACAAGGAGGAAACAAAATAATGCATTTTATATATAATCCACTTCTTAGTCTTTTCCAGGTAGCATTATGACTGATAGAATTGGCAAATATATTGGCAAGACTGGTACAGTAGCATAGATAGTACTGTAGGCCTACTTATTTTTCATGAACAAAGAATCTAGACTGCTTTAATTATTCTTTTAAGATATCGTCCCTTTCCCTTTGCAAAATTCTACAGTGGGTTCTCTTTCTATTTGATTTACTTATCTTCTTTGATTTCTACCTTATTTTTCTTTCCTTTCATGATTTTTTTTTTTTTAATATTTTTTTATATATATTTTTTATCACTGTAACCAAATGCAGGTCTATGGCCCAGTATGCTACAGTAATAGAAACCTTGTTCATCATGTTAGCTAGAATCTAGACTTACCTTTTCATTGTCAGGACAAATTTGATGTAAAACCCTTGAAAGCCTATGAGTCTACTTTTACTTACTTTTTCAGAAAATCCAACGTCGCCGTAGCAGAGATATCCAGCAGCGGGTTGCCTATGGCAACAATGGCACTTTCACTGGAATGAGAAAATAAAAGGGGAAAAAAATATGATTCTTACACTGTTCAAATGAAGTGGGAGAGATTGAACTCTCTACAAGGACAGGGTACTGTACACTATGTCCTGTGTATTCATGAAATAACCAAGTATAATTTACAAAATTGCAAGTTTCCTATTTAAAAACTGAAAAATACAGGTATTGTATTCATTGCATTCACTTATGGCTGTGTAGCAATTTGAAAATTTATTGCATGTCATTCTGCAGAAATATTTTGAGATTGCCTCAGTGGAAACTCTCTGTATATGACCTGGCTGACCTCATCTGTAAAGTGCACATGGGTGGGGAGGGGGGGGGGAGAGAGTCCGATTCACATTTCACAAGCTCTACTTTAAGAGCACGGTACACTCTGTCCTAACAGTATCCAGCTGTAAATCACTTGCATGGTCTAGAGCCCAGGTTTTGCAAACTTTTTGCTTGGTGACCGTGACCCTATATATTCATGTGATCAGCTCAAGAACACTCCAGTGGCAAATGTTGTGTCCTGAGGAAGGGGTCATACAGGTACAGGCATACGATTATGGGTGCTTACAGTAGCTGCACAATGGTGTTTTCTTTTGCAATTTTTGACACAAGTGAAATTATATTCAAGATTTTTCCACTTTTTCTGTACAAATGTCGGCAATGTTTTGTTCCTCCTTAAGTTTTGTCAACCCTCCATAACAACTAGGCAACACCCAGTTTGAATACCTGAGTGGACAGTTGTTTACTTTTCATTCTCTTAATTGGAGCACATTCAGACTGAAATGCTGCAATGAATTGTTAAAAGTTTTAACTTTCAACATTTTGCTCTTGATGGGCGATCTGGTAACTGGTATTGTATTCATGCTATGAGGTCACACAAACCTCCAGGCTGCATTCCAGAGTAGATAAATGATTTCATTTTAATAGTAATAGATATGAAGGTTCCATAAATTTACAGTACATATTGCACCATGTTACATCTGCCATGTGTACGATTGCCATACAATATATATCCTTGATATTTTTTTCTTGGTCATTATATTTCTAAATGATGCAATCACGGCTCTGGTAATCAATAATTATAAGAAATGACAAGCTGACCAGATTTCAAGATGCAAATTACAGTAGGCCAACTGTGCACGCTTTCTATGAGAGTTACGATACTGTTCTGTAGGACAGGTCGTTGCTTTGTTAATATACTATAAGACTTTAAATTGCTCAGAAGAACAGCGCTTTCCTTGGGACTTGACAATTGACCAGTGACCGCTGTGACAAATAGTGCCACAAACTGTCACATTATATGTTAAAGGTATTATAAACGAAGCTACGTTCCCTGACATCGTGTGTTCACAACCAATCAATTTTACATAGATCCCAGTACTTTGTGTATGAGCATTGTTTGATATGATTGTAGTACTTGAACTTTAATGTCTAAACAACAGAAAACATTATTTGCAAATTATGCATATAGTGACCAAAATAGAGCCAAGCTACAGTACAAAGATGACACCTCCCTTCCAACCCCCCTCCCCCACCCCCTCTAAAGAATTATGTATCCAGTACAGTATTAGAAATACTATCCAAGTCTGTATAAACCATTGCTTCTAAATGTGCCATAATCTCACACAAAGGGCAAATTGACATACAGTACCAGGAGATTAACCATTCCCTAAGAAATATTCAACAAAGCTTCAGCAACAAGGTCATAACCTTGTGGAGTTTGTACAGGTTAGACACCCATTGTACTGATTAGACATTAAGCCCTACTGTATACCACACTGACTAAACACAGTATGAACCAATTGTAGAAGAGTACATATATACTGTACATACAGAGCAGTTCCAGCAAGGCCATGCAGCCCACAAACATTATGTTCAATGTAACACAATTTAGCAGGGAATTGTTTCAATTGTGGATATTGCACAGAGCTCTATTCCCCCCTTTTATTCTTCTTTATCTATTTATTTACATGTGTTTTTTTTTAATTTAGATGTTTCAAAATCCTGTTGATAGTGAATGTCATATGGTTTCTGCAGGGTAAAAAATCCATGAAATACTAGATTTAGTTATTACTGCATTCTAAATGTGACATAATCTCACACAAAAGGCAATAGACATACTGTACCATGAGATTTTACCATTCCCTGAGAAATATTCAACAAAGCTTCAGCAACAAGATCAAGGCCATGCAGTCTACAAAAATTATGTGCAATGTAACACAATTTAGCAGGGAATTGTTTCAATTGTGGATATTGCACAGAGCTATTCCCCCCCCCCCCCCCTTTTGTTCTTCTTTATTTCTTTATGGTTTATTTTTGTTGTTTAAATTTAGATGTTTCAAAATCCTGGTTATTGTGAAATGCAATATTGTTTCTGAAGGGGAGAAAAAACACATGAAATACTAGATGATTTATTACCTAAATGATTATTCTGTAATACTGGTTCTGTATCATATTTCTGGATCTGTATGTCACAGTATGCATATACTGTTCTATATATATATGAAAAGTTCTATAGAAGGCAGAATACAAAACAGGTCAATTTTTTTCCTTCTTTTTTTCTTTCAAACTGCAGCTAAGAAAGTGCTTGCTTTCCAAAACTTTCCAAGAAACTTTATTTTCAGGTCACTTGTATGACAGAAAAACTGTACTGAATTTAATTAAAACCAGTCAAATTTATCAAAGCAAACCAAATTGTGTTCCAAAAAAAGGGAGTAAATTGTAAATTGGTTGGTAATTCCAGCATTTTTAGTTCAACCTACAAAGTAACAACTAAAGTATGATTGTTACTGAACTAGAACTATTACAATCTGCTGGAAGTTATTATTTTCGGTTCAACGAACAAGGCGAACCAAAAAAATTCCATTTGACTTTAGTTTCGCAGACACTGCCATATCTGTTTAGTAATTATCAGATGTGCACAGTGATGTCATAATTTCTCATTTGGACAGAATTTTGCATTAAAACCATGAAAATCTAAATCTAAAAGTGATCAAGTAAAGTGCACACTCATATATGTGACATTTAGCATTGAGCTAGACTACTGTACGGTAACCGACCATAGAGCAGGCACTCGGTTTAGAGGCAGAGACAAACAGTTTTATATTTACGGTACTTAATGTACTGTAGCTACAAATAAAGTGTTTAGAGAATTAACTACTTTACTGGCAAACAAAATCCTAACCTTATCCTTCACTAAAACTTAAATATGATTGCCAAATTAAACAGCAAGTTATTGAAGGTACAGTAGACAAATACCTATCTTTTGTTAAAATTTAAAAAAAAAAAACAATCCTTGATTGGAACCCACTCGAACTCCTCTCATTCCCTTTGATTGTTTAAAAGGGTAAAAGTTGAAATGTGGTACAGTAGTTCACCAATGGCTAAGCTACAGTAATCCTGCCTCATTTTGGACGAATCTTAAAAGCACAGCGAGCCTCAAAGTGTTTACATTCAAAGGCCATCACTCATCAGCCATGCACTCCCCCTATGGCTAGCTGCACCCTCCCTCTCCTCCTCCCCAATAACTCATGCTGGGGAGGAAAACTAAGGCTTCTATTCCTTTCAGACGCCAGTGGTCTATAATACAGTACTACCTAGACCCCACATTACCACAGGAGTGTATGACATTCTCCCCTTTACTGTACAAAAGGAACATATATATAAGAAACTACAATAAAGTACACATACATGTTCCCTCATGAAAGGCGAAGTCTAAATCATACCCACAAAATACAGTACTTGGATTCATTTAACCATCTTACTAACATACATGCAACCTGTCCATTCTCAAACTACTGCCAGTAGTGCACAATTAAAAGATTAATTAGTGCACAATTGAAAGATTACCTTGAACAAAGAATTACAAATATACACTTACCCAACAGACATGCTGACCAACAATTTTTCAAAAAGCTTTCCAATAAATCCTTCCAAAGACAATTCCCAATATTACCACACTAATGCAAATAAACTACCCAGATCACCTACAGTGGGCAGCATGTGTGCTATTCAAGATACCAGATCAGAAAGAATGACAAGGTGCATGGGCTAGCATGTTATAGGACAATTTTAACCTGCACAGATGAGCAAACACAGCTGTTTACAGAAGCTTGTACATGCCATAACAGATTTCACAAAACTCGAAAGGTCTATTGTAAGTAACACACCAACCATGCTTTGCTTCTGTTCTGCATCACAAATTTCTACAGTGTAATTTCTAGACTTCAGCAACTACAGTATACAGCTGATCAATATAGAAATATGTCAAATTGACAAGATTTCTATTTTGTTGTCATTTATACATCTTGGGGAAATGATTTCAATATCCAGTGCAATGTCTTCATTGGACAGGTTGGAGAAAGAATTTGAAGACAAAGAACCAGGGATTGAAGTACAGTGCGAAAACATACATTCAAAGTTGCCATCAAATATGCTAGATTTGCCACAATTGGTCACAGCTATTGTGGTGAACCTGTTACACAATTACTGTACAATACAATATTTCTTGAAAGAACCTTGCCTAGATCAAACATCTTGCAGGATGACTTCATTTTAGTCTAGATATGTTATAATCCAAGAAAAAAAGTCAAATTTGAGTGCTAGTACAGTAATGTGTCTATAGCCATTCCAGTTTTCAAGCTTCTTTTTTCTTTTCTTTTTAAGCCTTTTTTTGAATGCTAAATCTCTGGCATGCTAAACTGATGACAATGATGAATACTAATTTTTAATATATTGTCCTACCATTTCTAATGACTCAACCAATCTATGTTTCTTTTTAATGGCAATTAAACAACTGAGCACAGCTGAATGATATTCAACAATTAACACCCTTTGCTTCTGAATTTTTTTGCATTGCATTGTAATTTAATGGTACTTGTGGTGATAACATCTAACTTATTTTCCCATTGACTTCTACAGTATGTTACATCTGAGGAACTGCATTTTAAATGAACTGTGACTGTTTGTTTAGATTAAGTAGTTCCCAGCCACTGCAGTCCATGAGCAACTTTTAATAATTGATGACTCATCAGATGTTAAAATGGTCTCTTCTCAGAAATGGGCATTCTTCAAAAATAAAAAAAATGGTATAAACATACAACCTACACTGAATGCACGGTTCTACATATAATGATCAACAACATATTTAAAAATTATTTTGTGACTATTTCAGTAATTGTTTAAAAGGATACAGTCAAGGAGGAAGCTTTATTTTTGACTTAATGAAAGAGGAGCATACTTTCAGCATCCTAGTGAAATTTGCCAGAAATCTCTACGGAGCGTAATCCAGATACTGAAAACCCAAACACTGTTTACAGCTATTAGAGCTCTCAGCTCTGTCAGTGTTCTTTTCATTTTGAATTTCATCAAAATGCACGTTGTGGTGGAAAAAATTATTTCCCCCCGTGAATTAATTTATTAAAATATTTCAGAGAAATATAACAAAATATTTTCATAAATCACCAGTCTTCAATTGCCATGTTGACATCATTCAGTCTGCTGTTGCCAAAGGCGTTCACAAAGTATTGCACAGTGCACACGGTATTTGAGACATTCAAAATGTCCCAAAGTACGCACCACAAAAAAATGTTACACTATGAGGATGTGGTTTGAACCTCAACATGCAGACAATGTCATCTAGAAAACTAGAAATTGCACAAAGTTTGTTCATTTTAGATGCAAAAATTGAAATATTAACCTAAAAACTATAAATTAGCAAACTGCATTCAGATGTTTATAATTTATTTTACTCAGTACTACATGAATCACTTTTACTTCAATGATGATTGTGAAGTTTGATATTTAAAGTACATCCTCAAAGGGCCATCAACCTTTAGAAGCATTAAACACAGAAGTTACAGTAATATCTATTTAAACTAAATCTAAAAATATCTAAAACTAAAAACAACCATGCATGTACGATAGCTCACAACAAACTCAAAGGAAATGATTACTGTAACATATAACCCACACAAGTGCTGCATGCTATAACAAAATCATTTGCACCAAAACAAACAAAAATATTTCAGCTTTTCCCATAGTTTCAATTTTCAGTATAACTCATCCTAACCTATTTCACTGGTCATTTCAAACCTACTTATCAATTGAATTCACCAATAAAGATAACACTTACAAGATGATATTCCACTGGTTAAAACTAAACTAAATAATCAAATTGTCAATCAAGATTTAGCAGGGTACACAATGGAACATGACCTTCACACCAATTTCCTGCTAACTTGTTCCATTTTGCACCTCCTATGATATGTACAATAGATGAGTTGTGTGGCAGAGCTAAAGTTATAGACTCTCAAGGCACTGTAGACACCACTTGTGAAAACTAACAAAGAAAAGTTAGCTTTGCCCTGCATGAGCGCAGCAGAATTTTTTTTTTTAAGAAGATAAGAAAATATGCAGCAGTACTGGTAGTACAGTGACAAACACATTAGAGCCTACTGTACTGTAGAAAAAGCCATTTTTAACTTTTACTTCTGTATTAGCACTCGATTTAAACTTAACAGAAAAGCAGTTTTAATAGCTAAACTTACAAATAAGGAAAACAATTTTAAAATTATCAATCTTGTACAACATAAATTTACAAATTGATTAAACACTTTGATTGATCAGTAATTCAAATCAGAACAAATTTGTACAATAAACGTGATATAAAGTACTGTAGGTCTAATTCACAGTACCCATCATTTACAAAGAAAACCGTTTTCTACGCTAGAGATGCAGAATTAATTCAATAAATCATTATTTTCTTACTCTATGACATTGGTGGAGATTTTTATAATGTTACGGTATATTGAAAGTTGCATGATAAGCTTCCTGTATATAAGTTCTTTTCCCCCAACTTGGAGAATTGCTGTTAGAAATGACAAGAATATTCACAGCAAAGGTACGGTCTGAACTAAATGTGCAGTAAAAAAAGGTACAGTACTTTTGCCTTCTGGTAGTAGCTGATATGTTTTAGGCACAGTATGGTATCGATCTTCAACACTGTAGCAGAAATGCTTCAGTGTTGAATTTTGAAGAGATACAGTCAGGTACAGTAGAACGTGTTTCTGTAATAGCCAGAAATAAAATACCCATTCCCACATTTTGAAAACCAAAAAGGTTTAGCCTATCCTAAATGTAATGAATATTTACACATATCGGTTTATTCCTTGGTGATAATGATCATAATTATACAAATATTAGGCCTATACAGCAAGACTCGGAAGAATGGAAAAGGGGTGTTACTAAAACGAATGACAATTGCGTTACACATAACGAATGACAATATGTTGTACACACTAAAAAATTGCGTTGACTAAAACGAATGACAGTAATGACAGCACAGACATTTGCTTCAACCGGATATCACAGTTCAGATTTCGTGGGTATCTAGATCTAGTAAAGTACGGACAAGATAAAAAAACGCACCTTATAGTAAGCGAAATTGTAAGTCTGATTTAAAAAAAAAAAAATTAACGTCATTTTTCCGATATTAATTGTTAGAAACTAACAATAATATAATCTTGAAACGGATATATTTCTATATAAATCTACAGAGGTAAAAAGCGCAGCACTCAAGCGTATTCTCACACACAATTTTTCCCTGTGATTTCTATCCGTAAATTACACCAAAACCCTGGAACCACGTAACATGCGATTTTCCTCAAATCATTTTTGCACAGAAAACCAATAACCGCATTTACTCCACTCCGTTAATCATTCTATCTCCACTCAACACTGTCCTTCGTTGTCATTCGTTGTCATTCGCTGTCATTCGCAAATGATAATTAACCCTGTACAAAGTCAATTGTCATTCGGTCATTCGTTTTAGTTTGTCCCTGGAAAAGGCACAGCAAACACGAAACAGTGAACTATGTTTTGGTGAAAATCTTGTCATTTCTTGACAAGCCTTATTATCAATAGTTACTTGATATTAAATTTGGATGATCTCTACATTACATCTGTGAAACAAACAGATATTAAACATGACTTCTTTTCATTACTGACATCTGTTATAGTTTTTTAGTGTTCGAAAAACAAACATAGAACCAAAATACTGTATGTCACAAATATTTCATTTTTAAGAAACATCTTGAACAAACTATATTTTTGTAATGGAATGAATAACAAAATGTAGTTGCAGCAGGTATTTTGGGCTTTTTGGCAGTTGCAGGAAATTCAATGATATGTGAAGCTTGATCGGGAACTTTTCGGTCGCATATATTATATCAATACTAAATGTATGCAAATTGCTAAAACATTAACAACCTGTGAAGCGAATTATCGGCTAGGCCTTCATATACTGTAACTAGTATTGATATGCTAGGCCTACTTTTATTTCCTATTAATGTTCACAATGCTAGCAAACTAATAAAATATGTTGGTTATGCCCAATTGAATTGTAGGCCTAGCACATGTCAATTTTTATTTTTTTGTGATGTCCAACTCCCATCTGTCCGAGACACCCAACAAGGTTGACTCCATTTACGTTCTGCAGCACAAATATGTACTAGTACATAAAGGTGTTGCTTATTAACAGATCAGGATAGGAGTTATAGCTGATTATTTCAAGTTTTCCATAGTGACCGAAATCTCCCGAGATTCCCGCTATACTGTGTAAGGACTGTATATGACTCGTACTCATGGTAGGCTACACTAATCGATACTAGAGCTAACACACTAGTACAACATTAGAAGTATTAAGTTAGCATAGTTACTGACTAACAATCGTGATCGATCATGATTATGAAAATTTACCCGACTTCGATCTTCGCCTTTTTGATTTCAGGTTCACCATTATTTGAAGCACTCATTTTGAAGTATTGATAATAGCTGTAGTAGCCTCTTTAAAAAAAGATGGTTTCCCGTATCACTGACAGGTATACAGAATGTACTTCCGCTTATGCAGCATACAACGTGTTCAACAGAAAGAATTGGGGTTAGATCTGAGCTAGCTAGCTGAATACACAATGACACTACCGCAAATCGTCAGGGTACGGAACATATCTAGGCATACACATACATGTGCACCACAGCACATCTGTGATATGCACCCACGCAAAATACAAATTTGAATTCTCGGACTCAGGAAAGCAATTTAGTACCGAAGCTAATAATGATCATTCAGTTACGATAGAAAACTGTTTCATTATTTAGACTAATTAATTTTTACTTTTTAGATACCTTCTGCATGTATTTAGATTTTTTTTTTGTCAAACTGGGAAAAAATACTTGTTTGATAATTAGCTACCTCAAAGTGCATAGTGCGAAAACGAAATCGCATTTAAAACAATTGTTATAGAAGTAAATACGGAATACAAGAACGAAAAACTACTCTCTCTGTCAACATACCGTAAGTATTCTGTTTGTCTTATGTGACATGTTGAACTTTACCATGCCATACAAAATTTTATCAATTAAGAATCTTTAAGAATTAAGAAATCAGGCGCGTAGCCAAGGGGGGGGGGGCGAAGGGGGCAGCCGCCCCCCTTGAGCATATATATATATTTTTTAATGTTTTTATGATATCGCTAGTATTTTCAAAAGAGAAAATGCTAAGATGCAACTTACAAGGCCTGGAAAGTGCCATTTCCAGCGATCTGGGAGGCATTTTCAGCCAGGGATTTATTAAGTTAATGAACAATTAATGGCAGCCGGCGCTTTTCGATTTTCTATGCATGAACACTCACAACCAGTGTTCAAAGCCTATATTTTCATTAAGTAGGGATTTAAAACTGTTATATAAATAGATCGCTACCAATTTTCGACACACGGTAAGTTTATGTGAGTGCAGTCTCAGTATACATGCAAGGGCAATGTATAATTTAAACTACAAGGGCTTGTAGGGGATTGGGGCAGGGGAAGTTTGAAGTAAAGATGCCCAGATGAAGTAACATTTCTAACATTGTCGTTAGGTTCCCCCCTCCCCCCAGACGTTGCACGTCGTGTCTCTCAGTAAAAGCAGTCTCCGGGATATGTGTGTACTTGCGGCCAGTTTTTTTATAATTGGCAAAAGCAAAAAAAGTCTAAAATACACTAAAAATTCTCATCCGATGCTACAGGAAGGTCAAGCAATTTTTTCAGAAAGACAAACATTACGTTATACTGACTATTTTAGGCCCCCGTATACAAGTTTGTTTGGGGGGGGCCAGCAAGCAAGCAAGTCGGCCCGACGGCGGCCCGGCTTCGGCACCGAAGTCGGCCCGACGGCGGCTGCCGCCGGCGGGCCGCAGTAGATTTGGCAGACGGCAAGTCGGCGGACCGCGGGCGGAAACGCCGCCGGGCCACCGGCGGGCCGCCGGCGGCTCGAGGCTGGCCCGCCGGTGGCTCAAAGCAGGCCCGCGGGCCGACGGCAAATCAGCGCCGATGTCTTTTAATTATGTTTTTTTTCCATTTATACTTTAATTTTCTACTGAGACCCCGCTGTAATAGTCAAATAGATTATTTTAAAAATTGTGACAGTTGATGAAATATGGAATTCGCATTACATTTCCAGCTGGAAACTATTCACTGCATGTGTGTAGATTTAAGTGCATGGGTCATTTTCGAAAAGTTTTAGTAAATGAATATCCAGAAAGATTGTAGGGGACAGCAACACTTTTAGAAGTGTGCATTCCAGATATAACGACAGTAAAGTGAAACCAAAATTTTAATAAAAACATAAGACAAGGACCATTGACATAACATTGTCACAATTTATTAATTGAATGCATTTTCCTTTAAGTACCAGATGTTTTAGCCATTTATGAACAACTAACTTTAATTATTTGATAAAGCCACAGAATGCAGGAAAAGAGTGAAGCAGATTTATGAAAACACCGGGTGTGAGGGTGTGGGGTGGGAGGGTGGTCGGATTCAATAAGTTACCGCAATCTTTGGGAACCGCTACAAACTCTGTGTGATATTTTGGTTAAATATCGTTGCAGTTTATTGTAGAACACCCTTTTCTTCAGGTTTTTCCATTTGTAATCGGTAGAAACGGCAAATTATTATCTATCTGAAAGTGATGTTTTCCTCATCATTTCACTCAGTTTCTGCTTCCCATCGAATTGTATACGCCGTGCAAGGCACAGAACCATAATCAGTCCTATACGACTTGCGATAGGGCTTCTGAATTACCGTGGTATGTGCCAGCTGTGGTGTGTACTATACTGTGCATAGAAATTGGTAAGGAATTTCTATGGTACTGAGCCATACCGTATACTAGTTATGTAGCCTTGTCCAAAACAGAAATCTTCTGTCCTGTTCCTACTGCACAATACAGTGTACTTCAGCACTTGATACTGTTATTGGAGACATTGAAATAACTAAGACAGCGTGATCATGGTATGAATATCGGTCTTGCCTTCTAAATTAATAGCGTTTCTTACGTAACTTGGGCTTACGGTAGTAACTTTAAGACAAAACATGTGCGTTCAACGTGTTTCTTGCATGGCACAGGCTCCATAGGTTCACTTCCGCGATAATTAATTTTACACATTCTCCTTACACAGGCTCTTTATTGGATAAGCAGTATTGTTTTCTTTTCATAATTAATTTTAAGTTGAAAATGCATAAATTTAATAACTAAGAGATCGAATATTTCATCTACCACTAGGCCTACACGAATTGGCAATATATGAATACTTGAAAAGGGTACTGTACATAAGTATATTCTGTACATTAACTCACTGTCAGTTCTTTTTATGTGGGGGGTTGGGGGTTTGGAGGTGGGTTATGGGGAAGAAGGGACACCTGGAAAGATAGCAAAAGTTAATTGAACAGAAGTTTTATAATTTTGTGTATGAGTTTGATAGCACTGAATTTCATCACTCATAAATATTACTACTACTAGATGGTTTGTTTGTAAACAAGTTGAAAAATTGCTTTGCATTTTTGTACTGGTGAAGCAACTGTTCTTATTTGACAGAGAGTAGTATTTTGCTACACAATTAGGGATTATTATGCCCTGGATTGTTGAACCGTTAATAAAGATGTTGATTATTTAGGGCTTGCCCTCATGTTTAGCTACTATCCATGATGCAACACTTCCATGAAAATGTCTTGATATGAGACTGGGTTTACAGTATGTTACAGTATGTGGAAGATAGTTGTTTTTAAACTGCAGGTGTAAGAAGCTGATCAGATCGTTAAGTGTACATGCAACCAAATCAACGATGTAATTTGCATGATGATGAATTTGCATTTCAATGTTTTTTTTCCAGCCCAAGTCAACAAAACATGCAAAAGCTAAGAAGCTTATTCACCCAAACTCAAGGAAGGCCCACAAGGTTGGTGCTAAAGAAATACACAATGACAAAGTTAAAAAGTAAGTTATTAAACTTTTAAAGTACCTTTTAGCGAACTTTACATCCACTGCTCATCACTTTGCTGTATTGGCATGGTTCTTTTCTGTTACTTTTTGGACTCGGTATGCAGAACTTACTGTGTCAAAGGCCTTATTGTTGGGCAGAATGTTAACAGGATTACCGTTGATTACCGTTGTTAGAATTTTGAATGGTGATTTGTCATCGCCAAAGGAAAAAGGAAAATTTGAGTGCTAGTAATGTCTCTATAGTAATTCCAGTTTTCAAGATATTCAGCTTGAAAATATATTTAATCTCTGGACTGCACCTTTAAGGCTACTGATATGATGTAGTTGGCTCCTCAGTGCATGCCTAAATGTTAATTTTAAATTGATTGTTCTATTCATAAGTTCTTATAACTGAACCAGATCATGGTAGTTTAGCTTCATACAACAAAACGTTCTTGTATTTTGCTATTGAGTTTTGTGTTGCATTTGTGAAACTGACCTTATGAGCCTCATATGTTTAAAGGTTCATTTCCCCAAACTTACAGGTTATAAGTATAGAAGTACAACCTGTTATATCTGGGAACGTTTACAAATCTGAGGCTATGGTCCCTGATTTCCAGAGCTATGCAGTATGTGTTCTATTCTATTTGTTGTTTTGATCATTAGTTTTACTTCTGTGATTTGCAGGGTTCACAGGGCAACCTCACTAAAACAGTCAGTCCAGCAAGAGAAGATGCTTTGGGTCAAAGAACACTTGGATGAAGAAAAAACCATCTATAGCAAGCAAGAGTTATGTGAGCTTGTTGAAAGGTATTTCAATATGTTTGAAGAAATCATCTCCTCATTTAATAACAGTACTTCAGCGATGATGAAAGCATTTGAAAAAAATGGGTGTGGTTTTAACAAGTCCTTTAAATTACACAATGCTCAGAGAATTTTTCAAAGTGATCTCCAGCAGCTCTTGGGTAAAACACTACAGTATAATGCATTATAGGATCAACCTTCATTGGATCACTTTCTGGTGAATTCAACCCCTACAACCAATGCTTAAGAAATTGACTTTGGTGTAATTTAGTTTCATGTGTAGTGAACACCACAAACAAGAAATTAAATGAAGGCATTCTAGCAAATTTGTAAAATGCGTTGATTTGGTTTGTTGCTATGCCTTTGTTGAAGTTATGTAGTACAATAGTTTGTCTAAAGTCAGAGACATTTTGTGATGACATCAACAAATTATATAAATGGGGAAAAAATGCAGTATCATCACAATTGTCAGTTATGAACACCAGTTACAATGAACTTGAACAATTTGTTAAATACACAAGTTCAGAACCTTTGTTAATACCATTCTTAACAGTGAATGAAACCAAATATGAATTTTAGCAGACTGATGTGGTACAATTATGTACCTGGTCAGTGGTGACAAGATGATGAACAATGGCAAATATATAATCATTTGGTGTTGCACAAGAAACCCCTTCTGTGGACATGACATTTCAGATGTACATGTACTCATTTCAAGGATAAACATTCCTCAATATGCAAAATGTCACCTGAAGAGGTTGGCCATTTTTGCTGATCTGTCTTTCTTCATACACTGTTCTGTTGTACGTAGATATCTGGAACGGTTTGATGAGGAGATGGAGCAAATCAACATCATTCAGGGTATCTCTGCTAGGAAGAGCAACCAGCATGCACCCAGAGAAAGTGCTATTAGGTTGACCTTACAGAAGGAAATAACAGACTTTGAGACTTGTGGAATTGGTACGTACGAATATGGCCTAAAGCCCCGTAGTGCATACCCATGAAAATTACAAACTAAGATCGATATGGTGCAGTAATTAGTTACACAATCTTTTGCCATCAGTTTTGGTCATTGGCAGTGATTATTTAACTTCAATATTTAGGTTTAGACTGTGGATAATATAAGATTCACTTGATAGATAATAGAATGCATAACAAAGGTTAAGTACTTGGTTTGATCTATGGACTCTATTTGACACTGAGAGAAGTAACACTCCGTATTGACTACAAAATCCTCATTCTAGCTTTTTCGTGCCATTAAAACTAGTACCCCAACCTACCTTAAATTTCCCTTACCTCAGCAAGCTAAATGTAGACCAATACGTTTGCATTATCAGTTTCAACTTTAGGTTCCAATGTCACGTACAGGATCTTTCAGAATGCTACACCACGTTTATGGAACTCCCCCCGGTTGCACTTAGGTGCTTGGATTCTTTATTCAATTCAAGCACTGTCTTAAAACTTTTTTTCCTCTCAACTCTATTCGCTTTTACACCTTTAGCACCTGTAATGCCCATTGAACAACTTATGTTGGAGTCTGCGCTATATAAGACTAGTTATTATTATTATTGTTATTATTATTTTGATAAGTCTTAGCTCAGTGGTTAACGCTGGTGCCTTTTAATCATATGGTCCCCGGTTCGAGTTACTCCCAGATTAATGTATGTCGTCTAGTTACAGAGTTGTTGACAATTAACAATTCATAACCATGGATGTTAAATATGAATATAAGAGACTGACTTCGGTCAGCTTGTGGCTTTGATAAGCCAATGAGGCTTCTTTTGCGAGATCCTGCTTGCAGGAGGATCTAAAATACATACATACTGTACATTTTGGGTTTCTTCATAGTGTAGCTTCTTCTGCCATCCCCACAATATATCCTGTAGTAAATTTGTTCAAATGAAACTTCCACAGTATTTTCGAATGGACAATAACATGTACAGAGTTGTGTGGTGCCATCAGACCATTTACTTATGATGGGCCCACTACTGTCGGGACACTGCCCATCACTTTGACCTCATATCAGGACCCTTTGGCTGGCACTTATTTATTGGTCGAATAAATTGTATATTGAACATTACAAATTACGATCATTAAAAGAACAAAACATATTTTCATATCTAAGCGATTTATTGCAGGTATACACACAGTGGCAGGATTAAAGGTCTGAAAGTGGTGAGGGGGGAAAACCTGGGAGTGGGGTATAAAGGGAGAGGATGAGAGAAAGTTTTTGATTTGATAAAGCCCCTAGATGGAATATGGTGCAATATTTATAGGTTATTTCCCAGTACTAGTTGTTTATTTGAAAATATAATTATGCTGTCTGCATAAAAGTGTTGCCAGATTTATAAAGCGATATGAAAAGTAACATGGCCAATCTTATTGTTAATGAAGGTCTATACAGCATCCGTTACTGTACTTAATACAATGGAAAGCCCCTTCTTTTTCTATAAAATTTAATTTTGTGTTGCACCTTACCAATTGGTTTGTCTGCTAGACTTTGTTGACTTCTCCTATTTATAGGTTATTTCCCAGTACTAGTTGTTTATTTGAAAATATAATTATGCTGTCTGCATAAAAGTGTTGCCAGATTTATAAAGCGACATGAAAAGTAACATGGCCAATCTTATTGTTAATGAAGGTCTATACAGCATCCGTTACTGTACTTAATACAATGGAAAGCCCCTTCTTTTTCTATAAAATTTAATTTTGTGTTGCACCTTACCAATTGGTTTGTCTGCTAGACTTTGTTGACTTCTCCTATACCTCTTTAAAGGAAATATCGCTTGTTTGAGTTTTTATATATATATTACAAATGATAAGTAGATCAGCAAACTATTTTCTTCATTTTACCACTCTGTGTTCCCCACAGAAATGCCAGACTTGTGCAATGGAAAGATATTGAAGATTCTCAAAGCTTGGCAAGGAGAAGCAAAATACCTACAGAATATAAAACTGCGAAGAGTGAAGAAATTAACAGAGACAGAATCAAACGAGAACCAGGAGGATGAAGTTGGTGAGGATGAAGATATCCAAGGGGAAGAAGAGTTGAAAGAGTTTGTAGATGAGGATGATGACAGGAGCAAGCTTGATGAAGGGAGCAAAAAAGATGATGAAGATATGGAAGACAAAACTTGATCTCAGTGAAAGAAGAAATTGATGGGTAGCGTTAATTATGTCATTCAGGAAATTCACAAACCAAAGACGATATCTTTGATTGGTTTTGTTATTTAGAAGTCTTGTAGGGCTTTCCTGTTTGAGCAAGTTTTATCATGTAAAAGATCTGAGTGCATAAACAAGTTACCTTGTAGAGCTGTTTGATACTAGATGATTCGCTGTGTGGCAAAGGTAACAAGTGCAACAACCTTTGAGTTATTTCTGCAAGGAGAGGTTTTAATGCAGATGTACTGGTTTACATAGCAGGGTATCAATATGCCTGTCATGTGTTAAGATGGGGAATTGTTAAGGATTTCTTGATATTTATGATGGTTTTGCAGATTGACTCATGTTTGCTGTGCAGGAAAGCCACCAGTTTATTTCTCATGGAAGAGGCTGGCCGTAAGTCAATGTACATCACACACCATGCCTTATTTGAACAATGATGGTACTTCATGATTCAATTTATGGCCAACTTTGATATCCAGCTGAACAGAAAAGGTGAAACAACTAGTATAGTGTAAATGGAATGGCAGATATACTGCCAAAGTGGTTCTGCCAGAATAGTGCTTTACATTTTGCCCACAAATTGATTTCCAATTATATGTTGAGTAAATACTGTATATGGGTGAGTGACCTCCCAATAATTTGCGTGGTTTTGTTTGCCATTGTTAAGAAAGCTACTGACTTGAAACAATCTCCAGGAAGCTGCTATTTTTTTCCTAATCAATTCAAGCAAAGCTGAGACTTGGTTGATTTAAAGTTTTTTAGCTATTTTTCAAGTTTTACACTTTAATGCTTTATTATCTAAACACATGAACTGCATCATTGTGAATATTTTCTGTCCTATTCTCACAAATTCAAACAATTTTTTTCTGGTTTAAATGAATTATTCCCTGTAATTGGATTAATATGAAGTAAGCTGAGACGCATTTGATTCACGGTGATGTGACTATTTTTGGAACTTTTGATTCTTGCTCTTCCAACAACGATGTTGTTTTTAAATTTTAATTCCATGTTAGCATTATTTAATGGTCACCTTTATTCAAGCTAACAACATGAAACTTGACGAAACAAATTTGGTTTCTTCTCTTTAAGCGATTATTAAGCATAGTCGCAAGAAGATTGTTATTGCTTACATCTCTCAGATATGACAGACAAACACACACACAGAGCAGCAGAATGTTTCATTTTATTTCAAATGTGATTTTGTAATTTACAAGTCATACAACATGACTCATGAAATTCTTAATAATGCATGTGGCATATTATTGTCAAAGGCATATCAACCATTGTTGTAATTTGTGTATATTTCTATATACAACACGAATATATAAGCACTATAGGTCTATGGTGTGGAGGTCAAGTCAGAGACAAATATACCTAATTTATGGATTGGATTTTCCAGCTGTGTTTTTTTTTTTTTTTCAATTGTCTCATATTGGAGAAAGCATATACTACTCATTATACTGGCAGTACACTTTGTAAGTAAGTTATGCTATTCTCACCGATGCTCGTATTTTACTGCCACCTTTGATGCATTTTACCTCATAGAGATACTTTATGTTTACGTTTACCCAAAAGGCTTGGCAAAGACGATGCAAAGGCTTGGTTCAGCGGTTAGAGTGTCTGCCTCAAAATCCTTAGGTTTCAGGATCAAAACTCAGATTCTCTTGACCTACTCAAAATTCGCTGAAGTGCAGGGGTGCAGTGCGGAGTCGTCCGTAGATTTGTTATATCTGGTTTGTAAACTTAGGAAAGGGGCATGTTTCTGTTCTTCACTTGGTTTCGAAACAACTTTGTTCGTCATGGCTGCACTGCAGTGATTTCGAATGGGGTGCCTTTTGCCTACCTCAGCATTTGAGAAAGTGGCCAGGTGCTGGGCCATAAACTCTCGTCCGTCGAATCAAGACGTTAAATGCGGTCCCGGGAGCAGGAATGGGATCGAATTCACACCCCTGCTTCGTATCTTCTGAACACTTATCAAAAAGAGAAGGCTTGAAATAAGCTGGTGTTCATCAACGATCTAACACGGATAGGGTCTCAAATAAGCTACTGTAAGGCTTCCTGATCCTTGGGGTCTCTAAACTAAATTAAAATAACTTGTAAAAATTGACGGTGGCGTCCTGAGAAGGGACAATCTCATAGCGTCTGTAATTAATAACAACATGAGAAAAGAAGTGGGTTTGATATGTGTTGCAATGAACAAGGGAACGGTTAAGGTATCGTACTAATAAGGGAATGGAATGTTTCATACTTTGACCTTTTGTTTTCCATCGTTTGTTTTTGTTTCGATGATAATTGGTTTCGATGATAATCGTAACCTTTGCATTCATGATGGCGTATGTGTGTGTGTGCGTTTGTGACAGCCAACTTGTAAACACGATGTCTGAAGAGGGGAAGGTCTGACGCATTTAATATTTGGTGTGTAGAAGTACCACATAGAGCACATGGATCATATTGTTTATTGTTGAGGTCAAAGGTCATTTGGGGTCACCAGGGGTCGAATTGTGAAAACCTTGTAAACACGATACCTCAAAAAGGCAAGCTTGGCAGATTTCATATTTGGTGTGTAGAAGAACCACATTAAGTACAAGAAGCCTAACGTCGGAGGATGTGAATAATCGTTGAGTTCACCAGGGTTCAAATGGTGAAAACCATGTTTTACACAATATTTCAACAAGGACAGATGTCATATTTATAGTATGTTGATGTATCATATCAAGAAGCCTGTTGTTGAGGTCAATATAGTCATTTCAGGGCAGTCTGTGTCATTGCGATCTTTTTTTTGTCATATCAAACTGCTTTTCACTGTATTACTAAGATCGAGTATGTTGTACACCCTCACCATATATTACGTCTGATTCATGGAGAAAACTGCTCATGTTACATCATTGCAACCACAATGCATTTTGCATTCTGGTAACTTCACTGGTTGGTTGCTGAGGACACAAGGAAAGAAGTTCATTGCTTCTTTAATGTCAAACTACAAAGTTTGCAGACAACTTGCCAAAATATCTGAACAAAAATGGAGTAAATAAAACAAGCGATAAGGCATCTGTTCGGGTAAGGTAGTCCGAAGTCTCGTATTTATTAAGCCATGTATTAGGACACGCAGCATTTTCTTGTTCAAATATTCTACCTACTCAGTGTGATGTTAATGGCAATTAACATGTCTATACACATAAATAATCCACTTATCAATATCTAAATATAAATCATATTGACATTGTCGTTGTCTATCAAATATGGTTGATGAAAAGCGACCTTCGTACTCGGCTATCGACTGTGTGGATAGTAATTCCAAAGTCCGTGATAAAACTTATCTGGTTCTTTCCATTTGTATGATACATTGTGTATTGAGTGATCAAAATCACATGTTCATCGTCCTTATAATATGAAGCTATATTGCTTTTTTTAGCGTTAAGTATTAAAACATACAGACAGGGCTGCCGAACTGTATTTGGACGAACGAGGATTTCAAATTTCTCTCACCAACTATCCATCATAGCTTTAAGAAGTAAGTTGGGGTAAGTTACATGAACATATCGAAATTAATATATTATAGACAGTAACTTAATTATACAATTAACCGTCTACTACACTCTGAGGACGTACAAAGTAAAACGAAGGAGAGGGATATGTTTCTTCAATTTTCATTCGTTTGATCGACATTGTCTTAAGAACCAGAATTTCGTTATTAAATCTTCGTGGTGACATTCAAACATAGAATCGAGTTCCACATTTCTACTGAAAGTATGTCGAACGAGCAAGGTTAGTCATCTTTAGTGGAACATGTGGAACAGATGATTTGGTTTTTCTTACGCGGGAAAAAAAATCGGGGAAATGTGTCATACTGTGACGTTGGTGAGCTAGGTAAGCCTGATCTTTTGGGCCTCACAATATCATTTATTCTAGGAACAAAATCCTAGCAGCGTTTTATCTGTGAAAATGAGATATACATAGTTCCTGGTGGCATTGTCTTTCTTTTGAATCGCTTGAAGGTCATCAGTATTCCTTCCGCATATTAGGCTAGTCACTCTTATTCAAATATTAACTTCAATTGATTTAACTCAGAGCGTTCGTTAACTTCATTTCCTCTCTTAGACATTTAATTATCTAATTGAGCCCTCATCTACGTCTGTGAATAATATGGAGGGTTAACAAATCAATGAATTACATTTGAACACTCTACACTAATTGTTATTAAAACCATTGAAACCATAGCACCCTCGAAACTACATTTTTTATGGTGCCTTAACAAATTATCTAGTTTGTTGTATTTTATTTCGGACACAGGTTTCCATGTAGCGATAATGGCGTCTGCTTCGATGATCTTAAGGAATATTGACGAAAACTTCTGTCAATGCTGCATTTGTTTTGAGCAGTATGAAGATCCAAGACAATTAGCCTGTCTTCACAGATACTGTAAACATTGCATCGAACAACTTATAGGTCGTGGTAATGGAACTATCAACTGTCCTCTTTGTCAAGCCGAGTACGTTGTCCCAGAAAATGGAGCAGAAGGTTTCAAGAAGGATTTTTACATGAATGAGATCCTTGAATTTATTCAGGTACAAAATTCTCTCGAAGAAGATCAATCGCGACAATGCGTCGGCTGTTCCCAACAAGAGAAGTCAACAGCTTACTGCTTCAAGTGTCGGGATTTCTTATGCCGTAACTGTCACACGTATCACGTGACTAGTAAGATATTGGAAGAGCATAGGCCTCATATCTTAACATTAAAAGATGTTGATTCCCAAAACATATCCCTAGAGAAACTGAGCTCCCTGAAGGAAGCCCCCAGATGTCAGACCCATGCTGAAAATTTGTCACAACTGTGTTGCAAGACTTGTTCCAACATCCCCATTTGTGTAACTTGTACGTATGGTGAACACAGAAACCACGATATTTTTGACGTCATAAGCTTCGCCAATGCCGAACGTGAAAAATTGAGACATCAACTTGAGGAGGTAAACGACTGCAAAGAAAAACTTTGTAAAACATCTGATGAAATAGAGAAGTCGAAGCAAAAGATATTATCTGATGCAGAGACGAAACTGCAAGATACGAAATGCCAATACCAACAAGAAGTGGAAAAGGTGGACAAAGAGAGAGCGAAGATTCGAGAGGAAGGTCTACGTGCTGAGACTGCAATCAAGAACAAACTTAAAGATAATTTGTTGATCAGAGAGCGGGAGATGGAGGAAAAAATAGCAGAACTAAGAGTGGATTTCGAGGTCTTGAAAATAAAGGAAAACCTTGGAGCAGACGCTAAATTTAAAGACCTCAAGATCGATCAAGATGCAAAAGAGTCCAATTTACAAAAGAAAAATGAAACCATAGATAAGAAATGGGATAATTTCTGTAAATCTTTGGAAGTTGAGAAGAAAGAAAAACTTACAATAGGTAATGAAATATCAGATCAGATACAGAGGACAATAAAAAGATGTGATAACATCACACAGACTGGATCTGGGGTACTTTCAAGTGACAATAATTGGACAATAGCACAAAATGTAGGAGGAATTCTTTCAGCGGGAGCATCTTTTCTTCAAGATATGAAGCGAGAATTTCCTGCGATGGAAACACTACCTGAGTCTCTCTCGGCTAATCTTACATTCAAGGAATTCGAAGAAGTGGGAAACGTAACAATTTCCAAACAGGTAGAGAGCGTGGTCGAAATTGTTGGGATTCAAGCTAAAGGATGGAGCATTAGCGGCATTACCTGTACTAAAAGTGGAAGCATTGTTGTGACCGGACTTACAGAAGGCTACAAATTCCACGTTACTGTGGTCGATCAGAGTGGCAAAGTATTACGTCAATGCTTCATTACCGGTAAATCTCCACAGAGTCCTTTCCGGTATCCCGAAAGTTATTGTGCTGCCTTCAAAGAGTATCAAGTTGTAGTTGCTTATGACCCACATGGAATCGGTATATTCGATGTTCGAAATGGATCATTTCAAGGGAAAACAATGAATGACATTGTCGACTGGCCACGCGGTCAGATCGTGAGATCCGTGAGTGTGGATGACAAAGGTGATTACATCATTATTGGATGCGGGAACCCCGACACAGTATATGTATTGAATGATCAATTGCAATATTGTCGCTTGTTGATGCTTCATCATGTAAGTAAGTTAATTGATGTCTACACTAATGCTGGGGAAGTTTTGGTATCCGATTACATGAACATGAAAGTATATGCAGTAAGTGTGGAAGACGGTGAGGAACTCTACCAGCTCTCTTCATCGACCGTGTCAACTAAACGACCAGTGTGCGTCCGTAGAGATGGAAGGGGTTTCATCTATGTTCTGTGGAGTAATGCGTTTGCCGGGATGGGTGGAACATACAATCTTTCAGTTTACAACAATGACATGAAATTGCTCTTCACGAAGCCAATCTACGCAAGCATCAGATGTTTTACGGTAGGACGGATTGGCTCAACAGAGAAACTGTTGATGGTATCAAAGGCGAATGGAAAGTTGTATAGATATGGATTGACATAAGTGATACTGCTTTCCACATCCTCATACATAAAAATGGTAGGTCTAGTATTACTTTTAATGCCCACATAGTAATTTGATACTTTTTTTACGAGGTAAAAACGTATGGTGATACTGCCTGTATTAACCTGTATTACAGAGCGAATATCATATCTTATTCGACACGTGTAAAAGAGTACTTCTCAATGCAACACAACTGACACACTGAAAACCATACACATTGAAAAGACATGTGTCTTTTCTTTATACGTCTATTTGAAGTTCTGGTAACTTATCGGTATCAACCCCCCCCCCCACCCCACACCAGCACTGAAATTTTCGGGGACGAAACGGGGACTGCAAATAAGAATTGGCAAAAGAAAATGAAATCACTATGCTATATAAGATACTGGATAGGCTACTTGTTTCAATAGCACGGCGGGATTTACTTCTCATAAGGAATTCCTCGTTAGTCATACTATGGATAGAACGAGATTTCTCCGAACAAACTAACTTTGACTCTGTAATTGACACTTCTAGTCAAATTTCCGTGCGTATTATGGCACTGGATTGTTGTCTTTAATAAAAATGTAATCTCCATCTTGGTAAGTGATACCTGCATGTTCATACCCAAACGTACTAAAACGTAAATATTGTTAATATTATTTTATTGTAAATGTTTGTTATCGATAATAAATAAAGGGCCGTATAACCATCGCGATCATGAGAGCACATGCCTCCTCCCTTCCCCTCTCGGAAAGTTTCTTGCAAGTGGCTTACATTTAATAACACACTCACACGATGTCATATATAAAAAATATGTAGTTAAAATGATGGAATGATAGTACCATTTTGGTTCAAAGGACCCTTTCCAGTACGGACGTCAGTAAAAAAGGTCCCTTCCTAAGATTTGAATTCGCTGCATGCAGAGGATAAAGTCTATATGATGTCATCAAATGTCATACCAATACCCCTCCCCTTATAGACCCCTCCCCAGAACGGATATATATACATATATATTTATATATATATATATATATATATAAATATATATATATACACACAAATATATATATATATACATACATACATACATACATGTATATAATTAGAATAATAATAACTTGAATAATAATAATAATCTTAATAATAATAAAACTTAATAAAGATGAACACAGCAGAAAAAATCCACTTTACGACCGGTTTCCTCCTTTTGGGACTAAGCAGTCGAAGGTAGGAATGGAAGCCTGGACCTTGTTTCACAGTCCGTATATGGAACGCATAACCGTACTACTCGACCACACACCAGTAGAACTACTGAGTAGAGAGGTGCTATCGAATAAAACCTATTTATTTTTGTATTATAATGTCATGTATACCTTTTTCAGGAAAACGTTCAACAGGTGTTGGGCGGGGTAGGGATGGGAGGTTTAGAGTGAGTTGGTAGGGTTATATCTGGGAGTTATGGGTGGGGAAAGTTGGAATAGTCTTGGCAGGGGTCGGCAGGTAATGAGTGGGTTCAGTTACAATGTCGTGGTTTTTTCTGTGTTCTCTTCTTTTTTGCTTGTTTCTTGTTTAGAGACATATATGTATGTATATATTCAAAGTGAAGTATAGGGCCGGAGTGTTCTACTCGTTAAGCCATAAATGTTTTTTTAGAGTACTTCCTTTCACAACTCTTTGTTGTTTGACCAAGTTCGACCTTTACCTACTTTGATCATGTGATCTTTGGCATTTTACATTTATTATTGCACTGAAGATATATGTAGTTTGCGATATCCTGCAATGTGTAAAAACCAAATTGCTGTTTATTTGACCTCTGACCTTTGACGTTATTCGTCATACAGACACTACATCCCACCCCCCCCCCCCCCCTCTGCACATACTCACCAAGTTTGATTTCAATTGCGTTATGATCAAGGAGGTGTTTGCAAAAATGCCTTTTCGAACAAATTTAACCATCTTCGACCTCATATGACGTTTGGCGTTCTACATTAATTGATACACTGTAGACATACATGGTTGATGAATTTATGCATATATCTGATATGAAAATGGAATTAATAGCAAAATCATTTACTGGGAAAGTAAAATAGATTCTGGCTTAACATTTGTCCTCTCATTTAGTGTGTTCTTTACTTTCTTGACCTGAATCAAACTAAAATGAAGGTATCCTATATCTTAAAAACACTTCTTGACAGTTCTTGGCTTCCGTGTAGCCTTAAATTACACAATCTTCCACATGGTTCACGACTAGCAGCTCATATGATCTGGTACCTTGTGTCCTTATTCGTCAATGTCTCCGAACTCCATTTCGATACCATGCCGGTTGCCACCATAATCCTGGAAACGTTAATGCTAGGTGTAGTCTGTGAAGTTCCGATAAAGCTATTAACCAATTATGCCACATAGATATGTCGTCAAGTAATG
Organism: Apostichopus japonicus; assembly: GCF_037975245.1. Lineage (NCBI taxonomy): Eukaryota > Metazoa > Echinodermata > Holothuroidea > Aspidochirotida > Stichopodidae > Apostichopus > Apostichopus japonicus. The sequence continues at coordinate 8,838,174 of NC_092566.1, read as the reverse complement.
AATAATTCATTGTATGGGGGAACCCTAATATAGGCCGAGTCGATGACCGAGCAGTCAAGCTTTTCGTGATTGTTGCCTTACTAACTGCTTACGTCCTCCAAGTTATGTCTTCTAACAATTATACATATAAGGCCAGGCCAAGTGACAGTTCCATGACAGTTTGGACTTTATACGTGCAGCTAATGTTACCAAGAGGGCAACGATTTTGGGAGGGGGATGGAATTTTCCTTACTTTTTTTGAGTGGGTGGATAATTAAGCAACCCCCCCCCCCTCTTACCCTCTTACACACACACACTTTGTGTGACCTGCAGCTGAACAGTAAGGGTTATCAAAAGCAAAAACTACATACTGGACCATTGAACTGATACCATATCAACAGTTGGGGGAGGCAACTCCAACAACTTATCCTGCAATCACCCAAGTCAGTTTTATAAGGCTCCCACCGGTGCATTTGAAGTTCAAAAACAACTATTGTGTAGGGGAAAACTGAATTTTTTAGGTGAAAACCAAATTTTGTAGGTGAAAACCAAATTTGGTAGGGGAATACCAAATTTTGTATGTGGGAATGCGCCTAGGTGTGTAGGGAAAGTGTAGGGGACACTGCGCATGCGTGGTAGGGGAAACATAATAGATAGCGTGGCAGCAGTGTAACACACGAGTATAGTTCATACGTGTAATTAGAGAACATAAACAAAGGGTAAACCTACAGTGACACACGAAGTTGTATTTGCGGAAAGTGGCTGTGGGAAACCCGATTTACAGTATCCTTTGCAACACGAAAACCCGTTCTCAGGTGAGTTATTCCAGTCGTGAAAGCTACCAGTATATAAAACACTTCTGCTGAGATTAAACAGTAGTTTAATAGGGACAGTAGTCGCACCACTGTTTTATTGACTTAGGTACTATAGCAATGTACCTCATATGTACATGAAATGCAACACTTAGTTATAAAATGGCGCTTTTAAAGCAACACGACATGAGTCCAAACACAACTATGATTTTTGCCGGAGCGTTGCCGCAGGCAAAATGAATCTAGTATGCGGTGGTGACGGCATGCGATGGTGTTGAATTTACTTGACGCGAGCTTGTTAACACACTAATTCAAAAGGTACATGATAACTGGATTATTACTTGGTAACACGAGAGGAGTATGTAAACTGAAAGAAAGGTGTCGAATACAAACCGCAACGGAGAAATTGATTTTTCCAAATAGTCGTCATCAACCACTCCCAAAACAGATAATCGAGAAATTGATTGCTAATGATTAAGGTGCCCATATATTTTGTCGATGTGGTTAAGAAAAAGGGAAATGAATAACTCTCTTGCAAGAAAATGTACGTTTTCAATTCAGGAACAACGTTTCTTGTGATTTGTGTTCACACAAATCAGAAATGTTGTCCTACTTTTAACAACATTCTTGGCGAGGCCAAGAACGTTGGTTACTAGGTCAGGCTGACAATTGGTACCGTACATGCTATGTTGGTTGCCTACAGAAGTTAATAGTGTTTGCGGGCATGCCTAATAACTTACTCTCAGTATTTACATATGTCTTATAACACAAACCCTCAATTGTAGATCTAGTCTCACTTGGCAATACCTTGGCATAGCCTGAGAAGCAGATTGAGGGACTGAGGGAATAGTTTTCAAGTTGATGGTGGGCGGGGTTGGGCAGGACGGAGGGGCACCGGGCAGTGGAAGGAGGAGAAGGGTGTCCTGTAATCACCAAACGGTGCATGAAGCCATGGGTTTAGAGCCTTGAAGGGTCCAGTGGGGAGGGACCGCCACCTCACCATCTCTCGGTTCTGAAATAAGTCAGAAACAGAACTTATATTGAAGATTAAAAAGTACTAGGAGGGCATTAATGTCAGTACCATAAAAGTATTAAATTTTTTAATGAAAATAAAATTCTCCATGTACGAACTTCTTTAACTGTAGCAATAATCATCATCATATACTATTTTCAGCGGTTGTGAAAGTCTGGATAGGGTTCTGTGAGCCAACAATTTTATTTGTAATTTTCTTTAAAGTGTCTGACAATTAGGGATTTCGTTAGTGAAATCTTACAGGCCGAAACCAATTCACCCCTCTATAACTCCAGCTCCAAAATCAGCACAAAATATGTTCTATCTTGATTTAGCAATTTTGAAGCAAGTAGCTGACAGAGAGCCCTTCATTTCAAATTGGCAAATGCCTTGTTAGCGCCCTGAAACCCCATATAAATAGATAATAACCACATAAGGCTTGCTAATATTGGATAAAGTGAGACAAATTAAGAAACTTCCCAGACACTTTGATTTAATCTATCCTCAGAATTCCCAATCCCCAACCTTCCACAACTGGAGGCAGCCCCCCCCCCCTCTCACTACCCTTACTATTTGGCGTCCATCCATTCAAGATAAATGCTCCACTTGACGTTTTTGGATCATAAATTTGTCATTTCATCACCCGGCCCCTGCTTATTCATTCCAACGCTGTATACCCGATGAAGCATGAATTGGTTACTTAATTGGCTCCCCGGCCATGAAGATTTTCATAACAAATTCGGCTCATATTCTTCTTCTCTTCAGCCTCTGAACACCGTAGCACTTCTATCAGGAACTTTCGTATTGGAACAATGTATGATTGCGTGTTTATGTGTAAGTGTAAACGATGAAGCTATCATATAACTGAACGTAGAAACAGGAAATTTGACATTTAATTAGTTTCAATTGCCATGGCCGGTAATATTTCGAAAGCGCCGGTTAAACAACTTTTTGAAAATTTTACCATTGACTTCACACAGTAAATTACCACCGACCGCCTCACCTTAACCCTCCTGGCGCTCCACACAGTAAATTACCATCGACCGCCTCACTTTTACCTTCCTGGCGCTCCACACAGTAAATTACCACTGACCGTCTCACTTTAACCCTCCTGACCCTCCACTTTTACCCTCCATGCCCTCTTCTTTTGAAATCAGATTCACACTCATACGTTGTTTTTCAATTACAATGTAGCCTCCACCTGCATCCGTAATGGTATCTGTGTGTATCCTATGTCTGTCTAAACTTCACGGTATCATGCTCATCCTTAATGTACGTAAGAAGTATCTCCGATTATACGGAGGCACCCAAGCCCGTAACTAGGCTGGGAGACACAGAGGCCGTTCCCATATCCCCTACCCCTGCAGACTATATTGCGCCCTCCTCAATTTGGTAAGAAAGATATCTTCAATATGACCGGTTGTGTCAGGAAAAGACTGGCAGCCCTGCGTAGAACTACTGTATTCAAGCTACGTGCGAATTCACATCAACTGACTGAAATAGTAAAACTGAAATAGGCTAACTTATAGGCGATACCAAACGTAATATTATATATCACTGTGGTTTTGCTGATGGCCTTAGACATGTTGGACACGGAGAGGTATGTTACAGAAGTAGTGTTGTGTAGAAGAAAAGCATAAAATGCATCGTCATTAGGATTAAATGCATCTAATGAATAAACCAAATGAAAAAAAAAATCATTGAGTAATTAAACACCGCACACTCGGTGGAATGTAAAAACAACACTTTTTCTGTACCCTGATCAAGTTTTCTCATTTGCAAAAAAGTCGAGCAGTAAGGAGGGTTGGCTACTGTACTGTTTTCTTAAACATGGTTTATGCGTAGAGGCGGTCGTAATTGATGGGGTTGGTTCCCTGTTAAATTTGACAGGGTCAAGTTGAGTCTTCTCCTTGCATTTCCATTTCATGCTTTCACTTACTTATTTTTGTAATGAAGCGTTCTAAACATATAATAGCGTTCTTAACTTCTATTGGCTTCTTCCAAGGCCAGGGCATAAGCCTGCGGGGGGGGGGGGGGGGGGGTTACCCCTGAGATTTCCACGCCCTAAATGAGAGTAGTCCCACGATAATTAGTTAGTTTCAGCGAAATGTTCATATCATTTCTTCTAATTTTAGTAGCCAGTAGTGTGCAACCTCAAGATTTATTTTAACTGCTCATCACGTATATTCACGATGACCGTGCGTTTGTTTTGGTTTCCACGAGCTTTGTTAGAATAACAATGAACGTAGAGAGCTCCTCAGATTTAACCTGCGTGAACAGTGTAACAGTTGTAGGTGAAACTACGGTTCATAAATATATTTATTAATTCTATGTGTTTTATGTAGGCCTATCAGTTCCATAGTTGGCCCCTAAAGTGCCCTTTGTTTTAACTAAAAATATTTAGGTACTGTAGGCCTATATATACTTACATATCAGGGCTTTATTACTAGGGGGCGCGTCCCCTAGTCCATTACAAGGCCCACCACTCAGCTCATTTAGTTCACTAGTAGGTACCTTTTTGGCATGTAAAACAAATAATGATTACACAAAATCGTAATTAATTTACATCTAAATTTCGCATGTGGTTTCCCCTCAGCATAACGTTGCTACTGCTACCAACATAATGCCCTAGCTGACTGGATTCGCCATTGCATGTTCAAGCCATTTATTACCAACTCAGTGTTGTTGATGGTTAATTGAATATGCAACTGTGTCCATTACACTAATTGATCTGTCATTTGCCCTCTGTGCTGCCTCTGTTACTGTTCTGGTTCTGCTTATTTAGTTTTATTCTCGTAGTTGTTCACTAATAGTTTGTTTTTTGTATGGTTGTGTTTGTATTAAGTACTGTTTTATGTTTACTGTCGACGGGAAATAATTTCCGTATTCTGTTTTCTGAAATGGACAATAAAGTTTCTATCTATCTATCTATCTAATTGTTGTTAAAACAATAACAAATGCATGTGGCTTCCCCTCAGCATTTCTATGCTACTGCTACCAACAGAATGCCTTAGCGTGCTGGATATTCCCTTGCATGTTAAAGCCGTTGTATGCAACTGTGTCCATTACACTAATTGTTGTTAAAACAAAAACAAATAAATTGAACCCGTACTATCCTCGATCCTACATTTCTCGGGCCTTTGATGCATTAAAATTATTCTATTTTCTTGAGTTTTTCTTTTGTGTTTTACTATTTTTTTTATTGGATACAGGTTTCCTGCTAGCGATAATGGCCTCTGCTTCCGTGATTTTAAAGAATATTGACGAAAAATTCTGTCAATGCTGCATTTGTTTTGAGCAGTATGAAGATCCTAGACAATTAGCTTGTCTTCACAGATACTGTAAACATTGCATCGAACAACTTATAGGTCTTGGTAATGGAACTATCAACTGTCCTCTTTGTCAAGCCGAGTTCGATGTCCCAGAAAATGGAGCAGAAGGTTTCAAGAAGGATTTTTACGTGAATGAGATCCTTGAATTTATTCAGGTACAAAATTCTCTCGAAGAAGATCATTCGCGACACTGCGTCGGCTGTTCCCAACAAGAGAAGCCAACAGCTTACTGCTTCAAGTGTCGGGATTTCTTATGCCGTAACTGTCACACGTATCACGTGACTAGTAAGATTTTGGAAGAGCATAGGCCTCATATCCTAACGTTAAAAGATGTTGATTCCCAAAACATATCTCTAGAGAAACTGAGCTCCCTGAAGGAAGCCCCCAGATGTCAGACCCATGCTGAAAATTTGTCGCAACTCTGTTGCAAGACTTGTTCCAACCTCCCCATTTGTGTAACTTGTACGTATGGTGAACACAGATACCACGATATTTTTGACGTCATAAGCTTCGCCAATGCCGAACGTGCAAGGCTGAAACAGCTTCTTGAGGAGGTAAACGACTGCAAAGATAAACTTTGTAAAACATCTGCTGAAATAAAGAAATCGAAGCAAGAGATAATATCTGATGCAGAGACGAAATTGCAAGATACCAAATACCAATACCAACAAGAAGTGGAAAGGGCGGACAAAGAGAAAGCGAAGATTCGAGAGGAAGGTCTACGTGCTGAGACTGCAATCAAGAACAAACTTGAAGATAATTTGTTGATCAGAAAGCGGGAAATGGAGGAAAAAATAGCAAAACTTAGAAAGGACTTCGAGGCCATGAAAGTAAAAGACAAACTTGAAGCAGATGCTAAACTGAAGGACCTCAAGATCGATCAAGATGCCAATGAGTCCAACTTACAAAAGAAAAGTGAAACCATAGATGAGAAATGGAATAATTTCTGTAAATCTTTGGAAGTTGAGAAGAAAGAAAATCTTACAAAAGGTAATGAAATCTCAGATCAGATACAGAGGACAATAAAAAGATGTGATAACATCACACAAACTGGATCTGGGGTACTTTCAAGTGACAATAATTGGACAATAGCACAAAATGTTGGAGGAATTTTCTCAGCGGCAGCATCTTTTCATCAAGATATGAAGCGAGCATTCTCTGCGATGGAAGCACTACCTAAGTCTCTCTCGGCTACTCTTACATTCAAGGAATTCGAAGAAGTGGGAAACGTACCAATTTCTAAACAGGTAGAGAGCGTGGTCGAAATTGATGGGATTCAAACTAAAGGATGGAGAATTAGCGGTATTACCTGCACTCAAAGTGGAAGCATTGTTGTGACCGGACCTACAGAAGGCTACACATACCACGTTACTGTGGTCGATCAGAGGGGTAAAGTATTACGCCAACGCTTTATTAAGTCTCAACAGGGTCCCTTCCAGTATCCCGAAAGTTATTGTGCTGCCTTCAAAGAGTATCAAGTTGTAATTGCTTATGACCCACACGGAATCGGTGTATTTGATGTTCGAAATGGATCATTTCAAGGGAAAACAATGAGTGACATTGTAAACTGGCCACGCGGTCAGAGCATGAGATCCGTGAGTGTGGATGAAGCTGAATACATCATAATTGGATGCGGGTACACCAACAACTTATATATATTAGATGATCAGTTGCAATATAGCCGCTTGTTTAGGCTGGATTATGTAACTGATTTAGTTGATGTCAACGCTTATAGTTGGGAAGTTTTGGTATCCGATTACACGAACAAGAAAATATATTCAGTAAATTTGGGAGGCGGCGAGGAACAGTACCAGCTATCTTCATCGACCGTGTCAACTAAACGACCAGTGTGTGTCCGTAGAGATGGAAAAGGTTTCATCTTTGTTCTGTGGAGTAATGTGTTGCCTGGGATGGACGGAACATATAATCTTTCAGTCTACAGCAACGACATGGAAGTGCTCTACACGAAGCCAATCAATGCAAGCATCAAATGTTTTACGATAGCACGGATTGGCTCAACAGAGAAACTGTTGATGGTATCGTGGAAAAATGGAAAGTTGTACAAATATGGGTTGCCGTAAGTAAGTACTACTCTCCACATACTCCTAAGGGTATTTGGGTAGTATTACTTTTAATGCTCACATAGTAATTTGATGATTTTTTTGACGTTGTACAAAACTTATGGTGATACTGTCTGTATTTACTGATATTCCGTCTGGAGCGAATCATATCTTACTCGACACGTAAAAAGAGTACATCTTTATGCATCACATCTGATACACTGAATACCATACACACAGACAAGACATGTGTCTTTTCTTTATATGTCTATTTCAAGTTCTGGTAACTAAGCTGTATGAACCCTTCAGCTCTGCCACCCCGGCACTGAAATTTTCGGGAACGGCAAATAAGAAATGGTAAAAGAAAACGAAATCAATATATGCTATGTAATATACTTGCTTTTATAACACGGTGTGATCTGTTTCTCATTAGGAATTCCTCGTTAGTCATAGGCCTATAGTATGGATAGAACGAGATTTTTTCGAACACATTAACTTTGACTTAGTAAGTGGCACTGCTGGTCAAATTTCCGTGTCTTGTAGCACTGGATTGTTGTCTTTAATAAAAACTTATCTCTATTTTGCATAGTGATACCTGGGTGTACATACCCACACATACTATAATGTACATGCTTCATATCGGTAATATATAAAGGGCCATATAGCTATCGCGAGCATGGAAACACATGCCTCCTCGCTTCCCCTCTCCAAAAGTTTCTTGCAAATGGCTTACATTTCATTACACATGAACACGATATCAGGTACACAAATATGTAGTTGAAATCATGGATTGATAGTAGGCTACCACTTCGCATCAAAGGACCCTCCCCAGTACGGACGTCAGCAAAATGCTGTCCGTCCTAAAATTTGTATTCGCTACAGAGGGTAAAGCCAATATGGTGTCATGAAATGTCATGCCAATACCCTTCCCCAGAACGGACGTCAGCAAAATAATAATCATACATGTTTTGCTTATTTGGACGTCTTAAATAAATTTTGAAATAAAGTTTTGAAATACCACACAATATAACTATTGCTAAAATGTTATATGATATATATATATATATATATATATATATATATATATATATATTTATATATTACTTTATATACTTTTAAAAATAGGTTAAGAAAATAATTGATGTCGACTTTATATTACATATAATTATATGCATATTTAGACCAATCTTAAATGTTGCTGGTATTCTTTTGTAATAAGCACATTGCTGATTATTTTCTTTATATCTTTTCCTTTCTTTATTGTAAGGGGTCAGGCTAAATATATATATATAAATATATATATATATATATATATATATATATTGCATATCATTTATTATATATAAGTATATAAATTTAATAATAATCATGTTATAAAATATAAATTAATGATGATGGTACAAATAAACTTGAAACTTAAAACTTGATAATTGGGAGCTAATTTATTTCAACTGAGTTCCAAAAAAACATTTTCTCATTAGATTCAAGCAAGTATACTTGGTAGTGATTAATGTTAATATTCTTCTGGTATAACATATAGTTTCTCTGATAATGCTATGATTTATTTTCAAACAAAGATGATAAGAGTTTATCCTACTTTAAATTATTACCTTTTTCACTATAACTTTAAGGATATCTATCGTTTAGAAATGTTAATTATATAAAGCCTGTGATAACCTACTTATTTTTGAAGTATTGTGTCCCATTGTTATTTAAGTGTTTGTGTAATGGTTTACAATGCTGTTTTTGGTTACTTGACCTTTGTTCCTACGACGCTATTGGTCTCACAGGCCAGTGGCGTAGGAAGGTACTTTTGAGTGGGGGGGCTGAAGACTGATGACCAGCCTGGGGGAGGGGTCTAAGGGGAGGGGGTGTCCCCCTCCCCTTTGGAATTTTTTGCATTACCTCAGATGCAATTTGGTGCAATATAGCACACTTCAACACCCACTCCATTTTGTAAACTTAATTTTGTATTTTCACCTGGCCTTAGATGCAATTTGGTGCTCCAAATGAGATTTTTTTTTCTCATTTGGAAATGAAAAAGGGGTTTTCTGACTTGCGAACCGGGGGGGCGGAATGATACTTCCGCCCCTCCACATTTTTCACTGGGGGGGGGCTAGCGCCCCCCCGGTTCCTACGCCCTTGTCACAGGCGCAACAACCCATGCCCAGGCAAATACCCGGCCTACCAAGTCCATCGGTCTTACGAGGAAGGAGTTGCTTGCAAAACGCTTTTACGTACAAGTTTAAAAATGTTAACCTTTGACCTCCTATGATCGCGTGGGCTTTGGCGTTTTTAAGCTATTATCCACACTATGGATAAACAGTCTGTGATATCCTATTTGTGTATGCAGTATTGGGCCATACTGCTATACATTTAATGGCCACAATGCTGGTTTTTAGTTATTTTGACCTTTGTCTTCTCCATTGTCTATTACGTAATAAGTCACAGAGCCTCTTGTACACACATGTACACACCCACAAAGTTTTGAAGTCAATCGGCCTTACGGTTTAGGACAGTGGCGGAGATTTCTTGTCAGAGGTGGGGGGGTTGCTGGCCATTGATGAAATAAAAAGTCATAACTGCTGGCTCACTATCTAAGTGGAGCGCCACCATAAGTTGGCGCGAAGTGCACAAGAATTTTTTGGCAAATATTGCCTCCCAGATTGCAGTAAATGGCACTGCCCAGGCCTTGAAAAGCTGCATTTAACCAGTGGCGTATGCAGGATTTTCTAACCCGGGGGGGGGGGGGCGCGTATTACTATCTAAGAGGAGCGCCACCATTGGTTGGCGCGCAGCGTACAAGCAAATTTGTGGTTTTGGTACCCCCAGATCACCGGAAATTGCACTTCTCGGGCTTGAAACTGACCAACCATATGTACACTTTTGCCTGAGAACCAAGTTTTTTCCAAATACTTTTTTTCTCATCTATAACTTCGTCACCAGTCACACATCATGTTCGACTTCATCACATATCCTGTGGATTGTTGCTTTTGTAGGTGATTCTTCATCGCGGCCCACAATATCCGTCAGCCCCACTGTTCAGAATTTGAAAATTCACAATTCTCGTGAATAAATTCACTTCAAAACATACCCATAATGTTGCACAAAATATCATCTATGGACAACCGATATAGAAAAACCTCCTTCAAACCCTAACAGACGGGTCAAAATTGCACGAGTATGATGAAGAATGATGGTTAGGGAATTTTCGAAAATTCAGACGACTACTAAAAAATTTCGTTGAAGGAAATAAAAATATACCAGATATTTCCGAAACCGAACACTACACACATCGACAGTTTTGAGCATGGGCGCAGATCAGTCTTGGATAATGGTGGGGACGCGTGTCTGTTCTATGACACTATCTATGCGAAGCGCGACCATGGGTTCGCGCGTAGCGCACGATTTTTTTGGGCAAATATACCTCCCAGATCGCCGGAAATAACACTTCCCAGACCTAATGATGCTCCTAAACCTCCTTAAGTTTTAGATCTCATGGCTTAGAAATTTAGTTTGGAGAAATACATGGGCGTCTGCAGAAAGAATATCAGGGGACAAATAATCCAAGTAGACTTTTGTATATACGATGGGTGTGGGGTCCTCTCCCAGAAAACAAATATAGACTGCCGCAAATGCGATTTCCGTCCTATATTTAACAACTGTGGATAAAATACAATAAAATGAGAACTGCTGCATGTCATTTGCACAATGCTGGATCAAACTGCGCCAAAGTTCAATACAGGGGAACTTGAAATGCAGCTATTGGTCAAGACAAATTGGTGGGGACACGGTATATCATGTCCCCACTACTGAAAAAGTTGGTGGGGACGCGTCCCGCTGTCCTCACCAGGATCTGCGCCCATGGTTTGGAGGCTGTTTATCGTGGAACGCCATTTTCATGCTCAATGATATGATGTGATATCTGCTGTTTGCTTTACAAATTCGAATAATTTTGTCACTGTTCCTCATTCTCTTCCCGTTTTCTTGCCGTATTTTCTACTCCATCCTTTTCTCCTTTTCTCTCGTTCTTCTTTTTCTTTTCCTTCCTTCACCTCGTTGAAGTTGGCAAGTGTATACAGTTCCATAGCTATTCAACAGCAACAAAACGTTATTTTGTGTATGTCTGTTGTGGGGTGAAGTTAGCGCTATGAGCTACAAGTTCCAATGCGCAAGGTGGGGGAAAGGGGCTAGAAATAATGTGTGGGTCGTCAATTCTAACTCGGTTTTCGGTCGTTAATTGTTGATGTAGCCTACCAGGTAAAAGGTTGAAATGACTTTAACAATTTCAAATTTAATAATTTGATTTATTACGCCATTTGGAGCACATAACATAGGCTATAACAGAACATTACTAGCAAAAACTAGGGGGGTTGATTGTGTGGGCCAACCCCCCTCTTCAAAAAGTGGGGGGGTTAAAACCCCCCAACCCCCCTGTTTCTCCGCCACTGGTTTAGGAGGAGTTCGTGACACACCTTTTTTACTCACACACGTACACGCATACACATTACTTTTTGACCACCAGTTCAAAAATGGTAAGTCTATCACATGTTATTGTTAACATTACACAAAGGTTGTAAGAGAATCTAGGCCTATCTTTCTAAAAGCCTAGCAGCAACAACAGCAAACTTGTCTCAAAACTCCTAAAATTGTTCTATATTTTGCGAATTATGACTGATAGCCAGTAGGAAAATGAATTAAAGGAGATGTTTTGCCATCTTAAGCGTATTAGTATTCGGACTGGAATTCTTCCCGTTGTTGTGTTAACGAACCCTATTCTCAGTACCGAACCGTTGCTGGCCTAGACAACATAAAATTGCTCACAGGCCTAGCCAGGTTTGTTCAAGTTGTTCCATAATCATAAACCTGACGAAAGTCGAACGTTACTTTAAAGGCCTAGCTATGCTGAAACTGGTGGAAGAGACTACACAAATTGAGATCAACAGCCGATCCAGACAAAAGCCCGTGAACTCACTGCCAAACTAAGACCGTTTTACACAATTATTTCGCATCGAGATTGGTCATTGTAAAACATCTTACTAGACGAACTGTTAAGTTTCATAAACGCTGCCTGGTCACAACGGAACTACATCCAACCTGAAATAAATACGACGGAAAACGTCCAATAGAAGCGATGTACGACAAAGTACACATTTTTGCACGCAAAGTAAGGCTCCCTAACGGCACGTTGAAGCCAATGCAAATATGTTCGAGTTTTCAGTTTTAATTTAAGATTCTAAGGATGCTCATTAGCTCATTTCTAATTGCAAATAGCCTCCTATTCGTGTGAGGCGTAACGCACATGTTATCTTATAGGCTGGTCTGTGGGAGATACTGTATAGTTTATAAAACAAAGTATCCACAATTTGGCGTCTGGTGACTCCAACTGACCTTTGACCTCAATTAAATCTTGTACTGAACGTGTACCAACTACATACTAAATATGAGATTCGTCCAAACTTCCCTTCTTGAGATATCGTGTTTACAGGCGAGGCGTCACACACACCCACACACGCACACGCATGTTTGTGTTTCATTCAGACCGAGGACCCCATTGTATTTTCCATTGTTCAAATCCACGTACCCTAACTTTAACAATACCCCATACAATATAATTCTTCCTAGGACGTGGTGATTCTTTAGAAATCACAACCGAGGACCTGAAATTCTTTTGTTCAAGTCCTCGGTCAGATAGCAAAACAAACGCACACGCACACACACATTCTCCGCCTGGATGAATGCATAGGTTACGATTATCATCGAAACCAAAAATGAGAATTTTCCAATTTACTGCTCGCCTAAAATATTTCCTGGGTGTACATTTGTCCTCTCATTTTGTGTGTTCTTTACTTTCTTGGCTTGAAGCAATTTTTTTAAGGAATCCTATTCAGCAACAACATATATTAAAACACTTCTTGAAGGTTCTTGGCTTCCGCACAGCCTATCAAAGCACAAGCTTCAACAAGGTTCTTGGCTAACAGCTCATATGATATGGTACCGTGTGTCCCTTATTCGTCAATGTCTCCGAACTTCATTTTGATGCCATGCTGGCTGCCACTATAATCCTGAAAACGTGAATGCTGGATGAAGTATCTGAAGTCCCGAACAACCATGAACCACTAACTACCGTTCAGGTACCACACCACAATTAGAGTAGTGTACATCTATAGAGTTAACAATTGTCGGAAAAGGAGCTAAATGACCTAATGCAATGCTTCTTTTAGCATATTATCAGTCACCATCATTGTTTTGTCTGCCTTAATGTAGAAGAGCATAATTAAAAGTACAGATGGTGTGAAAATTAGGAGGATCAAAGGTGATATAAACCATTTTAGAAAATCTTTGGTTACATGTTGATATCACTCCTAGGGAGCAGATGGAAGGGTTGGGCTTCAGTTTGCTAAACTTGCTCCTCTTCTAGCTTAAACGGTCAAGATATGGAAATTTGTACGTGCCTTGACAGGCTACGATCCCAGCTATCATGTGGTTGGTAGGATGGATATGCCAGTTGAAAACTTCTGCCTATGCGTTAACGGGTATTGAAAGTGACGAGTTCAGTGTGTAAGTCAATGGAACTTGAGGTGGACTGTAAAATTCTATTTTTATCCTGTTGGAAAATACCGGTTTCGCCTAGCACATAAGTATAGTACACTTGCGTACGTGTAGTTAGCGAACAGAAACACACGTTAGGTAGACCTACACACAAAGTTGTATTTGCGAAATGTGCGTAAAGTAGATGTGAGGAAACCCGATTTACAGTATCCTTTGCAACACGAAAACTCGTTCTCAGGTGAGTTATTCCAGTCATGAAAGCTACCCAGTAAAAAACACTTCTTCTGAGATTATACAGTAGCTTAATAGGGTCAGTAATCGCACCACTGTTTTATTGACTATAGCAATGTACCTCATATGTACATGAAAAGCAACACTTAGTTATAAAATGGCGCTTTCACAGCAACACGACTTGAGTCCGAACACAACTATGATTTTTTGCTGGAGCGTTGCCGCAGCAAAATGAATCTAGTATGCGGTGATGATGGCATGCGATGGTGTTGAATGTACTTGACGCGAGCTTGTAAACACAATAATTCAAAGGTACATGATGACTGGATTATTACTTGGTAAGGCGAGAGGAGTATGTACACTGAAAGACAGGTGTCGAATACAAATCGCAACGGAGAAATGGATCTAATTGATTTTTCCAAATAATCGTCAAACACTCCCAAAACAGATAATCGAGAAACTGATTGCTAATGATTAAGGTGCCTATATATTTTGTCGATGTGGTTAGGAAATAGGGAAATTAACAACTCTTTTGCAAGAAAATGTTGGTTTTTATGTCAGGAACAACGTTTCTTGTGATTTGTGTTCACACAAATCAGAAATGTCCTACTTTTAACAACGTTCTTTGCGAGGCCGAGGCAAGTTGGTTACTAGGTCAGGCTGGCAATTGGTACCATACATGATATTTTAGTTGCCTACAGAAGTTAACAGTGTTTCCGGGCATGCCTAGTAACTTACTTTCAGCATTTACATATGTTTACTACAACATTTAAATTGAAGTAAAATGACTGCCACATAAAACAAACCCTCAATTGTAGATCTAGTCTCACTTGGCAATACCTTGACATATCCTGAGAAGCAGATTGAGGGACTGAGGGAATAGTTTTCAAGTTGATGGTGGGCGGGGTGGGCGGGGGTGGGCAGGTCGGATGGGGCACCGGTGTGAAGGAGCAGTGGAAGGAGGAGAAGGGTGTCCTGTAATCACCAAACGGTGTATGGAACCATCGGTTTAAAGCATTGATAGGGTCCAGTGGGGAAGGACCGCCACCTTGCCGTCTCTCGATTCTGAAATAAGTCAGAAACAGAACTTATATTGAAGTTTAAAAAGTACTAGGAGGGGATTAATATCTGTACCATAAAAGTATTAAATTTGTTAATTGAAATAAACCTTATGTATGAACTTCTTTAACTATAGCAATAATCATCATCATATACTATTTTCAGTGATTGTGAAAAGCTGGATAGGGTACTGTGAGCCAACCATTTTATTTGTAATTTTCTTCAAACTGTTTGACCATTAGGGATTTTGATAGTCAAATATCACAGGCCGAAACCACTTCACCCCTCTATACCTCCAGCTCCAGAATAAAAACAAAATAAGTTCTATCTTGACAATGCTATACCGGGGAAGGGGGAGACTAGGCCCATAGAAAATTTCATTACAATAGAAGTGATCCAAGAATGGTACAATTATGTACAAACACCCCTTTACAGCTACCTCTGGTAACCTGGTCATGTCACTAATTGCTAGTTGCATATTTGAAGTTTGATATATCCATACAAAACGTCAAACAACCGATTTAGCAATTTTTAAGCAAGTTGCTGAAAGAGAGCTCTTCATTTCAGTTGGCTAATGCCTTGGTAGCACCCTGAAAACCCACCAAAAAATACATAATATCCACATAAGGCTTGCCAATATTGGATAAAGTGAGACAAATAAAGAAACTTCCCAGACATTTTGATATAATATATCCTCAGAAATTCCCAATCCCTTACCTTCCACAACTGGGGGCAGTCGACTGCCCCCCCCCCTTAAACCTCACACACAATTTGCCGCCCATCCATTCATGATAAATGCTCATAAATTTGTCATTTCATCATCCCTCGCTTATTCATTCCAAAGCTGTATACCCGATGAAGCATGAATTGGTTACTTAATTGGCGCCCCATGAAGATTTCTATAACAAATTCGGCTTATTTTCTTCTTCACGTTCAGTCTCTGAACACCGTAGAACTTTATCAAGGACTTTCGTATTCCGAACAATGCATGAGTGCGTGTTTATGTGTAAGTGTAAACGATGAAGCTATGATAGAACAGAACGTAGAAACAGGTTTACCAGTTTGACCGTTTACCAGCCAAAAACAGGAATTCTGACATTTAATTAGTTTCAATTGCCATGGCCGGTAACATTTCGAAAGCGCCGGTTAAACAACTTTTTGAAAATTTTACCATTGACTTCACACAGTAATTTACCACCGACCACCTCACTTATACCCTCCTGACACTCCACACAGTAAATTACCATCGACCGCCTCACTTTACCCCTCCTGGCCCTCCACTTTTACCCTCCATGCCCTCTACTTTTGAAAACAGATTCACACTCATACGATGTTTTTCAATTACATAATAGCCTCCACCTGCATCCGTAATGGTATCTGTGTGTATCCTATGTCTGTCTAAACTTCACGGTATCATGCTCATTCTTAATGCACGTAAGAAGTATCTTCGACTATACGGTGGCACCCAGAGAGAAGTTACCCCCTGAGAATTCCACGCCCTAAGTGAAAGTAGGCTCACGATAATTAGTTAGTTTTAGCGAAATGTTCATATCATTTCTTCTAATTTTAGTAGCCGGTAGTGTGCAACCTCAAGGTTTATTTTAACTGCTCATCACGTATATTCACGATGACCGTGCGTTTGTTTTCACGAGTTTTGTTAGAATAGCAATAAATGTAGAGGGCTCCTCAGATTTAACCTGGGTGAACAGTGTAACAGTCTAATGTGAAACTACGGTTCATAAATATATTTATTTATTCTTTGTGTTTGATGTAAGCCTTTCAGTTTCATTGTTAGCCTCTAAAGTGCCCCAATGTTTTAACTAAAAACATTGAGGTACTGTATATATACCAAGGACTTTATTGCTAGGGGGGCGCGTCCCCCAGTCCCCTACAAGGCCCACCCACTCAGCTCATTTGGTGCCCTAGTAGGTACATTTTTGACATGTAAAGCAAATAATGATAACACAAACCGTAATTAGTTTACACCTAAATTTCGCATGTGGCTTCCCCTCGGCATATCTATGCTACTGCTACCAACAGAATGCCCTATAGCGGGCTGGATCCGCCCTTGCATGTTACAGCCATTTATTACCAACTCAGTGTTGTTAATGGTTAATTGAATATGCAACTGTGTCCATTACACTAATTGTTGTTAAAACAAAAACAAATAAATTGAGCCCGTAGTATCCTCGATCCTACATTTCTCGGGCCTATGATGCATTAAAATTATTCTATTTTCTTGAGTTTTTCTTTTGTGTTTTTTTTTTTTTTGGATACAGGTTTCCTGCTAGCGATAATGGCCTCTGCTTCTGTGATTTTAAAGAATATTGACGAAAAATTCTGTCAATGCTGCATTTGTTTTGAGCAGTATGAAGATCCAAGACAATTAGCTTGTCTTCACAGATACTGTAAACATTGCATCGAACAACTTATAGGTCGTGGTAATGGAACTATCAACTGTCCTCTTTGTCAAGCCGAGTTCGATGTCCCAGAAAATGGAGCAGAAGGTTTCAAGAAGGATTTTTACGTGAATGAAATCCTTGAATTTATTCAGGTACAAAATTCTCTCGAAGAAGATCAATCGCGACAATGCGTCGGCTGTTCCCAACAAGAGAAGCCAACAGCTTACTGCTTCAAGTGTCGGGATTTCTTATGCCGTAACTGTCACACGTATCACGTGACTAGTAAGATTTTGGAAGAGCATAGGCCTCATATCCTAACACTGAAAGATGTTGATTCCCAAAACATATCCCTAGAGAAACTGAGCTCCCTGAAGGAAGCCCCCAGATGTCAGACCCATGCTGAAAATTTGTCGCAACTGTGTTGCAAGACTTGTTCCAACCTCCCCATTTGTGTAACTTGTACGTATGGTGAACACAGAAACCACGATATTTTTGACGTCATAAGCTTCGCCAATGCCGAACGTGAAAAATTGAAACAGCAACTTGAGAAGGTACACGACTGCAAAAATAAACTTTGTAAAACATCTGCTGAAATAGAAAAGTCGAAGCAAGAGATATTATCTGATGCAGAGACGAAACTGCAAAATACCAAAAGCCAATACCAACAAGAAGTGGAAAAGGTGGACAAAGAGAAAGCGAAAATTCAAGAGGAAGGTCTACGTGCTGAGACTGCAATCAAGAACAAACTTGAAGATAATTTGTTGATCAGAAAGCGGGAAATGGAGGAAATAATAGAAAAACTAAGAAAGGACTTCGAGGCCATGAAAGTAAAAGACAAACTTGAAGCAGATGCTAAACTGAAGGACCTCAAGATCGATCAAGATGCCAAAGAGTCCAACTTACAAAAGAAAAGTGAAACCATAGATGAGAAATGGAATAATTTCTGTAAATCTTTGGAAGTTGAGAAGAAAGAAAATCTTACAAAAGGTAATGAAATCTCAGATCAGATACAGAGGAAAATAAAAAGATGTGATAACATCACACAGACTGGATCTGGGGTAATTTCAAGTGACAATAATTGGACAATAGCACAGAATGTTGGAGGAATTCTCTCAGCGGGAGCATCTTTTCTTCAAGACATGAAGCGAGCATTCTCTGCGATGGAAACACTACCTGAGTCTCTCTCGGCTAATCTTACATTCAAGGAATTCGAAGAAGTGGGAAACGTAACAATTTCCAAACAAGTAGAGAGCGTGGTCGAAATTGATGGGATTCAAACTAAAGGATGGAGCATTAGCGGCATTACCTGCACTAAAAGTGGAAGCATTGTTGTGACCGGACCCACAGAAGGCTACACATACCACGTTACTGTGATCGATCAGAGCGGCAAAGTATTGCGTCAATGCTTCATTACCTGTAAATCTCCACAGAGTCCTTTCCAGTATCCCGAAAGTTATTGTGCTGCCTTCAAACAGTATCAAGTTGTAATTGCTTATGATCCACATGGTATCGGTATATTTGATGTTCGAAATGGATCATTTCAAGGAAAAAAAATGAGTGACATTGTCGACTGGCCACGCGGTCAGAGCATGCGATCCGTGAGTGTGGATGAAAAAAGTGATAACATCATTATTGGATGCGGGTACACCAACAACTTGTATGTATTGAATGATCAGTTGCAATATTGCAGCTTGTTTAGGCTTGATTATGTAACTGATTTAATCGATGTACACGTTAACAGTAGGGAAGTTATGGTATCCGATTACAGTAACATGAAAATATATGCAGTAAGTTTGGGAGATGGTGGGAAACTGTACCAGCTATCTTCATCGACCGTGTCAACTAAACGACCAGTGTGTGTCCGTAGAGATGGAAAGGGTTTCATCTATGTTATGTGGAGTAATGTGTTGCCTGGGAAGGGTGGAACATATAATCTTTCTGTTTACAACAATGACATGAAATTGCTCTTTACGAAGCCAATCTACGCAAGCATCAGATGTTTTACGGTAGGACGGATTGGTTCAACAGAAAAACTGTTGATGGTATCAAAAACAAATGGAAAGTTTTACAGATATGGATTGGCATAAGGGATACTGCTTTCCACATTCTTATACATAAGCGTATTCAGTTTAGTACTAATTTTCATGCCCACATAGTAATTTGATACTTTTTTGACGAGGTAAAACACGTATGATGTGTTGCAAGTCTTAGCCGATATTCCAGAGCGAATCCTAACTTATTCGACACGCACAAACGAGTACTTCTCAATGCAACACAATTGACACACTGTAAACCATATATACACATCGACAAAACATGTATCTTTTCTTTATGCGTCTATTTGAAGTTCTGGTAACTTAGCTGTATGAACCCCTGCACTGCATTTTTCGGGGACGAAAAAAAAAGTAGGCAAAATGGCAAAAGAAAATTAAATGAATATACTGAATAGGCTACTTGCTTTAAGCACGGCCTGAATCTGCTTCTCTTCAGGAATTTTTCGTTAGTCATAGTAAGGAAAGAATGAATTAACTTTGACTCGGTAATTGATACTTCTAGTCAAATTTTCGTGTCTTGTGGCACTGGATTGTTGTATTTAGCGAAAAAGTATTTCTATTTTGGTTAGTGATACCTGCATGTACATATCGACACGCACTATCATGTAATTGTAAATGTTTGAAAGGGCGGATAGCCACCTCGAGCATGGGGAAACATGCCTTCTCCCGTCCCCTCTCCAAACGTTTTTTACGAATGGCTTTCATTTATTAACACTCGCAATTGATGTCATATACATAAATACGTCGTTAAAATGATGGAATGATATAGTACCATTTTGCATCAAAGGACCCTCATAAGTACGGAAACTCAGTAAGATGTTATCCTTCCTAAAATTTGAATTCGTTAAAAGGGGCAGAATTTATAAGGTGTCATGAAATATCATACCAAACCCTCTTTGTGCGGTATCATTCATTTCATTTTTTTTTTCATTATTTGTTTTATCACAACATTCAGGTGATAATCATAAGCACATCTAAAGTAAAAAAAATACAAAGAGTTGTTAAAGGAAGTGTTCTGAAAACCTTTATGGCTTAACGAGTAGGGCACTCCCTTTTCACGGCTGTGTGGCGATCATCAGAGTTGTCTGCCTGACGATCGCCGAACACTGCAGGGCGTGAAACTCGAGTAACGACATGCTGTAAGTTACTGTATAGGTGTACTACATGATGTACTTGCTATATTTCTATGTATTGAGCACTTTTGCAGCAGGAAGTGAACAACTGGATCATTGTTTCCTCGTTAGATTCTCTTTCATCACTTCATGGAAAGAAAGTTAAAAATTAACTAGAAACCTATCTTGACCCTTTTTGTTATTGTCTATTTGTGTGTGTGCAGTCAAAGTATATAGTGCCCTCACTCCTCATATGTGCATGAAACTCAGGATCAGTTGTTCATAAATATTGCCCAACAGCACCGTTCACTTCATTATCGGGATAAGGCAACTAGTGAAATATTTTGATCAAAGGTTCATATATTCGCAATGTGTGTTCCCATTAAACTGCAGAATCCTGAAAAATATTGGCTAATTGATACATGATAATGAGTCGGGAGATGAAGATGTTGCAGTGTGAAATTCACCTACCATATTCTCACAAATTCGAGCAATAAGACCAAATTTCACGAAAATATATTACGTAAACAAAATGATGAAGGTTCACGATAAGAAGCAGCTGTAGTACAAGTTAACTACTGCGTATGTCACTGCCCCTGCAGCACATTAATGTGATAGAAAGCTGTGTTATGGTCCCCATGCAAGTTCATACTTAAGGAATGTTTTTCCACCTTCATGATACACCTGAAACATTCTACGTACCTCCCGTGTCATTTAGAGGTATGATATTAAAACACCGTCAGCCTCCCGTACACGTTGGCGGTGAAGTGCTGAGATTACTGTGCAGTCGGTTGTTTTAGTTTATAATAAATAATAATAATAATAGGTTATAAACAATTATATTGTAAAAACTCAGCCATGAAGATATGCGGTGTGTTACCGGAAGATTTCGGTTCAACAGGAGAAAATGTAGTATGATGGAAACTTAAATACAGAAAACACCGCACACAGACAAAACAATAGCATAGTCTTTGTGCTTTTGTTTGGAAGAAACTGTCCTATATATGTAAAGAAATTGACAAATCTTGGTATGAAAGTTGACGATTTTGTTCTGAGTTTGGATTGGATAGAGCTATTGAACCTTTTGCATTCCCAAACGTATACTCACAAGGTGGTGGGGGTGGTGTACACCCTCGCATCCCTGGACCCAAAAGAGGATTTGGCGCTGGGGTCGCAGAACCCATGTAGGAGAAAGGGGCGGTCTGCGAGTCCTCCCCCAGAAGGAAGTAGCATTTTAGACGTCAATTAGGCGTATTTAGACTCAGTATGAAAAAGGTCTATCGAGAAATTAAGAAATCGTTACTATACTGCACCACTTTATCACGCTGTGTACATTAATGACCTATCTAATTTGATATTTCATAAGGCATGAATTCTTTAATAAATTATAGCCATAATTAGTAAAATATGACTATAGAAACTATAACATAGCCAAGTAGGAAAGCTGTCGAGTTGCAGACCTCCTCGCAAAGTTTGGGTATATAGGCACAAATAAACATTCGTTCAAACATCGCAGTCACTACAGTACTTCCTCATGTGAACATCACTCAGATGGTTTATCGTTTTCCTTTTACATAGAAAAGAACACTAAAATTTTTGTTTCTAGCGCTTTGGTTATGCAATTGACTTCAGCTACCGCAATACCGTTGACTTGAAATAAATTAACCACACACTTCTGGTCCTTTGGGTACGTGCACAAGTTTGAGCAAGTTCGACCTTGACCTACTTTGATCACGTGTCATTTCAAAGTTTGCATTTATTAATGCACTTAAGATATAATTATGAAGTCTGCGAGATCGTTCTTTTTTGTAAAGCTTTCGGTCATATTATTATTTGGTATATGTGAAATGGCCAAATTGCTGTTTCATGGTCATTTGACCTTTGACACTATGACGTCAATCTTCACACAGGCACTACAACCCATTCACATGCCCCAAGTTTGAAGTCCATCGGCCGTATGGTCAGTGAGTTTTGCCCTTTGGCATTTACCATTAATTAATACACTGTTGACATATAACCTACTGCTTGATAACCTACTGCTTGTGTTTGAAGTATTGTGTCATATTGTTATATTAGTGTACGTGTAATGGTTACAATTCTGGTTTTGGTTACTTGACAATTGATCACACAGGCGCAATAACCATGTCCAGGCACATGCATACCAAGTTTGAAGTCCATCGGCCTTATGATCAAGCCAGGGGGTGCTTGCAAAACACTTTAACGAACAAGTTTAACCATGTTCGACCTTTGATCTATCATCGCGTGACGGTTTAGGAGGAGTTCGTGACACACCTCTTGCTCACAAACAAACAAACAAACACACACGCATACACAAAACTTTATGACCACCAATTCAAAAATGATAAGTCTACCCCATGTCGTTGTGCCGCCCTATGGTAACCGCACCCCCCCCCCTCACCCCGTTAAGTCAGACGAACCCATCCAGTTTAAATTGTACGTAATTGTAAATTGTAAGTAGTACGAGGTTGGCAAGAATTTTTTGTAGCAATTTTGGAAAAACAGTTACATACACTGCCTAAGAATACAATATCTAATGCCAAGTACACGACTTGTATAGGATGAGATAAATAATAACGTAACCTATCTATAATATATATTATATGTATGTGACTAATTCTCATACTTCTTCATAAAATAGGCCCTCAATATGTTTGTTGTTACATTTGTGCACATCTCTATTCAGACATATTCAAAATATTAAGTCCTTCCTATGCTATTGTGCCACCCTATGGCATACAGTACGTGTTGGGATGCGAGTATTATGCGTGGACTGTAAAATTCTATTTTTCAGTTGGAAGTCTGACCTCAATATATGACCGTTACTAGCAAATTTTCGAGCACAGCTACTTGACCCGGAAGTAATTGTTTCGCGCAAATCCGGTTCTACGGACTTCGGTTTGCTACTTCCATGTATGGATGTAATCGGTAAAATTCGCAAACATCCCAATGTCATTCGGGTTTACGAGTATCGTAGCTCGATAAAGGATACTTCAGAGACTCAAATACGATCATTTCCGGAAAGAAACGAAGATTTTACCAATAGAACAGTGCATTCTCTTATCGACGACCAACGCAAAAACATGAAGGTAAGTCAAATCGAGTCGACGTCTATCGTTATGTGACTTTCGCGTCTTAGACAACTTTTAACCGTAAAAATAGCATTTTTGTAATATATAAGCATAAATCTTACTCATATTTTTCAGAAAAGTTGTAACTCCCCCGAAAAGTGTGATTTTTTGGTCAACGAAAATGGTGCTCCTATGTGGTTTTGGTTGCCCCTAATACATGTATCCTAACGTACATAATACACATATACACGAAAGCACCGTATCCGCCGTGCAGCCTAGCTCTATATGTCGACTATGATGTAGCTAGTGCTAGATTTGCAACGTCTCGTATTTTTCGTAATCTTTCTATTCGGCATAGATTCCCTTCATTTTTTTGCGTTAATATGGAAAAATCAGGGAGTTGATAAGTCACGGTACTACTTATGGCTACTAAATAGTTAAAATTTAAAAATTCGAGGGCATAGCGGACAGTAATATTACTAGTACTAGCCTAGGCTGGTGACCGGACAACTCCCCCCTGGACAATTACCCCCGGACAATTACCCCCCAGACAACTCCCCCCTGGACAATTACCCCCCGGACAATTCCCACCCAGACAATTCCCACCCCGGACAGTTCCCACCCCAGACAATTCCCCCCGGACAATTCCCATGCCGGACGACTTCCCCACGGACAATTACCCCCGGTCAATAACCCTTCCGGACAATTTCCCCCGGACTATTTCCCCCGGACAATTGCTATGGCGCGAGAAAGCGGAATATATACGTAAAAATATATATATATGCTGTACTTGCGAAATACATACATGGTTAACTTCAAAAATACATTTTAGACATATTTGTTTACACATATATATTCCCTGAAATTTATATTTATTCCCTTAAAGTATATATTTATATATTCTCCAGGCGTACAGAAAGTATTTTCTTAATAACAAATATGTATTCTGTGCAAAAATATATATTCTCTTATAGTAAATATTCTGTCAAAAATATATATTCTCTAACACACAAAAAAATACTTTTTTTCTCTGCCAAGAATATATTTATTCTCTAAGAGAAAAAGAAGGTATTCTCTAAAGAAATAAATATATATTCTTTTCAAAAAGTATGTCAATTCTCTGACCGAAAAATATTTTTCTCTAACAAAAAAAATAAATTCTGTGACAGAAAATATATATATTCTATAGAAAAAGTTTTTGTCTGTACAAACATAAATTTTTATTCTTTGTATGAAATAATATATATTCTCTAATAACAAAGTTCTATTCTGTGCAAAAAATATATTCTGTAAGAAAAATATATATGCTAAACAAAGTACGGTGCTCTGTAAGTGCAAACTGAGATGTTTTGTTGTTCAGTAACTTCAGTGACCAGCTTATTCATCATATTGCTGTTTTCTTCACATCCACTTTCTTTCCGTTGATGTATAGAGTCCTTGCAGAAGTGCAACAAATTATTGAAAGACTGTGGTTAGAGAAGAGCAAATAGTGGAATATATGCTAAGTCTTAGCCTAGTGTAAGTAATAAGTATGCTGTTTAGAGTAGTCTAACGTTAACATCACACTACCAACTATCCTACTAACGCGCTATATCTGGACGCCATGATTGCAGTACTGCTGCTATACGTATATGTTACCTATGTTATACCAGGGAGCTGCTACTCTAACAGCTCCCTGCTTTTATGATATGTTAATGGGACTGTTAAGCTGGCTAGATACAGTAGGCTATGCTGTCGATCGTATCGTCGTAATATCATATGCAATGTGATGTCGCAAAACCACTAACTTTGAACGGCATTTCGGTTCTGAGCAAGAAAGTGCATTGTACTTGCACACTTATTGCCAATATAATGAATAAGCTGTTCACTGAAGTTACTGAAACACCAACATCTCAGTTGGCACTTACAGAGCTCAGTACTTTGTTCAGCATATATATATATTTCTTACAGAATATATTTTTTGCACAGAATAGAAAGGCCTACCTGACATGTCAATAAAACATTGTATCCTAATTCACAAGTCAGTAATATGAGGCATAGCTTCGGCTTTTGTCCAAAAACTTTCAGTTCTGTTACCAAATTGTTGACCCTTATTATGGCCAGCAAGAAAAGACGAAACTTTGAATTCATCGGGGGTGTTGAAGAAATTGGGAGGGTGGCTGATCATTGTAGTACTTTGCTGCTAAATGATCAGAACAACCCAGATGACTTGAAGAAATAAAGGAGGTAATTCACAAAGAGTGGGCTCAACTCAAGTCTCAAGTCAGTGGCAAAAATATTCCATTTGGTCCCCTATCCCAGCTTGTAATCCAGGAAGGCTACAACTATCCTCTGTTGTCTGAATTATTTAAAGTAATGGTACACCTTTTGAACGCAAAGTAAGGCTTCCAAGCGGCAGGTTTAAGCAAATGCAAGTATGTTGGAGTTTACAGTTTTTGAGTTTTAGATTCTACGGATGCCCATAAGCTCATTTCCGATGCCAATAGCCCCCTATTCGTACGAGGCATAACGCACATGTTATCTGATAGGCTGGTCGGTGGGAGATACTGTAGCTTATAAACAATGTTTCCACAACTTGGCGTCTGGCGACTCAAAATGACCTTTGATCTCAATAAAATATTGTACTGAACGTGTAACAACTACATACTAAATATGAGATTCGTTCAGCATTCCCTTCTTGAGATATCGTGTTTACAAGGTTTACACTATTTGACCCCTGGTGAACCCAAATGACCTTTGACCTCCACATTAAACTAGAGGCTTTTGCTCCTAAATATGGTCCCCTGCTCACGAACTTAAATATGATATTGGTTTAAGCTTACATCCTTGAGATATCGTCTTTACAAGGTTTTTACTATTTGGCCCCTGGTGACTCAAAATGATCTTTGACCTACCCACAAGACAAAAGGGTTCTTCTACCCAATGTGTTACTCATATACACCAATATTAAATGGTCAGGGCTTCACTTCCTGAGATATCGTATTTACAAGCGAGGCGTTACACCCCCCCCCCCCAACACACACGCATACACGCATACACACTCTCCGCCCGCATGAATGCATAGGTTACGATTGTCATCGAAACCAAAACTGAAATCTCTTGTTGCACACCCTCATTTTTACTGGAATAATAGCCTTAACCCCGCCTACATCGGCTGTCAATAAATCGTCGAAATTTCCGAGGAAGGGGATTGTCCGGGGGGAAATTGTCCGGGGAAAATTGTCCGGGGGGAAATTGTCCGGGGGGCAATTGTCATGGGTGGGAATTGTCCGGAGTGGGAATTGTCCGGGGGCAATTGTCAGGGTTGGCAATTGTCCGGGTGGGAATTGTCCGGGGGACAATTGTCAGGGTTGGGAATTGTCCGGGGGGCAATTGTCCGAGGGGGAATCATCCGGGGGGTAATCGTCCCTGGGGAAATCGTCCAGGGGGGAATTGTCCGGGAACCCCTAGGCTAGCCTATAGGCCTAGTACTTTTGTATTTACTCAAGTAATATACTACGACAAGTTTTTACTACAGGTAGGCCCTAGCCTAGTTTTAGGAATACTAGAATACCTGCATAGTTTAGTCCAATTTTAATAATGGACTAAGGCTTATAACCTTTAGTTCTTAGCCTACGCCTTCTTGTTCTTGGGTAATAATTCTAAGGGGCCTGTTCTTGAAAAGATTTGGACTGCATAAGATACAATTTAGTATTATAATTATTATACAAAAATTATTAGTAGTACTAGTAGACTGCCTTTGTACTATGTATAAGTTTAAGATCATTGCTTATTATGAGTTTTATTAAAGCTGGACTGGGTGAAAATTTCCTCCATCCTGGGGTTAGGGATCCATTTCAATGGCACTTTGTTACAAGTGTTCATGACCGGTATTAGATCCATGACTTAAGTCTAGGCCCAATTCCCTATGCTTAATATGTAGTTGGGTAGAGCAAGATACGTAACACTGAAATAAAACTAGCTTGCTTTATACTGCTTACACTTTATACTTATTGCTATTACAGTTTGACCTACTGCTGGTACTTGAGAACAATTGCACCTCATAGAGCAATGTAGTTGTACATATATAGCTACTTATAATTCCAGGTGACTTAAAACAATATTAGGGATCATTTTGTGACAACATGTTTTGCTGTTAACGAGAGTTTACGATCTTTTTATTGTTAAGTTGTTTTCTATGATAGGTACAGTAGTATAAGTACTTAGTCATTCACGTACAGTCTTCCCTATGTGTGTGTGTGTCACACACAGATTTCTCTCAGGTGCTTTCCCATGTATATATGACCAAAAAAAAGTTATTCCCAAAAAGAAGAAAAGTTTCATTCACTATTAAATTTGTTTTGTTATGTATAATGACTAACATTGCAAAATGCAGTTCCACTGGTATTAAGTATAAGCCCAACCCCCCCCCCCCCCAAAAAAAAGTATTCATCTACTTTATGTACCTCATTCTTAAGGTGAACAGAGAGCTTCCAGAGTTTATTACATCCTCATGTATATTATCCTCATATCTGAAGTCTTCATATAAGAGTTTATTTATAGAAATCTGTTGATAAATGTAGTCTCACATTCTATTTAATACTATATATCTTTAAGTTCCTAGCTCTGTTATATGTACCTGTAGTAAGAAGGAATGCAGCCTGTGGATCAGTTAAGTGCCTGTTGTTACAACTCTGCTCCAAACTATTGTTTGTTTAATCAGGTTGTATTATTAGTGTGCTACCTTTAAGCAATTTTGTTTTCTATATATATGTAATTTAGATTTTTCCTCAGTTTCTGTTATACACTTATAGAAAGAACAAGTTGTGTGCAGCAACAGGCTGTAATATACTCAACAGTCTCATGCCTATTCTCTAGCTAACTCGAACAGGTTATTGGCCCAGACACATACACTGGAAGTTAACTGTGTAGAATAGATTGTTCTTTGGAATTTATGTGCTGATTTTGGAACCATTTCTTGGGAAATGTTGGTACTTAAATTGGTTAATTTAGTCGTGACAACTGACCAATATGGCTGGAACAACAGAAGATATGACGTGAAAAATTAACAAAATGGATGGCTCAAACTGGCTGACATGGAATTTCCAGATGAGACATTTGTTGCTTGCAAAAGGCCTGTGGGCTATAAGGATGACTCAGGAAAGTTGGGGGTTACTGTATGTGAGAAGTAGAAGAGTGCGAACTTGAAAAAGACACAACTAGCTTTTTTCACCATTGTGCTTGCAATAGCATCTAGTCAGCTGGAATTAATTACAAAAAGTGACAAACCAAGGATGCTTAGGATGCCCGAAAGGGATTCTCTAGCCAACAAAATTCAGCTCAAGAAAAAGTACCTCCGAACTGGAATGGCAGAGGGCAAGTCAGTTGGAAATAATTTGAATTATATGAAAGGAATTAAGGATCGTTGGGCTGCTATTGGTGCTCCTATTTCTGAAGAAGACCAGGTTGTTATATGTCAAGTTTGGAGTTATTTATTTACTTTCTACTCTTACCATTTATATACTTTATATATTTGTCTTTTAATTTAAATCTTATGCTATATGTCACAGTTATATCTCACCATTTCAAAGTTACAAAACTATCCATCCTGCCATCTGAACTGTTTTTGCCATGTCATGCCTTCACTATGCCACCTTGTAATACCCCTTCCAGCCATAATGCACTTGACATTTTGTGTGATTTTTTTAGACAATATTATTGTATGAAGTCTTCACAGTATGAAGTGTGTTTTCAAGAAGTATTAAAAAAAATTTAAGCTATTCCTTCCATTTGAACAAAGTATTTCACTCTGAAGTGATCAGAGTAATTTTTATTTCATGCCCATATTTTCACAGGACATTAAAACATGTTCTTTCATGGAGAGTGTAACACCAAATGTTTTTGTTTTCTTTTTTCTGTCACTTAAAGTGCCTTATTGTAACAGTTACAAAATCAATAAAAGACCAGGCAACTCTATTTCCACTCATGTTGACTAATGTTTGTATTTATGCATGTGCAAAAGAAAAAGAAAACAGCCCTTCTCAAAAAATTTGGTCAGAGTATCAATAGAACGTAATGCATCCAAACATGGCCTGTGCACTGAAAGTCTGCTTTTAGTTTAAGCTCCCCATATGTGGCAAAACCACCTCATCCCTCCAAAATACCCTAACTCTTCCTAAAGCTGGTGTACACCACACCCACCCCAAAGCTGGGAAACTCCTAAATCCGCTAAGCACCACATTCCCTCCCAAAAAACCCTAAAAACACCACACCCCCCTAAACAACACACCCCTACCCAAGCCCCAGTACTTAACTCCAATATTGACAAGTGGTTATGTAGTGTGATACATGAACCAAACCAGGATTGGTATTGACTGGTATTGACTTATATTTATTGATGAATATAAGCAACAGATGAGTACCCAGCTTTGCAGAATCTCACTGAGTAAGGGCTACTGTGGATTTATGGTAAGTGGGTAAGTATAAATCATTTGGTATTGTAGGTATGGATCATTCGGAATTGTTGGAAGTTCCTTACAATAAAGCAACTAGAAATAAGGTTTGGCCTAGGCCATGTTACCTCTGTATATTCGACATGTGGTATGACCCCTTCAGTTTTGACAACAGACTCAGGAAGTTTGTATTACCTTAATAGTTACCACTATAATTTAGCTAGAGAGGAAACACCATCTCCCCTGCCCCCTCCCCATCCTGCCACTCTTACCCCTCCCATACGCAGCTCTCATTAATTTTACCTAATCATATATTAGAATTGGGGACAAAATTTCTTCCAAACCTTAGCACAACTAAAATTACTTAACTTCACGCCACAAAACCTAACATCCCTAATAGACCGTACACTAAAGGAATGGGTTCCACTACATTGAAAACGATTTGAATGAAGTCTTGTCGGTAGTAGCCCATAGCATGCAAACGGCTTGGCGAAAGTCTACCTAAATTCAAAATGGCGGCGACAGCAACAAAATCGCCTAGTCGAGGTAATCGTTTTGTGACCGGCCGTCTTAGACAACCATTTCACCTAATCTTTACAGCATCATGTAGGAGAGTAAAAGATCCACAAATGAGAGAACTTTTTTTGCTGTAACTCTCTTTCGTTGGTTCGTTTTGACCTATTTTGTGTCAGTTAGAAATACATGTGTGACAGGGTTTTCGTTAGTAGCCGGGACCCGGGTCAAATGACCCGCCTACTTCACGTACATGACCCGGCTACTTTGCGACGCTCAGTTAAAAAAAAAAAAAATCGAGAGGAATAAATACCCACAACCAGGTCAGGTGTGATTGAAACATCAACGTGAGTTTGTTTTTTGTTTCGTCTCATTTCAATATCTTTGTGTGAATTAGTTTGGAATGGGATGTTTTCTTTCGATCATCGCACAAGTTCACGTACATGTTGCAGTAAGTCCAGATATTACAGCACCTCAGGCTCACGTCATGGTTACCCAGAATCAACACGGAATTATATACATGGACTGGTAACTGTAATGGATCAGGATTCACCGTGATATTTAGTATTCAAACGATTAACTTAATCGGAATCGGTACGATTATTGCATAATCGGAACATAATCGGAATCGGTAAAAATTACGTGGAATACCATTTATGTCATACCGATTATTCAAAAATATATGGAAGGTGAAAATATCATTATTCAAAAACATATGGAAGGTGAAAATATCATTATTCAAAAACATATGGAAGTTGAAAATATCAACTGATGTATTAGGTTTGTTCTTTTACTGCGAAATATTAAAATAATGACACCCTCTGTACGTCTTTGACGATGTAATTTCATCAAATTAGGCTGCCAGGGTCGCCGATTTTGCTTCCCTCGTGGTTAGTGACTTCATATTTCTCGGCACAGTAAGCATGTTAACAATACCAATTTCGCGAATTAACGAGTGTGCTGGACAGGGTCGGAAATAAGCGGGGACGACGGGCGATTCGGATTCGCCCTCGCAAGTGTTAAAAAAAAACCCTCCTAAAGCACAATTACGAGTGCGAAAAAGAAAAGAGAAATATAAGAAAATCGCCCTCGTTATATCAGGTGTCTGTGTAAAATTAATTGTGACATGCGTTTGCTTTAGCTACCTAGGTTTGCAGTTGCAGCGCGAATCGCGCAAACAGTTCTCACAATCCCGCATAAAATTTGAAGCAGTGCGAGAAGGTCGCGCACAATCACCGGGAACTTCCCGCAAAGTCACTGGCAAATTACGGCCTCGACGAAGCAATTTCAGTACCAGCGAATAACCTAAAATCCCCACAAATCTACGACCACATGGTAGCCTTACTTCACACTAAGTCAACATGGAAATCTAACCTAGCCATCTGTTTATCCGCTCTAGTTGTGTCGCAAATAAAAAATAAAAATATCCATGGAAACTTCAAATCTTCGACCACATGTTAGCCTAACAACCACACTAAGTCAATGGGAAATGTAGCTCAACCATCGGTTTGCAAAAAAAAAACAAAAAAAAAACAATACTTTGCGTAGCTTCTTAACATACTTTCCTTGCTGCTATCGTCGCGCATGGTACCCGAACACCACACGTAGTAAACGAGAAAATCTAGTCTAAGCATCTCTTTATTCGCTGAAATTGTGACGCAGTTAGCTAGAACTAAAATATCCATGAAATACTGCAACCTTCGACCACATGTTAGCATAACAACCACACTAAGTCAATGGGAAATGTAGCCTAACCATCGGTTTGCAGCAACAACAAAATGCGTAGCTTAGTTTACAACTTTCATTTGCTGGAAATCGGCATTTGTTTGGAAGGTATGTGCTATGTCTTAAAGAGGGAATGTTGTATTTTATATCGGAGTAGTTTCTAGTTGTTATTATTTCTTTAAATCGATCTGGTAACATTCTAGAGTAATTTTAAACAAGTTACGATGGCACAATTTGATTTTCAGTTTGATTGGCCTAAGCTTACATTTTCTAATTGAACTTGAATGGAGTTAAATAGGTAACGAATAGGTATGTTTAACTTCCAAGTTCGTAACATTTCTATTTGTTCATTAACGGTATAATACTGAAAATAAGTACAAAATAATGTCGGAATGTAGGCAATATGTAATTAAAGTTTACACTTTGGTAAAGATTGAAAACGGATGGTTTGTCTGAGATGCTTTTTGAGATGGATATTTTGAGTAACTATTCATAGCCAATTTCAAGCCATTAACAGGTGACATACACGTCGAGGTGGTTAGGCCATTCGCTTAGCACAGTGCTGACTAGGTAGGATGTCATATTTTCGTATTTTGGAAATTTGTACTGTGTCGCGGAGTCCCCGCTACCGTGATTCAATTTCAGGCATAGTATATCATGATTACGAGTACAGGATCATTGCGAAAAAATCATGGTTCGGAAGTTGTCATGTACAGTTCGTTGTGAATACTTCTAGGCCTATCTGTTTCTCATGAAAGCTAACACGTTTTGCATCGAGGTAAATGAATCTGGAGAAACTATCACACAGTAAATACGCGCGTACCATGTATGGAGGGTCATGTGATGTGTTCCAGGGTGGTACTAATATACTACTCTCCCTATTATGCATGATGATTTCACCCAACTAGTACGTAAATGTGTTTGCGTGCTTAGAGCAGCAGACGACACCCGTTACCTAGCAATAACCGTGCCTGTAGCCTAACGTGCTAGCTATATTCCCGTCGAGCAGCATTAGGCTCTGTTCCATGGAGGTGGCATACTCCTATTAGAGTCTATATCAATCCGCTCGATTGTTCTCCTTCAGGAAAAGTGCCAAAAAGCAGCGGGAGAACATCTTTTGTGACCTGTTATCAATCATAATCTAGTTTTTTTGTGGCTTGCTTGTTGAAGAGCATGAATGGAAGTACATGTGGTGAAAAAATTGGGTCAATTGAGGCAATTTTAGACCCCTTTAGGACTCCGGGGAGCAGCGTAGGAAATTTGTTTACCACTGAGTGAAGAGGTTTGTTTACAAGTGACGAAAACTTCCGGCTCGGATAGCAAAAAAATCTTCACGGTCATGGTACGGAAAATTGATGGTGCCATGAATGGCCAACTTGTCAGCTATCCGGTGATGGGTAGCGTTTAGCTAGTGAAAACTTCTCTCTAGACTTAGAGACCACATTACTTTTGTGATTTAGTGTGTAAGTCAATGGGGCTTTTAATGGACGTATGCTACGTGGAGAATTCCGTGGTTGCACTGAACTAAACATTTCCCCACATTTCCCATTTCTACATTCACTTATAGCAAGTAGTAATAACGTTAGGCCATATGAGACAAAGCTTGCCCCTGGAGCTGTATTAATAAGTAAGATCTATTATGTAGAAGGCTTGCCTTCATTCAAGAGAATAAGGTTGAACGTTAGCATATTAGCACTATTTCGTAGGCCTGAAGTACCAGTACCTTCTTACGCCGTTAGTTCCCATGTCCGATCCGTCTTGGTGCAAATCTTTCACGAAGTCACTAACACTTTTCTCGAACTGCTACAGAGAAATTTCAGTATAGTACCACCCTGGAACACATCACATGACCGTCCATACATGGTACGCGCGCACCCAATTGACATGAATCTTCCAGAACTTGCACCATGCTTGCATGCATTGGGTGATGGCACTGAATGACATACATTTATTTTGTGTAAATAGGGCAACGTGGAGAGGTTGGCCAGTAAACAAAGTGTAGGCTACAGTGGAAAACTGCTCAGACGGAAGATCTTGTCAAGAACCAAGGTTCTATCACAGACCTAGTTGGGTATTTTTTGGCAGTAAAATCCTACTCAGTCACTTTGTAGGTACCGTAGACCTATTATCATTTTGTTATGATCGCACTTCATTTAATGCAGCAAGTGCGTCACACCCTTGCTAAGTTCGGTTCAGTGGCATAGCTACCTCCCTAGGCTCCATGACCCGAGTGTTAATAAAAAAAATTGAGGAGAAAAAAGAAAAATAGGACAGAAGAAAGGGGTGATTGGGAGGGGGCAATATCATTGACCAAACAGCTGTATATTGCACCATTTTGCATCTAGAGACATTTTAAATTGCAATTTTCCGGCAAAGAGGAGGGGGCACCCCCTCCCCTTAGACCCCTCCCCCATGTCCGCGTACAGACAGTCCCGCCTACTTTTCAACTTGACCCGCCTACTGCATTTCTTAACAAAAAACCCTGAGTGAAGACGAAGTTGGATTGCAATCGTTGTTTCATAGGTTTTCGTTGATTTTTTCTCGGGTATCTTTGCCCTACCATACATTGGAATTACTTTTAATCCATTCTGTGAGGTTTTGGTAAGTTGTTAAATTTTAATGTCTGTAAATTCTGTGAGTGAATCGTAGGACATACTTTACGTTAAAAGCGGGGAAATTCAAATTTAATGATATGCGTGATCGTTGATCTTTCTTCGAGGTCACGGGGTCAGACTTCCAACTGTTTTTTCCTGTTGGAAAATACCTGTTTCGCCTGGCACATAAGTATAGTACACTTGCGTACGTGTAACTAGCGAACAGAAACCACGGAGTTCCTGCAGAAACACAGGGTAGACCTACACACAAAGTTGTATTTGCGGAAATGTGCGGAAAGTGGATGTGAGGATCGAAACCTGTTTTACACCATTCTATCCAACACGAAAACCCATTCTCAGGTGAGTTTAAGTTATTCCAGTCATGAAAGCTACCTGGTAAAGGTTTATAAGATAATGTGCACTTCTGCTGAACTTATACAGTTGTTTATATAGAGAAAGTGTAATCACAGTACTGTTATATTGGCTTAGGCAACTAAAGTATAGCATCAATATACAACATATGCATGACAAGTGCATATGCTTGACGTTCAGACAGTACTTGGTATAGGTAGATCCTCCATTGTAAAAACAGGCGTGTTATTGATAGTTGAGGTCAAAGGTCAACATAATTTTAAATTAGCAAGTAGATAGATTCTCCGTGGTAAGCGCAAGAACCTTATCGAAAGTAGTGAATGTTAAAGGTCATTCGAGGCAACAACGTTAACATTTCAAAACTATGTTAGCACCTTAACTCGCAAAGTACATCTTCCTTGAAGTTCATACCTGGAATGGAGGTTCACTTGTATGTAGATGTCCATGAACTGTATATAGTTGACATGTATGTCAGCATTAATACTTGCTGAACACTTGAAATCAAAGGCACTAACAAATCTTGTGGGCAGTGTCAGTGTTAAATACTATTATACCATGGCATTGAATCGCTAAACAGTTCGGCTTACTGGTTGATTCCTTATCGACGGCAAATAGAACGTTTGCATTAGTGATGGTATATATGTGTGCATGTTTATGTGTACTCTTTATTGTTTTGCATTCGGACTTGAACAAAGGAATTATGATTTTGCTTTGATTACTTTATTCCTTTCATTATACTTATGTATCTTGTATTTGTACTTGTTAAGATTTTACACTAGTCCAAAGTACGTATATGATATTTGAACTTAAAGTGCACCCTATTGGGTGTGTAAGCCTATGGAAAATGGCAAAGGTCAGACAATGGCATTCTGGTTATACTTTCAACAAAAAATTAGATTTCATATGTTTTTTTTCAACAGCTAGGTTATATCACAAAATGGCCGCTGCTAAAGTGTTAGATGATATCGATGAGAAGTTTTGTCAGTGTTGTGTTTGCTTTGAACAATATAAGAAACCAAGGCAACTACAATGTCTCCATAGATACTGTACAGAATGCTTGGAGAAAATGATCGCCAAAGAATCTACTGATTTCAAATGTCCGTTATGTCAGGAAAAGATCGAGGTTCCAGAAAATGGCGTAGAGGGCTTTAAGTCAGACTTTTACATGAATGAAATCCTAGATTATATTAAAGTAAAAAAGTCTCTGAAAGAGGATCAAATTCTTACTTGCGGTGATTGTTCCAAGCAAACCAAATCTTCAGCATACTGCTTCAAGTGTACTGGCTTCCTGTGTGAGGACTGTCATACATATCACTTGAGCAGGAAAAGTTTACAGGAACATAGGCCGCATATCCTATCACTGGAAGGTGTTGAAGCCAAAAATATCACTCTTGAAAAGTTATCCATATTGAAGGAAGCTCCCAGGTGCCAGACTCATTCTCAGAATCAGTCACAGTTATGTTGTAAATCTTGCGAAAACCGCCCAATTTGTTTGACCTGTACCTACGGAGAACACAGGAATCATGATATGTATGATGTCACAGAACTTGCCAAATCAGAAAGAGAGAAATTAAAGGGGCAGTTAAAGGCCCTTGATCAGTGGAAAAACGGAATTTATGAAACATTCTCCCTAATAAAAATGACTGAAGACGAAATTTGCTCTAATGCCGCCAAACATTTGGAAGAAAGTACAAAGAAATACAATAAAACGAAGGGTAGTCTGGAAAGTACAGAGCGAGATATTCAACGAAAGATAGAGGTTGAAGAAAATGAAATAAAACGGAAACTTGAAGAAAATATTTCACGTAAAGACAAGGGAATGGAAAGAGAAATTCAGCAAATTCGAGAGAAATACGAAATAATTGAAATCAATCATCGCACAGAGGCAGCACAAAAGTCTGACGCCTTAAAGACACGTTCAAAACAAGCTCAAGATGATGCAAATGCGAAACGCAACCGACTCGCTCTGGAGTTGCAAAAAGTTTGTACCGAAGTAGAATCTGAGAAGAGAGAGAAGCTTCTAAACTGGGAGAAGTTTTCTTCAAGTGTCAATAGTACGGTGAGAAAATTTGAAAATGTCACAAACACAGCTGAAAACGTTCTTTCGAGTCAGGATGATTGGACTGCAGTGCATAGTATTGAAGCTATCTCCAAAGCCACAGAGCCGTTGATTCAGGAAATGAAAAGGGACTATTCCAATGTGGCAAAACTGGCAATTTATGTAGAGAGACAGCAAGAACAAGAACACTTATGCAGCACTGAAGCCACTGTGGTTCATATTGATTATATCAAAGCTCCCGGCATGTATATCAATAGTATAGCATGTACATGGAATGGTAGACTCGTTATCAGTGGAGGTACATCAGAGAAACAAAACTATATTAGTTCAATGGACATGACAGGCAAAATTGTAAGTTCTAAGCTTGGTAAACATTTCAATTCAGTACTTTTCTCACCTGGCTGCTACTGTGCTCCTGTCAATAAGTTAAAAATTGCTGTTGCCTGTCAAGAAGATGGAATAGCTTTGTTTGATATAAGTGATGGTTCATATTTGAACAATCACCTGGGCGATTTCATCCGAGGGTGCTCACGGTCTAAACTACGAGTTGCATGCATCGCTATGGATACTGTCAGCAACTCCATCATTCTAGGCATCTACAACAACAGAAATCTGTATGTGCTTGATGAGAGCTTAAATTATAAGCACACCATACGACTTCCAGAGATAATAGCGTGGCCAGTCGATCTAATTGTCCACAATTCAAACATCTTCGTTTGTGATAAAGAAGGGAGACAAGCATGGGCTATAAACATGGAAGGTGAAGAGATTCACGATTTTCAAAAACCAGAGGTCAGTAATAAGTGCAACATACCTGTCAGTGTTTGCTCAGACGGCAAGGGCTTCATTTATATTCTATGGAGGGAGGAACAATTCTCGTGTGAACAGCGTTGTGTTGTTGCTCAGTATAGAGGAAACAACAGTGACATAACCATGGAATTTCTGCCATTTTTCTCGGATGCGGTGTCTTTATGTGTAGCATCAGACTCGAAATTCCCCAAATCAAAGCCTAAGCTCGTAGTAATTACTTTTCGGTCTGCAAGGATGCATATCTTTGACCTGAATGGGAATTAACATTTATTTTTCTCATTCTAAACAGTACTATCATTTAACATGCGTCAGGGTTTCATTACGCTTCCCATACTTTTGTATACCTTGGATTTAGTTAGTACTTTGCTTCTAACAAAACAAGGATACGCTAAATTACGTAGCGTGAATCCAAAGATATTTCCAGCTGCTGAGTAGGGTGGAAAATACATTCCCAACCCCTTTTCAACCCAATACAAAAATTAAATAAATAAATAAAAGAAGCAATATTTGGCACAACCTTACGTGTAAAGACCTAATTACATCCTTAATTTTTATAGTCTAATCTACCTCATGAGTGTAAAATTTGATGTTTAAAACTTATGTTAATGCTTAATGTTTATTTCACTGTGCAACCCCATAGCCACACCCCCAGAACAGTAAAGTCAAGTGAATGTATTATAATCAATGACGTCACCGAACATTAGGTAACAGGTTTTTTTTTTTTATTAGACAGCGTGTTTGCTAAATTGTACACATATAGAAATATCTTAGTAACGGAGCAAGTTATTGACTTGAGAATTAAGCCAGGGAGTTTCTTTCAACATATTTGACTGTTTCGAGTTCTCTTCAATCCGTTTTTTACTATAAATTGGTTTCCTATACACGTTTTGAACAAAATGATGGATGCATTACGCCAAAATACAATATCTGGAGCATCTTTTATAAAGGCTGTAACGATTTGGTACGGGTATGTATTTTGGATACCGGTTACAAATTTCGTCCTGTAGTATGATTAACTATTAAACGAGCTAGAATGGATTATGAGGTATTATGATCGAGAGGCATTTTTTGTCAAGTATGTTTGCGGCAGCAGCGCTTTAAATGCTCTCATTTACTAAACTTTAGATCATTATGAAAATGAAAATTGGTGAAAATAAAGGGTTTGGAGTTTGACCGAGGTGAGGTATTACGGCCATTCTCAAGGTCATTTGATGTCATTCGAAGGCATTATTTGCAATGCACTGAAAATGTGAGTCCATTTTGAGACACCAACAGTTCGAACAGCTCAATTCGAACTTGAATGTTGCACTTTTGTCTAAAATGGACCTACTAATTCGATGTTTTATATGGAAAAAGTTCCGCCAAAAAATACAGACTATTAATAAAGAGTTAATAATTGAACTTTAAAGATATAAAAAAAAATTCAGACAAATCTTTGAAATTTGGTAAAAAGTTGAAACTGAAAAAAACAATTAAGCAAGCGGAAGACGTATATAACACGTCGAAATTACAAGGTCGACATTAAAAGGGACAAGTCGAAATTTCGATATAACATGATAAGGAAATCGAATCATGTTTTGAAGGTGAAAAAATGACATTTCGATATACCAATTAAGTGGAACTTCCGAAAGTTTTGAAATTTGAAAATATAAATTTTGAAATTTCCATCATCCCGCATTTGTATGTATCTATTATAATAATAAGTATTATTTATATAGCGGGTAATCAGCAAAGCTGCTCAAAGCGCTTTACAAATGTAAAAATGTAAAAGCTAAAAATATGTATAGCTTAACCTGAGAATAGCTGGAGAATACCCCAAACCCCTCCGATTTCTGCTCCTTGACGTTTTGTATTTTGGACCCCATTGGAACACGTACGACAGGGACGCAGACCAAATCAATAGTGTCAGTAGGTTTTATCCCCAAACATAGGGTAATACAATAACATTGGATGGACTTAGAACAATATTTGAGGTGGGGTTCAAAAAATAATTTGTGTGAGTTTGTGTGCGTGTCAAATTGGGTCAATAATACGAACCAAAAAGAGACATTTTGACATAGTATTGCTAATAAATCAGAAATATTCATTATTGTCAATTTGAAAATCTTTAGTTTTTGTGGGAGGGAGGGGTGGAAGTTGCTCTCCGTAGATCTCATTATCAAATTGTTAACTTTTGTCATAAGCAGATACAATTTACGTCCTCCCTGATATTGTTACGCCCCGGGGTGTTCGGGATGCGTGTTAAAAGTTAACTAGAAAACCGATCTTGAACTTTTTTATTTAAGTTGTAAAAAGTCAAATGAATGTATAGTTCCCCCTTCACTGCGCTTATGTGCGTGAAACTCAGGATCGGTTGTTCGTAATATTGCCCGAGAACACCGTTCACTTCATTATCGGGATAAGGCAACTAGTGAAATATTATGATCAAAGGTGCATATATTCGCAATGTGTTTTCCGATTAAACTGCAGAACCCTGAATCATATTGATGAGTCAGGAGACGAAGATGTTGCAGTGTGAATTTTTCCTGTCATATTCTCACAAATACGAGCAATAAGACCAAATTATACGAAGATATATGATGAAGGTGCTCGATCGAAGGAAACTGCGAAGAAGTAGCTGTAGTCGAAGTTCACAGCCAGTTATGTATTTTCAACTCCTATAAACATTTCACTTTCATTACATTGAACAGTTTCTGCCTTATAATCCCAAACAAATTCGAGCAAGTAGACTTTGTAGTGTTTAATGTCCATTTTCTTCTGGTATAAGATATAGTTAATCCGATAATGCTATTATGTATTTTTAAACAAAGAGGATAAGAGATTGTCGTATAATAAATTTTTACATATTTGCTATATCTTTTAAGATATCTTAACGTATAGAAATATTAATTATATATAGTTTGTGATAACCCACTTATGTTTGAAGTATTGTATCATATTGTCTTTCTAGTGTACGTGTAATGGCTCAACGCTGTTTTTGGTTACTTGACCTTTGATCCAATGACGCTATTGGTCACACAGGGGCAACAGCACATGCGCAGGCACATACTACGTACCAAGTTAAGGAGTTGCTTGCAAAACGCTTTTACGTACAATTTTAAAAATGTTGAACTTTGTGACCTCCTATGATCGCGTGGGCATTGGCGTTTTAAACTAATTTTCACACCGTGGATATACAGTCTGTGATAACCTACTTGTGTATGAAGTATTGGGCCATACTGTTATTCATTTAATGACCACAATGCTGATTTTAGTTATTTGACCTTTGTCTTCTCCTTTGTCTATGACGTCATAAGTCACGGAGGCCCTACATCCCATTCCCTAGTCTTGTTAAGAACCTAGTATGAACAGCCTAGTGTACCTTTCTTTTTCTCGCATATATTTGCTCTACTGCCCAGCGAACACCCGCGACAACGCTTTAGATTGATACTAAGGTCTTGCACATTTCTCCCAAGCTATCTCATGTTTTCCTTTGATTGTTTGCAGATTTGCTTCGGAAAAGCGAAGAAGCCAATGAGGTTTGCCAATTGGGCCCACTTCCCCCAAATTTTTTATTCAAGTCCTGCCTCACGAACAGTGGCGTAGCTACGGGGGGCTTGGGGCGACAGCCCCCCCCCATGAAAGCTTGTCGCCCCCCGCCCACCGGGATTTTGGGTGTCGAAAAAAATTACATGTGCATATATATCATTGGTCTGAATGGTCTCGAAACTCCATGATGACCACTCATGAATGACCCTTCGACCGCGGACCGGCAGTAGGCTATAGTGGCTGAAAAACCTGACATGACATAGCGCATAGGCCGAGAAGTCTACAGTAGTCACAGTATACTGAAAACGCATGTTAACGACCGTCGCATAATATAATTCCTGCTCTACAAGACTACAACACACATAATGTTTACTACTGAATCTGTGTGGTCGTCTGTTCGGCCAAACTTTGCCTTTGTCACTCTTTTTTAAAATATCCATAATCCCTAACATACAAATAAATACTAATACAAACAGCCAATCAGTATCTTGTGACCAGTGCGCATTAACCGATCAAACAAGCTAGTGAGCAATACTATACCCTTATAGAAGGGCGGTTTTCAGGTACTTGAATGCCAAAGAAGATGTTAAAAGGTACAAAATGCTGACATCATAAACATGTTTCTCACATCATTGCTCGAGTCATTTCCTCGATATACCCTGTTACATTTTCAATCGGGTTTTTACTTCTGAGACGTACCCTGATGCTCTTAAAACCGCTAAAAAAAAATTCAAGAAAGGAGACAACACTATCACTGAGAACTACCGGTCAACAGTGGCGGAGCGTCCAAACAGTCAGGGTGGCGGATGCCCCCCCCCCCCTGACGGACTCAAATGGACTGCTGGCGCCCATTTCAGCATTTTAGCACTTTTTATTTATTTGCGATTATTGACTTTTTTATTGCACTCTCATCTACTTATTGGCATTTGTCACATTTTGTTGGTGTAGTTTGCTGACAAAATGCTCTAACGTACGGTGGTATTTAATTTATCGGGACTTAATTCTGTTGTACGAAACTCTTTCCAAGAACTGTACGGGGTTTTCGATCTATATTTTCGAAAACATGAGCACTCACAAAGATACCACAGGGATCGTGATGAAGCGCATGTACTTTCAAAACCCATATAAACTTCCGACTTGTCACAAATGGCGATGACACATATTTATTCTTCGTTTATCTGCAAATTAGCAAGGCCCGGAAAGGGTCATTTGTTGCGGCGATCTAGGGAATCTCTTTACTCAAAAAAAAAAATCTGTACACTCCGCGCCAACCTGTGGTGGCGCTCCGCTTAGATAGTGTCGAAGGCGCCCCTACAGGCTATTCTGGCCCCCTGATCAATACCCTTAGCTCCGCCACTGCCGGCCAATCAGTCTATGACCCTGATAATATTTCAGACGCAATCTTTGATGTCAGTTTGACATATAGTTTGGTCATGTCAGTATGTTACTTGGGTGAAAGCCTAGTCAATCTTTCTTTATTTTCCACGCACAATTTGCTGATTTGTCGAAAAATGTCAATGCCGGTGTCAAACTCACAAAAGATAAGTAACTTACCAGATTGTTTTTTTTTTCTATTTCACTAAACTATTTGATGACCATATCAAAACATGGGATCTCAAAATAAAGGATGTTGAGAAATCTTTAGAGCAGCTTATAAGGCCTGGGAAGTGTCATTTCCAACGATCTAGGAGGCCTTTTTAGCTAAACATTTTCGGTACGCTGCGGTACGCCACCCATGGTGGCGCTCCGCTTAGAAAGTAAAAAAAAAAATGGTCAAGCCCCCCCAGGAAATGTTCAACCCCCCAGCGCCCCCAACTGAAAAATCCTGGCTACGCCACTGCTCCCGTACGCACAATCACTTGCCCTTAGATTGTTTTGTACACTGCGAGACGGTCGCTAATTGCTGTGGGAGAAACATGATCTCACATGACACGCAATTCCGTAATAATAATATGAATAAAGATTTTGTGGTTTTCACGCCCCTCTTTGGCGAAATGTCCAAGACGTTTGTTTCGGAAAGAACCTCTGGCATGTAAAATACAGTGGACAATCACATTCGTGGTAGGCAGAAACGGACTCTGAGGCATGTACAGTTTGTACGCGAGAAAAGAGTATAACAAACGACTTGGTCAAGACTACCCATTCCCATGCATACACACACACACACGCAAACACACACACACGCAAAATTTTGAAGTCAATCGGCCTTACGATTTAGGAGTTCGCGACGCCCTCTTCTACTCACACACTACTCGCACACACGGATACACAATTACTTATTGACCACTCATTCAAATATGGTAAGTCTACTCCATGTAATTGTGCACCCTATGGACCCCTCCCCTTCCCCCGTTAAGTCGGATGAACTCACCCAGTTTAATTTCAAGTAGTATGAAGTGGGCAACAATTTCATATACTGCTCAAGGTTACAATATCTCATCCCAAGTACACTACTTACACGTAGGGATGAGAAAGTAATAACTTAACCTATATAATATGCATAGGAATAATTATCATACTTCTACATAAAATAGGCCCTCAATTTGTTAGTTGCTGTTTTTTTTTGCACATCTCTATTTAAAAATAATGTACCCCTGCATATAATTAACAAAGTTCAACATCTCATCCTCAGTACGTGTTGGGATTCGATAATATATGCGGTGGACTGTAAAATTCTATTTTTATCCTGTTGGAAAATACCGGTTTAGCCTAGCATATAAGTAAAGTACACTTGCGTACGTGTAATTAGCGAACAGGTAGACAGTAACACACGCAGTTGTATTCGCAGAAATGTGCGGGAACCTGTTTTTCACCATCATATCCAACATGAAAACCCATTCTCAGGTGAGTTTAAGTTATTCCAGTCATGAAAGCTACCTGGTTAAGTTTTATAAGATAATGTGCACTTCTGCTGAACTTAAACAGTTGTTATATAGAGACAGTATACTCACAGTACTGTTATATTGGCTTTGGCAACTATAGTATATTATCAATTTACAACATATGCACGTGAAAGCAATGCTTGGTTATAAAATAGTGCTTTCTCGAGAACACGACAACAGTCCGATCTCAACTTTGATATTTTGCTGAAGCAATTAGGTGGTTCAACAAGGACCTTGCAAATCTCCTTGGCCGAAGTCAACATTATTATTTGACGTTCAGACAATACTTGG
Source organism: Apostichopus japonicus (assembly GCF_037975245.1). Classification (NCBI taxonomy): domain Eukaryota; kingdom Metazoa; phylum Echinodermata; class Holothuroidea; order Aspidochirotida; family Stichopodidae; genus Apostichopus; species Apostichopus japonicus. Next base: position 8,793,275 of record NC_092566.1, on the reverse strand, counting down.
TATAGATAAATCCTCCATTGTTAGTAAATGCGTATTATTGATAGTTGAGGTCAAAGGTCAACATAATAATACATAAGCAAGTAGGTAGATTCTCCATGGTAAGCGCAAGAACATTATCGAAAGTAGTGAATGTTAAAGGGCATTCGAGACAATAACGTTAACATTTCAAAACTATTTTAGCACCTTTACTTGCAAAGTAAATCTTGGTGGAAGTCCATACTTGATTGATAGATAGATAGATACTTTGGTAAGTATAAAACCTTGTCGATATAAGCATCGAGGTCAAAGATCATTTGTGGTCAACATAGGTCAATTATGAAAACCTTCCTAACACGATAACACAAAAAGTACATCTTCCTTGAAGTTCATACTTGGAATGGAGGTTAACTTGTATGTATTTGTCAAAACTGTATATAGTTGATATGTGTATCCGCATTAATAGTACTTGCTGAACACTTGAAGTCAAAGGCACTTACAAATCGTGTGTGCAGTGTCAGTGTTAAATACTATTATACCATGGCATGGAATCGCTGAACAGTTCGGCGTACTGATTGATTCCTTATCGACGGCAAAAGAAATGTTTGCGAAAGTGACGGTATGTATATATGTGCATGTTTGAGTTTGCTCTTTATTGTTTTGCATTCGGACTTGAACAAAGAAATTATGATTTTGCTTTGTTTATTTATTCCTGTTATTACACTTGTGTATCTCATATTTGTACTTGTTAAGATTTTACACTAGTCCAAAGTACATGTATGATATATAAACTTTAAGTGCACCCTATTGGGTGTGTAAGCCTATGGAAATTGGCAAAGGTCAGACAATGGCATTCTGGTTATACTTTCAACAAACAATTTTATTTCATATGTTTTTTTTTCAACAGCTAATTAGTTATATCACAAAATGGCAGCTGCTAGAGTGGTGGATGATATCGATGAGAAGTTTTGTCAGTGTTGTGTTTGCTTTGAACAATATAAGAAACCAAGGCAACTACAATGTCTCCATAGATATTGTACAGAATGCTTGGAGAAAATGATCGCCAAAGATCCTACTGATTTCAAGTGTCCATTATGTCAGGAAAAGATCGATGTTCCAAAAAATGGCGTAGAGGGCTTTAAGTCAGACTTTTACATGAATGAAATCCTAGATTATATTAAAGTAAAAAAGTCTCTGAAAGAGGATCAAATTCTTACTTGCGGTGATTGTTCCAAGCAAACCAAATCTTCAGCATACTGCTTCAAGTGTACTGATTTTCTGTGCGAGGATTGTCATGAATATCACTTGAGCAGGAAAAGTTTACAGGAACATAGGCCGCATATCCTATCACTGGAAGATGCTGAAGCCAAAAATATCACTCTCGGAAAGTTATCCATATTAAAGGAAGCTCCCAGGTGCCAGACTCATCCTCAGAATCAGTCACAGTTATGTTGTAAATCTTGCGCAAACCGCCCAATTTGTTTGACCTGTACCTACGGAGAACACAGGAATCATGATATGTATGACGTCACAGAACTTGCCAAATCAGAAAGAAAGAAATTAAAGAGGCATTCAAAGGCCCTTGATGAGTTTAAATACAGAGTTTATGAAACACTCTCCCAAATAAAAATGGCTAAAGACGAAATTTTCTCTAATGCCGCCAAACATTTGGACGAAAGTACAAAGAAAAACAATGAAACGAAGAGTAGTCTGGAAAGTACACAGCGAGATATTCAACGAAAGATTGAGGTTGAAGAAAATGAAATAACACAGGAACTTGAAGAAAATATTTCACTTAAAAACAAGGAAATGGAAAGGGAAATTCAACAAATTCGAGAGAATTACAAACTAATTGAAATCAATCATCGCACAGAGGCAACTAAAAACTCGAATGCCTTAAAGAAACGTTCAAAACAAGCTCAAGAAGATGCAAATGCGAAACGCAAACAACTCGCTCTGGAGTTGCAAAAAGATTGTACCGAAATAGAATCTGAGAAGAGAGAGAAGCTTCTAAACTGGGAGAAGTTTTCTTCAGAAGTAAATAGTACGGTTAGAAAATTTGAATATGTCACAAACACAGCTGAAAACGTTCTTTCGAGTCAGGATGATTGGACTGCAGCGCATAATATTGAAGCTATCTGCCAAGCCACAGAGCCGTTGATTCAGGATATGAAAAGGAACTACTCCAATGTGGCAAAACTGGCAATTTATGTAGGGCGACAGCTAAAACAAGAACACTTATGCAGCACTGAAGCCACTGTGGTTCACATTGATGGTATCAAAGCTGCCGGCTTGTATATCAATAGTATAGCATGTACATGGAATGGTAGAATCGTTATCAGTGGGGGTACATCAGACAAACAAAACTATATCAGTTTTATACACATGACAGGCAGAGTTTTAAATTCTAAGCTAGGTAAACATTTCAAATCAGTACTTTCCGAACCTGGCTGTTACTGTGCTCCTGTCAATGAGTTAAAAATTGCTGTTGCCTGTCAAGAAAATGGAATAGCTCTGTATGATATCATTGATGGTTCATATTTAAGCAAGCACCTGCGCGATTTCATCCCAGGGTGGTCACAGTCAAAACAGCGAGTTACATGCATCGCTACGGATTCTGTCACTAACTCCATCTTTCTATGCATCTATAACAACAGAGATATGCACGTGCTTGACGAGAGCTTAAATTATAAAGACACCATACGACTTCCATGGGACATGAGCCTGTGGCCTGCCGATCTAATTGTCCACGATTCAAACATCTTCGTTTGTGATATAGGAGGGAAACACGCATGGGCTATAAACATGAAAGGTGTACAAATTCACAAATTCCAAAAACCAGAGGTCAGCAAAAGGTGCAACATACCTGTCAGTATTTGCTCAGACGGGAAGGGCTTCATTTATATTCTTTGGAGGGAGAAACAAACCCCGTGTGAACAGTGTTGTGTTGTTGTTCAGTACAGAGGAGAGAACAGTGACATAACCAAAGAATTTCCGCTGTTTTTCTCGGATGCGGTGTCTTTATGTGTAACGTCAGACTTCAAGCCTAAGCTCTTAGTAATTACCTTTCAGTCTGCAATGATGCATATCTTTGACCTGAATGGGTGAAAAGGGACTGCGCAAGACGCAATTGACATTTATTTTTCTCAATTATACTAAACGGTACTATCATTCAACATGCGGTAGGGTTTCGTTATGCTTCCTATACCTTTGTATATACCTTCGAATTAGTCATTACCGTTGCTCCTAAAATAACATAATACGCTAAATTACGTAGCGTGAGAGCAAATAATATTTACAGCTGCTGACCCAGATTGGTGTAGAAAATATATTTCTAACCCCTTTTCAATCCCACACAAAAATCAATAAGTAAATCAATAAAAGAAGCAATATTTTGCACAACCTTACGTGTAAAGACCTACAGCCTTAATTTTTATAGTCTAATCTACCTCATGAGAGTACCATTTCATGTGTAAAACTTATGTAAACGCCTAATGATGTAAGTTTATTTCACTGTGCAACCCCATTGCCACACCCCAAGAACAGTAAAGTCAAGTGAATGTATTATAATCAATGACGTCACCGAACATTACATAATACACTTTTTGAGACTGAATGTTTGCTAAATTGTATACATATAGCAATATCTTAGTAACGGAGCAAGTTATTGACTAAAGAATTAAATCAGGGAGTTTCTTTCAAAATATTTGTCTGTTTCGAGTTCTCTTCTGTTTTTTGCTATAAATTGGTTTCCTATACACGTTTTGAACAAAATGATGGATGCATTACGCCAAAATATAATATCTTAATTATCTCTTATAAAAGCTGTAACGATTTGGTTCGGTATGTATATTGGATACCGGTTACAAATTTCGTCCTGTAGTATGATTAACTGTTAAACGGGCTAGAATGGATTATGAGGTATTATGATCTAGAGGCACTTTTGGTCAAGAATGTTTGCGGCAGCAGCGCTTAAAATGCTCTCATTTACTCAACTTTAGATCTTTATGAAAATGAAAATTGGTGAAAATATAGGGTTTGGAGTTTGACCGAGGTGAGGTATTACGGCCATTTTCAAGGTCATTTCATGTCATTCGAAGGCATTATTTGCAATTCACTGAAAATGTGAGTCCATTTTGAGACAACAACAGTTCGAACAGCTCAATTCGAACTTGAATGTTGCACTTTTGTCTAAAATGGTCCTACTAAAACCATTTTTGATTTGGAAAAAGTTCGGTAAAAAAGTACAGACTATTAATTAAGAGTTAATAATTGAACTTTATAGATATAAAATAATCCAAATTTCAGACAAAATCTTTGAAATTTTGTAAAAAGTTGAAATTGCAAAAAAAAACAACAATTAAACAAGCGGAAGACGTATATAACACGTCGAAATTACAAGGTCGACATTTAAAGGGATAAGTCGAAATTTCGATATTACATGATCATGAAATCGAATCATGTTTTGAAGGTGAAAAATTGACATTTCGATATACTAATTAAGTGGAACTTCCGAAAGTGTTGAAACTTGAAAATAAAAATATTGAAATTTCCATCATCCCACTTGTGTATGTATCTGTTATAATACTAAGTAATATTTAAATAGCGCATCACCAGCAAAGCTGCTCAAAGCGCTTAACAAATGTAAAACCTAAAAAAAACATGTATAGCTTGGCCTGAGAATAGTGGAGAATACCCTAAAACACCCCCGATCTGCTCCTTGACGTTTTGGTTTAGCTTTCTTTGCCACTGCTCTGTATTTTGGACCCCATTGGAACACGTAGGAGGGGAACGCGGACCAAATCAACAGTGTCAGTAGGTTTTATCCCCAACATAGATTAACACAATAACATTGGATGGACTTAGTACAATATTTGAAGTGGGGTTCCAAAAATATTTTGTGTGTTTGTGTGCGTGTCAAATTGGGTCTAAAATTCGAACCAAAAAGAGACATTTTGACATAGTATTGCTAATAAATCAGAAATATTCATTATTGTCAATTTGAAAATCTTTAGTTTTTGGGGGAGGGAGGGGTGGGAGTTGCTCTCCGTAGATCTCATTATCAAATTTGTAACTTTGTAATAAGCAGATACAATTAACGTCTTCCCTGATATTGTTACGCCCCGGGGTGTTCGGGATGCGTGTTAAAAGTTAACTAGAAACCCGATCTTGAACTTTTTTATTTTTATGTGTGAACAGTTGAGGTATAGTTCCCTCACTGCGCTTATGTGCATGAAACTCAGGATCAGTTGTTCATAAATATTGCTCAACAGCACCGTTTACTTCATTACCGGGATAAGGCAACTGGTGAAATATTATGATCAAAGGTTCATATATTCGCAAAGTGTGTTTCCCATTAAACTGCAGAATCCTGAAAAATATTGATTAATTGATACAATGATAATTAGCCAGAAGACGAAGATGTTGCAGTGTGAATTTTTCCTGTCATATTCTTATAAATACGAGCAATAAGACCAAATTATACGAAAATATATGATGAAGGTGCATGATCGAGGCAAAACTTCGAAGAAGTAGCTGTAGTCGAAGTTTACAGTAAGTTATCTATTTTCAACTCCTATAAACATTTCATTTCATTACATTGAACAGTTTCTGCCTTATAGACACACACAAATTCGATTAAGTTGACTTTTAGACTTTGTAGTGTTTAATGTCCAGTTTCGTCTGGCATAAGATAGTAATTATTCGATATTACTATATAGCATTTATTTTTAACAAAGATGATAAGAGATTGTTCTACATTATATTGTTACCTATTTTGCTATAACTTTTAAGACATTTTAACGTATAAAAATGTTAATTGTATATTGTTTGTGATAACCTACTTACGTTTGAAGTATTGTGTCATGTTGTCTTTTTAGTGTACGTGTAACGGTAACAGCGCTGTTATTGGTTACTTTGCCTTTGATCCTATGACGCTATTGGTCACACAGGCGCAACAACCCATGCCAAGGCACGTACCTACAAGTTTAAGGTCCATCGGCCTTACGAAGAAGGAGTTGCTTTCAAAACACTTTTACGTTTAAAAAAGTTGAACTTTGACTAGCTATGATCGCGTGGGCATTGGCGTTTTAAACTAATTTTCACACCGTGGATATACAGTCTGTGATAACCTACTTGTGTATGAAGTATTGGGCCATACTGTTATTCATTTAATGACCACAATGCTGTTTTTAGTTTATTTGACCTTTGTCTTCTCCTTTGTCTATGACGTCATAAGTCACGGAGGCCCTACATCCCTTTCCCTAGTCTTGTTAAGAACCTAGTATGAACAGCCTAGTGTACCTTTCTTTTTCTCGCATTTATTTGCTCTACTGCCCAGAGAGAAACCCTCGGCAACGCTTTAGATTGATACTAGGGTCTTGCACATATCTCCCAAGCTATCTGTTTTCCTCTGATTTTTTTGCAGTTTTGCTTCAGAAAAGCGAAGAAGCCAATGACGTTTGCCAATTGGGCCCACTTCCCCAAAATGTTTATTCAAGTCCTGTCTCCCGTACAGTGGCGGAGCTACGGGGGGCGCGAGGGCGACAGCCCCCCATGAAAGCTGTCGCCCCCCCCCCCCACCGGGATTTTGGGTGTCGAAAAAAATTACATGTGCGAAAAATATATCATTGGTCTGAATGGTCTCGAAACTCCATGATGACCACTCATGAATGACCCTTCGACCGCGGACCGGCAGTAGGCTGCTGAAAAACCTGACATGACATAGCGCATAGGCCGAGAAGTCTACAGTAGTAACAGTACACTGAAAACGCATGTTAACGACCGTCGCATAATATAATTCCTGCTCTTCAAGACTACAACATACATAATATTTACTACTGAATCTGTGTGGTCGTCTGTTCGGGCAAACTTTGCCTTTGTCACTCTTTTTTAAAATATCCATAATCCCTAACATACAAATAAATACTAATACAAACAGCCAATCAGTATCTTGTGACCAGTGCACATTAACTGATCAAACAAGCTAGTGAGCAATACTATACCCTTACAGAAAGGCGGTTTTCAGGTACTTGAATGCCAAGGAAGATGTTAAAAGGTACAAAATGCTGACATCATACACATGTTTCTCACATCATTGCTCGCGTCATTGCCTCGATACCTTGTTACATTTTCAATCGGGTTTTCACTTCTGGGACGTACCCTGATGCTCTTAAAACCGCTAAAAAAAAATCAAATTTTCAAGAAAGGAGACGACACTATCACTGAGAACTACCGGTCAACAGTGGCGGAGCGTCCAAACAGTCAGGGTGGCGGATGCCCTCCCCCAACCCCCACCCCGACGGACTCAAATGGACTGCTGGCGACCTTTTCAGCTTTTTAGCACTTTTTACTTATTTGCGATTATTGACTTTTTTATTGCACTCTCATCTACCGATTGGCATTTGTCACATTTTGTTGGTGTAGTTTGCTGACAAAATGCTCTAAACGTACGGAGGTATTTAATTTATCGGGACTTAATTCTGTTGTACGAAACTCATTTGTTGCGGCGATCTAGGGAATATCTTTACTCAAAAAAAGTTTGTTCGCTCCGCGCCAACCTATGGTGGCGCTCCGCTTAGATGGTGTCGAAGGCGCCCCTACAGGCCATTCTCGCCCCCTGATCAATACCCCTAGCTCCGCCACTGCCGGCCAATCAGTCTATGACCCTGATAATATTTCAGACGCAATCTTTGATGTCAGTTTGACATATAGTTTGGTCATGTCAGTATGTTACTTGGGTGAAAAGCCCAATCAATCTTTCTTTATTTTCCACGCGCAATTTGCAGATTTGTCGAAAAATGTCAATGCCGGTGTCAAACTTACAAAAGATATGTCATGATATTTCAAAGTAACTTACCAGATTTTTGTTTTTCTATTTCACTAAACTATTTGATGACCATATCAAAACATGGGATCTCAAAATAAAGGATGTTGAGAAATCTTTAGAGCAGCTTATAAGGCCTGGGAAGTGTCATTTCCAACGATCTAGGAGGCCTTTTTAGCTAAAAATTTTCGGTACGCTGCGCGCCAACTCATGGTGGCGCTCCGCTTAGATAGTAACAAGGAAATGGTCAAGCCCCCCCCCCCCGGAAATGTTCAAGCTCCCCAGCGCCCCTCCCCACTGAAAAAAAATCCTGGCTAAAATACAGTGGACAATCACATTCGTGGTAGGCAGAAACGGACTCTGAGGCATGTACAGTTTGTACGCGAGAAAAGAGTATAACAAACGACTTGGCCAAGACTACCCATTCCCATGCATACACACACACCAAGTTTTGAAGTCAATCGGCCTTACGATTTAGGAGTTCGCGACCATGGGCGGCGATCCTGGGGGAAGGGGGGATATATCCGCCCATGAAAATGGGTGGAGGGAATGTAATACACCATATCCCCCCCCCCCCCACCAAATGCCAGGGATAAGAATATTTTCATGCCTACATTTATGCATCATCGTGAATGTACGGCTCTTTTTTAGCTTCATTTCTCGCCTACCATAAACGCAGTGCGATCTTTTCAAATAAACCGTCGTTATAAAGCAAGAATAGTTGACTGTAGGCTTCATTGGCCCTATAACAACAAAATGTATTATTGCGCCCACGGTATTGATATAGTACATATATGCACCCTCATAGTATTCATATAGGCCCTATAGTAGGCCTACACACGTACATGTTCCCTCGAATAGCTGAGAATCTCATGTTACCAGGGTAATGCTTAATACACGTTTCACCTGGATGCCCTAGCAATCGGTACCTAGGAATGTAACTATGTGTAATTGTGTATTGCATGTGTATAGGCCTATAATAGCCTGAGGCCATTTCTTCATCGAATAATATAAAAGAGCTCTCGAACATTCTAACGTAGCGCCTGAAACAAGATTGACAGGGGCAATTTTCCCAAAATAACACCCGAAATTAAAAAAAAAAGTATTTAGGATCCTGATTATGAGATATTTCGGACATGATATCCCTATTTTAAAGTTGGGTATAATCCGCTTGGAAACCTCAGGAAGTGCCGTTTCCGGCCATCTAGAGGGTTTGTAAATCCCAAAATTTTCCTGTACGCTTCGCGCCAACTTATGGTGGCGCTACGCTTAGATAGTCAACAAGGTCATATCCCCCCCCCCCCCCACTCGGAAGTACGGATCGCCGCCCATGTTCGCGGCACCCTCTTTTACTCACACATTTACTCGCACACACGGATACACAATTACTTATTGACCACTCATTCAAATATGGTAAGTCTACTCCATGTAATTGTGCACCCTATGGACCCCTCCCCCTTCCCCCGTTAAGTCGGATGTACTCACCCAGTTTAAATTTCAAGTAGTATGAAGTGGGCAACAATTTCATATACTGCTTAAGATTACAATATCTCATCCCAAGTACACTACTTACACCAAGGGATGAGAAAGTAATAACTTAACCTATATAATATGCATATGAATTATTATCATGCTTCTACATAAAATAGGCCCTCAATTTGTTAGTTGCTGTTTTTTCGCACATCTCTATTTAAAAATAATGTACCCCCGCATATAATTAACAAAGTTCAACATCCTCAGTACGTGTTGGGATGCGATAATATATGCGGTGGACTGTAAAATTCTATTTTTATCCTGTTGGAAAATACCGGTTTAGCCTAGCATATCAGTAAAGTACACTTGCGTATGTGTAATTTGCGAACAGGTAGACAATAACCAGGTGCGTATCCAGGGGGGCGTTGGGGGCGCGCGCCCCCCGGGTAAGAAAAAGAGGAGAGAAAAAAAGAGAAGAAAAAAGGGAAAAGGAGGGGGGAAAAAGAAAAGGAGGAGAGAAAGGAAGGGAAAAGAAGAAGAAAAAAGAGAGAAAAAGGAGAAAGGGAGGGAGTAGAAGATAGCCAAGACTTCGGGAAGAGAAAGAGGAACAGTCATAGTTAAAGCGCTGATCCCTATTATATACACAGGGTAGCCAGTGACAGATCAAGGATTACGGAGGCAGTGTGCGCCTCACCCTACCCCTTACACCAACAACTCCATATTTGACGTTTTTTGCCCCTCTCTCACTAATGTATCTATATAAATACTATATATGGTCTATCATAACGCGTGTGTGTGTATGGACGCCTTAAACAATTGTACAATTGTGCTATATGGAACCAACTGTGGCTGGTCTTGAACTCGACGGGGTCGTCGGGAACATGACGCATTTCGGGAAGGGGGCGACCGCCCCCCCCCCCCCCCGAGTAAATTTTCTTTATGACATCGCTAGTAATTTCAAAATAGACAATGCTTAGGTGCAACTTACAAGGCATGGGAAGTGTCATTTCCAGTGATCTGCAGGGAGGCATTTTCGGCCAAAATTTTTCTTGTACGCTTCGCGCCAACTCATGGTGGCGCTTCGCTTAGATAGTTTGCATACAGGCTTCGCCCCTCCCTTGGCAATTACTCGCTACACGCCTGTTCGAATTTGTAAAGCAAAGAGCAGATATAACATCATATCAGTGAGCATTGAAATGCCTGTTCCACGATGAACAGCCTCAAAAACTGTCTATGTGTGTCGTCGAAGGCGTAGCCCAATTGGATTTGGGGCTGTAACGACTTGCCCGAAAAAAAGCCAAAATTTTTCGCGCGCCGAGCGCGCGTTCAACATATCGATGCCAATATCATATAAGCAAGCATCGGTCATTACATTGCATTGCATCGTGTACCTTACGGTCCGTGAAAGTAGCACAGTATACCGCCGGATGCTAATGTAAACAACCAAATGTCTTATGTAGATGGAGAAAAACCATACAGATCCATTTATGTCAAACTCTCTTTTACAGTAGTAATGTCGGCCAATCTTAGAACTTTATTTTAATTACCAAGGAGATCATTTTTAAGCTATTCATTGCTATCTATTTTTCTCTCAGTAGGTACCCGAAAAATTTGGAAAAAATTGGTTGCGGGGCAAGGGGGGGTGGGTCTGCAGCCCCGCCTCCTACGGGACCTACGCCTATGTGTGTAGTGTTCGGTTTCGATATACCTGATATCGGAAATATCTGCTATTTTTCATTTCCTTCAACCAAGTTTTATAATAGCCATAATAAGAGGTTGCAATATTTCTACACCAATAAATTAACTGTGTCTGAATTTTCGAAACTTTCCTCACCAACATTCTTCATCATACTTTCCTCTACTCGTGCAATTTGTACCTGTCTATTAGGGGTTGAAGGAGGTTTTTTCCTATTGGTTGTCCATAGATTGAATTTTGTGCAACATTATGGGTATGTTTTGAAGTGATTTTTATTCACGAGAAATCTGAATTTTCAAATTCTCAACAAATAATGGGCTTAAAACCTTGAAAAGTGGGGCTTTCGGATATTGTGGGCCGTGACGTAGAATCGCCTACAAAAGCAATGATCCATAGGACATGCAATGAGGTCGAACATGAAATGTGACGGGTGACAATCTTCAAAAAGGTTATGGATGGAAAAAAAATTGAGAAATACTTGGTTCTCAGGCAAAAGTGTACATTTGGTTGGTCATTTTCAAGCCCGAGAAGTGTCATTTCCGGTGATCTGGGGGGTATCAAAACCAGAAATTTTCTTGTACGCTCCGCGCCAACCGATGGTGGCGCTCCACTTAGATAGTAATTCGCGCCCCGGGTTAGAAAATCCTGGATACGCGCCTGGTAACACACGCAGAAATGTGCGGAAAGTGGATGTGAGGAAACCTGTTTTTCACCATCATATCCAACACGAAAACCCATTCTCATGTGAGTTGAAGTTATTCCAGTCATGAAAGCTACCTGGTTAAGTTTTATAAGATAATGTGCACTTCTGCTGAACTTAAACAGTTGTTATATAGAGACAGTATACTCACAGTACTGTTATATTGGCTTTGGCAACTATAGTATGTTATCAATTTACAACATATGCACGTGAAAGCAATGCTTGGTTATAAAATAGTGCTTTCTCGAGAACACGACAACAGTCCGATCTCAACTTTGATATTTTGCTGAAGCAATTAGGTGGTTCAACAAGGACCTTGCAAATCTCCTTGGCCGAAGTCAACATTATTATTTGACGTTCAGACAGTACTTGGTATAGATATATCCTCCATGGTAAGTAAATGCGTATTATTGATAGTTGAGGTCAAAGGTCAACATAATAATTCATTACCAAGTAGATAGATTCTCCGTGGTAAGGGCAAGAACATTATCGAAAGTAGTGAATGTTAAAGGGCATTCGAGACAATAACATTAACATTTCAAAACTATTTTAGCACCTTTACTTGCAAAGTAAATCTTGGTTGAAGTCCATACTTGATTGATAGATAGATAGATACTTTGGTAAGTATAAAACCTTGTCGATATAAGCATCGAGGTCAAAGATCATTTGTGGTCAACATAGGTCAATTATGAAAACCTTCCTAACACGATAACACAAAAAGTACATCTTCCTTGAAGTTCATACTTGGAATGGAGGTTAACTTGTATGTATTTGTCAAAACTGTATATAGTTGATATGTATGTCCGCATTAATAGTACTTGCTGAACACTTGAAGTCAAAGGCACTTACAAATCTTGTGTGCAGTGTCAGTGTTAAATACTATTATACCATGGCATGGAATCGCTAAATAGTTCGGCGTACTGATTGATTCCTTATCGACGGCAAAAGAAATGTTTGCGAAAGTGACGGTATGTATATATGTGCATGTTTGAGTTTGCTCTTTATTGTTTTGCATTCGGACTTGAACAAAGAAATTATGATTTTGCTTTGTTTATTTATTCCTGTTATTACACTTGTGTATCTCATATTTGTACTTGTTAAGATTTTACACTAGTCCAAAGTACATGTATGATATATAAACTTTAAGTGCACCCTATTGGGTGTGTAAGCCTATGGAAATTAGCAGAGGTCAGACAATGGCATTCTGGTTATACTTTCAACAAACAATTTTATTTCATATGTTTTTTTTTCAACAGCTAATTAGTTATATCACAAAATGGCCGCTGCTAGAGTTGTGGATGATATCGATGAGAAGTTTTGTCAGTGTTGTGTTTGCTTTGAACAATATAAGAAACCAAGGCAACTACAATGTCTCTATAGATACTGTACAGAATGCTTGGAGAAAATGATCGCCAAAGATCCTACTGATATCAAGTGTCCATTATGTCAGGAAAAGATCGATGTTCCAAAAAATGGCGTAGAGGGCTCTAAGTCAGACTTTTACATGATTGGAATCCTAGATTATATTAAAGTAAAAAAGTCTCTGAAAAAGGATCAAATTCTTACTTGCGGTGATTGTTCCAAGCAAACCAAATCTTCAGCATACTGCTTCAAGTGTACTGATTTTCTGTGCGAGGATTGTCATGAATATCACTTGAGCAGGAAAAGTTTACAGGAACATAGGCCACATATCCTATCACTGGAAGATGTTGAAGCCAAAAATATCACTCTCGGAAAGTTATCCATATTAAAGGAAGCTCCCAGGTGCCAGACTCATCCTCAGAATCAGTCACAGTTATGTTGTAAATCTTGCGCAAACCGCCCAATTTGTTTAACCTGTACCTACGGAGAACACAGAAATCATGATATGTATGACGTCACAGAACTTGCCAAATCAGAAAGAAAGAAATTGCCAAATCAGAAAGAAAGAAATTAAAGAGGCAGTCAAAGGCCCTTGATGAGTTTAAAGACAGAGTTTATGAAACACTCTCCCAAATAAAAATGGCTAAAGACGAAATTTTCTCTAATGCCGCCAAACATTTGGACGCAAGTACAAAGAAAAACAATGAAACGAAGAGTAGTCTGGAAAGTACACAGCGAGATATTCAACGAAAGATTGAGGTTGAAGAAAATGAAATAACACAGGAACTTGAAGAAAATATTTCACGTAAAGACAAGGAAATAGAAAGGGAAATTCAACAAATTCGAGAGAATTACAAACTAATTGAAATCAATCATCGCACAGAGGCAACTAAAACCTCGAATGCCTTAAAGAAACGTTCAAAACAAGCTCAAGAAGATGCAAATGCGAAACGCAAACAACTCGCTCTGGAGTTGCAAAAAGATTGTACCGAAATAGAATCTGAGAAGAGAGAGAAGCTTCTAACCTGGGAGAAGTTTTCTTCAGAAGTAAATAGTACGGTTAGAAAATTTGAATATGTCACAAACACAGCTGAAAACGTTCTTTCGAGTCAGGATGATTGGACTGCAGCGCATAATATTGAAGCTATCTGCCAAGCCACAGAGCCGTTGATTCGGGATATGAAAAGGGACTACTCCAATGTGGCAAAACTAGCAATTTATGTAGGGCGACAGCTAAACAAGAACAGTTATGCAGCACTGAAGCCACTGTGGTTCACATTGCTGGTATCAAAGCTGCCGGCTTGTATATCAATAGTATAGCCAGGGAGCTGCTACTCTAGTAGCAGCTCCCTGGTATAGCATGTACATGGAATGGTAGAATCGTTATCAGTGGGGGTACATCAGACAAACAAAACTATATCAGTTTTATACACATGACAGGCAGAGTTTTAAATTCTAAGCTAGGTAAACATTTCAAATCAGTACTTTCCGAACCTGGCTGTTACTGTGCTCCTGTCAATGAGTTAAAAATTGCTGTTGCTTGTCAAGAAAATGGAATAGCTCTGTATGATATTATTGATGGTTCATATTTAAGCAAGCACCTGGGCGATTTCATCCCAGGGTGGTCACAGTCAAAACAGCGAGTTACATGCATCGCTACGGATTCTGTAACTAACTCCATCTTTCTATGCATCTATAACAACAGAGATATGCACGTGCTTGACGAGAGCTTAAATTATAAAGACACCATACGACTTCCATGGGACATAAGCCTGTGGCCAGTCGATCTAATTGTCCACAATTCAAACATCTTCGTTTGTGATATAGGAGGGAGACAAGCATGGGCTATAAACATGAAAGATGCACAAATTCACGAATTCCAAAAACCAGAGGTCAGCAAAAGGTGCAACATACCTGTCAGTATTTGCTCAGACGGGAAGGGCTTCATTTATATTCTTTGGAGGGAGAAACAAACCCCGTGTGAACAGTGTTGTGTTGTTGTTCAGTACAGAGGAGAGAACAGTGACATAACCAAAGAATTTCCGCTGTTTTTCTCGGATGCGGTGTCTTTATGTGTAACGTCAGACTTCAAGCCTAAGCTCTTAGTAATTACCTTTCAGTCTGCAATGATGCATATCTTTGACCTGAATGGGTGAAAAGGGACTGCGCAAGACGCAATTGACATTTATTTTTCTCAATTATACTAAACGGTACTATCATTCAGACATTCAACATGCGGTAGGGTTTCGTTATGCTTCCTATACCTTTGTATATACCATCGAATTAGTCATTACCGTTGCTTCTAACATAACATAATACGCTAAATAACGTAGCGTGAAAGCAAATAATATTTACAGCTGCTGACCCAGAGTGGTGTAGAAAATACATTCCTAACACCTTTTCAATCCCACACAAAAATTAATAAGTAGCCTAAATCAATAAAAGAAGCAGCATTTTGCACAACCTTACGTGTAAAGGCCTACAGCCTTAATTTTTATAGTATAATCTACCTCATGAGAGTAGCATTACAGGTTTAAAACTTATCAGTGTTAACGCCTTATGGTGTAAGTTTATTTCACTATGCAACCCCTCTGCCACACCCTAAGAACAGTAAGGTCAAGTGAATGTTTTATAATCAATGACGTCACCAAACATTTACATAATACATTTTTTTAGACTGAATGTTTGCTAAATTGTATACATATAGCAATATCTTAGTAACGGAGCAAGTTATTGACTTGAGAATTAAGCCAGGGAGTTTCTTTGAACATATTTGTCTGTTTCGAGTTCTCTTCTGTTTTTTACTATAAATTGGTTTCCTATACACGTTTTGAACCAAATGATGGATGCATTACGCCCACATATAATATCCTAATTATCTTTTATAAAGGCTGTAACGATTTGGTTCGGTATGTATTTTGGATACCGGTTACAAATTTCGTCCTGTACTATGATTAACTGTTAAACGGACTAGAATGGATTATGAGGTATTATGATCGAGAGGCATTTTTTGTCAAGAATGTTTGCGGCAGCAGCGCTTTAAATGCTCTCATTCACTTAACTTTAGATTTTTATGAAAATGAAAATTGGTGAAAATATAGGGTTTGGAGTTTTGACCGAGGTGATTTCGGCCATTCTCAAGGTCATTTGATGTCATTCGAAGGCATTATTTGCAATTCACTGAAAATGTTACTACTCTCTCCATTTTGAGACAACAACAGTTCGAACAGCTCAATTCGAACTTGAATGTTTTACTTTTGTCTAAAATGGTCCTACTAATTCCATTTTTTTTTATTGAAAAAGTTCGGTAAAAAATGCAGACTATTAATAAAGAATCAATAATTGAACTTTATAGATATAAAATAATCCAAATTTCAGACAAAATCTTTGAAATTTTGTAAAAAGTTGAAACTGAAATAAAAAACAATTAAACAAGCGGAAGACGTATATAACACGTCGAAATTACAAGGTCGACATTTAAAGGGATATGTCGAAATTTCGATATTACATGATCATGAAATCGAATCATGTTTTGAAGGTGAAAAATTGACATTTCGATATACCAATTAAGTGGAACTTCCGAAAGTGTTGATGCTTGAAAATAAAAATATTGAAATTTCCATCATCCCATTTGTATATGTATCTGTTATAATAATAAGTAATATTTAAATAGCGCATAATCAGCAAAGCTGCTCAAAGCGCTTTATAAATGTACAACCTAAAAACATGTATAGCTTGGCCTGAGAATAGTGGAGAATACCCTAAAACACCCGAGATCTGCTCCTTGACGTTTTGGTTTAGCTTTCTTTGCCACTGCTCTGTATTTTGGACCCCATTGGAACACGTAGGAGGGGAACGCGGACCAAATCAACAGTGTCAGTAGGTTTTATCCCCAACATAGGGTAACGCAATAAAATTGGATGGACTTAGTACAATATTTGAGGTGGGGTTCCAAAAATATTTTGTGTGTTTGTGTGCGTGTCAAATTGGGTCAAAAATACGAACCAAAAAGAGACATTTTTACATAGTATTGCTAATAAATCAGAAATATCCATTTTTGTCAAATTGAAAATCTTTAGTTTTTGGGAGACCAGACTGTTAAGGGGGAGGGAGGGGGTGGGAGTTGCTCTCCGGTGATCTCATTATCAAATTTTTAACTTTTGTCATAAGCAGATGCAATTTACGTCCTCCCTGATATTGTTACGCCCCGGGGTGTTCGGGATGTGTGTTAAAAATAGAAACCAAATCTTGATCTTTTTATTTTGAGTGTGTACAGTCAAGGTATAGTTCCCTCACTGCGCTTATGTGCATGAAACTCAGGATCAGTTGTTCATAAATATTGCTCAACAGCACCGTTTACTTCATTACCGGGATAAGGCAACTAGTGAAATATTATGATCAAAGGTTCATATATTCGCAAAGTGTGTTTCCCATTAAACTGCAGAATTCTGAAAAATATTGATTAATTGATACAATGATAATGAGCCAGGAGACGAAGATGTTGCAGTGTGTTCCTGTCATATTCTTATAAATACGAGCAATAAGACCAAATTATACGAAAATATATGATGAAAGTGCACGATCGAGGCAAAACTTCGAAGAAGTAGCTGTTGTCGAAGTTTACAGTAAGTTATCTATTTTCAACTCCTATAAACATTTCATTTCATTGCATTGAACAGTTTCTGCCTTATAGACTCACACAAATTCGATTAAGTAGACTTTGTAGTGTTTAATGTCCAGTTTCGTCTGGTATAAGATATAGTTTTTCCGATAATGCTATTATGTATTTTTAAACAAAGATGATAAGAGATTGTCCTACAATAAATTTTTACATATTTTGCTATATCTTTGACACGTTCAAAAAAAGACACGCTCAAAACAAGCTCAAGAGGATCACTGGCGGATCCAGGGCCTTTGCTTGGGAGGGGCCAAAGTGGCATTAGAGTGATATGGGGGAGGGGTCTAAGGGGAGGGGATGCCACCCTCCCCTTTGGAAAATTTCCTATTGCTGAATGCCCTCAGATGCAATTTGGTGCGACAAAAGTGTACAATGGTGATGTTAATTTACTTCTAAAAAAAATGTTTCCCAGGTGTAATTTTCTAAAATATTTATGAAAAAAAGTTCTCAAAAATCTTTCTCAAAAAAAATTATTTCTCATAGGTTATAAATTTCTTACAACCAGCCTGTAACTGCAAAATGGTGTTAAACTGTAAATCCTCATGCTCATACATTTACATAGCTCCCAACTCTTGAAAAGGCAAGTACTGGTCCATGCCACAAATCGCCGTCCTGGGGAGGGGTATAAGGGGAGGGGGTGACCCCCTCCCCTTTTGATTTTTTTTGGAATCCTGGTGATGCCTACATGTAAAATGGTGGCACTTAGAAAGGCTTTTGTCACCCAAAATTTTCTGAGAAATATGCATTTTTTTGTGTGTAACATCAATAAATTGAATAGTAGGTGATAATTCATTCTTTCCCGTGGCATGAAAATGTTCGCTGCTCGCCCCAATGAAAAGAAATATAGGCTAATTTGAGGTTCAAATGATGCTGTAAAGGAGGTTTTATACTCTATTATGCTAAATGCTAAAGAAATGGTGGTTGCTAAGTCAAAATTTGATGCAATTTTTTTTATGTATACTTGACAATTACAATGCGGTTTTTTCGGACGCTTGTGAGGGTCAGCGGGTTTGGGTGTTAGAATGCGGGTCTAATTCCCGCGAATTGCGGGTCAGTTGGGAGCTCTGCATTTAATTTTAAACCAGAAAACGAAAAGGTTTAGACTAGTCTACCACTGCTATTCCTCTCGATTTTTTTAATTTCCAATCATATGATTTAGCGGATGTTCGAAAACACTTTTTGGCTCACCTTTGGGGGGCCATGGCCCCCCTTGCCCCCCCCCCCCCTTGGATCCGCGAGTGAAGAGGATGCAAATGCGAAACGCAACCGAATCGCTCTGGAGTTGCAAAAAGTTTGTACCGAAATAAAAGAAGCTTCTAAACTGGGAGAAGTTTTCTTCAGAAGTAAACAGTACGGTTAGAAAATTTGAAAATGTCACAAACACACATGAAAACGTTCTTTCGAG
Organism: Apostichopus japonicus; assembly: GCF_037975245.1. NCBI lineage: Eukaryota > Metazoa > Echinodermata > Holothuroidea > Aspidochirotida > Stichopodidae > Apostichopus > Apostichopus japonicus. The sequence goes on along the minus strand of NC_092566.1, from coordinate 8,774,160 downwards.
TCAGGATGATTGGACAGCAGCGTATAATATTGAAGCTATCTGCAAAGCCACAGAGCCGTTGATTCAGGATATGAAAAAGGATTATTCTAATGTGGCAAAAGTGGCAATTTATGTAGGGAGACAGCTAAAACAAGAACACTTATGCAGCACTGAAGCCACTGTGGTTCACATTGATTATATCAAAGCTGCCGGCTTGTATATCAATAGTATAGCATGTACATGGAATGGTGGAATCGTTATCAGTGGAGGTACACCAGACAAACAAAACTATATCAGTTTAATAGATATGAAAGGCAAAGTTGTAAGTTCTAAGCTTGGCACACATTTCAATTCAATATTTTCCTCACCTGGCTGTTACTGTGCTCATGTCAATAAGTTAAAAATTGCTGTTGCCTGCCATGAAGATGGAATAGCTCCTTGACGTTTTGTATTTTGGACCCTATTGGAACACGTACGGGAGGGACGCAGACCAAATCAATAGTGTCAGTAGGTTTTATCCCAAACATAGGGTAACACAATAACATTGGATAGACTGAGAACAATATTTGAAGTCGGGTTCAAAAAATAATTGGTGTGAGTTTGTGTTCGCGTAAAATTTGGTCAATAATACGAACCAAAAGAGACATTTTGACATGGTATTGCTAATAAATCAGAAATATCCATTATCGTCAATTGAAAATCTTTAGTTTTTGGGAGACCAGACTCTTAATGTGGAAGGACGGGGTGGGAGTTGCTCTCCGGTGATCTCATTATCAAATTTTTAACTTCTGTCATAAGCAGTTGCAATTAACGTCCTCCCTAATATTGTTACGCCCCGTGGTGTTCGGGATGCGTGTTAAAAATAAACTAGAAAACCGATTTTGAACTTTTTTTATTTTATGTGTGAACAGTCAAGGTTTAGTTCCCTCACTGCGCTTATGTGCATGAAACTCAGGACCACTTGTTCATAAATATTGCCCAACAGCACCGTTCACTTCATTATCGGGATAAGGCAACTAGTGAAATATTTTGATCAAAGGTTCATATATTTGCAATGTATTTTCCTATTTAACTGCAGAATCCTATATAATATTGGTTACTTGATGCATGATAATGAGTCGGGAGATGAAGATGTTGCAGTGTGAAATTCACCTGCCATATTCTCACAAATTCGAGCAATAAGACCAAAATTCACGGGAATATATTACGTAAACAAAATGATGAAGGTTCATGATAAGAAGTAGCCGTTAGTACAAGATTACTACAGTGCGTATGTCACTGCCCCTGCAGCACATTAATGTGCTAGAAAGTTGTGTTATTGTCCCCATGCAAGTTCATACTTCAGGAATGTTTTTACACCTTTATGATAATACACCTGAAACATTCTACGTACCTCCCTACGCCATTTAGAGGTATGATATTCAAACACCACTGAGATTATTGTGCAGTCGGTTGTTTCAGTTGATTATAGGTCATAAACAATTACATTGTAAAACGTCACCCTTACATATATGCAGTGCGTTACCGGAAGATTCGGGTCAACAGGAGGAAAAGTAGAATGATGGAAACTTAAATACAGAAAACACCACACACAGAGACAAAACAATATAATAGTCTTTGTGCTTTTGTTTGGAAGAAACTGCATGTAGCTTGAATTAATACACTGTAGACTTATAGTCTGGGATAACCTACTTGTTTTTGAAGAAGTATTTTGCCATATTGCTATTTTAGTGTACGTGTAATGGTTGCAATGCTGTTTTTGGTTACTTGACAATTGATCCTATGACATTATTGGCCACACAGGCGCAACAACCCATATCCAGGCACGTGTATATACCAAGTTTGAAGTCCATCTATTTTTATCCTGTTGAAAATACCGGTTTTGCCTAGCACATAAGTATAGTACACTTGCGTAGGCCTACGTGTAATTAGCGAACAGAAACACAAGGTAAGAAGCACACGAAGTTGTATTTGCGGACACGTGCGGAAAGTGGATGTGAGGAAACCCGTTTAACACCATCCACTCAAACACGAAAATCCGTTCTCAGGTGAGTTAAGTTATTCCAGTCATGAAAGCTACCTGGTTAAGTTTTATATTAAGATAATGTGCACTTCTGCTGTACCCATACAGTTGTTATCATAGAGACAGTATACTCACAGTACTGTTATATTAGCTTAGGTAACTATAGTATAGTATCAATAGACAAAATATGCACGTGAAAGCAATGTTTGGTTATAAAATAATGCTTTCTCGAGAACACGACAACAGTCCGATCTCAACTTTGATTTTTTTGCCGAAGCAAGGTGGTTCAACAAGGACCTTGCAGATTCTCTTTGGCCGGAGTCAACATTATTGTTTGAAATTCAGACAGTAACTTGGTATAGGTAGATCCTCCATTGTAAGTAAAGACGTATTATTGATAGTTAAGGTCAAAGGTCAACATAATTATACATAGCGGCAAGTAGATAGATTCTCCATGGTAAGCGCAAAAACATTATCGAAAGTAATTAATGTCAAAGGGCATTAGAGGCAAAAACGTTTACATTTTAAAACTATGTGAGCACTTTTAATCAAAATGTTCATCTTGGTTGAAGTCCATATTTGATCAATAAATACTGTGATATAAGTACATAACCTTATAAGTGGAGGTCAAAGATCATTTGTGGTCAACATAGGTATTATAAAAACCTTCCTAACGTGATAATACAAAAAGTACATCTTCCTTGAAGTTCATACTTGGAATGGAGGTTCACTTGTATGCAGATGTCAATGAACTGTACATAGTTGATATGTAAGTCCGAATTAATACTTGCTGAACACTTGAAGTCAAATGCACTTACAAACCTTGTGTACAGCTGTGTGCAGTTTTCAATACTATCATATAACATATGGCATGGTATCGCTAAACCGTTCGATTAACTGGTTGATTCCTTATAGACGGCAGTTGGAATGTTTGCGATAGTGGTGATATATATGTACATGTTTATGTGTGCTCTTTACTGTTTTGCATTCGGACCGAGGACTTGAACAAAAGAATTCTTGTATTACACTTATGTATCTTATATTTGTACTTGTTCAGATTTTACACTAGTCCAAAGTACTACATTTGGTATATGAACTTCATGTTAGTGCACTCTATTGGGTGTGTAAGCCTATGGAAATTGACGAGGTCAGGCAATGGCATTCTGGTTATACTTTCAACAAATATAAGTTGTCAATGTATATTTTTCTTTCGACAGCGAGTTTATATCACAAAATGGCCACTGCGAAAGTGTTGGATGATATCGATGAGAAGTTTTGTCAGTGTTGTGTTTGCTTTGAACAATATAAGAAACCAAGGCAACTACAATGTCTCCATAGATACTGTACAGAATGCTTGGAGAAAATGATCGACAAAAATCCTACTGATTTCAAATGTCCGTTATGTCAGGAAAAGATCGATGTTCCAAAAAATGGCGTAGAGGGCTTTAAGTCAGACTTTTACATGAACGAAATTCTAGATTATATTAAAGTTAAAAAGTCTCTGATTGAAGATCAAATTCTTATTTGCGGTGATTGTTCTAAGCAAACCAAATCTTCAGCATACTGCTTCAAGTGTACTGATTTCTTGTGCGAGGATTGTCATGAATATCACTTGAGCAGGAAAAGTTTACAGGAACATAGGCCGCATATCCTATCACTGGAAGATGTTGAAGCCAAAAATATCACCCTTGAAAAGTTATCCATTTTGAAGGAAGCTCCCAGGTGCCAGACTCATCCTCAGAATCAGTCACAGTTATGTTGTAAATCTTGCGCAAACCGCCCAATTTGTTTGACCTGTACCTACGGAGAACACAAGAATCATGATATTTATGACGTCACAGAACTTGCCAAATCAGAAAGAGAGAAATTAAAGAGGCAGTTAAAGGCCCTTGATGAGTGGAAAGACAGAGTTTATGAAACATTCTCCCAAATAAAACTGACTGAAGACGAAATTGTCACTAATGCCGCCAAACATTTGGACGATAGTACAAAGAAATACAATGAAAGGAAGAGTCGTCTGGAAAGTACACAGCGAGATATTCAACGAAAGATAGAGTTTGAAAGAAGAATAATCACACGGAAACTAGAAGAAAATGTTACACATACAGACCAGGAAATGGCACGGGACATAAAGCAAATTCGAAAGAAATACGAACAAATTAAAAGCAATCATCGCACAGAGGCAACTATAAAGTCAAACGCATTGAAGAAACGTTCAAAACAAGAACAAGAGGTTGTAAATGCAAAACTCAACCAACTCGATCAGGAGTTGCAAAAAGTTTGTACCGAAATAGAATCTGAGAAGAGAGAGAAGCTTCTTAAATTGGAGAAACAATTTTCGGAAACAAATTGTGCGATTAGAAAATTTGAAAATGTCACTAAAACAGCCGAAAACGTTCTTTCGAGTCAGGATGATTGGAATGCAGCGCATAATATTGAAGCTATCTGCCAAGCCACAGAGCCGTTGATTCAGGATATGAAAAAGGACTATTCCAATGTGGCAAAACTAGCAATTTATGAGAAACAGCGAGAAAAAGGACACTTATGCAGCACTGAAGCCACTGTGGTTCACGTTGATGGTATCAAAGCTGCCGGCTTGTATATCAATAGTATAGCATGTACACGGAATGATAGAATCGTTATCAGTGGAGGTACATCAGACAAACAAAACTATATCAGTTTAATGGACATGACAGGCAAAATTGTAAGTTCTAAGCTTGGCACACATTTCAATTCAATACTTTTCTCACCTGGCTGTTACTGTGCTCTTGTCCATAAGTTAAAAATTGCTGTTGCCTGCCAAGAAGATGGAATAGCTCTGTTTGGTATAAGTGATGGTTCATATTTGAACAAGCACCTGGGTGATTTCATCCGAGGATGGTCACGATCAAAACAGCGAGTTGCATGCATCGCTTCAGATTCTGTCAGCAACTCCATCATTCTAGGCATCTATAAGAACAGAAATCTGTACGTGCTTGATGAGAGCTTAACTTATAAGCACACCATACGACTTCCAGAGATAATAGCGTGGCCAGCCGATCTAATTGTCCACAATTCAAACATCTTCGTTTGTGATAAAGAAGGGAGACAAGCGTGGGCTATAAATATGAAAGGTGATACAATTCACGAATTTCAAAAACCAGAGGTCAGTAATAAGTGCAACATACCTGTCAGTGTTTGCTCAGACGGGAAGGGCTTCATTTATATTCTATGGAGGGAGAAACAATTCTCCTGTGAACAGCGTTGTGTCGTTGTTCAGTACAGAGGAGACAACAGTGCCATAACCAAAGAATTTATGCCATTTTTCTCGGATGCGGTGTCTTTATGTGTAGCATCAGGCTCGAAAATCGAAAAATCAAAGCCTAAGCTCTTGGTAATTACCTTTCGGTCTGCAAGGATGCATATCTTTGACCTGAATGGGAATTGACATTTATTTTTTCTCAGTACTAAACGGTACTATCATTCAACATTCTGCAGGGTTTCATTACTCCTAAACCATCGTATACCTTCGATTTAGTTAGTACTTTGCTTCTAACATAATAATGATACGCTAAATTACGTACAGTAGCGTTACGCCAAAATATAATATCTTAGTTATCTTTCATAAAGGCTATAACGATTTGGATCCGGTCTGTATTTTGGATACCGGTTACAAATTTAGTCCTGTAGTAAGTGATTAACTATTAAACGAGCTAGAATGGATTATGAGGTATTGTGATCAAGAGGCATTTTTTGTCAAGAATGTTTGCGGCAGCAGCGCTTAAAATGCTCTCATTCACTCAACTTTAGATCATTTTGACTATGAAAATTGGTGAAAATATAGAGTTTGGAGTTTATGACCGAAGTGAGGTATTTCGGCCATTCTTAAGGTCATTTGATGTCATTCGAAGGCATTATTTGCAATTCACTGAAAATGTTACTACTCTCTCCATTTTGAGGCAACAACAGTTCAAACAGCTTAATTCGAACTTGAATGTTCTACTATTGTCTAAAATGGTCCTACTTATTCAAATATTTATATCGAAAAAGTTCGGTCAAAAATTGCAGACTATTAATAAAGAGGTAATAATTGAACTGTATAGATATAAAAACTCCAAATTTGAGACAAAACTTTAAAATTTGGTAAAAAGGTCAAACTATGAAAACAAAAAGTTAAGCAAGCGGTAGACGAATATAATACGTCGAAATTGCAAGGTCGACATTTAAAGGGACAAGTCGAAATTTCGATAAACATGATAATGAAATCGAATCAGAGGGACTTTTGAAGGTGAAAATTTGACGTTTCCATATACCAGTTAAAGGCATGGAAGACTCGCCACAAATCGTGTGCCGCCCTCTGAAAAGTTAACTTTGCGTTGAAGTTTTTTCTTCTTGTCGCTACAAAATGCAGACAGTAATGAAACGCGATACCTTGTTATCTTTAGCTGGACCTGAGCTGTCCATCGCTGCTATGTACACTGTGTTGTGAGTATTTACCTCAGCCTGTATGTATTGACTGTACACTAGTGTCTAATTACCGACGGTAGCAAGCTGTGTGTGTATTTTCTGGGATCGATGGTGGTGTCTAGCACTGCTGTTACACCTCATTCGAAACTAGGTCAAATTACCGGCATCGGACATTTCTTTGTGCGCGAGTCTTCACTCCCTTTAGTGGAACATCCGAAAGTATTGAAATTTGAAAATAAATATATTGAAATTTCCATCATCTCATTTGTATGTATCTGTTATTTTTAGCTTGGCCTGAGAATAGCTGTAGAATACCCCAAACCCCTCTTTCACTTCTTGATATAGCTTTCTTCGTCACTGCTCTGTATTTTGGACCCCATTGGAACACGTACGGGAGGGACGCGGACCACATCAACAGTGTCAGCAGGTTTAATCCCAAACATAGAAAAACACAATAAAATTGGATGGACTTAGAACAATATATGAGGTGGGGTTCAAACAACAATTTGTGTGAGTTTGTGTGCGCGTCAAATTGGGTCAATCATGCGAACCAAAGGAGACATTTTGACATAGTATTGCTAATAAATCAGAAATATCCATCATTTTAAAACTGAAAATCTTTAGTTTTTGGGAGACCAGACTGTTGAGGGGAGGGTTGCGTTTGTTCTCCATGTCCCACGGTGATCTCATTATCAAATTTGAACTTTTGTCATAAGCAGATGCAATTAACGTCGTCCCTGATATTGTTACACCCTGGGGTGTTCGGGATACGTGTTAAATATTAACTAGAAACCTTTCTTGATATTTTTTTTTTTTATTGTGTGTGTACATTCATAGTATAGTTCCCTCACTGCGCTTATTGTATGTGCATGAAACTCAGAATCAGTTGTTTATTTATTTTTTTCATTTTTACATATTTTGCTATATCTTTTAAGACATCTTAACGTATAGAAATGTTAATTATATATAGTTTGTGATAACTTACTAACGTTTGAAGTCTTTTTAGTGTACGTGTAATGGTTACAGCGCTGTTTTTGGTTACTTGACCTTTGATCCTATGACGCTGTTGGTCACACAGGCGCAACCAGTGGCGTAGGAAGATACTTTTGAGTTGGGGGGGCTGAAGACTGATGGCCGGCCTGGGGGAGGGGTCTAAGGGGAGGGGGTGTCCCCCTCCCCTTTGGAATTTTTTTGTATTTCCAGGTGGCCTCAGATGCAATTTGGTGCAATATAGCACACTTCAACTCCCACTCCATTTTGTAAAGAATTTTGCATTTTCACCTGGCCTTAAATGCAATTTGGTGCTCCAAATGAGATTTTTTTCTCATTTGGAAATGAAAAAGGGGTTTTCTGACTTGCGGAGCGGGGGGGGGGGCGGAATGATACTTCCGCCCCCCCCATATTTTTCACTGGGGGGCTGGCGCCCCCGCTAGCCCCCCCGGTTCCTACGCCCTTGGGCGCAACCACCCATGCCCAGGCACATGCGTACCAAGTTTGAAGTCCATCGGCCTTACGAGGAAGGAGTTGCTTGCAAAACGCTTTTACGTACAAGATTAAAAATGTTGAACTTTGACTTCCTTTGATTGCGTGAGCTTTGGCTTTTTAAACTAATTTCCACACCGTGGATATACAGTCTGTGATAACACTTGTGTATCAAGTATTGAGCCATACTGTTCTTCATTTTAAGACCACAATGCTGTTTTTTTTATTTTATTTTTTATTTGACCGGTCTCTTCCTTTGTCTATGACGTCATAAGTCACGGATGCTCTACGTCCCATTCCCTAGTCTTAGTATGAACAGCCTAGTGTACCTTTCTTTTCAATAAAGCTATTTTCCGGAATCTTTTTTGCTCTACTGCCCAGAGAACACCGACGGCAACGCTTTAGCTTGATACTATGGGTCTTGCACATTTATCCCAAGCTACCTCATGTTTTTCTTTGATTTTTGGCAGATTTGCTTCGGAAAAGCGAAGAAGCCAATGAGGTTTGCCAATTGGGCCCACTTCCCCCAAAATGTTTATTCAAGTCCTGCCTCCCGTAGTGAACAATCACTTGGCCTTAGATTGTTTTGTTCACTGCGAGACGGTCGCTAATTGCTGTGGAAGAAACATGATCTGACATGACACGCAATTTTGTAATAATAATATGAATAAAGATTTTGGTTTCACGCCCCCTCTTCGGAGAAATGTCCAAGACGTTTGTATCGGACAGAACCTCTGGCATGTAAAATACAGTGGGCAAGAACATTCGTGGTAGGCAGAAACGCACTCTGAGGCATAAACAGTTTGTACGCGAGAAAAAGAGTATTACAAACGACTTGGCCAAGACTACCCATTCCCATGCATACACACACATACACACACACGCATGTTTGTATTTCATTCCAACCGAGGACCCCATTGTATTTTCCATTGTTCAAATCTTCGTACCCTAACCTTAACAATAACCCATACAATAGAGTTCTTCCGAGGACGTGGTGATTCTTTAGAAATCACAACCGAGGACCTGGAATGCTTTTGTTCAAGTCCTCGGTCAGATAGAAAAACAAACGCACACGCACACCAGGCTTTGAAGTCAATCGGCCTTACGATTTAGGAGTTCGTGATACCCCTTTTTACTCACACATTTACTCGCACACACGAATACACAATTACTTCTTGACCACTACTTCAAATATGGTAAGTCTACTCCATGTTATTGTGCACCCTATGGAACCCCCCCCCCCTTCTCCCCTTAAGTCAGATGAACTCACCCAGTTTAAATTTCAAGTAGTGTGATGTGGGCAACAATTTCATATACCGGTACTGCTTAATTTCAGATTACAATATCTCATCCCAAGTACAGCTACGGTACACGTAGGGGTGAGAAAATAATAACTTAACCTATATATAATACATATGAATAATTATCATAATTCTACATAAAATAGGCCCTCAATTTGTTAGTTGCTGGCAGTGGCGTAGCCAGCGGGGGGGGGGGGGCAGGGGCGGGAGCCCCCCAGTTGAAATGCTCGCCCCCCACTTGCCCCCCAAATGGAATTATTGACTGTGAAAAAAAAACTTGAATGCACACTAAATATGGTGCTGGGCCTATGTGCATATTAACATGGTTTTTATGCAATTTTTATTCTTTACCTTTTACCTAATTCTCTATCTGCGAAATTGGATGGCCAAAATAAAAATCACTTCCATGGGAACATTGCCTTGAAAAAGAATTTGACCCAAGCAGCAGCGCAAAAAACGCCACTGTCTCTGTATTGTCATATGTGGAAACGGGTTGGCAATTTAATTAAACGGACTCCGCGGCACTCATAAGCGGAGGCTACGTTCAGTTTATGTTCACATGGTTATCCCTGATCCCTGGATTGTGTTCCGAAATGATTCACACGTGAGTGACGTGTATGGCAGAATGAATATCACAGTATTTAGAAACAATTTGCATTTTGACTGAAACTTACAACATGTTTTGCTACGCCTACGCGACCAATCGCGATGTGTTTCTTGGGTTAGGTATACACAGAACAGCCTAGTAGTCTATATACATTTGTATTTCCGTAGTGAGCTCATAGGCCCGAGGTGACCAGACGTCCCCGATTTTCGGGGACAATCCCCGATTACAGTGTGCTGTCCCCGATGAACAAGTGTCCCCGAAAATGTCCCCGATTCGTCAAAATGTTCAGGAATTTCGAAAATATCCCACATTATTAGTAAAATAATTGTAAAAACAAAATTTAGTCAAGTGTGCAGTCGCAGAACGGAACTTATAACCAGTATTTCAGGTGGGCCAGTGTAAAGTGGAAACACTGTTAAAAATATGCTAGATCGATCTAGCCTAGCACTCTTTCGACCGTATAAATAGGCAACTACGGCGACACAACGACACTTATAGTGTGAGCATGAGCAAATCACAAGCTCTCAAAGAACCACGTAAAGTAAGTGGATTTCATTTACGAAAAAGCTACATTTTTTGAAAATAAAATTGATTTAAAAAGTGCTTCAAAGTATCACCATTTTACATCTAAGCACCTTAGGCACTTGAAAATTTTCCAAAGGGGAGGGCCAGCCCCTCCCCTTAAACCCCTCCCCCATATCAGTCACGCAATAAATGTCCCCGATTTCAGTCACGAAAATATGGTCACCTTAACTAATAGGGCGTGAAATTCGTCGATAAGTTCGCAGACAGTCATCAGAATAGGCGAATTAACCTTCGCTAGACTGTTTGAGTGAGCCCTAGAAAGTGCAAAAGAAGGGCCCGAAGGGGGAATGATAACATCTTTTGTTGATTGGGGGGGGGGGTGGTTACACTCCCAGGCAAGTCAGATATCATGCCGATCATCTTTGAATACTGACAGAAAGAGCATAGTCTATTCAGATTTTTAAAGAGAATTATCGATGACTTTTTCAGTGATCTGTTTTATCGTTTATAATACCTATGTGGAAATAACATAAAACATCAGCTAACTAGAGTGACCATCTGTACCCTTCATTGCTGACACAATACCCGATTTGCCACAGTTTGTCATGCAAACTGTTTGGTATGTCTTTTGTACTAGCTTAGTCTGCCCCACCAATCAGACCCTTCGCCCCCCTTTGCCCCCCAGATGGAAAAGTCTGGCTACGCCACTGGTTGCTGGTTTTTTTTTTGGTTTTTTGCACATCTCTATTTAAAAATAATATATCCCTCGCATATAATTGACAAAGTAAAACATCTCATCCTCAATACAGTACGTGTTGGGATGCGATATTATGCGTGGACTGTAAAATTCTATTTTTATCCTGTTGGAAAATACCGGTTTCGCCTAGCACATAAGTATAGTACACTTGCGTACGTGTAATTAGCGAACAGAAACACAGGATAGTATAGCACACAAAGTTGTATTGCGAAATCTGCGGAAAGAAGATGTGAGGAAACCCGATTTACATCATTAAACGCAACACAAAAACCCGTTCTCAGGAGTTATTGCAGTCATGACAGCTACCTGCAGACCCGTCAACTCTCCCGGTTTTTACCCGATTCTCCCGGCCTCCCGGTTTCATATTCTATTCTTCCGTTTTTTTATTAATGTTTCATCACTTGCGACATTTCTGAAAATAGCCAATAATTAGTCCTATGCCCCCACAGTAAAGCTGAACAGGAAAGGCTATTCAGTGTAGTTCGCAAGAACAAGACACAGTCGGTCAAGTCTCAAGCTTGATTGGACTTCATCTAGCATACTAGACATGAAGTCACAGTACCCAGAGTCCACTGTTCCCTGTTTCAAATGGAAGCCTACTAAAGAAACCCTGTAGAAAGCGAAGCGAGCTGCTGTAAACTACAACAAGAAACACTGATTGGATGATTCTCTCACTGCATTGCATAGGTAGAATGAACTTATTTAGGAGTATTCATGTCATTTCTGTTGAAATTATCCCTATTTTCCCCTTGTGCTCCCTATTTTTTTGCCCTGAAAAAATGTTATTCTCCCTATTTTGGAGTCAAACAGGTTGACAGGTCTGTACCTGGTAAAGTTTAATAAGATAATGTGCACTTCTGCTGTACCTGTACAGCTGGTATATAGAGACAGTATAATCACAGTACTGCTATATTGGCTTAGGCAACTACTATATAGTATCAATATACAACATATGCACGTGAAAGCAATGCTTCGTTATAAAATAGTGCTTTCTCGAGAACACGACAACAGCCCGATCTCAACTTTGATATTTTGCCGAAGCATGGAGGTTCAAGAATCTCCTTGTCCGAAGTCAACATTATTGTTTGACGTTCAGACAGTAGGCTACTTGGTATAGGTAGATCCTCCATTGTAAATAAAGGCGTATTATTGATTGTTGAGGTCAAAGGTCAGCATAATTATACATTAGCAAGTAGATAGATTCTCCATGGTAAGCGCAAGAACCTTATCGAAAGAAGTAAATGTTAAAGGTCATTCGAGGCAACAACGTTAGCTTTTCAAAACTATGTTAGCACCATTAATCACAAAGTAAATCTTGGTTGAAGTTCACATATACTTGGTAGATACATACTGTGGCATAAGTCCTTGTCGATATAAGTGGAGGTCAAAGATCATTTGTGGCAACATAGGTCAAATTATGAAAACCTTCCTAACATGATAACACAAAAAGTGCATCTTCCTTGAAGTTCATACTTGGAATGTAGGTTCGATTGTATGTTGATGTCCATGAAATGTATATAGTTGATATGTATGTCCGCATTCATAGTACTTGCTGAACACTTGAAGTCAAAGGCACTGACAAATCTTGTGTGCAGTGTCAGCGTTCAATACTATCATATAACACATGGCATGGAATCGCTAAACAGTTCGGCCTACTGACTGATTCCTTATCGACGACAAATGGAATGTTTGCAATAGTGATGGTATACGTTTGTGCATGTTTATGTGTGCTCTTTACTGTTAAGCATTCGGACCGAGGACTTGAACAAAGGAGTTCTCATTGTACTTGACTACTTTATTCCTTGTATTACACTTAGGCTATGTGTCTTATATTTGTACTTGTCCAGATTTGACACTAGTCCAACTTAAGTACATATGGTATATGAACTTAATATTTTGTTTGTTAGTACATCCAATTGGGTATGTAAGCCTATGGAAATTGGCAAAAGGTAAGACAATGGCATTCTGGCTATACTTTTAACAAATAATCAGTTTTCATGTTTTTTTTTCAACAGCAAGGTTATATTACAAAATGGCCGCTGCTAAAGTGTTGGATGATATCGATGAGAAGTTTTGTCAGTGTTGTGTTTGCTTTGAACAATATAAGAAACCAAGGCAACTACAATGTCCAGGCGCGTATCCAGGATTTTCTGACCCGGGGGCGCCAATTACTAACTAAGCGGAGCGCCACCATCGGTTGGCGCGCAGCGTACAAGAAAATTTTCTGGTTTTGATACCCCCTAGATCACCGGAAATGGCACTTCTCAGGCTTAAAAATGACCAACCAGATGTACACTTTTGCCTGAGAACCAAGTATTTCCCAATAGTGTTTTTTTTATCCATAACCTTTTTTAAGATTGTCAGCAGTCACAAATCATATTCGACCTGATCGCATGTCCTGTGGATCATTGCTTGTGTAGGTGATTCTACGTCGCGGCCCACAATACCTGTCATCCCCACTTTTCAAGGTTTTCCCCATCTACATTAGACATTTCGTTGTTTACATTAGCATCCCGCGGTATACTGCGCAACTATCACGGATCGTAAGGTACAGGATGGCATACGATGTAATAACCTATGCTGGCTTATATGATATTGACAGTAACATGTTCAACGCGCGCGGAGCGCTTGAAAATTTTTGGTTATTTTTTCGGGCAAGTCGTTACAGCCCCAAATCAAATTGGGCTCTTACGCCCATGACTTCACACAGACATTTTTGAGGCTGTTCATCTTGGAACACCATTTTCATGCTCATTGATATAAGGTGATATCTGCTGTTTGCTTTACAAATTCGAGCAGGCGCGTAGCGAGGAGTTTGCCAAGTGAGGGGCGAAGCCTGTTATCAAACTATCTAAGCGTAGCGCCACCATGTGTTGGCGCGAAGCGTACAAGAAAATTTTTGGCCGAAAAAATGCCTCCCAGATCGCTGGAAATGGCACTACCCAGGACCATTTGTTGGCGCGAAGCGTACAAGCAAATTTTGGCCGAAAGTACCTCCAAGGTCGCTGGAAATGACACTTCCCCGGCCTTATAAGTTGCATCTAAGCATTTTTTATTTTGAAATTACTAACGATATCATAAAAATATATGCTCAATGGGGGGGGGGGGCAGTCACCCCCTTCCCGAAATGCGTCATGTTCCCCGACGACACGGTCGAACTCGAGACCAGCCACAGTTGGTTTCATAGCAGGTTTCATATACACACATACGCGTTATGATAGACCATATATAGTATATATGTACCAGGCGCGTATCCAGGATTTTCTAACCCGGGGGTGCGAATTACTATCTAAGCGGAGCGCCACCATCGGTTGGCGCGGAGCGTACAAGAAAATTTCTGGTTTTGATACCCCCCAGATCACCGGAAATGGCACTTCTCGGGCTTGAAAATGACCAACCAGATGTACACTTTTGCCTGAGAACCAAGTATTTCCCAAAATTTTTTTTTTCCATCCATAACCTTTTTGAAGATTGTCATCAGTAACACATCATGTTCGACCTCATTGCATGTCCCATGGATCATTGCTTTTGAAGGTGATTCTACGTCACGGCCCACAATATCCGAAAGCCCCACTTTTCAAGGTTTTAAGCCCATTATTTGTTGAGAATTTGAAAATTCCCATTTCTCGTGAATAAAAATCACTTCAAAACATACCCATAATGTTGCACAAAATTCTATCTATGGACAACCAATATAGAAAAACCTCCTTGAACCCCTAATAGACAGGTCAAAATTGCACGAGTAGAGGGAAGTATGATGAAGAATGTTGGTGAGGAAAGTTTCGAAAATTCCGACACAGTTAATTTATTGGTGTAGAAATATTGCAACCTCTAATAATGGCTATTATAAAACTTGGTTGAAGGAAATGACAAATAGCAGATATTTCCGATATCAGGTATATCGAAACCGAACACTACACACATAGGCGTAGGTCCCGTAGGAGGCGGGGCTGCAGCCCCCCCCCCTTCCCGCAACCAAATTTTTCCCATTTTTTCGGGCACCTACTGAAAAAAATAAATAGCAATGAATAGCTTAAAAATGATCTCCTTGGTAATTAAAATAAAGTTCTAAGCTCGGCCGACATTACTACTGTAAAAGAGAGTTTTGACATAAATGGATCTGTATGCTTTTTCTCCATCTACATATACATTTGGTTGTTTACATTAGCATCCGGCGGTATACTGTGCAACTTTTACGGATCTTAAGGCACACGATGCCATGCAATGTAATGACCGATGCTTGCTTATATGATATTGGCATCGATATGTTGAACGCGCGCTACGCGCGCGAACAATTTTAGCTTTTTTTTCGGGCAAGTCGTTACAGCCCCGAATCCAATTTGGCTCCTACGCCTTTGACTACACACATAGACAGTTTTTGAGGCTGTTCATCGTGGAACATGCATTTCAGTGCTCACTGATATGATGTTATATCTGCTCTTTGCTTTACAAATTCGAACAGGCGTGTAGCGAGTAATGCCAAGAGAGGGGCGAAGCCTGTAGGCAAACTATCTAAGCGAAGCGCCACCATGAGTTGGCGCGAAGCGTACAAGAAAAATTTTGGCCGAAAATGCCTCCAAGATCGCTGAAAATGACACTTCCCAGGCCTTGTAAGTTGCATCTAAGCATTGTCTATTTTGAAATTACTAGCGATGTCGTAAAGAAAATTTGCTCGGGGGGGGGGGGGCGGTCGCCCCCTTCCCGAAATGCGTCATGTTCCCCGACGACTCGGTCGAGTTCAAGACCAGCCACAGTTGGTTCCATATAGCACAATTGTACAATTGTTAAGGCGTCCATAGTCCATACACACACACGCGTTATGATAGACGATATATAGTATTTATATAGATACATTAGTGAGAGAGGAAAAATGGAAACGTCAAAAATGGAGCTGTCGGTGTAAGGGGTAGGGTGATGCGCACACTCTCTCCGTAATCCTTGATCTGTCACTGGCTACCCTGTGTACATAATTGGGATCAGCGCTTTAACTATGACTGTTCCTCTTTCTCTTCCCGAGGTCTTGGCGAAGTTATCTTCTACTCCCTCCTTTTCTCCTTTTTCTCTCTTTTCTTTTTCTTTTCCCTTCCTTTCTCTCCTCCTTTTCTTTTTCCCCCTCCTTTTCCCTTTTTTCTTCTCTTTTTTTCTCTCCTCTTTTCCTTACCCGGGGGGCGCGCGCCCCCAACGCCCCCCTGGATACGCACCTGATGTCTCCATAGATACTGTACAGAATGTTTGGAGAAACTGATCGCCAAAGATCCTAATGATTTCAAATGCCCGATATGTCAGGAAAAGACCGGGGTTCCAATAAATGGTGTAGAGGGCTTTAAGACAGACTTTTACATGAATGAAATCCTAGATTATATTAAAGTAAAATAGTCTCTGAAAGAGGATCAAATTCTTACTTGCGGTGATTGTTTTAAGCAAACAAAATCTTCAGCATGCTGCTTCAAATGTACTAACTTCCTGTGCGAGGATTGTCATACATATCACTTGAGCAGGAAAAGTTTACAGGAACATAGGCCGCATATCCTATCACTGGAAGATGTTGAAGCCAAAAATATCACCCTTGAAAAGTTATCCATTTTGAAGGAAGCTCCCAGGTGCCAGACTCATCCTCACAATCAGTCACAGTTATGTTGTAAATCTTGCGCAAACCGCCCAATTTGTTTGACCTGTACCTACGGAGAACACAGGAATCATGATATGTATGACGTCACAGAACTTGCCAAATCAGAAAGAGAGAAATTAAAGAGGCAGTTAAAGGCCCTTGATGAGTGGAAAGACAGAGTTTATGAAACATTCTCCCAAATAAAAAAGACAAAAGACGAAATTTTCACTAATGCCGACAATTATTTGGACGAAAGTACAAAGAAATACAATGAAACGAAGAGTAGTCTGGAAAGTTCACAGCTAAATATTCAACGAAAGATTAAGGTTGAAGAACAGACAGTCACACGGAAACTAGAAGAAAATGTTAGACATACAGACATGGAAATGGCACGGGATATAAAGCAAATTCGAAAGAAATACGAACAAATTAAAAGCAATCATCACACAGATGCAACTAAAAAATCGAACGCCTTAAAGACACGTTCAAAACAAGCTCAAGAAGATGCAAATGCGAAACGCAAACAACTCGCTCTGGAGTTGCAAAAAGTTCGTACCGAAATAGAATCTGAGAAGAGAGAGAAGCTTTTAAACTGGGAGAAGTTTTCTTCAAAAATAAATAGTACGGTTAGAAAATTTGAAAATGTCACAAACACAGCCGAAAACGTTCTTTCGAGTCAGGATGATTGGACTGCAGCGCATAATATTGAAGTTATCTGCCAAGCCACAGAGCCGTTGATTCAGGAAATGAAAAGGGACTATTCCAGTGTCGCAAAAATAGCAATTTATGTAGGGAAACAGCGAGAAAAAGGACACTTATGCAGCACTGAAGCCACTGTGGTTCACATTGATGGTATCAAAACTGCCGGCTTGTATATCAATAGTATAGCATGTACATGGAATGGTAAAATCGTTATCAGTGGAGGTACATCAGACAAACAAAACTATATCAGTTTTATAGACATGACAGGCAAAAATTTAAGTTCTAAGCTAGGTATACATTTCAATTCAGTACTTTCCTCACCTGGCTGCTACTGTGCTCCTGTCAATGAGTTTAAAATTACTGTTGCCTGCCAAGAAAATGGAATAGCTCTGTATGATATTATTGATGGTTCATATTTAAGCAAGCACCTGGGCGATTTCATCCGAGGGTGGTCACGGTCAAAACAGCGAGTTACATGCATCGCTACGGATTCTGTAACTAACTCCATCTTTCTATGCATCTATAACAATAGAGATATGTACGTGCTTGACGAGAGATTAAATTATAAATACACCATACGACTTCCATGGGCAATAAGCTGGTGGCCAGCCGATCTAATTGTCCACAATTCAAACATCTTCGTTTGTGATATAGGAGGGAGACAAGCATGGGCTATAAACAAGAAAGGTGCACAAATTCACGAATTCCAAAAACCAGAGGTCAGCAAAAAGTGCAACATACCTGTCAGTATTTGCTCAGACGGGAAGGGCTTCATTTATATTCTATGGAGGGAGGAACAATTCCCGTGTGAACAGTGTTGTGTTGTTGTTCAGTACAGAGGAGACAACAGTGACATAACCAAAGAATTTATGCCATTTTTCTCGGATGCGGTGTCTGTATGTGTAACACCACACTTCAAGCCTAAGCTCTTAGTAATTACCTTTCAGTCTGCAATGATGCATATCTTTGACCTGAATGGGTGAAAAGTGACTGCGCAAGGCGCAATTAACATTTATTTTTCTCAATCATACTAAACGGTACTATATCATTCAACATGCGACAGGGTTTCATTACTCCTATACCTTCGTATATACCTTCGATTTAGTCATTACTTTGCTTCTAACATAACAATGATACACTAACTTACGTAGCGTGCATGGAACCAAATATTTCCAGCTGCTGCTCAGAGTACGTTGGGTGGAAAATACATTCCCCAACCATTTTCAATCCCCACACACACAATTTAGAAGAGAAAAACAAAGCAGCAATATTTGCCTTACGTGTAAAGACCTAATTACAGCCTTGAGTTTTACAGTCTACCTCATGAGTGTAACATTTGATGTCTAAAACTGATGTTAACCCCTTATGATGTAAGTTTATTTCACTGTGCAACCCCATTGCCACACCCCAAGAACAGTTAAGTCAAGTGAATGTAATATAATCAATGACGTCACCGAACATTACGTTACACATTTTTTTGAGACTGCATGTTTGCTAAATTGTACACATATATATAGCAATATCTTAGTAACGGAGCAAGTTATTGACTTGAGAATTAAGCCAAGGAGTTTCTTTCAACATATTTGTCTGTTTCGAGTTCTCTTCTTTCTTTTTTTACTATAAATTGGTTTCCTATACACGTTTTGAACCAAATGATGGATACATTACGCCAAAATATAATATCTTAATTATCTTTTATAAAGGCTGTAACGATTTGGTACGGTATGTATTTTGATACAAGTTACAAATTTTGTCTTGTAGTAAATTATTAACTATTAAACGATCTAGAATGGATTATGAGGTATTATGATCAAGAGGCATTTTTTGTCAAGAATGTTTGCAGCAGCAGCAGCGCTTAAAATGATCTCATTCACTCAACTTTAGATCATTATGACAATGAAAATTGGTGAAAGTATAGAGTTTGGAGTTTATGACCGAAGTGTTTCGATTATTTTCCAGGTCATTTTAAGTCATTCGAAGGCATTATTTGCAATTCACTGAAAATATTACTGCTCACTCCATTTTGATACAACAACAGTTCGAACAGCTCAATTCGAACTTGAATGTTGTGCTATTGTCCAAAATGGTCCTACTAATTCGAATTTTTTATATGGAAAAAGGTCGGTAAAAAATACAGACTATTAATAAAGAGTTGAACTTTATTGAACTTTATAGATATAAAATAATCCAACTTTGAGACAAATCTTTGAAATTTGGTAAAGAGTTGAAACTATGAAAACAAAAAATTAAACAAGGGGAAGACGAATATAACACGTCGAAATTACAAGGTCGACATTTAAAGGGACTAGTCGAAATATCGATATAAGATGATAATGAAATCGAATCAGAAGGACTTTTGAAGGTGAAAAGCTGACGTTTCCATATACCAATTAAAGGCATTGAAGACTCGTCCCAAACCGCGTGCCGCCCTCTGAAAAAAAGTTTTTCTTGTCGCTACAAAATGCAGACAGTAATGAAACGCGATACCTTGTTATCTTTAGCTGGACCTGAGCTGTCCATCGCTGCTATTACACTGTGTTTTGGGTATTGACCGCAGCCTGTATGTATTGAAGGTACACTAGTGTCTAATTACCGCCGGTAGCAAGTTGTGTGTGTATTTCCTGGGATCGATTGTGGAGTCTAACACTGCTGTTACACCTCATTCGAAACTAGGTCAGATTACCGGCATGAGACGTTTCTTTGTGCGCGAGTCTTTCACTCCCTTTAAGTGAAACTTCCGAAAGTATTGAAAGTTGAAAATAAAAATATTGAATTTTCCATCATCCCATTTGTATGTTTTTTTTTTTGTTTTTTTTATGTATTTGTCTGTTATGTATAGCTTGGCCTGAGAATAGCTGGAGAATACCCCCAGACCCCTCCAATTTCTGCTCCTTGACGTTTTGGTATAGCTTTCTTCGCCACTCCTCTGCATTTTGGACCCCATTGGAACACGTAGGGAAAAACGCGGACCAAATCAACAGTGTCAGTAGGTTTTATCCAAAACATAGGGTAACACAATATCATTGGATGGACTTAGGACAATATTTAAGGTTGGGTAAAAAAAAAAAAGTTGTGAGTTTGTGTGCGTGTCAAATTGGGTCAATAATACGAACCAAAAAGAGACATTTTGACATAGTATTGCTAATAAATCAGACATATCCATTTTTGTAAAATTGAATATCTGTAGTTTTTGGGAGGCGAGACTGTAAAGGGGGGGGGGGGGGGGGGGTTGCTCTCCGTGTCCCACGGTGATCTCATTTTCAAATTTGAGCTTTTGTCATAAGCAGATGCAATTTATGTCGTCCCTGATATTGTAACGCCCCGGGGTGTTCGGGATGCGTGTTAAAAATTAACTAGAAACCCGATCTTGAACTTTTTTATTTTTATGTGAGAACAGTCAAGGTATAGTTCCCTCACTGCGCTTATTGTATGTGCATGAAACTCAGGATAACTGAGTTGTTTGAGTATTGCCCAACAGCACCGTACACTTCATTATCGGGATAAGGCAACTAGTGAAATATTATGATCAAAGGTTCATATATTCGCAATGTATTTTCCGTTAAACTGCAGAATCCTGAATCATATTGATTAATTGATACATGATAATGAGTCAGGAGACGAAGATGTTGGAGTGTGAATTTTTCCTGTTATATTCTCACAAATACGAGCAATAAGATCAAATTATACGAAAATATATGATGAAGGTGCTCGATCGAAGGAAACTGCGAAGAAGTAGCTGTAGTCGAAGTTCACAGCCAGTTATGTATTTTCAACTCCTATAAACATTTCACTTTCATTGCATTGAACAGTTTCTGCCTTATAATCCCAAACAAATTCGAGCAAGTAGCCTCTTTGTAGTGTTTAATGTCCATTTTCGTCTGGTATAAGATATAGTTAATCCGATAATGCTATTATGTATTTTTAAACAAAGATGATAAGAGATTGTCCTACAATAATAATTGTTACATATTTTGCTATATCTTTTAAGACATCTTAACGTATAGAAATATTAATTATATATAGTTTGTGATAACCCACTTACGTTTGAAGTATTGTATCATACTGTCTTTCTAGTGTACGTGTAATGGCTCAACGCTGTTTTTGGTTACTTGACCTTTGATCCAATGACGCTATTGATCACAAAGGGCAACAGCACATGCGCAGGCACATACTGCGTACCAAGTGGAGGAGTTGCTTGCAAAACGCTTTTACGTACAAGTTTAAAATGTTAAACTTTGACCTCCTATGATCGTGTGGGCTTTGGCGTTTTAATACCAATTTCCACACCGTGGATATAAATACAGTCTGTGATAACCTAATTGCGTATGAAGTATTGGGCCACACTGTTATTTTATTTAATGACCACAATGATGTTTTTAGTTATTTGACCTTTGTCTGTGACGTCATAAGTCACGGAGGCTCCACATCCCATTCCCTAGTCTTGTTAAGAACCTAGTATGAACAGCCTAGTGTACCTTTCTTTCTCACAAAGCTATTTTCCCGTATCTATTTGCTGTACTGCCCGTAGAGAACACCCGAGCACTAGATTGATACTAGGGTCTAGCACATTTCTCCCAAGCTATCTTATGTTTTCCTTTGATTTTTGACAGATTTGCTTCGGAAAAGCGAAGAAGCCAATGAGGTTTGCTATTTGGGCCCACTTCCCCCAAAATGTTTATTCAAGCCCTGCTTCCCGCAGTGAACAATCGCGTGGGCTTAGATTGGTTTGATCACTGCGAGCCGGTTGCTAATTGCTGTGGAAGAAACATGATCTCACATGACTCGCAATTTTGTAATAATAATATGAATAAAGATTTTGGTTTCACGCCCCCTCTTTGGAGAAATGTCCAAGACGTTTGTATCGGACATAACCTCTGGCATGTAAAATACAGTGGGCAAGCACATTCGTGGTAGGCAGAAACGCACTCTGAGGCATAAACAGTTTGTACGCGAGAAAAAGAGTATTACAAACGACTTGGCCAAGACTACCCATTCCCATGCATACACACACAGCAAGTTTTGAAGTCAATCGGCCTTACGGTTTAGGAGGAGTTCGTGACACGCCTGTTTACTCACACATTTACATGCACACACGGATACACATTACTTCTTGACCACTTATTCAAATATGGTAAGTCTACCCCATGTTATTGTGCAACCTTGTGGAACACCCATCCCCCCCCCCCCATCCCTTCTCCTGTTAAGTCATATGAACTCACCCAGTACAAATATCAAGTATTATTATCATTATTATTATTATGGATCCTTATATAGCGCAAATACTATGACAAATGTATATTCAAATGCGCTTTACATGATGAAGAATAAAACAAAAATAAGTAGAATTAAAAAACAAAACAAATCAAGTTAAATTAAGTTAAATTAAGTTAAGAAAAATAGTGGATAAAAGAATATAATAATTACATGATAAACAGTAAAATAAATATATAACAAGAAAGCAATTAACGAAATAATAATACATAAAATGAATTCAGATATTATAAGCTTTGCAGTATAAATGAGTCTTAAGTTTGGATTTAAACAGGGTAAAACTTTCAATTTTTCTTAAAACCTCAGGGAGTGAATTCCATAAAACTGGCGAAGCATAGCTAAAAGATCTCTGTCCAAATTTTGCAGTTCTTATGTTAGGAACAGTTAAAAGCAGACGGGACGAGGAACGCAGCGGTCTAGAGGGTGTGTAAAGAGAAATTAAATCACAAAGGTACTGCGGTGCAATATTGTAAATACATTTAAAAGTGAGTAATAAAATCTTATAAGATATTCTTTCTCTAACTGGAAGCCAATGCAAGTTATGTAGGACGGGTTTTATATGATCATATTTGGAAGTACCCGTTACAAGTCTGGCAGCAGCATTTTGGATTTTCTGAAGTTTATCTATGAGATGTGAAGGTAAGTTACAGTATAATGAATTGCAGTAATCTATGTGTGACGTAACAAATGCATGAACAAGTGATTTACATGAGGTATCATCCAAGTAACTACGAATATGCCAAAGCTTATGAATACTAAAATTTGCTTTTCTACACACATTTGCAACATGTAAGTCAAGTGAAAGACTTTCATCAAAAATAATACCCAAATTACGAACCTTATCAACTGTATGAATTGTTGCCGCCCCCACTTGAAAAGAAAAATCAGGAAGTTTAGCCAATTGTTGCTTAGAACCTATGACTATAAGTAGTGTGATGTGGGCAACAGTTTCATATACTGCTTAAGATTACAATATCTCATCTTAAGTACACTACTTGTATGGGGATGAGAAAAGAATAACTTAACATATATAATATGAATATGAATCTTTATCATATTTCTTCATATATAGGCCCTCAATATGTAAGTTTTTTTTTTGTTTTTTTTTGCAGTATCTCTATTTAAAAATAATGTACCCGCCGCATATAATTAACAAAGTACAACATCTCATCCTCAGTACGTGTTGGGATGCGATAATATATGCGGTGGACTGTACAATTCTATTTTTATCCTGTTGGAAAATACCGGTTTCGCCTAGCACATGAGTATAGTACACTTGCGAACGTGTAATTAACGAACAAGTAGACAGTAACACACGCAGTTGTATTCGCAGAAATGTGCGGAAAGTGGATGTGAGGAAACCTGTTTTACAACATCATATCCAACACGAAAACCCGTTCTCAGGTGAGTTTAAGTTATTCCAGTCATAAAAGCTACCTGGTATAGTTTATAACATAATATGCACTTCTAATGAACTTAAACAGTTGTTATATAGAGACAGTATAATCACAGTACTGTTATATTGGCTTAGGCAACTATAGTATAGTATCAATACACAACTTATATGCACGTGAAAGCAATGCTTGGTTATAAAATAGTGCGTTCTCGAGAACACGACAACAGTCCGATCTTAACTTTGATTTATTTTGCCGAAGCAAGGTGGTTCAACAAGGACCTTGCAGAATCTCCTTGGCCGAAGTCAACATTATTGTTTGACGTTCAGACAGTACTTGGTATAGGTACATCCTCCATTGTAAGTAAAGGCGTATTATTGATAGTTGAGGTCAAAGGTCAACATAATTATACATTAGCAAGTGAAAGATTCTCCATGGTAAGCGCAAGAACCTTATCGAAAGTAGTGAATGTCAAAGGTCATTCGAGGCAACAACGTTAACATTCAAAACTATGTTAGCACCTTTATTCGCAAAGTACATCTTGGTTGAAGTCCATACTTGATAGATAGATACTTTGGAAAGTACAAAACCTTGTCGATATAAGTGCTGGTCAAAGATCATTTGTGGTTAACATAGGTCAAATAATGAAACCTTCCTAACATGATAACACAAAAAGTGCATCTTCCTTAAAGTTCTTACTTGGAATGGAGGTTCACTTGTATGTAGATGCCAATGAACTGTATATAGTTTTCGTTTCGTTTCTTTTGTTTATTTCACTTTTTTTCTTTTTTACAATTACATTTACAATAATGAATAATACCAATGTCAAAGAAAGAAAAAAATCATGGAAAATCTGAAAAAGCTACGCTTATACACTCATAAAGTGCAGATTCACCATGAAAAAAATTAAATACAATACGCTAACTACACCCCACCCCCCACCCCTCCCCTCCCCACTTCCCAAACGTGAAGCACAGGTAGCATTATTAAATATGATAACTTGAACGTATATATTACAAACCATTGTTTAACAAATATAGCTTCAGTTGCTTTATGAATATTGATAAGGTTTGTCATTTTTTAAGTTTGGGTTCGAGGGTATTCCAAAATGTGGCACCAGTAAATCTTGCAGATTTAGTATTTAAAACTAATCGTGGGTAATCAAAATGAATGGTAGTTGAGTGTCTAGTATTATGACTATGGAGTTGATTATTTAAATTAAAAAAAAAACTTAAACGGAGGTGGAAGTAATTCATGAAGATATTTGAAAACAAAGGTTCCAAGCTGGAGTTGATATATGTCAAAAACTGTTAAAATACTTAAATTCTTTAAAAAAAGGAGTAGAATGACTTAGATAATCTGATTTGCTAATCAGTCGCATCAACTTCTTTTGGAGCACAAATAATCTATTCAGGTGAACAGTTTGCGCATTGCCCCAGAGAATATTACAAAACGAAAGATGAGGATAAACAAATGTATAATAAAAAGATAATAATACCTGATGAGAAACCTGAAGCCTAATTTTATAAAGAATGCCAATCGTCTTAGACAGTACTTTAGTACAAATATAATCAATGTGAGTTTTCCAGCTTAAGAGTGGGTCAAGTTGAATTCCAAGGAACTTAACGTTTTCTGTTTCATGTATAATTGTGTTGTTCAAGATAAGTTTTAGTTTGGGTTTAGTGGAATGGTAAGTGTGAAAAACTAGTTGACATGTATGTCCGCATTAATACTTGCTGAACACTTGACGTCAAATGCACTTACAAATCTTGTGTGCAGTGTGCAGTGTTCAATACTATCATATAACATATGGCATGGTATCGCTAAACCGTTCGGTTTACTGATTGATTCCTTATAGACGGCAAATGGAATGTTTGCGATAGTGATGGTATATATGTGTGCATGTTTATGTGTGCTCTTTACTGTTTTGCATTCGGATCGAGGTCTTGAACAAAAGAATTATCATTGTACTTTGAATACTTTATTCCTTGTATTACACTTATACCTTATATTTGTTCTTGTTCAGATTTTACACTAGTCCAAAGTACTACATATGGTATATGAACTTCATATTTGTTTGTTAGTGCACTGTATTGGGTGTGTAAGCCTATGGAAATTGGCGAGGTCAGGCGATGGCATTCTGGTTATACTTTCAACAAATATAAGTTGTCAATGTTTTTTTTTCAACAGCGAGTTTATATCACAAAATGGCCACTGCTAAAGTGTTGGATGATATCGATGAAAAGTTTTGTCAGTGTTGTGTTTGCTTTGAACAATATAAGAAACCAAGGCAACTACAATGTCTCCATAGATACTGTACAGAATGCTTGGAGAAAATGATCGAAAAAAATCCTCATGATTTCAAATGTCCGTTATGTCAGGAAAAGATCGATGTTCCCAAAAATGGCGTAGAGGGCTTTAAGTCAGACTTTAACATGAACGAAATTCTAGAGTATATTAAAGTTAAAAAGTCTCTGAGAGAGGATCAAATTCTTACTTGCGGTGATTGTTCCAAGCAAACCAAATCTTCAGCATACTGCTTCAAGTGCACTGGCTTCCTGTGCGAGGACTGTCATACATATCACTTGAGCAGGAAAAGTTTACAGGAACATAGGCCACATATCCTATCACTGGAAGATGTTGAAGCCAAAAATATCACTCTTGAAAAGTTATCCATATTGAAGGAAGCTCCCAGGTGCCAGACTCATCCTCAGAATCAGTCACAGTTATGTTGTAAATCTTGCGCAAACCGCCCAATTTGTTTGATCTGTACCTACGGAGAACACAAGAATCATGATATTTATGACGTCACAGAACTTGCCAAATCAGAAAGAGAGAAATTAAAGAGGCAGTTAAAGGCCCTTGATGAGTGGAAAGAGAGAGTTTATGAAACACTCTCCCAAATAAAAATGACTAAAGACGAAATTTTCTCTAATGCCGCCAATTATTTGGACGAAAGTACAGAGAAATACAATGAAACGAAGAGTAGTCTGGAAAGTACACAGCGAGATATTCAACGAAAGATAGAGGTTGAAGAAAAGAAAATCACACGGAAACTAGAAGAAAATATTAGACATACAGACATGGAAATGGCACGGGATATAGAGCAAATTCGAAAGAAATACGAACAAATTAAAAGCAATCATCACACAGAGGCAACTAAAAAATCGAACGCCTTAATGACACTTTCAAAACAAGCTCAAAAGGATGCAAATGACAAACGCAACCAACTCGCTCTGGATTTACAAGAAGTTTGTAACAAAATAGAATCTGAGAAGAGAGAGAAGCTTCTAAAGTGGGAGAAATTTTCTTCAGAAATAAATAGTACGGTTAAAAAATTTGAAAATGTTACAAAAACAGCCGAAAACGTTCTTTCAAGTCAGGATGATTGGGCTGCAGCGCATAGTATTGAAGCTATCTGCCAAGCCACAGAGCCGTTGATTCAGGAAATGCAAAGGGACTATTTCAATGTGGCAAAACTGGCAATTGATGTAGGGAGACAGCAAGAAAAAGAATACTTATGCAGCAGTGAAGCCACTGTGGTTCACTTTGATCGTATCAAAGCTGCCGGCTTGTATATCAATAATATAGCATGTATATGGAATGGTGGAATCGTTATCAGTGGAGGTACATCAGACAAACAAATCTATATCAGTTTAATAGATATGACAGGCAAAGTTTTAAGTTTTGAGCTTGGCACACATTTCAATTCAATACTTTTCTCACCTGGCTGTTACTGTGCTCCTGTCAATAAGTTAAAAATTGCTGTTGCCTGGCAAGAAGATGGAATAGCTCTGTATGGTATTAGTGATGGTTCATATTTAAGCAAGCACCTGGGCGATTTTATCCGAGGGTGGTCACGGTCAAAACTGAGAGTTGCATGCATCGCTACGGATTCTGTGAGCAACTGCATCATTCTAGGCATCTATAACAACAGAAATCTGTACGTGCTTGATGAGAGCTTAAATTATAAGCACACCATACGACTTCCAGAGAGAATAGCGTGGCCAGTCGATCTAATTGTCCACAATTCAAACATCTTAGTTTGTGATAAAGAAAGGAGACAAGCGTGGGCTATAAATAGGAAAGGTGAAGAGATTCACAAATTTAAAATGCCAGAGGTCAGCAATAAGTGCAAAATACCTGTCAGTATTTGCTCAGACGGGAAGGGCTTCATTTATATTCTATGGAGGGAAAAACAATTCTCGTGTGAACAGCGTTGTGTTGTTGTTCAGTACAGAGGAGACAACAGTGACCTAACCATGGAATTTCAGCCATTTTTCTCGGATGCGGTGTCTTTATGTGTAGCATCAGGCTTGAAAATCGCCAAATCAAAGCTTAAGCTCGTAGTAATTACCTTTCAGTCTGCAATGATGCATGTCTTTGACCTGCATAGGAATTGACATTTATTTTTCTCATATACTAAACGGTACTATCATTCAACATTCGGCAGGGTTTCATTACTCAGTATACCTTCGTATACCTTCGATTTAGTTAGTTCTTTGCTTCTAAAATAACAATGATACGCTAAATTACGTGGCGTGAAACCAAAGATAGTTCCAGCTGCTGAGTAGGGTGGAAAATACATTCCCAACCCCTTGTCAACCCAACACAAAAATAAATAAATAAAAGAAGCAATATTTGGCACAACCTTACGTGTAAAGACCTAATTACAGCCTTAATTTTTATAGTCTAATCTACGTCATGAGTGTAACATTTGATGTCTAAAACTTATTTTAACACCTTATGATGTAAGTTTATTTCATTGTGAAACCCCATTGTCACACCCCAAGAACAGTTAAGTCAAGTGAATGTATTATAATCAATGACGTCACCGAACATTACGTAACATGTTTTTTTTTTTTGGAGACTGCATGTTTGCTAAATTGTACACATATAGAAATACCTTAGTAACGGAGCAAGTTATTGACTTGAGAATTAAGCCAGGGAGTTTCTTTCAACATATTTGTCTGTTTCGAGTTCTCTTCTGTTTTTTACTATAAATTGGTTACCTATACACGTTTTGAACCAAATGATGGATGCATTACGCTAAAATATAATATCTTAATTATCTTTTATAAAGGTTGTAACGATTTGGTACGGTATGTATTTTGGATACCAGTTACAAATTTCTTCCTGTAGTATGATTACGGTAACTGTTGAACGGGCTAGAATGGATTATAAGGTATTATGATCGAGAGGCATTTTTTGTCAAGAATGTTTGCGGCAGCAGCGCTTAAAATGCTCTCATTCACTCAACTTTAGATCATTATGACAATGAAAATTGGTGAAAATATAGAGTTTGGAGTTTATGACCGAAGAGAGGTGTTTCGGTTATTTTCAAAGTCATTTTAAGTCATTCGAAGGCATTATTTGCAAATCACTGAAAATGTTACTACCATACTCTCTCCATTTTGAGACAACAACAGTTCAAACAGCTCAATTCGAACTTGAATGTTGTACTATTGTCTAAAATGGTCCTACTAATTCGATTTTTTATATCGAAAATGTTCGGTAAAAAAAAAATACTATTAATAAAGAGTTAATAATTGAACTGTATAGATATAAAAAAAAAATCCAAATTTGAGACAAAACTTTGAAATTTGGTAAAAAGGTCAAACTATGAAAACAAAAAATTGTGCAAGCGGAAGGCGAATATAACACGTCGAAATTACAAGGTCGACATTTAAAGGGACAAGTCGAAATTACGATATAACATGATAATGAAATCGAACAGAAGGATATTTGAAGGTGAAAAGTTGACGTTTCCATATACCATTTAAAGGCATCGAAGACTCGCCCCAAACCGCGTGCCGCCCTCTAAAAAAGTTTTTCTTGTCGCTACAAAATGCAGACAGTAATGAAACGCGATACCTTGTTATCTTTAGCTGGACCTGAGCAGTCCATCGCATGTACACTGTGTTGTGGGTATTGACCGCAGCCTGTATATTTGACTGTACACTATTGTCTAATTACCCACGTTAGCAAGCTGTGTGCGTATTTTATAGGATCGACGGTGGTGTCTATAACACTTATGTTACACCTCATTCGAAACTAGGTCAGATTACCTGCATGAAACATTTCTTTGTGCTCGAGTCTTCACTCCCTTTAAGTAGAACTTCCGAAAGTGTTGAAATTTGAAAATAAAAATATTGAAATTTCCATCATCCCATTTGTATGTGTTTTTTTATGTATATAGCTTGGCCTGAGAATAGCTGGATTATACCCCAAACCCCTCCGATTTCTGCTCCTTCACGTTTTGGTATAGCTTTCTTCGCCACTGCTCTACATTTTGGACCCCATTGGAACACGTACGGAGGGGACGCAGACCAAATCAAGTGTCAGTAGGTTTTACCCCAAGCATAGGGTTACACGATAACATTGGATGGACTTAGTACAATATTTAAGGTTGGGTTAAAAAAAATTGTGTGAGTTTGTGTGCGTGTCAAATTGGGTCATAAATACGAACCCAAAGGAGACATTTTGACATAGTATTGCTAATAAATCAGAAATATCCATTTTTGTAAAATTGAATATCTGTAGTTTTTGGGAGACCAGACTGTTAAGGGGGGGGGGGGGTTGCTCTCCGTGTCCCCGGTGATCTCATTATCAAATTTGAACTTTTGTCATAAGTAGGTGCAATTTACGTCCTCCCTCATATAGAAATTTTAAGTGCCGTCAAAATGTTAAAGATCTTTTCGTAAATACAGTAACATTTTCAACCGTAAATGATTAAATCAGTTGAGTTGATAAAAGCTATCATATCAATTTGCAGGAAAATGTTTAAATTCCTTTAATAAGAAAAGAACTCAACACAGGAAATGAAGCTATTAAATGTCATGAATTTAATATGCAATTTACAGACAAGTTATAAGTAATCTCTGAATATATTTCAAAACTCAACATATATTGCAACGATAATGATAAATTATGCACTGGCACCAGAAAGTCATCATTTAAATGATAAATTGATCATATATTTAATCTTGTCAACTGAACATTTTGCACCAACTTGAAAATGATGCATTCATTAGGCCTACGTACGCTCGCATTCCTTACCTTAACACAGTGTTTTGCGCTTTCCGTGAGTCAAAATGAGTAGTTATAAGGAAAGGCATAACAACACATAGAGCCGTGTTTGATTAGAGATATATTGCGACGCTTGCTGTGTGGAGAGCGTAGCCTATATCCCAAATCAACTAACTCTCACATCACACTGCTTTCCCCTAAGTCCTGGGATGACACTGTCCCTTTCAGATCAATTTACATGACAATACATTACCTTACGGTTCCCATAGTTACGCACCTCCCACTGACAACGCGCCGAGTGCTATGACATTGTTGTTGTACACACACGTACGTTACTATAATCGAAGTTACTACCCAGCCTACTGCTGAAAGTTATTGTGTTATGGGAATACGAGAGGTGTAAACTGAATTTTCTTTGACTAATTTGGAAGTATATATCGAAAGACCTGTTTTAACAGAAATATGTCGCAGATTTTAACGTCGCGACCAGCGTCACAAATTGGATCTGTGTCTAGACAACCGGGTGTTCCGAATTTGCCAGAAATACAACATCCCCTGTCCCGTCTTGGAAATCCGGACAAATTAAATGTGCGTGGTTTGTCTAGCAGTCATGGAAGGCCCAACTCCAACCCGACCAAACCTGGTGAAATACCTTTTAGTACCATAACTCCGAGGATATCGCGCTCGTCTGCTGGACGAAATGGCAATTCGGGAGTTTCAAAATCTTTGCCAAGAATTCCACAACCTTTTCAGTCGATCCCCGAAGGAGTCGAAGTGATCCATAGTACCGATGGTAGCAAAGCAAAGTTACCCATTTTTGGTAAGATCAGAAAAGCACCGGTTAGGTTAGAACGTTACGATAGGCCCACGTTTAGCTTATGTCCAATAATTGATACCTTCATATGATATCCACATATAATAACATAAGGTCATGACAATAAAGAATTTCTTACATCTTGGGTTATCCTACTTTGTGCAAATGTAATTATCCTAGCCCTAGATGTTACAATTCTCTTCAGTGATGTGAAAAGAGCCCCAAACGTGCTGAATCTATGTTTGCAACTTGACTTTCTGGTGTCCTGTGCGAAATTTGTCTGAAGCTGAAAGTTTAGTGTGAAAGAATCAATTCAGGCATGTGACTATTTAGCCATCAAAGTATATAGTCTATTGCTTGTATTGTTTAAAGCCTAACCTAAATGGGGTTGGTACAGCTTAAACTTGCAAAGTATTGAAGTTTATAGTAAACCTAAAAGTGGTAATAATATGCAGGTGCTAGAAAGTGTCAGTCAGGTTAGTTTTTTTTTCATTTTCAGGTGCCAGAGCAGACATAGTTAGCAGGGCAGAGAGTTGCATCAGTATGGTGTCTCGTAGTCAGTCCAGGCCCAGTACCCAGTCTAGATTGGAGGTAGATGAGGTAAGGTCACAGTAATGTGTTTACGGCATCAAACAAAGTTTAAATGGTAGTCCAGTCATCCGAGAATATAAAAGATTCTGTTCAAACAAACAAAATCAGCAGTGGAAGTTTTTATTATCGATCAATTGTAACAAAATACCCCCCCCCTTCCCCCTTGATGCAAATAGGTTAAATTATTAGTTGGTATCATCCCATCATTGGTGTTCTATTCCTCAACACACACATTTCTCCAACAGTGTACATATTGGTCATTTTTAATTTTGGTACATGTTTATGGGCCATAAAATTTGCTGTTCAGACAACCAGAATGTACGTAAGACATGATTGACTGAGGTAAATATTTTCCCCTCAATGATATGCTATTTTATACTTATGTTTAAAGCTTAGTTCACAATGAAGTGGAAAATGAACTTTAAACTGGGTCATGAGTGTACTGTACATCATGAAACCATGTACTAAAAGTCATGCACGAATAGGTCAACTTGTGGAACCTTGAAAGATGAAACCACGAAACAGCACTTAAAAGTATCAGTATCAAACTATGTAAACAAAATTGTCAAATATTTTACTAGGCTGATAATAGGTGTATGAACATATCAAAAAGTTTACTTTATCAGTAATTTGATTATTCATTTGCAGTTTTTGCACCTGTAGGAGCTGTTTATAAGTCACTAAGTAGATTTGGTTGTGGTTTCCACCGTAATAAAAAGAAAAAAATTATACCAAAGGAGGGAAACATGTTTTCGTATCATTTTGCAAATGTTGTTTTGCATACAAATGATGATCGCCACCTCCCATGATTTATATAAAATTTGTAGAAACTGTTATTGAAATGTGTTATTGTATGGCAAACTCCTACGTATACACAGACTTTAACTATGGTCATTAACAGTACCTTTGCTTATGTTTTCAGAGGATCATACTTTTCTCTTTCATGTTCATTGCATCATTATGGCTTTTATATCATGCTCCTATTCTGAATCATAAAAATGAAATTAAACCACCTCCCCCCCCCCAAAAAAAAAAAAAAATTGGTTTTCAATTTGTTTTTAATTTTTATTTAATTTTTTTTTTATGAAGCTGGAAATGTTAATAAAGGAAAGAATAAAGAAGAATTACTTTGAGCTTCGTAAACTGTTCCTCGCAAACGATCCCGAGGGGAGAGGAAACGTAACCAGGGATGCCCTAGCCAGGATCGTCATCAGTTTTCTAGGGAAGTTTGTCAGCTTGAAGCAGTTTAACTTGTTAATGAACAGGTAAATTTGTGCTACGTACTGTCTCAGTACCCCCTTTAACTAGGATTGAGTGAGTAGCTAAGTCAACATTTCACTTAACTTCATTGCACTTTAGTAAAGGATGGAATACTTTTGCTTTTGTATACAGTAGTTGCAATAGCAGGATCACATCTGACATCTGGTTTCATTCAGCTTCAAGAATCTCTCTATGTAATGGACAGATCTACATTACAAACTTCCAATGACACAAACTTTGAAAAGCCAAACAAACCCCAACAAAATCAGAAAAGCTCAATTGAAAAGTACAGTTTTTGTAGAGCAATCAAAAATAGTGTGGATTGTTCTTGATTTTGCTCACCAAATCTGCTCATAGAAATCATATATAAGACATAAAAATGATTTTTACAATCACCAAACCAGTTATAATGACGAACAGCCTGATAAACGAGTCATGAAATAGTAATCTGGAACATTTTAAATTTCATTCTTTTCAACTTTTCATGATACTTGTAGTCTGGTAGCAGTACACAATCACATCATACAGTACAAATTTTATTCTTCAAAGTCCTCTAAATCTAGCAGATCGCCAAAGACATTGTGTAAAACTATCTGTGTTCCACTGAGGTCTTAGCAGTCAAACTGAGGCTCAGGGGTATAACCATTTCATTTACATTGAATTTACATGACTTCTTCCCAAAAAACAGAAAATGTCTGGGCTGGTATTGGTACATTTTTCCTTACCCATTAAAACAGAGCCCCTTTTTGAGCAGCAATGAATATGCATATATAGCACTAAATATAATTCTAGGGTTTTCTTCCATAATTTGTGTTTACTTTTTACATTTTTTTTCATTGCAGACTCCACTTTGGCGAGAGACAGGTGATAAGTCTGGAAGAGTTTTATGCCGCATTCCGATCACAAGAGAAGGACGGAATGCCAGAGTGGATGGACCCTGTGAATCGTGAAAATGACAAGGTTACCATGACAGCCAGTCAGGTTCACCTTCAACTGAAGGAAAAGGCAAAGGAAAGGTAAATAAGGACAATACTTATTTAGGTTTTAATGTTCTTCAAAATGGTCACAGTTTTCAAATAACTGGTTGCATTTGCTTTGTAATTTATCTCCATTCCAATTATGATTGAAAAATGAAGTACTTAACAGAAGAATTTAAGTACATGTATGTGACAATCTAAACCAAGTCGGCCTGGTATGCAGTTACTACAAAATGCTATTCAACCATTTGGAGAAGCCCTACATGCTTTACGACTTACAACACTTTACGTCAAGTGGCTATCAAATTTACAGTGTTTTGTACACTTTTGAATGTTGTTTATACCATATGGAAGATATTTCAAATGAGAAAGTACTTGGTTGTATGTTAGCTCCCTGAAAGGTGATCACAGGTCCTTAACCATAGTAGTTACTTCTGTTGTCCACAGTAGCTTACTACCACTTGTTTCTACTGTTGGACATCATATACATATAAAATTGCTTTTCTCCCTGAAAGAAAATAATTGAACTTTAACAAACTTTAACAGAACTTGGGTGTATGTTACCTCTCTGAAAGGTATTCATGGGTTCAAGAAAATGAATTAAAACAGATTCTGCAAATTAAATGAATATTTTTGAGTATTTTTAACGATAGCGATACAACATTTTAGTGATTCATAGTATTCAATGTAGATGGGTTTACTTAAAATACACTTTTTCTTCCTACAGATTTGTGGACTTGGCCGGAATGATTCCACAGATAAACCCAGGAGGAACAGGACGTATCTTAAAACCCGAATTCAGGAACACTCTCAACAAGATGCTCTTCTTTATGGATGAACATGAATTTGATAAGCTCTGGTCAAAGTAAGTATTAGACAAGATCTAGTCACTATGGGCATCACAAATATATTGAATAGTATCGATAATATGTGTTATGCGGCTGTATAAAATTAACATGTAATATTCATTGACACTGTGGAATTAACATTGACAGTTTGTGGGATTTGGGTTTATTTTTTATGTGAAACGTGCCAAAAATATTACAATTGTACTCTAATTATATTTAGCAATATCGATTCTATTGTTGAGTTGTACTTTCTTTCCTAATCGTTGGATTGCACAAAAAACTTACTGTTTACCAATTATTTTGCTTCATTTTCATTCTTTTAGAAGATCGAAATCTTGATAACATGCTTGTTTGCTTTTCTAGAAGCATTTTAATGTTAGTTCTGCTGTTGTACATGTGCAATGTTTTGTTCTCAAAATTGAGTTGTTTTAAAATATATATATTTATATTTATATATATATATATACTGTACATCTTTGCTAAACTTTGTCATTATTTCTATTGCAGATATGACCAAGACGGACATGGAGTGGTAAATGGCGAACGTTTCCTAAATAAATTGGGAATCAGCCTGAGAGAGGGCAGTGTACAACCAGGCAAGAGGTCAGCTGAGGCCATCAGGAGCCCTAACGGCAGTCCAAGAGAGAAACAGTCTCGTAAGTTTTCAAAATTTTAAAACATCTTGAGTACGACATAAAGTTCATCCCTTGAGTTCACATAGCAGCATAGTTTCACAGTATTACTACTTATGTCGAATGACAAGATACGAATGATGAGATGTCTAAACAAGGGTTTTGCATCCTTGAATGTTTACGAGGGCTTGAGTATAGTGGGTCCTTTCAAAATCAGTTTCAACATTTCCTCTGCCTACTAGTTCCTTTAAAGGCATTGAAAGACTCGCCCCCAAACCGCGTGCGGCCATCTGAAAAAGTTAACTTTCCGTTGCTTGCAAGTGACGTTTTGTTCTTGTCGCTACAAAATGCAGAAAGTACAGTAATGATATGTGTTACCTTGTTATCTTTAGCTGGACCTGAGATGTCCATCACTGTATTTTT
This sequence comes from Apostichopus japonicus, assembly GCF_037975245.1. Classification (NCBI taxonomy): domain Eukaryota; kingdom Metazoa; phylum Echinodermata; class Holothuroidea; order Aspidochirotida; family Stichopodidae; genus Apostichopus; species Apostichopus japonicus. The sequence continues at coordinate 8,737,491 of NC_092566.1, read as the reverse complement.
TGTACACAGTGCTGTGGATATTGACCGCAGCTGTATGTACTGACTGTACACTAGTGTCTAATTACAGAAGGTAGCAAGCTGTGTGTGTATTTTCTGCGATCGATGGTGGGTCCTAAACAGTTCTGTTACACCTCATTCGAAACTAGGTCAGATTACCAGCATTAGACGTTTCTTTTTGCGGGAGTCTTCACACCCTTTAAGCAGCTCTTTAACACAGTAAAATGATGTTTTATTGTTTTCCCCAAACCAGCTCGAAGATCTCTGAAACAGTCAGAAATGGAGAGGACAAAGTCTCTAGATGTTGAGAGGTGGCTGAAAGATAAATTCCGTGAAGGTTGTAAAAATATGAAGAAGGAATTTGAGACTCTGGACAATGAAAGGAAAGGAATGGTAAATAATGCAACAACCTCTTGCCAAAATTTGTTGTTGAAATGATGAAAAAGGAATGGTGAACATCTTAAACCTTGAAAAGTTTGAAATCTTGATTTTCATATATGTTCTAGTGCGGTCTATAGATCTTGTCCATCACACATCTTTACCATATATAATGGCAATTATAATTGTATCCTTTAATTTTTGCTCTATTTGTTTATCTATCTGGCCAACTTTTATATTTAATGTGTTTTTCTTTCTTTCTTTTAGGTGGCAGCAGACAAATTTCTTTTCGTTCTTGATAAATTTGGGCTCAAGCTTGAAAACAAACAGTTAGAGAGCTTCTTGACACGTTGTAACATGACCATGAGACCAGGCGGAAAGGTCTCTTATCGAGAATTCCTGCAACGATTCCAGGACAGGAGTACCTCTGGCATGCCAAACAAGATCTTAGCCGACCCAAAACACCGGTAAGTTTGTAACTAATTAAATCGATAGGGCCGAGTCATGAAACCCGTTTTGTCTGCTTAAAGGGTGTGAAGGCTCGCACACAAAGAAACGTCTCATGACGGTAATCTGACCTATTTTTCGAATGAGGTGTAACAGAAGTGTAAGACACCACCATCGAACCCAGAAAATACACACACAGCTTGCTACCGTCGGTAATTAGACACTAGTGTACAGTCAATACATACAGCTGCGTTCAGTACCCACAACACAGTGTACGGATAGCAGCGATGGACAGCTCAGGTCTTGATAAAGATAACAAGGTATCACGTTTTATGACTGTCCGAATTTTGTAGCGACAAAATGGAAACTTCACTTGCAAGCAAAGGAAAGTTACCTTTTTCAGAGTGCGGTTTGGGGCGAGTCTTCAATGCCTTTAACTCTTATGTCTTTGAATGTATGAATTAATGTTATAGTTGCTGGAGTTAGGTCCCAACCCAACTCCCCCCACCCTTCTCCTCCTTCTGCACTAGATCCATATATTATCATATAGGGTGGCTTTAAGTTGCCAAATTTTAGGGTGCTGATTTTTTTTTCTTTGGGTGTGGTGATCATGAACCATGAAATCAACTTGCTCGGGCTTCAGTTCATGGTTTCTTTTTCTATTCTTTTTGCCTCTAGATATAATAACAAGGAAGGTAATCCCACAGCAGATCAAGGGTCCATATCTGGAGTTGAAGCCACCCTCGTCAATTTATTCCAGTCCGAGTACCTGTCTCTCTTGGGAGTGTTCCAGTAAGTTTTGACCATCAAAACTCCTTCTAGCTATTAAGTTTTGTTTTTGTAGTTCAACCAACCAATGTCTTTGTTAATCAAATTTTTATTGCATTGAGCATAGAATAATCATTTCCATGAGGCAATAACTATATATATACACTTTTAATTTACACTGCACGTTGGGCTGCTTCCCAATTTACAGGATTAGCTCTTGTATTTTGAATTATGTTTACACTTTGAAAGACCATTTCAGATGTAAAAACACTGTGTATTTGTCCAGGATAAAAAAATCCACGTGACTTGAACCATTCAGGACTCGAACCCACAAATGTCCCAGATGCTAGGCTTCATTGCTTCTTATACCACAGCCTATATTCACTGAATCATAGCACTGCTTATGAAAGTTATCTCAGAGTATTACTCAATAAAAAAGATTGTAATTGATCAGACTAAGACCCTCTCCAAGATTTTCTCATCAAATGAAACTGAAAGTTAGTACCATTCAGTTCTCAGCATTTCATCGACTTTTTGATATGAACATATTTACGTAATCTCAAGTGAAATAAGACTTAAGTTAACTAACGATTTTTACGTAGTAACTACCTTTGCTATGAAATCTACTGTACGGATGGCAAGCTGGAATATCCTTTGCAATGAAATGTACTGTATGTTTGGCAAGCTTGAATGTCCTTTGCAATGCAGTCTACTGTACTGATGGCAAGCTTGAATGTTCTTTGCAATGCAGTCTACTGTACTGATAGCAAGCCTGAATATCCTTTGCAATGCAATCTACTGTATTGATGGCAAACTTGAATGTTCTTTGCAATGCAGTCTACTGTACTGATGGCAAGCTTGAATATCCTTTGCAATGCAATCTACGGATGGCAAGCTTGAATGTCCTTTGTAATGCAATCTACTGTACGGATGGCAAGCTGGAATGTCCTTTGTAATGCAATCTACTGTACTGATGGCAAGCTTGAATGTCATTTGCAATGCAATCTACTGTACTGATAGCAAGCCTGAATATCCTTTGCAATGCAATCTACTGTATTGATGGCAAACTTGAATGTTCTTTGCAATGCAGTCTACTGTACTGATGGCAAGCTTGAATGTCTTTTGCAATGCAATCTACTGTACGAATGACAAGCTTCAATATCCTTTACAATGCTATCTACTGTACGGATGGCAGCTTGAATATCCTTTGTAATGCAATCTACTGTACTGATGGCAAGCTTGAATGTCCTTTGTAATGCAATCTACTGTACTGATGGCAAGCCTGAATATCCTTTGTAATGCAATCTACTGTACTGATGGCAAGCTCAAATGACCTTTGCAATGCTATCTACTGTATGGATGGCAAGCTTGAAAGTCATTTGCAATCTCCTGTACTCATGGCAAGCTTGAATGTCCTTTACAATGCAATCTACTGTGCAAATGATAAGCTTCAATATCCTTTACAATGCTATCTACTGTACGGATGGCAAGCTTGAAAGTCCTTTGCAATCTCCTGTACTCATGGCAAGCTTGAATGTCCTTTGTGATGCAATCTACTGTACTGATGGCAAGCTTGAATGTCCTTTACAATGCAATCTACTGTACGGATGACAAGCTTCAATATCCTTTACAATGCAATCTACTTTACGGATGGCAAGCTTGAATGTCCTTTCGTTGTAAACAAAGTAGGATGAAGTAGGTAAACAACCTTTTGACCATGACAAAGGCAATCACCAACTATGGTTCTTTTTTTTTTTGCTCTCAATTTACAGAAAAATCGATAAATTTGGGGAGAGAGTGATTAGCCAGGAGGAGTTTAGAGCTGCGATGGAAAGTCAATTCAACCTGAATCTATCGGATATCGAATTTGAACAGTTTATGGATAGTGTGCCGTTAGACGATGAGGGCAAAGTACAATACCAAGACTTCATGTCACAGTTTGATGCCAGGTAAGATTAAGTTTTGAAAGGATTTTGATGTCAGCAATCTAATTAACTGAAAAGGGAGCCAGGAAATAAATTCGGAGGGGGGGTGGGATGGTTGGATGGGGAAAAGGCTGTATGTGGGAGTAACATGGCATCTCTCGCTAGTGACAATCAGAAGTCGATCCCAAATTGGTCTCAAATCAGAAGCGTGTGATTACAGCCAAGAGAGCCGTAAGAGTGAAATAACAAGAAGAAATGAAGAAACATAAGACAACCAGTGACACTATATTTTCCATATTTGGGCTTCTTACTTTTGCTCCCTTATGTCTACATGTCTCAGATAAGGGGAACTTTATTCCAACAGTTAGATCTAGCTTTACCATCTGATCGTATTCATGTATATTAAGGTCAAGAATGTGTTAAAAGGATGCAGTGCACACTGTAATTTAGTGTTAAATTTAATTTCCTCCCTCATTCAATTCAGGCCAGCTCCCAGTCTGTTTGATGCTAAGTCATTGTACAACCCCTCAAGACCGGAGGAAGATTTGGTCGCAGATGAACCAATGGACTTCCAAGAGTTTAAGAAGAACAGAACAAGTGCAGAGGTATTTGAATCATTTAAAAACAAAAATTTTTTTTGTACCAAGTGGTTCTGACAAATCTCTCAAACACACCATTTATAAACTGACTTCAAAACTTGTGGATGAAAAGTGTTGCAGCTGTTAGAATAACACTGAGCCTGGCTTATGATAGGACAATAGGTTTAATTTATGTAAATTATTTCATAACACCACACATTCTTTCATTCTCATTCTCATTCTCTGAATCATTGATTTTGATCTCTGTCATAGTTCTCTGTGTTTTTATTTTGAATGATTTTAATAAGTCTTTCATTGTTTTATGAGCAGCTTAATCAAATCAACTCATCTCATTTCTTATTTTAATTGTTTAGATTCTTCAAATTATGAAGCAGATAGTCGTGAACAGAGCTGCAGAACTTGAAACCTGTTTCCATGAGATCGACGAAAACAACTCGAGCAAGCTGTCGCAAGAAACCATGTTTCAGCTCTTTAGAAGGTTCGCAAATTCCGCCTAGTGTGATCAGTTTTGTTTCACTGCTTTTTGACTGTACATGGAAACCTTAACTTTTCAATCTGTGTTGTATTTTAGCTTCAATATAAGCATTTTGTATGATAGATCTGGTCTTAGAGATGATTCTTGTTTTTACATGGCTTACATGGATATTCCTATTCAGCGACTCTATGGTCAATTGTAAAAGTCTGTTAGTGTACTTCTGTACTTTTTAATATTTTGTTAATAAATCACTAATTTAGACTGGAATAGTTGTGGTGGAGAAAAGCGATGATGGAGGCTGGTTCACACATCAAAATTCAATACATATGATAAATTGTTGTCATTGTCAAAGTTCAAGACATGAGCAATTATCAATACTTTTAACTTTAAAATATTTAGCCAATACTTTGTACAAGATGAAACTTGAATCCCAGAAGGGGGCACCACAGGATATTTCAGAATCCTACAGAATTTAAAAAAAAGGAGCTTACAAAATTGCTTCAAATTTAAAAAACACGTTTGATTAGAATCTGGACAGTGACCTCAAGATATTTCAATACTCTCTTGCTGCAAGTATCCAAACCTTTTTGACACCATTATAGCATATCTGAACTATTTTCTCAGTGTTGCATTTAAAAAATTTTTTTATAGCTTTGTTAGTTTGTAACTGTGAGACATATGATGAAGTGCAGAGTAAGGTTGTCATTTCATTTAATTTCACAACTATCAAAATATCTTTTCCTTTTGGTTCACTTTCTGGTTTTTGACTTGTCCTTGTGAAATTTGTAACAAATATTTAATATCATAAATAATTTATTTTCCATAAATAATTTCAGGTTAAACATAAGACCAGAAATTTCCCGTGGCGAGATCAGAAGAGTGTGGGGCAGCTTTATCACGACACATAACGGTTTCCTAAACTTTCAAGAATTCATCCGGTTCTTTGGATATTCGGTCCGGTCTGCAGCCTTCCCCAACGCCAAACTCTCCCCACCTAAACGAGGAGACTCAGATTTCTTGATAAGATCAAGAAAGCTCAACTGTGCTGCTGATATGTTGGAAGACAATTTGAGATCAAAGGTGAGGAAACCGTAAAAAACCATTTTCTTAAGGTTAAAACTTTTGTACAATTTGGCTAACAAATTTAAATATGTAATGTACCATCTGCACAGGGAGACCACCCTTTTATATTTATCGGATCTAGGGTAAGCAAACCTGGGTGTAAAAGGGTAAGCAAAAGTGGGTGTAAAAGGGTCAGCAAAAGTGGGTGTAATAGGATAAGCTAAAGTGGGTCAAAAGTGGGTGTTATAGGGTAAGCAGAAGTGGGTGTAATGGGGTAGGGAAAGTGGGTGTAATAGGGTAAAGAAAGTGGGTGTAATAAGGTAAGCAAAAGTGGGTGAAATAGGGTAACTGAAAAGTGGGTGTAGTAGGGTCAGCAAAAGTGGGTGTAGTAGGGTCAGCAAAAGTGGATGTTATAGGGTAAAGAAAGTGGGTGTAATAAGGTAAGCAAAAGTGAGTGTAATGGGGTCAGCAAAAGTGAGTGTAAAGGGTCAGCAAAAGTGAGTGTAATAAGGTAAGCAAAAGTTAGTGTAACAGGGTAAGCAAAAGTGGGTGTAATAAGGTAAGCAAAAGTGAGTGTAAAGGGTAAGCAAAAGTGGGTGTAATAAGGTAAGCAAAAGTGAGTGTAAAAGGGTAAGCAAAAGTGGGTATTATAGGGTAAAGAAAGTGGGTGTAATAGGGTAAGCAAAAGTGGGTGTGTTAGGGTAAGCAAAAGTGGGTGTAAAAGGGTAAGCAAAAGTGGGTGTAATAAGGTAAGCAAAAGTGGGTGTAATAGGGTAAGCAAAAGTGGGTGTTATATAGTTTAGAAAGTGGGTGTAATAGGGTCAGTAATAGTGCCCATAATAGGGTCAATCCTTTGATCATTTCTTGCTCCATGTTTTCATTAGATTCCAACTAAATGCCATTCGCTGATCTCTTTTCATTTCTCTCAGGTCGACTACAGATGGGATGATTTGAGGCGAGAATTTCTGGAGTTGGATAAGTTCGGAACAGGGTTCATCAGTCAGGAAGAGTACAGGGAAGTTCTTCAAGAGCTCTGTGTTCACTTAAACTACTACGAGCTAGAGATGCTGTGTAAGAAATTTGATACCAACAATGATGGAAGGTATGCAGTGACAAGTCAATTCTCTTAAGTTTTGAGATGCAAAGTTATGTAAAGTGTCCTTGTCTTATGTTACTTTCTAAGGTAAAATTTGTAACAAGTCAAATGGAATATACTTGAATTTCTGTAAAATGATTTTATTATCTCATTATTGTTTTACTGTAGCTTACAAGGATTTGTTTTACATTATCCTTAGCAAAACCCCTCTTTAGCATGAGGGTGGGGATGGGGGAAGGGTTCCAGTCAAAGTCAGTTTTACCATTTGTACCCAGAGAAAGTTTAAGTGCAAACAAATGTCCAACTCCCATTCAGCAAATGAAGTTATATAATACTTTATTCTACCCCAACACTTAACTGCATGCAAACACTTTCATCAATGCTATTTTATTTCCATTTTCAGGGTCTCCTACGTGGAGTTCTTGAAGCCGTTTGCAGCGAGAAAACAGACCTACAAATATGGAAACAACATGCTGGGTTTGTTGACGCACCCCCAGTCAGAGATCCCTATCGCCCCCATAGTTGATGAACCGCACAAAGGTTTGAACGGTCTCACCGCAAGACTCAGACAGAGGGTAAGCTGCTACACACATACCCACCCTCCCACCCATCCACCCCCACACTCCTCTGTACCACCTTTTTTTAATCAATTTTCTAATCTTCACACAACAAACAGTCTCAAAGCAAGACTAAGACAGAGGGTAAGCTGCTAAGATATGACTTTCTCATGGCAGTGTGCCTAGTGGTACAAACACGCCCAACCACCCATCCCCACACTCATTTTTCGTCTAATCTTTACACAAGAAACGATGATCAAACAAGAATCCCACAAAAATTCCATGATATTGGATGTCTTACAAAGACATGATTCCAGCGTTATTTTGCCAACACAGCTAGTAAGGAGGTTGCTGTTACAGTTATGAATCTTAATTTGACGACCTATATTTTCCAACAGCCCTTCCCTCTCATGCCCTCCTCTCCATGCCCCTATACCTAGCATCCCCCCCCCAACTTCCCTCCCAAAGGGGGAAAAAATGCATAACATGTCTTTCAAAATAAATGCTGCTTATAGTGTTTTATTAGGTGCTTATTTGGTAAATGGTTCAACTAAACTGCCAAACATTGTCGATTAAAGTACTTACCAAGCTAATTTGGTAAATGGTTCAACTAACTGCCAAACATTGTCGATTAAAGTAATTACCAAGCATATTTCACAACACCCGTAGAGTGGCTAAACTTTCATAGTTCTATCCTGCAACCAACAGTATGATTCAAGTGTCAGTATCATGCAAGAGTCGTAACAAGGCCTAAGCAATTTAGCAACTTTATCTTATCAAAGATCGTCAAATACGCAGCTTAGACGTCTCGTTTGAAATGTCTCGTTAAAATTTCATTTTTGCAGCTGGTCGGAGACTGGCGAAACCTACGCAGAGCTTTTAAGAAACTGGACCCAGATAACACCGGCTATCTGTCACTGCAAGAGTTCCGACAAGTCTTGGCTTTGTGCAATCTAATTCTGACGGAAGACGAAGTCTATCACGTCATGTCCGAGTTCGACGAGAAAATGGAGGACAAGATAAGTTACAAAAAGTTTCTTTCGGAGACATTCAGTCAAGGATAAATTTAGATTGTCTCTTGTAAATTCCTCCTCCTCCTCTAATATTAAGGTGAAAGAATCATTCAATAGCACAGCAGAGGTTATACGCACTTTCCAGAGTTTAGAAACATCTACGGCAAACATACAATCACTTAGTTTTTGTCTCTGCAGAGTGTGAAATAGGATCATATTTCTGGATAAAATATGACACTACAAAAATTATGGCAAGTTAGAAGAAGGAAAATGACAAGAGGCAATATTTTGTCCATACTTGGCAAGACGAAATATTTTAATGCTCTTTATTTGACATATTAATGAAGTTAGCTTTTGTAGAATGATATGTTATGATCTTCTGATCTTCTTCAAATCAAACTTTATTGGTATTTCTTGCAATTAATATTTTTTCCTTTGTAAATATATTTTGCTAATTATGCATGAATTTCGAAAACCTATTACCTTCAGTGCATTCTTACACTTTATTCATATTTTGTATTCAAAGTTTTACATTACTACAGTGACATTGTATACCAAATTTTGGAAATTATAAATTGTATCAAACATTTTTCATATTTTCAATTCTGTTTTCTTTGGTAAGATCATAGTTTTATCAAATATATATAAGAAAGCGACATTCTATATTTCATATTAAAAAATAATCAGTGATGCAGAAAAGTAGTCCTACAAAGAAATATGTATTATGACTGAAAAGTTAAACGGTACTGCTTTTTGAGAAAGAAAGTTCAGAATAAAAAAGAGACATGTGGAGTTTGAAATTTAACAGTCAATTAGATCTTAGTCGTCTGTAATCATATCATGAAAAATAAAGAACATTGATTGTCAATAAAGGAATGTTAAAATTAATTTCAGATACTTTTTAGAAAACAATATTTTCATATCGACAAATTACGTCATTACTTCTTAAATTTAAACATTGTTTGCTTGAAGTACACTGCAGTCAAATCTACAATGGTGAAGTGCCTTCTTTAAGCAAAGACAATTTAAATACATTTCGAATCATTTACTATTTGCACCCGAAAAGTTTCTCATCTTTTATGGACGTTTCTGAGGTATTCTGTTGGAAACATATTCATTACAAAAGTACTGTGAATTGCCTAGCAGGACTGTATTGTGTGTATATTTCTATCTTCTTACTGTTGTATGGAGGCGCATTCAAAGATTGTTTGATCGTGAATCCGCTTTATAAATTTATGGATTTGGATTTGTAAATGATACTGTAAAGTCTATTTTCTGTATTTTATAGGTTATAAATTGATATAAAAGTTTTATTGATTCTTAATCTTTAACTTTCTACAACCCATCCCTACTTCATATTTAAACTGTGCTGAGTTGAGAGGCTGTTTTCATTACTTTGTCATCTATACAGTTTATTTTGGTACAAAAGAATTTATTTACCGTTCCGTACATTTAATTGCGCAACATGATTGTGTGCTTTCAAAATCTAAGTTCTTTGGGTTAAAATTATTACTTAGTCTTAAGGATCGATCGTGTTCAGTTCTTCCATAGTTACTGTTTTGGTCTTGATTCTCGTTTTATTCCGTCCATTTTTTAAAATAATTCCATTTTTAAAGCTGTGCTGAACTTTTGAGGCTAATATTTGGTTGGTGAACTATAAGTTAAATACAAAAGTATATTTTTTCTACAAAGTTTTTTTTATCCTGGTCTGTCACATGTGTAAGTATTCTAAATGAGTATATTCAAGTTGTTTGAGATACTTTCAAGGGTCGTGTACGTTGAATAATTGCATGGATTATTATTGTGGGTATCAGGATTTGAATTTCAGGCTATTTAATGGTTTAATGCCAGAGGATTTTGCCGTCGCCAATACACGTCTGTGGGGATTAATTGACTTTAGCTAGTAGATTTTATATGCACTGGCAATTTTTATCGAGTGGCTAAAAATTGTGAGATTCTTGTCCTGGATATGGATGTCGTCTGGGTTTTAGACTTTTTCAAAGGATCATGTGTATGATGAATTGAAATGCACTGTAGTACAGTAATTACATGAACATGGATATATTACTATTCTATACAGACCGTCTATGTATATCAATTTGTTTGTAAATTAATGTAACTATAATGCTCTTTAATCTATAATTCTTGCAATGTTTAAATATTTGTGTGAATGAATGACTGTGTAAAGCTTGTAATCTACCTGGGTCTGCTGTAAATATTATGAGTTACTGAAAAACACTAAATGGAGGTTTAAATCCTTATTTCTGTTTATGTGCCTTTATTCATCCCCCGAGCCAACCCCCCCCCCCCCAAATAGATAGCTCAGGTACTTGCTAGTCCCTAAAGATCTCACCTGCTATCTCCTTATTTAAGCTGTTTGCTGTGAGTGCAGCTTGCCACTTCCCATCCCACAAACCAATAGTATAAATATTTAATACCCTTAAAAGTATTAATGTATAGACTAGGCAGGCTCAGGTGCTTGCTAGTCCCTAGAGAACTGACCTGCTATATCCTTATTTAAGCTGTTTGCTGTGAGTGCAGCTTGCTACTTCTCATCCCACAAATCCAATAGTACAAATATTCGATACCCTTAAAGTATTAATGTATAGACCAGGCAGGCTCAGGTGCTTGCTAGTCCCTAGAGAACTGACCTGCTATATCCTTATTAAAGCTGTTTGCTGTGAGTGCAGCTTGCTACTTCCTATCCCACAAATCCAATAGTACAAATATCAAATACCCTTAAAGTATCAATGTATTGATTAGGCAATAATATACTATCATACTCAGACTGAACCTTCCATGGCCAGATAAACATAAAAAGGTGAAAGTATCATAACTTGCAATATGACTTAACTAGATAACTCCCAAAACTTTAAAACTGATTTGCTCATTTCGTTTCCTGTGATAGACTGATCTGTTAATAAGGTATGTCGTGTGCTAAGCAATAGCTCAGATGGGGGGGGGGGGACGGGTGGGGGTTAGTAGTAACATCAAAGGAGCCTGCACAACTATAGAAAAAGATCCCACCCCTTTCTCTTTGAAACTTGCACTAATATTCAACTATGCTACCGTCATTACAGATATACCAGACGCTGTCTATCAGCCTGATGCTGGGCAGTGTTAGTCTATTTCATGACAATAACATATATAACTGAACAAATTGCAATTAACTCTGGTTTGGGGGGAAGGGGATAACCTTTTCTTTTTTTTGTGCACTGCACAAAACGTTTAGCAGTTTTACTAATGACAAGCAGTCAAATGGTTGAAATCACAGATCTCTGCATCAGAGGGGTACCCAAGTTTTGAGTGGATATTACACGTTTACTTGGTTAGAATAAGTCACACCCCAAGTTCAAAATCCACCTCTTTTTTTTTCTTACGATGGTGATTAAAGTGAAAAGTAACAAAAAGTAGAAGATCTTGTTGCTGACAATTTTCAATTTAATCAAAAAGACAAGTCAATGAAATTGCAATACAGTGTATAAAAAAAAATATGGCTCATTATTGAAAAAGAAACTTAACCTGACTCACTTCAGAACTAAATTTGGTGATTTCATTACAAAAGAATTACAATGACCGTGAGGAAAAGCTTGAATGTTAAACTGACTAAAAGATGTTAACGCCCGAAAAATGTAACCAATATGGAGGGCGTACTGGTGAGATCCCCCTCACCTTTGACATTTTTTTAGACCAAATTAAGGGTAAGTAGCTGCATAATGGTGCTAACATTGGAAGTAAATTCGACTTCGTAACAAGGAATGCCAACAGTGATACATATCATAACATCGTCTTGGACAGAGAAAGAAAGCATGGAGTGCAAAGTGTGTCAAAACTAAGCAACATCAACGTCAGATTAGTCGGGCATGCCTAGAACGTTGATCTAAATACCCGAGGCTTCGTTTTTGTCTACTGAACTACTGACTCTTATCAAACAAGATTATTTCAGTCTTTCTGCAGTGTCGGAAACAATATCAGCATGTTGCCCAAAGTTTCACAGAAATATCTTGTCGGGGGGGGGGGGGGGTGGAAGGGGCTTCAGTGCCTTAGTTTATGAGTGCACCTTTGACATGTTGACAGAATCTACTCATTTAGAAAGGAAGAAAAACCTTAATGTTTTGAACCTTACTCCTAGAGACTTCTTCAACGTTTCATCACCCTCCAATTTGATTAAAACACGCAGGAATTGGTGCCTATTCAAAGGCATCTCGTCATACACATTAAATCAGGTGGAATCAAACTTTAACTTTTAAAGGTTGCATAGTTTCTTTGATACCCTTTTTCACAACGAAAAAATCAACAGAACCAATTAAAAACATGCCTATGGCTAAATATACGGCTAAAACATTGACATTTTAATAACAATTGTTGCAAAAGTTTTGCACATGGAAAAGACATCGGTTGTAACGTCGACGTCCTAATGAATTATACCTGAAATGCCAGCCATCTGTATCGTTGCCTCTCCCTGTGTAAATGTATTTTAAGTGGTCTACATTATGGCATAAAAAAAAACACTGCTAGAAAGATTAAAATGGACAACAGATGTTCACCAACTTAAAAGAAACTTCTAAGCAACTTCCACCACTTCAAAGCATCATTTCCACGGTAACCTTACAGGTGTGACAGTTTCTCAGTACACAAGTTTACATTTCGATATTCACTGAACGCAGCAGTCTTTGCTAAGTTGCGTTGCTTCTATTTGCTTCACTGTGAAGTCAGCCCCTTTTCACTTTTATCAAGGGCAGACCCAAAGGAGTGTGTAAGAGGGTACAACCACCCCCTCCACCCCCCACCCCTGGCACCCTTTTTCAACCACACGAGGAAACAGTTAAAAGTAGCTTTGATATTAGAAAAAACCTTGCACGTCGACTTAATTTATAGCCTTAATTTATAGTCAGAATGAATCATCCAATCATTTAAATTTTTCTGGAGGTTAGCCCTAAACTTCACCCCACCCCCCCCCCATCCCCACATGAGATATGACTTCAACAACAACACAACCACACCAACATCCTTTTTGAAATCCTGGAACCACTACTGTACAACACATTTTACACTAGATTAAAACAATTTATGCCTTTAAACCAAAAATCAGTTTCATTTTAATTCATCAGCCGCCATCTTTCTCCAATCACAGAGCCTTCTACAGTATATTAAAAATCAATCCAAGTGTGTTCACTTTTAAAGCCAGTCTCCCATTATTATTTCCCATAAAGATACAAACTAACAATGCAACAAGAGCCACATAAAGCTTGTCAGTGGTCTAGGTTATGTACCCATTTTGCCACTCATATTATAAACTCAAAAAACATTTGTTTTGTTCTTTTCCTGTTAGAAGTATAAACTTTCCCTGGTTGTTATTTTAATGGTCTTCAATATATCAACATTAATGCTATGCCTTTGAGTCATTCTCTAAAACTACATAAAACAGAGTATTCTCATCAGTGTTGTGACATACCACCCCTATGTGGTCCCATGTGACCACCTCTGCCTCTTCCCCCGAATCCTCCCCTGCCCATACCCCCTCTTGGTCCACCCATACCTCTCCCTTGTGGACCACCTCTCCCCCCTCTACCTCTCTGCCCACCCGGCCCACCGCCTTTGTTCTTTGATGGGGGAGACTTGGGCCTGAGTCTCTCTATTTCATCTGAGCAGCCTGTGAGGCAATCAGTTTGTGATTTGTTGAAAAATGTCTGAAATGTTTCCTTGGAGTAGTTGCTATTGGTCAACTGAGGTCCTACGCTTAACCATCCTGTTTAAGAAAGAAAAAAAGAACGTTTTCTCCAGTTGCTTCCTATCACAAATTTCTACACAGTGTACTGTAGGCTATGGCCATACTCTTCAAGAACTTAAGAGAAGGGGGGTGGGGAGGGAGGGAGGACAGGGAAAGGAAAGAGAATATATCAATTTAATGGTTTCATTTACCGTGATGAAAGACCCTAAGAGTAACCCCTTCAAAATTTCACCACCATGACATAGAAAACGAAGAATGTTATTTCAATCATTTACTCACTGAACATGTCTTATTGCGTATTATACACAAAAAAATTTGATGTACACGTCATAAACGAAAAAAAGCATTTTACAATTAACTAGCATTAATGGTTTCCTATCGATCACAATGAAGGCATAATTTGTGACATTGCAGTTATAAATCAACAGGAAGTGGACACATAGTACTTGTGTTACATGAATACACTGGTAAACTCAACGAAGAACTTTTCAGAACTACCATAAAAGATCTGTATTTCGCTGTTAAAGGATACGGCTTGGTATAACCTGAATGTTGCCTGTACACTCGAAACAAAAATCAACAAGATTTTGCTTTCGACAAAAGAGCAAAACCTCCTAAATACTGTTTTCGTCATAGAACATTTAATACCAAACCTTGTATCTTCAGACCAGACAAGCAAATTCTAATCAGGTCCACAGGTTTGGGAAAGCCCAGTTCCCATTTCAATCTCACATTTTCTTCTTTTTTTTTGAGTCAGAACAAGACGAAGCTGCACACTTTTTATGAATCTTTAACAGTGACTATAAGACATTTTTTTACTTCATCCCTCTTACCTAGATTTGCTTTTTATGTTTAAAAAACCCAAGAAAGAAGAAAAAAGCATATTGAGAACCAACTTTTACTGGTACTTTTTTCAAAAAGCCTCTAACCTGGTCGGACGGTGTGGTCTTCTCCAAAGACGTGCAGTCGCCTTCGACCGAGGCAGAAATGCTCCATTATGTGGAATATTTCTTCCGGTTTGTCTAGACTTCCCTGCGGTGGTTCTTCCGTGATGATGACATCCAGGTCGACGTTGGCGTGGATGAAATCCCCGTCTGTGGATCTACGGACGGTCCCCTTGATGCCCATCAGACAATGCTCCTAAGGAATCCAAAGAATGGATGGACAAATAATAATACTGTCCCTTTATATTCAGGGTAACGAAATCATAAATATAATCAATTTTGGTTCCATTTTGGCAGTAACTTTGTTGGTCTAATGAGATTTGCTTTCATTGCCAAAGTACTGCTTGGTTGTGTACGTATATAAAGAGAATCAAAAGCACATGGGAATTCTCAGTTTCAGATAGCGAAAAAACAAAATGGCACTCCGTATCAAACTTTTGGTGACACTATGAGCCCAGAAAATCATCATTTTTTTAGTCAAATTTTGTGTAATAAATTTTGAAATCCAACTATTTCATTAATAAAATGGAAAGTCATTTTGACGGTACTTTCAAATTCGTATTTTATCTAAAGTGATTCCAGTTTTACTTTCCCAACACTTAGAGCAGGGTTTTTTTGCACTCAAGTTGATGTTTGTATATCTCTTATACCATATTGATACCAGTACCCCATCACAAAGAAATTGATTGGCCTGACTAGGTATGATTCATTCTAAACACAAATGAAAATGGCTGAACTTTTGAACCCTCTCTGACTTGCTCTTGGGAAGGTTTCTTTGTTATATAAACTAATGAAGTAGCGTTTGGATGACAAAGTTTTTCAGAATTGAGAAGAAGAATTACTTGCTAACTGTTAAATTTAGCTGTCTGTCTATGTGTGCAATTAATAAAATGCATCGTTAGTCTATTTCACTTCGGTTAGCCCCCAAAGAAGATCCTGCTAGCATCGAAACATCCACCCGCTAACTTTTATAAAATTCTTACTCGTGAAAAAATCCTAACTGGGCTGTCATAGTTAAATCAATTGTACCTATATAAAATAATACTTTACTAGGTTTCGTCAAATCAACGACCAAAATCAAAGATCCACTTCACAACCCTCTCCGATGTGAACGCAGCGTACAGAGTTGAACCTACCTTTGTCCGCTGTAATACTGCTCCGTGTTCTAATGAGATGCTACCTGGCTTCGTGATGTTGGTCTTTATCCAACAGATATCTTCGCATCGACGGAATCCCCATTCCCTGAGACACTAGGAAGTTGGTAATTTGGTAAAAAATTGATTTAGGATGGAAACACTTCTAGAAAAGAAACTTTTCTTCTTTGGCAGAAGCACAGGCTGAATCAACAACTTAAGGTTGTCTATGGCAAGCCAAGAGCCCAATCGACCGATAATCAAGGATTGTCACCATATAAACCTGGATTATCGAATAAAACTTGGAATATCAGCCGCAAATCCAAGATTCTCAATTGATAACCAGCTTTATCAAAGTAATTTAGATAAACCTGGGTTATCCACCAAAAATCTGATTTGGTCAGTGACAATTCCGAATTATTCGACCAATAAACCTAGGATATCGATCGATAAACCGGGTTTTTTGATGTACTGGGCATTGCCATAAGTCGTCTTCTACCTCTTATCAATGAATTTCAAACCTGAAATTTACTTAAAAACTTGAGGACAGTTTTAATATAGAGAGATCATACATTGACTCGAGCAAGTGACTTGACTTGAATCAGAACGATTTCTGGTGATGACTTGACTCAATTTTAAATATAAAGTAACTCATTACGAGTCTGTGATTTATCTTCTCACCTGCCTGCCGTGTTGCAGACCGTCGGATGTGGATCCGACCCACATGAAGAGAAACGACCGATGAGCAGCCACGGCGGGAATGTCGAGCCTCATAATCTAGAAAGAAAGATGGAAAAAAAAAACATCCTCATGACTGTCGAACCCCTCTCGGTTTTAATCGAAATGACCAATAAAGAAGGTACGCCTATTTATATTACCTCTTCCCAAGACCAAAACCTCTGGTTTGCTACCACGCCTGGTCTGTGTCGGAACTCTTCTAACGGTGGATCGATGTAAATGACATCAAACTCTGTACTGAGCTCAGCCAGGTCAAAGTTATCAAAGTCACATTTTAAGTACCTGCCAAAACGAGGATACCACACCAGAAGGAAAAACATCAATAAGGATATCTGATCATTACAATAAGGGGCACGTAATACTCGTAAAGTAGACCAATTTGCTATTAATTGTGTAATACCGATTTCCAATAACACAAATGATAAGAAAACTTGAAATAAATAATATGATGTTTTCTGGTACAGGTAAGAAATCTTACAGCAACCACACAGTTGACCAAATGCCTTTGAATCTGAATACATTTTGTAAAATTTTCCAATCTCCAAATAAATCTCACATAATTCCACAAGGACACTGGAGTGGGAGTCATAGCCTGAAACTTTGGCCAGAAGAGAAGGGGGAGGACTATTTAAAGACAGTGAAAGGAAGGGTCAGAGCAAACTTGCACATTACATATACATATATATATATATATATATATATCCTACATCTTTAAAAGATATAAAAGATTATAAAACTGAACGATTCAGCCGGATTGATGAATACCTTTACCAGGTTAATTTCATCTCGTCTACTTACATTGGTGGTGAGTTTGTCCGTGCTATCAACTCATCCTTCAGCCTGATAAGTTCCTTAAGTTTAGGATATTCCTCAAAACGATCTCCCATACCTTTACGGATAGAGAGAGAGAAAGCTCATAGAAATATGCCAAAGTTTCAGTATATTGCTTTTTGTAACATTTGATCACAATTATGACATATACAATACAATAACTTCAATAAAAAAACAAAGGTAAGCAACTAAACAACTTTTTTCAAATTGAAAACATTCGATGGTGCAACTGAGAGTCATTTCCAGCTTCGCTGCTGTTACACTCACCCACATCTCGGATGAAATTCTGTGGTCTCTGCCCCGTGTTGACAAAGTGTTGGCAATAGTCATTATGCGGGTTTGCACTCTGAGTTCCCTGAAAATTAAAAAGAATAGATAACAGAACCAAAATCAAGTTCTATTTTTAAAGATGATTTGTTGTCTTCTCAGCCAACAAGGGCATTAACAGTGCGGGTGTACATACCGACAAATGATCAGAAAATAATGTGAAATACAGTAGATACTGTAAAACTGAAACACTCAAGTCTTAAATATATTAAAGGCAGCTCTACCTTACCCAGGTCATTTATACCTCGGTTTAAAGGGTTTGTATAGATATCCATTCATGATCACTGCGTAACATGAATTGCCTCAATGTAGGTAACAAAGACCAAAAATAGGTAACAAAGACAAAATGTGGTTTAGACAAAGATAAAAGTAGGTAACATACAGGAGATTCACAAACATTTACCTATGATCACTATCGACATTACTATTGCTTCATAAAGTTTGGCAACACATGAGCTCGAAAAACCTAAATTTGTTTGATGAGCTGTTATATAGAGTGAAACTCCAAGTCTGTTGTTGTACCAAGTAGTTAAGGAATTGATTTTATGGCAATGCTGTTTGAATAGCATCCTAGACAATTAAAGAGAATGGACAAAACATGTTTTATGTGAAGGTTTCTTTTAGTTGTCTAAATATTGCAATGTAATTATTAACTTCAGGACTACCTTTAGAAATGTGTGTGATCCTTTATATACTTCCTCCACAAAGATCTCCTCCTCTTGCTCTGCTTGCCCCTGTTGAGCTGTCTCATCTTTATTTGGCTCTTGATCTCCCTCACTGGTGGACTGAGCATCGGCTGCTAATTGCTTCGCTCGAGGCAGCCCTCCTGTCGATGATCTTTGAATTGAAACATTGATCAGTAACACCTTTATGGAGCTTAAAACAACATGCTTCCTTAAACTCTCCAGCATTTACTTTTAACTCTTAATTTTGATAATACAGTATCTGCCTTTCCAGGCTCTGCATTTTTGGCAACTTTTCAAGATTTGAATGTCATTTTTAATTCAATTTTAATATCATTTTCACCTTGAAAGTTACAATGTGATTCTCTGGGACTTTGAATGAATGTTTTAAGCTTTGGTGGTATGACACCATTAACCTTAAATATCAACACACAGTATTGCAAGGGAGGGAAAAAGTATGTCAGCACCTTACATGAAGGTATTGTCCGAAAGAACATGTAAATCATTTTTGAGAATTTAAGACTTATATATTTGACGGTACTGTTGGCCTGTAGCTAAGGTTAAGAAAGGTAATAAGAAAACATGATGATTGCCAGCTTAAGAGCACTACTCATGACTATACCTGAGAGTTGGCAGTGAAACATAGGGGTGGGGCAATACATGGGGATGGGGTGCAAAGTAGGGATGGGGATGGGGAGGCTAATGATAAATACATACCTCTTAGAGGAGACTTTGTTCACCTTGGGATATATTCCAGCATCAGTCCTACTATTTAAAACTTTTGATAAGTTGTCAGCATCTGCCACACCAAACTGTGGGTTTAAAAATGACCAAACGTGACTGATTACAGAACTTTGTTCTTCTATGGAGTTAGAAATATATATTTATTATTTTATTATCTGTGGAAAATCAAATAAATCAAATCAAATGTGTCAACTGTTTGGATGATGAAATTTCAAATGTTTCCCAGTATTACTTAAAACAACACTGTGTAAGCTTTGTGTCTGTATATACTTCCCATTCACCTCCTTTCAATGCTAGGACAAAAAAAAAATTCTGGGTATTTCTACTTCCTACATGTTAAGGGATGCAACAGTTACTTACATTGAACATATTTCCGCTAAAACCAGTAACTCGTGGGCTTGAAATGACGTAATAATTTTGTAAATGCTTCTTGCTATTCGGACAGTGCGCAATCATTTCATATCTTGTGTTATTCTTCTCTGAATAGTTCATGGTCCTGCCTTTGTCTCAAAATGTTTCCGGGAAAGGAATCCATGAACACTTCGTTATTATACATGGCTCAGCAAGATCAACAAGTTTGACAACTATCCTCCTCCGTATGTAGGCCGACATATGGAAATAAGCCAACACAGTTTTCCTCTAAACTTATACTCAGTAGGCCTATTAAGCCTATATAGTTACGGTATATATATATATAGAAAATTAATAAAGAATAACACACCAGAAAAATTCCACTTCACGAATGGTTTTGTCCTTTTGGGACTCGTATATTGATATATATATATAGGCTATTTAGGATAGGTAGGCCATAGAAGAGTCTTTCTGACTCACTGAGAGACTGAAAACACAATCTATACTGTCAAAAACTAACCAGTGGAACTAAAGTCACTACAATAAGCCTATCAAGTTCTGCTACAATTCCTACAACCATTGAAGGACAGAAAAATTCCACTTCACGAATGGTTTCGTCCTTTTGGGACTCATATTCATTATATTAGGATAGGTAGGCCCTAGAAGAGTCTTTCTGACTCACTGAGAGACTGAAAACACTATCTATACTGTCAAAACTAACCAGAGGAACTAAAGTCACTACAATAAGCCTATCAAGTTCTGCTACAATTTCTACGACCATTGAAGGACAAGCATTAAGTAGCCTACTGATAACTTTTTGAAAGTACCAGATTATTTTAAGGTAGGCCTATTCACCATTGCCAGCCACAGCCCACTTAAAGTAACAGTTTTTTTAATTTCCAGCCAAACACAGACTGAAATATTTCAGAATGGCATTGAGTCATGATAGGTCTAATTCTAATTTGGAATGTGCAGGCCTAGTTTGCGATTCATGAAATTGAAACCCCTTGGCTTACTTACAAATTACCATTGAGGCTACAGTAGCCTAAAAGTATTGGCAGTATCTTATGCTGGTTACTTCAATGAATCTGGTGGAACTGGAAGTTAGGAACTTTTAGGGGAGCCCTGGTCTAGAAGGTAGCCTGATGAGGCTACAGTTAGGGCTAGGCTTAAAATACAGTAGCAGCATTAGGCCTAGGGTACGGTTGGTCAGCGACAAGCCTACAGTTTGCATGAGTACCTGTTCTGCGAGTAACTTTCTACGTTGCTCAGATCTGTCTCTAATGGCTTGCAATCCTTCATGGTGTGACATGACGCTTCAGATGGAGACGAAGTGTTATTTCAGGTCTGCCAAGAAACAGTATTAACATATTTACTAAATATGCACAATATAACCAGTATTTAAAACCGATTTAGAACACTGGAGGGTATCGCACGATTTCTGTTGCATCGCATCGGCGTATGCATAAATCATATGGAATTCGATAGGGCACCGGGTTGCACTTAACCACTTGAAATACCCATTGAGGTAGTCATGGGTCGCAAGTTTTACCTCTCAGCTCCGACCATAGAAATTGATAAGGACTCCGCCTCAACACCTATATTCTCTCGCCAGCCTTCCTAACACATTTCTTTGCTGTGTGTAGTCAACAACAACAGTACCTTGCTTACTGCGTAACCAGGGATCACATCCAGTTTTCAATGAAAGCCGGAAAGCGACAGGAAGGGAAATCTAGAAATTGTTTTCTTTATATATATATATATATATATATATATATATATATATATATATATATATATATATATATATATATATATATATATATATATACTGTACGCCTAAATATAAGTAAATGAATAATTGCAAACTGATTGGAAAATAGAAAGAAAAAAACTTGAACTAGAAAAGCGCTTACATTTTTATTTGACTGTTTGGCAAATCGGTATCGCCACCAACTAGCACAGAACTTGTAATCATGAGGTCCCTGTTGCAACCAGCTCCCCCTCCACAATCCCCACTCTAAAAACAACCGAAATAATCATAGATATTCAAACCCGGACGAAAAGCCTTGCAAAAGTAGTTCTGGACCGAAACTTCTATAGGAAAACTTGTTAGACCGGGCTTTTCCAAGGAATTTTGGTCCCCGGAGTTTGCTAGTCAAATTAGTCCTATATACTACTTCACTATGCGGAGTATGACACCGACCCGTCCGTGCCCATCCTTTCCGTCTTTTGCCTTAGTATGCTGAAAGTTCTTTTTATTACTATTTATTTACATGTCGCTGGTTTTTTTATACTTTTTTTTTATCTAACGAACATGGGCTTTGACCTTAGAGTCAGAACAATTATATAGTATAAGGTTCAGCTCAATAAATACAATTGAGTGAAGTATACAAACATGCAATATTTCTCCTTCACACAATAGGCAACAGTTTCGCCGTTTCATTATATTTAGAAGGAGCAGGTGAAGGAGATGAGAGGTGATGGGAGGGCCAGGAGAAAGGGCAAGGGTTTGTACGGCGTCACATTCTATATTCAATGCTTAATTAAAATTTGGCTATTTTAAAGGCATTGAAGACTCGCCCCAAACCGCGTTCGGCCATCTTAAAAAGTTAACTTTCCTTTGCTTGCAAGTGACGTTTTGTTCGTGTCGCTACAAAATACAGAAAGTACAGTATAATGAAACGTGTTACCTTGTTATCTTTAGCTGGACCTGAGATGTCCATCGCTGTATTGTTTGTACACTGTGCTGTGGGTATTGACGGCAGCTGTATGTTCTGACTGTACACTAGTGTCTAATTACCGATATGGTAGCAAGCTGTGTGTGTGTGTATTTTCTGGGGTCGATGGTGGTGTCTAACACATTTTTTACACCTCATTCGAAACAAGGTCAGATTACCGGCATTAGACGTCTTCTTTTGCGCGAGTCTTCACACCCTATAAGTGTATTGCGAACAATGCCAACTGAGGTCAGAATGTTGTCATGTGATAATTTTGATTCAGCTCCCAAGGTTATTAAATGCTGCCATCATAGATTAGCTGTTAGTTAAAATAATTTACAACTGTCCCGACTCGAGTTTTCAGTTACCATCCATGGATCCCGTTCGTAACAGACAAAAATCGTACAGACATATGGTTTCGTCTTAAAACTGTAACTTCTCTGTCCAGGCTCTACAGGGTCGAAAGGGGGGGGGGGGGGGAGGTGTACATTAATCACTATTAAAGTAGTTATAAGTACAACATTGCGTGTAGACCTAAATATAAAACCTTAAAGTCTAACTATGCTTCAAAATGAGCCATTTCACGCTTCAAAATGAGCCATTTCACGTTTAAAAAAAAAAAAATAAAACAGGACCACAGACCCGCCTACACGGTAGTCCACTGCAACGACAATATGGCAGTACACCCTCCTTTTTAACATCTTAGATCCGCACCTGCCCCCCCCCCAACCCTCCACCTCCTCCCTACGGACCAAACTCATCATCAAATGTAAAGCTGCATACCTTTATGCAACAAGATTTCATTAATTTGGATACTATGATATGGGTTTTCACGCATTGATCATGCTGCGCGCAAATGTATATACACCCAATGACGTACGCAAATATAAGAACATAAGACATCCATTGTGTTTTCTTCCATACCTCCTTTTTTTCATCAGTCTGTGATTAGTTAAGTGTGCAAAGTGCTTACTACTACATAAGCATTAACAGTGCGGTGAAATATTCTACAAAAAAAAAGTAACATACAAAAGATCCTTAAAAAGCATTGCTGTTGCATATAGTGAAATCGATAATAACTTTTTTTTTCTCTCTCTTTTCTTGATGAAGCATTTGTTCTTTATTCACAAACAGAAATCGTCTAGTTTGCTTCCTGTCAAGAGAATTGACATATTGTAACATAATACAGTTATTAACTAGTATATGATCTACAAATATAAATTACCGTTTCTTATACATTTAAGAATTTATGTAAAAAGTGAATTATTTCAATTTACAATTACACTGTCGCTTTAAAGAGTTCAATATTTATGATTGAACATTGGCAAAGGTTTACAAGCAGTTCGTAATATAACAGTAAAAAAATGTTCAATTTTCACAACAACAAAAATGTAGATTTCATGTGTCAACACGTTTTTGTACAAAAGTTGTGAATACAAATGTGCGTAGGTTTACAATGTATTCTTTGTCTGTATATTTATATCCGAACAGACCGGCTGTTGCAGTTTGGAAAGGTAAAGAATGGGAGAGAGACATAACCATGTATGGGGTTAAGCAAATTTTAGGGTCCTCTTTACCAATTCCAAACTTGTATGGCAATTCATGTAATAACATATTAGTATATTCCTTTTTAAACAGTATTGTTATTTATGCCTTTGGTGGTGGGTTGCCATGCAGCTTATGACGGGAATGGTGCAAACTATAATAATGTATTACATATATATATATAATGTAATATATATATATAATGTAATATATATATAATGTAATATATATAATGTAATATATATAAATATATATATATATACATATATATATATATATATATATATATATATATATATATATATATATATATATATCTGGCCTTGCTTTGCGATATCAATAGCCTGAGGGAATTTAAGATACCGTAAGCCAATTCCCAGATGGCCTATCCACGTGATGTGTAGTAATGATCACACAAGATCACAATATAAAGTTGCGCTAATATTGATTTAATAAGTGATATTAAAATTGGCTCTTGTAGTTTACAAATATGATTATTCATCAGTTTTATGACCTCTTTAATATTTTTTTGTCTTTTCCGCTATGCTAAAACAGTCCTTAAGCAAGAATACATGGTAATCTTACGGTATCATACAGCCCATCTAAAAAAAAAATGTAAACGGTGAAATCGATTGACATGAAATTACTCTTCCTATCTTAGTCAACGTATGCTCTTTGGCAAATTTCGTACGAAACGTACAAAACGATAATATATACCCCCTTGTCATGCATGTATTTTAAGGATATTTGTTTGTGTGTGCGAAATATACACCTTTTCGCCGTGCTACACTGCAGTTTCGTACGAAACGTACATAAAACGATCGATTTTCATATCTTACACATTTGTTTTGTAAAAAAAACATTCGTGAAAAATGTATACATTTTTTAACTTCATATAAATTAATCAATGCATGATCCATGTCAGTTTCGTATGAAACAAAACATACGATTATTTACCTTGTCATGAATGTATTTCACAATGTTTCATATGAAATATACACATTTTCCGTACTCATGTCTTACTCGACGCATGCTCAGTGCGGGTTTCGTACGAACGTACATAAAGGATCATCTACGTTGTCCAAACATGCATGTATTTCACATCACTGACATTCTTACGAGACATATACATGTTTCGATTCCATATAGTAAATCAACGAATTGCCCCTATGATACCGTAAGATTATACCAAACATATTTCAGTGATTGTGATTATTGAAATTCAAAACTAGTATTTATTATGATCATCTAGAACCATCTACTTAGCATTTACATATAAGTGCAGGAAAGCAGAAGACTAGCAGCGGGAGTGTGCGTGACATCACTAACTATGCCACCACTTTGAGGAAAGATTCAGACTCCCTTCCTTCACTAACAACAGTGATGGGGATGAGAGGATGCTTCGACTTCGAGAGGTAGGACTGAGGAGAGGAGAAGGAATATATATTACAAATATATAATATCCCGAAAAAAAAATGTCTGGGACTTTAATAATAATAAGTTATTCTTATATATAGCACCTTATCATCAAAATGTGATCTCAAAGCACTTCACATAATAAAGAATAAACTTGATACAGCGATGAAATAAAGTAATTAAACAGCAATAAAGTAGTCCAGATCGAACAAGTTGACACAGAAAACGAAGGAATCCACGCTTAAATATGAAGAAAATGAATTACAAATGACTAAACAATAATAAAAGCAACATGACAAGAACGGTACCCTATAATGCGCGTAGCCTTAGATTGGAAAATGTTTCCGGCGAAATAGGTGTGTTTTCAGAAGTGATTTAAAAACTCGATCATTGTTAACGATGTTGAATGCGATCATTTAGCTAGATATTAAGATACATATTGAGGCAATGGCATACCTGCTTTGTTCATGACCATTATAACACGATTAAACTGACACATGCAAACAACAACAAAATAACTCACGTGCGCGTATGCCATGGCGTTTTGGCGTTCCTTGGAATCGGCACCATTGCCAATCCATACGAAACACTCACTGACTGCGTCAGCTACGAAAACGTCCTGATACAAAAAATTGTAAAGTGATACAACGAAGATGAATTAGTACTTCACATTGCATTGTTTAGCGGCAAAATGTTTTCATAAATGTCTGTTGATTCCTCTCTATATACTCAGTGTTGTCACAAGAGCCCTAATTCCCACATCTCTATCATTTACAGTAGTCATCCAACTGTGAGCATTACTGCCTACGGCATGGCAAGTGTAACACCTCACTAAATTATCCATACTTTTGCAAGCTAGCCATATATCTCTTTGAATCCCAAGAAACTAGCTTTCGTTTATCCATCCCCCCCCAGTACTCACA
The DNA here is from genome assembly GCF_037975245.1 of Apostichopus japonicus. Lineage (NCBI taxonomy): Eukaryota > Metazoa > Echinodermata > Holothuroidea > Aspidochirotida > Stichopodidae > Apostichopus > Apostichopus japonicus. The sequence goes on along the minus strand of NC_092566.1, from coordinate 8,711,088 downwards.
TGCACCCATCCTAAGATTAAAACAAATTAAACGATTTAGCCTAAAGTTGGTGTATCAGTATCGTGGTTTTGTGAAATATATGTTATTCAAAGTATAAAGTGCTGTTAGGCTACATGTTTTATCTTGGACTAGACAATTTTGGTAGCCCATAACTCCAGTTAGTCGAGACTTCCTACAATCTCTTAAACAGAAGAATGAGGAATCGAATACTGTCTCCGCACGTTGGCATGTTCCCCACCCCTCACACCATCCCGTCGCCTTTTAGAGTCCCCAATTCCCCCACCCCCTAATAATAAGTGTCTCACCCCAGAGTCCAGCTTAGCTCGAGGAAGTGGCAATGCGCCTGATGCTACGCCAGTGAACGAGAGGTTACCGCCATCATTAGAGAGTCTGTGGAAAAAAATCAATGAAAATGTTAAAAGATTCTTGCCATTTCTGATATTGTTACTATTAACGGTAATTGACATCGGACCCCCCCCCCCCTGCCCCCCGTCCCTTTTCCCTAGAGTAGGTGCATGAACCACTACTTATTTAGAATAGGAGCAGAGGAGAAGGAGTGTAAGAAGGGAGGTGGAGTGGTGGGGTGGGGGGGGGGGAGTGAGATTACGCAGAAAAAGTAGGAAATTATCTCACACGCAAGAACGCATAATACCAAATTGTGACAGACTTGATTATGTTCGTCAAGTCTTTACCCAAGGTTTTTTTTGCAGATTGATACGTATTGCTTCAAGTGCTTACGATGCTCGGTCACCCAGTCTTTTCGCAACATCTGAAACTGCTCATGAACGGTGAACATTGTTCGCTATAAATAAGTATCCACAAAACTTCCTATCCTACGAGAGGTGATCGAGTTAACGCCAACCGATTTTGGCAAATTGACTCAAACAAAACTAAAGTTTTGAAAGATAAAAATTATATTCAACTATTGCTTTCTCTGTTTACAGACCATTCACGGCAGTATAACGTATATACGGGGAATAAGTGATGATACTGCAAATTATACTCTCTGCAATTAAAAAAAAAAATAACAAATTTTAAGAATTTTCATAATTAATGAAAACATATCACAATTTCACCTGAATAAGGTCGGTGTGGAGTCGTCGTTTGCGTCGGCTTCATCCTCTTCATCGACTGGTATATCAGGGAGAAGCGTGAAGAATTTATGCTTCGGGTTCGTGAACTTTGAATCCAGAGTTTCACTGATAGCACGGCCGCGCTCGGCTTTCATGTTAGAAATGTACTGCATAGCCTGCGTATAAAGATATTTGAGAAACATTGAATAAGCATATACAGACAACACACTGCACTGCATGGAAGGGTAAACTTTTTGAGTAAAAGTCATTCCAAGAAAAAAAAAAAACCTGGACTCGAAAACCAAACGACTGATCCACTCTCAACCCCAGTCTTCCAATTACATGGAGACTGTGACAGTGTGATCATCGTCAGGTGTGTGTCGTCACGATTTTCTTTGACAGGGAAACAGATACTACACATGAACTTAACCCCAGCAGGGGGTGATGGGTGGTCTCTCACCATATCGGACTGTGTCACCTCTATATTATATACTCTAAACAGGAAACAATCTGATTTATGTCGGGTTTTTTTTTTGTCTTGTTTCTAAAACAAAAGTTTGATGTCGTCATCACAAATGCAGGGTATTCAGTAGTAGTACGTATTCAGTAGTAGTAGTTTTCAGTAGTAGTATTCAGTAGTTGTAGTTACGTAACTAATCATGCGGGAAAGTTCCCAGCGATACCTCTCTCTCTCTCTTGTATATGCAATAGGGGTCACTGTGCCTAGTAAGTTTTGGGTTAATAGAGGGGGTATGTCTAAATTGAAGCTTGTGATCAGTAAGCTATAACCTTATCACATCTATATGCACACAGATGCTAAATGAGACACAACCCCAGCAGCCACCATGACTGGTTTATGTGATAAAGATCAATTTTAATGAACAACTTCCACAAATAGCTAGCTAAGAAAAATCTGATTTTATTTGGGAAATATCACAGGTTTGATGTTCCTTCTTGCACAAGTTCAATGACGTGAGCAAGTCTAAATGTCTAAATATGACATTTATCGAAGCCGTATTCGCTTCATATTTCTTATTGTATTTCTTATCTTATTATAATGCTTTCTTTTCTGTAATGGTGATTGTTGTTGCAAAGTCATATAGAAGTGCTTAACTTGGCCTTATGATGGCCAGTCATTGCAGTTTCTACGCTGTTAACATTTCACTTTGGATATATAACGCTTAAAAACAAAGAGAAAGTGTAAAGGTTTCAGCTCGCAGTGGCACTACGACAAAAATCACACTTCCCCACACGACATTTCAAGTAGTATATCTCCCAAACGGAGCAAGATTTCTCAAAGTTGTCTAGGGAGAGTTTTTCTCACCAAAGATCTATATTATATATTAGCTCAACATGGTCTTTGAGTTTCAGTAAAATATTCATTAGTATGATATAAGTAAGACCCCCCACCCCCTTTTTTTCTTACAGATTCTATTAAAGAAACTTTAACCAAGATAGAGCTTTGGCAGAACAACATAAATAATATTTCAGTTTCGAACTGATAAGCCGTTTTAAATAATCCCTCAAGTTTATTTGGGTCACTGAATACGTAATGATGACGATTTGTTTTCTTAAAAAAGGGAACAAATATTATACACACAATCTTAAACCGGCGGGCCATAATGCATTCCAATGTAAACACGAACCACTAACCGATCCCTCATGTATACTCTTCAATCGTTTTACGTACTATTGGTTCATATACATGATCACACTATCTCTTCCCAAAACAAAACGGGGGGGGGGGGGGGGTCCATTCACCGAGATCGAGAGAATGAACAAATTCAAACCAAAACAAAGGAGTACGGTTCTTTAGTTGTTAGTTTCGGTCGACGTGAAAGTATACGTCCAATTAAATGTTTTACGAAAGCCAACATTATCGTGATTGTGTGATGATTATTTACTATACAAAAGAGTATAGACCTACTGAAAAAATGTGTTTATAGACCACCGAGATTGCCAATGTATCTTTAATCAAAATAAAAGACTGTTTCGTTTACCCTTATTCGTTCGTCTTTGCTGCTTTCAGAGCCGTTCCATTGGTAGATGTTGAGTCCATTGTCCAGGATGAAAACATCATCATCAGTGAGACACCTTCGTGACAGAGGGCGCTACAGAACAGAAGACCAACATTTAGACATTCAATGTGCATATATATATATATTTATATATATATATAATTGAAAATCGTAATGAGTTGGAAATGCAAGAACAGTGATAAAACTTCCAGCCTCCACCGGGATTCGAGCCCGTGCCTCAAGCTCTGTACGCGGACACCCTAACCGCTAGGCTATGGACGCTTATTGTATGTCCAGAGGTTCGAAACCGGTAAGGAAGGTCATAATTCTACTGTAGTCGTTTGTCACCGGTATCGAACAATACTAGTTCTATTTTTGGTGACATATTTTGCCTTACTCTAGAGATCAAACATGATGCTAACCAACTCGAAATCATTTGTGATTCCTAAAGCAGGATCTCGAAAGACCGGTTTCGAACCTTTGGACATACATATATATATATATGTATATATATATATATATATATATATATATATATATATATATATATATATGACACTGAATGATATATGTATGATATAGTATACCTATAATGTAATTTACAACATTATAGGTATACTATATCATATTATTTGCTCTACATCTATGTATTCTAAAAGCACTCTTGCAGCAGGAAGTGAACAATTGAATCTTTGTTATATAGACAGATAGACAGACAGACAGACAGATAGATACTGTGCTGTACACGTTACCTCTTTCACGATGATCTTGTACCTAGATTTCCCGTAAAAGTGAAGAAGTCGTGGCTGATACGTCTTAGGACCAACATGGCGGAAACCACTGTCCGCACCACCGTTTAGGATTCTGAAAGATTCAAGATTTTGGAAGGTTTATTTATTTATTTATTTTTCACTTGTTGACTTCAAACTGTCATTTCAGTGTTTTGTCAAGTATACTCACGAGAAAGGAAGGAAATAAGTCTTAAATAGCTCGGATTCGTGTTTCATGACCTCACGATGTTGAATCGGTTTATCGTCCAAGTAGTGATCCAATTCGACAGTCTTATACGCAGCTGTACCATACTCATCCTGATTGGTTAGATAAAAGTAAACCATTTAAATAAATTAGCATATTAAGTACATAATGGATTACGATCAAAATTAAACAAACATGCAGAGTAAAAACAACAAAGCCAATCCAACATAACTTTACAGCGAAAACAAATTTGGATTTTTAAACACCAACGAAAATGGTCTTTGATATTTGATTTCATACAATTTAATTGAATTATGAACCAAATTTTAGCAGTGAAATCTCCTTTTCCTGTTATAACGTTGTCTTTGAACAGCAGTCCAACAGAAAATGGCAGAATTTGGGAATTAATAAGTAGTACAACCGATGTAATAAATTTGGAATAATACGCCACGTCATAAAGATAAGTAGGAACGGCTGCCGTGGATAGGGGGAAGGAAGGGGTGGGGGGGGGGTTAGAACAAAAAAATGAGGGAAAGAACATATTCGCTTGCAGATTTTCGTCATCTTTCTTTTCTCACCAAAGTTTTGCTCATATAGTCATCTTCTGTGTCGCAGTAATGTAACAGATAGTGCAGAAGGAGTTAGAATATGTTGCATTGAACGAGTTGCCAGATACAAAATAAGATTTGATTTCAAAATAAGATGGATTCCACCATCAAATAAGATTTGATTTATGACGTCATAACCAACCTGAGTGGAAAATTCACCAATCCAAAAGTGAACATCGTGTAAGAGTTCCTCGCTGTCACTGTCTTTCTTTTTCTGAAGATAAAAATAATAAAATAAAACCAATCAAATTAAAATCAAATTTGTTATCTTATAGTATTAGTTATAGGGTGTACATCTTATAAGATAAAAATCATATTTGTTTCTTTTTTAATTTGTTGCTTTTATTCTTGATGTTTTAAAATAAAGTACAAAACTGATACTTTGTAATTACCAAAATCAGCGCCAAAGCGTGTTACTTAACGCGCACTTTATTATTAATTCAGCTGCTATATAATTTATTTGTGACCATAATCAGGCCCTCCAAGGGCGTAATTGATTTTGTATACATACGGACATATTTGTTTACTCTTCCAATACAGCTATATTCTCGTTCATAATGACAAGTTTAGTTTCTTACATCATTCTTCAAACGGATGGAATTGGGACACGTATTATCCACACCTTCGGTAAAGGAAATATTCTTTCTTCTTCATATATATGAACTTAAGGAAGTATGTCCTTTTTTTCATCATGGAAATTTACTTTCCCTACAGGACGTATACCCTTAAAATTATAAGCATAACTGTAATAATAATTACGTGAATGGGAATAAAAGTTCATAAATTATATGCATGCAGTGATGGATTTAATAAGTTGCATATGAATAATTCAATAACTTACGTATGTATTGAGGACGATATAAGAATCCCCGTTGTAGAATTGACCGTAATCTTCCCTGGGCCAATGAACAACCTTGAATTTTTTGATACGCCATACTTGAATTCCGACCTTCGACCCGGCATTCTTCCACGCCAGCTCATGTTGAGCGGATTCTTTCTTGACTGATTTCTCAGTGTCCGAACCAAACAGAGCAAGATTAGAATCCTTCCAATCATACTTCTTCGCCTTCACCATTCCAGTCTTCTCGTCCGACATCTTGATCAATGCTGTCGAAAGGCAACATCAAATTTAATCATTATTTTTCAAAAGATGACCCCAGCTCACGAGTCAAAATTAACATAATAACTTTGACACGATTAACGGACCGTTAAAGGTCACCACTGTTGACCCCAAATAGTATCATGTTAGAAAAAAGAAAATTGCTAGAAGTTTTAAGAATTTATTTCCTAGAGTCTTTGATCCTCCAAATTATTCCCAACGTAATGATATGGCAGATATAATTTGTTAAAGGTGAAAATATCTTGAAAGCAAAGAGGGAAAAGTCATTATTATAATTGTACGAAAAATTTCTCCCGTTTTTGTTGTGTTTTTTTTCAATGAAGAGTAATTGACATTGACCCGGACGGTATACGTAATAATACTATATGTACTACTTAACCAAGCTTGAAGAATCGGTTATATAAACGGTTATACAAAAGTTTATCGCTTATGTTCTTTTCAAACCCTTTCCGTTCATTGGAGGATTTTGAAACAAGGTACGATCTGTATATGGAGTCTAATAAGGTCGTTACCAAACTCAGATGTTTATTATTCATGTAAAACCAAAATCACGAAATCAGCATGAATACGTCAATGGTCACAGTTAGCTTATACCTTTTCGTAAATAATGTTTAGCTATATTTTTCACGTATAACATTTTTGTTTTCTGTATGTACGAAAAATCTACTTGTGATCCGTCAAGTGTAAAGCTTGTGCTCTATTTTTTTTTTTTTTTTGTCTCTATATACCTCTGAAGAAAATACAAATATAGAATTGAAAAGTCAGGACTATTAACCTTTAACCTTTGCCAACACAAACATTTGAAGCAATGAGGCTTAGCAATGTGAGGGTTCGGGGATTCGATCCCCGGCCGGGTCATATAGTAAGTGAATGGTTTTTCATCCAAAAGCAACCTATGGTGATGCCATCTGAAATGACTTTCTAAATTGCAAAGATTCCAAAGTTTTGAGCTAAAATGTTGAATTGGAAGCCAGTATCCGACGTAAAAGTTGTAATCCATAAGCCCTTGTCGACTTCTCTCCCACATTCGTGGTCGCTTAAGCGTCATAAAAATAACTGGCTGGTTATTATTATTATAAGGTATATAAGGTATAAGTTTCCTAACATCTATCTTGCTTGTCGATCATAAAGTAAAAGAGCAACTCCCGTAATTAATCAATTTTCAATAAGAATATTTTATTTCCAATCCAAAGCAGCGCCGCTGAAGAAAGCAGGACATTATCATGTAGAAAGGTCAAACGTTCTAATCATTTGCGTTGGAACATTCCTTGCCATACCATGCAGCGACAGTTGCGTCCATCGCCTAAGTCCAATTACCATTTTTTCAGAAGTTACGCTTCGCCCTAGATAGGTCTGCAACGCGTTCATATCAGATGGACATATAGACCTATATTGTTACAGTAACAACTATGCCTATTAATATCAGGAACGGGTTGTAAACAACAACAACAAATATCTCAAAGCAGTTTACATGGGACTAAAAGGGTAAAATCTTATTATGTCCTTCGGACAGTGCACGTTTACTACAAAGGGACCGTTATATCCTCGCGTGTACATATAGTTTGTGCGGAGCTTGAACATCGCGCTAATATAGTTACGAGTCGTTTCTTTAATGCACATGACGATCGTTTTGGAGTCTTTTCACGTTGCAGACGTAACGGAAATCTTCAACTGAGGTTGCCGTCTGGAACCCTCTACATTCGTTATCTGCACACTCACCATTTAAATTTCACGTATTCACCCAGATGTAGGAAAGAATTTTTGAAATACCTTACGGTCCGACGCTTGCCATAGCACAGCCTGTCATGGCATTGATGCAATTATATTCTCAATATCGCAAAGCAACTCGACAGCTTCTCACAGTGGAAAACTTCGTTTGTATATATATATATATATATATATATATATATATATATATATATATATATATATATATATATATATATATATATATATATATATATATATATATATATATATATATATATATATATATATATATATATATATATATATATATATATATATATATATATATATATATATATATATATATATATATATATATATATATATATATATATATATACAGTTACGAAAGGCAACTTACATATGCTGTACCGAATCCAACGAATAGAACTGTTGTAGTAGCTTAGGTTTGTCGTTTGGTAATTATGCAGTCATTACGCTTATATACTTCCTTTTAATGGAAGCATATGGAGCCCTTACTGTGTAGGTTAATATAAAAATAACTTATTCTTAACACAGTAGTAACATGTATAGTTTATATATATATATATAGAAAGTAAACAGCTATAAGAAACCCAACTTAAGCTCTTTGACTAAACTGAAAGTATTGCAATCATTAATCAGTGAAAATATTTTTTAAGTTTAGTAGCCTAATTATTAACTCATAAATGATAGACGGTCAGGGGGGAATAGTGTACCATAAGTGCTTCTTATAATGCGTGGGCTTGTGTGCGTTGTGAGTTTGCGGTCCGTCCACCCCTTAGTATAATACACCCTCCTTCGTTTCGTTTATTTTATGATCACAATTAAGCAATTAGAACTTACATGATCAGAAGTGAACAAACACTTGAAACAAGTTAGTGATCTAACGGCATTGAACAAGGAACCCACAAATATTAGCTATAAACTGTGAAATTGTGACAGAGAGTTATGTCTCTCCGCTCATCAACTTTACAATACATAGACGATGATGCCATTCTATATAGTATAATTCAGGATTTCGCTTTCAGTATATTTACCTCGCATCTATTTTTAGGTTCCATATAATAAACCATGATTCTTCGATAACGCATACAATGTATCTATATGGTGTCTGTTGTAGGTTTTATTCTCTTATACTTTGATTTGTATCTATTCGTTTGTTTTTGTATTATTTTTCTTCTTTTTTTATATATATATAAGATCGAAAATATAGGGTATAACATAAAAAATTAAATCGCTATTAATATTCATACTATATATTGTATCTAGAATCAGGAATGTTTTTGAAGTAACTAATATATAGCTTTCAATTAAAACCGCAACAAAATTGGCGACAAACGCGCAAGCGCAGTTTTAAACGCTTAGCAACAAAACTTTAGACATTATGTGGTGTGTCAAGAAATCACAAACTTCGAATAAACAATATAATCATAGGTTTGCTGGCAGCACTCACATAAAATATGACCCCTTCTCTTCGTAAAAAGGTATAAGTTGAAATGTTTATCCTGACGTATAGTCAGTATGTCTGACAGTGTATACATGACCGTGATTTGTCGCTCTGTACATCATTTGAGTCCATGGAAATACCGGTATATAAGGATAAACGAAACCATTTTCTACGGTTTGATCCAGCAAAACAGTGACTCATACAATAAATGTTTTCAGTACCGGCCCCAGATATGCTAGAAATTCAAATAATGGTCACTTATGTTCCGACTTCAGCGAGGCAGCTTAAGCTAACTGTTGTCCAATAGGAATTTACTTTAATGAGGCATCTTGCCTTACTGTGTCGTGTTAAGTGACAGTGAAAGTGGGAATATACAGTTTCGACGTTCAGAAAGTCGAAAATATCGTTCGAAAAAAATATTTCGCAAATACCGATGCCCTTTTATTGATAAGCTTTTATGTTGGTTGATGGGGGAAAGTCATTTTGCAACACGGTTTCCGATATTTCCGTATTCTGAATATGATAGATTTTTGCTAAAATAAGTATTCCTTCACCTTGTTAAGTCTGAATAAACGTAAACAACGATTTCCCACCAGTGGCAATAGGCAGTAACGTGAAACGTCACAATATGTTTATGTATTATAATGACATAAAACAACAGTGTTCTTCCAGATTCCATTAACCTCTTATACACAGAGCAATGCCCCCCCCCCCCCTCCCCTCGTGTTAAAATGAGACTCTGGCTGTCCAGGCACAAAAAGAATTTTGAGAAACAAATCTATTCTTCTTCCAGTTCACGATTTATTACCGTCTCATCAACTTTATCACGAACCATAAATCATACATTCGGACCCTACCCCAAATTATATTCATTTTACAGTTACAGCCCATACACACATCGATCGAATCCAAATCCAAACCCATCGCTTAAATAATAAACTACCACCAAATATTCCAGGACGCAGTCCATGTACACCGGTGTCAATTTATGAAGCTCCAAAAGTCAACACCATTGAGTAGAAGAAGAAAAAACCTAGACATTTCTTCATTGGCTGAATTTTAGAGATACCATTGAAATCCTCAAAGAAGTAATGTGACATCATCTTCGATAGATGGATATATAAAAATCCTTACGAGATTCAGAGATTATACTCGTACAGTTGCTTGTACACTGCAGGTCCATAAAGATCAAACGGTAATGAAATTTCCCGGTTAATTTTTATTGCCCGCCGAAAATGCAATAAATTATTCTCTTTCATCTTATATCTAGTCAAACATAGAAGAAAAAACCAGATGGTTTTTGTATACACTGGTACATAATGATTTATCACATGGCCAGATGTTTCTAGTGTGGTGATAGCCAAGCGATGAAGTCGGCATCCGGATGAATGTATTCGTAAATTGATAATGAGCTCGTCCGGACCGATAGGGTCAATGTAGATGAGGATTACTTTAAATTAATGCAAGCATGGCTCCATGCGTTGAAGGGTCGCCAAAAGCGCATGCTGTATGCTATTGTTATGTTAATGGGAGCATACGTGCATAGACGCGAGAATGGGTGGGGTTGTCTTTGTCAGGTAAATTTGTTGTGACATATAGATATAGTTTCATCATTGACTTCCATTCTTGACCTATAATTTCATGGAAGGTTTACTAAAACTTACACCAAACGGTTATTGCAACCTATATAGCTCCTCAAAATGGCAAGCCAAGCTTTCCCTAGCTAAGTGAACATGCGTCACAATATGAAGACACAAAAATCCGGTTAATGATTTGCTTACAGAATCATTTAGAAGTTCTATCAATTGGTTGTGTATCCTGAAGACATTATTACGTTCATACATTGGCTTTACAAAGTTGTAGTTTTGGTTTCAATTTGTCACAACTTCACAATCCCACGATATAAATCGAACTGAACCTTAACTTCTTCCTATGTCATCTACATACATATGGTAGGAATGAACCAATTCCACTACAGATGGATTCCTATAATTTATACTAAAATGGTTATTTCATAGTCAGACTACTATATATACGCTAACCCAAACACGTGTCCTAACACTTCAGAAGAAAAACAGTATAATTTTATTGTGAAAATAAAACTCAACAGTTTGATCTGGGAAATTAAAAGCACCAGGTTGCTGGGGCAAATACAGTACGTTGCCACACCTTGATCCCACCTGGGGTGTGTCCACCCCTCCCTGCCCACTTAAAAATCATAGCTGAAAATAAAATAAAAGTAGGGGGTATTCCTTGCTGGTGGGGCACTGGGCATGCGACACTGTTATATGTTCTGCTAATAGCGAAGAACCTTACATTTTTTTGATGAAGTATTATAAATAGCAATGGTTTGACTATGAAATAAAGGATTATAACATTCCATAATTCATTAAGATGTCGTTTTCGATAAGTTAATCAAGTTTCTAGCAAGCCCCGAATTACGATATCAGTGACACTGTGTACTAACGTCTTCATATACTACACAAAAAGTCGTATCAATTAAACGGCATATTGTCCGATCACTCATTGTCAAGAGACTCAAGACCATGCTATCCTAAAGGTCAAGTTATTTTTGACGTACATTCCACATCCAACGGTCAAGTAAGGGTCATATGATACGACAATCTCTCCTCCTCTCTCTCCACCTACCTCTCACTTCTCTCTCTCTCTCTTTGTCGCTCTCCTCCTCTTCATCTCAGTTCTTTGTAATGAATTAAGACTATTAGCATCTCTGCAGTGTATTTGAGGGAGGCCAAGTCAATGTCAGGTATACGGGCGGTGTGGTATACTATGTAACAGCGTTGCACTGGGTATGACCTCAGTACGATACCATACGACTCCTTACCATACCATAAAAGTACCGAAATCCTATCCAGGTCTATTTGTCGCATCGTGGAAGCTGATGTATGAGACATTTTGATGTCACTTTAAGTTAGGCTTCATGTTTACTCTTACTCAACTTAAGTTTGATTCCGGTATAGCCTATATAATGATAGGTAAAATAAATGCGATATGTCTGGGTTTCTTCATTCACTGAATCTCGTTTGGGCAATTTGGTAATGTTCAAATTTATTTTACAAAAGATATATAGTAAACATATTCCCACTTTTGTCGAAAATGACCAAACGGATGCTTCAAACTGCGCATGTGTGTAATCTAATTCTTAGTCTCAGGGCTATAGTCATATTGAGACGCAATAACGTATCCGATGTGAGCCAACTATACCTAATCATTTGTGATTCCTAAAGCCGGATGTCGAAAGAGATACTTTGAACAGACTTTGTTAATGAAATAGAGGTAAACGACAAAGGCAAATGAATATATTTAAATTGAAATCGTAGTGAGTTGAAAAATCCAGAACAGTGAAAAAACTTCCAGCCTCCACCGGGATTCGAACCCGGGCCTCCCGCTTTATATGCGGACACACTAACCAATATATATTTATATATATGGCATTCATCGGCACGACATTGGTGGAGCGGGTGGAGGTTGGCAGTGGGTACCTCGTTGCAAACTAACCTATCAGACCAAGTGATACGTGGTTCTTACCTAAGAGGTATATAATCATTTTCTTTTCAACTTTCTTCATATCCAGACATCACCTAATTTTTCCACACTTGTGTAAACCGTGCACATATATATATCCAAATGCATCAATTACAATAGTCTCTCACATGATTTTTAGACTACAAGGCCCACGACGCCGGAGCCCGACTCCAGGCGAGGTATACCACCACATGCATAGGCATAGGAGGCGGCGGGGCTGGGGGGGGGCTGCAGCCCCCAACCAAAAATGTTTGTGAAAATTCGGGCAATATGCTGAGAATTTTTCGGGCACCTACTGAAAGAAATATAATTTGCAATGTATTTTCAATGGTTAAACTGATATTATTATCATCATTATTATTGTTACATATGGTAATCAATACAACAAATTTCGGTGACACATCCTGGTGAGGGTACCGTCACCCCTAGATAAGGTTACCCTCATGATCAGATTTTCAAGAATTTTTTGTTTGTTAAGAACAGTACTTAAGTCTTATGAATAGAGGAACGATATTGAAAACCACTGTAGTCTATACTGCCTGTTTACAAACGATTCTGAAGTGAATACTATGTAAATTAAGGAGACAAGGGGACAAACAAGAACATCAAAATATGACCCTACCCCATCCCCCTTCTCAAAAGGCATATGTTATGCATAGGGTTCCTCTAAAGGAGGATTTTAGGCGAAGACTTAATGTTGATACGTAATAGTCAATGAGAAAGCAAATATTTGAGTGCTGGGAAGGTAGGTATCTATAGATTCCGGTTTTCAAGATGTTTACCATTAAACAAGATAAAGTGCTGATAAAGTCGGCCCCTCGGCATACGCCATGATGTTATTCCTTTATTTTTATAAATTGTAATAAAAAAATGTATTTCAATGTATAACTTTGCAGACATTCAACATTATTTCCCTCTGATAATTAGTAACTCCTTTGTATACATTTCCTTCGAGGTCACAAACGTTTTCGATTGAGATTGAGTAGCCTAGTTACTTTAATCCATTAACATAAAATGCGCCTTAAAGGGTCATTTCTCAAATATTACATATGTTATTTAGAAAAAAAAATAGACTGATAGCCGTGTTTACTAAAAGTCATTTTTAATGGTCCTATAATGACAATGCAAATTTGACGTCAGTAATTTGCGAGCATATTAAATTTTGCTTAGGGAAGGCGCAATTAAGAAAGACGAAACCACCATGCGCGCGTGTGTGTGTGGAGACGAAGACGGGGACGGGAAGGGGGAAGGGTCACTTCTTCCATATACCAGCAACGTTATCGGAAGACCTTAGTGAAAAATCACGGGGAGTCACGTAATGTATCGCATAGGGTGTGTTGAATGCAGTAGGGAGTCGTGCCATGAAGGCAGTAACTATCGATGGTGGCAAAGAAGACATACCTCCCAAAAATAAATTTCGCACCACCAGGTTCGAAATTGGCCTTATTATCGGCCCTCGTACGTGGGACGACGGATCAAGAGAAACTATAGATCCTGGAAGTATGATACTTTTTGCATGATTTCCCCTCGGATGTAAGAGACCCACGTCTGTTGTCTTTAATGTGTTTTAATAAATCTCACAAGAGCGTTCCAAGCCCCCCCCCCCGCTTCCCCTCCCCTCTCCATTGGTTTACTCCTCACTCCTCCTCGTGCACCCCAATACGCGATGTATATACATTACAAATTCATTTGAACCTGGCATTGAAAAGTATTGTATAACAGAAAATACAATCATCGGAAAGGAATGTCATCTGATTAAATAATGACGTCACTTTATGCTCAAAGGACGAGCCATTGTTAGTTCATGTTACACAGACGCGTGACAATATGCATTTTGTCAGACAAAAACGGCAAATGTCAATTTCAGATGACTGAGGCTTAGGCCTTTTTTAACGTACACTCAATATAGTTCAATATGCCCTATATAGAAGTAGGCCTAATAGATATTAGTATGACAACACATCCCGCAGTCTCACTCTACGCTTATTACGGTAACTATGTTGGAATAACCAATTATATATATATAAAAGTCTTGTCTATAAAGAATGTCAGTGAGATTATTAACTATTGACTTAATTCACTAACGCTGATGGTGGGTTTTATTTGGAAACAAACAGGGAAGGGTAACATTCCCGTCCCTCTGGGGAGGCGTCAACGCTCACCACTTATCACTTTGAAGTTTGGGTTATCTTGTGGGCAGTATTTTGCTATCTAAATTATGCTAGCATTTACATGGGGACTGTCATTTGGTGGTCTTCTTAACAAGACATCGATTAACTTTAGTTAACCACTCGGTCTTCACTATATGCGAGTCAACACACTCATTTGGCAGTTACATATATCACGTGACACCCATATATTCCTCAGCTAATCTTCGTCGAAACTTCACAACGTTAACCTTGATGCAACACATTCTTCAAAAGTATATAACCCTGTAAGTTGTACTTCATAAATCGACGAAATAAACGACACCCGCTCTATAAAACACATTCCAAGGCAATAGAGAGTCTTGCTGTGTGAACTACGCCAATATGATATGATATAATGTATATGGTATAGCTAATGATGGTATAGCTAATGAACCCGCCCTACCGTGTTTACGCTATACAGTATACACAAGTCTGGCTATATAGGTGAATCCAAACCTTATATATTGGCATTTAGATTTTCTTACAACTAGCCTCGTAAAATCGATCTAAAGAATTCATGCAAAAGGAAACATTCAAATATGTGAAATATGAATTAATAACAAAAATCTTACCTTTGCTAATAACCTCTTCGAAAGGACTTCTGAAGACAAAGATCCCGATTAATCACAGAACTCTGTGGCTTAATGAAGCTCGATACAAGACTTCTACGGGAATGGATGTAAACAGAAGCACCGAGGTAAGATCGTGTTCACATACCGGACATATTTCATCACTGACCAATCAAGAGAGTTATTACGGTTAAATGGTCATGAATAATCATATCGTGTTGCTTTTCAAACGTTCTGGCGGGTATAGCTTCCTCTGGCGTCAGATAAACTAGCCTATGTGATATGGAACGCGAAAAGTAATAAAGCAACAATATTTCGTTGTCTAAACTAAGTTTGTTGCTGTCTAAACTAAAACTGCTGTTTTACCATGGTTGCTCAAACTCACGTTGATGTATAAAATTCCGTTGTCTAGACTTACGTCGTTGTCTATACTTACGTTAAACTAAGCAACGAAATAAGTTTGCCCTTTTCGCGTTCCATAATGTGAAGAAGTGGAACAGAGCGGACCGGGAAAAGGTGCATAATAACGTAAAATAGATAGCATCTATAGGTTAAGTGCATTATTACTGACTTCAATATGCAGACAACAAGGGATCAACAATATTTGCAACGTAATCCGAAGACATTTTGCAATCAGAGGTACCGGTATTATTTTCTGACATTGTAGCTAAGGTTAAAGAACTATGGGCTCCCCCTCCCTCCCCCACCCTTCCCCCATAATCTTAACTTGCTATTGCTGTAGTGAGCGGGATACTTGTTGGATATTTACAATAAGAAAATGTTGATTTTTTATTTTTCTATTATAACTATCATTTGTTCGCTTTCACGTACTATTTTTTTCTTTCTTTCGTTCAAGTTTGCAAATTGCTCAATTATTTACCAGTGCTACGGAACGGTTTCTATAGCGTATTCAAGTTTTAAAGATATTCCCATAGGTCCCTCGGTGCATGGTCTTAATATCAATCCAATGTTTTATCAATATTCTAATAGCTCAACCAAAACATGTTCACAATCCCCATCACACTTGGCAAGCATGGCGTTCGAAACAATTTGTCCTCGACAAATTTGTTGATACTACATTGTAAACATATCATTTGTGGTCATAAAATCTATGTACGGTATTTTTTTCCTAAATAGAGTTTTGTTTGCATCTGAGGAACAGACGTGACGGTCTATGTGTTACACTAAATAGTCCCGCCCACTTTTAAATTAAAGACCAATCACGATTACCTAGTTTCAACCGATATAACCAATCACAGGAGAAAATAAGTAAACAGAAAATAATTCGTTCAGTGTGTGTCTATCAGGCGATAGGGTCAGTATTACTATGGAGCTATAAGACAGACCACCCACCCCCACCCTTCCCAAAGGCAAACGCACACATTTTGGTAACGTACCACTGAAACTCTCGGCTACCGTACTTAAAGTACAGTCACAAATAGGAATGAAATAAAATGGAAATAGAACTTGATGAACTAGAATGAAATAAATTGGGCTTGCTCGAGGAAGGTAGAGCTTTGGAGTTTTACTAATGTAATTAATATTGATCAATCAATCTCGAGTCTGAAGGATTAACTACAGACTGGAGACGGAAGGCTTAACCGCATATAACATTTCATTGTTGGATAAAACCATAGGCTACTCAATATACAAAAACTAAATCAATCTGTTCCCTTTCCGGAAAAAGTTCTGAAGAGCAAAAGAAAAATTATCAGTCAGGATCTGTTTTTGTGGTTGTAAGAGTGTGTGTGTCTTGGATGTTAAAGAGCATGAATGGAATGTACATGTGGTGCAAATCTTGGAGAAATTGAGGCAATGATTTTTAGACCACTTCCTCATGCCTTCCAATTAAGAGCAGCGCACGGATATTGTTTACCGGGCGAGTAAAGAGGCTTGTTTACAAGGGACGAAAACTTTGAGCATTCATAGTTAAAAATCTACGTGGTCATGATACGGAAAATTGAAAGCCTGTCGTGAATGGCGAACGTGTCAGCTATCTGGTGATGAGTAGCATTTAGCTAGTGAGAACTTCTACAAGACTTAGAGAAAACATTACTTTGACGATTCAGGCCGTAAGTCATTGGAGGCATTAATATGGAGTATGCTACCTGTAATATAATAAAACTGGGACTCCTGTAGTGCGGCTATGAATCGGCCTATATGTATAAATCTGGACCGACTACGTCAATTAGGAAACGCACCAAGAAAACGTACCAACCGTGGAAGGTCATGTGACGTACTCCCTTGTAGCCATGGGCGGCGATCCTGGGGGGGATGGGGGGATATATCCCCCCCATGAAAATGAGTGGAGGGGATGTAATACACCATATCCCCCCCACCAAATGCCAGGAATAAGAATATTTTCATGCCTTCATTTATGCATCATCGTGAATGTACGGCTCTTTTTAGCTTCATTTCTCGCCTATACCATAAACGCAGTGCGATCTTTTCAAATAAACCGTCTTTATAAAGCAAGAATAGTTGACTGTAGGCTTCATTGGCCCTATAACAACAAAATGTATTATTGCGCCCACGGTATTGATATAGTACATATATGCACCCTCATAGTATTCATATAGGCCCTATAGTAGGCCTACACACGTACATGTACCCTCGAACAGCTGAGAATCTCATGTTACCAGGGTAATGCTTAATTAGGGGCGTCGGAGCGGTTCGCCGGACCAATATTCACGGCGCAAAAAAAAAAGGAGAAAAAAGTAGCACTAAGAAGAAAAAAAGGCAAAAAATAAAGAACCAAAATGAAAACATACTTCAAAATGTGTTTCAGAAGATTAATCGGGTACAAAAACAGACAAGGGAGAATGCACAGAAGAAAAGCTCCGGAAGTGCCATTTCCTGCAATCTGGGAGGCATTTTTTTCAAAATTTTCTCCATTACGCTACGCGCCAACCAATGGTGGCGCGTAGCGTAGTTTGACCTTCCAAACGTCCCACACCCCCCCCCCGATAATTATGGTAGATGGCCACACTCTGATCTTCCGTACCAATCCCAAATAGCTTCCGACGCCCCTGTTAATACACGTACGTTTCACCTGGATGCCCTAGCAATCGGTACCTAGGAATGTAACTATGTGTAATTATGTATAGGCCTATAATAGCCTGCATGAGGCCATTTTCTTCATCGAATAATATAAAGAGCTCTCGAACATTCTAACGTAGCGCCTGAAACAAGATTGACAGGGGCAATTTTCCCAAAATAACACCCGAAATTTAAAAAAAAGTATTTTGGATCCTGATTATGAGATATTTCGGACATGAAATCCCTATTTTAAAGTTGGGTATATGCCGCTTGGAAACCTCGGCAAGTGCCGTTTCCGGCCATCTAGAGGGTTTGTAAATCCCAAAATTTTCTTGTACGCTTCGCGCCAACTCATGGTGGCGCTACGCTTAGATAGTCAACAAGGTCATATCCCCCCCCACTCGGAAGTACGGATCGCCGCCCATGCTTGTAGCATTCAACTCTTATAGTATCCCTTGAATGTATATCCTACAATTGATGCAATGACCTCATAGCTACTACATTCCTTGTCAAGATACGCGAACAATGGAATTTAGCTAAGTGGTACATTTTTCCAATGTTTACCGCAACTTTCAATTCCAAAATGGTTATTTTGAGTATAGTATTTTCGATCGGAACTCCAGCTGGAACGCACGTAGCTTATCAGGACTGAACGTAATATAATTAAAACCAGGCAGGCAGAGGAGACCAGAAATGGGAAACCTAAAGTTGAAACACAAGACGAGGAAGGGGTGGGTTGACTTGGAAAGGAGGAAGGTGTGGTGTAGGTAACTGAGACAAATGGGAAGAGGGGGAATCCAACATGGAATCAACGGACATGGATCCAGGGGTGTAAAACCCTTCCCATGTCCAACCCCCCCACAAAAAATAATAATAATAATAAATAAAGTAGGTATTAGCCCAACCTTGTGGGTGGACCTAACTACAGATCTAAAGCCTAATTATTATACCTCAGAAAATGCACCATTTCACACCTTAAATTTTACTTTGGCAGAGAGGGAGGGGGAAGGAACCCCCACCCCCACACTTGAGTCGGCTTCAACAGCCTGGGGACCACACTCACTCCTTCCTTTAAATCACGTCACTGCCCCTAGTAATGTACGGAAATGTTTGATTTAAAAAAAAAAAACAATCTTCCTATGTTACTTTTACACCACACATTGAAATGAAAACGCATATATACAATGAAGTCGTCCATCTGGGTTTTGTTACCCATCACCCTTTTATATATTTATCATCGACGATCAGTAATAAGAAGCTACTACGAGGATATTCGTAACCTCTTGCATAATGTCTTAGAACTGGTTGTTACCTTTTAAGTAGTCATGATTTAAGTGGTTATTTTTAATTATTTTTTTCTTCTCTTTTAAGATGCCCTGAAAGCTATGAATATAGATTTAGTACACTACTCGCTACAATACAATTGATACAAAAAAAAAGGGGGGGGAAAAAGAAGACAAGAGAAATACATCTACTACTTTCATTTGATTATTAGAGATTCATAAAGCCATAATTAGAATCATAAAAAAAAGTATCTACTTCCAAAGAGAAGATACAAATTACCATTATTTTCATATTATTATCTTATCAATTTATTACTTTTTTTTAAAAAGGCAAATTTGTTATTAATTGCTTGATATATATAAGTTTTGTGTTTGTCCGTTCATGATTAATTGTCGACATTTAATAACCAATCTCACGACGAGATTTAAAAACACTATTTTTACTAAAGTCATACAAAGACACATCCTTCTGATAAAACATTTTGACCAAAGATCATATCTTTGAATCATTGTAGAACATTATAATGGTTTGGGCAGTTTCACAAAAGTTTTGAAGGCAACAAAAACATGACTCGGTTAACGGGTGTAACCGATTAATAAGGCGACCGATTCATGCTGCGCATTGTTTTCGTGATTGTTGTCAATCTAAGGCATAGTATATAGACCCGCTGGAGAAAAAATTAAGCATGTATTTTGCCAAAGTTTTATACAGATGTAAGAAACACAGATGATGAAAACATCTAGAGACTGTGAGAGAAACATTCACGTGCCGATGGCGTTGGCACCCTCACAGGGAGGGGGGAGGGTGAATTTATCACCCCCTGTTCTCTTCATTTGTGAGAAGTTCCCAAAAGAGGAGGATGGGTGTGTGACCAAAACAAAACTAAGACCAATATGAAAAAAAAAAATTAAAAATGTTATCGGAAAAAGATACCGACAGACAAATCGACCATTATTTGCTTTCAATTACTATCAATAAAAAATTGAAAACCTAATAGAAATAAATAAATCATGTGACAAAGGGAAATAAAAAGATTGAGAGGGGGGGGGGGGGGGTTGAGGGTCCACTTGTAATGAGAATAAGGGAAAGGAATTTAACTCAAATTTTATTATTGTATTTCAGAAAAATAATAGTCGTAACGACTCAATTAAAGGTGACTCTTCTATAGATGTTTGTACCTGAAAGACTTAAAAATCTATTCCATAAACTTTTCTTCTTTGAGAAAGACTATCTATCCTGCAGTTGCCTTCAAAAATATATTTGACAATTTTGACATTTTTTTTTTTTACTAATACTACTACTACTACTTTATACGACAAATTCCAGAGAAAGTTTTGAAACTTGTCATATGCAAGTGAGCTAACAAACATTTTCATTTCTATTGATTGAGAAACAGAAATTTAAAAATTGGCATTTAAAGTAGACATAAATAACCAAATTTTACAGGTTTCGATAACAAGATACAAACTCCCAGTTAGGGCTTAAACTTTCAATCACAAGGCCATCTCGTATGTTATCAGGGTGATGGGGCTAAAGCAGAATGTTACTGAGCTATGATCACATACACTCTGTTTTTAAATTGTTAAATCACTTTAGTGTGTCCATCTGTGTGTGTGTAAAAGTGTATATGCACCTGTATTTCTATAAACATCTGTTGCCTACACCCCTTGATTCTACATCTATCTAACTGACACATAGGGTAAACCAGGGGTTGAATATAAGCAAACACAGACTGAAACATGTCCAGTAAACACCACAAATATCATAAAAATTTACATCCAAAAAATTGGGCAGATCTCAACGTTAACATAGACATATGGCCAACTCTGTAATGAGCAAAAACATGGGGTTTGACAAGTAATAATCATAATAATAATAATCAGTTATTTTAACAAAACAACAACAATAATCTGATATGATATCCCAACACACCAGGACATTAATACCCGATTTGAAATCCTCATTCCAACTGTCTTCAATTGAGAGGAAATAGTAGAAGGAATGTTGCAGCCATGGCGACCACTGGAGGAATGCAACTGGAATGATAATAATCGTCTTTTCATGACGGATCGTTTTGAAGGAGGGCCGGCCAATCGCCAACCACATGGAATGATATTAACCACCCCCTGCCACCAACCCCTCCCCCTCCCCCAAACAAATTTAGAATGATTTCACACCTTGAGAACAGGACACCAGATGGAAAGGACTTTTATTTAGACCGATGAAAGATAACATATTTGTAAGCATACTAATGTTATTCGTAAGTGATTCCTGCATAGCGTTAATGAGATATGACAACTGGAATTGTCACAGATTGTACCCAAAAACGAATTAAATGCAACTTTCACCTACTTTTTTTTCTGTCAAGGAGCAATTTTTGTCCTCTGAAATATCCTTTAAAACTATCTTCACGATAATATCTTATGGACTCACATTAAAACTCTTTTTCATCAAGTTCTTCACAGAATACACTACCTTGTTGACTTCAATACTACTTAAATTACCCTGAATTTAATTTTGCCATGGGGGCTTTAGAAAATAAAGTACTTACATGCATCAATTTATTTGTCACCCGTGATTCTCGTCTGCTTCTTCTGTACAACAAATTTTTCAAAAGGAATTTTTTGCAATCCTAACATGGATCCGCCAATTTTGGCTTTAGTTGTGGGTGATCAATTATGCTAATAATATCATATCCATAAGGTGACATAAACAACTCTTAAAGTAGTTAGTGTGATTAAAATCTATGACCGGTTATCACTGGAGTACAAAATCAGGGGGGGGGGGTGTTAGGTTGGGGAAATTACTCTATTTTATACTATTAGATTTTAACAAGAGAAAAAGGGACAAAAACAACAGTTAAAAATAAAAGTACAAACAATTTATAATTAGTATGGAATCTGCAAAATGGAAACATCAGTCATGTCAAAGCGTATACATGACCGGAAATTATTCTTCACGGACTGCTATCCCTCGAAGGAATTCAGTTGAGGATAGCTCTGAGTGCTTTCGTCTCCTTACCCTCCTTCACAACCGTGACTGGAACCAGTGGATGCTGGGTACCACTCAGGTATTTCTGAAAACAAAGATAAATTTGAATAAACAGTAAGTCAAGCATTGCCTTTCCCCTCCTATAGGCCCCACCCACCTCCCATTCATCCCTTATTCCCACTCCAAAAGTTGATTCAACAGCTCGCTCTCTTAACGTTTTAACAAGATAATCGACTTCGGGGGGGGGGGGATTTTTTTTTTTTTTTCCAAAAGCATTGAACGAAAAGAAAAACTCAATCAAAAAAGTTCCTTCTAATTAGACTTCAACATATCTTTGTTTATCTTGGTATTCCTCTACCTCTCTGTTTGCACTCTCCATCTCGTTTTGTTCGCCCCACTCCTTTGTCCACCTGGTGTGCGTTAGCAAGCTTGTGAACGCTTTTTCAAGGTTCGTGTTAACTTTATCTATTCGGAGATCTGTTAGAGGAGTGCAAATCACGCACATAAAGA
Organism: Apostichopus japonicus; assembly: GCF_037975245.1. Taxonomy (NCBI): domain Eukaryota; kingdom Metazoa; phylum Echinodermata; class Holothuroidea; order Aspidochirotida; family Stichopodidae; genus Apostichopus; species Apostichopus japonicus. The sequence continues at coordinate 8,687,988 of NC_092566.1, read as the reverse complement.
CCCCACGCGACTGCGCCCCCACCCCCCCCCATTGAAATGACGGAGGAGGCTCTACATTTATAGCATCATCATTATCATCATCATTATTACACTTACATGAGCGTAAGCCATACTGTTCTGCTTCTCTTCGCGGCTGGCACCAGATCCGATCCACACGAAGCAATCCTTCCCGGTATCAATGATGAACACGTCCTGCTCGGAAAGAAAGAGAGAGAGGACATTGTAAAGTCCACGCAGGACACCCTTTTTTTTAATATTTTTTTTTTTAACAAAGATCAAGTCCATAATCCAGGTAAAAAATTGGAAGAGTACGTCTGTAAAGATCTATGTATGAGACTAACTACTATTCCTTCGTTGTCCTCCCTCCTGCACTAAGATCTTACTTAAAGGAGATATGTGGGGGGCAAAAAAAGGATCTTACATTCTGAAAGAAGGAAAAAGTAGAACATTCAAAGGGAGCCAGCCCACTACAAATGAAAAAAGGTGGAAGTTGGCAGATAATGCTAAATACCAATAGTCCACGATAATCATAATAATATTCATAATAGTCATAATAATTGTAATAAAAATAATGATCACAGTCATATGTGATGACGCCCACAACAAAATTATCAAAGGTGCCAGCCAATACAAGAGGTAAAAAAAAAAAACCGTCTACAACAGAAGGACAAGACTAAATCAAATAACAAACTGTATAACAATAAAATGTTCAAAGCAGAATCAAACAGATGGAGTTTCAAAAGCAAATGAGAGAATGGGCCGAAAGGAATATCGACCGTTAAAGATCTCTGTTCTGGGATACTGTGAAAAGAGGAGGGGAGGGGGTGGGGTTTGGGGGGCGGGGGCAAGCTAGTGATATTCCTCATTCTGCATTCAAGGGCGTTATTCACCACTGGATGTGATGATGCATATTAGGAAGGGACACATATAACTAATCCCTTAAACCTGTGCACAAGAACCTCAGTTATTACGGTCCGTAGAATCTGACGAGCCACAGGACGGCACTACCGTTAGTCCCAAATTTCTTGCACATGAGAAACTCGGTTTACTTTTTTACCCTAAAGTGCATCAGTATTGACCTCAAGTTTAAGCATGATAAAAAATTTGTGGTGAAATGTTTTGTTTTTAGCAGTCTCTCCAAAGTGATTTCCCTTCTTCGAGTCTGAAAGCCCACGCACGGACATACAGACAATTAAAATATCTCTGTGTTGGAAAACTGCTTTTTGAGTGACGACAGTTAGAGTGCATGATTAAAATCAGAGCATGGGCGACCATTATCTGACCATCTAGCATATTTGGGGGCGATACTGATGACTGGTCAGGGACTCGTTGCAGGACCTTGTGATCACTGACATGCCAGAGACTAACAGATGATTTCCACAAAATTAAAGTTTGTCACTTACACTTGAATCCAGCCCTGATTTCATGATTTCGCCCTCTCCTTCATTGCTGAAGGTAAGTTCTCCAGAATCGTTAGATAACCTGTTTGACGAAAGACCAAAATCAAACCAAAATGTAAGCAATTCAGTAGATAAGGCATATGTCTAAAACATTACATGAGGGGGAGGGATAAAGAAAAACAAAAAACGGCCAGAAATGGGAGATTTAGCCATGTTTGGCAAAATGTTCTTCATTCAGAGTGCTTACATAGACTATCCAGGAGCCAAATTAGTTGGGAATGCTGGACTGCAATTTAAATATCCTACCATACTTTAGCCAACCAAGGTTTGAAATTCCTAACAGATACTACACTCTCAGTACATCAAGGTCCAACATGAGTATCATTGGGAAGGGGGGGGGGGGGGGGGGGACGATGCAAACAATAAAAACCTATTTGTTCATCCCCTCTTTGAGAAACATCAAACTACCCAAGGGGGTTTTGCCTTCCCATTGGTTTCCCTCCCCACGATTATGTTTTCTATTTGTTCATCCCCTTTTTGGGAATCATCAATCTATTTTGCCCTCTCATTGGTTTCCATTCCCACGATTATGTTGCCTATTTGTTCATCCCCTCGTTTGGGAATCATCAATCCACCCAAGAGGATTTTGCCTTCCCATTGGTTTCCCCTTCCCACGAATATGTTGCCTATTTGTTCATCCCCTCGTTTGGAAATCATCAATCTACCCAAGGGGATTTTGCCTTCCCATTGGTTTCCCTTCCCACGATTATGTTGCCTATTTGTTCATCCCCTCGTTTGGGAATCATCAATCCACCCAAGAGGATTTTGCCTTCCCATTGGTTTCCCCTTCCCACGAATATGTTGCCTATTTGTTCATCCCCTCGTTTGGAAATCATCAATCTACCCAAGGGGATTTTGCCTTCCCATTGATTTCCCTTCCAACGATTATGTTGCCTATTTGTTCATCCCCTCGTTTGGAAATCATCAATATACCCAAGGGGGTTTTGCCTAGTGTTCGACCGATTATACTGCAATCGGTTTTACCGATTACCTATTCATTTCTGTGACAATCGGCCGATGCCGATTACTGATTACCGATTATTTCATTTTTTTTTTGGAACTGGCCTAATGTATGATTTAGCGTTATATCATTTATCAAGGGGTTTTTGCCTTTCCATTGGTTTCCCTCCCCACGATTATGTTGCCTTTTTGGTCATCCCCTCGTTCGGGAATCATCAATCTATTTTGCCTTCCCATTGGTTTCCCTTCCCATGATTATGTTGCCTATTTGTTCATCCCTCGTTTGGGAAACATCAATCTACCCAAGGGTGTTTTGCCTTTCCATTCATTGATTTCCCGTCCCACGATTATGTTGCATATTTGTTAATCCCCTCGCTTGGAAATCATCAATCTACCCAAGGGGGGGGGGGGTTTGCCCATTCATTGGTTTTCCTTTTCCATGATGCCATACCTGAAGAGGGTTGGAGTAAAATTACCACTGTCGTCTTCTTCATCATCGTCATCATCGTCCTCTCCGTCGACCGGAAGACTCTCGTAAAAGTGATGGTTGTTGCTGATGAGACCTTCTTCCAGGGTTTCATTCTTGGGTTTACCATGTCGTTCTGATTTCAAGTTCTGAATGTACTGAACAGCCTATTTAAAAGAAGGGGAAAAGGAGCATTATCATGACCGGAAATCAAATTAAATGGAAATTACAAATGGCTCTCAAAAAACAGTGATTGACAGCTAAAAGCATGACTCAGAGGTTTGAACACATACTTGAATCAAAAGATTCAAGGACTTTCCTGGGACTTTTCCAAATTTCAAATGACGTTTTTTCAAGCGTGTGGTTCCAATCTGTATACACAGCACTTAGAATTTAAAGTGTTTGGATCAGGGAGTAGCCTCAAATTCAGACCCTAACATCATAGATAGTCGACGATATCATCCACAACTATGTTATGCACAGCGCATCCTTAAGGTCAGCGGTATGCAACTTGTTAGAACCATGACCCAGAAGCATTCACAAGGACCCCACCACTCAGAGTCAATGCTCAAAATGCCTGAAAGCAACCATAGCTTGATCTACGGACATCGGCAAAACTCTTTCAAAACTCTTGAAATTTTCTACCGTATTGCAGAGTTTTAACCAATGTCACGTAAAAGATGCCCCACAGAATCGTTCACAAGATGTGGTGTCACCTCTGGTGTGCTTGTTATTCCGACGCAGCTTTTTTTTTCCGCTTCAATTCAACATGCGATTTAACCATGGGAGAAACAGGCACTCCCGACACTGCGGTAAAACTTGTATACAAGGATATACTGGCATTAGCTACATCTGGATCTAATCCCAACTCGGCAAATTTCAAGTGAAAACTGTCAGCAAACATTGACCATGAATGGCAGGCAGGCTCAAGATCATGTGGCTTCTATTGATCCTTCCTCTAATCTAATCAAATCAAACCAGCTAGTTCTACAGACATGGCATGATGCCTTTTTATCAGAGAGTCCCCATTTTTAGGAGATGTAACCAGATTTGAGATCTGTCCTTGGTTTCATTTCGTAATTTACATTTTTTACCTTAAATTTTTCGTCTTTGTTACACTCTGCGCCGTTCCACTGGTAGATCTGGAGACCAAGATCCAAAATAAAAACGTCCCCAGAGTTCAGTTTGCTTCTGTTCAAGGGCACCTAGCAGAGAGAGAGAAAACATTTAGATACCGAATGTCATCAACAAGGTTTAGTTAATACAGGGATGAGCCTGGGGTAAAAAAACGGAACTTTGCAAAAATTGCGATACAGGCTCCAATTTGCTTATGCTACAGTGTGTTAGGATACTAGTTTTTGTCTCCAAGGTAGAAAAGAAATCACAGATATTCTGCGAATTCGCGGAAAAAGCTCATGCCTGTTAATATCATTACGCAAGGAAAACCATCCTGCACTCCTTATTATTCAACAAAAATTCCTTCAAAGTTTCTTAAAATAAACCAAATATTATCGATATATACCACTACTCCTACTTCCAAAAACATAGTCTGACTATCTTTGACTTCACATTGGACTTTTTCTCCAAATTCACTCTCACGGTATTTTGGACATCTCCTATCAACAGTTTTCTTCTTTGCTTTCCTTTACCACAAAAAAGTGGCACTAAGCCAGTGCTTAGCCACCCCCAGTCAATGGCAATAACAACTTCAGCCCCAATTCTTGTATGCTAAGTAGGTTAGGCTAGGCTCCTCTCCATGTAGTATCCTGTACAGATCCAATGTTTCATTTGAAAATTTGTCTTCTGAGAAGACCAAATGACAGACAGTTATCTCTAAAACTTGAGCAAGAACTACTCTAACACCTATCAAAAAGAAACAGATGTAACTGTTGTCCTCCTATCCTTTCAACCCCCCCCCCTTATCCTCACCTCCTCTTCTGACCCTCCACTTCTTAACCCCTCCACAGTAAGCCCTCAAATACAACCTCCCAAGATATTAAATTGCCACTCACTTCCCACCACTAAACAGCCACTACAACACTCACTCACCTCACTCACCAACACACACACACACACAACCTCACTCACCAACACTCACCTGTGTAACCACCACACATTTCCTATCTCCTCTGCAACCCCCCCCCCTATCCTCACCCCCTCTTCTGACCCTTCAATTCTTAACCCCTCCACCGTCAGCCCTCAAATACCACCTCCCACCACTAAACAGCCACTATTCTCACCTGTGTTACGACCACACTTTTCATACCTCCTCTGCAACCCTCCCCCCTATCCTCACCCCCTCTTCTGACCCTTCAATTCTTAACCCCTCCACCGTCAGCCCTCAAATAATACCTAAATTGCCACTCACTCCCCACCACTAAACAGCCACTATTCTCACCTGTGTAACCACCACACGTTTCCTATCTCCTCTGCAATGGAACAGACGTGCTTCGTATTTGGTTGGTTCCACATGTCTGAAGCCAGAGTCTGCTCCACCTTTCATCATTCTGTAAGACAAAATCAACTAGCAATCTTGAGTTTTCTGCTGAATTCCTATAAAACTAACCCTTTTTTTTTAAAATCCATCCTCCACTCTTAATAATGTACCCCAGACACTCATACAACCAGGTCATGACTCACTGCATTGTCCTAAATGAAACCCACTTCTTATAATCCACAAGTGTCCGCTAGTCTCATTTTAACAACATCTACTACGCACATGAGAGTTTGCTTAAATCGGAATGAAGTGTTTCACTTTTTAGGTCTCGTCGTGTGGAAACTTGCCTGGAGGTTTATCAACGGCCGTGACAAAGACTTTTTGCGGTGGTGGTGACCCCTTCCTACTCGGCAAAAAAAGCGAGACGCGGTCGTATCAAAACTACAAGACGGATCGAGGGAAGATCAAGAGGGACAGAGTCCTGGAATGGACACTGCTCAAGCTGATGGACAATTAAATTCTGTGAGTAACTACCCAAAAATCATCCTGGGATTAGAAGAGGAGGCACCCTGGGATTAGCAGAGAAGGCACTGTTATTTGATACCAGGACTTGTAACAAGTCTGAATGGACGCTTGTTAATAGCTCTAGCTGAGGGAGTTAGCAGCCATCTCATTACCCTGCACCCCCTTAAATCTAATCCATTGAGCACTTCCAGCAAGTTTTCTTTTTTAGAATATTCCCCATTAATGAACAGATCGATCCTGTGTTTGGGACCCTCACATATCCATCCATCGCCTAAGTGAAAGTACTAGCTCAAACTTCTAAATTCTGTGGACTGTAGAGCAGTATAAGCTGTAAAATCTCACTTGCTCTTGTAAGTTTATGTTGGCCTTCAGCTTTGATAAGAATGATAATTTATGATCGCTGCATACTTTAAATTGATTACTGATAAAAATTTGACAGATGTGCAATTCTCTCTCTGATGCAGATTCATGGGATTTTATTTTACCTACATGGGCTGACACAGGCCTCAATATGTATTTAAGGGGGAGGGGAAGGGTGGGGGGGAAGGGTGGGGGGAGAAGGGACCTAAAGTCATAAATTAAATCATGGAAGTGTTTTGCTTCAAACATGTCCATGAGAGTCTCAAAGAACAAAAGACTGAGTGTTAAGCTGAAACAAACCACTAATTACAGAAAAAAAAAATACATCAAGGACTTTCCCTCCCTACCCCTCCTCCCCTCACCCCCCTCCTCCCCTCACCCACCCCCTCCCCTCACCCACCCCCCACCCAGAACACCAGTTGCTTACGTGAATGATTTGAAATAGCTAAGGAACAATTCGGATTCATGGCCTTCCACTTCTCGATGCTGGACTGGTTTGTCGTCCAAGAGCGTATCGAGTTCCACGGTCTTGTATGCAGCTGTACCGTACTCGTCCTGTAACAGAGCAGCAATTAAGCGGGAAGTGAGTCATTTATCTCGGATCTATCAAGAGAGACTTTCTCCACCTCCTGTGAGGTCAGATAGCAGATAGCATAGATAGGCTGTATGCAGACAGAATTACCACATGACCCAGCAACTCAATGTAGGATGTATGTATACTACACTCCACACATTAAGCATAAAACTACAGCAAACCATGTGGAGGGCAGTTCTTTCTCATATTGAACTCATACACAGTCTAACATTTTAAAATTCACCTTGTGGGTTTCCTACACTTTCTTGAAAATAAAAACTGAACAACATTTATCTTGACAAAATTAAGGTAACCTTTGACATCTTTCACAGAATATTCTTGTCCTTTTTTCTTTGTGGGGGGGGGGACAAATTTTCATGAGGCTAAAAGAAAAATAAAAGGCCTAAAAGGTGACTTAGGAAAATGATTCCATTTTCAATGTTTTTTGACAGTTTTTACTTTTATTCATGGTCTGGTCTGGTCTGGTAATTGTCTATCAAATTTGCATGACTTTCCCAGATTTCCATGACCCAAGGTCACCTGATCAAAATACCAGAACTGCAAACCAACGCAGAGCACACTACGTTCGAGCAGCCATTTTTTGTGATAAGTTTGCTATATATTTATCTATACGATTGGACACACTATTGCACTTCACTCAGCTAGCGTTGTGAAGTTTCACTGCAAATACTGAAGATAAGTCCACAATTGGATTACTTTAAACAATCTGTATGTGACTACTGATCAAACCAAAAACAAACTGTCAAAAATGTGATTAACTTTTCGGGCTTGATTCCATCAAGATGATTTCTAACTGATTTAACCCCCTCGATCGGTGTGAATTAACAGATCTGTGAGAATGTATTATTTAGATCGACAGATTGTAGTTTCACTGTGGTACACTCGGCGACAGATGCCGAACCGGATTGAAAACGGCCGCTTTCTGACTAGACAATCGGCACCGATGATGCTTACCTGCGTTGACTGGGATCCGATCCAGAAGTGAAGATCGTAGTTAAGCTCGTCGCTGTCTGCTTCTTTCTGCAATAAAATTTCAGAGAGAATGACGATGTGTAAGTGGCTGGAGAGGGAATGACCTTTGACCTTTTCTCACCTTTGACCTTTGTCGTCTCACTCCCCGTCTCCCGATGCCCCATACAACCATGCATGAATTGGTAAGACTAACATCTGAACTCGGTCTCCAGATAACTAGGAATTTCTCCAAAACTTCACTGTTCACTCTTCTCTATTTTCCCCCTTAAATAAACAACCCCTTTCCAATTCATTCCCCGATTTGATAGAATGCTCATAAACATTTGAAGACGGTAATAGATACCTCCACGTACACGTGGGAGATTAACAACAGGCCATGTAGGGTACCAAGAGAGGGGCCGCTATCTAACAACGTTTGAGAAGGTCCACCTTTGTACTTTACATGCCTCCCAGATTCCTATTTCTCCTTAAAAACAAAAAAAATCTGGAGCCTTTCTGTCACAACTCTGAGGGGCCCCGGGGGTCTATGTTCGTGGGCCACAGAGACGCCGTTACTACTCAGATCCCTTCTGGCTAGCTTGTTTATACACAATATAAAATTTAAACAATAAATCACAACATCATATATATATACATGTATGATGTTTTACAGGATTGTCAAGTACTCCACAAAAAAAAATTTAATTTTTTACGACGTGTTTCTATACCGCGGCTGAAAATTTTACTCTGTACCCAACAAAGCTGGAGCCCTACCACTAGATGCTTTGGTCCTTGAGCCTCAATGAGAACGTAGCAATACATGTCTTTACACCTTTGCTCTCTTTTGGCGCAATTTAGCTGCCACTTGATCTCTCTCTTGATGAGAACAAGTTTCACCCTCTCAGGTGTTATTTTCAACATGCATGCCCCCTCCCTCTCTTCTTGCTATCCTTTCACTGTTTCAGACCTACACACCATTCCGACGAGCGTTCACCGATAGGTGTATCGCCGACCAATCCGAGTGATATCGTAATGAGTAGCACTTACGTAAGTGTTAAGAATGATGTATGAGTCCCCGTTGTAAAATTTGCCGTAATCTTCGCTGGGCCAGCTCTTGACCTTAAACTTGACTATCCTCCAGATCTGGATTCCGACCGACTCGCCCGCTCCCTTCCACGCTAGCTCTGTCTCGGCAGATTCCTTCTTGACCGCTCTGTCTGTGTCCGTCCCGACCAGGGCCATATTCGAGTCCTTCCAGTCATACTTCTTGGCTTTTACTAATCCAGACATGATGATGATGATGAGATGGTGACTTTGTTTTTAGTTGTGTGTGATTAATTATAACTGCAAAAATAAAAATAAAAGAGGATAAAAAAAAAGGAAAAATATTAGTATTTAAATCTTGAATTACTCATAAGATTTATGGCAAAGGAATATATTTTGTTCCAAAGTGTAGTTTTAGGTCAATTGGGAAAAGTGTAGATGTGGAGTGGGAGACAGGTAAGAGAGGAGCAAATCCTTCCTAATTAAAGCTATTGATACACAGAACTGCTGGCCAGGGCAAAAGCTGAACCAAATGCGTAAGCAGCGAAGTAAAAAGCAAGAAATATAAATATAGATACATTTAATATATATATTTAGGTAAATTTTCTGTAATATCTGCAATGTTCAACAAAAGAGAAGTCATCTTTCAATCTTGATTGTGATTTTTTTTTTTAATTTTCCAATTTCTAAAATCTTACTACTGTACGTTGTACAGTACAATATCAGCATTGCCATAAAATTTAATATCGATCAGCTTAAAGTGATTCTGTGCATTTTGAAAAAGGAAATACATAAAACTATTCATTTTCAAGAAATGGAACTTTGTTTAACCTGCTGATCCTGATGAACCATGAAAAATGAGGTTTCATTCTGCTTATTTTGCCAAAAGCATTTCATTCATTACGTAATTAGTGATCAAATGTATAAAAACTTTAGCCACTGAAGACAGATTTGATTCATGTATTCTGTTTACGTCGTGCCTCTTGATTTAAACAAACCAATGAGAGAAACCCATTCTAATGCATATTCAGCACCAACGAAGCGGTCCTTGCTCACAGAACAGTTGATCGTCGATGCGACTAGCAGACCGGTGACAACAGTAGTAAATGTGCAAAACCTACAGCAGCATATGGTCACACATAATACTACACTTGGTATCACAGATCTCTTCACAATCTCTCTCAGACATGGCCTAATAGCGAACTGTATTAGAACTAGGTCTCTGACTAGGCTACTAATATTATACTTGCTACTAGGCTTCTCCTCTAGTAGTTAGTAAGCCTAACAGTTACAGTTAGCTCAAATTCTTACTGTCATTCGATGAAGCTGATCGAACACTGACCATTTTTTATCGTACATGTACAATATATTCAATTATTCAATAATCTCTTTCCTTAAGTCCTATGATATGAAAAAAAACCTAACGTAGAGGAGTTTAATGTTGAGGAGAAACCAACAGCCTACTACTATCTAACAAGATTAGCGTTTACAATATATATGCAGTATGCACATACCTTACCAGTACAGAATACTGCGGACGGAGCTTAATAAATAAATACAGGCCATGAGGCAGTTATTTTTAAGAGCACGAATGTGGGAGCAGTCCGCAGGGGCTTATGGATTACATCATCATGTCAGGTGGCTTCCAACTGAACAATTTATCTCAAATTTGGAATCTAAGACCACTACTTGAATATCATGCATGTGTTACACCGGTGACACCGTCGCTGTTTAGTTTTGCATATTCATTACTTAACTCACATCTCGGCGTTGTCTAGCTCTTATAATGAGAATCTTCTATTTCCCTCAAAATGCTGTCAAAATTTTAAAGTTTTAACAAATGTCACTGTTATTTTTCAGTCATCAAATGACATACTTCATCATCCATGAACAACACCGGTGGTACAGCAAAACAAAGAAAAACATAACATCAAAAATGATCTAAATGTTTTTTTTTTCACTTTTTCGGTACGCACATACTGTATATCACTTTAATTGGTAAACAAGAAGCTGCTGCACTGTTGATCTTCCCGTGCAATGTATCCATACGAGGAGAAACTTGAAACTAAAAGTACCGAACAGTTTGCACATGGCGACGACACAACGGTGAAAATGAGACTCTAGCTGGAAGAAAATGACTTCCTGTTGGTAATCATATTTCTCATAGCCTACACAATACTTCAGTTTTACTTTTAATATTTCACAGAACCTTTCAACAAAATGCAGTGACACTTACAGGCATCGGACATTTGCTGTTTCTGGTACTAACTGTCCAACCAAAAACTGCCTTACAGACAGTCGAGATAAGATCCACGTTTTTCCTCATTCCCCTTCCCACTTTATACTGATCGTGTAGATCCTACAGTATCACAGAGTTCAAAGTCTATTAATTAAGGGGTACTATGTCATCCAGTCATCCATTAGCCTGGCTTCGTCCTTCAAATCTAGACCTTGCTTTTTTTCCCCTTAAAGTTGATAGCTAGCTGATTTGTCTTTACAGTATATACTCTAACACTAAGTATTACCATTCAGAATGACTGTACTTTGTACTCATCAGTACACACGATCTGTAGCCTCGATAATCCCTCGTATGAGACAACAGCTCTGTTCTAACAGTCAACAAACAGTAAATGTGTGTACAGTAACAGATACTGTACTACTGATGGAATGTTTTGGAACTGCCCATTAAACTTAATTGTTTCATAATTTACATCTGGAGGCGTTCTGATTAATGATTTCTGAAATAGGTCGTTACAGTTACAGTTGCATTTCTTCCCTGTTGTAAATCTGCTCTAAATATTAACTTTTCATTTCCAAATCATACAGTTCTAATATCCATGAGGGATTAAATCCGAGCCATCAGAGACATGACACATTATTAATGTCCAATTTTCTTTGTGTGTGTGTGTGTGTGTTCGTGTGAAAGGTAAATGTGGACATGCATTTGAAACTAGGTACCACACCCATTACAAGGTCAACACACTCTTCCTCATCAGGTTTAGTGGATCATCAATGATACAAAATTAATAATCACCCAAAAACTCCCTGAGTTGGGTATTTATCAGAACCCACTACTAGACATACAGTACTATATTTTGCAAATGGTACATTCAAAAGAGGTGATGGGTGTTGACCCCTAGGAGGGTTAACTGGGGGGGAGGAGGGGAGGGGAGGAACAATGCAAAAATGTTACCAGTAAAGTAGGCAAGGTACTGTAGATAGGATGGTGCAGTAGTAGAGTCGAGAGAGTTAAGAGAGGAGTGCAGTCAATTAAGTAATTCTCCCTTCCATTCATTGCTAAACCACAAAACTGTAAAAATCTAAGTTCAGAGAAAACACCTTGGGCCCTGACACAAGAAATCTTAGGAAACAAACGCCCTCTCCAAGCATGCCTGAGCATTACGTTTGAGACATTAATGAAAACAGGACTGGTTAATAAATCTGCCAACAAAACACTGGTATCAAAATTTTGGAAAATTATATTGAATGAACCAATCTAAATGGCTAGCATTACTGATGTAACTCCACCTTGTTGATGCATTACTATTAATGCGAGAGTCCCTTTCTTTGAAATATTCTGTTAAAAAGTTACAGTGAAAAGAAAGAGACTATTGGGACAATTGTATTCCACATAAGCTTTGGTACTACTGTATCGTACTGTACTTAAATCCATGCTTTAATATTGTATAAAGTCCTACAGGAGCGGTTGCTTCAAATACTGATGTCCATACTGTGTGCAATAAACCCATGAACAACACAAGCAGACAGTTTCAGCTTGAAGAATGATCAAATATGGTGGTAAGTAAAGTAAATATTATGGTACTGATCACTAATGAAAGTACAGGTCATCTTACAAGTTACTGTAGGTATGAGCTGAGGCAGATTTTCACGAACGAAATACCATCGGCCTGCAAAACGTTGCAATTTTGTCTGAAACTTTTACTGTAGCTTTCTGTCAGTAACTTGAGGGTACATAATCACACTGTTGTACAAAGAATTGTCATCTAGCAAACCTACACCAAATACTCGCCCCCCCGCCCCCTCCCACCCCCTCTTGTGCTTGCTGAACCTGGCTCCCCAAACTGCTGCTCTTGTGAGCATCAAGTACAGTACAAAGCCAGAGTCTATTCACTTTTCACGTTTATCAGGAAACTATTAGCCAAACTTAAAATTGAAATGGCATCCCACCAGCAACATATTAGACATAAATCTGTCCTGTATTCTTCTTATATTTCTTCATTCTGACAGTTAGGAAATTACTGCATAGCATTACTACACACACAGCAGCGATAAACAGTACAGCCCACACATGCCACTGTGAATTTTCAACTCTTCAAATCAACATCCTTTGCCTGCTATTAGTTTTACTACTCACAAAAGGAAGCAAAAGCATCTAACCCACATTTCCCCTCTTCTACACCCACTCGTTTTTGCCTATGAAATGCATGAAGTTATGATCAGTTTTCAAAATGACTATTTGTTTTGAAGGAAAGGCTTAATTGTTAACCCAATCGTCTGTTCCATATTACAAATCCTATGAGTATAGCAATTAAACAACTGCTAACCAAATTTGGCATGATGAACATTGCATGTAAATGAAGGGGTGGAATAAGGGGAGGGGCAAAATGATTGGCATGTATACTGTAAAAGTACACCTAGGCTTAAGGAAGTAGTGCTGTGGGCTGCTGGTCTTTTCTATGGCACATACTGTATTTATGCATATGGGTGTTAAATTTACAAAATGATTGACAGATAAGATACTGTGCAAACATTACTGATTGATATTGGCAAGATAATGGAACAAAAGTGGAAAAAATGCTTGTTTGCTGTCATGGAAATATGACATACCATACCACATGGACAATAAAATTGTTTGCTACTAATTATCAGCACCATGTAGATATTGAACTGAATGGGCGGGCAAGTAAGGTGTAACAGATTCTTAAACTGTTTCCTCATGGTATTCGCTTCAATGAATGGCTGGGGCCATACACTGAAGAGACACGGCACATAGCAGTGCTCAAATTAACATCCGAGCTAGCCTACAGTGAAGCAATCTCACCTCATGGGGGTTCCTACACTTTCTTGAATACAATTCTTGAAAAACAAATCTGAATGACTTTTTCGTGACAAAAATGAAGGTATTCTATGACATCTTTCCTAGAACATGCTTCTACTTTCTCTTTGGCAAAAATTTTTTTTCAGGGGGAAAAAGAAAGCCCTGAAATGATGTAAGAAAATCATTCTGTTTTCAATCATTTTTTAGTGTTTAAAACTGTTGTTTACGACTATCAAATTTGCATGATTTTCCCAGATTTGCCACCGGGGTGCCAATGTATGTAATGCCCTTAAAAATCATCCATTACTGACAGCAACTGCAGCCTAAGCTTATTATCAAACTTGCCGTAAGTGCCCTCATAATTTATCTGGATCAGGGCTAAAAATTGCCTGAAACTCCACTCATAATATATATATCTAGCCAGAAAATTGCTATAAAGCAACTATAGAATTGGAAACTGTTTAGACCCAGACGTACAATATAGTATTAAGGACAAGCTCAAGATTCCCTCCTCGTTTTCTGTTCCTTCGGAAGTGTGTTCTCTCACTTTGGAAAATTTGCCTTGGTGACTTTTTCACCCAACACAAAATAACTACCTGTAGACAAACTTTGAAAAACCAAGAAGCTTTGAATTTTTCACCAAATGAAACTTAATTCTGAAGGTATTAAATTTGAATTTTGAATACTAAATTATTTCTTGCAGGCTACACCAACAAGATACTACCGAAAGTTTAAACTTTTCTTCATAGTTCGTTACAGAACAGGACCTACAGTCGTACTGTATAGTCTTATCACAGCTCTGCATTGTTACGATTTTCACATAATACTACAGGTATAAAACTAAAATCAAACAACAACAAAAAAGCTGTCTCTAACGAAAACTCAAAATCTCCCCGGTTTGGATATTAACAAGCGACAATACCTACCTTTCTCCACCCCACTATTGCACCCTTCCCATCTACCTAGCTTAATAACTGGTAATATTTTAGCATCACCCCCTCTTTCCGAATCTAGGTAGATGGGGAAGGTGCAATGGTAGAGTCGAGACAAGAGGAGCGCAGCAAAGTTAAGGTGAGAGCTTTACAATGAAATTTGACTTGTAATGTACACAGTGAGCCGTACAATCGAGTCCTGGAAATAAACAGCACAGACGAAAAAGATCTGCCCGATCTTTCCTCTCCGGATGTCGCTGCCCTGGCCAAGTGTCGCGACCTAAATTTTCCGAACACAAGTTATAAAAGAAATGAATTTCCTCCAAATCTGTATTACTGGGAAGAGATCTATCGTCAATTCTGCTAATACAGGAACCATTCAGAGGTTGTGATGCTTGAAATGTCATGCACGTACAATGCCAATGTTTCATACTGTCGTCAAGTTTTTTACAGTTGGCAACAACAACGAGTTGCACACATTAAGTACTGAACATGAATACATGGATTCATGCATGCCACTGACATTTTGTGAGGCCTAATGTACAGTATTTTAGTTAGTGCTTAGTTAGTACATGTTGTGTTGAAGACCTATGGTTACAGAAGCTTTGAATACTCTGGCTCTTATCTCTGGAACAAGTTACCAGATCACATTCGAACATGCTCTAAACTTTCTACAATCAAAAGTCTACTTAAGACCTATCTTTTCACTTGTTCTTTTGTAAATTAATCTGCTTTCTTTGAAAAGCACCTTGAGCAGTGACTTTTGTCTACTGATATGGCACTATACATAAGTTTCATTATTTGATACAAGTACAAGTTAGTTTGTCTAGGCTGCAGTACTCCACAAGTCTACAGTATATGTCAGTGTGCACTAATTTCACTGAAACAGTTGCCTTCTTTTACCAACAAGCAAAGTACTTCCATCAAATACCATATATAAAGCAGGCCTAGAATATCACAATTTTAGTCACTTGCCAAAAATGACATGTACTTTATTCCAAACACGGAAGGGCAATTGAATCAATCAATAGCTCAGTCATTTCATGAAAGGAACTTTCATTTTCCTTCTTATGGTAATTGATTTAAGGTCAAATATAGGGGAAGCGGCATGAAACATATTCCAGTCCAGGAAAGTGTATAGATTGGATACAGGTACAGTAAGAGAAGAATCTTGAGCCTCCCCCCACCCACCCCCCCCCTCAAAAAAAAGGAAAAAATAGCAAATACTGTAACAGTAACTTGACAAATTATACTCTGTGGTGATTGATACAAGGTGGTGTGTGCCTTGTATAAATTGCAATTCTTGACCAATACTTATTTTCCTACTGTACTTACACTGACATTACACTTATGGTTCATACCTATACTGTACCATAATTCCTGTATACCCTTCTGTTTAATTTATACACAAACATCACATGTCTGTTGTATATACTGTACACCAGCAGGCCACAACACAACTTCCCTGGTTCTACAGTACAGTGCAAATGAGGACGCACAGACCTTTTTGACCTTCGGTCAGATACCACTGAAGCCTGTCAGTGAATTTACTGCTAAAGAACAATGAGCACTGGCACAAACTAAGTGCTTTTACAAGTTCTTTACAAACAAAGAGCTGTGAATGCAGCCAGCATTATTTCATTCTTGTCCTACTTTATATGGTGACCTTGTAAAAACAAATTGCAATTAACAAACAAATTTTAACCATATTCTGTTTCATTGGGATTTACTTTTCTCTTTTAACAATTTATAAATTGAACTCTTCAACTGGACTTGTCAAATATCTCACAGTGACTTTTACTTCTTTACAATTATTCGTAAAACTTAACTTCTCAACAGGCCTTGTAAAATTGTCTGACATGTAGTAAAAAACAGATTAATAGCTATAATTCACCTACCCATTGAACCAACTGAACTTTGAAAACCAATTACTACTTTTCGACAATACATCGCTATCATAAATGTCAACAATATTCAACAAGGTCACACAATCTTTGGCATATTTTCATGTCTTATTCTTCTGAAATACTTTCAACAACTCTAGAAATTAGCATGTATGAATTATTCTTTCTACTAGATATACCAATGCAATTTTTTTCTTTTCTTAAGCAACCTGGAATACATCTTGCCCAGAAACCTTTGAACCTATGGGATTGATAAACTGCAAAGTGCAATACAGTACTGTAGGTTACATATTTTCAGTTTTTGTATATAACTTACCATACTGCACAATGCACACTTCTGCACTGTAACAAGGGCCACAAAACACAACAAAAATTAATTTGCACCAATAACAGAAAATTGTGCCAATGAATTCTGTTTTGTTATTTTTAGCATTGCTTGGATGATTTGGAACAATATTTTGACCTTGCTGTTGGAAGCAAATGACATGTATGGTAGTACACTACTGTACTGTATAGGGCATTAAAGAGTTGAGAGGAAAATCGATCCAAATCAAATCTTGACAATGGCAGACTGTAACTGTACTGTGGGCGACTCTTAAGAGACAACAAACAGCTGGGAATCATATATAAATTAAATTTACCCTTCATATTTTGAGCAGGCATTTTAAAGGTTTATAATTATTACATAAATTGTCCAAACAGAAAGGAGAAGGGAAATAAAGAAGGAAGTTGAAAATATTTGGTTAAGTGTACACAAAAAAACATCTCCAAGATATTCTACGTCTTTACGTTTGTGACGGAAATTGCCGATTTTAAATACAGAACTTAGCACGTTTTGCTAAATAGAGTAATAAATGCCAGATAAGATATTCTCTGAAAAGAAAGATAAATATTAAAACCATTTAGTATCTGACGGTAGAGTAGGAGTCATGGGATATCTACATTACTGCAATTAGTGTGTGCACACTCCTTAGTCTCAGTGAAGAGGCGATGCACACTTCTTTTCAAGGGTGGCAGTAAAGTGCTTGTTAAAAGTTTTGAGCATCATGAGTGACCATTATTTTATTTGTTTAGCATATTTTGGGGGTACTATAAGTAATATCCATGGCCTTTAATTTTCCATCTCCCTATGGTACAGTATAGTGAGGATACATACACCCATGTTACTATAGTATCCAGTTCTGCAGTAGGGAAAGCTCTGCATGGTAATTAAAGCAGAGAGGGATGTATTCACATTGTCTAGATTAACTGTAAATTTCCAAGCCACTTTTTATAGATTTTAAGTTTTCCTCACAATACCATCATAGTACTGTAACTCAATGACGTCTACAAATAACGTCCAGGAAAGGTCACCCACAGTAGAGTAAGTACTGTGTACAGTACATGCCTACATAGATACACCTTTACAGTATTATAATGCAGTAAATTGTCATCATAGGCCACACCCAGAATTTGACCTTCAGATCCAAAGAATCTATCGATCAAGACTAGATCTAGAAAAGATATCATATCGACTGATGGATAATAGACTGTACCCTAAATACCATGCATTACATATTATCTCTATTGGAGGGGTGTCTATTTGGGGAGGGGGGGCATCATCATGACACTGTGTAATATAAAGCTTTATCTATCGAATCCATTAGTAAATTTATACAAATATTGACATACATGGACCAAGTATGCCTAATCATGTTGAGGAAGTTCATACTTGTTTACACTGATCTTATTTCTTTCCTTGTCTTATCTCTGGCTGATCATGTCATCCTTGTTACTGTACGATATTATGCGGTCTATAAACGACTGCCAACTCTTGAGCCAGCCGCACACACTGCCCGACCGACCACGACCCGACTAAAGTCGTCGTCACCTTGACCTACTTTCCGATGGTCCTGTCAGGGTGAAACGCTACCGTACAGTAAAATTTCAGATTTCCGAACTGAAGCCAACGTGACTTCAAACTGGCAAGATGTTGATCAGTCGTAGTCTTAAGCACGAACGCACGCGCTGCACACAATAATACACTGGTCACCATAATTCACACATCAGACAAATACATGCAAACGATATCACACCCATCGTCCTTCCAAACGACTTCAGGTTATATTACAGAATCGACTGACCGAAAAGACGTCTCTTGTCAAATTTCGAAGCAAAGAAACTATGGCTAGAGTAAGATTCAAGACCATTTGACCTCAACATACAATTTGTGAGTTTGCCCTAGCTCAAACAGAGCTATATTCTGGCCTGTAGGTTGGACAGCAACAATATCTACTACCTTTTAACTATTTTCAGTATTTTGGTAGGTCACATATTATACTACTGTAGCTCTATCAAACAGACACACACGTCTTTACTGACATATTTCACCAATACTGTAAGCTTTCAATATCATCCATGCTCTTCCACCTTAGAACACCTTTTTGGTTTCAGATTTAGTTACAGTATATATATTGTACTTTTATGTTCAGTCAATTAAGAATATATCACACAACCCAGCCTCGGCATTGAACTACTCCATATCTATTTCAGGAGCTTGTTCAAGGTTGAAGTTTTCTCCATCACCTAAGGAGAAGGAGCAGGAGGAGGAGAAGGAGGAGGAAATCATGGACCAAATTTAATTCGTCATCTTCTGAAAGTTTTAATTTCAAGCATCGTTTGCAGCTGCGACCTTCCCATGTCCAATATTTTTAATCATGGATGAAAATTTCTTGGTTTAATAACTGACATACTGTAGCTAACTACGGCTTGTAACTCCCAAGATGTGATTCCCAGAGAGCATGAAATGGTGCAAGCTGTTTTATGATGTGGTGACATTATTCAATGTTGAGGTTCACTGGTTTTCAATTTTTCAGGGTTCAGGCCATCTAGTTCAGGCAGTTCAGATGAGTATGATACAGTACATGCCACATCTCTATAGTTATCACACACATTATCAGGGAATTATTTTTAATGACGCTCTGATGTTTTTGGTGTTGGCTGCAGTAACTCATGTCTTCCAAATGAAATTGGAAGATTTGCCTACGTACCAAGTTTGTCGAAGCGTTCTGTGTTAATACCTGATACAATAGCAGACAAACATCACCAAATAACTTACGGATAAGACACATGGAGGGGGGGGGGAGTGGTCGACATCTGTCATGGCAGAGAGAAACGGTATATATAAATACTAAGCAAGAAATTGAAGAACTGCCGTAATGATGTGAACATGGATAGTCGTCACACCACTAGCTTTTCGTGAACACTGTAATGCCTTTTCACATACTGTAGCACATGATCCAGATGTAACTTGTAGACTACAGTATGTACAATAAAGGTATAATAATTGGGCATGTCTCACAGTAAACCACACACTTTTACTGCATTTGTGTGAAACCACATTACTTAATAACCTCTAAAAGTGACTAACATACTAAATTAATTTACTATGAGTTACGCTGAACTGCACACGTCTTGAGTCTCAATTGTTTTACCAGCCAAAGCTTAATTTGTTTAATTTATAATAAATTTGAAGCAGCGCATAGCTCACTTTGCTGCAGAGAAGTAGTGTATAGCAAGTACATACTGCACACGGCTCAGTACACACAACATCAACATACAATAGGCCCAACAAACTACAATTTGAACGTGCACGACTGCATTACAGAATTGCACAAGTACAGCAGTACTAACTGTACAATACACATCACAGCACATCACAGCTGCTGTATATATTACAGCATTCAAAGAATGAATCTTGTAACATTTAACTCAAATTTCACACCATTGAGCACTATATACGGTCAATCTATCACAATTCATTAACACAAGCATACACAGTACAGTATATTACTAAATGAAAACGGTCTGTTTGTACAGACACTACACTTAATATGTATTTATACTGCACTCAGTGCACTGTACATATTAAGTATGGATCCGCAGTTGGTTACACTTTGCATGTCATGGATAAAAGATGAATTCTATTCCCTGCAAAGAAATCGGTGGCAAAGTGTATTGTACAGTAGGGCAGCCATTTACACCTGACACATACTGTAGTACAGTACAGTACAATACATAATAATATTGATTGCCAAACTTGGGTAAGACAAGGTTCATTCAGTAAAATATATTCTATGACTCACACAGTAGGGCAAATACCAAAACTGCACAGCTAGAGTGTTTCATTGAACAGGCACCTACTGTGTGCAATAAGGATGACAACAGATCTTGTTAAACAAAATTTTTATGGGAACAACCATACCAGACTTAATCTTCTAAGAAACAAATCAAGCGTACATGATGGGAGATGTTTCACATACTTCTAGTTTTAACACAAATGGGATTGATGATAAACCCAGAAAAGTTCGGGAGCGCTGATCTGAAAGTTGTATTTTTTTCAATTTCCTTTTGAAACTTGATCTTTAATAGCTATATCAATGTTTCACCTTGAAAGCTGTAAGATTCAATAGAAAAATACAGGCTCGTGTAATGTGTGGGCAGGATAGCACCACCCAAATCAAAGGGCATAATTCTACATTACAGAGATAAATTGTGTACTGTTGGTATTTGGGGCTGTGTATATATGTACAGTATATATTGTACAGATTCTGCACTATGCATTTGGGGGTACAGAGAGGGTAAGATGTAGAAGAGGTATATATAATGGATTTCAATGCTATTGCATAGTGGAGCATTTTCTTCGCCATAAATTTATGCAACCACGAACAACTTTATTTCAATGGCCATGATTGTAACAACAGTTGGAACTTGTAACAAAATTAGTGTTAAATATTTCCCAGCTGGTGCAGCATTATGTGTACATCTATATGGTAGGACATTTTAAAAGCAAAAAAAATAAAACAGGGAGTTTTTGAAATGATTAGAATTTGTTGAATCCTCATCAAAGGTACAGTACTAAGGAACACTAAAATGTAAACTGAAAATAATCAAATTCTAATTTTAACTGGATTTTTTCCAAGAAACATCAATTGGTGACATTCCTTTTGCCTGTTTCAGTCAGATTATGTGTGGAGTACAGTTCTGTTGTGGAACACCCTTCTGCGATTAACCCTGTAGGAGACCCTGCAAAAACTTCTGCAGGCCAAACACCGCTATTCTGTTGGACTCACATGTGAAAGAGAATTGATGATTCATGAATCCACACAAAAATCTTCCTTCAGAGTGCGATATGAAAAATATTTTACCCGTACAACAAGCATGATTTTCCTGATTGGAGAGTGATGTATCATTACCACACATTTCCATATTAGTTGAAAGTGGTCAGGTTCTTATCATGAATTTGTCTGCTCGACATGAGTATTTCATAATACAGCACAGTACATGTTCAACAATAGCGGTACTAGAGGTACCTACGGTATGCCTTGAGTAAAGACGCCTCGAGTAAATGCCTCAAATAAGACGTTCCAAATGGGAAGTAAGGTACATGGGAGAGTGCAGATGTGGAGTGGGAGACAGGTAAGAGAATCTGAGCAAAGTAAATCAGTAAATTGCATACAGTATGAAAAATGCATTGAGGTTTCGATGACTTCAGTGCACAAGACTTCTGGTTGTTCGTATAACCAGAACTAGCTGTTACAATAGGAAATGTCCCGAACCACCATTTTGATACAATAACACTATGGCATGATAAACACAGGTCAGTCTACTGTACGTGGCTATACACCAAAAGCAATAGGGGTCTTGTATTCAATGTTATGAATCAGCACACCAAGTATTAGAGGTATCCACGATTTCCATCATTAGATATCATCCAAAAATGGCATATCTGACAATTACTGTAACTTCAAGTACTTAATATATGCAATCATCCATCCTTCCATGCTCCCTATTGTAAAACGGAACTACACTGTTTATCCAGCAGGGGTCGTAAAAGCTTGTCATTACCTGGGTATCGAGATCTAGGGGCCTAATCATACACACAATTATATACTAAAGAACAAGTCCAATAAATACAAGCAGGTGTATGAAAAGTTGTTCGCATCATGCGGTACATACGTAGCGGTACTTTATTAGGAAGTCATCAATTTTGTGATTTGAAAGAGATATATGTATACTCTATCTACTTGCACATGTGTTCTGAATCTTGTCTGAATGTTTCACTGAATAGCGAGGACAAAACAGAACATTATCAGAAGTACCTGTTCACATGTGTGTGATGGCCTTGTGTGTTAAGGCTCGCAAGCATACATAGTGTAGCACCAGTTGTGGTACAGCATGTACATGTGCAGTCCTCTATTGGCCAATTTCAGTCCATGGATGTGTTTTGTCTGAACAATAATTTTACAAGCATCCGTACAAGTTAGTTACTGTATAGACTACTCAGCACTATAGTGGTATACATGTATGCCATCCAGACAAATTTAAGTTTAAAGTATAATTACCATAATTACTATCTATTGTAATAGCACCTTTCTTGATGTGAGATACACACAGTGATGCTAACACATGGCATTTGCTAAGACTACAATGTTGTTTCACTTGAGTGAATACATGGCAATACTATTGCACCTAGACTGTACCTGTACATAATTCGATAGCCAAGTCCACATACGGTAGTGTAAACAGTAGAAGATACTTCTATACACTTTGGGTGATAGAATAGGGAGGAGTAGCCATTGACTAGTCACTGAGGGGGGTACAGTGCTAAACATGTTACAAGTTCAGTCTACATGTACAATAATCCGATCAGTGAGAGTGTTAATGTTGCGAGGAGATCCATGGGTAAACAAGGGAGCAAAAGTAAATTTTCTAGTTTAAATAAGAAGCATCAATTGTTAACTTTTGTCACAAACTGTCCCAAAAATGTTTCTTGACATGTACGTGCACCTTTGCCTACGGTACTGTACACCAATGGGAATGTATTCAGACTGAGTTTCTAAGCAATCACCTCCCACATCTCCATTAGATACCAAGTTCCTGTTTATGATCAACATTGTAAGTTGTTGACATCCTACAAACGGTGCTGTCATTTCCTACTGACTCAGGCTAAACCTCTGACGATCCAAACCACACTACACTGGATGAAGACGAATGGATTACCGGTTGGCCTACTGTACAATACGACGTAGCAGAGCGCAATAAACTGAACTGTGTGTTAATGGGTTGGGTAAATCTAAAGTTTCCATCAAGTTACTTTAATAGATATATGCAGCCTGGATATTGTACACTAACTCAAAATTTGCCACAAATGTTAAACCTTTCCAATCTCAAATTTAAATGATCTGTCTCCCCGCTGTACCATTCATACCTCACATGAATCACATTTTTTGTTCATTTCCAAAGTCCTAATTGGTGAGGCTTTATTAGCTCATATTACAGTAGCTGAATCTGGATACTATTGAGTAAGAATCTTCCTAAGCAGTGAGTGAATATGAGTAAAATATACAGGAAAATCTTAAATTCACTTAAGCCATGCAACAATTCCCAGATAAAACCTCATCCTGAATGCAAATCCTGGCAACATTATTTTCAGTGTTACAGTATATACAGACTCCCTGACGGTGATTTCCATTCCTTCAATCATAATATTAGCAATCGCCTGGAAGTTATTTCGGCCAAAAACAAAACTTGTTTGATACAGTAGCTGGTGACTTCAATCTTGACCTATTAAAATCAGGTTGCTCTCCATCTGTAGAAGCTGACCATTTTTTTTACCTTAACAGTTATCAACTTGGGATCAGAATTATCGCCTACACGCTATTAAACTGAATTTGCTATTGAACTGATTATATATACTGTAACTGTAACAGTACTGTACCTAAATAACCAATCAACTCATGCATGATATTTAACTTGGATACAGTTAGCTCCAACTGACAGTGTTTTGCTTTGCATTTTACACCTTAATTTTTTACTGTATATACCTGTACCCTTTGTATTTATTCACCCAAATTACCAAAAGACCCAGAATATTTCTCACAACTTTATGACCTACAGCACACAAAATTTATCCTGTTGCCACAATAATATAATATTCCAGGAAGCCTATTTGTACTGACTACAGTGTTGTTCAATTGTACCATCAAAAAATATAAAAAATTATACAAACTACTCTGTTAATGTTATTATTTCTAAGTGTACAATGAACGTTCCTTGCTGTATCAGCAGTGATGTTATATGCTATATACGGCCTTAGATATACCTTGCTATGTCAGCAGTGAATTTATGCCACTATAATCTCTCTATAATTTACCCATGCAACTGAGCTAAATCCCTTGCTATATCAGCAGTGAAATTATGCTACTCTCTATCCCTTGCTATATCAGCAGTAAGGTTGTACTACTGTATATATCCCTTGCTATATCAGCAGTGCCTTAATACTACTGTATATCCCTTGCTATATCAGCAGTAAGGTTGTGCTATATCCCTTGCTATATCAGCAGTGATTTTAGGCTAATGTTTATCCCTTGCATATATCAGCTGTAAGGTTTAAGGTTGATATTTCGATGAAGTCAAATCCAGACCAGAAATCATTCCAGACATTTCGTATGTTAGAGTTGTGTAAACTGGTGTTAGACGTTGCACAGTTGTATACCTATGACAGGTTTCTTCTATTTTGATATATTGTTTTCTCTTTTTCCATAGTTGTCCAGATCATTTTTCTGTTGGCTTGCAAGGACATGGAATATCCACTTAATCATCTTGCAGTATACTTATTTTGCTACCTAAACTGTAACCCATTGATTATTTCAAGTACAGGCTGTGGTGTCTATAGCAAATATGACCTAGTAGAGTAGCGCACACCCTTCCTCTGAACTATGAAACAGTTATATCGTTATAATTTACAATTATTAACTTATTGTTTCACAACAGTGCCTATCAGTTCCTCAATACTTAATCTACTACTGATATTGCACTGTGAGAAAAGGTTAGCGTGGGCACCCTTATCTTTGCCGATAGGCTCGATCAATGTCCAATCTGTCTAGGAATAATTTGTGAGATGATGTAATTTATATTGAGTGTATTCAACACTAAGCTCAGAGGTATGTCATCGTTTTCCGGATCATGTTGTAACGTTCGACAAAGAATCTAAGTAAATATTGACTACATCTACAGTATCTAATGTTCTTTTAATAAGTGACATGTTTGAGAGACATTAAACTACACAGTATATGTTAATTGCCATGTCTACATTCTTGAACATTTTTGTTCAAGATTATCAATCATACGATCTGACAAATCAAACCAATTTGCAAGTAAAGTTACTTCTATATACGAATACATAAGGCCAGTTATTTTATTAGTTATTGTTATTATTTATTATAGTAACTGCAAAAATGCACACAAATCTTGGTCACATAATCACATTCAGGTTTACTTTAACCCTATGAACCCAATTCTTTACAAATGCGCAGCAAAATTTCATGTTAATTCATTTAATCATCCAACTTCCTGTACAAACTGATCTAGTTTAAATAATAAGGTATCTGATGACCCTAGTGAAAAGGCAGTCCAGTTCATATCAAAGTTTTCTATCACTCGGACAGCTCATCCATAATCCCATACAGCTTCACATACAGTAATGAATGCTACCAACGATATCGTACACTGTTGAAAGAGGTATGACAGGAAGTAGGTGATAATTGAACACGGTACAGTGTAGTAATGGAGAGCAGACACTCCCAGACGCCCAGGAAGAGATTTGTTCCACACAAAATATCAACACAGTATGAACAACACACAGTGAGAGTGAAGCGTTTTG
Organism: Apostichopus japonicus; assembly: GCF_037975245.1. Classification (NCBI taxonomy): domain Eukaryota; kingdom Metazoa; phylum Echinodermata; class Holothuroidea; order Aspidochirotida; family Stichopodidae; genus Apostichopus; species Apostichopus japonicus. Next base: position 8,661,592 of record NC_092566.1, on the reverse strand, counting down.
AACTAAGACTACAGTGGCATTTCCTTTACCATACACTGCTAGTATTGCTGGCAAAGGACAGAAAAGGTAAAGGCTCCACAAGCTGTACGGTCTCTGTGAGCTTAAACGAACAGAAATCTTTGAATAAATCAAGATATATGGGAAAACGGACTTCCCTCTGCATCCTTGGTTTGGGTTTGAAGAAGACTGTCGAATCTACAGTAATGTACAATACAACTAGGTAACTGTGCTATGGTTATGAATATTCATTAACTGTGTCAATAATATTCAGAAACTCTGGACAAAAGATCAGGATGTTTGCAGTGTAAACGGTACCATTTCGGGAAAAGTTGGGGAAAAGTTTCCATAAAGGTCCTTCAATAGTCACTTTATAACTTTTTAACGTGGCCACCAAGTATAGTAAAAATTTGAAAAATATCTTGGATGCTTGATTCTCAAAGCAATTTTACTCCTTCCCCTTCACACTCACCTCTTGCATGGACATAAATGGATTCAATATGAAATGAGGGGAAAAAAACTCATTTCAACCTATGAATGTTGGTTATCTGAAAGGTCATTAACAATGCTCTCAAAGATGGTACAAAGTCAAACAATGGATACTCATGCTCAAACTTTTGTATAATCCACAGAGCTATTCTTTTTGACTGAGACATTTGTCTTCGAAGGGCCTCGTTCACATTTTCAGGATCTTGTTGTCCTTGGGGTGGTAATATAGCCAACCCTAGACTTGACCACATTTGAGAATTTGTGGTGAACTTATGTCAAAAGATAGAGCAATGTGCAAGCCACGAATGTCTCTATGTTCATTTACAAATCCATTAGCTAACTAGTTACAGTACAACAGTGCACCCGTTTTAGGCTGGTGTTTATACGGAAGTGACGAGAGAAAGAAATTTTGGTTGCTTGTGTTCTCATATGTGAACAAAGTGTAATTGGACACTCTCCAATGTCTGTGAACAAGTTTAGAAAAGTCAGATCATTCCAGAATGACTTTTGAAACTTCTAGCAATGGTTAGCAGGCTGAAATTTGTGGCTATGCTAATGACCTTTTAAACACAGTTAGATGGCAACTTCAAGCAGAGATTTCTCTCCCAAAATTTTTGTCCATGTTTCCTATTATCAGAGACTCATTTGGGTTTCTACTTTCTAGGGTATGATGGCTAGGCTAGTCACTACTTATTCCCAATTTCTGAGACTGACAGAAAAGCAACCTATACATTACCAGACTCCAGTATAGAGACGAACCTGTGGAAAATTTTGCTGATCCTTTCCACAATAGTCTACTTTTGTCAAGAAAGGCTAAAGGCCTAGGCTAGATCCAATTAGCCTTTATAAATTAACTTAGCAGTTATGTTGAATCTATGGCCATAAAAAAATGTCACCCATGAGAAAACAGCCATTTGATTTAACTGGTAGACTTAGCTTAGGCCTACCGTTAGGCCTTAAACTAATTTAGTGTTAGATTTAGCCTAACTTTTAGCCCTATGTTACGGCACCTTTGTAAGAAAAGTCACCCAAGAATGGATAGAGCCCGGGCATGGAAACAAATAACTTAAAATTGATTCATTCTCAACTCCAGTCCTCTTGCATCATTCAAGACTAACCGTGTAATGTTATGTCATACGTACATCACTACTGGAGTCCCTTGGAAAGGGAATAGGCCTACACATGAACTTAGCCAAAGGCCAAGAGGTTTTTAAGGGTAGGTTAAGTTAGCCTATGCCTTACTTAGGCCCAGTACAGTACCAATAGTACTAGTATGTCTAGTATTGCTAGTAGTAGTAGGCTAGGCTAAACTTAGGCTAAGCTACAGCTTACAAGTTACACTAGTACTAGGCTACAAGCCCTTACCACCAGTGTTGGACTAACGTTGGAATACGTTTAGCCTAAGTTAACTTAGACTTCCAATTTTAGTTGGGCTAACGCGTTGTATTTTTTATTTACACAGTTAAATCGGTAAAATATGCAGAGAACTGCAAGACACTTAAAAGAACTCATATGTTAATTATCTTTACCAATCCCAGGTCTTCAATCCACCAAATTTTCTCGAGAGGTACTTCTGTCAATAGGGATCGTAAAAGTGCCAGTAAGAGTTTCCGTGGAACAGAAAGTGGGCAGGGCAATACGTTATCCTAACTAATACGCTTAGTAATGTAGTAGGCTCTGTGATGTAGTCTTTGTAATTCAATACCGCATCTTACTAGTGTTAACAGCAACGCATGTAATACGTTAAAATGGGGCGCGACCACCTGATACCAGAGCCACTGATACAGTTAGCCAATCAGAAGTTAATACAGATAATATAGTAATAAGATGCATAGTTAGGTAGGCGTTGCGGTTACTTGACAGTGATGTCATGTTGTTAGAAAGCATGGTGGATACCTTGCAACAAATACCAAAACAGATAAGTTATTGCTCGTTATGACGAACATGAAACTGAAGTGATAAAAACTTACAGATCACTATCGGAAACATCATGAATTGGAAAAGAAGCTAAGTTCAAAGTTATAAGTTGTATTAGATACCCTGGCACAGCCTCGTTTGATTCAAGATAGATGGGTGTTGCCGGAGGGTTGGGAGAATAGGGGAGGGTGAGGAAAGCGGTAAAATTAGTCATAGTGGGCCTGGAATTTTCTGGAATTATTGACGGACATGAAAATGCCCCTCTTGGTGTCGGTACCACGAATTTCACGGCTAGCTATAAAGAGAAAAAGTTATAAGCCATCAGGTCATCAACATGTTATATCCATTAGGACTAAGAATTCTTTAGATATTTATCACGAGAAAGTAATTCATAGGATGTGACTGAGAATAATGGAAAACCCATCCCATCAATTCCCTACCCCACTCTTCCATGTCAGTTCCAACAATGCCTAAGATCGCGTTATCTTCTCGATCCGTAACTCCGATTGACTGGGGTACATGGCGGGGTGGGAAAGGTATTGTCGTTAACCGACAACCCGATGTGTCCACTCATATATATGTCAGAGTAACACGAACATCAAACCCGCCTACATGCATTCCATAAAGGTTCATGCCTCCAACAATAAAATCATGCAGTCGTGAGAAATTTGGAAGTTTGCCCCTACCTTTGAAATCATGTGCACGTCCCTGGGAGAGGGAGGGTAGGTTGGGAGGTGGAACGCCCCCATTCTAGGTCCCTTGGGTAGTGATTGTATTACAGACAACAATGCAAATCAGGTTAGGATACGTCTCTTTGCGGAATTTAACACATGTCGAAGAGAATTAAGGAATATACTATGTAGGCTTACGATATACTGCCGAGTTTTCCATGAAAGATAAGGAAATTCCTTGCCGAAATTGATAACGTATTTCTCCTTTGGTAAATATTGCGTGGTATGTAATTGATTAGTTCGTCAGTTTTAAATTTCATGATAAAACAAGGAAGTAAAATGCTGACTGCCAGAGACATTCTATATAGGCATAGGCTCTAAGGTTGATCCAATTCCAACAGGATGCAGAGTCCAGAAAGTCTCTCTTATGACATTACAGGGTTCATCGATAAACGTAAAGTTCATGTTGGATTGTAGTTCCCTTTTCTTTCCCTTCTGTCTCTCTTTCGCTTTTTTTTTTTACTTTGTTATATAAAGTGAGAATAGGAGGTATAAGCCAAGTAAAACAAGCGCATTGGCGAAGAAACAGTATCACTATCAGTAAGTGACTCACGGTGCACAGAAGGGCCATTTCAAAAAATGTGCTTCGGTTGAGCTCGAAATCACAAATGTCAGTTTATAGATCCACGGGACAGTTGAACTAAGGCTTATTAGTCATTTCACGTCGACAATGCATTACGACTAGCTCTCAGCCTTGTGGCTAAGATCATAGAATCTGTTCTTTTCAGAAACCCAGCACATATAGAATATGGTATATATACTATATATACATATATCTATATATATATATATATATATATATATATATATATATATATATATATATATATATATATATATATATATATATCGTAATTGTTTTCCAACTCATTACGATTTCAATTATATATATATATATATATATATATATATATATATATATATATATATATATATATATATATATATATATATATATATATATTCATTTGCCTTTTGTCGTTTACCTCCATTAGTCTGTTCAAAGTATCTCTTTCGAGATCCGGCTTTACGAATCACAAATGATTTCGAGTCTGGTTAGCATCCTGTTTGGTCTCTAAAGTAAGGCAAAAATATGTCACCTAAACAGAACTAGTATTGTTCGATACAGGTGACAAACGCCTACAGTGGAATTACGACCTTCCTTACCGGTTTCGAACCTCTGGACATATACAATCAGCGTCCGTCGATCATTTAAAACATAACACAGAGACAAAATTGGAACAGCTCGAATTTTCTTATCTTATTGGCATATTTTCGTATAGTCTATACATGTATATTCTTATAACCGCACTACCATAATGACTACAGTATATATTCCTTGATCATTTTGAACCCGTCGCTTTGAATACAGTGTGCTTCGTGCGCACCGTTTGTATTAGGCTCGGAGTTCGGGAGAGGGCGATCGGCACATGACAGATAGCTGTTAAAACTAGCTCATTGTACTAGTGTTTCGGAGTGTTTCCATTGTACGATTTATAAGTTAGGTCTTAAGTAAAGATATTCAGTTTGCAGGCTAAAAATTGCTAAACGCTTTAATTAGTAGCCTACCTTGTTTCCTGAAGATTATAACTAGTTCTAAATCAGTACCAATCGTATAGACACAGGCTCTATGAGAACATTTAAATCTCTCATTGAGACAAATATGCCTTGCATGGTGTGCTTGTTGAAATCTGAGCATCCAAGGTGACCTTAGTTGACTTCATGATAGCATATTTGGGAAATGAGAAACAAGCCCATCCATCACATTTGACTTTTATGACAGAGATCTTTGTGAAGAATAACTACTTCAAACAGCTAGAAAATATCTTGTTCGTTTGGAAGATATCGTAAAGATGTGTCGGAGAGCTGTCCGTTTTGTAAACCTGCGATGTCATATAGTGTCAATCAGGGGGGAGGGGCGGCGATGTGGTTCAAATATTGGGGGGGGGGACATTTGCTTGGGTGCAGGCGCGTAGCAACTTTCATCCCCCAAATTGTTTGCGCGCTTTTCGTGATATTTTGTATATTACTATCTAAGCGGAGCGCCACCATCGGTTGGCGCGCAGCGTACAAAAAAATTCTGGTTTTGGTAGCCCCCAGATCACCGGAAATGGCACTTCGCGGGCTTGAAAATGACCACCCAGATGTACACTTTTGCCTGAGAACCAAGTTTTTCCCAATAGCTTTTTTTTTCTCCATCCATAACTTTTTTCAAGATTGTCACCAGTCACACATCATGTTCGACCTCATCGCATATCCTGTGGATCATTGCTTTTGTAGGTAATACTACGTAACGGCCTACAATACCCGTCAGCCCCACTTTTCAAGGTTTTAAGCCCATTATTTGTTCAGAATTTGAATAATAAATTCACTTGAAAACATGCCCATGATGTTGCACAAAATATCATCTATGGACAACCAATATAGAAAAAAACCCTTCAACCCCTAACAGACCGGTCAAAATTGTACGAGTAGAGGGAAGTATGATGAAGAATGTTGGTCAGGGAATTTTCGAAAATTCAGACACAGTTAATTTATTGGTGTACAAATATTAAAACCTCTTATAATTGCTACTATAAAACTTCGATATCATAAAAAAATACAAAAAATATGCTTGAGGGGGGGGGGCGGTCTCCCCCTTCGCCCCCTGGCTACGCGCCTGCGGTTAGAAATCTTGTAGGAAACAGGCCAAATGGAAACACATTGAACCCATATCGATGTGGATCATATATATGATTGTACGTACTTACACTCATACACAAGAGATGTACAGACATTATGATAATAATCATGAGTGACAACATGCTATACGGTCACAGGTCACAGAAACGACCACGAAGAGTCATTTACCTCGTGCAGCATGTGTTTGATGAAGTTTTAGCCACCGCCAAATATGACTTGGATAAATAATCTCACGCATTATTTTCTATTTATAGCCACACAAAAAGACTATGCCACCAAATATTGGGGGGATATTAGATACTATATCCCCCACCTAAAATATTGGGGGACATGTCCCCACCCCCCCCCCACCCCCCATGATCGCCGCCCATGGTGTCAATAGGGTTTGAAACTCTTTATTCTTTCTCTTTGCTTTCCTGATCACATCTTTCAGGTAAACTGTTAACGGTGTTGACACTGAAATTAACGCCAACGTTAGGTCATTTTTAAGAATTTCAATATTTTAGACAAGTTATGCATTACAGAAAATAAGTAATGTAAAAATATGGACAAACGTAAAAAAAGTGGCTCGACTATGTGCTATTTATGTGATATATATGTTTTCTGTCTTCTGTGTGTGGGGGAACATTAAATCAGTGATACTTCCCATAACTGGCCATGCTTCACTCTCCGACTCTGTAGTTTGGTTAGTTATTTCACAACGACGTCGTAATTACTTTGGGCTCAGTTTGTTATTATACGAAGAGTGCTACTTACAGCCTCACTTAATACATGTAAAAGATACATGTAAAGATACATGTAAAGATACATGTAAAAGATACATGTAAAAGAGACCAGTTTGTCTGTCTGAAGACTTTAGCAGATGGAAATGCAAACAACATATTTGTGTGTGTGTGTATGTGTTTTAGTGGGTGTAGGCTTGGAGGGGTGGGGCCGCGGGGAACTGCCAGGTAACTGCGCATTTTTAATACGAATGCGTCCAAAAATATATAATCTATCAGTTCTTACATGACGTCACGTCATAACGCTAGTAATAGATATCATATATATCTGCAACAATGATTAACATGAAAATTTAAAAAAAAAATAGAAGTACATGGCTGCTTGGAGATATAAACTTAACATAGTTAAAAAGCGTAAACACATTTCTGTAGGTGAAACATGGAAGTAATAATACGAGATGAAAAGGATGGTCATATCAATGTGATGGCGCAATTCAGAAATGCAGCACTCAGATTTCCTTGCACTTGGTAGCATGTCAATGTTTGGGTAAAGCAGAGAGAAAAAGAGAATTTTAGGAGTAAAGAATACCTACCGCATTATTATATGAAGTAGTGACCAGTGGCATTCGCCACTGAGAAGAGGAAGGGGGCGGATCTGGGTGAGCAGGGGAGATGTCGGAGTTCATGGTCCAGTCAGGGGAACTTTTTTTTACATTCGAATCGACGAAATAATGATATCACTCCTACGCGAGTACATTGGAAGGGATGCCCACATCGTTTGCGCTCGTCCATTCGTCCATACTACCTCGATTGACAAATCGCAATTTTTCTTACAAGTAGTCTGATTTTCATACCGTTTGTATCCGAAAGTTGTCAACTTAATTAGAACATTCAATTTTGGAATATCGTGAATAGCACTATTCTAATCAGCTAATAATTAATGATAATTATATGCTCCATCTCCACTGGTTGAATATTTATCAAACTTATGTCCAATCCGAATATGGGAATCAAACAGCAACTTTCTCTTCTTATTGAATGAAAAAAGAAAGCGAATTTCACACGAAAAAACTTATACAATAGGCAACAAAATATCAATGATATATTTTCTTTATTAAAATTCTGCGTGTATTAAAAAATACGAACTATATAAATGTGAAAAGTATCAAATATATGTGCAATTTTTTTTTTCGATAATGTGATCCACAAACCATTTTTCAAGTGATTATAAAATATGATTTGTCAGAAGTAAAGAAGAACAAAATATATTGATTCTTTATAAAATTTTAAACATTTCAGAATTAGTGCATTATTATATACACACATGGTTATAAACTGAAATATCTGGTAGTACTTTCTAGTCTTATATAAATATTTTACTAATGGATATAAAAAAAATCAAAAAATTCAAAAACAAATCTCCATTGCATCCAACTTTATTTTTATGGGGGGGGAGGGAGGAGGGGTGGTGCAGGGGGAGGATGGAAGTAGTGAGTGGAGTGGGAAATACAGTATTAAAAATCTCATTAAAAACCCTAGTAGGAAACTGCATGTTACATTAATAATATTTCTAAAAGTTAAGTGTGAATACTTAACAATGGCAAGAGGGCAATACCTTAGGCTTTCCAATGCCATATTGCTACAGTGCAAAACGACACAATAAGAGAGATGCCACCTTACTTGCAAAAAAAAAAGGTATCTTCTTTGCTGTGGTACAAATTTCATAACTGCATTATTATGAAAATTACCTGCAATCTGTGGTAAAATTTTGAGTATATTTTGATGCAGTTTTAGAAAGATCAAGGGTTTGAAATTATTTATCCAAACTTCATTGAGAGCAACACTTATGAGATTGCATGCAAGCAAAAGATACCATTCCATGAGCACCATTGTTCATGGACAGTTTCTTGGGCGAAGGGGGGGGGGGGGGGGAATTGAAAGAAAATTGCAGATTTTGAAGAAATAATTATACTTTGGCATGTACTTAAAATACTTGGCAAGAGTGAAATGTTTGAGGTCCAAGATTACAACTTTTTGATTTGTGCTTGCTTAGGTCTATAGATTTATGAACTATTATCTACTGTTATTGCATACTGAAAAAAGTGCTATATATAGTTACACACTTTGTGGTAAACTGAAGATATATGTCAATGTTACTGAATTGCACTACCGTAATGAAACAGGGGTGAAAAGGATAAAAATAATAATAAAATATCATATATAAAAACCTATGTAAATTCTATCACAATAAGATCAAACAGTATATATATATATATATATATATATATATATATATATATATATTTAAAGTAAAATCCTATGAAAAGTAACCCAGAGTTTGAAACAAGAAGAAAGTATATTTCAGTACATCAAACTAAGCCCAGTCCATATCAGGGCTTTGAAGACAGAAGTTTGAAATGACAAGACCAGCCACTGTTGCTGCTCTCCAAGGGTAAGGTATTTTCAAAGGATTTAAGGCAAGGAATTGTTTTTTTGGCCGAGCAGCTTATTTTCTTCACTTTTGTCTTTTTTTACCTGAGATGAGGAGGGGTGGAAGACTCCCTGATTAATGTCCAATTGTTTAGGAAACATTGCATGGCCATCTTAATTTATGAACTGCTATCTTATATTCAGAAATACTTGATTGAACATGACAGGTTTGGTAAAAAATTGATTTCCAAAGGTTTACACAGCTGCTTGTTCACTTCAGTTGATGTATTACTTTATTACACCCTATGACAGACTTCTCAAGTACTTTGTAGAAGTTCCAAACATTACAGTAAAACATTACAGAATATCAGTATCCCAGAAATCATGTCAGTATTTCACCTGTAGGTGTCTCTCTCGGTGTGCAGCAAGAAATGATATAGTTGTATGCGTCAGCTGACATAGATATTAGAACGTGATTGGCCGGTCTATGACGGTGTTGTACAAAAGGTCAAGGGTTATTGTTTGTATTCAGAATGTCAGAATTTTGTGAAATATCTGTTTTCGTTTCCTCCTGTGACAAATTACATATTTTGGGTGAAATTTCTGTAAATTTATAGAAATCTGTAAGGTGAGATATTTCTACATTTCCTTACATTCATGTTGTAGGATAATTTATGTGTCCTTGAGAGGTAACACTTTGTATACCAATATACTAACAGGCCTATCATTTACTCACAAAACAGAAAGACTACTTTTTTTAGGCCTTCAAAATATTTATTTTGAGAGGTATAACTGAAGAAGCATCTCTTTCAATGCACAAATCTCTCCTAACAAAAAACCATATTATTTTGACATTATATCAGATTACAACACAATGAGCATGATAAAGGAACAAAATTCAGGAGAAAAAGCAAAAAAGACATGTTTGTATGTACATATATATGCATATATAATTTTTCACTGATCTGGTTTTTCCTACTCGTTGCAATTTCAAATATATATTTTTTTTCAGCAAACTAATTTTTTTATTAACACCTGAGTTTAATAACCAAACCAGAAATTATTTCTTACACACTAGTTAACAAGTCACTATTGTGCATTAGTAAATTTACATTAAATTTACAAAACCTATACGCGACAGGATACTTAAAACTGGTATTGAGCCTTTTAAAAATAACCTGCAGATGTTTAATCTAAGCGCATTACTTTTGCCTTATGTGACTCCCATAATTCTCCCTTTGGTTAAACTCCTAACCAAAAAAAAAAATCTTAAATGAATAAATCTGTTGGATACGTAAGATTGTCTTATTAATATATTGTGCAAATCATATTTGTTTAACACATAATGATCAAATTGCTAAAATGCTTTTTTGAAAACAAATATATGGAAAATGATAAAGTACTGGTTTCAGCATGGAATGTTTATTATTAACTAACTACTAGCTATATACATCGTCTGTATAGTATAATAACCTGCCTCTCGCGCTCAATTCAAACGTTACACAACTAACGGATGTAATGGTTGTCAGTGTGTAACCATTACAGATGACAAAAGAGGAAAAAAAAACGAGGAAGAAATGTCCTGGAAGTTTAAAACAGAAAGGGTACTGGTCTCACCTCTTGAATGGAAGAATCGAACATAATCAATTAAAGCATTACTTGCCTTCTCTGATTTGATTTGAATTGCTGTTGTCATGACTACTACACCATCAGTCACATATTTGTCACCAAACAGTCACACACCTGTCACAGATATATCCACACATTACTATTCAATAATCTAGGAGTGACATGTTGTCCATTCATTCGTGACACATGTCACTCCGGAGTCCAATGTGTGTCGTCCGCAATGCAACATGCAGTTACAGATCCAACATCGTTCATCCAAAAAGTCACATATTGTATAGACCATTAGAGGTGTAACCACCCATAAGTCCCATGGTTGTCATGCCGATGCTATGTGTTAAGACCATACTGGCGTAACCACCCATAAGCCACATCCCTTTTATCCAGTAGTGGTATGTCGTTAATTAAAAACTGTTACACGTCCGCATGTCTGTCACTGATGAGTCACATGCCTGTCACTCATGAGTCACATGTCTGCCATTCACATTACTAACCGAAAGTAGCATTTACTTAAATTGTACAAAAATTTTTCCATGGTTTGTGAGCACTATTTAGACAGAGCGTTTCTATGATAACAGTGTTTTTTTTATATTTTTTATTTCAAATTGTTGAGAGCCACAAAGGAATGCACTTTTGTCTTGTGATCGGCCAGCAAAAGTCCCTGACTTTAATTGCATAGTCTTATGTGTACCAAAACTATCCTAGCATTATATATATATATATATATATATATATATATATATATATATATATATATATATATATATATATATATATATATATATATATATATATAATATATATATATATATATATATATATATATATCAATACACAAGGACCTGTATATTGGTCAGGGATAAAATGAGCACACTACCGTGTCAAAAAGTTCCAAAAATAGGAGTGCTGCCCCTTTACACTGTAGGCATGAATGAGTATATATATATCTCTTATAGGGATGCTTCAATAAATAAAAACGGACTCATTGAAGAGTGGGTAGTAGTAGTAGTTGCACAGTTCTATTAGCACTGACAATTGTACCAGTAGTGACTGCCTTGACCGACTAGCCCATGACAGATAACCATGACACAGAGGCAACGGCAAATAGAAGAACAGTTTTGGGTGTGAGCCTAACAAACTCTATTCCTCCTGATTTCTGATCCTTAATGCATACAGCATGTCAAAAAACAAAACAAACCAAAACACAAAGCAATTTGTCTGATCTTTTCACACCCTTTCTTTAACTGGTCAGTGTCTTTTAGAAGCAATTCTCTCTTACAATGTGTGTCTCATGATAAGGGTTTTACGCACACTTGTCTCGTGTCATAGGGAAAGGTATCAAAATTGGCGTAAACTTATGTTAAGACTCTTTTAAATCTACCTACTCAAATTTCTGACTCTGACGTCCCACCATCTGCTCTAGGTGGCTGCTTTCTCCTCCCAGAATGTCCCTGCTCTCCTGAATAATTCGCCGCGTCGTCTGCATCGAATTCGATGTACGTGGTCGGTTTAACGTACTCGTAGGAGTTTGAGACTACCAGGTAGATGACGATATTAATCCCCATCAGTAACGCGAGAAGGAAGAAGAAATACTCCAGGTGACCCTCATTTGGGTCGTCGGGTAACCACGGAGTACCGTACACTGTTGATGAAATTTATTCAGTCAGATGGAAGAGGTCATGAAGGTTTTGAACTCAACCAGAATATGCAAATCGAGGCGAAACTCCGACTGAGAGGAAGTCATAGTCTTATTCCATTCATTTATTCCCCCTTTATCGAAGCAATACAATTTGAGTGATAAACGTGGCCTTCATGTAATTCTTTTCTTTACTAGCTTTTCCAAATAGAGTTGTTCTTCCTCTCTACGACTGACGATTGCAAAGTTTGAGATGGTTTAATAGAAAAAGAGACGATGTCTCTGTCATAAAGTTTAAGGATAAATGACATATCGGATCTTGAGTATTTGATCAGAAATTATTGGATCAAAATACTTCACCAAATCTCTTGACTGGACAATGCTCGGGGTGTCAGTCGTCAAATGCGATATTTTGCTTTGAGTTGGGCACACCGGTTGTCACATGAGGTATTTATCTCTGAGTTTGACATACAGATGTTTACCTGCTCACCTGTAATCCTAATACAGTGCATGAACTGCAAAATACATCCATTGAGTGAACAGTTGAAATAGTCGCTCCCAACCAAAAACAGTGTGCCACATTGTCCTATGTATCCCCTGCAGGAAATCCCATATGGTCCATTCACAATCAGACACTCACAGATATATTTACAATGACAAATAACCTTACAGTTCCCCATTTTATACACCTGGGTGAATGGAGGCAAATGTGATTAAAGTGCCTTGCTTAAGGACACAACTTAACCATCTCTGGTACGGATTTAATCAACCCTCAAATTGCCTAAACTATTTAACTTCAATGTTTTGCCATGAGAAATATTGACAGCCTTGGGAGTCAAAGCTGTCTACATTACAGATCAGACCCCCGGGGGTGGGGGAGGGGCCCACAGTGCAGCATTAATTCAGGATAAATTGGTTTTGAAATTCAAATTCCGTTAGACTCCGTGCTGAGTATCAGGCTCTATCGGGTATAGTGATGTGCAGAGGTGCTCCTAATCCCTATACTGTAGCTACTGTGTATAATTATCAAAGTTAAGCAGTAATAACACGGTGAGCCTGGGTTTTCGACAACACGCTCGCTCTCAAGTGTAAAACAGGGCTAAAGAAAACTTACTTCCAGAGATGGAGTTGACAATCAGCACCAGCAGAGAGCCGAAGTAGCTACCGAGTCCTGTAGTCAGGAGGAACAGACCCATAATAACCCCCTGCAAGGCTACAGGTGCTTGAGAATAGGCAAACTCTAATCCTGCATGTAGAGAAATAGTGTCATGATTGTTATTTAGGTACTCCAAGTGGGTGTTCTTGAATGAATTGTTCCCCCACCCGCCCCAAGAAAAACAATAAAAAATCAAACAAGATTTGAAACAGTCACCACTTGTCAACTTGTTGCTTCCACTAAAGAGTTTTTCAATAATTTTAAATAAATCATATCATGACAGTAAACCAACTATAAACTCATAGACACAAAAATGTAAATAGGAAATCAATGAATCAGTAAAGGAACAACACATTTGCCAGAAAGGAAGAAAGAAATTTTTGACTGGATTCAAATCCAGTGACCTCAGGGTCACAAGCCCTGTACTCTATCAACCAGTTATCCAAGCTGCCTTACCTGGAGATGGTCTCATCAAATAATAATAATTAATAATAATAATGATGATGATAATGATGATGATGATAATGATCATGATCATGATCATGATAATGATGATGATAATGATCATGATCATGATCATGTTCATGATCATGTTCATGATCATGTTCCTGATCATGTTCATGATCATGTTCATGATCATGTTCATGATCATGTTCATGATCATGTTCATGATCATGTTCATGATCATGTTCATGATCATGATCATCATGTTCGTCGTCGTCGTCGTCGTCGTCGTCGTCGTCGTCGTCGACCACCACCACCACCACCACCACCACCACCACCATCATCATCATCATCATCATCATCATATTTTGGATCTATACTGATGACTTTTAAATACAACTAGAAGATTAAATTAATAGTTCCTTGTAGATCCTGAATTCGAAAAGATGAAAGATGAAAATCGATGGATCAAAAAGGTGCATGTGACTACATATTTTTATTTATTTATTTTTTTAAAACTATTTTACTATTTACATACTTCTGAATTTGTTTGGGCTATATGCATTTAGGTTTTTTTTATTTTTTTATATGTATATATATTTTTTTTTATCGTTTAGTACGGGCGTTTTTTATATTGTTGCTTTAGGCTTTTATATTGTATGCCTTATTGGTTCTATATATTTAATATTAAGGTTTTTTTTACTATATGTTTTTAGTTTTTTTTTTACATTTGTAAAGCGTTTTGAGCAGCTTTGCTGATTATGCGCTGTATAAATATTACTTAATATTATTATTATTGTATGCAATATGGGACTTCAATGGAATAATCCATACAGTCCCTCTGCGACTGAAAATGCATTTACTGATTTTCTAAACCCAAGAATACGGTCTTACACCCTCCATGGAATCAAAGTTGGAAAACTCTCACTGACAACTTTTCTTTCACCAATGCTATAAGAGGAAGAAATGTGCTTTTCAAGGCAGCACTGATTGAAATATGAACTAGTTGGGAAGAGAGAGTTTGAGCAATTTATCCCTTTTACAGTAGGGTTTCTTATATTTGCATTCAAATGTACGCAGCATGAAACAGAACTCAAGATGGACTGCATTTCTCCCCAACCCCTACCCCTTATGATCCATTCCTACACCTTCCACAATCTCATTATAGCCCAACGGTTCAGTAAATGTTGGTGAGCAACAGTTTAAATATGTATTGCACCGACTCCTCGGCACTTCCCCCCCCCCACCCTCCCCTTCAGTTAATCCACTTCTAACCCACTCCACCTCTGCAGTATAATACTTTAGTAAATGTTGATGCCATAGGTAATTACTCTTAAACCACCACCACCCCCCTTTTTCAATCCATACTAACTCACCCTCCCCACACAGAGGCAACTGAAGCGGGCTTACATGAGAAGAGGAGCGGGAACTAGCTTCAAGGAGCAGCAGAACATCTAACTTTTGATTTTGCCATTTTTGCAATTGTTCAGAAAATAAAGGGCACTGTTTTACTACAAAAGGGTAAAAAAGGGATATTTACTGTTCTTACCAAAAAAGGGCAAATTCAACTCATGAAAGGGGAAAAAACTTTTGAGGGCTTCACAAAAACAGGTGGGGACAGGATTAGGGTGGATACATTCCCCCTGTGGTCCCCCATCCTAGCTGTGGTCCCCCCCCCTCCCCCTGCTGTCACCTCCCTAGTACAACAATATTACAGATTTGTTGAGTATCAGTACAAGCATTCTGTTTAACGATTGAAGACACCTTTAGGATACCAGTAAAAATTTCAACCTGATCAGCTCAACATGTCTTAGCAAATAGACTGTCTATCAGCTTGAAATGCAGAGATGCCAACCTCTTGACACAAAAAAACAGACTGGATATCTTACAAAAATCAGATTTTGGAGAGAAAAATCAGATTTTCACGAAAACTCGACACTACCACGGGCCAGTGAAATGTCAGAAAAATGTTTTACTGGTAAGAACGGGCAAGTAAAATGTTTGCTTTTTCATTAACATTTAATGAGAAAATTGTAAAGCTGGCAATTCCGCGTATTTCCCGCCCATGTAGGCTAGTTGTTCAAGATGTTTGTCAAGGTTACTGGTACATGTTTCTATGCGATTCCCACTACCTTTAAAAAAAATATAATTTTTTTTTTTTTGGAAAGATGAAAAATATTATCGTATTTCACTTGTTTTATAGTACTCAATACGATAAAATCGTACTGGTTGGCATCCCTGGAAATGGTTAGTGCTCAGTAGAAATACTGGTACCTTTGTGACATTTTGAGCGCAGAAGAGAGACAAATTTCTGTCATTTGGGTTAGTTTAACTTTTACTATATTATTCACTATCTCTACCATGATCAGTGTGTCGAGTGCTGGTACCTTCTTGCAGTCACTATTATTTGCACTTTTTCCCAAATGTGCACAAATTTTGAAGGGAGAATAGCATATTTTTGTTGATGCAGTGAGCTTGATTAAGTCAACTTGCCACTGTGCACATGTGACTGTATATGAGTTAGGATATGAGCTACAGATTTGCACGCTGTGGACATGTACTTGAGTTAAATACGAGTGCTGGTATACCTTCTTGCAGTCACTATTATTTGCACTTTTTCCCAAATGTGCACAAATTTGAAAGGAGAATAGCATTTTAATGTTGATGCAGTGAGCTTGATTAAGTCAACATTGTCGATGTGCACATGTGACTATATACTATGAGTTAGGATATGAGTTACAGATTTACACGCTGTGGACATGTACCTGAGTTAATATGTGCATCTTAATGAGCATACATGGTGAGCTAGGACGATAGGGTTATGAAGAAATACGTGTTGCAATATATGGAAAAATTAAAAACTTAAATTGGTTCTCAAATGTGTCAAGTAATTGTTCTGCGTGATACGGCAGAGATTGTGGGAAGCATCAGTTTCTTTGCTTAATTGTTTTCTTGTGAATTGGGAAAGGAGGTTTCCCTATTTATAATGACTTTGTCATTGGCATGGACTGAAGCAACTCTTGTGTTGCTAGGTTGTAACCCAGGTGACTGCTAAACATGTAAGATCCATCCCACTGTATCATAGCTAGCAACATTCAGTTCTTGCGTTGCTTTTAATAATTCTGACAATTTGTCGAAAACAATCGGTAGCTTTAAAATACCAGAGAACATTAAATGTCTGGTTCAGACTCTTCTTTCCATACTTTTTTAATTTCATATCAATTCATAAGAAAAACTGTCATTTAGTCAAATGAATACTTCATAGCCATACCTATGATTTTTTGTTTATAATTTTTTTTAATCTGACTGTACAGGGCAGTGATGACGGAATTTGAGAAAGTCCTCCAGTGTGTGTTTTTTTTCACATTTGAAAACGCGCCCTTTAATACCACTGCCATAACAGTTTTCCAGCATCGGGGGGGGGGGGGTAATTTGAGCTGTGCAAGTGACTTTTCCACATTGTTTCCTTTGCTAGGCTTGGCGAATTGATTACATGACACACAGACTAACGTTCCAGTCTAATCACCTTGAAAGGGGAAGAAGTGGGCAGTGGTGAAAAATGAACGGCAGTCTTACTAAAGGGCGAATTTTCAAATGATCCTTATTAATGCTGTGCAGTGATGATGATGGTGGTGATGATGAATGGTGGTGATGATGAATGGTGGTGATGATGTTTATGGTATCTTGACCTACAGTTCCCTTCGTATATTGAGAGGGTGGTCAGACGGTTGAGGTACTACATTGAGTACATTCTCATCGATCATGTTGGGGCCATTAATGAAGCAAGAGCCAAATAGGATCAGGAATTATAGAAGCCTGCCTGGTCATTCTCTGAACACTCATCTAGAAGAGAAGGCTTGATAAAAGGCCAGTGTTCATCCAAGATCATGCATGGAGGTTTCAAATGAGATACTGTTGGCTTAAATTTCTAGCCCTAAAGTAAAACTAAACACACACGGAAATTCTACGTGCATGGATGTCAAATCAGACACGATCAATCCGTTTCGTAGACAAATCGGTTTTCTTCGCTGAAAGAGGAAATAGCACACTTGTACCTGTGACACTGGCAAAGACCTCACTTGCCCCGATAAATGCAAACTGAGGTATCTGAACGAAGACAGATAGATCAGATGCATTGAAGGTCTCCGTCGAGAGATTTTGGGCGATGTAGTGGCCCTCCTCCATGATCCTCTTACGCTCGATTTCGACGACTGCTGCGATGATCACCGAGCACGTGGCCAGAAACATTCCAGTTCCTTAAAAAAACGTAAACAAACACACAAACAAAAGTGCAAAAAAAACATGAAAAAAGAAAGATTAAAATGCTTAACAATCGTAAAAGGATTAAAATAATAAAACTGGTAAAATTTCAATTGGAGATCATTCAAAGCACCTGCTATCAACGATGGCAAAGAATTGAGTCTGTATTACTCGACTTGAATTTAAGTCAGTACTGAGACTGTATTGATTGTAAACACAACTCATACAGTTTTGAAATACAAACCCTGAGCTTAACTGTCACTAGTCAGGTTTCGTTCATATATTAAATGTAAAAAAAAAATAAACATGCAATTTCAAAATTAAAGTGATTTATACTGAGAAGTGAGTATTAAAAAAAACAATAGAATCTGAGAATCATTAGATCACAGAATGTGAGAATCAAGATTAACTTATACTCTGGCCAATCAATATTTTTTGTTTGAGCAAGACTACATATTTAAACAGGAGAAATTGGAAACAAAGATGCAGAAAGATTCTTCAAATAGAGATGCTTGCGTCCTGGGTGCACGTTTTTACATCTAAATGCCTATTTTTGGTATTTAACGGAAAGTTTGAAATAATTTAAGAGATAATTCTATCTTCCATGACTTCTCCATAACCTTTTAAATTTTGACTATTTTCCATGTCTTTTGTAGGCCACCTGGAATGACTTCCAAATTTCAATCACAACTTTTCCATGTTTTTCTCATGACCATGGAAATCATGTGTAAAATAAGTTAATTCTCATGTCGGCAGACTGCCTTGCAAGTTCTAGCTAAAATTGTGTTTCTTTGCTTTTTTTCAAATTATAATCAAAACATGTACTTTCAAGCTGTAATTGTTACACTCCGTGTTAAATCAGTCTCCATTAGTCTGGTGGTGATAGTTAACTCATCCATTAACAGAAAGACAATTAAACTACCTATACATAAAAGTCTGTTACTTTAATTCACCAAATTAAGCTAAAAACCCTTGAAAAGTTTGCAACTGACAAAAAACATATTTTTTTAATTTTTTTATTTTGTTTGCCACAAAAGTACAAAGTGGAGGAAGTCTTCCATAAAGCTTAAAAGCTTACAATCTGGAAGACTCCCTGAAGAAAGAAAAGAAAAGAAAAGAAAAAACAAAATATATATATGTGTAAGAATACATACATAGATATAAGTACAAATTAAATGTTGTAATATTGTAATATTACATTTTCTGGTAAACAAAATGTGTTTTCTCTGTTGAACCAAACAGCTGTAATATTAATTTAGGCACTGCTAATAAAGTTTACAACCCATTCATTGCATATTATGCAGCTTTTACGGGTTGTTAATTGTTTACCATTTCACGTACATAAAACGTGCAGCAATAATGTGAAACAGTACTTTAGCTTCATATCAACAACAATTAAGACACCAAAGAGGATAAAAATTCCACAACGTTTGTCACATACTGATAAAATACACCATTGAAAGTCCCACATGTAATGACATTCCGCCGAAACTGCTGTGGAATCAACATGTTCGCTAAACTTGGCCACTCAGATTAACCTATGAAAGTGTAATTCACATCACACAACCTGTCATATTTGTCAAAATCACACCCAAAAAACAGATATGCAATTAGTTTCAAACTTCAATATTTGCATAATTAAGAGTCCTTTGTGTTTTGGCTTAGGTTTTTATTAACTTTGTATTTCAAATTTTTTCAAGTATATCAGATACCATCGTTTGTCCTGGACATTCCAAGACTCACCTATTCTTCTGAGGAGGGTAAAATTGACTCCCAACTTTTGAAGACCAGGGTATAAAATACGGTCAAAAAACGGAACCAAGATCAGAATCGCGATCACATCAAAGAGATTCAAGATGGCCGCAGGTAAGGTGAAATCGTTGTATTTGAGTCTAAGTCTTTCACCTTGGAGGAAATATGTTGAAGACATCTGCAAAGATACACAGGCCAAATTTAAGAACACTAAAAATTTAGATTACTTTAGTCCAGAATTGACAGTCTTCATAATGTTATACTCAAAGAAAAAAAAAAGGGATAAAAAAAGGAAGAAATTTGAGTGCTAGTAATGTGTCTATAATAAGTCTAGTTTTTTTCAAGATAATTCAGCTGTAAAAATATGCTTAATCTATGGAATTCTCCTTTAAGGCTATATTACTGTGATGTCAGTTCTTCAGCTAGACTGCAGACCTACAAAATGTTAAAGTTAATTCATTCTTGTAGAAATTAGGTAAGACAAGAATCAGACGAATACATCACCCAAAGACATGATTTAAATTAATCGCCACGGTAACATGATTCATCACTCACTTGATTGTAAACAGTCCAATACAGAATAAATGTACCAAAGATCGGTAAGAGTCTCAGAATACTTTTGGTGCTCTCGACTTCGGAATCCAGATATTTGCCCCCATTTGATTCCTTTGCATAATCAAATTGACTCTGAATGTTCGGACTCTCGACTGGATCGGAGTTCCTCCTCTCACGACGACCAAGACAACAACGACAACAGCAACAACGACCGCAGGTACTGGTGGCTGTTATTTTAACAATGTTTGTCAGAGCACTTCCTATAGAAGAAAAAAGAGAGAGGTCAGAAAATTCCAAAGGAATGTCGAGTTATCCTGGGTGTTGAGAACAGCAAACGAGCGACATCTATTTATACATATTTCTACCACTTCTCCCACTAATTGATTAATGTAGGTATTTTCACATTCTCACCATACCAAAACACTATTTTTTTCACTGCAAACGATCTTCAGATTACATCACGACCAGTTTGAAGAACAATTTAGAATAAATTTTCGATTCACAATGACCAACTTTTTAAAATCTTGGTTGCTCAAAACTAAGGTCCAATTCGGTGGAGCGGCAATGATAATGTCACAGATTTCTTAGTCTTAATTCTTGCGTTTTAGTATGTGTATTCTTCCTTTACCTGTGAAGCCCAAACACTTGTGTTACTTTAATACTCCCGTTTCCTAAGGTAGCATACTCCTATAAGAGTCTATATCAATATGCCTGAGTGTCCTCCCTCTAGAAAGTGCAGAAAAGCAACAGGAGAACACCTCTTTTGATCATTGCTGTCAAACAAAATCTTTTTCTTCTTTTGTGGCTTGGATCTGGGAGTACACAAAATGGAAGAAATTTGTGGTGCATAATTTGTGTCAATTGAGGCAATTTGAGACCACTTTAGGCCTCCCAGGAGCAGCGTTTGAAAATTGTTTACCACTGAGTAAAGAGGTTTGTTTACAAGTGACGAAAACTGCAGGGTCATGATACGGAAAATTTGAAGGTGTCATATTAACGGCCAACATGTCAGCTATCCAGGGAGGGGTAGGGTTTAGCCGGTGAGAACTTCTAAGAGGGGTCACTAAGAGACCACAATACTTTGACGATTTAGTGTGTATGTCAATGGGGCAATTATATGGAGTATGCTACCTCAAGTGCCGATGGGAAGGAAAGTAAAAGAGAGTTCCCACAGGATAGCTTCTACTATATCTTTGGTATCTGCTTAAGATGTTTTAAAAATTACTTAGTTAGCTCATGTACATAATTAAGACAGATGACACTCCCACGAAAATAGTGATTTGTATTTTATCCTCTTCTGATGATTCACACTGTGGAGTGTTTAATATCTCAGTGATTAACGCCGGTGCCTTCCAATCATAAGGTCCCCGGTTCGAGTCACTCCAAGATTAATGTACGTCGTCCAGTTACAGAGTTGTTGACAACTGACAATTCATAATCATGGACGTTAAATACGAATCTAAGAGACTGGCTTCCGTCAGCTTGCGGCTTTGATAAGCCAATGATGGCTTCTAAGAGAGTTCTTACTTGCAGGAGGATCTAAAATACATACATACATACACACATACATACATACGGAAGCAGGACAATTCGCCCAACAACCATTTCGCCCAACTGCCATTTCGCCCAACCAGCCTGGTCATTTCGCCCAACCAGCCTGGTCATTTTGCCCAACCAGCCTGGTCATTTCGCCCAACCAGCCTGGTCATTTCGCCCAACCAGTCTGGTCATTTCGCCCAACCTTGATTAAATATGATATTTCAAAAGTAAACGTTAGGGAATTGTTAACGTTACGGGATACGAACCAAGTATTAAGAAACTTCAAGTCGTGGTTAAATTGATTACATAAGTATGTGATTACATATGTGGTTACATTGATAAAGTGGTTACATTGATTAAATATAGTAATTCAATAAAACGGATGGGTTTTATATATTTTTTCAATTTAATAAGGAAACGTTCGGGAATTGTTAGTCAGTAGGATGGATCAGTGTTTTAGGGGTTAGGTTTGATAGGTTTTTATGAAGACCGATTCCCCTGTGTTTGTATAATAATATAACTTCCATTGTATGCGTAAACGCCTAAAGTAGTGTAATCCTCCCATTATACCCGAAATAACTGCTCAGACTCCAATCGATATCGAGCGGACCTCACTTTTTTATTTACCTATTACGAAGTAACCTAACCCAAAATAAATCAAATTGAACTAGTGGAATAGAAAAAGTAATATTATTCTGACTGAATATTAGTAAAAATAAGGTTGGGCGAAATGACCAACACCGTTGGGCGAAATGACCATGCTGGTTGGGCGAAATGACTATGATGGTTGGGCGAAATGACCATGCTGGTTGGGCGAAATGACCAGGCTGGTTGGGCGAAATGACCAGGCTGGTTGGGCGAAATGGCAGTTGGGCGAAATGGTTGTTGGGCGAAGTGACTAGAAAGCCATACATACTTACATACATACATACATACATACATACAATCATTCCATAGGTTAACATGGGGAACCAAAGCTAGAGGAATGACATATAATAGCAACTTTAAATAGAGACTATGAAATATCTGTCAAGTGATTTTCGCCATCATACATATATACTACTGTACATATGGTTGTGTGTAGTTTCCTTGGTGTTTTCTCTCTTAAACTTCAACACAGACTCCCTCATACATATTTATATGTACCGATAGATACTGAGCAACGATTCAAATTGATAATACCATGAAAAAGAAGGAAATAATAACTTTGCATATTGAGGCACTTTCATGAATTACTTTTTACCCATTATAAACCGGGATGATACAGAACACTTTAAATGCATTTACAGTTATCGACCCATCAATATAACAATGCTGTGCTCTTGACATCGAAAAGCTACGACTATTATCATTACATCCCGCATCTAAAACGGGCTACTTTCAATGTGAAAACTCTCAACTTCAGCTGGATTTCCAATCAGTTAAATTTTTTTATGTTTTAATCAAAACCGAAAGGAAAGTTTGAGTAATGAACTTGATGGTACTTGTTATAAATATCCTGACCTGGTGATTTATAACTGCATTTAAAGATTTCATTAGTTGCCCATCAAGGTCTGATTTCCCAGACCTTCGCCCCTCCTCCTCCCAGACCCCTACCCCTGCTCCTCATCCTCCCCTCCCCCTCCTCTCCACAATGATTCCTACATATTGTTGTAATTTACTTTAAAGAATCAGATTGTCTCTAGTTACCTTCTGGAGGGTGGTTAATGTATTCCCTTCTCTTCAGGAGGAAGAGTAAGTTGGCGAGGAGGATGGTGACAGTCGGAATCAGGAAACCGTAGAAGAAATTATAGTTTTGTTGGATGTAAACCACCAGAGAGAAAGAGATACCAGATCCGACATTAATGAACCAGTAAAACCTGAAAACAAATTGAAGAATTTGCACCACAATCCAGTTTGTCAATTTGTCCCAACTTAACTCCTCGCATGACTGCAGGAAACTTGTGTGGCAAGGGATTCCTGCGGGACCCTAATTTGCCATTGACCACAATTTTCCCTTAGTGCTCCCGTTTAGGTATGATGCAACTAACCCTAAACATGCACTTCCGTTTCATGCAATATGCATATTAAACAAAACACAAGACAATTGACAGATACCCGAGGAACTATGTTTCCTGTGATTATTAGAGGTTGTTAAATTGCAGCGATATATATATATATATATATAGGAATAATGGAAAAACTGTTAAGCAACTATGCTGCATTTAGAGAAAGGCTGGATCTCGAGTGAGATACAATAATTAAATTAGGTAAGTGATTGGAAGGAAAACAGCCAATGTTTGGTTTTTGCAGAGCTTTCGAGCGAAACTAGCTCTTCTTCAGTGCATGATCACCGAAAGTGACAAGGAGTAGCAGGAATTGAAACTATTTTAAAGAGAAGATTGTCGGCATATATATATTATTATTATTGTTATTATTATTATTATTTTATAGCCTTTAGTTTACAGATTGCAGGTAGTCTCCCTATAAAGAACATATCACTTTAGCCATATTACGGACCTCTACAAAATGTATAGAATTAAGGTTATGCTCGGTTATGATTGGGTATGTATATATATATATATATATATATATATATGTAAATATATATATGTCAAAAAGTTGGTTAGGGTGTCCACATACAAAGCGGGAGGCCCGGGGTCAAATCCCAGTGGGGGCTGAAAGTTTCTTCACTGTTCTGGATTTTCCTACTCATTACGTTTTCATGTAAATATACTTACCAATTGAAAAAGGACCGAATGGCCCCTTCTCCAAACTCTTCCAACTGTTGTGCCCCAAATGGTCCCACGTTGGCTTTGATTCCTCCGGTTCCAATTGCCACGAGAAACAAGGCGATTGCAAAGTACGCCAATTTCGCAGGTCCCTCGAAGCCTTGTTCATACTCATAAGATATAGCCGGTAAAAGTGCAGTACCTATATGAAAAGCAGAAAGTGATTTAAAGGAGGAATAATAATTGTACTTCTCAGGAGGATCTAAAATACATACTAAATACATACATACACACATAAATAATATTGGAATTCACGATGATAATGGCAATCTGACCCATAGGGTACAATACAGTCAGAAAATTATGCAGATTCAATAGACACTGTCATGGACAGTTTATCAGAATTTAGACACGATTAATTTAAATGATAAATGTTGCAGGTTGCATATAGAGACTGCAGGTAATATACAGAGTCAAAATATTGACGACTGTAAATGCGTGTATATATATGTATACAGTAAACCATGTTAAACATACCCACTAAGTAGAGTAAGGCACTTCCATATATGGTGTTGAATCTTCCCGCTATAGTATCGGCGATGTATCCCCCGAAAAGCGGAAGAAAGAAGGAAGTACCGGTGAAAGCCAGGGATATCGTGAGTGCCGTGGCGCTATCCACCTTCAAGACACTCGTACAGAATAAGACCAGATTTGCACTGATGCTGTAGAAGGTTAATCGCTCACACAGCTCTGTGAACAAGATGCAAAGCACCACCGAAGCCCGTCCTGACTTCCAGAACTAAGGATAATTTATAATGGTTTCAAATTGGTTTTTCCTTTCAAACACTGCTTCAAATGAATTTATTTAAGCTTTGTTTACAGGATAATGTATGTTGCAATCAGTATGATGACCTCAAACTGAATGGGCAAGGTGGGGTGGGGAGGGGGGGTGGGGATATGTAGTGGGAAAGGGGAGGGACAAAGCTGCTATCATCTGCAATTAAGTACCATTTTAGTTAGATATTGTAAAATAATTGACTGTTATGCTTTAAATACTGTAAACAGTGTTGTACTTGCACTGAAAATACTGGAGATTAATAAACATGTACAGGTCAGTGTAATTTAATATATGTGCAAAATTGGGCAATTTTATGTATATTCTCTTTGTGCAATATCAGTCCAGATCATAAGCTTGCATGCAAATATGTTTAACCAGCAACACAAAGTAAACCATACTAATTGTGTATATATTTGTGGTATAATGAGTGACTTTTATTTGACATTTAGCATGTTTTGGACCATTTCTGGACAGATTTCAGGGACCATTCTCCAGTATACTAACTAGGGTTAACCTGGGATTTCCCATTGCTAATTACTCTCCTCCCTCCCTCCTCCTCCTCCCTCCCCTCCATTACTCACTCCCCTCAGTAATGAGATGAAGAAGCATCATAAACAGACCAATAAGTAAGATCTGCTCTTGAACACATACAGTATGGCTTGAAAAGCAAAAAGAAGGATTTTAAGACTAACAATTTATTCTAACTCTCGACTTATTTTTAAATATTATACAATCTCAGATCTACCAAAATATGCCATATTTCAAGGATTAAAGAATTTAACAGCCTTTTGACTCCAGGAATAAACATAAATATTGAATGTTTGATAATGTCAACAACAAAAAATTGCAGGGAGCTTATAACATGAGACTGCAGGTACCCTCTTCTAGCCACTTCACCTACTCTAGAAATGGTCAATCAAAGATTTGCTTTTGAAATTCCAGTAAAATAATGACAAATTTATCAATGAAGCAGTTTTTAGACTTTAACTATAAAACCTTGTGTTCATTTCTATAGTTTGGAATCTCAAACAATTATTAAAGATGAATCAAAATCAGTCAAATTTGAGACATTATTCATAGAATCAAGATTGCAGAAACATATTGTTTATAGTAATTAACTAAAGGGTGTGAAGACTTGCGACGCAAAAAGAAACGTCTAATGCCGGTAATCTGACCTAGTTTCGAATGAGGTGTAACAGAAGTGTTAGACACAACCATCGATCCCAGGACTTTTAAGAAACACACAGTTTGCTACCATCGGTAATTAAACAGGCGTGTACAGTCAGTACATGTATACAGCTGCGGTCAATACCCACAGCACAGTGTATACACGATACAGCGATGGGCATCTCAGGTCCAGCTAAAGATAACAAGGTATCACGCTACATTTACTGTCTGCATTTTGAATACATGAGAAAAACTTCACTTGCAAGCAACGGAAAGTTAACTTTTTAAAAGATGGCGGCACGCTGTTTGGGGCGAGTCTCCAATGCCTTTAAGCTATAAAACTGCCTTTTTATTAAGTAAGGAAATACCATTTTTGTTCTTCAAATATTTTAAGCAGATTATATGTATTTTGTCACTCAATGACATACATTTACATATTTTTACACACTAAATCCTGTGATGGTGCAACATCCACACATATACAGTATGGAAGATCAATTAAAATTGAAGAAAACTTGTCATTTCCTTCAGTCATTTCAAATAAAAAACTTGCAGAAACATAGACTTCACTTTAAGCTGACTTGCAATTTTACGAACATAATCAATTAAATTACTCATAATAAATTCAATAATTACCACATACAGCATATCATAAAGTCTTTACACTGTCAAGTTCACCATGAAACAGTTTGAATAAAACTGCTTCCTGATTCACATAATGAGCTAATCAATCAGACAGACATTAATATCGCCTGATGGAATTTTGAAAAGTCTAGCTGATGTTCAGTTTCACATGGCTCCTAACTTTCACAAGCAAAAACAATTTCACTGAACCATGTATGTTTGTAACTAACACAGTTTCGAAAATCTTGTGTACATATTTTCTACACAGTAGTGACTTCAAAAGCATCTTTGGTACCTACCGTTTGGGTTTTTAAGTCACCTGTCCACGCACTACAACAGCACAAAAGTATTTTGCTGTGTATCATGGTACCCACACTTTTAAACAAATTTGAAATTCCAGACATTTTCAAGACTAAACCTGGTTCTTACGGTTTACTATGATGCCTATATATACACACTAAATAATGAACTACTGTTTAATAGGCTAACTATGTTAAGCTAATGCCTTACAATTGTAACTATAGCACTAATGTTTGGTGAGGGGTACATTCAAAGAGCAATGGCATCTCCCAAACATAACATACTGTAGCCATAATTTTTCACTACAGTTTGATTTATGCCTTTAATCTCAAGAAGAAGCTTTCAAGATAGGATTTTTTTCCCTTACTTTTCCAGACTAAAGTTCTAGACTTCGATATTCAAGTTCACTCAAATTGTATGTATGTGTGCGTGTATGCGTTTGTTTTGTATTCTGACTGAGGACTTGAACAAAAGAATTTCAGGTCCTCGGTTGTGATTTCTAAAGAATCACCACATCCTCGGAAGAATTCTATTGTATGGGGTATTGTTAAGGTTAGGGTACGTGGATTTGAACAATGAAAAATACAATGGGGTCCTTGGTCTAAATGAAATACAAACATGTATGCGTGTGTGTGTATGTGTGTATGTATGTACGTGTCTATGTGTGTATTTATGTACGTATACATGCATGATGAAGATAGTTTTATAAATTTCATGCATAACGAAAAACCCTAGATTACCTTCTTAAAGAAAATAATAAACAGACTTACAGTAGTTACCTTAATAAAAGGATATTGCAGAGGAAAACTAATTTTAGAGTACGTAACGAAAGAAGAATACATGTAGGCCTACATTATCTATATTATCTATGCCTATAATACCTCTGGAAAGCAGTGCTTCTGCACTGAGCAGGACTACCCTCATTAAAGATGACAATAATAAAAACAAATTAAAAACATGCATCCTGATGAAATATGCAAACAATTCCTACATTGCATTAAATTAAAAGATACTGGATAATTGACATTGTCACAGTTTGTACCATATTAACTCCCAAGCAAACATGTATGATGTGACATTTGCACATTGACAGAAATACTTAAAATGATTTGGATATATTGTTTTGATCTTGGAGGGTTCCAAATTTGCTTTTAGGGGATGTAAAGTATTAATAAATTACCCAGGGCCAAATGACTGCAAGGTATTTCATAAAATTTTTAATGCAGGGTGCTGCTATTCCCTGGTAGAATGCATCCTAATTTTAAAGAAAATTGGTTATGACTACTCTCACAACATCAGCCATTATTGCTTTTCAAAAACTGAGAAATGAGTCCCTAAACTATGTGAAGTATATAGGACAGGGATTGGGGCAGGGGCAACAGATTGGACCAGGGATGAACTTGTTACTGACTGAGCAGTGATCCAACCAGTGGCACTGATGGGGTTTCAAGGTGGATATACACACAGTTCCAGGCCATGTTTGTACTTACACTAACATCTTCCACAGCAGTAACCACACCACTACTGGTACTGGCATGATGACGGCGATCCACATTTTTGCGGCCGACGAGTGGCGTGTGCTCGGACCTGTCACTCTCTGAATCCATGTTCCACAGTCTGCCAAGTAATATTATCCGCAAATTTTAGGTCTTTTCAATGAATCTCTAAAAAAAATTGTAAGAAAGAGTTAGATTTTTCAAACAAGTCAAATGAATGGCTTAGTGATTATAAATTAAAAGTGCAGTGGTAAACTTATTACTCTGTAACCGGATTGAGACAACACCACTATACCATGTCTTCCTGTGAAACAGGAAGTTTCGTTTGCATTGTTAGGAATAATTCGACCAACCTACTGTTGTTGTTACAAGTATCAAACCACATTGAAAAAGTGATTCACAAACTCACCTTATCAAAGATATTGAAAACTTCAGTGAAACAATACCCTCAAAGACGACACAGTGTTTTGTCAGGCATGCCTGACATCAACTGCAACATATTTCAAGGAAAAAGGTATTTTCATGTATCCTAACCTTACTGGAAACATTACAAACCGGATAATGGATAAACTGCAAAATTTCCCCGAGGTCCACGAGATTCATTTATTGCTCACCTAGCTGTTTTAGATAATATTTTTAATGTTATCTTTGTCCTTTCTTCTTTTACTATTGTTACTTATTCTGTATCAAAAAAATCAAACCCAGCACATGTATGTAAGCAAGCTTTCGTTTCATTTATATGTTTTTCCTCAGTGTACAAATATTTAAATAATGACAGAGTAAATACTAATTAACAATAGTCGTTGTACAATGAGAAGGGAAGTGATCTACAAATCCTCAGTATAGGCTTAATTAACTAGCAGAGCCACTCCCCGAGGAAAAGAAAAATGGAAACAAAGAAACAAAATGTTTTATATTTAGCTACCTGTACATGTATACATGTGTCCAAATCAGTTCCTCACAAATCGGAATATCCATAGGGAATAATTTATCCAGTATTGCCTTGCAAAATGGTCACTGCTTTAGATTTAAAGGGTGTGAAGACTCGCGCACAAAGAAACGTCTCATGCCGGTAATCTGACCTAGTTTCGACTGAGGTGTAACAGAAGTGTTAGACACCACCATCGATCCCAGAAAATACACACACAGCTTGCTACCGTCGGTAATTAGACAATACATACAGCTACGATCAATACCCACAACACAGTGTTCATTGCATCGATGGACATCTCATGTCTAGATAAAAGATAACAAGTTTTCACGTTTCATTACTGTCTGGTTTTTGTAGCGACAAGAAGAATACTTCCCTTGCAAGCAACGGAAAGTTAACTTTTGGGGCGAGTCTTCAATGCCTTTAAAGTGCAGTGATCTTTACACAAAATTGCTCCCTGAACCAACGTACACCTATCCATACTTCGGATATCCACAAACACTGTCACAAAGTCTGTCATAAAAGATACACAGGTGGAACCTAGGCCATCAAGGCCCTGATGATGGGGATGGTCAGAGGGTGCTACAGTCCTGGGGCCCAGGGTTAATGAGGGGTCAATTGGAAATGTGGGAATAAATCTCTTCTCATTGTCATCATATATATATCTTTACTTTTAGGAAAATAAAATCAAGAGTTACTAAAGGGGCCCATAATTGTCCCAGGGCCCGACCTGGCTCTCGGGGACCCTAAGTACCAAACAACATCACTCTCGTTGAGTTATGACAACAAACAAGATTGCAATGTACTGCAGTAGGCAGTTGACAAACAGACAGAAAAAAAAGGAAGGAAGAAAGAAAGTTGATAAAACAAATTTCTCTCCATCTTGAGTTGCATGCAGGGATCCCAAGATTCAGTGGCAGAGCTAGGGGCATTGGTCAGGGGGGGGCAAGAATGGTCTGTAGGGGCGCTTTTGACACTATCTAAGCGGAGCGCCACCACAGGCGGGCGCGGAGCGTACAGAAATTTTTTGAGTAAAGATACTCCCTAGATCGCCGGAAATTACCCTTTCCGGGGCCTTGCTAATTTGCAAATCTATAAACGAAGAATAAATAGATGTCATTGCCATTTTGTCAGAAAAAATGTGACTAATGTCAATAGGTATTTGAGAGCACAATAAAAATGTCAATAATCGCGAATAGGTAAAAGTGGTAAAAAGCTGAAAAGGGCGCCAGCTGTCCATTTGAGTCCGTCGGGGGGGGGGGGGGCATCCGCCCCATCTGACTGTATATGGATGCTCCGCCACTGCCAAGATTGAATAATTCACACAGATACTGTCTAATCCCACTCATGGCAACAAGAGCTTCCTTTCTCCACAGTGAACATGTTCTATAGGACGTTGGATCTGCACATGGATAAGCCTGTACAGTAAAAGAAGCTATAACAACATATAACTCACAAATCAATTAAAGTTCTGTACAGCAATGGTATAGTTGGCTTATTAAAGTTAATTATATATACATCACATGCTGCCCTATATCTGAACTGAAAAACAAGGAAGTATAGCTACTGTACATACGTATCAGTTTTGAATCCAAAAGTTGTTTCAATTCAAACAATGAATATTAAAATCACTTTCAAGGTATATAAGGGTAGGCTGTTGTTATGTAAATTCTGTTGTGTATCAAATGATCGACAGGAAGTGAAGGGTTTACTGCATTATATATCATGTATTCTACACAATGCTTCACATACAGATTACAGTAGTTGTAGTACATATATATTTTTAAAAAAATTCAGGTGTTAACAAAAAAACAAAAACAAAAAAATCTCAGTTTGTAATGAAATCTTATGTCTAGCAATTACATCTAATGATATACTATATTGAGTATAAAAATATCAGCTCAAAAACTAGATACTATATAATATATCTCTTTCACAGGAATTTCCTTTGATTTTGATCATTGCCATGAATATTGTAGTGTGTAGATCACTGACACTGTGCATATGATTGTAATATAATGATTATGAGTACATCTAGTGCACATCAGTGTACAGGAATTACATGCTTTCTTAGGTGCTCACGACTTCAGATTAATTTTTTTTTTACGAAAACCATGAAATTTGGTAAAGTTTTTAATCCTGCAGCTTTCAAGCTTAAGCCTGACTTTAGGCACAACGTTGAATCTGAAAAAAAAGCAAAAAAAAAAAAAAAAGCATTACTATCAGTCCAGGTTGAACATCTACCCCTTTTTTCATTTTTGAGAAATGAGTAACGACCCTTCAAATGTATGAGGTTAAATTGTCTGGCACATTACCCAGTATTGTCCCAGGTCTCCACTTCT
The DNA here is from genome assembly GCF_037975245.1 of Apostichopus japonicus. Taxonomy (NCBI): domain Eukaryota; kingdom Metazoa; phylum Echinodermata; class Holothuroidea; order Aspidochirotida; family Stichopodidae; genus Apostichopus; species Apostichopus japonicus. The sequence continues at coordinate 8,629,247 of NC_092566.1, read as the reverse complement.
CTTTGGCCCCCTCTTGGATGTCGCACTCGTACTGACTGATAGAGATCATAGGAACTCATTCTTGGGTTAAAGGCATAGAAGACTCGCCCCAAAACCTTGTGTGGCCATCTGAAAAAGTTAACTTTCTGTTGCTTGCAAGTGACGTTTTGTTCGTGTCGCTACAAAATGCAGACAGTAATGAAACGTGATACCTTGTTATCTTTAGCTGGACCTGAGATTTTCATCGCTGTATTGTTTATACACTGTGCTGTGGGTATTGACCGCAGCTGTATGTACTGACTGTACACGCTAGAGTGTCTAATTACCGACGGTAGCAAGCTGTGTGTGTATTTTCTGGGATCGACGGTGGTGTCTAACACTTCTGTTACACCTCATCCAAAACTAGGTCAGATTACCGGCTTTAGACGTGTCTTTTTGAGCGAGTCTTTACACCCTTTAACGCCATCATGATAAAACTTAGATGTAGTCTGACATTGTTCAACTGACTGTTTTTAGTGGACAGTTTTACAAGAGAAAGTTGAGTTCGGGGAGCTCTCTTTAAGAAGAGCTCTGCTGGTGTCTTGCCAATCGTTGTATGTGGAATGTCCCTATACTTAAACAGAATATGAGAAACCTATAAATGCTGTAAGCTTCAAAACTTTTCTCTCGGATTTCTTCAACATTCTCTTGAATGTCTGGACATGTGTTTTCTGCCAGGACGTAGCTAGTAGAAGGGTGATAGGGAGGAGTCAAAGTGTGTTCAATGGAGTTATTTCTAAGAATATGTTTAAACTCTTCGGCTATAAACTGTGGACCGTTATGGGTTACCACTTGCATATGGCGTCCAAATTGGGCAAAAACGGTTCATAAACGAGAAATAGTAGCTGAAGTTGTAGTACTTGTCATAGGGAAAACTTCAAGCCATTTTAAATGACTGTCAACCAGTAACAAATATTGCTGTCCATTTCTTTTCTGAGTAACCTAGGTGAACTCTTTGCCATGGTTCAGTAGCCAGGGCCACAGAATATTAAAGAGGGTTTTGTATATGTATGTATTTTAGATCCTCCTGCAAGCAGGAACTCGCGAAGAAGCCTCATTGGCTTATCAAAGCCGCAAGCTGACCGAAGTCAGTCTCTTAGATTCATATTTAACGTCCATGATGAATTGTGAATTGTCAACAACTCTGTAACTGGACGACATACATTAATCTGGGAGTGACTCGAACTTGGGACCTAGTATGATTGAAAGGCACCGGCATTAACCACTGAGCTAACACTCCTCTTGGTTTTCTTGGGAGTGTTTTGCTCACTTGAACAAACAGAACCAGATCTTCTATAGCCCCATCCATCCCTGGCCACCAGACAAATGATCTCCCTAAAGGATTTCATACGGGACATCCCAGGATGACAGTCATCTAATTCACTTAATATATGTTTTAGAAATGCCTGAGGAATAATAACCCCTTTACTCCACATTACTCAACCATCTTCTATTAAATGACCATGTCCAATGTGCAGGGATGTGCTCAGGAATATTTGAGTGCCGGGCAGATTGTGCGGTAGTGTGATCCACACCCTAAGAGAGGGATCCCATGAGTGGGGTACCCCCTCCCCACTGGACAAATTTTGCACATGAAGTATGCTTAGGTAGTGCTATTTTTCCTATTCTGTGACATGTTTTCTCCCAGATTTTGGTTATGGTAAAATTTGTTAAATTATCATCAACAAAGTGCCGGGCGGAAATGTTTAAAATACTGTTTCTGCTGGGCAGCATTCAGAACTGCTGGGCCCAGCCGCCCAGTGTAAGCACATCCCTGAATGTGAGTACAATGCTTTGGCCATCCTGACAAAGTTCATTCAAAATACTTTGAACAAGACCACATCTCTTTAGTGGCCTGCTCGATCTGATTGCAGTAACAAGAAGCTGACCAACTCCAGTATTAAATGCATAGCTCAAAATCCGTATCGACTTTTTCATTCGAGCTGCGCTGTATCAATTGGCAATGTACTTAACTAGATCTGCATTTGCGCTTGGGCAGAAGTGCGATAGACTGTATCATACTGATAACCTGCCAAAATTAAAGTGTACGAGAAGCATAGGCGATAGGGCGCTCAGAACCATCACAAATCTATGACTGATAACCCGCACCTAATCCATATTGACTTGCATACGCTTTTGAGGGATCGCAATGAGCTATAACTTTGTAATCTGTAAGTACTCGCTTTGCATACATAAACGCTTCCTGACAATCATCGGTCCAATTCCATTCGGATTTATGCTCAAGCAAAAGCATACAATGGATGGATTTTTTAAGCTAAATTTTAGACTAACTTACCATAGTATTCTATTAGGGTTGTACAGCGCTATTGAATACTTCGTAGATTTTAGCGCTATATAAGTTCATTTATTATAATTATTATTTATTATTTATCATTCCCCAAAAAAGACTTTAGCTCGAAGGTATTACTGGGTATTGGCGCATGCCTAATTGCCTCTATTTTGCCTTGCAAGGGTTTAATGCCTTTGCCACTGAAACTCTGCCCGAAATATTTTACTCCTGATATGTAGCAATGACACTTGCCGGCATTTAAGCACACATTAAACCTATCAAGTCGCTCACAAAGAAGCTTCAGAACATTAAAATGATACTGTTTTTCGCTTCTAGAATATTGTCTACATAGCAAAATACATTGGGAATATACTATTCAGTATTTTATCCACAGTGGACTGGAACAGCTCCGGGGATGTTTTCACACCAAAGCAAAGATGTTTGGGGACTAATAAATCCTAATGGGTATATAAAATTAGCAACTGTGCCGATTCTAATTGGTCTAGAAACAATTGATTGGATGCACATGTATGCCAAATCAATAACAGAATACACTCCTTGCAGGTTGAGAACCTTCCTGCACCAAATTAGCAAAGAAAGTCTTGTACATTTGGAAGATTATATCCATCTTGCTCAAACAGATTATTTACCTATTTGTAGTTCCCACAGACAGATCCATTTGCTTTAGGTACATATTTACGGTAGGACACGCCCATTCACTAAACCTAATACTCTTGTTCCACTTTGCCAACAATGTAATACGGAACTTCCCTACACTTTTGATACAAAGGTTTAAGTTTTAGGGAAGCCGTTTACCCCTTGATACCTGAATCTTTGTCTGAGAAGAGTTCAATATGCTTCTTTAGAAGCTCACAAAACTCTTGTGGATGATTAGGTTGGGGAGTGGGAAGAACAGACCAAATTAGCAGTATTAGGTTTGCTACAGGCAGAAATAGCATTCTTCTTGTGAGTCCACATTGAAGACCACAGAGCCACACCCTATAATGTCCCTGATTACCTATGTCTAGTTTCTTCCACATCAGGGTTACCTAATTCAATCTACACATTTTACTTGGAATTACTTTCAAGTCCCTGATTAATTTAAGTTATAATGTAAGTCAAGTCACCTTGACTTGAAGAGTCTCTAAAATGCAACTCTTAACACTATGTATGTGGGGGATAATTGTGAAGACACTGAGTTTAGGGCAGCAAAATGAGGACTTGGGCTGTTAAAGGTAGTCTGTATAGGTCCCAAATTATAGCACGCTATAATTGGTCGAAGTTTTCAAAACGACTTTCCTGAAGGTCTTAATTACTCTCTTAATTGTTCTCAGACATTCTAAATGAATACACAAGATGACTCAGAAGTGTCTCAGTGAGGTAAATTTCATGCAGATTGGTAATAAATAGTTTAACAATTTTGACCAACGGTGGCCATATTTGATTATCTGGCATACCTGTTTCTGGTTTAGATGAGTCATTTTGTGACTTTTTTCTTTTTATAATCAGTTGTTGACAATCAACAGTGCAGCTTTTCCAATCTAGTGGTAGATTTAACTTAGGCCTTGGCCTACTCTTACTTTGAACTTTCTGCTGGTATAGTTTCCAAATTTCCTGATGTGAATACGTCCTTATGGCAATTTCGTAACGTATGTGAGCATTTCTTCCAATTCGCTGAGATTTTGACCAAAAAGCGAGATCACTGGAAATGTACGTAGCTGAATGAAGACCTAGATGCGTTATACTGCATATAGGCCTAGGCGTAAGCAGAAGTTACAGTTTACACTACTGTAACTAATTGGCAAGGCCAACTTGTAATCGGATAAATAAGGCTCGTTCAAAATGAGTATACATTTCTAAATAATAAGGATGTGGTGCTGTAACCTTGCTGTAAAGCATACTATTACACTATAGCACCGCCAAGGCCTAACGTTTTGAATTACCTGTAATATGATGCTTCATGAATCGTAGCAGTTTTTTGCGTAGTGACTGTACTGGTTATGTGCTCAGCGACGTCTTCACAGCTTAGTAGGTGGTACGTAGAAAAGTTGAACTTTTGAAGCACGTGATGATATCATTAGATTATTTTTCAATACGGGGATTCCCCAAAAGAGGTCTCCATTGCAATACACTTCCCATAGGATCCATGTCCTTACGTGCACCGTGGTTTGGAATGTTCAAATCATAGACCTACCACATAGTTGTGGAAACTCTTCCCTCCGTGCGAATATTAGTAAGCTTTTTGATTCATTATTAGTTTTTTTATAATTGATCTTAATCTATGTATTCATCTATAGATACATGTATCATTTTTTTAAATGTGATATAGGCTAATTGTTCTCAAATAACAACGGTAAAGCCAAGGCTGGTGATGAAGTTACGATATTGACCTATCACCGATGAAGTGTTTCGTTGGAATGATATGTTTCAATAATATAATAAGCTGGTTTCTTTTTTTCATATAGGCTACAACCAACGGCGTTGGTTATATGAAAATATAAACCAGCACGGTCACTCAGTTCGTAGGAGTGTAAAGGGCAGTGTGTTGTGTGCTTAGCAGGGGCGGATCCAGGGGGGCCGACCCGGCCCCGGTCCCCCCTTTTTGGAAATCAGTTGCGTTTTTTTTTTTAATGTGGGAGTACTTCAAATTCCTAATAGGCATAACTTGGTGAAAGAAAAGCCTAATATATATCCAGCTGCTCTTCCCTGAAACGCGATCGTTTTTATTCCAAATTTGAAACTAAGGCAATTATCAGGCCTACGCGACATCACGTATTAATTAGATACGGCTCAGTACTATAGTGCTGACTATTACTGTCAGGGAAATCAATGCACAGTTAGCAAGTATATCATAATTATCTGAATGAAAGGGGGTGTAGGCGGTTTCACACTATCTAACGCAACGTAGTCGCCAAGAACCTGAAGTATTTTTAAGGGAGGGCCCGAGGAACATGAACTTATAGCACGCTCCTCGTGGTGAAACATAATTGCACCTATTAGGTGAATTGAGTGTACTGTTAATAGTAGGAGAGACTAGTGTAGGTTCTTATGACCAACTAGACCGGTTTCTGCTCTCAAACTTTATAGGAGGAGCTTCATCAGTAGTAGCCTTCGAATATTTTATATTCGGCCTGGGCGTCTCGTTCTCAACATGCATCTATTTTCTGTGCACGAGTTTTTATGGACTCATAGTGCAGCTATAAGAGCATCTAAAAGAGCTTCGTGTGAACCTTGAGAGTCAGCTGATTCTTCGTTAGTATGAAACCTTGAGTTAACAAGTAAATCTTTGAGATTTTGGGCCCTTTTGTAAGCTAGAATCGGTTCTTTTGGAAACAGTTTGGATAATTCCGCGTGCAGGGGCGTAGCGAGCGGGGGGTGTGGAGGTGTCACACACCCCAATAATTTGGTCGCTGTCGGCAAATTTTGGGTCTGTCGGCGAAACGGGAGAAAAGGTGAAGAAAGAAGGAAAGCTGAATAGAGAAAAGGAGAACGGGAGCTTCTTTATCGGTTATTTCGATTTTCCAGTTCTTCTGATAAACTCATTCACCAATCCAATCACCCGACGCCTGCAAGTTATAAACCTCTCGGCAAATAACTGATAATGTCACGGCCGTCAGTATAGCTACTGTAGCCAGGCTCAGCTAGACGAGTGCCAGAATCGCCGGCAACTCGGTGAAAGAAATGGAATTAAAGGCTTCCGTATAGGCCGCAGCCCATGAGTCGTGCTGTCGTGTGACAACGTGTTGTTATTATCCTCTGTTCAGAATGACGTCATCGCAGATGTCATTCGTTCTCCGTGGAAACGGCTCACGAATTGTACACAATTTTTAACGTTTCTCGCTTGTATATCAATGAATGTTGTTATTTCTCATTACCGGAAAGTTTTCTGAACATTTTCATCACGAAGTTTCACTATTTCAACCATTGGTGAAAGAGAAAACACAGTTCGATAATTGGTCCCAATTAATTCTTCTTCTGCCGACTGCCATAAAAATAATATCGAAATGGAAATTCTTCGGTGCCAAATTGGACTTAAAATATGCACCAGATTGCATCTAAAAACGTTTAAAAACTAAAAATTTTCCAAAGACTTCCCCTTAGACCCCTCCCCCATTTCAGTCACCACTTCCAGATCCGTCGGCAAATCAAATCTCCCACATCCCCCCAACAAAAAAACCTTCGCTACGCCCCTGTCCTTGCGAGATTAAGTGTCAATGTTTCAAAAGTACACTTTTTCAAATGTGTGGTTTTGATATGGGGTGTATAGGTAAGCTTGAACACCATTGGTGGTTCCTTTTGTTTAGGTTTTGTAGTGAGGTATTGCCCACGGTTTTCAAATTTTATGCCTTTCGTGGCTGAGGCAATTTCCTCTTTCTTATAGTTACGGAGTAACAGTTTCTCTGTGAACGCATTCTTTTTCTGTTAAAAAACAGTCTCATTGTTACATAGACGTGCGTATCGTAAGACTTCCCGTTTAATGAAGCCATTAAAAGTGGCAAGTGGGTGTGCAGAGTTTCTGTCGAGGTATTGGAAGGTTTCCGTGGGTTTGGTGTAGACTTTGGTGTCTAATAACCCATTGGTTTCAAACCTTGGACCTTTGAAGATTTTCAAGTCTAGGTATGTCACCTCGGTGTGTAATATTTCTACCGTAAACTTTAAGAAGCGGTGAATTTCATTCAACCTGTTTACTAGTTGTTCAAGTTCCTGAGGTGAACCGTCGTAAAGCAATAGAATTTCATCCCTATATAGCGGAGCCATTTTAAGATTTTATTATCTGGCGGTAAAATCTGGTTTTCCAGTCTATGCATGACGATATCACAGATTTCCGGAGAGGCTTGGCTACCGCCATGGCGCAACCGATCTTTTGTAGATAGAATTGGTTATTGAACTCGAAACAGTTTCTTGTTAAAAATAAGTTCAATCAGTTTGCGCAAGGATATGGAAGATATTTTATTTATTCCATATTCGCATTTTTCCCGCCTTTTCATAGACTTCTTGACATATATCTAATGCCTCCTCTTGGGGAGTATTGGTATACATGGCGACGACATCGAGTGTAGCAAGTACTGCTGCTTTTGGTAACGGGGTGGCTTCCACAATTTTCAGAATGTGATTTGTTTCTTTCACATAGGTGCTCTGTTTTAATACAATAGGAAGCAAGAAATAGTCCACAAATTCCGATCTTTTTCGGTCGGTGATCCGTTTCCGCTTATTATCGGGCCCTCCCTTAAAAATATTTCAGGTTCTTGGCGACTACGTTGCGTTAGATAGTGTAAAACCGCCTACACCCCCCTTTCATTAATAAGTATATCATAATTATCTCATTGAATATATCTTGTTTTATGTTTTTTCTTGGGTTGAATCTGGTGTCATAATTTTCGCGCAAAAGAAAAAAAAAACGAATCGACGCAATAATAGTGTATCCATTGTACATGCACTGTTGAACGTTGTTAAATATGTGTCTATCGAGAAAAAATATGTGCACAAAAAAAGCGTGTCTGCAACGTTTCTGGTTTTTCTAGTTTTTGGCGAAATGTTTCACCATTTTGCATCTAAGCACTCACAATTAACCAAAAATTTCCAAGGGGGAGGGGGACAACCCCTCCCCCTAGACCCCTCCCCCAGGGCGCAGATCACTAAAGTGCTACCATCGGGATGTCGGCCCCCCTCCCTTTCTCAAAATCCTGGATCCGCCCCTGCTTAGCATGTCACAACGTTGTATATACATCTACAAATAGTATGCCGTATTTGGTAAAAGCAGACTCAAACAAAGCGGGTGTGTGGAGATGCCTCAACGCCCCCCATCCCCCAATCTTGAAAAAAAAAATTAACAGTCGGACATTGTGTGAACTTGTGACAAAGAAAGGAAATTACGTAATTACATTATTCTATATTCGTAGTTAAATAGATACTTAGGCAGATAACATTAATATTGTCAAAGTTAGGTGAAATTCCTGAATATTAAGCTTTTTTACCCAATTTCGTTCGCCTTATATCAATAGTCCTTTAATCCTGCCAATTAAAGCGCCTTTGGATGGGGGATGGGGGGCGGTCGTGTATTCTCCGTATCTACATCGTATCCAATGCATACTACTTTAACTACATCCGTATGTCCCTGTGTGCTAGTGAGAGAGCGAGATTTATCAATTTATTACTGCAGAAAAAGTTAGCGTGATTAACATCGACAGAATCAACTAATTAATGTGATGCACTTAATGCATGTACGTGATCTATGGTAAAGTCTGATACCGTTAAGTTTTCAAATAAGCTAATTACGTCAAATGAGACGCCGGTTACTTGGTGAAAAAGGCAAGGGGGTGGGGGCGACAACCGTAGTACTCTTCCATGACTGTGCCAAAAATTCCTTTGTGCTGAACAAGTTTCATTCTCTTCCCGCCCCTCAGTTTCGCACGACACTGTTACCACTGAGCCGTGTAATATACTGGCACATAACTGGAAACATTATAGATTTATTCGGAGCACAAAAACATGACAATGAGACGCCGGTTATATGCTGACATACTGACGTAATACGATAGTGTGCTAACAAAATGTAGAAACTTCTCAAATTTAATTTGATTTCAAAATTTTAATTATGTATTTGAAGAGTAAATGTAAAGTTACGCGATCCTCCTCGTAAGCTTCCCGTCCCAACAACTGAAACCGCAAAATACTTTCTTTTGCAGAATATCGAAACAAGAAATACTTTAACCGTGAATTAGTAGTTGCAAAACTAGGTCTTTGATATTTTAACATTACGACTTGTAAATTCTCGAATTGGTCAGATACTCAAAAATACACCCGACTGATTAAGGTAGAGACCTGAATCTTTATCGGAGGACCAGCTTAGAGTGAAGTATTTTATGATAAGGGGGGGGGGGCTTGGTCTGCCGTGGGGTCATTGAATGCTACCCCAGTCTGCGGAGGAGGGGGTAGGAGTCCTATCCACCAGAAAAAAATAAAATTAATAAGCCAAATAGTGCATTCTGTTGCACCTGTAGTAGTGGTCCAATTCTTCTCAGATTGAAGGCAAAATATCCCCGACTGAACCATTTTCCTTAGACTAACGATATGAGCTGGGGCCATGCCTCCTCCGTGCGCCCCTTTGCGCACGACACTTACCAAGCTGAGTAACCTATACTGACACATAACTGGAAGATATATCCGGAGTACAACAATCTGACAACACATGATCTGACAGTACATAAAACTTTCGTGTCTTCTATATATTTCTTTCAGTGAAAATATGTCCAATTTTCAACTTTGCTAGTCCCTTTCTATAAATGATGGCGCTAGGTTAAAACTCAATATCAGTCTGTATTGAAATACTTACGTACATTCAATATTAGGATATCAGGCTGCACACATGTTGTTCATAAGGGAAGTGTTTCGACCCTCTTTCCAAAGGCAAGGATTCACGCACGCCATCTAGACGCTTTTGTTCTATATTTGACAGACCCTCTTCGCATCCTCCGGGCTCTTTTGCGACATCAAGGGAGAAAAGTCACGAGATCCTAGGCCACAAGCAGTGCCAAACCACCACCGGAGCGTTATAAACTCTGGTGTGCATTGAAACCTAGCACGATTTACCTGAAACCAACCAATTTGTTGTTTGCATTACTTTGGGCCTTTTATAGGGTCAAAGAAAGAGAGTACATTTTAAATCCTCAAGCACAGAAAGAAAATTCCTGTAAAGCTTGCTATACTAGTGCAACTGATACTTTCCAAGAAACAGCTCCAAGGTGGGGCCTGGACGGGAACACCAAATTACTTGATCAACTCTCAACCCAGTGTCTTACATCAAGACTGCTATAGCCAGGTGATTATGACAGTGTCCCATGCAAACAATCTCTAATTAGGTCTATGATATTAAATTTCCCCATGTATTTCAACATCAATGTACTGTATCAATTCTAACTGAATCACAAAATTATAAACTGCAAATCAATTAACATTGACAGAATTAATATTCATAAGTTTCTCCATGTATTTCAACATCAACGTACTGACTGTATCAATTCTAATTATATCACAAAATTATAAACTGCATATCAATTAACATTGACAGAATTAATATATATGAGTATCTCCATGTATTTCAACATTAATGTACTGTATCAATTCTAACTGAATCACAAAATTATAAACAGCATATCAATAAACATTGACAGAATTAATAGTATCTCCATGTATTTCAACATTAATGTATCAATTCTAACTGAATCACAAAATTATAAACTGCAAATCAATAAACATTGACAGAATTAATATTCATGAGTATTTCCATGTATTTCAACATCAACGTACTGACTGTATCAATTCTAATTGAATCACAAAATTATAAACTGCATATCAATAAACATTGACAGAGTTAATATTCATGAGTATCTCCATGTATTTCAACATCAACGTACTGACTGTATCAATTCTAATTGAATCACAAAATTATAAACTACAAATCGATTAACATTTGACAGAATTAATATTCATAAGTTTCTCCATGTATTTCAACATAACGTACTGACTGTATCAATTCTAATTAATATTCATGAGTATCTCCATTATTTCAACATCAATGTACTGTATCAATTCTAATTGAATCACAAAATTATAAACTGTAAGTCAATTAACATTGACAGAATTAATATTCATAAGTATCTCCATGTATTTCAACATCAATGTACTGTATCAATTCTAATTGAATCACAAAATTATAAACTGCATATCAATTAACATTGACAGAATTAATATTCATGAGTATCTCCATGTATTTCAACATCAATGTACTGTATCAATTCTCACTGAATCACAAAATTATAAACTGCAAATCAATTAACATTGACAGAATTAATATTCATAAGTATCTCCATGTATTTCAACATCAATGTACTGTATCAATTCTAATTGAATCACAAAATATAAACAGCATATCAATTAACATTGACAGAATTAATAAATATGAGTATCTCCATGTATTTCAACATTAATGTACTGTATCAATTGTAACTGAATCACAAAATTATAAACTGCAAATCAATAAACATTGACAGAATTAATATTCATGAGTATCTCCATGAATTTCAACATCATGGTACTGTATCAATTCTAATTGAATCACAAAATTATAAACTGCATATCAATTAACAATGACAGAATAAATATTCATGAGTATCTCCTTCAATTTGTATTTCAACATTATTTTACTGTGTAAGGGTCTCACTGAATCACAACATTAAAAACTGCAAATCAATTAACACTGACCAAAAACTGAACATTCCTAGTACCTCCATGTATTTCAACATCAATGTATTGTATCAATTCTAATCGAATCTCAAAATTATTACTACTGCATATCAATTAACGTTGACCCAAAGACCTACCGTAAATTAATGTTTCCATGTTTCCATTTTGACATCATTATTCTGTACCAACCATACATTTATCAATTAACAACTATATGTGTTTATAGGAAATGTGAAGCAACTATTTACATTTATTTTATAATATATATCAAACCCCTAAAAGAAGGAGGGAAAAAAAGGGAAAAAAAGAGTAAAACATCTGAGGCAGCAGATACACACGGTGAAATTCTTCAATATTTTCAGATAATACTAAAATTTATCCATTGCTTTTTTATTTCTTAAAAAAAAAAAATTCATCGCAATTCGAAGAAGTATTATTTTTGACTAATTACAAATTCAGCAAATATTCATTATCAACATATAGATGGAGAAAATATCACAAAACAAAAAACATAATCATAACAATTTTGAGTCAAACTGCAGAGGTAACTACACCAAATCACAGAAACATATTAACCAAAATTTCAGTTAAGATAAAAATTTTTTTTAAAAAATCAGTAAAAATGATTTGATAAACTTGAATTCCAAGCAATGAAACTGATACATCAAGTTTTGTTCCATTGTTAAATACAAAATGTTAACATGACAGGAATAATGCTACCTAACCTATAAATATAGACTGATATTGGGAGTGCCAGTGATGTATGTATGTTTTTAGATCCTCCGGCAAGCAGGAACTCGCCAAGAAGCCATCATTGGCTTATCAAAGCCGCAAGCTGACCAAAGTCAGTCTCTTAGATTCATATTTTAACGTCCATGATTATGAATTGTCAACAAGTCTGTAACTGGACGACAAACATTAATCTTGGAGTGACTCGAACTCGGGACCTTATGATTGAAAGGCACCGGCGTTAACCACTGAGCTAACACTCCCTAAGTGATAACTTCTTTCTCTTATCCATTGTCAATCAAGTTGACACCCAGTATAAATAAATACATGGCTTTGGTACCTGGTGTTGTTTTAAAGACCTCTGGTACTTTTTCATAAAAATATCCAACATGACACCCTCTTTTTCCAATTCTCCAGATAATACCACAAAAGAAACTATTAATACAAAGACATAGAGGGTGTGTGTGCACATGTTTTATTTGGTGGATGGGGGGGGGAGGGGGCAGGGATAGGGAAAGGAGAAAACTTAAACTAGCTACAACAACTTTATCGAGAAAACAGCCATTTTTTTTTGAGAATTAAATACACAAATGTTGGAACTTTTGTATATAAAACAGCCAACATATATACTCCAAACACATAGAGTGAAAAATACTTATATATATATATAGATATATATATATATTGATAAATATACCACAAATTGTGCTCTTAAATTGTGATAACAAAAAGTGTATAAAAGGCCATGAAAATGTCTTCGTTTATTACAAAATTTTCTTTCCTTCAACAGATAACCTTGACATTTATTTACAACATTTCACATGCTAACTCACAGCTCAAAAAGAGGGAAAATGCATATAGTTTTGAGTATTTGTCCATCAGCATGATCTGTACTTTAGTGACGATCCTAAGCGGAAACCTTCCGTCCACCTGTTTCTGGATTCCGCAGAGGGAAAACGCAACAACCCGTGCAGGTGCATTGTCTCTTTGAGGGGAGAATATAGCCCACTACATATATCGAAAGGATTATTTTCTGAACATTCTTTCACTAGGCATTTTACCGATACTATTGCCAACAGTTCAGGAAGTTTAACCCTCTGGATACCAGAAGGAGCAAAGCAGCATTTCCTCTCTTTGAGGCAAGCGGTTCATCGGTTTCAGTGTTTTTTCTTTAATTATGCTCTTCCACACCTTGGGCCGGCACCTCTTGGACGACGGGCATCGAGGAAGGTGTGATTGGTGATTCTCTGTTAGCAGCGTTCCCCCTTCCCCGACGACCTTTCGTAGCCTTGGCTGCTTCGACTATTGCTTGCTGCTCCTCACAGGTGGCGCAGCAGAAATCATCGTATCCTGGAACCCCACAAAACTTCTTGTAGTTCTTGGGTTTGCAGACGCTCCCTGAATTTGGAACGCAGCCAACTCCTTCTACAATGAAGTGGAAGAGAGGATGAACAATCTGTTAGTGTCAAAAATGCTTTGTCCAAAATTACCTGCAATATACTTCATCCATATTTTGTTTTTTGCATGATGATGATGATGACAAATGTTCCAATGTTCAAGCTTTGCTCCCCAACTGTAAAAAGACATTTAATGTTATGGTTTAGTCAAGAGTGTAGGAAACCAACAAAAGCTTATTTGAAAGGTGACCTATCTATGTAATGTTCATGGATGAACACTGTGCTGATATCAAGCCTGCTCTATATTTGATGGTTACTCATAGAATTAGGAGGCAGCCACGCAACCGTGGCAACATCCCAATCGAGGGCCTGCATTGACACACATCATCGTGTCTCCATGCATATGTAGGCTGTGGCAACGGTATTGTTTGTAACTCATATTAACAAAGGTGATAGCAAATACCAACTGAAGATGCATATATCAAGTCAAGTATGTTGAGCTCCTCTGGTCTGAATTAGGGAAATATATGTGGTCTAAAGTGTTGTTTGATCTTTCATAAGGCAGACCAACTGTAAATGAAATCTTCATCAAAGGCGGTTTATACCAGCTATTTTCATTTTCTTTCAACAATTACAGTAGACGTTATATTTCTTTAATTCTGCAACAATTCACTTCATTTGCTGGAATATATCAAAGTCCCGGTGTCATTTTCAAGTAATAAGGAAAAAAGTCGAAAAAATTTACGTATTTTCGCTTTTGAATGTAAATTAGGGATTGAAAAGGGTGTGAGTGACTTTTTTTCTTTCTTCGGATGAAAGCTATATTAAACTTTTGGCTCAATTCATATTTTGATATGGTGAAAGCTGTCAGAATAGCATAATGAATATATTGTTTAATCCAGTATGATTCCATCTCTACACCAACGGTAAGAATGAAAGCCAAAGTTGACTGCCTTCTGGCTGAAACACAATCAACACTCACCGGTTGAGAGTGAAAATGAGTCCCCCCTCCATCTCCCCTTGTTCCCCCCCACCCCATCACTCCTCTTCTCACAGCTCTCTTCCACCCTTTTTTTCTCCACACCTTTCTGTCTTTGTCCTTCAGTAATATTCCCTACCCCGTTCCCTTAATCCTCTCTTTGTCCCTCCACTGTTTATCTCCTACCTCTCCTCTTCCCCTGTTGCTTTCTTCTCTCCATCCCTTGTCTACTAATCCCCTTACATCTATCTCTTTGTGTTCACCTTGCTCATTAACCTTTTGTCCCTTCTGTTACTGTTACTTGTCACTTAGCCTCTGAAGTAGATCCTGCTAGGATCGAAATGTCAGGCCAACTTACTTTTACACAAAATGAAGGAGATCAAGTAAAAGTGTTATATTTACCTACTACTGGACAAGCAGGTATATCACAAGTTCTTCTTGCAACAGGTTTACTATAGTAACATTTAAACTGAGGTTCCTGGCCTTTGGGTCTTTGACATTTGACCGATCTGGTCTGAGTCCCCTCGCCACAGGTAGCCGAACACTGCAAAACAGAGAAGTAAAAAATTGAAATAAAAAGTTAAGTCTTTGGCGAAAGAAACTTCCACAATATGACTGCGTAAAATCAAGGGTGTTCTTGGATGGGCTGGTTTCAGATGAGTTTCCCTACAGATAAGTTCAGTAAATTGGTATTTTTAGAAGAATTTTGCAAGCCTGGTTGTACAAAGCCAACAGAAGCTCATTTAAAACCTATCCATGAGACTATCATGGAGTATCACTGGTTTACATCAGATGACCATTTCCTGGGTCCTGGAAAGCCGCTTAACGTCCGCATCTCACAGACAAAAGATTGTACCTTAGCCAGTGGCAGAGCTAGGGGTATTGGTCAGAGGGGGCAAGAATGGTCTGTAGGGGCGCTTTCGACACTATAAAGCAGAGCGCCACCACAGGTTGGCACAGAGCGTACAGAAAATTTTTGAGTGAAGATACTCCCTAGATCGCCGGAAATGACCCTTTCCGTGCCTTGCTGTCCCCATACAGTCAGGGGGGGGGCATCTCCCCAATCTGGTTTCTGGTGAGATTTTGAACGGGGGAACCTAATCGATTAGCTGGACACTCACTCTTAATTGACCCTACACTGCATATGCCTTCACCATAAATTAAACTTTACCGTAATTAAGAAAGCTAGGACCTGCAAATAGTGCTTGAAATTATCGTTACTATACCAGACTACAGGTTGTGTTCAGGCATCGTATCGTGAAGTGATATATTAGATGGCAGGGAATCGAATATCCAGTACAAAACTGCTATTCGATATGTTGCAAATTGGACCCCATTCATTGCTACACATTGCAAATATGTACAGCAGTTTTTGGTAAGGCCACTGATGTAAACTATTATTCAGTCGCTTTGTTAGAGAGAAAGTTGATCCAGTCTGTAAAACTGCCGCATAAACTTTGAACACTAAATTATTCAACTTTGAAAGAAAATTCAGTGTGACTGCTTGGCTGTGTCATTTCAATTTTTTTTTTTTTACACCTTCATAGACAGTTTAAGTGACCCATGGAGGCAGTGTACTTTGTATAGGCTGCATGTGGAGAGAGACATACCTCGCCCCATTTTCCAGTCTTCCATTCAGCTGGACAGGGCCTACCCTGACAATCGGTGATGTCTGCGGGTTTATCCTCTTCGTGGCAGAACCCTACCGCTACTTCACTCTCTGGCTCAAACAGCGTACCGTCGTCGTTATACCGAAACTGGTAGCACGAGATGGTCCTGGACTTGGTCCCGGCTACCCCGCATGTAATGGAACAAGGGCTCCAGTTCGAAGTTCTCCACTCGTGCCTGAATCAAGAAAAGGAAAGAAAGGCCAAAAGAAATTTAGGCACGTAGGTAATTAAAAAATAGATTCTATGGAAGTCAGCACCAGAATTCTGGTAACAAGTGAATCTTCATTTGAAGAGGTGCGGTTATCGAAGTTTAGCAGTTTACGTCGCTGTTGATAAAATTGAGGGATATCTCAAAGTAAAAGCTTCCTTCTTTGAAAGTTTGATCTTCACCACTTTCATTCAAATAATGATTAAAATTACAAAACTCCTGAATCTTTGCTGTTTGCCCTTTAGCATGTGAAGGCTCCTGATATGAGAGAAGTGTTTTTCACGACAAAACTTGTGGTATCTAATTCACTGATTACTTTCTAATTTACTTCTGCTAGGCGGTAAAAATCGTAGGCGGATGTCTTCATTTCTTCATGGAATGAAGGTTATAATGAGAGAGTAATTAGTACGGTAGAATAACGTTAGTGCAGCGTAGTGTGATGTAATTAATCAGAAATGCTTCAAACTGATACTCTTAGCACAGAGCACCACGACATGATCCACCCTTCTAACCACCCAAACTACTTTGGTCAAACTCGATTCATTGACATGGAAACAGAAGGAATTTATATCGTATTACGTCGTTAATAAATTGACGATTCCACTTACCGTGGGGGCGGTAGTTCGGGCAAGCACTCCTCTTCGTTGCACTCTTTACTGATGGCTAGCTCGTCGTAATTGCTCTGAAGGCATCGACGTGCGTGAACGGTCTGGTTGTCGCGTTGCCTCCGGCATTGGTACTGATAGTAAGATATACCTGTATCATGGTTGAGACAAAAAGCAGTAGAAAGTCAACGCCCTCAAGATTGTTAAGCTTCAAGTTGAGAAAGTCTCTTTCAACAATTGGTTGATTACTATTAAGAGCCGATACATACTAAGTTAACATGGACACTGGTCATGACAGTGCTGACGTTGTAGAAGCTAAATAATACTTCAAAGACATCAAAATGTCAGAGGGCAAAGTGGTGTGGGGGGGGTTAGGGCAAGGGGAGGGGTATGTGGGTCACCAAATTTCACAACACACAGCTAATTAGACTGGCTTGCAATCGTATACCCATCATGGTGGTTATGTACTTGTCAGAGAGAGGGAGACTGAAGCAAATCCAACCATCATCGTTATCTCCTCTGGCAAAGATGCCTGCAGTGATGGACAACTCTGCAAAGCACCAAGGAACCACCTCTTGTGCCTAATGTTTTGGTTGTGATTTATGGATTACTTTGTATTCTACGATTCCATCTGCTGACATTATATCTGCGGTTACATCATGCCTCCGCGTAGGATGAAAACCGCTAGAGTATCCCGCCGTTCGGCCATGGTGACTGACGTACAGGTGTATAAATGCATTCAGCCATCCCCAATAATAACTTGTTACCAATGACCCTACTTAAACCCACTTCCTTGTTGGAGCGTCATTTCAGAAGCTGAGCTTGATGTAACTGGATCATGAAATCAATTAATCTCCGCATCGAGTCAGTATGAATCGACACAGACCAATCTGATTCGGAACATTAACGCACTACGAAC
The DNA here is from genome assembly GCF_037975245.1 of Apostichopus japonicus. Classification (NCBI taxonomy): domain Eukaryota; kingdom Metazoa; phylum Echinodermata; class Holothuroidea; order Aspidochirotida; family Stichopodidae; genus Apostichopus; species Apostichopus japonicus. The sequence continues at coordinate 8,611,189 of NC_092566.1, read as the reverse complement.
CTCCTCCACATGTCTCTGTGCACTCGGTCCAGCCTGTGGCCTCCCAAACCAAGCCCTCCGGTGTTTCTGGATACTCAGGTGTCTCGGCAATTTCCTCTGTGATGGGATGATCCAAAACTGGCTCGTTGGATGATCCGACAACTGGCACATTGGATGATCCGACGATAACTGGCCCATTTGATGATCTGACTTGAACTGAGACATCTTTGTTTTCGTAGTAACTCCACCTCACGTGAACCAGGGATATTTGACCAGAGACATAAACCTGAAAGTAAAGTTATTGCTCTGTGAGGAGTAGTTTCAATGTTACTGAAACAAAACCTTAACATCAGACAACAAAGGACATCTAAATGGTGACATATGGAACTTTGACGGCAAACCTGAAAATATAATTTTTGGTCAGCTTTGTGAGAAGTCGTTTCAAACTTACCTCAACCTACAGTAATATGGACGGGGGACGTCTAAATGATGACAAATAACCCAGGAAAATAAAGTTACAAAGTTATGTTACAAAGTCAACATTCTGGAGACAGCAGTTTTTATTTTCTTACATTAACTGAACTTAAAATGTACAAGGGTAATGAACAGTGATGTAAACCTGAGAGTAAACTTGAGTTTGAAGTCCATAAAAAAAACAAGAAAAACCCTGCATGTTTTAGGTACAGAATTTAGGTGCAGGTGTAAATTTGAACATGGGTTGACCTCTTCCAGACTGAAGCAGACTTATAAGACGGCCTAATTTAATTTCCCGTAACGTTGTGAGTTAGTCAGTCATTCTAAAATAGATTTCTAACGCTCGATATCGGAGATAAAGTGGGCTTTGGGAAAGAGGGTGACCTAATTGAAATTTATTGCGATGAATTCTTTGCGATAATTTGTGTCGTGTTTTGTGTGTTATTCTTCAAATGAGCAAACTTTTATCTAACGGTAGAGGAATCTTTGCACACTCACTCTCAGCTGCAGGGCTACAGGCAGCGGTCCTGCCGTGACCAGCGTCTCTGGGCCATCTGGTCGGTAGACGAACCTGGCACCTCCGTGGATGAAATCGTGGGCCTTGGATTGCTTCCTATTGCCGTTCAAAATGTACTGGCCGTTTGCAGTTTCCTTCAAAGCTACAAATAAGAAAGAAAGTAACATTGTTTAAGATGAGTTCACTGCCAAGGGTCAATTGCTCGATCGACTGGGCCCTATAGGGCTGTGAACTTGGTGAAATGAAGCAGTTATATATTATCCATACCATACGCAGTATCCAGCTCAGTGTGAGCAAACATAAATGCTATTAAAGACTAATTAAGGCTAAAAAAAGTGAATTCTGCTTATAGTTTGAAAGCGAAGATCTGAATTTCATGATTTTTTAGAGAGACTGAACAGACGATTTGTTTCTATATACAAATGAGTATACATTCAAAAGAAGGAGAAAGCAGTTCATATTTTTTTTCTTCCTTTTCTTCATGAGAATTTCAGTTTGGAGTGGGGATGGGTAGCAAGGGGGGATTAGGGTCAACTTATGGACTAATCATTAGAGGTAATATTAACAAACTGATTCTGTTCATATTTTTTTCTTCCTTTCTTCATGAGAATTTCAGTTTGGAGTGGGGATCAGAAGGGAGGGGGATTAGGGTCAAATTATGGATTAATGGACTAATCGTTAGAGGTAATATTAACAAACTGATTCTGTAAATTTACCAATGTAATAGGGGCTCTCCTTCACCTCTTCAATCTTGATGTTTGTGGCTCCTTCTGGAATCTTGACAATTTTGATGTATTCTATAGAAAAATGAAGTATTAAATATGAAAAAACAGCGACGAAAAAGGAAGGCAACCGTATGTAGCCTATTGAGTAATATGAAGCCACATAGCGATCGCGTAAAACTCCCATCTGAAGATTTTGTTTAAAAAGATGGAATATGAGAAAACAGTTCATATTGCTACATGTATACTTCATGTCGATATCTAATGCCGGTAATCTGACCTAGTTTCGAATGAGGTGTAACAGAAGTGTTAGACACCACCATCAATCCCAGAAAATACACACACACACGGTTGCTACCGTCGGTAATTAGATACAGCGTTGGACATCTCAGGTCCAGCTAAAGATAGCAAGGTATCAGGTTTAATTACTGTCTGCATTTTGTAGCGACACGAACAAAACGACACTTGCAAGCAACAGAAAGTTAACTTTTTCAGATGGCAGCACACGGTTTGGGGTGAGTCTTCAATGCCTTTAATCAAATTTGTTAGCTAATCTGACATTAAGTATAAACCTCTGACTCAATATACTCATCTAAAAGATGCCGGAAAATTTGATAAAAAGTATCAGTCAGTATCCAGCACACTCTTATGAATAAGTAACAAGGCAAAATGTTGGAAAGAAAATGTACTACAAAAAAATGAATGATAAAAGTGAACAAAGTTAAAGGAAATTAGAACTGGAACAGACATCTACTATTCCAGTATATTTCATGCTCAAACTGTATAACCAAATGAGTGACATCCCAAAAGCGAATATCAGTGAGAATTTTTGAAGTGGTGCTCAGTTGGTACCTGAGATGTCATGAAAGAAAGAAAAAATTTTTGTTTTTGGTAGAGAACAGGAGGTAGTCATCTCGGATGAAAAGTACGCATCTCGATGCAAAACGTAGACAAAATGAGATGGGGATCAAAATATAGGTAACGTTAGAATACCCGGACTGCAGCTATTTAGTTCCCATCCAAAATCATCTCACAGACAAAGGCCTTCAAATGAACTAATTAACTGTAAGATGGCTCCCTAACCATTGGGCTAAATAACCAAAGTGAAAAAAACTTTAAACACCAAATATGAGGGTGGTCGTTTGAAGGTTAGCAACTCTTGTGTGATTAAACACAGCGCCTTCTGGTTGCTGTGAGATTAATTCATAAGCTTTGCATCAAACTTTAAGAAAGTTTGTATCCTCACAATAAAACCATGATTGTCAATAGTAATTTAAAAAAAAAAAAATTAAAAATTATAAAGGGGACTTTCCTTTGAGTTATAAGATCTATCTCTACCACTACTTTTGTGTCAAACCGTGATAAAAAATTTTCAAAGTATTCAAGTTCTCTTAAAACATTAAGTTTATAATAATTTTGTGTGGAGTGAAATGATCACTGTACACACTATATCATATACAAAGCAGTATTTTCACGTCAAGTCTGGCAACTGTACATGTGCAATGTGAATTTTTTGTAATTCAGATGCAGTCGTTCAATCTGTTCCTTTAACTACATGCATAGTTTGCAAAGGTTATTGCACAACTGTATCACATTCAATATATAATATCTAAAAATATAATATAATATCTACACGAGCCAATTGGCTAGATTCATGAAGCAGCTTCATAAATATTTAATATACTCTTGTTAATAATAATGCAGATATTTTAGTTCAGGAAACTATATTGATGATGCTCAATCACAAGAAAGGGGGTGGGGGAAGGGGGTGAGGAGGGTGAGGAGAGGAGGATGGTCAGTTAGGTATCAGTATAGGGGGAGGGACCACAGCAATCTGGGGTCACCAAATTTTCAGCTATGTAAATATTCTATCACGATCATTACATCTCGTTTAAAACTGCATATTTTTTTATATTTTTTATTTTATTATTGTCATCTTTTATGAGGGTAGTCCTACTCAGTGCAGAAGCACTGCTTTCCATAGGAGACCTCAATATTTGAGTCGAGATTAGATTGATTACCATGATCATGCAAAGATATGTGAAGGGCAGGTAAACATAAATGCTCTATTCACAAAATAGGAACATCATAGATAGTGGAAATGATTAGTGATATCAAACATTCGTAATATCTTTAAACTTATATTCAATTATAAACACTGTATATATGTTAAAAAAAATGACCGCCTCATGGTGTCTGTGAATAAACTACTTCTCTGGATGGTAATAAATATTTGATTTAGCTCATGAACGTGATGGATTGGGATGACTTGAGGCCCAACATAATTTTTGTTGTTGCCTATTTCAAGTTGCGTATCCTTGATTTACCTTGTTTTATGAGTCCTGTATCAACATAACTTTCTGGCTAAAGATGCCCTTCAACTAAATGAATTTGAAATTTGATAAACAATAGCATCCTAACAACTGAGCAGAAAATAGTTGATGAAAAGATCAAATATTAAGGCCTTTTCATATCAATAAAGTTTGTTAAATAGGGCTTTCCAAAAGTTAATATATTTATATAAAAAAGTAACATTCAATTCTCTGGATCTTGAATATTATTACAAATTTGTTCATAGGGGATTTTTAGATTATACATCAAATGTAGTTCTTAATGTTCAGTACTCCGAAACAGTGCAATTTGCTTGTAAGCTCAACCATGTTCTGGACAGAATAGAATGTAACAAATTTATAAATTGGTTTGGCTGGCCGTCTCAAGCGTATCCGAACTAAATCTCTGGCTATTACCCACCCATAACCAAACTGGATTTGGGATAAACATCCTAAGCCCTTTGCAACGAGAGCTTGAGGAACAGGAGAAGGCAAATTAAAGTTAAAGTTTATAGGGTATGTGTTAAACCAGATTTTTATTGCTGTTATTAATAAATAAATAATTTACAAATTTGACATTTAAAATTAAAGGACTGATTGGAAAAGTTTATAAATCGGATAAATATGGAGATTTTGCATATTATTAAAGTTTGTTCATAGGGAATTTCAACGTTATAGTTTCAAAAATATCATTTTCTTTCATGTTCTGTAGTCAAGAATGGTGTTATCAGCTGGCAATTACAAAACGTTTTTGAGAGGATAGAATGTAACAAATTTAAAATTTGGCTTGGCTGACATAATATCTAAACTTAACGAAAATGAAATTTGGGATAAAGTAATGTAAATAACGTTACATATGGGAAAAGTTAAATATATAAGAGGGAAACAAATTAAAGGAGGTTGAAGATTACATTTAGGTCAGGTATATCATTAGTTCTGTCAACAGAGTATGTCAAAACTAGTAAAAAATAGCCAAAGTGTTTAGAATCCTCTACAACTACTCACAAAAATTATTTAGCACAGTTATTTACAAAGGGTTAAATTATAGGGAACAATTCAAATCAAAGAAAATTATTTTTTTAATTTTTTTCAGCAGCTGAATAAATTGTGTAATTTTACTATATCTGATATATCTTTATTCATCAAACATTATATATAATTTTTTTTTTAAAAACTGCCAATTTTAGGTATGAGACAAGAATAAGATTTCTAGCAGGTCCATATGGGAAACTATTCTCAAGTTTGCTTGTAGTTTTTTGGAAAAAGCCCTCACCTCTGAATCCTTGAAGAGACTAGTCATTATTGTAGTCTTTGATTAGATACTACTATATTTACTAACAATACTTGCAAACACACTAACAAATGAAAATACATTTCATTTATTTCATAAGTTCAAGGTTATATCATGTGGTAGACCCTCTGCACCATCAAAATGTTAACTTTCTGCTCTGCAGATGACCAGACAAAAGACGAACAGACTTATAGCAAGTCCATTTGATGTGATGACTAAACAAAGAGCTTGCAGCAAATGTCTATATGAAGAGAACGATGAGAGAACGGACTACGAGGATGTAGGGAGTATATGTTGCATGTAAAAATGACTTGGAACAAGTCGAAAAAGGATCATGGGTACCATAGTATAGAGTATAATGAATAGAAGATGCGCCTGCATCTACAGCCCTGGTATTCAAAGTGGTGAGCATGACCCTTTATAGGGTCGCCAGAAGTTTCTGGAGGGCCGCCAAGAATTTTTGGAACAATGAAGAAATTGCAGATATTTTATCAAGAAAAAAAGAGAGTGGAAACCATTTGGACAAAAATTGCTTCAAAAGTTGCAAAAATAATATACCATCAACTTTAAAAGCATCCATAATCACAGTTTCTTTCAAAACAAGAGGAAACCTCCTCCCTGTTGACTACTTCCAGTATTTTGTTCTCTTTGTAAAGAGCTTCAGAGCAATGTGTCGACTGATGAGAGCGCTATATCAATTTGGTATTACTATTATTATTATTCCCAAGGATAACAACATCTACTGCTGCAAGGAGGGTCACCAAGACGATGACATTGACAATTGGGGTAAAAACACAAGTTGAATACCAGGGATACTACAGTAGAAAACTGTTTAGCACTGCAACGGTCTAGATATATAGAAGTCAAGCAGTAATGTTAGTAATAGTAGTGGTGGTGGTGGTAGTAGTAGTAGAGCTAGGGGTTGGGGTGAAGGTTGCTAACCCATACACTCACTCACTTCTCTCTGTGTTTGGTATTGTGCCCAGTTTCTTATACTCTGTGAGCAAGAAAAGTAAGACGATTAAAACCTAAAGCCATCTCACGATCCCAGGATGGTACACGCAGAATGGGTACCAGTGTTCCAACGAGTCGTGACTCCAGCCGTGGAATTTTCCAAAAGGTTGGTGACTCAAACAGGTTTGTGAAGTACCCCCTCATCCCCGTAGAGTGTGACTCAGATAAGGAAAGTCACTGGGAGTGAGCTGACTTGACCATAAAGGCAGTGACTATAGACTCACCCTTAAAACAATGGCATGACTCACACGGATCTGATAGAGACTAAATACACCTATAACAAACCTACCTTGGTTTCAATTTTGATGAATCTATCTCTACCTTCATGAAACAAATGTGGGTGAACATAAATTTTAAGTGCCACATCTTTGCCATGTGAACTCAAGTAAACTTACCTACTCAAAATGAGAAAATTATAAGTCAAATCCCACTCCACTGTTACATGCTTTTTTTATATTTATTTTCTGAAAGGGACCGGGGAAGGGATAGGGGCTCATACCTGAAATGGTGAGGAATTAAAATTTCCTTGAAAACCACAGCCACTACTTGATCTCACTCATAACTTTGGTGCGTTTCATGGGGTCTGAGGTGTTGGCAGCGTAAAAATACCCAGAATGCATCTCTTGATTTACGAGAAGCAACTGTTTACTCACGTTTGGCCTGTTTTGGCATCTTCTTCTTGGCTCCTTGAACCCTTTGACAGCGAGTCATGTTGCTCGGACAAACTCCGCAGTTATCGCTCAAGGTAGTCGACTCCAAATCTTTATCGCAGCCGATTTTCTGCGAAAATGAAAGGGACATGGATAGTGTTTGGTCGTGAACGTTTGCCGATGCAGAAGTTACTTCTCTCGAGTCTGAATTCTTGCATGGCATTCTTTTGGTTAAACTTTCACTATATTATGAAAGTCATCCTTTCACCTTCTTAACAGACCCCCTGGGAAAAGAGGCTTGGTTTCAGAAGGTTTCAGATCACATTGTTTGTAAGGATTTTAACAATGCAGTTATACTGTTCAAAACACCTTTACACTGCTTAAACGATACTAACCGTTCACCAAAAACTGGTTATGAAAGGTAAACTAAACATGATCATTGTACTTTTGTGTCAACAATTTTATGAAAGAGACAACCTTCATGTTCTAGAAGGTACATCAACATGTTTTCTGTGGAATAACCCCTCACCCCCCCCCCCCCCCCCCAAAAAAAAGAGACCATCAGTTTAGCGAGCAATCTACCAGGAATTTCCTTAAGGTCTGTCAAATGGGCATATCCGGTTTCATTGATTTACCACAAATCCATCATGACACCTTTTTGGCTTCGGAAACAAACCATTGTTTAGAACTGGCCATTCCATGAACTTTCCCTTTCCGACCAATTCATGAATTTCCACTTAACTGCCTTTTATTCCCCAAAGATCATTAAACGTATCCACCAGTAATTATGATTTTAACAGGTACTCGATACATATATGACAATGTCAATTAGCTTTCACATCTTAATCCCATTTCCTCCTAAAACATTCTTCAATTTTTTTTCCGCACTACTGAATTCAATCACAATGTAACGACACTTCAGGGTCAATGGTGTACTTTGGATAGTACCCAAACAAGAATAGTACAACCACATGGAAACAAAACTGCAAAACCTCAAACTAGTAGACGAGGGGGGTTGGGAGGTGGGGGGGGAATAGGGTACCATGCAGTCATAATCAAATAAAGGCAATTGTGTGATGTGTCATGGACAAGGCTCTTTTTGTTGAACAGCAATCTAAATGCTATTATTATGCATCTGTCTGAGGATCAGCAGACGAAAGAAGGCACCGTAGTCACAGTTTTGTCCATGATACAGGGGGCAATCTGGGGCAATGCCCCCCCCAAACATTTTGAGTTTGCCCCCATTTTTTTCTTCAAACTTATGGTTTCCGTAATGGACCCCCCTACGGTGATTCCATGCAAATGCCCACCTCAAACAAAACTTCTGCTCCTCCAAACAAACACTCTACCCCTCACTCAACCCCTCACTCTACCCCTCCCAATTATGACTGACAAGCTGGTTATGAGCCTGTATGTCCAGATACAAACCCAAAAAGTGCCATGGAATGAATTCTTCCTCATTCATTGCACAATGCATCAAACTTTATAATGAAGACTTTCAACGTTAGATCTCGTCTGGCTGTTTCTTCTGTTCCAACTGTACTCTCTTGCCATTGTCCTGAGCTTTGTATGTTTTACTGCATGTCTTATGTTTTCATATTCTTACAATTGTTTTATACTGTATGTATTAGGTTTTCATATTTTAATGTTTGTATCTCATATCCTGTTTTAAAATGTCTTATGTTTTCATATTCTTACAATTGTTTGATTCTGTACGTTTTAGGTTTTCATATTTTAATGTTTGTATCTCATATCTTGTTTTATACGAGCATGCAATTAGAAACTTGAAAAGAGACAGACAGAGAGAGATAGAAAAGTTTACCGATTTGCTTCAATTTGACAAATTTCATAAATAGTCATTCTACATATTATTTCTAATCACATGAAAAGACACAAATCAGACATATTTTTTTCTCTCTGCTTGGTTAGGTACTTAATTACTTGATTAATTACTTGGCGTAACCAGAAATTGAACTCACCAAGCTGGATCTACATACTAAGTATGAAGTTCAAGAAAGATGTACTTCTTGTGTTATCATGTTTACAAGATTTTCAGACTCACTTAAATGTGGACTGCAAATAACCTTTGACCTCCACCCAATTCAATAGGGTTCTTGTATTACTTAACAAGCTGAATCTGCATACCATGTATGAAGTTCAACAAAGATGTACTTTTTAAGTTATCGTGTTCCCAAAGTTTTCAGACTTTGACATCTGTTGACAACATCTGTTGACCCCAAATGACCATTGAACTTCACAGAAAACAATAGGCTTCTTGTACTCAATAAGACGGATCCTCAACAACTATGAAGTTAATCCACCATTAATGTTTGAGTTAACCATGTTGTTCAAGTCGTAACGAAAGTCTAAACATTATGGCATGATTAAAAGGACATTTAGTTGTCATGTGACACAGAATGAACACATACCACACATTCTCCTTGAATGCAAATATGGTCCTTGTCCTCGTAGTTGCACGGCGTTCCGTCGATGACATTGTACGAGGACACAACGACATCCTTCGTGGTCTCTGACATGCACGTCAATTTACACTGTTGAGTTTCTTTTGAGAAACAAAAGTTTGAGAAATTTCACAATACTGAAAAGTGATTGATATAATGATTTTATGTATGAAACAATGTAAGATTTTCATGTAAACAAACTTGCAAAAATAATACAGACTTTAGCAAAGTTATTAACTGACAATTGAAATTTCTGAACTATTCATTTGTGTAAGTTAGTACAATCTCAATAGAATTTCAGATGGTTCATGGTTTTTGTAAGTAGGGGGTGGAGGGACTGCGAGTACATTTGTACCAAAACTAGTTACATTATAGATTCAGTTTTTTTTAAAAATTGGTACCATTCATTGCCAAAAACAAAACAAAAACACCCTGTTTAAGTCATTACCAGTTCAATAGCATTCAGATTTATTTGTTTCCTGGGGGGGGGGGGGGAAGTGGGGAAAGTGGGTTAGGAAAATTTTGGGCAACATTAATTACCTATTAGATTTGCATTTTTGTAAATTGGTACCACCGAATAGAACCACATACTCCAGTGCTATTGCAATAAGGAAATCAGTTGAGGCTGACAGCATCGGCCCTTTTTGTGGATGATGTCCTCAAAGATTCCTTAAAATGTCTTGGCATGACTTGGTCGAACTAATACAAATTAAAAGTTGCTGCAATTGGCAAAAAAGAGAGCTGGCCTTACTGTTTCTGTTTTGGAATGGCAGCCAGGTATGTGTCTCGCCGTGGTAGACCCAGTTTCCCAGATTATCTCTGCACTGGTTAGAACGTCTGTCTCTGTTTCGCTTGCATTGTTTTGTATTACACAGCTTATACTGAAGCCCGTCACCTTCGCAGTATCTCCCTCCGTTCACAGGTCTAGTGGAATAGATCATTGAAATATATATTTAACTTTTTAAGTTAAGATAAATTATACGTGACACATTCATTGGAAAGGTATAATTGAGAAATCCAAGAAACACTGGGAATGGATCCAGGGTTTAAAATGGAAGGAAAAGGGGGGGGGGGAGCCATTATGTCACTGAGACAGAATCCAATGTAGGAAGTGGAGGGGGATGGGGTCCTACACTCGAAAAATAAAGAAAACGTGCATTCATTTAATTTTAGCTATTGATTAGGTCTAGTAAAATCTGGTATCATACATACCAGTTTGTGTAATACCTGCATTTAATATTTAATGTGGTTTGGAGGGAGGGGGTGGAAGGGGTTATTCATGCCTGCATGCTCAGGGAATGGTTCTTTACACAATCACACCAACATTGGTTGCAGCAGATATCAGTGGAAAAAAGATGTGCCATGATCATTGCCCGATTTTTGAGTCCGAGTCACTGACTCTGCAAAAAGTGCAAAGAAATGTCTGTGTTATTGTTGCAGAAGACCGTCCAAAATAAACAGTGATACAGTCATGTGATCAGCTATGCTCTATATAAGAGGATATCTACCTAGAGTTAATGCATATTAATGACCGATGGACATGATCATAAATGTACATAATTTGTAAACCAGACAATGGGACCCTCATATAAATCGGAACTGTCAAAATCGCTCGACGATGACAATATCTCCTTGACTTACAGTAGGTCATGGCATCCAACCCCTGTAAAGTTAACGTCTCCAGAGTACAAAACTGTTATACCCATCGTAAAATTTCTGTAAAATCAATTTGTGGTCATAACAGGAACTTGGACGGTCTTACATGGCCCTGGTACTGATTTCCATCCTGGACAGGTAATACTATTAACAAATCCCTTGCATATATCTCGTAAACTTTATCAAGTTAAATTTTACAGCCGCAAAACCATGTATCTTTACCTTCCGGTTAAAAAACATGGTTAGCCACGGCATGTTTGATTGCCCTCGGAGGAAGAATCGAGTGGAGGAAACTTTACGTAAATGACGGGGGAGGGGGGGAGAGGGGAAACATGGTGGGAAGTTCAAAGTAAGGATAATCTCAAATAGGAAATGTTTGAACATTTTACATGAGTCACCGGAGAAAACTTCAGATAACCACAAAGACAGGCAAGTCTGTAACTTGAAAAGTATCACAGTTTTTTCTTCTTCTCACAAACCAAGAGTAGACTTGAAAGTGAAACAACATTGCACGGATCTCTGAAATCAATCCCGAAAGGAACGATTTTTCCACAATCCTAAAATCTAAATTCTAATATCTTCTTTCTTTCTTTCCCTTCTAGTTTGTTTGTATGTGTGAGATGGAATGGAACATTGATTAAAGGTACACTTTGCTTTGTGTTAAATACACACTCTTGTGGTACCGCACTCAACCGTTAGAGGAAAGATGAGGTAACAAGAACATATCAATGTTTACACAGCTCAGGATCATTAAACAGCATAAAACACTCAATAAGAAGGGATATTGAACCAGTTCTCCTGAAACTTCTACTGAAATTTCAAAACATTATGTAGGTTTCATCGCACTACATGCCCTTTGTTTTTTTGTTTTTTTTGGGAGAAATGGATACACCGTCACCATTGCCGATGCTTAATTTACTTATCGGTTTCCGTATTTATTGGTTGAATGAAGTAACTTTTTTATCGTTGAATTTTATCTCAAAAGCAAAATGAGTCTGCACCAGTTCCTGCTCTGCACACAATATGTATGTATTTTAGATCCTCCTGCAAGCAGGAACTCGTGAAGAAGCCATCATTGGCTTATCAATGCTGACCGGAGTCAGTCTCTTACATTCACATTTAACGTTCATGATTATGAATTGTCAATTGTCAACAACTCTGTAACTGGACGACATACATTTATCTTCGAGTGACTCCAACTCTGGACCTTATGATTGAAAGGCACAATTATGATTCTGTTAAAAAACTGTTTCAAAATTGCAGTGAAAAAAAAAATGAAACTTGCAGTTGGTCTTACGAGTAGAGAAGAGCCAGCCAAACCGTGCATGGCAGTTCATTCTTTGGTGTTTTTTAAATAACTCACCGAGGGTTGTCGCACTTTCTGATCCTCGTCTGTACTCCCGTACCGCAGCTATAGGTACAGGACGACCACCCTTCCCAGTCGCTCCAACCGCCATCTTGTCTATTTTCGATATCTCTGCAACGTCCCTGGATGCACCACTGGAAAGAACATTGGACAGGAGTCAAGAAATTGATCACTTTCTTTCATGCTTTCCTCGTTAAATCCACGGCCTAATATTTTTTCCTCGGTTTCCGACACGTTGCACAGACGCATCACTCGAGATATGAGCATACCTCAGTCATCTACCATGCCAATGGTAATACCAGAGGAACTTGAGTTCATAATACTGCCAGTTATGTACAGTTATGGGAAATGAATTGTCAGAATTGAATTTAAGAGCAGTTCCATATATACGTATTATTGCTATTAAAAGGATAAAAGGATTTATACTACCAGCATTTGATATTGTTAAAACTTTGGAAAAGTATATTTTCTAGGAAAAACATAACCTTGTTAGATACCAGAACAACCTCGAGGGGGGAGGGGTGGGGGAGGGTGGGGATGGTGTGTGGTAGATTCTCAGGCACAGTGTTTGCTACAGTCTGTGGCTTCTATGAAAGCTGGCCCTATGAGCATGAGAAGAGGTTCACATGGACTGCCACTAACTTAAGCACGGAGAGATCAGAACATTGGTAGAGCTCATGAATAAGAGAACGAACGATATGCCGCATATATGCCTGCAAATATTTCCAATCGATAAGTTTTCGGGTTGTTTTATAAATCAACAGGTTAATCTTGTGGGTTACGTATTTCACAGCTGACTAAGTATTTGGTTCAGAATGACTAAATGGGTTCTTTTATGTTGTGCTAAAACTAGTGAATGGTATCTAGTGATGACATATCAAAGGAACCACTACTCATGAAAACACCTCCCATTGGTCATACTTTGTTTACATATGACTGTTATAAGTACATTAAAAGATAACTAACCTAATACTAAAATCCCATAGCAACATATCTTTTTAGCTGGGCAAGATGAAAATGTTGGATAATTTGTCATTTTTAAAATCAATTTTTGATTTTTCCATTTATTATTTTATTAACTTGAGAAATGATAATATGAAAGTGACACTAGATTCCTGGAATCCTGGGGGGGGGGGGTCCAACTCTTTTTAAGGGTTGCCAAAATGTTTGGAGGATCACCAAGAAATTCAGAACAAAAAAAAACAAACAAAACAAAATTGTAGAAAACAGTGAAAAAATCTTGAATGTACATAAAGTTGCAAAATACAACACCTGTTTGCAACAAGGGAGAGGGATTCCCCTAACCCCCCCTCCCTCCCCCAGCTACAACATGCAACACTACATGAGTGTCCCCAAGATGATCATGCATGGTTATTGTTGTTGCCACCAAGCAGAAAAGTTTGGCTACCACCAAGCAGAAAAGTTTGGCTACCACCAGTCTCGATGACACATCACATCATCACATGATTAATAAGATACTAAGAAGCAGGAAATATACTGACTTTTGTTTGTAAAATGTGTCAAACATGTTTGTCACATCAAAACTGTTCATTTCATTTTTTTTTAATTTCCTGCTAATATCCTAATGTTCGTATGATGTGAAAATTTGGCCGACGGGAGATGATGTGTTGCCAAGACAAATCAGCAGCTGCTTCAAGTAGGTTCAAAAGGTTTCCTCATGATCATCGAGGAGGAAAGCTTACCATTCCGGGTCCGCACGATGACCCATCGAGAGGTGGACCTTTCTTCGACCTGCAGGTCCGGACGGGTTCATTCTCTGGCTGGAGGCACCATAGGTTCCTGCATGGGTCTATATTATATTGCTGTGGAAGCGGAAAATTTTAAAAGTGGTTCAAGCATGTTTCTGTATTTATTAAGAGATAAGAGAAATAATATGCAACACAAAAAGTTCTCATTGAAATGACTGAGCATAATGAGGGTTCCTTCAAATCCACAAACCAGTAAAAGGCCTAGATGCCTTGCAATCTAAACAAAGTCTGAAGAGATGTAAGACAACAATAGTATAGTACTTGGTCTTCCCACCTTTTTTGCAGGGGGGTAAATGAGGGGGCAAATAGGGGGGGGGGTAAATGAAGATGTATTGTGAGAAATTTAGGAAATCATTTTAGGATGCATTTTAAGACGTATATGAGGAAGCACTTTAGAACGTATTGTAGGTCATATTTTAGGACGTATATTCGGAAGCACTTTGAGGAAGTAATTTAGAATTATTTTTTTCTATTTTGTTAGGGTAGCTAGTCCAAAAAAGTCATACAGAATAGTAGAGACAAAAAGAATGCCCAAAAAAGAAGGAATGACAAAGCGAAAGGCAAATCCCAACAATGAACTAGTAATAGACCTGAAGCAAATAAGACTTTTTTATATTTTAAATAAATATATTTTATATTTTAAAAGTCTGGATAGTTTTAGCTTCTTTCATATAGGTACCAGTCAAGCATTTGTAAACAATAGATTTCATTAGCTTTAAAATCTGAACGAAAAGGATTTTGCAAAACACGTGATTAAACTAATCATTACAATAGTTGTTACGAAAAGGGTTATTCACATCTGTACTGGAACTTAGATATAATGACTTGAAATTAGGTCATATCGAAATATTTATGAACACAACAAGAAGCGATGAATCAATGATCCTACATATAACCTAACTTTCTCTGTGGATGTTAAATGTACCTTTATGTACCTCCAATGTTCCTCCAATGTACCTCCAATGTACCTCCATCACTGATCCTACCAGACCCTTTTTCATATTTATTTTTCCTTTCAAATTGTCACTTCTTTATCACATACATTTAGACGAAGTACACTTGTGTCTTTACCTCACAAGTGGTGATATCTACGGAAGTCATACCTAGCATTTAAGGAAGTTATGATGGCTGCTGAGGTGCCTGGGTCAATCATTCACGCCTTATGGCAATGTTAAAGCCACCGCAGCCAATTTGAGAGAAACGTGATACGTACGGAATCTACGTGCACGCATCCAACAGCCACATCGTCCTTAATCTATTACACCTGTTTATATACGACATATAGATCATCCTATTAGGGGGGTGTATAGCTACTCTTTAATGGAATGAGTATTAGCACTTATTGGTTCAATATCACAGGCCTATTAGTGCAAGAGTACTTATTATTATTATTAGACATGCATAGTTTGAGCAGACACCGATTCACATATCCAGCAATATGATATTAAACATATAAACTGTCAAGAGAGGTAGTCTGACCACTAAATAGGATAAAATTGGTAGACATGCAGCCAGCATGTCAAAGTTGAGCATTACTATTATCTACATTGAAACATCCAATGGGCAAACCATTAACAGTCTGAGCGCTATAGTGACAACGGCTGGCACACCAGCAATAATAATAGTAAAAATAATAATAATAACAGCTCATCCAGTATCATAATTAGCATAATTGGCAATATGTGAATAGTTTCAAGACAGTTGTGAACACTATAGTATGACATTTAGCAGATTATTATGTGAGCACAACTAAAAATCCCATCCAACATTTCTGTCTACTCCTTCAACGACGCTCAAGTTAAAAAATTAAAAAAATGAAAGAAAAAATGAATATATGAAAATTTCATGTGACAATCGACTCAGCAAAGGAAACAACGTCAATTACATGAAAAGATCAAAAGTGCAAATATCCTAGAAAGATCAATACAGAGTACGAGATTTCCCAAGGCACATGTATTTCCGATATGACTTCCATTTGGCATTTACATGAACTCTGGTTCTGACCTTGTATTATTATTTAAGGGGTTAAGTCCCTAAGCTTCAGATTTAATGTTTATTTGTCTCTTCTTCCTCTTCCTCTTTGTTTCAAATTTGCAAACTATAACTCGTAGAAATCATGAGCAGGTCATAATTTTTGGGTGATAAAAACTTAGCACGGCAGAAAATTATTCAAGATTTCTATGAAGCAATCATCGGTGAAAGACAGACGAAAAAGAAGACGGTATTTTAGCAAGTTTTCAAATGCACACAATAACAACTAGCTACTGTAGCAACTTTTCTTATTGTATTTTAGATCCTCCTGCAAGCAGGAACTCGCAAAGAAGCCATCATTGGCTTATCAAAGCCGCAAGCTGACCGAAGTTAGTCTCTTAGATTCATATTTAACGTCCATGATAATGAATTGTCAATTGTCAACAACTCTGTAACTGGACGACAGACATTAATCTTGGAGTGACTCGGACTCGGGGCCTTTTTGGTCCGTTATATAGGCGTACTCACTCCATTGCAAGTCACTGTTCCGGGACCGAAGTCAAACCGACACTGGTCGTTCATGCTGTACCGTATCCCTGGGAATGGCATGTCGTCCGTTTCATTGAAGGGAGTATCCCACAGACAGTTAAGATTCCTGGTGGGAGAGAAAAGTATATGCGATGATAAAAAAAAAACAATTATATCATTTCTCCATTGATCCTAGAGGGACCCCAGGGAAATGCAAATGCTCGGATATCAGTTTACAGACTGCATAGGCCATTTGAAAATGCGCCCTTATTACCACTGCCATAACAGTTTACCTGCCTCGGGCATTTCAATAGGCTCTCGCAGAAGATCTGGGGAAATTTGAGCTGAGGAAGAGACTTTTCCATTCTCGTTCCCTATACTAGGCTTGGCGAATTGATTACAAAACACACAGGCTAATGCTCCAGACTAACAACCCTGAAAGGTGCAGAAGTGGCCTGTGGCGAAAAATGAACGGCAGTCTTACTATAGGGCGGATTTTCGAAGGCGGTATCTTTGTATCAATGTACAACACTACTGTATTACATGCAAACATTATGTTAAGAAAGATGTACTAATAAAATTTGTACCACAGGATTACATGCAAACTTCATGTACAAAAACATGTACAAAGCTTCATGTGCAAAAACATGTAAAAATAAAATTTGTACCACATAATTGCATGCAAATTTCAGGTTCAAAAACATGTACAATACTTGATACACAAAAACATGTACAAACCAAATTTTGTACAACATGATTACATATGCAAACTTTGCAGCAGCTGCGTGTTGCCTTTATAAAAGTACTACAACATTATATAAAGATATTCAATTTTCTCATCAAAATAATTTTAATTAATGTGGCAGTAGACTTGGTCAAGCTAACCATTAGCTGCATTAGTCTCAGCCCAAACGATTGATGTAACTTATAACTTACAGTATATTATAATTCTTAGAGGGCCTGACATTTCAATCCTAGCTCAGGATCTTCTTCAGAGGCTAACTTGTAAATGAAAACAAACCTATTAATGGGGGCTGTAGCCATGTTTTTTTTACCAGATTCAGCCCTCCAATGGCTTTTACTGTAACAACACCACTTACAATATTTAAAGCTTTTGCCTACAGGTCATTTTTTTCTATGGTTGCTCTACACAAAGATATATGCTCGTAGAGTCACTGAGAAAACAACTTTCTTTCTAAAGTACAGTAAATATATCTAATAACAATACAATGCTCCAAATTTCTTATATACATGTATGTGTATATATATTAACTTAAAGATAGCAAACCTATTCAATCAAGATCTTATGTCATGCACTTTCCAATTTATCAAAAATAACATCACCATAAATTCACGTAACCACATTTTGCTTTTGGCAACCGATGTAGAAGTACTCTGAACAAATGTGTAATTTGGATAAAGTTGAAATAATCACAATAGACAGACTCATAATCCATTCAGTGTTGGGTCGTGAGAATGCCAGCAGCAGCGATAACATCCACGAAAACAAGTTGTTCATAATGACTGCTTTGTGTGAACGGTTTGCATTCTATACATATCTCATTGAACTTAAAAGTCTAAGTGAACCCTTAAAGATACATCTTGAAAAAGAAGAACTTTACTGATCTGGTAATTTTGTAAAGTACATTAACCGCACAGATTATACTTTGGATCGTTTCTTAAGGGGAAAAACCGATCCATCATTGAATAACATTTCCAACAAAATCAATTACCACGAAGTATGAGCAGCTGGCATATAATCAATAAACAGTCCGAGACCTACTGGAAGATACTAACAAAGTCTGTATTGTCAAGATAATATCATGGCTATTTACTCCTTTGCCATGACTGCAGTCCCACCTCCCCCCTCCCCCTCCCCCTCCCCCCACAAGAATCAAGTCAGATTTCTCCATCCTCTAGTTGGCACTAGTACTCTAGTTCGTTTACGCTTCTAAATCTGAAAAATTATTTGTTTGTTTGTTTATTTTACTCGGACTATTTTGTTTTCTATACTAGTCTGAATTGATTAATATTGTAAACCAGCTCAATTATGCTTGTCCCCTCCCCAACACTAGTTTGCATTACCCCCATCCCCACATAGGCAGGTTCCCTCTCTTCTGTTGCCACAAGCACTTTTGACACATTGCTAATGTTGATATACTTAGTACAGCTGAAACATTAATTCAAATACAAGAAAAAGAAAACATTGGTAAAATATGGGGAATGCCTGTGTGAGAAAGCATGCATGCTTATAAACCTTGTGTTGATCAAAATGTTTGTTGCTAATGCTTAGTGCTTAAAGAATATAAGGAGGTGGGGGCAGGGGGGTTGGGTAATTACTCACCCTCTCCCTCTCCCTCTCCCTCCAGTATTGACTTCAGACTTTATCAGTTTCTTTGCTTTTTCCTTAAAATTGACTCTCATATTCCATGGAATGTTTGTCAAACATGAAAGGTACTCAGTGTCTCAAGTCTCACAAAGTCAGGAATCTGGACACAGGTTTAAGATTAATAAGGGGCAAGGGAGGGGGTGGGGAGGGGGTGGAAGGAGGCAGGAGTCATCAAAATGTTCAGTGGTATTGAAATTGTTGCTGGTGGTGGTATCATGCCTACATAAAAAATTATGGAGAGTGCCTTGTGCCTCTCCTACCCTCCTTCCACCCCTTCTGTGCTGGTGTCTGGGACCCTAAAATTGGGGTAATGGGGGCAGAAGTCCATTGAGCTCTATATGTTGCCCCAACAACCAGCAAAGATGTAACTTCATGTTCTTAAATGAACTTTCATGGCCAAATATGAAAGTGCAACATGCTGTTCTTAAATTTAGAATTATTATTGCTACATTTCTTCTCAATACATGGTGTATCGATCTTACTGAAAGCCTCCAAAAAAACAAAAACAAAATGTCAGTGAGTGAATCGCTTTTGTTTATACTGCACGAAATGTATACTTATCATCAGCTAGTGTGAAATGAGGAACATTAATTTTGCTTTTAATTGCCAAACTGAACTTTGAAATGCCGGCCAACTTACGGTAAATTTCTGAGCAGTTCCCTTTTACTACATCTGGACCAGAAGTATTTACTGTATGTGGCTGTAACAACTGGTGCCATGATGGCGCCATCCACCAGGGAGCATTCATTTTGGTCGTTATCATGCTCCATACCGAGGCTAATAATCACAGAGAGAGAGAGAAAGGAGGAAAAAAGGGAAATTATTCATTAAAATAAAAAAAAAATAAAAAATCCAATCAAAATCTAAATAACAATGAAATTATTCATGATTAGATAAGATCATTGCATCACCTATTGAGTACCCAAAAAAAGAGAACAGTTAATTGTTATCATGATATTCCAATGCAAATCACTCCACCCACCCCTCCTTCCTCAATTGGTGGCACTGGAGCAAAACAAATAATGCAATCAACCCTACCTGCCCCCCTACTGCATCAATAAAATGCAGTGGAAATAATCCTTACCTTTATCCACACCCACCACACCCACCTCTCCCACCTACATTTCCCCCAACTTTTATTAGTTACTGGAGCCAAAACACAATGCACCGAACCATAAATCCCAATGAATCAATACTTTAACTAGAGGAACAGCAGAACTGTAGGATGCCTCCTACAAATGACCATTTAAACATGGTTCCTATAGTATCTGTCCTTTAAATTCTCCAATCTGCCGTCCCGTACCTCTAACCTTACCCCCCCCCCCCCATTTCTAGGGTTACATAAAGCTCCTTATATATTCCACTGCTTTCTTCACAATTATCTTCACTGATGGACTGTAATGCAGAACATTGTAACCCTCGACAAACGGGGGGAAAAAATGATAAAAATGAACCAATTAAGATCTACACTTACACATGGCCGGCTTCATGAGCCATTACGAAGGATGTCAGAAGACCTTCGTCACGATTCAGGGAGCAACTTCTGGTGATGGCGCACATACCCGTGACAGGTGCAAACCCTATCAAGAGAATCACACGATAATTAAACCGGATTTATGGCTACTGAGCCATCAATCTCAGCTACTTATCAAAGTAGTCGTTACCAGTTCATCACCTAGATATGATCCTCATAAAGTTATCTGATATTAAAGCTTAAAACCAATCCAGTTGTGGGGGGGGGGGGGACTAAAGAGAACCCCTGACATAAATTTCAGCACTTGTCAGGTTCAACCTGCATGCTTCGAGTTCTTAACTGGATATTGACGACAGACCAGATTTAACAAATTTCATCAGAGGGTTTAATTTCTTATAATATAACTATGCTAGGGAATAATAAATTAAAACTTTGGATACCAGACCGATTACCCTACAACTTAACAAAGCATACCATTTTACCGAATTTACCAAACAGAGTAATTCAGAAGTGATCTAAGATCACCTAGCTTTTTTAAGTGAAAAAATCACAAATTTATCCATATTTGTTTGATTGCAGAACCAACTGACAGCCAATTCCATACCTGATGTGATGACACATTGGGGTATGCCGTGGCACCCCATAGGGTCCCGGGGGGAAGACTTCCAGTAAACATGGGGGGAAATAACGGAGGGAGCAGATAAGAGATTTGGGGGGGGGGCCTATCTTCTGTTTTTCTCTATCAATATTAAAAAATATTATTTTGTGTGGCAGTTTTGAAGTCATGAATTTTGTCTCATATTATGAAGTACTATGGTTCCTGTGTACAAAACTGCTATACATCTTTTCCATTTGTATAGCAATGTGTTTGTACTGTGTAGCATTTTGCAATGTGATACTGGATAAATTATTCCCTGCCAAGTAAATGTAATTGAGGAAAATTAATAAAACAAAATTTGATTCACTCCTCAATATTTCGTCAGCTGGACATTTAAATAGTCCCATGAAAGGAATGTATTGAGCAAATTTTGAAACATTTTCAACTTTTGGAGTTAACTTGTTATGGGATTTTGCTTCCATTTATTACATGACATAACTAGCCTTGAAATATTTATTTATTTCAACTCAAAAACCTGCTTTAAAATCACAGAGAGAAAAAAATGAACTAGAACTACTTTCATTTATCCATTGATGATTTCTTTTATTTTACCTTCATTCTCCTTATTACAGTTGAAGTTTCTTTTGCTATAAATAACAAATGAAAAAGTAATTTTTACTTATAAAGAAGCAAATATTGGGCCTTTTACAATTTTTCAGGGAATTCAAAGCTTTTGCTCCAATAACATGGAGCAATGTTGCTAGACCTCTCGGATGCCTGAAGTCTTGTCAAGGGCCACATTAATAGCTGCAAATGGAGCAATTCTATAGCAGGGCCATTACTTTAAGGGATATTAAGTGCCTGAAGTTGACTGCTTGACAAAAATAGTTGGAGATATTCTGCATCTTTGGCTCATTTACCACATTCGAATGTGGTGCAGATAATAAATTTGTCAAATTTTGGTTATATTTTGTTTTTGCATCTGGCAACAGCAGAGAAGATGATTTCATCACAGCCATTTAGCTGAAAAGTTATTTTTCTTTTTAATATTTTAACTAACTTATTCAGAGGAAAATAATATTCGTACAAAAAAAAAAAATGGAAATTCTTACTATACAGTGGCATTGACAGCCAGCTAAGCAAACATTCTCAGTGTATCACATTTGAAGGATAAATCAACAAGAAGATTATCATGGGAAAGATTTAAAGTGTTTGAATCACACATGAGCTATTATGACATCTTAGTCCACCTATTGTGACGCACTCCCTGGAAGAATCAGGCGGTTTGGCAGCCAGTGAAAATGGATTACATTCAGTTTTAAAGGGTGTGAAGACTCGCGCAAAGAGAAACTCTAATGCCGGTAATTTGACCTAGTTTTAAATGAGGTGTAACAGATCGATCCCAGAAAATACACACACAGCTTGCTACTGTCGGTAATTAGACGCTAGTGTACAGTCAGTACATACAGCTGCGGTCAATGCCCACAGCACAGTATACAAACGATACAGCGATGGACATCTCAGGTCCTGCTAAAGATAACAATTAAGGTATCACGTTTCATTAAATGTCTGCATTTTGTAGCGACACGAACAAAACGTCACTTGCAAGCAACAGAAAGTTAAATATTTCAGATGGCCGCATGGGGTTTGGGGCGAGTATTCAATGCCTTTAAAGTAATCTTGAGAGTTAGGAACAAGATATTGAGATGGGATATTCAACTGCTGTAACTGTGTAGAAAATATTTCTCTTTGCAAGTTGTTAAAGTGTAACATTGTCTGATACCACAACATATCCCTTAGGGCATCCTATCTGGTAATGTTATGCACTATACCTACTTGACTTGGTTCTGGATGGGAACATTTATACAGTTTTCTATCATAGGTGGGAGTTGGTATTAAAAATCTGAAAATTTAAACATGAACAGCTACTTAGAAGCTACAATTGTAATGATGGAAATCATACTAGTCTTCAACAAAGTCTTTTGATGTAAATGAAGTTCTGACAAATTGTCAATGAATTTTCTTTTTCTTTTATTATTTTTTGTAAATGTTTGCCTATTGGTAGGCAATTTGCCACATTTGTGTAGCAAATTTCCGCAGATTGTGTAGCAATTTACCATATACAATACTGTGTAGCAATTTGCCCAAGTTTGTGTAGCAGTTTACCATATGCAAAACTGTGTAGCAATTTGCCCAAGTGTATGTGACAATTTACCATATTCAATACTGTGTAGCAATTTGCCCAGTTTGTGTGGCAATTTACCATGTACAATACTGTGTAGCAATTTACCATACTGTGTAGCAATTTGCCCAGTCTGTGTGGCAACCTACCATATATACAATATTGTGTAGCAATTTGCCCCAGTCTGTGTGGCAATCTACCATATACAATACTGTGTAGCAATTTGCCCAAGTTTATGTAGCAATTTACCATATACTGTGTAGCAATTTGCCCAGTTTGTGTGGCAATTTACCATACAATACTGTGTAGCAATTTGCCCAGTTTGTGTAGCAATTTACCATATAGGCCTACAATCTGCATCGCAATTTACCTATGTATACAATACTGTGTAGCAATTTGTCCGTAATAATTTGTCATTTGTGTAGCAATCTACCCAGTAAAATTGCACACGTATCTTGCTGTGCAATTCTCAGACTAAACTATCTCTCTGGTGTGTCTTCTCCCGTTTCCACTCAGTCATCTACAGTACGAGATTGCACGCTTGATATAAATGCTATTCATTTTTATCATAACAAATTCTTATTTTAACTTGAAAACTTTTCTCATATTTCCTCGATGAGTTATGTTAGGATCGTTGTCATCATCTCCAGCGATCGATGTCCAAGTTTATTTCAGAGACCACTCAGGTAAGGAACAGAAGTCTTAAACGTATGGTGAACCATCACTCATCATACTTAAACACAACTGCTAATCAGATCAGAAAGTAACGCTACATTCCACGTGGACAGTGTCTACGTGCAGATTATCTGACCTAAAAAGTTAACAAGCAGATGGAGGCATCAAAATTAGTTACAGAAAGGCAACAAATTGGAACTTTAATTCCATGAAATAATCTTTTTACATTCTGTCATCTTCCACTTGTGTTTTTTTTTTTTTTTTTTATTAGTTTGGTTTGTTTTCAAATAATTCAAATCATAATCAATGTAATAAAAATAATTAAATAAATAAAAACTAATCATTAAAAAAACAGGGAAATTATAAAAAAAAAATTAAAATACAGGGAAACAAACAGACTTCATAATGCCTTTTCTATCATGAACAAAATTTTAGTATTTAGATGTAGTATAAGAGAGACTAGACTGGTTCGGTAAATATAGCCAGAGTTGTAGATATGTACAAGAATAGTATAAATTTACTCATGCAGGGTAGTGTTCTAATTTGAATTTCAACAAAGTACATCAATAAGAATAAAAATCAATTCAAGTGACATGGTTCAGTTGCACTTCCATATTATAAAGACAGGCCAACAGTGGTATATGGTAGCTATTGATTTGTATCTATCCATCCACTAGCAATTGTTTGAGGGACGGGAGCGGGGGGGGGGGGGGAGGGCGACCAAATAGTTTTTTGTTCCAAAAGTTTGAACTTTTGGATGGGTTGCTGACCCCACTGGCCCCTGGAATCTAACTTCTGACTATTAAAGTAATTCTTGATTTGATTTATATATCTATTTTGTTTGGGGGTCTGCGAAAGAGGGGAGGTGTTTTCTTTCTTTCTGTAATTTGCTTGGTGGTCTTGAGGGTGGGGAGAGAACAGGAAGTAGAATAAAGTGTCTTCTAGTAGGAACTGATGCCACTTCATTTCCCCTCTCCACCTCCTCACTCCCATTAAAAATGGATAAAAAAAAATTCCGTCCCCTCCTTATTTTGTATTGGTATGAACAAAACATATTCAGTTACCACACGTAGTGCCATTTTGTTGTGCATACATTCACGGTATGATCAAAACTATGGCTAGCAGGTTTTGAATTCTTAGATAATTGCACCTCATTTTACATTGCTCATTACTCACAGCTAATTTCTAACCAGAATTTACTCTAGACGGTTGGTGTTAATTACTCTAGATTGCTGATGAGAATTAGACCGCAAGAAGAATTAGTTACACTTTACACTCCATGGCTCATCATCTCAGTTGTCATGATGATGCAAACAACAACACAGAAAAGAAAGACTTAAATGTATGCTGTATTGGACCCTAATATGCTAGATTTTCAAATATGGTCACCTTTGGTCAAAATTCTTAAACTGTTTTTATTACCGATCTTCAAGGAAGTTTTCCTCACTGGGACATTCATTCATCTTGTGTGTCCATTAAAAGTATCTGAGAATAATTTGTAAATGACCTTCAGGAAAGTACTCTTTGAAACTTCTAGCAGTTATAGCGTGCTATAATTTGGGGCCTATACTGACTACCTTTAAACAAAGTGCATTCTCAAAGTTGCCATTAATAATAATTTTGATGGCAGTTGATTAATCCCGGGCGGTAATTAGGCAGGGAATTAACTTAATCACCCTCTTTTCTTTTAAATAATTTTAAACTGAATAGATGTTTATAGTTGTCATGGTGACTTACATGAAGGACAACAATGACGCCAAGCGTCTACACGCCAATTACGGGGCTAAAACCGATTCACCTTTTCAAGCATAAATTTGTATACACATGACTAGAGTTGTGTTAAGAAGGAGTGGGAAACAGCTCCATGGTTGCAATGAAGCAATATGATCATGTACTTGGTTATTTGCTAGACAGATGCAATATATAGTCCACCCACACAACAGTAGCTATAATAGGCCATCAAAATCAAAATCTGTCTTATGTAAAATTGAATCCTTTTAAAAACATCAAGTACTGTAGGGCCTTTCGTCTTTCAGATAAATTATATTTCCAGAAGAGAATACTATATCCCAAGGGATTGCTTTATATTGGAATCTGAGAGCTACCTGCTGGATCCATTGACATAAGTAGGGGTGGAAACGGGCATCAAATATGCATTAAAGAGACTAACCTCCACCAGGGTTACCATGCATGTTATACCTACATGTAACACACCAAATCTACAAGGGAGGCTTGTACGTTTGTCTATCTCAAAATTACCATTCTTGGCTCAAAGCCCATCTGCTATGACACTTGAAGAGGGTAGATGATATAACTTAGGGAGATTCAAATTTTAATGTTAGCGTGCAAATTTGCTGCCTATTATACATACAGTCAATGGTATGTGGAACTAACTAGTATTATTTATTGAGGGCAGAGGATGGGGGGGGGGGTGAGGGAGAGAAAAGAGGAGAGGTGGGAAAATTGGCGTGACAAGATGTAACTATAGAGTAACTGCTGGAGCATGTTTTGAATATTTTGCATAGCAACACCAACATTTTTGAAGGTTCTAAAAATTTGCAACATTCGTAACAACTTAAAAGTGTTATTTCTGCACATTCCGGCCCATACATGTGATCATTTCAGGAAGTGCACCCTGGACGTAAATCGGTTACAGCTGTGACTGTCATACCAGTGTGACTCCAACTGGCAACTTCTCAACACAGCTTTCAGATTCTACTGAAAACATAAAATTTTGACAAACCTATCACTGTCTTCTCAACTAGCAGTAGGCCTATAGTAGAAGTTTATCATCAAAAATTCTGTGAAACTTCTCCAGTTTATACATATTTACACCCTTCTCCACGACTGCCACCCCCCTCCCCCAGCTCCACCTCACCGGCCCTCTCTCAATTTACAACGCTTTGAAGAACCTCATCTCCATCATGTCAAAACCAAATCATTTATAACTGATTGCCAAAGCATTTACCAACTTTTAAAAAAACGTTTGTAAGTTTCTAATATTGCAAATGTCAAATTAGAACTCCACAAAGCTACACAATATTCTTTCTATCTTATAAGATTTCATATATTCTGCTGATTGCAAGCAACATGTTACATCATTAAATCCAACACAGTCAAGACCTCCATGTTAATGAGGGTATTAATTCATTAATTAATCCCACAATTAATCTTGCTGTAGAAGATCCTGTGAGCATCTAGGGTTCAATGATTATGCCCTCTTAAACGTTATTATCCACCGTACACAGGTCTTCTGTCTTCTATATTATATACCTGTCATGCTATTTTGGTGCTCTTCCCTCTAGCTTTGAACATGGAGGTAAAATACTTTGAATAACAGTTAAGCTCTTTAATTCTGTCTAGTCAGGGCAAGATCAAATGCTTATATTGGAGATCAGATGTCAACCTAATTTGGTAAGCTAAAGCCAATGTGGGTATCACCCGACTTAAAGGAATACCATAACCTCTTCAGACGGCAGAACCTTGGTTCGTTTCTTACTTGATGGGGGAGGGAGGAGGGGGCGTGGGTAGAGAGGGTAGTTGGGGATAGAGTTTTGTCTTCATACAAAGGAAACTGAAAATTCTTACTGAATAAATAAATTCCACTACGAAACTGCTGAAAATTTTTCCTCAAATATAGTTTTCAACATTCTTATGCTTCATTCCGATAAAAACCAGACTGAGACATTATTCCTTTAACTTCACACCACTCCATTACACATTTGTGTAAGCATACCTTCTATGCAAAGACCAGAACTATGTTACTGTGGTTATGGTACAGTAATAGGAATGTATAACAATGACCCACTTTTGAAAGCACAAGCTTCAGGTGCGACTTAAAAATTAATATTATAACTACCTGAAGGGCAGTTACTCTACAAAGCTCGTCAGCCACAACATTTGAATGTGTGAGAGGTCGAATGCCTTATAACTTACACTTCAGGGGGAGGGGGGGAGGGATGGCTATGCAGTTTACAATTTAAGCTCATTTTGGATTTTTTTTACAATTTGGAAGACTCTGATTGGGAATACTGTTGACTTCTCCTGGATGAAAAACCCACCTTATTTTGGCCGGATAGCAAGGGGGGTGGGGTGGTGGGACACTCGAACCGATAAATAATAAAAATAACTTGCCGGCATTGCATCTTAATCATGCTCTAAGAACTTGTTTCACCAGTGCGTATGCTTTCAACAATAAAAGGACCAAATTACATGTGACAAACAAGTATTCCCTAAAGTATACGCATATACTACCAAATAACAATGTTACAGAGAATTTATCACAGATCTGAAACAGGTCACAAATAACAAACTCTCTGTACATCCGAATTTATATGGAGGTTCATTGCTTGGATGCTTCATCAGTTAATTGAACCTCACCTGATCAAATGCATTTGTCCAATTTATGTACTGCAGTGTTATGTAACAGAAAGTGCATGACATAAAGTGCAGAAATGTATACAACTCCACCACACTGCATTTTCTGTTATGTGCGCGATGTCTTGTCTTGACCTGTGACTTGCTAAACACAATTATTTCCCATGATTATTTCCCATGACTATTTCACATGTGTTAAGTATTAATATGGTTGACTGCCCGATATTCAGGAAACATTATCGTAATGCTAAATGATAGACCCAAATTTAAAACTTTGTTATGTTAACACAGTCCTGATCTCAAGATTACATCATTGACTGTAGATAAAAAATTAAAAAAAAGAATACTGATTTAGAAATAATGCCAAATCTAGAAGAAAAAGAAGTTAATTAGTTTATTTAATTATGGCTAGGAATAGACATGTAAATCTGCAAGTCTAGGCAATACAAAGCTAATCGGTTTCAAAGTCCAATACTGACCCCAGAATTTGAAGGAAAAAAAATTCATGAATTGATAGCATTAAAACTTAAGCCACCACCCATCCCAACCAATAAATGAAAGGCCAAACAAAATGGTAAACAAATTTGTTTCAATATTGCATTAACAAATAAACACCTACACTGCTAACCTCACGAAGCATTCCATAGCTTCCCACTACTGCAAAACTTAGCAATGAGTAGAACAGACAGATCTAGCAACTTTTAGTAAAATTTTAGATCTCACATGGTTGACTCTGCCACTGGTTCTCACACCAGGGAGCAGCCGTAACCTCAATGGTATCATGGAAGTCGAGGTAGACTGCATTGTCAGTACCGTCGGACTTTATTTTCTCGTCATGGAGGTTCAATTTCAACAGGTTGAGTAAGACGGAGGATAAAGTTCTTTCGTAGGATGACAATGGGTACTGATAGTGTTTCTGATTTTGCACTGTGCTTATACAAAGGTCATTCAACAGACTACATTGTCTTATGCATTTTGATGCTGACGGTTTGATCAGATTTCTGCCAGTAAAGAGCTGTTTAAAGTCAGAACACACGATTAAAGCAAGGAGAA
Organism: Apostichopus japonicus; assembly: GCF_037975245.1. Lineage (NCBI taxonomy): Eukaryota > Metazoa > Echinodermata > Holothuroidea > Aspidochirotida > Stichopodidae > Apostichopus > Apostichopus japonicus. The sequence goes on along the minus strand of NC_092566.1, from coordinate 8,581,712 downwards.
TCTTTTTAATGTGATGCTTCAAGTGTTTAAGCTTGCTACACATGTACTTCTGGTAAACTAGGACAAAGTCGATGAACATGACTATATCTTTCTGCTTGTAGCAATTTTAAGTTTTCTTATAGCAACAAGCTAATAATTAATTTGTTAAAAAACAACAGCATTCCAAAAGAGCAACAACAGTATACACAGAATATGTTAAACAACATAAACAAATTAGGAAACTAGCCCAGTTTAAATGTACCACTGGTTACTTACATCTCCCTGCGAAACACAAATAAGAATGTACTTACACCCCCCTCCACCCTGCCCCCCCCCCCCTCAGGATCCCTAAATGTCCCACACATTCACAAATAATGCATCATTCATATTAAACTGCCTATAATAAATGTGATATTCAAGTTGACTCTGAGTGCAGCATCATTAATAATCATAAGGTTGGATATTTTGTAGAATACTATTGCATTATTTTACTGATTTTATCAGCATAAATTGCAAGAACTTTAAAGTCCTTCTTTTTTTCTCTCAATTAAATGCAAACAAGCCATAATAAAATCCCCTTTATGATTGTAACATTGTCAGCCCCAAATTTTGTATGCAAATTTGGTTAAGACTATCTACATCAGCACCAATCAAAGTGTCAAATGCCAACCAATTTTTTGGACATGCCACAGAAATGTTTCAAAAGAGTATTCTACACATCTGTACATAAATATACTGATACATTCTGGCAAGACACATTTTTTGGCTTTGACCTCTCCCTTATTTTGGGCAGTCATTGAGACCGTAATCTAATCGAAAACCGACCAGAAGAAATGTTTTTACGCTGAGCGTAAATAAATATGAACCACCTGGCATGTAAGAATAGCACTGTAAGTAATACTTTAGAGTTTTATTCAAGGTAGTCTCTTGAATGATGGACATGTGACCTCTTGTCGACAGGTCAGACTGGGAACATCTACCAGCAACACTGATTCATTATCCTTATAAAATTATGAAATTAAGACCGTAATATGAGGCACAGGAAACGGACATAATTTATACCGCCCTATACAGAATTTTAAATATTTTGATTAGATATCTAGATCAAGTTTCTCTATTAACCTGTTATGTACCGTCTGGCTCGATCATTGATAAATTATGTTTAACTCATTCGGTATACAGGGAAACGATTGAGTCCTCCGCAACGTTTGTTGATCACTTAATCTCATCTATAAAATAATATAGACCTTGTGTAAAAAAAAAAAATTAAATTCTAGAAATTTTACAATTTTGCAGAGCATTTGGCAATCCAAAACGAGATAAATCTCTTATTTTGACTGCCATATTGCTGGAATCTACATACAGTAGACACAAGAACATTCCATTTTTGCATTTATTAACTTTTCATCTTAATTGATGTATAAGTGCAGGTTTAAAGCGGACCGGTTGCAATTTTAAAAGGAGAACATTACACACAAAGTACAAATTAGCAACTAATATGAAGGGAGGTGGAATATTGTCAGATGCAACCGGCTTCCTCTGTCTATACATGACTCTCTTTCTTGAAAAACTCATTTTCTTTCAGTGGTTTGCAACTAAGTGTATATTCAGTTTTATGATTCCAAAGACCTCTGACAAATCAGCATTAACCAAATACTTTGACAGAGTAGATTACAAAAGTCTTTTTTTTTTACAAAAAAATGAATAATAATTTATTGATAAAATGATCAAAAATATTGTTTCAAGTTTGAAATATTAACATGCAAAACTAAGGGTAAAATATTAGATTGTGCATTGGATAGGTGTACGATCTGAGTCTACGTCGGTAAATTGAATTTTCAAGCATAATATTTTGAAAATCCCTTTGAGGGGAAAACTTTGAAACTCCTATTACCCTACTGAAAGAAGCACTACAGCTAGGGATCTCATCAAAGCCCAAACATGACTATCATGTCACATTAAAAAATGTCAAAATGTGATTAAAGCAAATTAGAATATATATTGCCATTTCATAAAGTGATGATTTATTATGTGATTGCAGGTAAATACTTCTAAGGAGAAAGTCTTCCTGTCAAGTAGCAATGGATTCACTAGCCATAATCAAAACACTATTAACACCAATCAAACCACAATGTGTGGAATGATGCACATTGGGTGGAGATAAAACCACTTACATACATGTTAGCAACTGAAGCACCTTGGTATTATTCCATCCAACCCACAAAATATTTGGTGTAGCAATAAATTCATGCTGTTATTTCACAATCAAAGTGGTCCTTTGTCTGTGCAGAGGTCTAGTCATCCTGTGTAAGGACCACATTGGTTTTTTTATATGGAATAGTGAACCATTTTGTTCAAAAATCACTTATATTTAACAATCAAATCTTTTCTGTATAGAGATGTATACAGATCTGTTGTGTAGCAATTTGTTTACAATCAAATGGCTGTATGAAGGGAGACCAAAATGGTTCAGTGCAGAGAGATAAAACATTTTTTTTTCTCTTTTGAATGATGAAACAACTTGATAAACAATTTATCATATATTATTTAACAAATAAATCATTTCGTTTAGTGATCAAGCCATTCTGTGTTAAGATGAAACTATGTTGTGTAGCAATTGAAACCATTTTGTCTCATCATTCAAATCGCTCGACTGTATGTGTAGAGACCAAATAGTAATTCTGACTATTCCAGGTTCAAATCAAACTGATTGGATTAATTAATAAATGATCAAATACTTTGAATTTAGCAATCAATAACTGTTTAATGAATTAAATCTCTTGCAATTCTGTGTAGAGATCAAACCATTTGGTGTAGTATCCAAACCACTTTAAAAGCTCAATCTAACCATCTTGTAATTGAGTTAGTGTTACAAACCACTGCATGGATCAATCGAACAATTGTGGTATCCAACTATTCTGTGTAGCAATATAAACAACCAAACAAATTAGTGATGAGATCAAAGCATTCAATGTGTGAGCATGAAACTATTTGTTTAGCAATTGAATGGCTTTGCTTTTAGCAATCAAATCACTCTTGTGTAATATAAACATAAACATAAACGTGATGAAATCAAAACATTCTGTGTGAGGATGAAACTATTTGTGTAGCAATCGAATGGCTTGGTCTTTAGCAATCAAATCACTTTGTCTTTACAACACACAAATCATGACTCCATTAAAAGTCATTCAAGAAGCAATATAACCACCTTGTTCAGCTCTTAACTTCACAGTCACTATGCGTAGCATGCTCTCTAGAATAACTTGTTTCTAGGGAGGACGTGGGAACTGAGGGAAAAAGGACAAACGACGACGACGGCTAGCAAAGATGTCAGTAAGGAATGTGAGCCAGTTGTATTATTCTGGGTATAGTATGTCTACTTTCTTGTTTCTTTTTCTTTTGGTGAGTGATTGAAGTTTTAACTTTATTTTGGGATGCAAACAAAAATTAATCAAGAAGCATTTGAAACTGATAAGCAAGGGGGTGGGGGGAGAGTTTGGTTGTATATTGAGGTGAATACTACTCTTTTTTTTTTCTCTTTTTTTTTTTGGAGAAGGTATGCTGGTGAGGCTTGGGTTGCTTTGTGCACATACCACCACCAACATAGTAGCCAGCCTCGTTTAAATGCCTCTCCATGAACGCCGCATAGTCAAAATGTTTTGCAGAGCTGTCATCCCCAGTGTTTTCAGCTCCTGCCCACTGACAAAACTGACGGAGGGTCTGGCTGGGATCCTTAGATACAATCTCAGAGGACTGTAATTTAACAGACGAAAAACTTAACGTTACACTTTTCAAAAGAATAAAAAAGAAATGTTTTTTTTATCAACAGTGGTACAACCAGTCATTTTCTTGGGGTCGTTATTGGCTCAACATGGAGACTGCTGTAAATTTTCACATGTACAAGTAAAGCGAACAATTTGTTTGGTTGAAGATGGTACTACATGTGTAGCAGCAGAAAGAATTTAATTTTATACTGAAAGACAGTAGAGTTAAAATTTCTTTCCCTTGCCAACCCTGTTGAAATTTTTCTGGTTGTAACACTGTCGTTTCCATGGAAGAGAGGACTCACCCGCTGGTCCAAAACTAGTCTTGGTGACAAATATTGCAAAGTCGTGATGCATCGGGTCAGTGTCGTCTGGTGTGGATACAGAGCCAGCCCACCTACAGACATTACTGAGACTGCTGGGGGCATTCCCCTCTATAACCAAATTTTTGGACTATGCAAAAAACAAAGATCTCTCTTACAACAACCAAACATGAGAAACACATTTACAAAATGACACAATTACAAATGGTGGAGCTTGACACTTTTGTAATGTCTGTTAGCTGTAAATAAACGAGACAACTCCAAAAAGAAATATGGGACAAATGACCGTTAATAAATTAATTAACTTAATCAATTATCGTTAAATTTGCATTGAAAATTATTCAATATTATAATTAAACATATCTAAATTGAAGTCTGTGTTATTAACAGAAAACAAAAATTCTTTGTACAAAGCATTCAACATCCATGTTCCCATGCACTGTCATTATTTTAAAACCAGGGAAATATTTATCCAGTAGTTTACAGCGAAGTGCTACACAAATCTGGACAGATGTTGTTACTGCCACCAATGCAAAATGTGTATAACACTTATCCTGCACAGTACCATATGATTTTCGTACTTTATTTGTTTTTGAAGCAAAATTCATCAAATGTGTATAACACTTACTGAGCACAGTACCAAATGATTTTCATATTCTATTATTATTATTTTCTTTTAAGCAAAATTCATCAACCTCTCAAAACTGCTACACAAAAAAACCCCACTAAATATGTCTCTAATAGTCTGATTCTTTGCAGCTTTTTCGTTGCCCGAAATTAAAATTGAGCCATGGGTACTGTTCTATCAACTTAAATATCAAACAACAGCCACTTTGCATTTAAAAGTGAATGACACTTGCTTGTCCAGTCGTCGATGCATTCATGACACATCTGTGGATCGGGTTGGCTCAATATCTTACAGCCATCCGGTCTCATCTATGTAAGCTGACATTAACTACAGCAATGCACATTTATGACTAATATTATGGGTGCACCGTGCACATTAGCAGAACTCGTCCTCACATTTAAACTTTCCTTCTTAAGCCACTAGTTTGAGTTTGGTCATGAAATTTCTCACTGAGAAATTTCTTTCAATTCTTATTCATCGATTGCAGAGCATTTTTTTTTTCTTCAAAATCACAAGACGGTTCTTTCTAAAAACAAATGCAAACTTTTACCTGATCTTTGTTAAGCAGAATAATTCTGGCGATGACAAATTTAATGTTCACACCCAGTGATTCGTGAGCGTAGGCCTTGTTTACCTACAAAGATAGAATATAAGGTAAAACTGAGAATTAATATGAAGCAAGCAATCCCGAAAAGGACAACATGGCATGAAATTTAATTTAGTTCAAGTGAATAATGCCACAATGAAAAGGTTATTCTGTATTTTCTCAAAGTCATCGAATCAAAGCTCTTTGATCATGCTCCAAATATTACTGAAAATACTCCAAAACTCAATTGGAATTTAGAGGAAGTTCACACTGACCTGGATAGGCCTAAAGTCAGGGGAAAATTTCACAAATTTCCCGCAAAAAGAATTTCTATTCCTTAACCAGACACAAAACCTGAGAAGAATTTTTTTTAGTGTTGTTGTCATTATCTATTGTGTGTGATTATTTTACTACACAATAGTAGTGAAGAAATATCTAGTTTAGACCATCGAGATTGATTGCATAATGGAGCTAAATAATTAAAGTTGTTTCACTACAAGATACTTCTAATTGATCGATACAGTTGATTAAAAAATTCTCTCAACAATTTGATGTCGCTTTGGGAATGAAAACGACAGCTGAAAATATCGTTTATGTGAAAATGAAACTTGCTGAGTGGTTTCCAAGTTTCAGACATTATAAAACTAACACAAACTAATTCTGTGATGGAAACAAAACTAATTTAATTGAGATAATTGTCTACTAATTACTTTAAAATATACACCATCAATGACCTTTAAAACAGTTCTATATTTATGCCCAGTCCATGTAATAAGTTCTCAGGAGAAAACATAAATTCATAATAAATAATAGACAAAATCAATTAGTGCCCAAATTGAAGCAATTCAAAGTACTATACCTATATCTAGTTGGTATTTGGTTACTGCTTGTTTAGCATTTTGTAGCAATAAAAACGGATGTGTTTTGTACTTAAAATCACAAGAGAATTAACAAGCTAGTTGGTCGAGACTGGTAGTTCTAAATATGATAAATCTCCAATCTGGTGCTGTAGTCCATGTAAGCAACTACATTTCCCTCTCTTTTAACACATGGTAGTGTACATTCACAGATTTATATGGGGGGGGGGGGGTTGTTGAGAGCTCCTTCTTCAACCTCATGCAAACATTGTGGTCTTAAATATGCCTCAGCAAAAAACTCTTCAATGACAAGTGTATGACTTTAGGCAGAAATTTTGGTCTTGAATTTAACAGTTTGATAAACAAAAACAAAAAAACAAAGTTGAATGTTAGTTATGTCTTTATCCCTTATCCGATTTTTAAGATTTATATTCAGCTTTTAAATCAACTATATCTCTGAAATGCTCTTTTAAACGATAAATGAATGATAATGTCAGCTTCTGAGTGGAGGCCTGGATGTTAACTTTAATCGTTTGGTTTGTAAATTTTTAAAACTTAACGAAGCCATGTTGTTTCGACTGCATAGACACAACAGAGCACAGTCAAATGACAATCCACACCAATATTGATCCTTCAAAAAATTGGTCACTAATACATTTCAAACATGTTATCTGAGGCAATAATAGTTGTTATGTTTCCCTATTGAATTTTGTGTTGTATCTGAGGAAGTAACCCATTTTTCTGTGTAATCAAACCAAACAGTCCAGACAATTTCATATCGATGAATCCCATACGTTTAAAGGGACGAAACTGGTACAGAAATACAACTGGACTGCTACCTGTTCTTTTAACTGTCTACGACATATCAAAATTAATTTTGTACCCTTTTTGTAAATTTTGTAAATTACATCAGTCTGTTTACTCACTATGTTCATCATGGTAGTGAGATATAAGGTCAGATCACTGCCATGATATTGTTGCATGCTCCAATCGGCAGCAATCATAGTTTCAACAAAGTGAGGACTATCGATTGTATGACGTCTCGGAGCTGCCCTCTTAGCTCTTTGTGGTCCTTCTTCATCTCCCACTCCTTCTTCTTCTTCCCCATCCGTCCTTGGAAGTGTATCATTGATGAGGCTATTACGATCTATTACTAAAAATGAAACCAAATAAAAAATGCTATTACGAACAATGTTATTTCGTAGCTGAGACTTGCCAGTACAAGGAATTTGAAAATAGGTTTTATATACATTGCTATCTTCCACAATGGTTTCTCCTACTACTATATCAACACTCTGTATGGCCAACACAAATTTCCACCTATTTCATATAATCACGTTATGCTAGTTTACACTGTGATGTTTTCAGCACAATTTCCATCCCTCTCTCTTCCAACTTGCACATCATTGGCTGCTGGTTTGGGACGACACCACCGCTACATGGGGCATGGATGCTATCACCATATTATATGTATATACTGTACATACTAATTAATCAGAAAGATTTAGTTGGTATTTGAGATGGGTATTTGGGAAATTTGAATTGAGTGTTGCATAAATCTTCATCTGCATATAAAGTTTGTTTTTGATTAACATCTGCAGATGATGTCCATGATTAAATGTTTCTTAAATCTTTCACTTAATTCATCTTTAAGTAAAGTATAAAATTTACTTCATAAGAGTGTGAGAAATTTCGTAAAGGAGAAATTTTCAAATGTGACATTAAATGTAGACAGTAAACTTGGAATAAAAACTATTTAATTTAGATTGAATCGATTTAATTACATAGAAAGATCTATACTAACTGTTCCAAAAAATGCCTACATATGTATTTCAAGAATGAGAACATGTATACACAGCTGTGCAAATAGCATAATACAAGCAATAACAGGAAGCGCATTATTTGCTGAAAATTCTCACAATTTAGTGGAATTGGTAGGCTGGGTTCATCAGACCTGCGGTGATCAGTGGTCCTATATATGATATGTGTCCCATCATGTGTAAAATTTGAGATAAAAGAGGGCTGGTGTGGGTCCACTGGCTCAATAATATATTCTTCATCTCCAGTGCTGATCCATCCACTCTGTACAAAGATAGATCATGACATTAATTCTACAACTATTCAGTGACTCAATTCTGCACTAAATTAGGAGTCAATATGCACACAACCAACTAGGCCTAGTACTGGTTACTGTATTCGGCTTCCTGAGGGGTTATCAATTAAGTTTTCTGCAAAGGCCAGAGAAAAGCATTGGTTAGATCATTCTCTTACTTACAGCAAGGTGTTATCAACTCAAGATAACACTAGGCCAATACTGGTTCACGGGCTAGGCCAATGTGATAAATAACAAAGTGGCTATTCTTACGACTAGTCGTAAGAATAATTTCCGACTACACATGCGCAGTTGCTATTTTCACAACCAGAAGTACTATTTTTACGACGAGGGGTAACAATAATTTCAGGTTAGGGTTAGAGTAAGGGTTAGGATTGAGGTTTAGGGTTATGTTTAGGGTTAGGGTTACCCCTACTACATGCGCAGTTGCTTTATTTACTTTACTGCGCTTGAATTTGCCTTTGTCGTAAGAATAGTTTATAAATAATTGTTACGACTAGTCGTAAGAATAGCCACGGCCGATAAATAATGCTAAGCAATTGCTATTTATTGAGGGAATAACATAACCAAAGTAATAGGCATGGGCTTATATTGTAAGAACAGCGCTATAGTACTAGTGCCTGAACAGTACATTAAATTTAAAGTCCTAGACACTTCGCCAATGACTAACGGTTTGGATATCCTTGGTTGTCGAATGTGTTTATGATCTAGCCTAGCCTAGGCCTAGACCATCCGGCTATACAGTCAGCAGCTAGATTCCTAAAGAGTCACAAAGTTCCACCGATATGTGCATTTTTAACAGGTTTTTACTTTTTAATTGCCTGTGCTGTAGATCAATGGCTCTGTCAGATTAATAAAACCCGATTTTATAAACATGCGTCGACTAGTCAGGCCTAACTTAAGTAAGGACTTCACGATTTAAGTATAACGTAAGGCTATAGTAATAGTATAGACCTAAGGATACAGTGTTAGTGTACTGTTACTTGTTAGTCTCACGTTAGGCTTAATATCGTTTGGGATACTGTCACTGAAATTTATACATTTCTGTGAATAATGTGCTGTTGGTCAGAGGCATGCACGTTGATCTATCACAAAGTACACCTGATCTTGTCGTCAGTTTTAGCGTACATATCATTGTCTGACAAGAAAACTGATTTCCAACATTAGGACGACGAGCAGTAAGCTTAATTCAGTCGTGAATGATGAGGATAAACGTCATTTATCGGATTTTCGTTACCTCATCCAGTATCTAGCCTATATGCGCGCGGTGCAGACGATAACTTTTAATTTCAGCTCCCCATCCCATTATGGAGTGGGCCTTTTTGTTTCCTAAGGTACCGTGAAACTGGAAAAGTTGGTTCTAAAAACTTTCTTCTAATCCGTTATAATGCTTCTTATTTCATTGAGTTATGTGAAACCAGAGTTAACGCACACGATGGTTTACCCTGTTATATGACTGCATGGTCCATTATGTTTCATTTCATTTGCACAACGTCAGATTTTTCCAATAAGCAGATATATATACGGGCGTAGCCTTGGTGCTACGGATTTTTTCAAACACCACAAAATATGTCGCAGATCGTTGCTTCCACTAAAACTAAGGTAACAAAACAATGAACTACGGCTCAAGTTAGATGTCAAATTAATTTCTTAAAAATCACAATGAACCGTGGCGGTTTAATTGCTCAACTGGGTCGCGGTACTTTTTTAAAGGAAAAGCTATTTTGCACGATTCCAAAGTCTTTAAAGGACATATACTTGATCGGATGTCTATAGATGATTGGCTCTGCTTAAGTTTGTTAGGGCGAAGCCTAACGAAATACGGATGAGTTTAACCTATGGAAACTATAGCTCTGCATTCCCTCCAATGGCAAATTTGACGACAACTGAGAGCATAATTAAACCGTATAGCCTAATATATTCAAACTATTACAAAGTTCACACTGAGATGTATAGCCGTGTGTGTACAAGAACCTGAATATTTTTCGGCATGATATAAGCCTACAACCTAGAGCTTATAAATCTGAAAATTGTCGTTTACGATTTACATGAAGCGCGCGAACGTGTACTTCGACAACCGAACGGTATACTTACCAATCCATCGCAGTTACTGATAGCGACCGATGAATTTGGCTTGTGGCTCACGTGACCTAGGTAATAGCACCTCGTATTCGGCCTTTCCATTATCATTGTTCCATTTTGTAGAAATCTGTTGACCACAACTGTCGGTGAAAATAATTCTCTGTTTCTCTCAACGTTTAACATTAAATGTTCACCGTTCATTCCATCCAGAACAAAATGAAACAAAGAACCGTGCAATTCATCTTCATCCTCTAAATATTCATCTCCATCATCTATACTCCTTTTTCTCCTCCGTTGATTATGTGCCCTTTTCACTCTAGTATAATCTATGTGCTCTTCCTCTAAATCCGTAGTAAGGTCGTTAGACAAGAACTCTCCATCTGACGTTGATCGATACGGTCTGATATATCGATAATCCGATAGTCTTGACAATAATTCCTCTGGTGAAGAAGAAAAACAGACACTTTTTATTAGAGAAATGAATTTTTGTATCGAATGAAAAATCGGGAAGGCTCAAACAGACGCATTTTTTTGGCCATGCGCGTTGTGTATATTTTCATTTTCTCTAGTCGGCCCCTGGATTTGATTGTATGTAACACGATACCGAGCAATACGCATGTAGGCCTACGTAAGATGCCGTGAAGGAGTTCAGTGGCGAGTGGTAAACCCAAGGGCGTAGGAACCGGGGGCTGGGGGGGGGGCGCCAGACCCCAGTGAAAAATATGGGGGGGGGGGGCGGAAGTATCATTCCGCCCCCCCCCCCGCTCAGCAAGTCAGAAAACCCCTTTTTCATTTCCAAATCAGAAAAAATCTCATTTGGAGCACCAAATTGCATCTAAGGCCAGGTGAAAATGCAAAAAAAAATTGAAGTGTGCTATATTGCACCAAATTGCATCTGAGGCCACCTGGAAATGCAAAAAAAAATCCAAAGGGGAGGGGACACCCCCTCCCCTTAGACCCCTCCCCCAGGCCGGCCATCAGTCTTCAGCCCCCCACTCAAAAGTACAGTACCTTCCTACGCCACTGGACTGGGTAAACCTACTATTATGGAGTGGATTTAACGTTGGAACAGTATATATCGAACTTTATACACGGCTGGTGTTATCTTTGGTTTATTTTAAGGAAATCGGAGGAGTCCTGTCATGAGGGAAACATCAGTCATGGGCCCTGGGCCAACTAAGAAGCCCCCCCAAAAAAAAAAAATATATATATATATATATATGGAGGGCTCCGGGAAAGTGTGCGATATAGAAAATTGTATTGTTATAACATAAAATTTGCCGCAGGAAACAGTAAGACTGCAAACGGATTGAGAGGGGGGGGGGGGTGGAACCCGATTTGTTCCCGTGTCCGACCTACAGCTCTCGACGCCCTTGTTACTACTATACGTCGTAGAAACTAGAACCAATCTGGTCGAAAACTGCTAACCCTATATCGAGGAAGCCTTCCTCGATATAGGGTCCGAGTCTCAGAGAATATATGCCCGGGATATATTTAATGATCTGCACTCTTGACACCGCGGTACATGGTATTGATCTACAGAGCCTGTATTTAGCCTATGTGCACGTATGATTTATAATGAGGTTCATTCGAGATATTATCTCCTCCGAGTTGACGGGAATGGGGATAGGCGGCATGCAATGCGATGAGAACAATATCCCAAGTATAGGAGTAGGAGTACAAGATCCCGTATACGAGTAAGTATACAATGCCATGAGTACGACTATACAAGTAGGCTACAATGCTACATGATTCTCACTATGGCTTAGCATACGACGAGTACAACCCATGAGAGCGAGTACAGAAAATTGTACTCGAATATGAGCTTCTAATTGAATCAGATCCCCCCCCCCCCTCCTGTCCATCGGGATTGCCGTGACCATGGATAATGCTGATTACAGAGCCGGCAGAAACCATTCTTCCTCTTTAAAAAAAAAACGTTTTATTCTTAGATTTTGGAACCAAGCAATTATTCCTAGTTTTACTTCACTTCTGTTCAATTAACGTAATTGAGTATAAATATCTCTTGTGTCTGCACTACTGACGGCATCGCTATCGTCAACATTTATTGTTTGTTGCTATTGTTTGTTTTTTTTTTCTTCTTTCATTTACTGCTGGCTAACACTGAATTTTTGTTGTTGTAGAAGGAGTTATACTAACTGTGCAATCGACAGTAAGTCAGTACGAACATATACAATCTTATACTGTATTACCTTTGAATCTAACACATCTAGGATACTGCTACGACTATCGACTCCCTGGCAGGATAAATATTATTATGAAATCGGAGAAGCTTAGTAAGAATATCAACAGAGGGCAAAAGTTTTGGCAAATCGCTTGGTGAAATGTAGGTCAAGCGTAAAAGGATTATTTTTCTCAATAATACAACAATAAAAATATCAGAAAAGAGAAGCGAAAGAAAGAAAGATTTATCGCTCAAGATGAAAAACGTCAACATTAGCCTGGGGTAATCCGACCTGATCGTTTGTATTAAATAATTTACATGAAGGATTTTTTGACATTCTGAAACTTTCCAGCAAGTCTCCCTGCCTCGATTCGCTTTCGTGAGATACCAATTCTATTCAGAGTATATATGTAATCAATGAGTAGGCTTTTGGCGGGTTCGTCCTTACAAGGAATATAGTTTCCTGCCTCAAGCTATATAATTCCAAACGACAAGCAATCTATTTATCAAAGCTAAACAATTTTTAGATTGTACGAAGAATCATTGGAATGTATATGTAGTGCATGCATGTCGTGCATATTCCGCGCATGCGTATACGTATACGCAGTACTGAAATCGTATGTAATTTCGCAACATTTCCTCTAAGGATATTGCATATAACTCTAAAGGATAGTGAAAAATTCGACTCATACTATATCTTTTACAAGATAAATCTTTAATTTAAGGTGGTAATGGCACTCCGCCTCTTTTCTTTAGTCGGGAAAACGTTCAGTCGGTGCAGTTTTTTGTTTGTTTTACGCAATCGCTCTACTTGGTGTACCACCCACGCACCCCCCCCCCCTCCATATCCCTTTCAACCTCATACAAAAATTGTAAGGGTATTTATTAGCATAATCTTGAGTATAGATCTAACTATAACCCTAATTTATTATTTATTAATATATAACCCTTTCTATGCCAAGGTCAAACAATCGAGTGAAAAGTAGGGCAAACCGGAGATGTTGTCAGAAAGCAATAAGACACGGTTAGCACTACTTGTTTGCTTCAAGTCGGTTCAACTGTGACGATTTCAACAGTAATGACACCGAAAACCACACTGGCGTGGAAAGTGAATGCAAATTCCCTGTACTAGGATGCATGGCTCAGAAAGTAAGTTTGTTCCTTATAAACTCCGTCAGTCAAAAATGAATTTACAACGGTCAATCCTTCTGGGTTTTTAGTTGCTCCACATTCGAAGTTTTATTGATAAACTGCAGCCATATCCTATATGTTTGCCCGGGTAGTGTACTTTATTTCCCCTTTATACCACTGCATTCAGCGGTGGATTGAAAATTCAAACGTGATGAGCACAGTATAATGTTTATAACATGCATATTATCGGGTGGAGTGGAAACGCCGATAAGGCCAGATTGCAAGAAATCTTCTATCTTTCACGATCAAACAAGAATGATCGATAAAACATAACTCACACTGGCTTGTAAGTTGGCTTATACGATTGAAGTCATCGCCATGCGTTTGAAAAAAAACAAGAACAAACTGATTTACCATGTTTCTTTGAAAATTGCCGTCCTCTGTCTTCGAGACTTATACCACAGACCTGAAAAGAAAAAGCAAAAGTCATTTGAAAAAAGAATCAATAAAGCTGCAACTTGCAGTGAGTGGTGCACCCAATGAAAGTTCACACAATTAGAGAGCTATACAGCTCAGCCACTACATAAATAGTGCAAGAGTGCAAATATGGCAGGTGATTTATAACATGTCATCCAATAACGTCATAATATTAAAAAAATTGCCCTGCATGTATAATACGCCCAAACAAATACCACTGCGGTGAAACGTAATTGTGTAAATTCAATTATGAGTAATTTTTCGGATTGCACTTCATTCGATCCAGAGAACTGCAATGCTCTTAAAGGACAATATACACATAGGCGTAGGAGCCCAATTTGATTTGGGGTGGGGGGGGGGGCTATAACGACTTGCCCGAAAAATATATAACCAAAATTTTTCGCGCGTTCAACATGTTAATGTATACATATCATATAGGCATGTATCGGTTATAACATCGCATCATCCGCGGGATGCTAATGTAAACAACGAAATGTCTTATGTAGATGGAGAAACAGCATGGAGGGCCAATTATGTCACATCTCTATTTTACATTAGTAATGGCGAATTAGTCGGGCAAGCTTAGATTCTTAGAACTTTATTTCAATCACCAAGGAGATTTTTTTTAAACTATTGATTTCCTTTAGATACATCATTGCAATTTATTTTTCTTTCAGTAGGTGCCCGAAAACTTCTCAGTATATTGCCCGAATTTTCACAAAACAATATTTGGTTGGAGGGGGGGACTGTAGCCCACCCCCCCCCCCCCGCCTCATACGCCTATGCATGATTATATATTCACTGCCAAGATATATATTAGCCTCTATTTATTAACTGGATAGAAATTGTATACCTTTTACTGCTTCAGTTAGATGCCACATCGTTGTGTATACAGTGAAATACTGCTTACTGCTCTCGTGAATGCTATATGTTATCAAACTCAGGTGGATATGCGTTATATTTCACAGTAAAACCATTTTCACTGCGAAAATTCTATTCCCCATGCACTCATGCATGCAATGTTTTTTTTTTTACAGAAAAGTCGACCAAGAAAGAATCTGGGCACGAAAACCAAACAACCAAACGACTGATCCGCTCTCAATCCCCACCCCACCCCCTCCACCAATGCCCGTCTCCTTGCATCATGACTGTGACTGTGTGATCAACGACAGGTGTGTATAACGATTCCCTTGGAAAGGGAACATAAACTACAAATGATCTTAGTCAAAATGTCGAATATCTTTGAAATAAAGAAAAGGGTATAGGCTAATGTATCATTTGTCACTTAATCACTTTTTCATACTGCATTAAAATACTTCATAGCGCAGTGAGAACTTAATTCCTCTTCAGTGAAACATGTATGGGTGTGTCTATCTTAAGTACACTAACATTATGCTACACAGTAGTCAGGTCTGTAGCTAGTGATTCTTGAATTGGAGGGACACCAATCATTTAGGACAGTCTAGAGGAATTGTTACTTTCGACCTAGATTAAAGAAGAACAAGTTTTAAGCATCCCCGGGCCAGCTTGTCATTTATAAACACGGTGTATACCAATACGATACACGTTAATATAAACGTTATACCAATTGCACATTGCAAATACTTAATAAAACATCTATGCAAAAGCAGACATTATAATAATATAAGGCATTTATATAGCGCCATAACTAAAACGATATTCTATGGCGTTTTACAATGAAAAAATAAAATATACAAATCAGCAAAAACAGCAACAAGACAAAAAAAAAAGAGGATTACTTAAAGGCCTTAAAGAGAACTGTCTTCAGAGCTTTTTTGCATAGAGAAATGTGGATTGATTAGCAACCGAAGACTGCAAGTCGTTCCACAACCTGGCCCCAGTTACGGGAAATACACGGTTGCCAACTGTTTTGAAACATAGACATTCCGTGAATGCTAAGTGTCACTTTACGTTGTTGGCAGGTGCCTACTTGATAATTGGTTCACATTAGTCAAGCAAATGAAGCGAACGAGTATACCCCAAAAGAACGTGACTTTATTACGGCCCACGCTCATGCATTTCTGATAATGGAAATGATGAAAAGAGTAAAGAATTGTAAATAAACGCTTATCGAAAAGTTACCAGAGCACGCACGGCTAAACGAGGTAGACGAAAGCTTGAGAACCACATATTATTAAATCACTTGTTTCCCCCTTCTGATTAGCAAACATTTTCCGTGCTCGATTTAATTCATAGTTGTCCTCACGTCACCCCTGAGATATTATAGGCATTCCTATACAACCCCTAATGTGTTTTAATATCAATTGGTATAAAGTTAGCATGTATTCAATCTCGTATACTCATTCGCATGTCGTACGGTATGTTTAGTATTATGTGGGATGTAGGGTGGGGCGCATGAGGTTGTGTAACGGATGGGGTGGGTCATGGGATTGTCAGGTAGGAGACAGGGAAACAAAATTTGATGAACTTGTTGTGCACGCGACCATTAAGCGAATACAGAAAGCAGTGTCTGGTCGAACGATAATCGAATACAGCCTTACTGTGTCTGGGCGACAAAACCACCTCGAAATGAAACGGAATCATTAAACTTTCAGTTAGTGAAAATATCTATAGCAGATTAACTTTTGTCTTTATTTTGAGAAGTACTTTAGGTTGGTGCAAGGCTTGCCGACGACCCCCCTCCCTCAACTCCCCCTCTCTGTCTCTCTCATACACACACCGACATACACACACACCGACATACCCACACAAACTACTTAAAGGCTGCAGAGGATACGCCATATACGGGATGTCTACTATATGCATATTTTGATCAGACAGCCTGCTCAGGGCTTTGATCGTATCTGTTCAACCCATGTGCGAAAACATGAATGCTGACTGAATTACTCCAGCGGATGTGGCATGCTCATAATTTGGTTCATTCCGTCAAATCTTGAGGACATTATAATTATTGATCAAAAGGTTAAAGGTGTACATTGGTGGGAAGTATGTTCACGTGTGGTACAAATTATACCTTGCGGATTATTTTTTTTTTCTTCGTTTTTTTTTTAGAGGTCCGTCTTGGTACCATAAAGGCGATATGAGCAGCTGGGTACTGATGATATTGGTGACATCATATACTGAGCACACAGGCATGATGTTGGGTATAGTGGAAAGCATGCATGACAGGATTGTTACGATGATGACGGGTACTTAAGAATACGTTCTGCTTAAGCTATAAAGAGAGAGAGTTTTATTATATGAAATACCAGCCTACGCCCCTCGTACAGTATTCCGTCACTTTCGGTAATTGTTAACCCACAAATTTTGGCGATCAATTTGTACCTCTTAAGAAAGTCTCTATGTAAACTATACTAAAGCACGAGAAGCAAATACATATCACGAAATATCAACGGTTCTTTGCCAAACTAACTCAATTCGCAAGGCCTTTCCTTTTAACAACTGGAACTGTATCATATAGGTGGACTATTATGTGTTATCATATGTTTGTCTATAACGCCTACACCTAAATCAGTGGACGAAATTGAGAATGTGCACTCCCCACACATATGTACACGTCACTGTTGAGAGGTACGTTTTAAAGAAAGGTCACCCGAGATAGAGCCTGGGCACGAAAGCCACACATATACTTGATTCCACTCTCGACCCCAGTCCCCTTACATCGAGACTGTAACTTAGTTAATGATTATGACGCTGTTACGTCAAGTGAGTATCATGAGTGCCTTGGAAAATGGAATCGATACTACACATGATAAGGTTTTCAGGTCACTTCTCGGCCTTTTGGCTGAGATCATGTGATCATGTTTTAATCCGTCAGTACATAATAGATCGCTCGTCATTGTAGTGAAGTACCTGGTCTCGTTTTCGGGTATTGAGCTAGAATGGAATGCTTGAGATATAATAAATAAAAAAGTGGTATTAAATAAATTTCTGAGCAAAAACGTATGTAATGCGAATGTATATGTGAATGTGAATGTACATATGTATGTACATGTATGTGTTGATAGGAGTATGAAATTTGACGGTGACCGAGAGTTGAGAAGAACTTGGCATGGACTTACTGTCATAAAGTGCGTCTGTACATGAACGCAGTGACGTCACCAGTAATACCTTGAAATGTCATCATTAATAGAGATGGGCCAATTCACCCTCCCACCCCTCCGAATAATATTCATCTATCCTCCTCCCATCCCTCCGAATAATATTCATCTATCCCCCTCCCACCCCTCCGAATAATATTCATCTATCCAAACAAAAAATGTGTTGTAGGCTATTTATTTACATTGTCAGACTTGCCACTGTGACGTCAGGGATAATTCTTCGTAACATTTTTATCTGTCAGGAGAATCATTTCTAGAGGTAAATCAAAGTCATCCTTGACACAATTTTTCTTTTATCTGTTTGGGCTTACACGTAACTGTCAATAAGCGGAGTTAGGCCACACAGCACGACTACCAGTTTGAACATCGTTACAGCTTTTGTTGAGTCCATCAAAACATAACATATCAATGGTTATAGTGGATTCGTCTCTCGCACAATAATCCTCAATGCATGAAAAAGCATAATTATGTTAACCGTCGAATTGCACTTTACAAAACACCGCCATGTAGGTCTGACAAGAAGGGGCAGGACTCAGGAGAAAAAAAAAGCTCGGGCCCGTTGTCAAATAGGTTCGCCGAAAGATATGGGAGGGGGGTTGGTCAGGAAAATATGGGATGATGATTTATGTGTGTTCTCGTTTTATAGCATACTGAAAGAAGACTGAAGCGTGCAAACTGGGAGCCCAGTGACATATACTGTCTCCCGGAACCCCGACCTTGTTTTCGATGCCTCTCATTATGATTAAGTCGTGATTAGTGCATAACACACTGACAAAATCCTACCTTTTTCGGCATGAGCAAAAACAATAGATGTATTAATGAGCTAGTAATTGTTGAACTTGATTTAGATTCTCACCTACAGACTTTGTTTAGTGAAGTTAGTATAGGCGTATATACATATCATTCAAATTTGTGTAAATTGGCAAATTGCAAACCTGGAAAATTTCAAAAATGTTCGTCTTTGACTTTAGTTTATGAAATGAAACTTAACTCATCAAGGTAATGAATTACCAAACATTATTATGTGATTTTAATATTATATAGCATTGGACAAATATACCAACATCAACTCAAAAAACGTTTTACACTGCAGGGATGAACTGAACAACTTGCACCTGTCGTCTGAAACAATTTGGTCAAAACTGATTTTAATCGAAAACAAAGTGCAAACCAATTCAAAGTTGATGTTTTGGCATTTACCCATTCAGTTGCCAAATCTCTTTTTAGTGGCCGACTTGTTTAAAACCAGACCGCTTCCGGGAGTGGTTCCGGGATTGTTTCCGAAATTTTTTAACGCTCAATGACTCCATTGTCATTAGTAAGATCCGGAAAAATAATTGAAATGGCTGCCTGTTGGATTGTCCATAGACAAACGTCAGAATGTGATATTATATATATATATATATATATATTTATATATATATATATATATACACATATATATATACATATATATCTATATAAACATATAGATATATATACATATAAGTATGGTATGTATTTATATGTATTTATCAACGACTGGGAAAGGTAATCATAACTAATTTGAAATATGGTACCTTCTTCTCGACTCTATAGGCCTGTTATATGTGACAGATCATGACACAATGATATGCTCCGTAATAATTGCTTTTTTTTTGGCAAAAGAAACTTCCGTTGTCACTCAACTTACGCAATTCTTGATATTGAAGTAAATAATATGAAAACCTGCATAGTTATGATACCGGTGATGCAGACTGCAGTGATTACCGGTAATATGTAATACGTAAAAGCTAAGTTATTTTATTACTGCTACATATATATATATATATATGCAAATCGGATATAGAGAATAATGGAAGGATCATCAGTATGCCGCGTTCCAAGAACCCTACATTTCATGGCTGCAATATAAGTAAACCAGCTCGAAAGTTTGCGTTTTATAGACATATCCCTACTAAGTTGCTTCTTATACACATAGGAAGGAAATTTCGCCAGTGAATCCAGGGTACATTATACTTTGTAGGTTATAGTTGTTAGTAGTGGCTCTTTTTTGGAACCATATCCCCAATAGCCTAAACCGGTAAAAGATCTCAATTCTAGTATATTTTCACAGCCTTAACGGACACCTATGCAATTTCCACCTTTCCTTCCCCCCCCCCCTTCCCCCGTTCACCAAATTATACTCCCTCACCCACCTCCACAATCCTCCCTCATCCATGATAACTGTGTACCGGCTTTGAACAATCGTACACTAGTTTGGTCTAGGATGGTCCAGTGAGGTAATATGAAGGATGGTCCAGTGAGGTAATATGAAAGATGGTCCAGTAAGGTAATTTGAAGGATGGTCCAGTGAGGTAATTTGAAGGATGGTCCAGTAAGGTAATTTGAAGGATGGTCCAGTAAGGTAATTTGAAGGATGGTCCAGTGAGGTAATTTAAAGGATGGTCCAGTGAGGTAATATGAAAGATGGTCCAGTAAGGTAATTTGAAGGATGGTCCAGTGAGGTAGTATGAATGATGGTCCAGCCTGAGGTAATATGAAGGATGGTCCAGTGAGGTAATTTGAAGGATGGTCCAGTAAGGTAATTTGAAGGATGGTCCAGTAAGGTAATTTGAAGGATGATCCAGTGAGGTAATATGAAGGATGGTCCAGTAAGGTAATTTGAAGGATGGTCCAGTGAGGTAATATAAAGGATGGTCCATTGAGGTAATTTGAAGGATGGTCAAGTGAGGTAGTATGAATGATAGTCCAGTGCATGAGGTAATATGAAGGATGGTCCATTGAGGTAATATAAAGGATGGTCCGGTGCCCAGACGCCAACTTATCATGTACATATCTATAAGCAGTAAAATTATATTAATAACTCGTTCATAAAAAGATAACCCCCTCCCCCATCCTCCAATACCTCTACCCCGGACACACCCCGTAGTTCTTTCAACTGTTGTAGCAATTTTTCCTCCGGCATATTTGAAAGAGACTCGGTATGCAGGCCAACTATACATACACATATATGACGAACATATTGTAGATGCGTTGATGTATGACGTCACACTGTTTCACGCCTAAGTGATAACCGCGCACACGACGAACTATACATATATTGCTGGGAAGCTGTGACTGGCGAATAGGTGCCGTATTGCCCGATCTACGTTAACATACTGTCGTGATTTTATTGCCAAGCAGCGGGTCATGCCGCGTTGCTATGTTATGATTTCTTACCAATGGCCCCATACAGGTGTTCTAATTAGCATCGCTACATGAGTATTTGCTATCAATCCGGTCATTGAGTTCCCCAAACCCCAGGTTTCGGTCACGGTAAGGTCAAGGTCAAGGTCAAAGCCGAATTTTACCATACATCGAGGTCTGTATGAACTATTTATGTAGGAAACGGTAATATATATATTAATATATATATATATATATGTGTGTGTGTGTGTCTCCCCCACCCCACCCCGTCCCCGGCATCGAACCCCTGGGGTGCACGTTCAACTTAAAAGCTTGGAAGAATCCTAGGGTTGACCGACGAGCGGGAAGGGAGTAAGGGGGCTACTGCCGTGACATATCGTTTCACCGGGGACCGACCTGTATTTGGACGCCAGTATTCCTAGGACAGGTTATTATTGCTGCCTAACTTCGGAAATTGTATGTTTCTTAATGTGTTGTTTTAAAGTTTGCTCCAAATCCAGAAAGAACGAAATAAGATCGTATGAGCAAACGTGTGGATATAATCGGAAATGACATCGAGCTAACTGAAGGACATTCACGGCTTAAACTTTGTATGTGATTGATAACGCAACCTGTTAACAGCCGACAAAGGAAAGACCAACTTTAACTTGAATTCCATCTGTATTACAATAATCGATTTATTGATCAAATATTCATCTGCGACGGAAAGAAGGAGAACAGGAAACAGTTATAAAGCCTTCTAATACACTGGTCCCTAGATATAGTTAATGGTTAAAACAGCAGATACTGCCAGATAGTAGTAGCCTACTGAGCTAACATACCACATATATGCCTCTGCAGAGTTATGAATTCCAAGATACAGACGTCTGCATATATATAAATATATATATATATATATATATATATATATATATATATGTATATATATATATATATATATATATATATATATATATATATATATTTATATATGTATATATATATATATATATATATATATATATATATATATATATATATATATATATATATATATATATATATATATATAGATATACACTTATATCAGCTTCAAATCAGCAGAATTTTGGAGAAAAACGTGTAAGTAACATATAGTCAGTAGAAGCTAACCTATGTTTTTCATTGTTGTATCCTTGGGGGAGGGAGGGGGAACCAGACATGTCTGAGAGGCACATGCCCACCCATCCCCGTCCCCTTGGCGACGCCACTACTGTATATACAAAACCATCGAGTCCCCAACAGTCCTTTACTGCAAAATCATGCAGCGTTGAAGTACATATTATATTGACTGGTGTAGAAACTTTGAAAGTTTAAAACGGAAATTGGAAAATGCATTGACACATGTCATAACAGCCGACTCCAGGGTTTTCGGTATATTGGGAGAATCATTCACCAGGCGCTCTTCTAGCTTATAGCAACAAAGTTACAATTAAGCGTCGAACGTCTCGAGCTAGTATACGCGAACTGGATTTCTGGAAGGTGGGGGTAGGGAACAAAAAAAAAATGTACCCCAAAAGATTAAGGAACAGGGGTGCATCTAAATGGATGGGGCCAGAGTCGGATAAAGTACTTAAAAAGGAGGGGTCGTGGTTCTCCTTAAATCAGTTTAGCACAGCTTAGCACTGTGAACCAAACAGACGTCTATTTGCTCATCGTGGACGTGTGATACTAACCCATCCCTGGTTTATATATATATATATATACATATATATATATATATATATATAGCTTATATTGTAACACTGACTATACCTTCCGTAGACAGATTCCTTTTGAATAGGCCTGTCAAGTATAGGGTACAAATATAACTACAACTATGGCACTCTTTATACATGCACGTTCAATGTGACATGTTATTGTTATTATTATTATTATTATTATTATTGGTATAGTTTGTTGACAATCTTTACTGTGAATTCTGTTTGCACCTCCTACATGTCGACATGACAGGAAATACGTATATAAAGACATATGAGATAAACAAATGTAACTTCCTGTAGTATACCTCGAATGACAAACCGACAAGTCAGCAATGGCACAGTAATGTTATCATGTTCATGACCATTAATAAATGGAAATTAAAGGAGCATATCGTGGTGAAATGGCAGATACGTATATCTATAACAGCTATATATACATCAACACTATTTATATGTTAGGGAAACATAATAAACAATGGCCGCCAATTGGTTAGGTCTATTTTCTTATTATAACTGAGAATGTGGAATTTTAAATTTCATTGCAACTGCACTTCTTTCATAACGCATGAACGGCATGGCTGATGTGTGTATGTTTATATATATATATTGTACAGAAATAATCTAGTAACGTTTCAAACAGAGTAAGCGGCGATTGGTCCCGTATAGAAATGTGTGACTCGTAAATCAAGCTTTGCGATTGGTTAGATGTGTGTCTAGTCATTCCGCTTGCTGTACACATCAAAGGAGTATATAGAGCTACTCAAGGGCGGCGGAAGCACTTTTAATCTGGGGGGGGGGGCACCGACATCAAAGGGCACTTTGAAGAAATCCGATTGGAATGATGCAGCCTTATAATTACCCTTTATAACTCTTATTGTATTATCTTATTTGCGTATACACATCACTCCATCAACGCCCCCCCCCCCCCTCAAGAAAAATATGCATACTAGCACTGCAATATCCAATGTGCAAATTGGGAAACAAGGAACAAGTTTTCTTTTGAGACAAAATGAGGTGAAATCATGCTAGTTGCTAATGTAGGAATCTTCCGAATTAGAGTTTATTTCTTGCTAATATCTGAACAAATTTTTTCCATTCGAAATAGCTTTGAGTTTGACCCACAGAAATTCAGGGACGTAGCCAGGATTTGCGAAGTTGTATGCACGACTATCTGAGCGTAGCGCCACCATCAGTTGGCGAGGAGCGTACAAGAAACTTTTTGGTTTTACAAACCCCTCAGATTGCCGGAAACGGCCCTTCCCGAGTGTTCATTTTGGTTCCCTGGCCTCTTGCCAACTTGAGACACCTCAATTTTTATGTAGAAAAAGGGCACATTATTAACCTGAGGAAAAGTGGGGGGGGCACGTGCCCCCTGTGCCCCCCCGGTTCCGCCGCCCTTGGAGCTCCTTGATTAACACGTGTAACGTAATCGAATTTCCTGCCCCCTTTTCTGTCAAAGCATGTAACTCCCTCCATACACAACCTATACTGTGCGAATTAACAAAGCAAATATGTCAAATGCTTTTGTTTTTGTTTCTTTCGTTTCTTTAAATGCTGAACAATCAAAACACCTCGCCGGAGAAGCCTTGCCAAGAAGATAGCAGGGAAGGGAAGCATGAATGTGTGTAGAAGAAATTAACGGTAATAGTGGAAGTGATATACAGTCGATGATACGCGCCAAAATATAGTCTGGTTCCAAACAATAAATATAAGTTCAGGTACTCTCTACTGATTTATTGATTTGCAAAGCGAAATGTCAATATTCTTGAGGGCAAATCATAACCTATATATTACTAAGACAATGATCTCGACTTTCAGGCCCAGTTAAATATAGTATAAGTAGTTCACATGTTTCATATATAGCTAACACTATTAAATTTCAAACTGCTGGGATTTCAGTATACACATTCTGACATGAAACTCGGCTAGTCGAGCTGTAATGAACTCTATACAGATGTGAATATCTCCCCTCCACCCCCCCCCCCCCCAAGGGGAACTTTAGTGTGACAATTAGATGACCAATATTTCGTTTCATTCGTTAGAATACTAAAGTTGTGTCAACACAAGCTGCGGTCTAATTCGATGTTTTTTCCCGGATCAATGCGTGATATGGGGCAATTTAAACAATTCTATATGTCATAAGGTAGATCACTTGGTTGTTCCCAAATAGCTGTTGGTTGGATACAAATCAATCTTCCCAATATGATAAACAAGAAATCCACTTTGTGAAAACCTATAAATATTTTTTTTTATTCCTTCTCAATGTTCGGCATTGTACTGTATGTCCAAAAGTATAATTATGGTAATATAAATTGTTGGTGTAAACTGTTCCACATGGTTAATATGCTTGAGATGAAGGATGTCTATTTTGTCAATTTTAACATATTCTGATCGGTATACGAGGCTCAGTGATTTTAAGTAATTTTCCCTTTTCCCCCGCCTGCTCAAACTCGTAGGCTGTTAAAATTGATCTTATCTATTTAACATCGTCAAGACTTCAGTACGCGTATATACTCTCAGTGATAGATGTTACTTCCGTTTACTGTATTTCAAGTGATTGTGTAGTCTTCGTGTAGAATTCATAAAGGCCCTACGTTATATACACTTTTAACAATGTTACAAGCGACTGTGTAGTCCTGTTTGCTACGAGAATTAGATACACTTTACTACAACAGTCATGCGATTACATATTCGTGTAGAAATCAATTCATGTATAGTATAGGCCAACATTATAAATGTTAACTATAATACATGCGATTGTATAGTCGTTTTTTATCCTACTATGAATTGTATATATTATCTACACTTTAACTATATTACCAGCGATTATATCCCTAGAACACGCGATTTTTTAGCCGTGGGTTGTTACTGTTTTTGTTTTCTACATAGGGCCTACGATTTTTTGGGTGTTTAGGCGGGAAATGATACTGTGCAAGCACGGACTGACAACACTGAGCCGCTTTAAGCTAACCCGGTCCTGAGTGGAAGTGAATTAAGCATAGTGCTTCCATGATGGTTACCAACGGTAACAGGAAACCTGCGGAAAGTCAGATATCCATTCAATAACATTTCTGACGTCATCAGTTCAGTGGCGCATGTCCCTCGTCATATTGACTGAACAACGCGTGACATTGTACTAACATAAACAATAAAAAGAACAGCCAAACTGTCGTGAAAATATCAGATGAAATAAGTTTTGCTTTAATTAAACAACCCAACTGGCAATTGTTGTCTGACATTTTGCTTAAACGACTTCTCCGTCATAAGGTCAAAGGTCATGGCTGTCTAAGCACAAATCGCATGTCATATAAATCATTCTCGTAGTGTGGTAAAGTCAGTCCTATATGAATATGAAGATTTCCCCATAAATCTATAGCCACAGGTAATCCTCGCTCTTTGTAGCAAAATCTGTTCAAATTTGGGTCTATCTTTACCCTTCCTCGATTTGAGTAACCATTTGGCTGTTTCTAAAAGGACATGTCTGGTATATTCCAATCAATCAAACTGAATGTGTCTGTCTCAGAAAGTTAACAGTAATCTTTGCAGTATTACGGGTACCATGTCATGAGTACGAGCATACAAGTGTAATTCCCTGTGGTAGGACTATCAGTACGAGTACAAGGCCCGTGGCGTCGAGAGCCAGGGTGGGGTGTGACTGGGATACCAGGGTAAAATGTAGTTCACCGTGACCACAGAGCTCTACCCCCTCATCCACCCCCCCCCCCCCCTTCGCTAGATTCGAACAAGGCCCTTAGCACGAGTACGAATACTTTGTCTTGCGTTGATATTGATACACTATATTTTCAAAATGCCAGAGTACGAGTACGTGTATGAGTAGGCGCGTATGCGTACAATCCATGAAGGCGAGAACGCGTACAATCCATAATGCGAGTAGGAGTACAATCCATGAAGGCGAGTACGCGTACAATCCATTAAGGCGAGTACGCGTACAATCCATGAATGCGAGTACGTATACAATCCATTAAGGCGAGTACTGGTACAATCCATGAAGGCGAGTACGCGTACAATACATGAAGGCGAGTATACGAGTACAATCCATGAATGCGAGTACGTATACAATCCATTAAGGCGAGTACGTATACAATCCATTAAGGCGATTACGCGTACACTCCTTGAAGGCGAGTACGCGTACACTCCTTGAAGGCGAGTACGTATACAATCCATTAAGGCGAGTAGGCGTACAATCCATGAATGCGAGTGCGAGTACAATCCATGAAGGCGAGTACGTATACAATCCATGAAGGCGAGTACGCGTACAATCCATGAATGCGAGTGCGAGTACAATCCATGAAGGCGAGTGCGTATAC
Organism: Apostichopus japonicus; assembly: GCF_037975245.1. Taxonomy (NCBI): domain Eukaryota; kingdom Metazoa; phylum Echinodermata; class Holothuroidea; order Aspidochirotida; family Stichopodidae; genus Apostichopus; species Apostichopus japonicus. The sequence continues at coordinate 8,554,288 of NC_092566.1, read as the reverse complement.
AATCCATGAAGGCGAGTACGCGTACAATCCATGAATGCGAGTGCGAGTACAATCCATGAATGCGAGTACGCGTACACTCCTTGAAGGCGAGCACGTATACAATCCATTAAGGCGAGTACGCGTACAATCCATGAATGCGAGTGCGAGTACAATCCATGAAGGCGAGTACGTATACAATCCATGAAGGCGAGTACGCGTACAATCCATGGATGCGAGTGCGAGTACAATCCATGAATGCGAGTACGCGTACACTCCTTGAAGGCGAGTACGTATACAATCCATTAAGGCGAGTAGGCGTACAATCCATGAATGCGAGTACGTATACAATCCATGAAGGCGAGTACGCGTACACTCCTTGAAGGCGAGTACGCGTACACTCCTTGAAGGCGAGTACGCGTACAATCCATGAATGCGAGTACGCGTACAATCCATGAATGCGAGTACGATTAAAATCCATGAATGCGAGTACGATTACACGTAACTATGCTCGAATACGAGAACAAGTACGTACTCATTACAAGAAAACCCAGCGGGTCCAGCGGTCCAGCGGGAAACTTTTGAGATTCATGTCTTAATTCATCGGTCCCGGTGCGATGTTGTAAGTACACTGTTCCACTGTTTATGGCATATTATGACGCCACCAAGTTTTCGACAGATTTTAACCAAACTACAATTTTGAAGCAAGCAACACCATGACATTGTGACCCTCCTGATTCAGAAATAAATATTGGAAATGGAAATTCATAAATCGAGCTGGTATAATTGATAATTGGTTTGATTGGTAGATTGATTAATTATTTGACTTAACGTTTATAAAATTAGGAAATTAAAGATATACCGAAAGTAAAGTCAAATCCCCTGATGCCCATTATCCCAAGGCAAAAACTGACATATAATCGAAAGCAATTATCGTTTCCCTTTTAGGTTTAAGGATACCTTACTTTCCTGAAAAAAAATCGCATGACATCAGGTTTAACTCAAAACAGTCGTAAATAAACCAGGGACAGCTGTTTTATTCTTGCAGTAAAAATGTAAAAATGACTATGTTACAAAGTTAAGGACATATAGAACGAGAAATGGGACTAAAAACAATGTAACTACCGTATAAACTGTATAAGCGACACTACCCTGGAGGAGCTTTGCCTAACAGCTTTAACAGGCTGTTTGGTTTCAGTAACAGGATGTACAACGGGTTATGTGTATAATTCACATAAAGGGATATTCAATGACCATATTGGCGTTCCATACTTTTGCCACATTGATATTCGATCAAGATCATTTGAGATATCATCACCATATTGCTCCATCAACCATGTTGCCGTGTCCCGCTCTCTACCCGGGGATATGATGTGATATATCTTAATGTCCAAAATATGTATTGGTACATAGTAATATATATATATATGTATGTATCTCTTTCGAGATCCGGCTTTAGGAATCACAAATGATTTCGAGTTGGTTAGCATCATGTTTGATCTCTAGAGTAAGGCAAAATATGTCACCAAAAAACAGAACTAGTATTGTTCGATACAGGTGACAAACGCTTACAGTGGAATTACGACCTTCCTTACCGGTTTCGAACCTCTGGACATACAATCAGCGTCCATAGCCTAGTGGCTAGGGTGTCCGCGTACAGAGCGGAAGGCCCGTGGTTCGAATCCCGGTGGAGGCTGAAAGTTTTTTCACTGTTCTTGATTTTCCAACTCATTACGATTTGCATTTATATATATTCATTTGCCTTTGTCGTTTACCTCCATTGCATATATATATATATATATATATATATATATATATATATATATATATATATACAGGGTTATAGCCACGCCGGCCGGCGGCGGCCGGTGGTAACCGCCACTCACGCCTGCCGGCCGGCATTGGAAGTGAATAAACAGTCCACAGGCCGGCACAAAAAAATAGTAAAATGCTTGTGAAATACAACAAAAGTAACAAATTTATCTTTCCCTTGCCGTAAAACATGATAATAACGTCACCTTTTTCTGTTATTTACCAAAATACCATCGACCCCCACCGGGGCGTTGCCCTGGACCCCACCAGGGGCCCTTAAGCGGGCCCCTGGACCCCCGGCCGTGAGATGCGAGAGCTTCGCTCGCTACGCTTCGCAAATTTATTTAACCAGCACTCACAATCTCCTAGCTATAACCCTGTATATATATATATATATATATGTATATATACTCAACGCTATATACAACATATAGTGAGCCCCATATGACACCTTTATTTACCTAATAAATCTTTATAGAGTGTTCATCATCAATATAACCATCAATATAAATTACAAGTCTTAGTAAAACACACATGACATATTTTCTTTACGGAGAGACGCAGGTACAGGAATGTGTTGCCTATACAATATATATACACGTACCGTATACACCATTCCATTTGTGTGGCATCTACATCGATTATGGAATCAATGCATCAGGTTCAGCCAATAATATAGGTTCGAACGAACACTAGCATGGTTTTATTATAAAGAAGTTAGGGTTCGGACCACTTTCTTCTTTTCAGACACACATAGATCGCTCCTCCACATTTGACCAAGATCATATGTAGTAACCATTCCCTATCGCCGTCATCCCATTTGTTGCACTGATTGTCGATGTAAGGGGACTATAGGATTGAGATTGGAACAAGTTTGGTTTTCGTGTCCCGGTTCTTGGGGTGACTTTTCTTGAAATTGTAACTATTATTCGGTCTAAGGCTGAGGGGAAGTTGCAAAAGGGTGGGGAAGTGTGGGGTGGGGGGTGGGGGGGGGGGGTACACGACCAGACAACAGTGAGGGATCGTTCAGACACATCAATACATCTACATTATTTACAAAGTACGGATGATAAAGTCTAGGTTATATGTATATATATCAGCCCATGGCTTCCCCAAAAAATGGGTGGTGCCAAATGTCACCTTGACAAACAAGTTCCCTATTCCCACGATATCAGCCCCACCAATGAGCACGTGCGCCACTGTTATGACATTAAACGCACACGTCTATACAACTTAGGCCAAATGAACCGATTTCTCACACCTTTCCCAAAGATTATCCCAAGAGCGAACCAACACCTAGGTTATAAGCAACTACGCAAACGGATAACTGCTCGTATTAATACATCAACGGTAATCTTGCCTCTTTAACTTCGTCTCTCTCATGGGATATAATCTGACAGGTTCAAGATTGTCATATTCTAGAGGTCAGAGAAAGGGTTTATACGGATCGTAAATAAGCCATCGCAAAATTTCTAAAAGTTGTTCAAGCAGAAGGCAAAGAACCTCCCCCTCAAACAGTTTCTAATTCGTGAACGCACAGTACCGTAACACAGAATCATCTCAAGTAACGAAATTTCATGGACGTGACCGGTTCTCATTGCCAAATTCAAACATATACGACGCTAAACGTACATAGGCTGTTGCGTTCGGTTGCACGTCATAAAACGCCATTTTGGGTTTGTTCAGTTGGTTATTTGCTTACGAGATATTTGCTATAAACGTACACAATATATTTATAGGCCTGTTAGATATATACGAGATGTGGTCGAGTCAAATCTGGGTCTTGCAATAAGTTTCTCACACTCTATTATTAACATATACAGAGCCGACCAGTAGCAGGTGCCCGGGTATGGAAAGCCATGTGGGACAAACACAGCATAATATATCCGCGTATTAATTCGAATATATACGCGTATTAATTGTACATGTGTAAAGTTTCGCTTTTTGAAGCGATCTCGCGAGCCCGCCAAAATATTTATCGTTGGTATATGTACACAGCAAGAGCGTAATTGTTTTTTCGTGTATATTCTAATTAATCCGTGCATGTATTGGATTTAATCTCCATATGTATTTTATTTTAATACGTGTATATTTTCGAATTAATACGTGTATATATTCGAATTAATACGTGGATATATTCGAATTAATACGCGGATATATTTAAGCCATATGATTGGCTCATAATATATACGCGTATATATTCCAATTAATACGCGTATAAATTCCAATTAATACGCGGATATATTATGCAGTGTTTGTCCCATATGGCTTGCCATACCCGGGAGGGGTGAGTGACGACCTCAATACTTTGCAGGGCAACACATTCGACTCGGGCGTTGTGCCGCAAGAGGCAGCATTTCCAACAACCTTAAACATTAGACGGATAAAATGATAAAGGCGTATAGGGTTAATATAAAAGTTTAATCTAATCCTTAAAGTAATGATGGCATAATGAATATAAGTTCCGAAGATTTGCAAATGAAAACAGATACCGCATTAATATTAAGTATGTGTGAAACAAATATTGTCTCTGTTCTGGATTCAACTGTTCATAAATCACGATTCACACGAGCCTATATACCAAATGGTTACATTGATCTCTTATAGACTAGCCTAAGGTGCATCCTTTATATGTTCAAACTTTTCTGTGTGTGGCTCTGTCAGAATGATGTGAAGTTACAACCTATATCGCAAACTATATAGCTTTAAATGTAAGTAACTGAAACCTACACCGTTATAAGGTAGCTAACCTATCGGTCCTCCGCGGTGAAGTTTAAGGCAAAACGTGCAGAAATGAACCACTTATATTATTCTCCCCTCTCTATGCACGAAATACACAGAGTTACGATCTATGCATTTGGTTTCCCGAGAAACATCCTTTCTGGTGTTCTTAGGCAAAGAAAATAATACATCGATTGAATTAGGGTAATAAACCCTGCCGGTGACCCTTCACCTTCGAAAAATTCAAACAAGACAGATATTGCATTAACGTCACTACAAAATACTACTACTAATACTGATTCTATACAGGGCACAACAGACAGGAGGGCGGGCGGGATATAAGAGGGCAGACGATAACTTGTGGGAGTATGGCCTTTACTATATACTTTATCTATCCTGTCATAACAAAGATATGACCTTTCCTGCAGTAGAGAATATGTGAATAACATTACAAGTGTGGGATAAGTACGATTGCCAAAGCCTGCAGTAACCCAGTACAAGTATACAACATGTTGTTATCCTATAGAAGGAGAGTATGAACCTTAGATAAAACAGCTTGTAGACGTTCAACCTCAAAGAAAAGACCGCCAGTGTTGACAGTCGAGCCACCCATGATTTCCGGAATCGGAAGAAAACCCCATACTTTGACGCGGTTATAATGGATGTTGCTCTCTCATTTTGAAACATGTCCGTCCCCGTACCGTGGCTGGTTGTAGTAGAGGTTGTACCGGTCACGTGGATAGTCCATGACAAGTCGCAGGCCATACTTCCAACATATCAGTGTAGCATGGAGTTGGCATAGAAATCAAGCGAAGTAGGCATACTATTCTCAAAATCCAATCAACAGATATAGTACTTATCCCTTCGTGTTTTGTGAGTGTATATATATATATATATATATATATATGATAAAATGATACTGCCAAGAGACACCAACAGTCCGACACCAAGTCTGAGATTTTGGGGGAGGGAGGGGGGGGGGGGTTGGCAGAAGTCAGAACATAAATTGGTGTATAAATTAGAGTCACCGCGCCCGTGCGATAATAGTTGCTCTGGAAATTATTGAGGAGACCATGCCCTCGCCAATCCTCGTGACGGGGTTCCTGCTTCTGCATGGGTCAAAAACTTGATCAACGGAGGCATTAAGGGTCCATTCATAATATTAATGATACGATATTTCGTAGAACTGAAACGACTGGACATGCTTCCGGTAGCGTTGTCATTGTCATATTCCCAGAGCATCTTATTACCATAATCTTAAGAAGCTGTCATATCGAGTGTGAGAGGAACCACACATTATCTCTTAAAGGGAATACATAAGCAATCGGCCCTGAAAGTTTCATCCGCGAGTGAATTGTATCCTGCATGCGCATATACGGTCAGCTATATAGGCTTCTTTCGAACACATTTGACAAAGTTAAACCGACCACCGGTTGAACGTCCCTCTTTGACATAACATTAGTCCTAACTGATATATAGAGCCTGGCTATTGGCTACGCTGGCAAAACTGTGGGAAGACCAACTAAAATCGACCAGAATTTTACTATGAATCCCCCTCCCCCGGCACTCCACCCAAACACCCACACACACCTCCTTTGCTCACGTGTCTGTTTTGACAACGGATACACTGTTTATCTATGCATAATCATCTTGTATAAAGGCAGGCATGTATATATTCAAAGATTACTTCATGAACTAACCATGAGTACCGAAGAAGATTGATTCATGACCATACAGATTAATTTCAGCTTGAACTGGGCTTTGTCAATAAAGGGGAGTGGGACAGGGGCAGGGGTAGATGAGGGGCAGGACGGTGTCCAAACCACCGATGCACAGACGTGCCTATCGAATTATTTCTCTACCATTACAAATTGTAATTTTTCACGTATCATAATTGACATCCGCCAAATCGAACTAACAATGACTGCGGATGCCTGTGTAAATACGGTGGATGTACGTGTATGTATGGCAGCCTCGTTTCTTGTTGATTTTACTTTTGATAAGAAAAGAGTTACCGAACTCTTAAAAACTGTCTCAAATGCCAAACTTTCCACTGCGAGAAAAATTGTACTTCGTTTTGAGTAAATCACACTCATAACGTAACCAACGGTCAATCCCTAATTCGAAGTACAGTGACTTCGTCCGCCCACCTTACATACTTGTCTGAGAACGCGTGAAATCAAAAAAAAAAAAATATATAATCTTACTTTGGAAAATGCATTTTCATCTTTTTCAACTTTCAACATAATATGACGGGAAACAGCTATGTCCGCCAGACATCCTTTAAAGAACCAATTTTGGGAATTTGAAGGGAAAAGACATTACATTTCACTTAAACTCCTGCATCATGTATGACCGTTATTCAGCAATGGTTTATCCACTTGTGCAACTTGGCACATGCATCAGGAAAACCGTTCTGTTGATTTTAGTGAGATAAAAGTTTTGTTTTTTTACGATTTTCCACTCTTTTTTATCTTTGATCATATCGAGATATTGAAATATGTAGACGAAACTGCACCCTCCTACAGTTTTTTTTTAAAGTTTCATTTTGGAGTTATCATATGAATCATACTTTCATATTTAATAATCCCATGCAAATGTTGGTACAGACAAGCATGAATCTGCTATCATAGATTTACCCAATCGGAATTGGCATCTTTGGGTGTGATGTAGTCGAATAATATACTGTTATATATTCCAACCCACAAAATATTTGCAAACTGCTGATTTTTGCAAAACAACATAAAATGCTGCGATGGGCCATCCTGTTACACAAGAAAAGATAATAATGACGTGTATATAACTCAACAGTCGTTTCTCGAAAGATGGAATCAAATAAATAATATATCTTCTGTTTATTTTTGTTCTGTCTTTGGGTGGTAAAACGTTTCTGAGAAAATAGGTAAAATGCCGGTTCTTTATCTCCAGTGTGTTCCCAAATGTAAATAAAAAAAGGTCAAGGTATTTTAGTGAATTTCAAAAAAAAAGTTTATAGTGGTCCGAGTGACCACGAGTGCATTATCTGCATCGATTCTGAGTAGGGGGGAGGAGGGGCTATTATGGGTCGTGGCTAAGTCATCATGGAAGATCGTGCAGGGTTGAGGGCCTAAAAGTTTGCGGACCCGCGGGGCTTGTGGCTTAAAGGCATTGAAGACTCGCCCCAAACCGCGTGCCGTGCTCTGAAAAAGTTAACTTTCCGTTGCTTGCAAATGATGGTTTATTCTAGTCGCTACAAAATGCAGACAGTAATGAAACGTGATACCTTGTTATCTTTTATCTAGACCTGAGATGTCCACGCTGCTATGTACACTGTGTTGTGGGTATTGGCCGTAGCTGTATGTATTGACTGTACACTATTGTATAATTACCGACGATAGCAAGCTGTGTGTGTATTTTCTGGGATTGATGGTGGTGTCTGACATTTCTGTTACACCTCATTCGAAACTAGGTCAGATTACCGGCATGTGACGTATCTTTGTGCACGAGTCTTCAAACCCTTTAAGTTCTTACAGAACCTTGCGCTAGCTTTCAGTTTAACCACTACGATATTTCCTCTTCCTATACCAGTTGTATTGATAAAAGTGAAGTAAAAGATGTATCATGTACATTTCGAGCCAAATTTTCTATGAAATGAACAAACTATCCACACAAAAAGACCAAAAAAAAAAATACCATCGAGTGGTGTTTAATTTACATTCTGGGGAATAAAATACGGCAAATATTCTGAAGACTTGAAAAATGTCTTCGGAGATCAGAAGGGAAAAGATCTCAACTTTGACAGTCATATAGTAAAACAACAGACGTTGCTTGTATATTCCCTCGGGAAGTCGTTAGAACCTCAAGCTATAAGCATTGACAAGTTGCAAACATCTCAGCGGTTCGACCTTTGGCCAGAGAGATGAAAACCATAAATACAATTCATTTGTAACGGTAAACGATATGTTTTGTTAAAGAAATCTTTCTTTTGTAAATCTGTCAATAATCATGCAAAAAAAAACACACACAAAACCGGTGAAAATACCCGCCATGGGAACCCCAATTACCTCGGCTAATGCACTAGGGGTTAAAGTTGTTGCAAAAAAAAAAAGAAAAAAAAAAGGAAGAAACATTTAGTGGAAGTAAAGTAAATGATAACTGCCCTTGCTTATGCATGGTACTGAGATGCATATACAGTACTTAAATGCATATATATCAGCATTAATATCTGACTTAAAATATTTTGATACGATTGAAAATACAATTACTACTTGGTCTACTGAGCGGGAGGCAGGAAAATGGGACAGAAAGGACATAATATCGACATAGGGTTGAGGGACGGTAGAGGAAGGGGAGTGGTATGGGAGGAGGAGAGGTAGGGGAGGAGGAGAGGTAGGGGAGAAGAGAAGGAACATCTCTATGTTACTGGTTTCTTTCTTAAAACCATCGCAACCCGTACGCACTATGACCCCCCCCGACACCTATCGCCCAAGCCCACACGGCGCACCTTAAATATACAGTACCATGCGTCCATCCCTCCCCTCCCCCTCCCCTCCCCTCCTCGCCCATCCCCGCCGAACCTCAGCAGTTACTGTCCATAAGGTATACGTTAATACGATACGTATGAACCATGAATTCAACTCACTACATTCCATGGGTATTCTCTCTTAGTTATTATATAAAGTGCAATCGAACTTACTTTTCCTGCTATAAGTTCACACATCATGTATGGTGGCCAGTGTGATGTATACAAAGAATGACCAATTCGAATACCTACACGTCATACTTTCTCCATATTATAGTTTCACGGACAATTGGTAGCCTACCGATAGTCTATATAGTGATTAATGGCCATTTTGTATTAACCAGGGATGTATATTGTTAACACCTGTCTGGCTAAGAAATCGTTTCCAAGTAGAGACAGACACATGCAGGGTTAAAAACGGCTCTTATTTACCCGTAGGGGGGCCGCTATATACGATGGCCTTTGAACTCGTAGGTAAAAGCGTATTCCGTGCGCCTATAGTCCATTTACGAATGACCCATAGCACGGTATCGATAATGAATGCTCATCGGTTGTAATTTAAGCAAAATTAAATTTCTGGTTATGCGTGTCAGTATATAAATAAAGCAAAAATCGATCGAAAATTAAAACTCGTCCACTGTAGTCGACTTGTTAAGTCCATTTGTAAACCAGCCACTGCGCATGGAAGTTGGAACGCTATAAGACCGAACAGATACATAATGACGATGCATTTTATGTGGATGGCCATTAGTGTATACCATCCATTGGCTCGAGTGAATACACTGGAAGCTTGTCACTTCAATTGAAAACGGTTCATTGTCGTATACATGGACTAAATCTGAAGCAAACCGAAATTATTCGCCTTGTGTAGGTTACGGTACCATTCAAGTCACAGTACAACCCCCTCTTCCCCCCCACCCCTCGACATGTGATAAAAGGATTTTAATTATTACCAATACCAACTTTGAAACTCTCAAACCCATACGGTAATGTTGAGAATTTTTCTTGAAGGTTGTGAAATCTATATAGTTCCTAAAAAATTAAGTTTACAAGATTTAATGAGATCACAAAATATCCGCATAATAACCGTTCGAATAGTCAATAAATCAACTCTTAACCGTCAGGACTAGTTGAGGCTACAACATTACAATGATATATATTACATGCGATCTTTAACCTAGCTATAGGCCTACACTATTAAATCACCAAAGGGCTCCAACCATTTTCATGATCCGCTTGCCAAATTTCACTTACCTGTGTGAAAAGCAGGACGGCCAATCCAAAGCGCAAAACCCCCATATTGTACGGCATTTTTTTCGGATGAGACACCTTTCGTTCTTAGCCAATCAGGTCCGGTTAGTTTAATCTTCTCGAGAAAAAAAACCCTCAATTTATTCCGAGTGCTGATAATCTTTCTTTGCCTTTTACTGTTTAACACGACAGGAACTAAAGAAAAAGAGGGTAAATAGAAAAGAATGAGTTTTGTATACGTTACATATATGTACCCTGTCAGAAATGAAAAGAGGTCTTAACATCCGCTGTTTTTTTCTTTTTTTTTTACTTCTTCTGTTATAGTATTTCCTCAATTCTATTGACGTAGATACTTCAAGGAGACTTTTTAAGGGTTTCACAAATCCTATTTTATCCCCCTCTCTTCTCTTGACTCTTTTCATTGTGGAGAGAAGGGATAAAAAGATTCTTAAGTGAGTAACAGAGATGACACGAAGAAGTAGGATCTTAGAGCCCTACAAAAGAGGGTGAATGTTATAGCATTTAAATCGACTTAACAATCGGCGACTTCCGAACCGCCTTAAGAAATATCTTTACGGCGTATACTCTATACCAATGGAGAATGAGTCAGTCGAATTTTAATGGTAATGACCTAACAAAGTGTTTCAGTTATATCACGAGATAGTAAGCTGGGCAAAGAACAAAATCGTGAAATCTGGTGTAAAGTTTAGTAGTTTATCCACTTTCTTTTCTACTCTTTTTTTTCCGTATGTGATTGAAATAAACCAAAAATTGAGTCACTCCATTAAAGAGCCTCCATTCAAAGCGAGGTTAATAAACGATTTCAAAAGATTTGTCAAATTCATCATCAATGGTTCATTAGATGATAACAATTCGATAACATCTACTTGCCATTTCAAAGCTTACGTCATCTGCCATAATAAGACTCAGAACAAACTACAAGTATGCTAGAAATGTTCCAAAAATGGTCACTAAGTTGTTATCATTCCCCCTTTTTTGGGGGGGGGGGTGGAACTTCTTGCGACACTCCAGAGAAATATTCTGCAATGTTGAAACATTGAATTTTCTGATTTGATCGTTATTTTTTAATTTAATTTTTTTTTATAATATTAGTGTATTCTTAAAGGGATATCTTTCAGGGGAAATCATTTGTTAGGATTTTTTTGACAATTTTAGCAAATTTACAAGTTAAATGCCAAACAATTAGACATTAATATGTCGTTTGTGTATAGTGATTAAGCACTTTAATTTACATTGTTGCAATTTGTATGGTGCCGTAGAGTCTAGTCTCTCTCAGTGACGTAAATAAAACAGGGATAGTGCTCAGTTTTGGTTATTACTTAAATGTATGAAACTGATCGAATTTCCATTTCAAAAACAATGAAAGCAAAAGAGAAAATAATGTCGAAACGTTTAACGTGTTCGGCTTAGTTGTTCAATCGATTTTGGTTTGTACATTTACCATGGTTAACGTACAAAACACACGGTCATAACTATAATATATACCGACAATATTACGCAACATTACGCTTATCTCGCTACACTCAACAGCCAGGATATGGTGGGGAGGGGGTGGACGGGGGGGGGAGAGAAACATTTGAAGGATTCCATGTGGCGACCTGTCGTGACCCCAAATGAGATCCGAACAATGTAAGTGTAAACATTAATGAAGCCGCTGACGTGGGCAACAACTTACACGACAAAATGGGTTGCGCGCAACAGCCTTTGAAGTTTGAACTGATGTTGACAGACAGACAGAGGGAAAGACAGACAAACAATATACAGACAGATATAAACGGATAGATAGATAGATGGATGGATGGACAGATATACCTCAGATACACTATTCAAAGCTCTTCAAAGCAGTTGAGGAAAATCTTGTCATCTTTTTTACTGTTTATTTTGTAGACATCATGATTTGCAGAATTAGTTTCCTACAAATGTCAGATTTTAACACGCACCGTATTAAGTTCATTAACCTTGGGTATGATTATGACCAAAATAGACTCATGGCTCCAAAACGGCCAAAACGGCATGTTATTTACGACTTTTTATATTGAAGTTTGTTAGAATTGAAACCCTCTCACTCTAAGTGATGATGTGGTTACTTACAGCCACGTTTATGGCAAGCCATGAGGGACGAACACCGCATATTATATCCGCGTATTTATTTGATTATATACGCGTATTAATTCGAATACATACGTGTATACATATAGTATCAAATCATCAGGCTGAAATATATCCGCGTATTAATTCGAATGTAAACAAGTATTAATTCGAATACATATGAGGATTAATTCGAATATATACACATATTAATTCGAATATATACGCGTATTAATTCGAATATATACACGTGTTAATTCGAATATACGCGTATATGAATTAATACGCGTATGTATTCGTATTAATAAGAGGATATATTATGCGGTGTTTGTCCCATGTGGCTTGCCATACACGTTATAGGCCAATTCATAGAGGCCTATTCCAATATAGCCTATATATATAAATATATATATATATATATAAATATATATATATATATATAGATATATATTTTATATATATATATATATATTATATATATATATATATATATATATATATATATAAGAAGGATAAAGGAGCAACGTTTGCTAGTTATCTGAAATATCGAGCTGTGTAAACCGGGAAGACCGCAGTGTATGCTAATATACTGTTTTAGTTTGAACAACGAGCATAACAGTTGGAAGTCTGACCCCGTGACCTCGAAGAATGATCAACGATCACGCATATCATTAAATTTGAATTTGCCCGCATTTAACGTAAAGTCGGTCCTACGTTTCACTCACAGAATTTACAGACATTGATAGTTTACAACTTACCGGAACCTCACAGAATGGATTAAAAGTAATTCCGATGTATGGCAGGACAAAGATACCCGAGAAAAAATCAACGAAAACCTATGAAACAACGATTGCAATCCAACTTCGTCCTCGCACATGTATTCCTAACTGACACAAAATAGGTCAAAACGAACCAACGAAAGAGAGTTACAGCAAAAAAGTTCTCCCATTTGTGGATCTTGTACTCTCCTACATGATGCTGTAAAGTTTCGGTGAAATGGTTGTCTAAGACGGCCAGTCACAAAACGATTACCTCGACTCGGCGATTTTGTTGCTGTCGCCGCCATTTTGAAATTAGATAGACTTTCGCCAAGCCGTTTTCATGCTATGGGCTACTACCGACAAGACTTCACTCAAATCGTTTTCAATGTAGTGGAACCCATTCCTTTAGTGTACGGTCTATTAGGAATGTTAGGTTTTGTGGCGTGAAATTAAGTAATATAAGTTGTGCTAAGGTTTGGAAGAAAGTTTGTCCCAAACTCTAATATATGATTAGGTAAAATGTGAAATTACTGAGAGTTGCGTATGGGAGGGGTAAGAGAGACAAAATGGGGGAGGGGGCAAGGGAGATGGTGTTTCCTTTCTAGCTAAATTAATGGTGGTAACTATTAAGGTAACACAAATTTTTCTGAGTCTGTTGTCAAAACTGAAGGGGTCATACCACATGTCGAATATACAAAGGTAACATGGCCTAGGCCAAACCTTATTTCTAGTTGCTTTCTAAGGAACTTCCAACAATACCAAATGATTTATACTTACCCACTTACCATAATTCCACAGTAGCCCTTACTCAGTGAGATTCTGCAAAGCTGGGTACTCATCTGTTGCTTATATTCATCAATAAATATCAGTTAACAGTTTTCCAGTCAATACCAATCCTTGTTTGGTTCATGTATCACACTACACAACCACTTGCCAATATTGAAGTTAAGTACTGTGGCTTGGGTAGGGGTGTGTTGTTTAGGGGAGGGGTGTGGTGTTTTTAGGGGTTTTGGGGAGGGAATGTGGTGCTTAGCGGATTTGGGGAAGGGTTTGGAGTTTCCCAGCTTTGGGATGGGTGTGGTGTTCACCAGCTTTGGGAAGAGTTAGGGTATTTTGGAGGGATAAGGTGGTTTTGCCACATATGGGGACTTTAATTAAAAGCGGACTTTCAGTACACAGGACGCGTTTGGATACATCACGTTCTATGGATACTCTGACCAAATATTTTGAGTAGGGCTGTTTTCTTTTTCTTTTGCACATGCATAGTAGAACATTAGTCAACAGTGGAAATAGAGTTGCCTGGTCTTTTATTGATTTTATAACTGTAACAATAAGGCACTTTAAGCAACAGAAAAAAGAAAACAAAAAACATTTGGTGTGACACTCTCCATGAAAGAACATGTTTTAATGTCCTGTGAAAATATGGGCATGAAAAATAAATTACTTCGATCACTTCAAAGTGAAATACTTTGTTCAAATGGAAGGAATAGCTTAACAAACTTTGAACACTTCTTGAAATGAAACACACTTCATACTGTGAAGACTTCATACAATAATATTGTCTGAAAAAAAAATCACACACAATGTCAAGTGCATTATGACTGGAAGGGGTATTTCAAGGTGGCATAGTGAAGGCATGACATAGCAAAAACAGTTCAGGTGGCAGGATGGATAGTTTTGTAACTTTGAAATGGTGAGATATACCTGTGACATATAGCATAAGATTAACATTAAAAGACAAATATATAAAAGTAAAAGGTAAGAGTAGAAAGTAAATAAATAAGTCCAAACTTGACATATAACTTTAACAACCTGGTCTTCTTCAGAAATAGGAGCACCAATAGCATCCCAACGTTTATACTTCCTTTCATATAATTCAAATTATTTCCAACTGACTTGCCCTCTGCCATTTCAGTTCTGAGGTACTTTTTCTTGAGTTGAATTTTGTTGGATAGAGAATCCATTTCGAACAGAGTACGCAAGGCATCCTAAGCATCACTTGGTTTGTCACTTGTTGTAATTAATTCCAGCTGACTAGATGCTATTGCAAGCACAATGGTGAAAAATGCCAGTTGTGTCTTTTTCAGGTTTGCACTCTTCTACTTCTCACATACAGTAACCCCCAACTTTCATGAGCCATCCTCATAGCCCACAGGCCTTTTGCAAGAAACAAATGTCTCATCTGGAAATTCCATGTCAGCCAGTTCACTCCATCCATTTTGTTAATTTTCCACGTCATATCTTCTGTTGTTCCAGCCATATTGGTCAGTTGTCACGACTAAATTAACCAATTTAAGTACCGACATTTCCCAAGATATGGTTCCAAAATCAGCACATAAATTCCAAACAACAATCTATTGTACACAGTTAACTTCCAGTGTATGTGTCTGGGCCAATAACCTGTTCGAGTTAGCTAGAGAATAGGCATGAGACTGCTGAGTATATTACAGCCTGCTGCTGCACACAACTTGTTCTTTCTATAAGAGTATAACAGAAACTGAGGAAAAATGTAAATTACATATATATAGAAAACAAAATTGCTTAAAGGTAGCACACTAATAATACAACCTGATTAAACAAACAATAGTTTGGAGCAGAGTTGTAACAACAGGCACTTAACTGATCCACAGGCTGCATTCCTTCTTACTACGGGTACATATAACAGAGCTAGGAACTTAAAAGATATATAGTATTAAATAGAATGTGAGACTACATTTATTAACAGATTTCTATAAATAAACTCTTATATGAAGACTTCAGATATGAGGATAATAAACATGAGAATGTAATAAACTCTGGAAGCTCTCTGGGCTAATACTTAATACCAGTGGAACTGCATTTTGCAATGTTAGTCATTATACATAACAAAACAAATCTAATAGTGAATGAAACTTTTCTTCTTTTTGGGAATAACTTTTTTTTGGTCATATATACATGGGAAAGCACCACCTTAGAGAAATCTGTGTGTGACACACACACACATAGGGAAGACTGCACGTGAATGACTAACTAAGTACTTCTACTACTGTACCTATCATAGAAAACAACATAACAATAAAAAGATCGTAAACTCTCGTTAACAGCAAAACATGTTGTCACAAAATGATCCCTGATATTGTTTTAAGTCACCTGGAATTATAAGTAGCTATGTAAAACTACATGGCTCTATGAGGTGCAATTGTTCTCAAGTACCAGCAGTAGGTCTAACTGTAATAGCAATAAGTATAAAGTGTAAGCAGTATAAAGCAAGCTAGTTTTATTTCTGTGTTACGTATCTTGCTCTACATATTAAGCATAGGGAATTGGGCCTAGACTTAAGTCATGGATCTAATACCGGTCTTGAACACTTGTAACAAAGTGACATTGAAATGGATCCCGATCCCAGGATGGAGGAAATTTTCACCCAGTCCAGCTTTAATAAAACTCATAATAAGCCATGATCTTAACTTATACATAGTACAAAGGCAGTCTACAAGTACTACTAATAATTTTTGTATAATAATAATAATACTAAATTGTATCTTATGCAGTCCAAATCTTTTCAAGAACAGGCCCCTTAGAATTATTCCACAAGGACAAGAAGGCGTAGGCTAAGAACTAAAGGTTATAAGCCTTAGTCCATTATTAAAATTGGACTAAACTATGCAGGTATTCTAGTATTACTAAAACTAGGCTAGGGCCTACCTGTAGTAAAAACTTGTCGTAGTATATTACTTTAGTAAATACAAAAGTACTAGGCCTATAGGCTAGGGGCCTAGTACAGTAATATTACTGTCCGCTATGCCCTCGAATATTTAAATTTTAACTATTTAGTAGCCATAAGTAGTACCGTGACTTATCAACTCCCTGATTTTTCCATATTAACGCAAAAAAATGAAGGGAATCTATGCCGAATAGAAAGATTACGAAAAATACGAGACGTTGCAATCTAGCATTTGCTACATCATAGTCGACATATAGCGCTAGGCTGCACGTTATAGGATACGGTACTTTCGTGTATATGTGTATTATGTACGTTAGGATACATGTATTAGGGGCAACCAAAACCACATAGGAGCACCATTTTCGTTGACCAAAAAATCACACTTTTCGGGGGAGTTACAACTTTTCTGAAAAATATGAGTAAGATTCAAGCTTATATATTACAAAAATGCTATTTTAACGGTTGAAAGTTGTCTAAGACGCGAAAGTCACATAACGATAGACGTCGACTCGATTTGACTTACCTTTATGTTTTTGCGTTGGTCGTCGATAAGAAAATGCACTGTTGTATTGGTAAAATCTTCGTTTCTTTCCGGAAATGATCGTATTTGAATCTCTAAAGTATCCTTTATCGAGCTACGATACTCGTAAACCCGAATTACATTGGGATGTTTGCGAATTTTACCGATTACATCCATACATGGAAGTAGCGAACCGAAGTCCGTAGAACCGGATTTGCGCGAAACAATTACTTCCGTGTCAAGTAGCTGTGCTCGAAAATTTGCTAGTAACGGTCATATATTGAGGTCAGACTTCCAACTGATAACCTTAATTCTATACATTTTGTAGAGGTCTGTAATATGGCTAAAGTGATATGTTTTTTATAGGGAGACCATACCCTCAATCTGTAAACTAAAGGCACATGGCGGGCTGACTCCATAGCGAGGTATCGTAACCTCTTGCGGTAAACCGCTGCTAGTATTTTCACATTATGTTCTCAGTGTGTTATCGTCTTGCATTAATAAAGTAATATATGCCACTTGCAGGCCTGCTATAAAGCACTTTGGAGTGAACATGGGGTATCAAATGCAGTATACCACTGTGGACAGTTAAGTCAATGATTAAAGGCTTTTAAACCGAGGTCATACTCATATGTGTATCTGAAGTTCCCTTGCAAAAAAGGCTCGTGATACACAAGTTGGCATAACACCGTTATATGCAAATGAAGAGTGCATGGGATCAATTCATGACAATTATATTTCCAGTTAAACAGACGTGTGCAGTATAACGAATCCGAGAACTCCTCGGTAGGAAGGGAAACTAGTATCCGTAAATACCAACAAAAACAAGTGGCATTATTTGTTTGGTGGATAAGAATCCGTTGGTACATAGAATGCAACCCCAGCATATACGCAAGACATTTCATCCCACGATGTTTACACTTGAGCAAAAGTGTATGTTTTATATAGGCTAACGTTTAGTGCACCAAATATAATAACTCGGGTGTACGTACTACGTCCGTATATATATATATATATATATGATTTGGAGAATTAAAATTATACTTTTCAATTCGTTAGAAGGGTGTCAGGCCACGGGGTCGGTGTACGGGGGGGGGGGGTGGGGTCAGGCCACGGGGTCGACTGGTACTCTCACTCATACCAACGGAAACTTATGATTGTTAGGCCTCGTATACTCAGTTGCGTACGTACGTATACTCGTACTTCTACGTGTATACGTCAGCCGTGTAATGTATGTATAACCATGGAACTATAAACTCCCAGGTTTATAGCTCCATGGTATAGCATTCTAACCGTTCAACCAGCTCCGTTAAAACGGCTTCTTTTAATGCACTTGGGTCGTCTATATTTCCGGTGAATTAACCAAAACCAATTGTTGAACGAGATAACAATCCGATCGAAGTTACGTTTTGTTTAAAGAAGTGAGTGTCAAATTAATGACTTTATTCTACTATTCTGAACTTTACGGTGACAAAGAAATATTTTTTCCCCTTTCCCTCATATCGTGATTCTATACATATCACAAAAATCACGTGGCAAGTATAAGAAATTTGATATTCTTTCCAGAGATGATCTTTCATATTCGACCCTTTTTCTTTTTGTAACGAAATACGACACCTCCCCCCCCCCCCCCCCTGTAGTCCAGATAGTAATTACACACAGTCATGTAGGATGATTCGTTTGGGATGGGACTTTCAATTTAAGTTAACCCATGGACATGCTTAGTGACTCAACCTAGTGACCTTAATTATACTAATTACTATGGTATAGTGAAGGCATCTCCCTGTTAAAACTTATAAGCTAATCAGATGCATTTTTTCAAACCAAGCTCCTTCTTTCAACTTACCTCCGGCCTGCAACGATGTTTCGTCCCTGATTGAAAGTTTTAAAACCACGAGTAATGTATTATCCTCGGTTAAAATAATAATCCTTTCTTGAGTTTGTGTGCTTGAAATTGTTTTGTCCTTCTCGGGAGATGGATTCTGTTGTCACTTGTTCTAGATTTCTTCTGCTGAAGTAAAAGAAAAACTCGGTTTCAAGTCATTTTTTTCGAATTAACTCAATCAACTTCACAAAGTTTGCTTGATAGCTAAAGATTTATTAAATATCCGCGTCCCAAATAATACGAAAATATTCTTCTTCTTCTTCTTCTGCTTCTACTTCTTCTGAAAAATTGCGTTGCAATGATGCTTTTGCAAGGCAGTGCACTAGCAATGATACACAGAGTGAATGAAGCTATTTATATAAATATACAATATAGCACAGGCCCGTGCAGGGATTTACAAATTTACCAATACCAACCAACGTACACCTGCCTTTCCGCCGCACTAACAATACTGAGAAAGAAACAGCGAAACATGCCTCCTTCTTTTATACTTGTCAAAGCTCTATACACTGCAGTTAGTCGTAGAAGTGCTAGCCTGTATACTTACTTTACGCACAGGCAGGTCGGAAAGTTAACGTGTTCTGCCCTGGATGGACTTCAATGTATCAAACAGTGATTTACACGGACTTACTGTGTATTAGTGTATGGGTCTGCCAGGTGGAATTGTTGTCCGGCAGTTCCGTTCAATGATTTGTGGCAGCCTGTACCGTGTCTGTACCATAACTTAGACAAACTTGGAATTGGAAGTGACACCGAGCTTTTCATGTTGTTATATATACCCAGAT
The DNA here is from genome assembly GCF_037975245.1 of Apostichopus japonicus. Taxonomy (NCBI): domain Eukaryota; kingdom Metazoa; phylum Echinodermata; class Holothuroidea; order Aspidochirotida; family Stichopodidae; genus Apostichopus; species Apostichopus japonicus. The sequence continues at coordinate 8,534,264 of NC_092566.1, read as the reverse complement.
GCAACATTGTCATTTTTAACTGGGGCCCTCTATATTGCTATGTCTACGTATACACGGCATGAATCAGACGGATTCTAGGAAAATGTAAGATCGTAAAGTTGAAGAAGGATAAATGTAATGTTCTATAAAAAGAAAGATAATTTTCTCAGCCAACTTTTCATAGTTCTGTTGTGGAAAAAGACAACGTACGAAATTTTCCTTGGCCGAGTGAAGAACGCGAAACCATTGGCGTCGAGAACTATTGTCCTGCTGATCTACAGGGGTGTCGAGAGAAAAGTCGAAGTACCTGGGAAACTTATGTCACAACCCCTCCTCCCCACTCTCCCGATTTTTGAAGCCTCAGTTTCTCTTTCGAACCGTTATGAGGATTGGCAATGCATTATTCTTTACCCGATACTTCACCGTTCCCCGAGTTGACTCCGGTCCCGTGATTGGGGGGGGGGGGGGGGGGGTGAACCCCCTTTGTACCTCACTCATCATGCCTTAACGATCCATTAACTTTAACATTTACTTCAAGGGCGTGTGTGGGCATTATACTACACTCGTGTAGGGCTGATTTTGTTTTGGGGAAATTGGGAGTTGGGAGGAAGTGAGGGCGTTTTTCTATGCACACTGCAGTGTATTCGCTTCCGAAATGTATGACCCTCCATATATTACAACAACATTACAATATTCCGATGTGGGATGAAGCCGATGGCATGGGTAGGGACCCAGGAATGGACATGGAGGGGTGGGACGAGGATTGGGGATCCTCCACATTGATAATGGTGCTGACAGTTTCATACCAAACTGAATGATAGAACGATTACTGTGTTTGCAGTATGCAAAGAGAGTGTACCGATTTTAGCCTATATACAGTATAAATACACTATACTAAGCACACTTTAGACTTAGCAGTAGCCGTTTTGCTGTATAGGTTCATGTAGGCTGGAACAATTGGGCGAAACTTCATTGTTGCCTCAAATTAACACTTTTCTAAGGCTATATAGCCTTGTGGTTTTAATCAGTTTGGATCAATTTAATGGATTGTCATAATGAAGGTTTCTCCTTAGAACAAGATATTATAATTAATATTATAAACTTAATTTCTGACTGTATCTCTCAGTTTGAATAATTTTATATTACACCCTTAACCCGTTCAAAAATCGGAGATGAACGTCTAAATGCATTATTTTGAAATCCGGAACAAAATTCATTTTTTGTCTCAAATTAACACTATTCGTTGGCTACAGCCTTGTGGTTTTTGTTCATTTTCGATGCAAATTAACAACATTTTAAAAACCTCTCTCAAATTACAAATCTAGGGTAATGTGATGTTGTAAATACATCCATATTAATGCATAATATATAAGCAAGGAAAACGTTTCCTTTTTTTTTCAATTAGAAATATGACTAATGCTAAAGTATAGTCATAAGTGGCTTTCATAATCCTCTCAACTAGGCCCAAATAAAGACTCGTTTTGGTCAACCTCCAAGTGAGTATGACTTAACACTATCATTACTTCATAAATCAAGGAAGCATTAACATGTAAACCATAAAGATTGACAGTCTTTGACACCGTATCAAAAAAACAAACAAATCATATAAACGGGGAAACGGGCGTCCTTAACTTGTGGCAGGATTTCCCGGTTCATAAGTGAAGTAAACTAGAAATCATTTTTTTTTCGGGGAATTTTGGTAATTAGTAATTCGGAATGACTCTTTTTGTGTATTGTCGTTTCTTTAACCAGTTCTACCGTGACTGTAATCCGTCAAAGACCACATGCTTGTGAATTTAGGGGAGGCAGGTGTCATACCAATTAATGTTCAGTAGATTAGAAAGTACCGTCTGTGTCGATGCCACGCCCGCATGAAAATCGCTATACTTAGTCTCTTTCATGGTACTTCTGCCCTCTCGCAGCCCCCACTTTTTGGCCCTACCCGCAGGTGAAGATATTTGGTTCTAAGCAAAGATGCTGATCAGTTGATCAACTTCTTTGTACGGCTTTAATATGAGATACTGAACTTGTATATGTGATAAACATTTATGCAACTTTTTGTCTAACGGAGCTAGGGACAAACATTTATTTACATATATATTCTTTGTGATCTTTCATGCTTGGATGTTGAAGAGGATGAAATAAACTACTGGTGATCTAAAAATCTGGAGGATTGAAGATGATTAAAGGCATTTTGGAAAATCTTGGGTGAAACAAGAAGATTCTGCATCGAGAGCTAGCAGATGGGTTGGGGGCACTATGCTAACATTTGAGCTCTTCTAGCTCAAAATCTAAACGGTCATGGTGGCAAAAGTTGAATGTGCTGTAATAACACAAGCCATTAGCTATCATATGGTGGGTTGGACATGTCACTTGAAAACTTTTATCTATGCTCTATCGGTCTTGAAAAATGACGAATTTAGTGTGTAAGTCAATGGAGCAATTAATTGTGGTGCCACACCGACACGCCAGTTTATTAGAGGACGCTATAATAGAGGACGCTATAACTAAATACCTGAAAGCAGTTGTACGATCCTCAAGGGATATTTCGTTGACAGACAATGAGATACTTATAAGGAACTGAAAAGTATTCTACATCGTTAATTCAAACCTACATCTGGACATCTCGTCCCTAACCCAAGATGTGATTGATGGATGGAACTTATTGTGACTAGCTAAACCATCGATTCTGCCCTCACAGTAAGTTGTCTGTGATGTTCATAACGAACAGAAAATATTCTTCGAAAGCTTACATTTTTCTATTATGATATTCCTCCCCTATCCACCCAAATAACCCACCCACCCCCACCCCGAGGGCACTGTCAATTATATAATTTATTGCTCTTTGTGAAATGAAAAATATTAGAGGGCGTCCTAATTTTCAAAGTTTCGTTTGATATCTTTGAGTTTAGCATGAAACACTTGACAATATATCGCAATGAGCTAGCAGGTCCACGATTGGACCAAACGGTTACTAACTCGTTAGTTAAAGGCATTGAAGACTCGCCCCAAACAGCGTGCCGCCATCTTTAAAAAGTTAACTTTCCGATGCTTGCAAGTAAAGTTTTTCTCTTGTCGCTACAAAATGCAGACAGTAATGAAACGTGATATCGCTGTATCGTTTGTACACTGTGCTGTGAGTATTGACCGCAGCTGTATATGTACTGACTGTACACTAGTGTCTAATTACCGACGGTAGCAAGCTGTGTGTGTATTTTCTGGGATCGATGGTGGTGTCTAACACTTCTGTTACACCTCATTCGAAACTAGGTCAGATTACCGGCATTAGACGTTGCTTTTTGCGCGAGTCTTCACACCCTTTAATCTAAACCAAATACAGGTTACGAGAAAGACCGCTCAGTTAGATTGCGGGATATCACATCATTGTACGCTTTGGGGCAAAAGGGCGACAAAGTTACAACTCAATCGACACAAACTGCTGTTGTAAGCATCCTTCTTAACTTTATGAGAAATGTTCATTTTGCAACATCTGATACACCGCCGATACGTAAACCACTCATTTTCAAGTCTCCAGTCGGTTAAGTATGAGCTATATACCTTGTAATTTACTGTAAAATGGTGATAAAAACAAATCGCCAGATTTTTATTAATTATATTTTGGAAACCGAGCATGAAATCAAACATAAATAACATACTATATAAATGTCATAGCTATAAAGTTAAAAACCCTTCATTATGAAAAGATATGGTCGGTAAATGACCTTATATGAGGCATACTTGTGGTTGATGACAAATGTAATTGCAACATAATATATTACCTATAATTAATATCCCATCTTGACTCGACACATATGTTGAAACGTTGAAACAACTTGGAATGAAGTAATCTCACAAACTCATATAGACATGGGTTTTCGACATGTCGATGTTACCTCTCCGGTACAGAATAGCTGGCCATTCCAGACACGTAGCTCTGGAAGGGGGGGGGGGGGGTGTGGGGGTGAATAGGGGGTATTGATAGGGCATGGAATATCTAGTGTCCATGTTAGCTTCGCTTTTGTTTTTCGTATGTGATTTTTGCGCTTTTAAAAGAAAATTACAATGTAAACATAATCCAGATGAAGTAAACGGCAACAATTTTAAGGCGGTGTAGACATACTTTTCGAGGAGGAGGGTGGGGTGGGGATGGTGGTGGGGGTAATTGATTCTTACAGTCCGTTCTCAGTGGGTGTAGGTAAGGTACCCGGTGGAAAAGGGGATGGTTGCAACGTATTGTTACGGGCCAAACAGATATACAACATGCATTTGTGATTATTGTTTCCGGAAGATCTCCAAGTATACGCTATCTGGGAAACAACTCACAGTCTTGGAATGTCACATGTTTCGAAACTTAGATACTTTTCTGGAAAAGACAACCGGAAATGAATTTTGTACCCATGCTTTTCCCGTAACAGTACACATATCCTCATTTTCACAATAATAAATTGGCAACTTAATGATGAAAAACTGAAGACTTCGAATATGGAAACATGTGCCGTAATTGTCCCCCGAGGCTCTCGCCGCCATTTTGTGCAGAAGCGAAGGGCCTTCGGATCGCTGGGATCGATCCCTGGGATGGATCCCTGAGATGGGATGGATCTCTGGGATGGGATGGATGGAATATATCTACACTATAAGCTTTATTCATTGGTTATCACACATTGAACACATGAACACATGAAGCTCATCGACGAATGAATATGTAATGGTGGCGCGATTTCAAACTTAAACACAAACCCAACCGCCATCATTTGGTCTATGTGATATGTATAGATAAGTGCCAGGAACAACTTTCACAAACAGCTTATGTAATTTGGAAGATATTTTACACCTAAGAACTAAGACCCGATCAAGTCTAAATATGACCTCATCGAGTCACATGTGCTTCAGTTTTCGTATGTTTTTTTCTGTTATTTATTAAACTGTATATTTTCTGTAATGTAACATTGGGGAGAGGGGGGGGGGGTGTATAGTAAATTCTGTATCTAAATATTGAAGCACTCTACATGTTTACACCTAACCGTGAAAATATGGAGAAGAAATAAATATAAAAAAATAAAACACAAACGTTTTCAGATGATGGCACTATGACATAACAGGCTTATATATACAATATAATAACTTCCCTGCAGATAGAATCTCTCAAAAATACGGAACGGAGCAAATCGTTTCTTAGCTGTTTGGGGAATTTTCTTCACAGTAATCTTTATCATACAAACTAAAAATGGTGTTAGGGTTTGTGTCTCCTATAATAATTCAAAGTCGTTCGAGATAACCCGTTAGCTCGCTAAACATATCAATTACTTGAACCACGCCCCCCCCCCCCCTCCCCCGATGTATTTTAGAGAGCTGCGGCAATTGGATACGAAAGATTATGAACATCCGTTTATGTTTTTTCCACCAACAACACTTGGCAAGGATGCGAGGAGTACATCGTGAAGTCGTCCCCTGCCCCCCCCCCCCCTACCTGGCCTCTCCAACTAAGACGAAAGGTGGACAGTTGTTTGACACAATTTAAACCAAGTTTTTTACTTTAACGTTACTTTATTTATCATTTCAAAAGGTAAAATTTGAAAGTTTTTGTTATCAATATCAAAATATCCAACCAAGCAGAATACCATTTTTTTCCTCCTTTCTAGGAAATATTGCATGCGTGTGTAATAGTATGATAAATTCCTGCTAAGAGGAACTTCATGCATCACAGACGCTAGTTACCCAAGCTATTCGTTCATCTTTCATGCACGAATGCAGGTTTTCCCTGACTGATTCGTAAAATAATAACTGTCCGACTCCATCAGTCAGGTTTAACAGATCATCCCTTCTACGAAAACTGATTGAATCAGTCAAAATGACGCCCACACGCCTATATAGCAAAATAAATTACTTATTATTTTGTTTTCTTCTACAGATGGTTACCTCATTTCTCTCTTGTCTTTCTGTCTCAGAGCTGGTTGCATTTAGTCATTAAGTTTTGCTAAAATGTAACGAATTTCAACTACTATCTGGAATTTTCACGAATTTCACAAATCTCCTCTTCAAAATGGTTCAACTAATGCTACGGAATTTCGTCGACCTGATAATTGTTTATGTTAGGAACATACGCTACATTCATAAAGACAAACTGATCTGGCGAAAAGCAGATTATGCGCTTAACTTTAATCCTCTTCAAATCCGACTGGAACAAAACTACCTTATGAGCTTTTAGGAAGCTGTTGCTGGTTCGGTTCCATCAACTTTACTGGTATAGTTCTAAAATTCTAGTCTTAGATAAACGGGAATTGTTTAACATTTTTTGTTGTTGTAAATATCAATCTTTCAATTATTGATTTCAATTTTACAGTAAACAAAATAAAGAGGTTTGTTGCATGACAGGTTGTTTGGTTAAGGGTCAAAGGTCGTCTCCTCAGTGTGTGATGTACATGCAGGCTATACATAGGGAAGAGGAATAGCAAAACTTAGCGGCGCTATGGAGGGACAGAGGTTTGAAGGGACGGAGAATGGGGGTGCAGGAAGGAGGTTAAATTGTGAAAACTTAACCAGACGAAGTTGTGGGTACGAGGAAAATATAGAAGCCTATTCATCCATACATGCGCAAACACCTGTGGGGATGTATATGTTGATCCATTTTTGTCGTTTTGTGTAAGTTTTTTTTGGGTATGATCACATATAGGAATGTAGAGAAAAGGTGTTTCGACTCATACCAATCTATACGTGACAGGTTAAAGCGTGAAACGTTGGCAATTGTCTCAAATAATGAGATATGAAGAAAAAGCCACCCCCCCAACGCCATCCAAAAGAAAATATAATAATAATCCGACATATGCTTAAATCAATCAGGGAGAGGATTACTTCATGTAAATCTAGGTTATTGTTTTATATGACTAACGTATTTGATGGCTTAGGAAACACATGCATGTGAAAACCAGATGCTTCGGGTAGCTTCCATGACGTCCGTATTATTTAGCGTTGTATTATCTAAATGTGTCACGTGTTGTTTTTTCTTCTTCGTTTTTTGAAAAGGAAACCGTGAGAGGCATTCTTGTAATTATACTTTTCCAGGAAAAAACGTGAATTATTGCAGAATTATAGTTCTGATAACTTGATCTCATCGCTTTCCTTCCTGATAGTTTATTTGGTCGGATGCTTCTATTAGGCCTATTAAGTTTGATATTTATTTAATCGCGAAGGTATCTTGCCGTATTTTATCCAAAAAGAAAACTTGATCTTGATCTTGAATTACAACAATATACTATGATGGGATATTCCCTTTGCGAAGAAAAAAAAGGGTCTAACAGTGGTTGAGATATGTTTCTCTATATTCAATCATGACATTATGCTATAAGATTGACACTCGATTTAATTTTTTTTTTTTTACATTTTCAGAAAGTTGAAAGATTGAACACACATGTTTTACCATTGTTATCAAATAAGATATAAGTCACTGCGTATCAACGTAAGTCATTATTGGATAAGAATGTTTTCGTGATCTGATGTGATACATGACTGTTGTCTATATATAACAGTCGTAATGTACCGTGTTAGTATACAATGTACGAAAGAAACAGAAATCGGACTCCCCCCCCCCCCTCGGTGTCATAACTATGGAAACTTTAACGTGCCATCGAAATGTTAAATATTTATATTGGCAGTTTTGAGTAAAGGAATGAATCGGTGACTCATTTGCCAACCGACACTTTACTCGTTGAATATAATTGCTGCATGGCTACAGTTTAACATTTGGAGGAGGGAGAGGGGGGGGGGGGGCAATAAATGACAAGTTAATTGCTAATTTTCGGGTACTATGCAATTTAAATAATTCCTGCAAAACATTCACGTAATAATTCAGTTAAAATTGTAACCGAATATTAGATCAATTCCAGTCAAATTTTCAAGGTGACTTGAGGAAAGAAAAAAAAAATTGGTAGACACTGGTGCTATCAGGCTTGGTTGTATTTTCTTAATTAACTTTTCATAATGACTACCCTTTAAACACCTGAGGTTCATCAATTAAAGATGAAGTCAGGCAGACGTTTAGTCTTGATACATCATAATCCAGAAGAAAGAAAAGAGAAAGTTGTGTTAATAGTTTTGCTATAGCTACTCCGGTGTTCAAGACACCCCCATCCCCGCCCCACCATTAAAATATGTTAAATCTTTGGAATACTCCTTTAATCATCAATAATGATGACGTCAGCTCATCAGTGTATAGCCTAAATGTTAAAAAGTTAATCCACTGTTTTTTAATAAATTCTTATAACTTAACTTAAACATGTTTTTTTAAACTTCATATAAATAACAGACAACCATTGGATGGCATACAACACCAACTGTCCGTGAGCAATTATTATGGAATGCATTATTAAATTGTCTACGAAGCCATACCATTCTTATGCTTCCCTCCATTGTATTTTATGATGCATCAGAGAAACTAAGCTGGTGGTCTGTATATAATACTAGGCTGTTAATCCCAGTCAATTAAAATTAAAAGTTCCCTGCTCTTTAATGGAATTAATCCTAAAGAAAAGGAAAAATAATATTAGAAAGACATTAAAACTTGTATTGATAGCCGAGTTTTTATTAAATAGTCTACAACTTATGAAAATTAAGTTTGTGCGTGTAGTCATCTGTTATAACTGAACCAATGGGTGTAGCACACTTACCGTTACAATAGTTACTCATGCAGATATACACAACACAACACTCAATGACAGGCGCGTAGCCAGAAATTTGCCAAGGGAGGGGCGAAACTGTAGATTCCGCATTGCAAACTATCTAAGCGTAGCGCCACCATAATTGGCGCAAAGCGTACAAGAAAATTTTGGCTGATAATGCCTCCCAGATCGCTGGAAATGGCACTTCCCAGGCCTTGTAAGTTGCATCTATAGCATTTTCTCTTTTGAAAATAGTAGCGATATCATAAAAACATTAAAAAATATGCTCAAGGGGGGGGGGGCGGCTGCCCCCTTCGCCCCCCCCCTTGGCTACGCACCTGCTCAATGAAAGCAAAGGAGAAGACTTTTGGCAGCTCAAAAAAGCATGTTTACTATTCGTTACATATTTTCCAAGGGTACATACCTATTGTTGTGTGACACCCAACAATCTATAAAACGTTGGGCAAATATTTTAGCCAATATAACACTGCAGGGTACCAATATATCCAATTATAAACTTGGGTAAAGTTGCGCCCCAGAACATACAATTCGGAAAGATTAACCAATTTAATTTGCAAAAACTGATAAAAGTGGAATTTCAGTATGTTGATTGACGATTTTAATTTACGTTATTGCTAAACTTTCAAGAAATTGGCAAATAATTTGCGTATGGTTGGAAATGTTCCATATCTATAGCTGCATGAGTATTAATCAAAACAGAATCGTAACTGATCAAATTAAGACAAGATATTTTTCACGAAAATAAGACGCATTATTATTGATTCTAATCAATTCCCAACATTTCATCGCCCAGAAACCTTTTTCATGTTATCATTAACCTAATCACATTGGCAAGTTAGAAAGAATATATACTTCATTTAAAATCAAATAAAAAACTACGAAGCTCGATTGACCACGTTAATTGACAATTCACTGAGAGGGATTCTGCATCAAACAACATAGTAAAAATAGAACGTTCAAAATCTGCTTAGTTTGAGAAGCTGTTTGAAATAAAGAGAAAGCGCGCGAGAGGTGGAGAGATAACATATATGAGCATTCGCTAACGAATATGCAAATACACTTCACATACCTCCAAAGTAATTTACTCGCTTATATCGACACAAGATATAACACCAAATCTATCAATAATTTCAGCCCATATAAGCTATCGCGGGGGAAAGCTCATGTTGAATCGATCTTATGTACTTGTTTGGTTTCTTATATAATCCCAGGGTTTTCAAGTCGAAGGGAAAAGAGTGAATCATATACCTAAAAAAACAAACAATAACGGGAAGGAAACGTCAATGTCAAAATTCTTGGTAGAATACAGATAATCTATGACTCACTTGATATTTAGTAATGTTGCTTAAAATGGAAACAATCACGCCATTCTTCAAATCCAGAGGTTTGTGGGAAAGCTTATACCTTGTATAGTTCCTTTGAGATCATATCCCTTCATATACTCCAGCGGTAAATGTCATTATGGCTGGCTGGTGAAAGTCCGTCGTGGCGTTTTTGATACTTAGAGGTAACAACATATAAGGACTTATATAATATAAGGATAGTCATGAGGGGTATAAAAAAAATTGACCGACGAAATGGGAACAAATCCTGGTGAAATTTGCAGTCATTTCCTCCGCAACCTAAATGTACTCCCTGGTCCACCGCCTCTATATTTATAGTTTCGCTTTCATTTCTGGGAGTGACTTGCTTGATTTCGTACCTTGTAGGATTCTAGCCTAAGGGGAGTGTTTGGGTGTGTGTGTGGGGGGGGGGGGGGGGTAGTGGGGGAGTTCAACAGCTATTTCTGTTCAAATCGTGATATTTATAAGATTGTATGTGATCAAACTAAAACACGTTGCTCAATTTCTTCACCGAAGAGAATGTTACTGCACGAGTACTTAATAAATTTAATTCCCACCCTTAATAGTTCGTCGCCCGGAAACCTTTGTAAATTGGCTGTATTGGCGACGTGTTAATGGTTCATTGAAGCTAAAGCATCGTTAATGACGTAATTTTAGCCTAAAATGACTTCCATTTATGCAGGAATGTAATATTACAAGCTTCGAAATATTTCTGAAACTAATCCCATCCGCACCCCACTCAACCCCCCCCCCCCCCCAAAAAAAAAAAAAAAACGAAGAAAAAACAAGAAAGAAAGAAAGAAGATGGAAATAGAAATAGAAAAGAAAAAAGGAGAACAGGAAACGGATAAGAAAGGTTAAGGAAGAAGAAAAATATTCATAATAGATGGCGCTGTCTGTAAATACACAACTACTGTATTGGATTGGCCAGGGGTTGGTGTTAAATCTGTACAGTTAATATCTTTCATGATTCAGGACAGAGTTAGTCAACATCGAAATAATGAAGGTATATACGAGTGTTTGTTAAGTCTGACTGAAGGAGAAGGAGAAGGAGAATGAGAAGGAGAAGGAGAATGAGAAGGAGAAGGAGAAGGAGAAGGAGAAGGAGAAGGAGAAGGAGAAGGAGAAGGAGAAGGACTGTTTAAGTATATGGCGCTATGTTTAAATATGCAACTACTATAATATTAAATTGGCCAGGGATTACTTTTAAATATGGACCATTATAGAGTTTTCTTCATTCAGGACAGACATAGTCAACAACGAAGAATGAAGGTTTATACGAGTGTTTTTAAGTCTGACCAGGGATTTATAAGTCTCTTAAAACCCCCGATCTGATATATATATGTACTGAAATCGATCTAGTCTATAGTACAAGATTTGACATATTAAAATTAACAAATTAACCTGAACTGACTAATTAAACTTATCGGAAGGTCATTCTGGGGGAAAACATTATGTGAACTGAAACAGAAAGTACACTTGCCGGTCAATTACGTAAGTGCTTTGGGTACAAAACGATGATTTTCAAGTTAACACGGAAAGCCTTTTTCAAATGTACATAGCGCCATCATTTTTCTGTTTTCCAAAAGCAAACTGTTTACAATCTCATTTAATTGCTACAATTGAATATGCTGGTCTGTTTGCAATGTAGTCCAATAGAACCGAATCTTTGCCCTCTGAAGCCAGAAACAAAAGCCGAGTGAAAAGACATCAAGTCAGAAAATTCCGAGTTCATGAACAGTGATTTGGTCGAGTACATTGATAAGCGTACCAAGAACTTTCGCAAAATGTAAAGGCATTTTGGGATGCGAGTACCGAGTGTCAATGTTCGAGTACAGCTTCGGAAATCTAGTAGGACTCTTTCATCCGAATGCGAGTACTTTCTATTTATTCACTGTACAAGAACCTAATGTTTATTTTTGGTCTGTGATAGTCCCTGATATTACAATTGAATTTGACGACATTAATCGGATCTTGTTATTGTTCGCCGAATTCAGAATTCAGTCTCAATTTTATCAGATATCAGTTTATTATATTTACGGCACAAAAGTGATTGTGTCATGTTGTATAGACTGCTATCACTACTGTACTTCAATAACCCGTTTAACTTGTGAGAAATTACCCTTTAAAGAATAGGAGATTCACCAATTAGACCGGCTGGGCTACTTAGTCTAACATGTACGCATACCATTAGCCTTTGCCCCCGGCGACGAAATAGCTAGCTATACAGGAATCGCCACCAAACTAAGGGCTAGATATACTTCTATTGGTAGAGTGCTTACACTCTCTGGCACTCTGGCTCCATATTATCTCTCAGAACTCATTATTCCGGCGACATCAACTTACTCTACTCGATCCTCGTATGACAAACTCCTTCTCTTTATTCCAAAGACACGTATAGTAAACGATGATCTAGCTTTCAGATAGTTGTACCACGACGCTTTTGGAATGATCTTCCATGAAACATCATGGGAAGCCAAATCCATTCAAATATTCAATTCCCATCATAAAACTCACCTTCACCTTGATCATTTGTATATTTAGGATTCTACGCATATTAGGTGTGTATGTATTCTCAATGTCGTAGTATATCAATGTTCTTATTTTTGTATTGTGTATTTTAATTCGGTTTTTCTTGTATACAGCGCTGTGTTCTCTGATACGGCGCTAAAGAAATGCATGTTGGGTATTGTAATTGGTATCGAGCACTGGGTTTGTAATCCAGATGCCACTGGTTCGAATGCCGTTAATTCTAACCGTAAATTTCTATGCTCTTTGCCATTGTTTATAACTTCCCTTTCAGTTTTCCGTTGTTCATTTTACTTATGTCATACATTACATTTATTTATATTATATAAATAAATTATTTAATATGTGTACTGTTATGATGCAGCATGTTACTTTAAAGGTTTGCTACGCTAATTGCTGTTATATACGACTTAAATGGTTATGTATTATTATTATGGTAATTTGTACACGTAGAGCACAATCAGTGCAGTTCCAAGTTACGGTCGAGTAACCTTAGAGAATGTTATATAAATTAGTTTGCAAGGAGTGGCTCGCTCTCTTCTCCCAGTGGCACCAGCCTGCACGTCACGCCACGTAAAACAACTATGTCTGCCTAGCACTTACAAAGACCCACCTTTCCGTTCCGACCTTTCTGCACCATGCCAAGCAATCTGTGCCAAGCAATACTGTTTTGGACACCACCATGTTCGCGTTTTCTTCTGGAACTATTATTTACCTTACATGGTACTGATCTCTTAAGAGAATTCCGGAATTCCGGAACTGATATTTACTTAAAGCGCCTTCCTGAAGCTTCCAGACATAACCGCCCTGTCACTTGAGCGAACACCGACTTCCCTGGGACGTGACACCCCGACGAAGAGCCCAGCGGTAGCCGAGGTACCTTTGTCTTTAAGCTAACTTTAAGTATACCGGTATGTAATGCATTTATGCTAAGTTATATGTTTTTTACCAAGAGACACGGATTAGATTCATTTTAAAGACGATACCTCCCTTATCTTCTTTATAGTGTTCGTTTCCCCAATCCATAATATCTGGACTTCGTAACAATACATATATTATACATTAGGTCAGTTACTCAGTTACTCAGATACAACCTTACTAACTCAATAGGAAAACATATAACTTGTATGACCACAAATAGTATCTTTACGGCAATGCATTACATTCACTTGTTTAAGAATTTAAAACAATAGATTAAAGTTACCATTTAAACTTGCAAGAACCGACGTCATTTATTGAGCCTTAAAGGAGCATTCCAGAGTTTTAGCATAATATTAAAGGTGAAAATCTTAAAAACCAGATGGGCAATAGAAAAGTTACTAGAACTCAAATAATCTTTTTTCTTGGCATATTACATATCAAGAAACAGATTTTGCCTCAAGCCAATCTTTAATCTAGTCTTAACGTTTAGCCCTTAGTTGAAAACCATAATATTTGAAACATTTCTGATGACATTGTGTCATTTCAGTTAACGTAACTCGATTATACAATGTACCGAAAGTTACTTCTCAAGTTAATTTAAAGGGATATGCTGGTGGCAGAAAATGTAATTTAAAAGATTACAGGGCAGACGCTCGTCAAAATTTCACTGGCTTTGCTGTCAATGTTTCTTGCAGATTTTTTGGTTGTTATCATTTTTAGCTCAGGATCTCATTATGGTACCGAGAAACACAAACTGCTCAATTCGTCATAGTTACATCCGTCACCATATCGTTGTCAGATACATTCACAACGTATTACCAAATTTGAAAATATTATTTTCGCCGTAAAGAAATTAATGTTATGATGATTTTGGTTTTAACCTTCAGATGTACATACAAAACTTTAAGCAATTTGTTTAAGTATTGAAATTTAGCCTTTCGAATTTCCCTTTAAACTTTACAGGATCGGATCGGATCTTATTGACGAAGGCAGAACTTCGTACCGTGTAATAACGTTTTCTTCAACCAGGTAATCCATGAACTTCCTGTGTTCCCATTTATGACCCCTTCGTCCATTTCTGATCCCCCGTGCTATTCCAACTTTAAAATTTATCCCTAACGGATCGACTGACGTTGGAGCTGTCTTATGTAAGAATTCATCCAAATCAAGCAAGAAAACATCTTGTTCTTCTTTAGGCCACGTGACGTAAAATATCTGAGCTAGAGCACGCGAAAGTGTTCCTGCTACGTCTTGGTATCCATGCCACCTTGAGGTGATATTCCAGACCAGTGGTCCACCATACGGATCAATGTAAACCACGGCTTTCTTTTCATTACCTTTGTAACTCCAGAAGTCAACTAACGTTACTGCACCTTTAGATCCATTCTCTGCGTTGGCAGTTCCAAGACCTTCAGACCGCTTGGCAACACTACTTACTTTGTAATTGACATCGATGCTCCAAGAATCACAAGCCTCTTCTACCGCTCTTGCCAAAAATTGTGTCATTTTATGATAAGTGTCATGTAGAATTATTGCCACATCGTTCCAATTGATACCATGAACATCCCCTCCACCAATGGAACGCAAGATGTTCTTCAGTCTATGGACACCAACGCAACGGCAGCCGTAAAGCGACAAAGGGTCTTCGCCGGTTCGAAGACATTCGCAGGATGTTAATTCGTACCATATTGGGATTGGTCCATCAATGGCGTTACCGGGTTTTGTGATACTAAAAAGCCCATCACCTTTGAACTTTCTCACAGCCTGCACTAGCTTAAAGCCATTCCTTGATGTCCTCATACATTGCGTGAGGATACTTTTCTCGAATGAACCTGGAAGATGTTCATATAAACATGAGAAATCTTCACCCTTTTTCAACGCATATGAACAACATGAGATAGTCATCCACACAGTCATGGATGTATTGTCCTCGAGGAACGCTTCCAGATGATTCCAACCACCTTTAGATTTACCAATACAAAGTGGTAATTCATCGAGTAGGAAATGGACGGTATGTGAAGGATGCCTCTGAACAGTGATCCTAATAACTGCACACAAGAAATCCGGTGTCAGCTGAAAAGGAAGCTCTGGAAATTTAATACTTTCGCGGCTTTCAATGTCCTTAATGTGTTTGAGAAAGCATGTGATGTGTATCTCATTTTCCGCTCCTGTTCCGTCTTTACTCAACATATCTTTTAGAAAGTCCACACAGTTGTCCTCCTCTTCTCGTACCTTTCCAGTGCCATCAGAAACGGCTGCAAACGATATGACGTATACAATACCAGAGCTTGCCAAACTCTTGGCCTTCTTGATCACTAGTAGAGATTTCCCGGTTCCGAAGTCTCCAAGAAGAATGTTTAATGGCGGTGCATTTGTTAATATTTCTTCCTGTTCTGCAGTAAGCTTCAATTTGCTTACTTTGGATCCCACTTTACTGATGGCGTCTGAGCGTGTGCGATATTTAGCAGAAGAAGCGGGGCCAATATATCGACCAAAGAGGTCTCGATACTGTGAAGTTGTCATCGCAGGGTCTTCTCTTTGTAAATGTTCTTGTACATTGCTCATCCACCATTTGCTGAATGAATCGTCATTAGCTATTTGATCACTTCTTAAAATGATGCTATCATGTTCCGCACAGACATCAATAAGACATCCATTCGACAAATTTGGAACCGCAATAAACTTTAGCATTGGTAGCGATTCAACGAAAAGTAAATCCCGGTTCATTGTTTTCATGGCATGTATATCTTTGACTACTTGTTTGAAAGCACGTTTAAGTTGCGTGTGTTGCGTTGTTCGTTCAGACGATTCAGGTACTGATTTCACCTGAAAGAAAATTACGCCTAACTTTATGTTTATGACGACAATATCATGCTCACCATTGACGTCACATATTTCTTTACGTTCTAATGCCTCATATCTAGTATCTTCTTTTTTCTTCTTCTTCACGTGTTTCAAAAAGGAAGTAAACTTGAATTCACTCAAAACTAACATTGGTTCTTTAACTCTTTCCCCATAAACTAATAGCACGAGCAATCTTCTCCACTGCCTCTTTCTGACTTCTATCTGACAGAATCTAGAAGATAAACAAATAAATTGAATAATTAACTTTAGGAAATTAATAGTACTGACGAAGTCTCCCATTTCAAATGTCTTTCTTTTAATTCTGTGAGTTCTGTAATTTTTACATATTACTTTAGCTATAATGAATTAATGAATTTATTGCTTTTGAAACGCTCCTCTGAAGTAGAACATGAAAAGGTTTTCTGTTCAATAGGAAAACTAATATCCAAACCTGAAATAAATGGAATACAGTTAATCTATTAAAACAAAACGTGTGGTCAGATTGCCATCCCACTCCCTTGTGTCTTTCTTCTACTTTGAAATTCCTTTCCTTCCATTTATTTAGCAATGTCTTTTTCATAATTTTTTTTGCTGTCTGTGATCATTGAAAAAAATCAACTGCATCAAATTAGGGAAGGAATATGAGCTGTTTCATTCTATCATCTTTTTATTAGCGAATACCCATTTCCATTGTTGCCATCAGTAGAGTAGTTTCATTCACTATTTCTGCCCTCGAGGTGGGTCTAAATATTGGATACTTTTGGTTTGAAAGGGTTAGAAATACTGCATTACGTGTAATACACAATTATCCCTACCCATTACCCATCTCTCCCTAACCCACTCTCTCGCAGAATATATAGTTCAAGACTGATTACGATGATAATAACATTATCGCAATATTTTTACTACACCTCATCGGGGCTATTATGTCCCTTCAGACTCTGTTGAATCTCTTTTGACAGGTTTGGAACTTGTTCATCAACCACATAGTCCAGTCGTTCATCCTGTTGGTAAACAAATGCTGATGGAACCTTATAAGTATCGGTCTCCAGATTTGGGAAATGCTCGTCGATGTATCCTCGTGTAGCTTGGTCGAAAGATACATATTTTCCAGCTACTTCAACTACACATTCCGATAGTTTTATGGTTGGTAGTCTATTAATGTCGGACTCTAAGGGTGTTTTCGTTGCCGCACATAATATACACTTTCGACCAGGGTCAGCAACAACAGATGCAGCCATCTTGTAGAAATCCCCAAATCTATAAACAGACAAAGAAGAGGGAGGACAGGAGAATACAAACGCTTTGTTCTAGTTTAGTCTATGGTAATTCCCAGACAAGTTTGGAACAACCTACCGACGTCACTCAAAGAAGCTAAGTCTAAAACATCTTTTAAACGTAATGTAAAGAAATACCTTATCCAAATTAATGATATATACCTTAAATTTGTCAACCTGAGAGTATGTGTGTGTATGGACGGGGGGGGGGGGGGGCTGGTGTTATGGTTATATTTGTAAAGATAACTCCTCAACCATCTTCTTAATGTATTGCCATCATTTTTAATGTACATTGTCTATTGGTGCTGTCTCAGCTGCCGCGCGGGTGCTGCTTCGTGCAGCTTAATATCACCGTTTTTTTATCTCCATAAATTATTCGAGTTTTCATGAACATCGTGGATGTTGCCATTGGAGTCGAAACTTTGCTCGTTGTACTTCTTTGTGATTTCTCGTGTTTGTTTCACACATCATTTGATGTTTTTTCTGTTGTGGTTTCGTCTATTAGTGTGTTTCTGTACCATCGTTTCTATGACAATCCACGGAGACACTATTGTGTACAGTAGAACTAAGCTGCTGAAGTAGTAGGTCAAGGGTCTCTCCTTTGTGTCTTACAGGAGAACGGATTACTACGCTTTCGTGGTAAGCAATGCAGTTCTCATACCAAACGTGATGACAATACTATCTACCATAGTCAAATGCCTATTCAACTTGGTCTACCGAACTGCCGATCTGTCAGAAATAAACAACCACAATTTATGATTTTATTACAGACAGTTCCCATGACATAGCCGTCTTCACGGAGACATGGTTACAAGAAAGTGACTCTGTAATTGTAAACGAGATAACACCCTTTTTCAATTTTTAAACTATCCCGTTTCTGTAGAAGCTTTCGAGGTGGTGGGGTCGCCGTAGTCTGTTCCGCGGACTTAAGTCCAGTAATTGAACCATCTACTGCATACGTTGTGGGGGTGGGTTGTACTTTCAGATTGTATTCTATTTACCGTCCTGCCCCATCTCGGAACTTACGGTCTCACATTATCACTATTCCAACAAAGAATTTCACTATCTTCTCGAAAATATTTGCACAACAGAGGATACTATACTAATTTGTGGGGACTTCAATTTTCACGTCGAGAACCTCCAAGACTCGTCGGCTGCTAATTTTCTCCAAACTCTTAAGACATTCGATCTTCTACAAAATGTTGTTGATCCGACACATGTTGGTGGTCATTCACTTGACCTTCTTATCAATAGAAATGATCAAAATTTAATCAGTGGGATTTCAGTGCATGATTTCAATATCAGTGACCATCATGCTGTGCTTTTCCGACATTGGATTTATCCAAGCCCTCACCGAAAGAGACCTACATCATTTCTCGACGTTTTCGCAACTTTCCTATGGATGCCTTCAAATCCGAGCTCTTTTACCGTTCTCACTCCCGATAATGAGACATTGACAGTGAGGTTGTATACTATAACAATTCACTGAGTAAGCTCTTGGATAGTTATGCTCCATTCAAGAGACGCAGGATTGGTCGTCACCCCCCCCCCCCCTACCCCTCACCTCCTCCTACGGCCGTGTATCTGACGTAATAGTCTCCGAACGGAAATATGCTTTCCTGACAATGTACCAGAAACGGACTTACCGGAACAGTTTTGCTCATTACTTTGAGAAGAAAGTCGAATGTATCCGGGCGAATATTAGACCATCTTACTCTGGTTCTCACCACCATGGCAGTACTGCAGCTGAAGGTTTCTCTAACTTTCGTGAACTTTCTACAGACGAGGTGGTGAAAATAATTTCGGGACTTTCATCTAAACATTGTTGTCTTGACCCTGTATACCAACATGGTTGGTTAAGGATAGTAAATCTGAAATGATGTCTCTCCTTTGTTCAATTGTAAACAGATCCCTGGCCAGTGATGTTTTTCCTAGTCCATGCAAACAAGCTAGATATAGATAGATACCGGTATTAATTCATATACCTTGCATTATTTTCTTCTTCTCTTCTTATTTATTTGTTTGTTTTCTTTATTTTTTTTTTCACTCGGGAGTGATCGTTCTACTAGTTAAGCCTAATAAGGTTTTTTAGATCACTTCCTTCTCATTGTACAATGATTTTTGTTAATCAGTATTACTTTGTCACTATTTAAATTATGTTTTGTATACTGAGAAAAAAAAAACATGAATCATATGAAATGAAATGTTGTTCAATTTGACCCATCAGTGTCCAGGACTCTTGTCATGTCCGAAACAGAGTGACGTAATACGTGGTTGACAACACGTTAATGAGGAAGGTTTTAGTCATGGTTTTTCGTTTTTTTTTTAAACAAATTTGGTAAAGTAATTTTCAGTTTAACATTTGAAAAGGTTTCATTTCGAATTGGAAAGCCAGTATAAGTGTTTGCTAAATAAACATATTTTCAACGACAATATGCAGCTCAATTTATTGTATAATATTCGTATATATATATATATATATATATATATATATATATATCTATACAAGCACTGTACTGTGTACATACAACTTCCTTATATTGTAGACGTTTGAATACTGGTAATGTATATGAGACGGTGTTTTATCCAGGAATTCCCACACGTATTGCGCAGTACTGAGGCGACCGGACGTGACCTATCTGCATGAAATCCATATGTGAAAGTAAGAACGTTTATGGGCGTGGCTTATCGTTGGATAATTAGCCATTTTGTTGACGAAAATGTTCATCCTGTTTGCTTAAATGTGTAAGATTCGAGACGCTTTTTTTTTGGGCTCAAAGATAGGCTATGTTTGGTACATGTTTTGGAGTAGCGTAAGGATCACAATGCAGGCGTCACTTTCGGATGAGACTTAAACGCAACATTTCAATGAAATACTAAATATAAGAGAACCGTGAAAGCTGAGCGGCAAACATTCCACATGTAACTAGTTTGAATTCCAAATCAACAACGCATGTTATAGAAGGAACCTGAACGTTTTGAAGAACATTTGCCGATTTATGACACCACAGACTGCCTTCACTGATGTACGTGATCCATTCCAGGAAAGAATGGATGGTTTAGCCAGTCAAAATAGGTTTCAATCAATCAATTAACCATGACTTGAGTTATGGACAAGATATTGATTCAACTAACATTGTGAAATATTTTTCTTTTCCATATAACTTGTTGCCTGCTACTGGAAAATCCCTCTAAACTGTAATTCATACGAATTCATACGAATTAAAAAATCGGTTCACTGAGCAAACATGTTTCAGTACCAGGTGATTAGAACATCGTTGAATGTGATGGCCTATTTCTTTTTTAAGTTTTTTTTTATAGGTCAAAATCACAAACGCTCGTGTAATAAAATCGGATAATAATTATATAAACATTAAATGTAAATTTTGTTATGACAGCTTCGCGAGTGCATGTGGAAACACTACAACATATTGAACTAACGACATACATACCGTTATAGTATCATTTATATTGTAAAGCCGTCTATACGAAAGTAGTTCGTATCCGCCACTAACTGCTCAGTGTACGCCTAGCTTTCGAACTGACGTCAGCAGCAATTGAGTATCACGTTATATAGTCAAATGATGCGGAAACATTGACATTTCCCAAGAAAATCTCCGTTTTCCTCGTGGAAGCATAAATTTTGTTCACTTACTGGTACGAACAATATGAATAATTCTAAGCACCACAACAGTGTATATAGACCAATACGGACGTATGGATATAGAGATATTTAAATAGTTATTTACTCACCAAATAAAGACACTTGAGCTTTGCAAATAAAGGACGTTAGCGTCCAATGTAAACATATCATAAATGTATTGACAATGTATCGCGCCAACACAGCATATCTTATGACAATCTTATGACAAATGTCGCGTTAGTTGACCAGAATTCATTATGAGTGTATTGCCAGGAAATGGGATATCTTTTAACAGATTAATGTACAAACTTGACAGCAACGTCGATGCAACAAGGTGGCACCAGCAAGTTAGATTTTAAGGCATATTAAGCTTCCTTAACCGAACGAGGGTGTGACGGAGGGGCGGGGTGGTGTAGACATTTTCAATTTGATTTTGGTAGAAAGAAATCTGAGGGCGTTTTGTGGGGATATTGTGCGCCTATCTTGTTTGTTAATGTCCGTTGTAAAACACGAAATTTTGAGGTCAGCCATAATAATGTGTACAGTGCACAGTGATGGTAGCCTAACACTATATTAATGCTCCTTATGATACCTCGATTGATCGTTCTAGTGCATAACCATCTGAACTAAGCACATGACCGGAGTGTCCGCGTTTTCTCTTATAACTCCCCCCCCCCAACTACTCAGATGGAAATAACTGGTGCTCAAAGTCCAAGATAAGTTCGAATATATTGCTAACAGGCATAGCTGTAGAAATGTTGTATACGAAAACTCAAAAGATTTTTTGCATGACATATGACGACTAAACTCCTGCCTAAAATGTCACCCTTTGATTGTTACAGTAATATAACAAATACACGAGAAGAAATAGTATTTCAAACCGACTCGTATCGATGACAATGTACGATATCGTTGCATATACATATATAGTTATATATATATATATTTATATATATATACTTATATATATATAATTATATATATATAAATATAAATATATATATATAGATACATATAAATAAATATATATAAATATTAATATATATATATGTATATATGTATATACGTATATACGTATTTATATATATTTTAGAATACAAATATATCTTCATTTAAAATTTGGGAAATGAAGAATTTCATATTGTGTATTTACAATAACTACAATTTCCATGGAGCAAAATGGCATATGATCATGCAACGATATGTTTATCTCAGTTTAGAAAAAGAAAGAGAAGAACAGATTAGAAAAAGTAAAGTCGAATGTATATTTAGGCCTATAGATGTATGTCTATGGTCTGTTACCTAATTTAATCTGCGCTATTTGTATCCACTGATAGATTACATTCACTGCTATCAGGTAGTTGACAATTCCTTTCTACAACATACTCGGTTAATGCATGTAATGCAGGTCTTACGATGGGGGGGGGGGGGGTAACATTAAGGGGATATAGCTCGGGGGTCGGGTTCAACTACGGGGCCGGGAATATAGGATATAGAATTATACAGAACAATAATAATTTGTTTTTTATTAAGGAGTGATGAAGACTTCCAAGTGGTGGCGGGGGAAGGGGGGGGTGCGTTATATATTTGTCCTCGGGGTTCATACTGGCTCCCGACAACCCTGATGTCAAGCAGTAATACCCAACTTTTGCTTCAGATTTTCAAATTCCTGTTTGATAAAGTCGTAAAGTTCGTACTCCAAGTGGAGCTCCGCTCGAAGAGCCCTTTTAACCGCCTCTGACGGTCCAGTTTTATTTAATGTCTTTGTCAGTTTCCAGTAACTTCTACGTTTAAAATTTCGGTAAAATGCTGTAGCGCCATGAAACATATCTGGCAACAGTTTTTCTAAAACTTGGAGAAATCCGTCGTAATCCTCCGTGGTTCCGACAAACAAGTATTTGTCTTTAATATTCCGTTTAGCTCGCTGTAGACACGTTTTCATGGAAGGGTATGGATGCCCAGGTGGGACTCCGCAAAACTGTTGGACATTCTTCGATAAGACTGACTTGTCCACACAAATTCCACGTTTACTGTAGCAAGCGTCAAAGGGTTCCTTAGTGTAATTCATTTTCTCCATTTCTTCGCGGTACCTACTTTGGCCGGTAGAGTCCCCATAAACCTTAAAGTAATATAGCGACACCAATCTTTCTACTGGATCTCTTACTATGCTAAGTAATACCGGTTTACGTTGTAGTATATCGTAATACGGTAAATGAGAATAGATAAAGGTAGGTGTTGTATCGTTAAGAACACGTTCGATCTTATGTCGAACAGTCTCGTTTTCAAGAGCCATTGTGTTCTCCACTCTCATACCGTGATTAGTCGCGATATTAAGAGCCACGGTATTCAATGTTCTGCTACCAGTCTTAGGCAATGCGTTAAAAAGCACGTGCCTATTCCCCGTTATGGGTTGCTTTTCGTCGATATAAATACTGCCAGAGTTTTCCGAACTCTTGGATTGGTCGTGTTGCTGCCCTCTATTTGTTACTGTTTTTAGTCGATGTTCCCAAACCAATGCGAAGGAAGATAAGTTGATTAATTGATGAATTATAGTAGCGATTGATGCAAAGATGAGGAGAATCTGACAGAGTCTTCGCAGTGAGTTTGAAGCCATCATTTTGCCCCTCCTCACGTAGTCTTAGAGATTCATCTGTTTGAACACGAGGAGAAGGTTTGCCTACCGCCCGATCTAGGTATAAAGATATTGAGAAAGAAAAAAAAAACACTACGTTAAAAGACTGAATTAATTTTGATATCTTAAAGCGAGATTGCTTCCTAATCCAATAATGCCGAGTCCGGCTGCCTAAGTCGGAACTGAACCGAGTCAGACCAAAAGACATCAGGCTTGTGTCCGGAGCCGATAAAAGTCATTTCTGACAAAGGTATAAGAAAGAAAGAAAAAAAAAGAGGGGTGTGAGGATGTTATGCTGCACATGTATACCAAGGAGACAACTTGGACATCACAACAGTCTTTACAACAGTATTTCCAAAAAACAGGAATTGTCAGAACCATGTCATGATCAGGACGAACGGAGTGAAGGAGGGGGCGGTGTAGGGTCGGGGGGAGGGGTTATGGGGTGTGGAGGATATCCCAATAATTTTAGAGTTGTAATGTTGCATGTGATCAAGTCATGATTCGATAAATCATTCCAAATAAGATATTAACATCTTTGTAATCACTACCGGTTCTTCCCTTGTTAGCTAATAAGCCATGTATTGTACAGAACGTGTGTGCCTCATAAAATTAATGTATTAATGCATTGTTTTGTTTAATTTACAGAATGTTTCCATCTAATTTAATCGTTCCTGGTGTGATTTATGGGAATATTTATCAGTGATATGCTACTTTAATACGTGGATATATGGAATCAAATATGTATCAAATCAATTCCAATTAAAAATACAGGATTTAAATTCCGTCATATGCTTAAGCCTTGGTTTGTTTGATTTTGTTTTCCCCTATACGCCACCACATAAGCTTAGAGACCCATTATTGTGTCGCGATTCATTGCAGTGGAAAGCAAAAGTTTGCAGGCCACGTTCTGGTTATTATTCTTCTTTCTAACTTTTTTTTATCAACAAGAGGAGTATATCTAATTACATTGTTCTTTAATTAAATTTTCAACAGAAGTTACGGTAACTTTTTTATTGCAATAATAGAAAAGGAGAGTTGTCACTAACAAAAAGGGTCATTTTATGAGAAGGGCAACCTTTGAGGTTTATTTTCACGAAAATGGATAGGAAATTAGGAACTGTTCACATTTGCATACACAAGCATGATAAAAAAGGATTGTATATAGAGAAGTAGAATATTGTTCCAACTGGTCTTATTAATGGTCTAGTCATGTGATAGTCATGTGATAGTGTTATACGCGTAAGGGTATATATAAGAGATGTATACACGAAAAATATGCGAATGTCGAACTGAGCGTTACTCTCCGTATATTGTATTCACTATTCCATATTGTATCCGCTTCCAATCGTGCACCGCATTTATCTCTCTGCCCTCTGTTCTGACCGTTTAAATGCGGCAGATACAAAACAGATATTAAAGATACAAAGAGACATTTAAAGAATGCATAAAAACAACTGTAAGCAGGCAGATTGCATGAGAAGAGTTATATACCACTGATGAATGGCTGTAGATTCAACTTGTAACTATAGAATTAAATTATATTCCATTCCTGCTATTAAACATGGGCGTTTTTTTTTGGGGGGGGGCGGTTGCAAATTGATTAATGTACACTGAAAAAATAAACTAGTCAATATTGCCACGGACTAACGTTAAATTAGTCTGTAACGTTAGTTAATGCACACGGACTAGCAAAAATCTTCGTTTCATCGCTGCTTCTTAGTCAGTTTACACTGACTAAGGAAAATATAATCGCAGCTTGGTCGGTGGCGACGGACTAAGGTATTTTAACCCATGGACTAAGAACGATACGGACACCCGATTTACGCCATAATGGTAGCTTAGTCGGTGTCGACGGACTAATGTATTTTTACCCAATTCGATTCACTTCAATTTGGAAACCGAGAGGCAACGGCAGCTTGCTGGACTTGGCATAGTTTCATACGATCACTCTAAGCAACTTTCAACCGTAAATCACCCAAGAAGGTCTTTAGAAGAATGGAGGTATTAACTGCCATCATCGGCCTACCTGTTATTCCTTTAACTTGAAGGTAAAATTAAAGTTAATTGTTAGGCCACTGGCACTAGTACTGTATTATGGTTAGTGTAACGCTAACGTTGTCACGCTGGCGTTTCGCAATACACAAGTGCAATGACAGTGAGTAGCCTATAGGCTTCTACTGGGTACTGCAGTGCATTCTCAACACTAAAGTGTGCATTCTAAACACCAATTAACAATGTGTTATGTGTGTATTGGGCTAGATTGAACAGTGGCACATAATCTTCTTATTTATTCCCAAACAAATGCTGGAACTATAAGTCTCGATAGTTTATTTGAAGTCTACACTCATTTGGTAAAGATTTCCTGTAATTTCCCATGTGAATCTAAATGGTTAGGCTTTGTGATATTGAATAAGCAAGGCTAGACCTTCAAACGTACAGTCACAGTAGGCTGAACAAATTATGTTGGCTAGTCAACGGTATTATATGTTGCGAGCAGTCAGGATGCACGCTTCAGTTCTATTTAACCTTTTCATTTATCATTTTTTAGTATTTAATTTCCGGTCACGCCCAGTAAACAATTGCGACATTCCTTCACGGTCGACTTGTTTACTGTAAGAAGTATTAACCGTTTTTTCTCAGGAAAGCTTGATAGTCTGAAGTTATTATAACATCAGGGATGTAAGTCTTCCGTATTTTTACAGTAATCCGGGTTTTTTTTAATTCCAATAAAGTTCCACAAAATTGTACAAATATCAAAGACACAGCGCGGCAAAAATGCCTGGCCCGTTGCAGCAAGCTAACTTCAATTTTCACTCATCGATCAAGCAAAATACCATTTCCTGTTACACATCGCATTGCACTGTACAACATTGTGTGTGCCATGTGAACATCGTTGCGTACGTGCGAACTTCAAATCGCCATAGCTCATTTCTGTCGTTGAAAAACCTTGCCTAATTCACGTTGATTCGTAACTGCTGGTGCTCGACATAAGTTTCGGAATTAACGCTTGTGATATTTGTGAGCGGCTAAATCTACGGGATACGCATATGATAGTCGATATTCGTGATCGCTTTCAAATGTGAGACTGTTTTTTATTCCGGATTTCGCTGCGACGTATTCGTTACTTGGAGCTAGCCTAACATAACGATAGTGTGTAAGTAGTCAGAACAAGGGATAGGATGTGTTAGCGCTAATACTTTTGAGCTAGCCAACATAACGATAGTGCGTAAGTATTCAGAGCTAGGAGTAGGATGTGTTAGGACGGCATTCCCCCGGTTTCTCCGAATAGTTTTCCGGGGTTTTATTTTGGCTGCACTTACATCCCTGTAACATGTGCTTTTAGTATACTGCCAAAAGAGTAAGTTGTTGTATTTGTATTGATATTTTATGTAGAAGTAACGGAAAATTTAGTATGTTTAGTTTGGTCTAATTGCACGTTTTTTTCTGTCCAATGTAGTGCAGGGTTCACTTGCGCGAATTCAAATTATTCTGTTTATGTATATGTATATGCATCGATTCGTAGATTATGATGTTTTTTTGACATTTATTTGTAATTCAAGCATATCTGTTTAGTAGCAAAGTTTAAAGGTTAAGATTAATTAGTTTTTTTCTTTTCGGATCCTAGATTGAATGAAACTCATTGACGTAAATAATAGATCAGATGATACAGTTTAACGCAGTTGCTAAAACTCTGGGTATTCTCTAGTCTTCGCCGGTCCATTATATACTTTAGTACAACTAGTAAGACTAAATCAAACGACCGAAAGACAAACTTAGTGTAACAAAGTACTGATTCTCCTCTAGCCTAGGTCTAAACAGGCTTGTTATGTGAGCAAGCAAAATAACAACTAAAAACGATTAGGCCTATAAATAAGTTGGCTCAGTGCATTTCTGTTTCTAAAATTTTATACTTTTAAAGATCATAAAAACAAACAAAGATTTAGCCCATGTTTTATTATCTCTGTATTCTGGGCATTTGATTCTGGTTGCAATGGTGATGACACTCTCGTTCAAATTTTCAGCTTTATACAGTCTGCTTTAAACTTTGGGATTGTTTTTTTGAGACTATAGTGGAAGCAAATCTCACATAACTTTGTGGTGACAACTTTATTTAATTTTTTTTTCAAATGATGAATACTTTGCTGTTTCTTTATTCCAGCAGGAATTGAAAAGCCAAATATCTAAGTCAAGGGTGAGGTTTCCTGTGATGTACGACACCAGTGTGGAGGAAACAACAGAAGAGGAGAACTGTGTTATATATGGCTTAAAGACATGTTTTAAGATGATATATTGGTACCCTTCGCAGAACAAAAGAGTTTATCCAAGAGTCCAAAAAGCAAAGGAACAAGTACCATAGAGAAAAAAGATGGAAGAGTGAGTTTAACTTTTGTACCCAACTGTTTAATGATATTAAAGATACTTTTCATAACCTGTTTTAAAAAAAAAAACAGTCTAGTATATCATTTACGTGCAAGCTTCATAAGTTTGGTCAAATTTTCACTGATCTGTAGAGCGGGAGTCCAGAGGGTTTGGTTAGCTGGGAAGGTAACCAATTGCCTGGTACATCACAATGTTCACAATGCATTCCTGTATATGAAACCTGACGACTGGCAAACCGACTGTGGTGGGTGTGGCTGGGAGAGCAATTTTAAAGTCACCTAATAGCTAACCTAGATCAGCTTTCATGGTAACCACATCAAAGTAAGAACAATGTGTCAGGTATGGCCCCAAGAGCAACAAATGGCCATCGCCAGTAATTATTGGTGGTGGGTTACCCCTGCCAGTGATCAACAATTGACCCCTCACGGCTGACCTAGGTCAGCTCATGAGGTAACCACTTGAAACCTACTGGAAAATGTTGGTTAGGACTTCAGATACAACTGATGGGCATTGCCAGTAATTTTTATTGGTGGGGTACCCCTGCCAGTAGACCCCCAAAATGCCCATCCCCCATTGACCTAGATGAGCTCATGATGTAACCAGTTGAAAACTAATCTGGGTAAATGCTACGCTATTGGGCATTTGGGCCATATTTGGGGGCGTCTGGCGGGCCTTTAGCAGCAGAAAATTTGTCTGGCATAGGCCATTCAGTACTTTGTGGCATTCATGCATTAAGTTGACATTGGTTTCAAGTGGTACCTCGTTCGTTTGATCAGATGCATTTTTGGGCCCCCTTTAACCGGCCCCAGGGGCCACATGCAGCAGAGCGACCACGGCAGACATCCACTTTTGGATATACTGGGTTTTTCCACAAATGTTCCAATACTCAGATATTGGTACCTCGTTCGTTTGATCAAAGTGCACTGGGCTGCCGGTCTAGTAGGCTTCATTGTTATATTGTTCAATAGATCATGCTAGCTAGGCCTACTACTACGAGTACTACAAACTAAGGCAACTAATACACCGAGAGACATAGGCTAGTACAGTAGTAGTATAGTCAGTTTTGCGAAGTTTGGAACACTGCGAAGTTCAACACCCCTAAGAAATACGCGATTTCACGATGAGACAACCTAAAGCAAGTGCCAATTGCACGAAAAACTACGAAGCTACAGTTATTTTCTCTCCAAAATGACCCAACCATATCAAGTATAGTTTCAGGTGATTTATACCATGAGATATAGTTTTGGGGTGCATTCAGTGCGTTATGTATCCTTCTCCTTTCTGTAGTATTTAGCATTGATTTGCATGTTCATTCATAGTGTAAGTAAACTACATAATTGATGTCATCAAAGTTACAACTGTGTCATATTAAATAAGTAAATGATTGAAATATTGGTTTCACTACATACTTGATTGTACACTATTTGGCTTTCCATGATAGCAATATCTGATCTTTTTAATTACTGTAGCTTGTTCAGTCATACCAGTAGTTCTAATGTGACATTGATCTTGGGATATTTATTGTTGGTACAGAATAACTTGTCTTTATTTTGTATTGTGTGAGATCAATTTAACATAACATATATTGTGATGTCATAGAGTGTTGAAGAGGTACTCTAACTTGCAGCTAGTAGTGATAAAACAGTTCATTCAGTGCTCTCATGATAACCCCAGTTGGGCCCAGTGGCAGATGGAGATAGTGGCAGATGGAGATGTTTGAAATGCAGGGGACATTATAGGGTCTTTTGAAGTTTTGGCAAAGTTCTTTTGCATGTAAAGCTGCTATACTTATCATGGAGAAGTTCCACAATGGAGGCATGGCGTCTCCTAGCCTTATTTGGGTATATGTCCTTGCATTCCGTATTTGGAACACTGCCCTACTATTGTTTGTATTGCTTATTCTAAAGTTAGGTAAGTCAGTATTGTAACATGTTTTTATTTTTAACACATTGATTGCATCTGTACAGTTCTTACATTGAGTTCAACTATATAAAATAACCATGAGCAGGGAAAACTTACCACTATCTCACTTGCATTTCTTAATGTTCAAGTGACCATATTCATACTTTAACCAAAGCATTTCTTCCATATTAGATAGTGTTTATCCAGAGTAGGTTACAGGATATTTTCAAGGTGGGCTATGTAGTATTGTCCCCAGTTTAGCATGCTATAATTGCTAGAATATTTAATATGTTGCTAGAGGTCTTTACTTTCCAAATTGTTCTAAGGCATTCTAATTGAAAGCATAAGATGCCTGAATGTCCCAGTGAGGTAAATTTCCTGGAAGGTGGTAATAAAACCAGTTTCAAAACTTTGACCAAAGGTAACCATATTTGAATATCTGGTTTATTTGGGGCCAATACAGCATACTCTGGTCGAGAGTTGGCGTGGAAGCCACCATATGTTTGTAGTAATGCAGTAAAATGTAGTAAAGGCAGCAGGAGGAGTCCAGTTTACCCCTGCGCCGAAGGTCATTCATCTTTTAGGTTTCTTGGAGAACACTTTAACCTTCCCAACCACAGAGCTCCCAACTGACCCACAATTCGCGGGTTGGACCTACTACTCAATTTGTTGATGTTACACACAAGAAAATGCATATTTCTCAGAAAATTGTGGGTGACAAAAGCCTTTCTAGGTGCCACCATTTTACATGTAGGCATCACCAGGATTCCAAAAAAAAAATAAAAAAAGGGGAGGGAGACACCCCCCATATACCCCTCCCCCAGGACGGCAATTCGTGGCATGGATCAGCATTTGCCTTCTCAAGAGTTGGGAGCTATGCAACCATACCATTAACGACATGTGTCTATAGGCCCAGGGGATTGAATCCTTAGGTAGCCGTCCTGAGCTAATGCGAATCAGCAGAGAAAGGTTGTGGATGCCTTCGCACCATTCAACCTCATGGGCTCAACATTCAGAAAGGACATGACTAACTTTTCTTCATTCCCTCTCCTTCTCCCCTTGCCCCCCCCCCTCCCCTATTACTCCTTTTCTCATAGCTTTTTCCACTCCTTTCTTTCTCCACACTTTTCTGTCGTTGTCCTTCTCCAGTTTATTCCCTACCCCTTCCCTTAATCCTCTCTTTGTCCCTCCACTGTTTATCTCCTACCTATCCTCTTCCCCTGTTGGTTTTATCTTTCATTCTTCTCTCCATCCCTTGTCTACTTATCCCCTCTTTGTGTTCACCATGCTCATTAACCTGTCTGTATTATGTGCGTGTTTTTTCTACACAGGCTCTCTAGTGGATAAGCTGTTTGCTCACTGTTTTTTTTTTTTTTTTTTAACTCAAATATTGAAGAACGTTAGGCCAGAAGCAAGTCGTTTCGTCAAATAACAGTACATAAGCAGCACACATTCAGTCACATGTTTATAGAGAATTACACGACGAAACTATTCGCATTTTATTTCTTCAGCAATTTCTCCAACAAAAGTCGGCAGCACGAGATCATACGGGCCCATATGACTTTCCATAACAACTACAGGCTGCTACGAGCTGGTATAGCGTTTTCCCAGCAGTACAATATGCACTGTTCCATATAGCAAATCGAAAAATTGCGAAACTCGAACAGCAGCACACAGTACAATTACACAGTGTGCCTATAGGTTACGCAACACTGAGAGGCAGATTAGAATCTCGGAAATCTGATACCTTCGCGGTAACGGTACCCATTTGCGTATGCTGTTTATAGCTAAGGATGAGAATGCCATATTAAAGAAATGAATATGTTGCCGCTGTGAGAAGAGGGCAGCATTGTTTTTATTTTTTAATCGGGGAATACGTTGAGACAAGATTTTTGATTTTAGCAATTTCCTAGCTGAGAGTGTGCCTTTAAACGATCAGATGGGCAGATAGTGATTAAACTTTCCAACCTGGCAATCTCATTTACTAGATGGTATTCATACCTGTTACGCTCTTTCGCACGAATGGAAGAATAACGCATACTAATAGAACGGATGTTCACATTAACAGCTTCCCACTGAAGGGAATCATTCAAATAGGAATCACACGAAGCAGTTCTGTTAATAATATCAATAATAGAATCAGAATAGCACAATTCTTCTAAGAGTGAAACATTTAACTTCCAGTAGCCACGGCCCCTTGGCTCAATCTTACAATTAATAGTAAGAGTAACGCTAGAATGGTCGGACCTAAATAAAGAAACAATGTCAGCTGCACTCACAGTTTGAACAATGTGTCTAGAACACCAAAAGAAATCAAGTCGACAGTGAATAGAATTATCAGAAGAATGCCAGCTGAAAAGCCGGGCGTTAGGATTACGATCACGCCAAACATCAACGAGATCAAGATTTTCTGCTATCTGAAGCATAATTTGGCGGGCATTAAAATTAGTTCTTTGCAACCCTCCAAATTTATCATGAGTTAAATTACCTACAAAATTAATCACCACCCCAAATAATCGATGTACAATCAAATGCTGTCAAATGTTGTGCAATATTACTAAAGAAAAATGGGTCATCCTTGTTTGGACCATAAACATTAATTACAGTATAAATCTGATCGTAAACATTTAAATCAATATTAATATACCTTCCATTTTCATCGACCCTAGATCGTATAATAGTGATATTGAGTTTCGGGTTGAAAAATAAACCAACACCTCTACTGTTATTATCCCCATGGGAAAGAAAAAGATTACCACCCCATTCTTTTGACCAAGAGTTCACATCACAAGGAACAGAGTAGTACCTACTTGAACGGATCTCTATGGACAACGCAGAAATGTTCACCATAATTGAGACTGAGGTGAATTTGAAACTCGATATTAAGAATCTGAAATTCGTTACAACAATTTGACAATTTCTTCAATATGTTAAGTTTGCTTCAATTCCTTATTTCATTTTGGAGATATTACGGATTTAATGGTCGTTCACAGACAAGGTAGAAGTCTAAATATGACATCAAATCTACATGTGCTTCATTTTCTATGTAATTTTCTGTAATCAGGGGATTGGATTTTGCAAACGTTGACTATAAAATATTAACAAATACTGTTAACATTCCACGTTGAAAAATGTGAAAAACAATAGAAAAATTATTCAGATCGTAGTGGCACTATTACATCACAGACTTTACAAAGTGACGCGCATATACGACACCTGTGTCGGAGTTAAATATTAGTTAAAAAAGTAAACGTACCTTATACGATTAAGAGTGTGGCCGGCTGCCAAAGGCAAATATGTTGTTCTTCCATACGACACTGAGATATAATGGCTAGCGCACTATCAAACTAGAAGACAATTGTGAAAAGAAACTGTTCCAACTGATAATCACATGCACACGCAAAGAACGAGCAAAACGATATCCACAAAAGGAAGTCAATGAGATTATTGTATAAATACTTTTTTGTTAAAGGGACACGGTCATCCTGTTTCTCATGGTGTATACATATGTCACCGAGACGACGCTCAATGATGCTGAACAAGTAGTCGGAGGTTTTAACCCGTTTATTTGCACACGTGGCTCAACAGGAACACGGTGAAAACTATAAAGTAAAAGTATTAAACATTAATATACAAACGTTGGTGAAAAAAAAACACTTGAATTAGCACAAATCAATAATAACATAATACAGCATTGTTTTTCCCCCTTATTAATAATGCACAAAAGGAAGAAGTATAACAAATAACAGTTGGTAACATGAAACAAAATATAGAGTAAGATTGACAACAATTACATTCTTGATAATTATAACACCCAACTTACAATCGTTGCCGGGCAAACTAAACGCACGACAAACTGCATGCGGTGTACACTGAGGGGCTTACGATGCATGGCTTTCCGGGGTTTACTGCGGCTTTCTGTGGTTTACGGCGGCTCTCTGAAGAATGTATAAATATACGAACAAAATGATATCCTAAGGAGAATACTTAACAAAGACGATACTTTAAGTCAAGGTACTCTAACAAATAAGCAAATAAGCAAAACAACAAATACGCAAAAGGCAACGATCATAACAGGCACAAGCATATAGCAAAATCACATTAAAAGCAAATCTCAAGAATGTGATATTACAAATAAGTATACCTAGCCCCTTAATGCCTATATAAACATATATACTTACATTATTACTATGGATGTCTGATATGAGAGCACATGCGACGCCACTCTGAACCAGGAGAGGAATAAAGCATGTAACTCACATAATACGTAAGTATGCATCGATTACGTAAGTATGCAAAGCAAGGAGGCGGTTATAAAGGTCACACCCTAAACACCATTGGGTGAGGGCAGCATTGACCGTTACCCGACCTCGACCAAGCGGAAGTTTCCCTTTTGTCACGCTAAGGATAAAACACACATCGGCACCGATGACAATATGAAATACATACTAAAGAGTATTGATTACATCTTAAATACATATGCCGGAATGGGTACAATTTTTCAAATAGGGATGTACTCAACGGCAGTGAATATTGGTATAAGCATACATTGTCCCAGGCAATAAAGTTTTGCAGCACTTCATATACACTTACATTATTAACGTTATATTGTATTGATGGTTCGAGGTCATCATCAATAGCAACGCAACGTTAGTATATATTGTACATATAGATCTTTGAAAGAAACCAACATTCTTTTATTTGTGTGTGCTTCAATTTTATCAAACCAGAATTGCAATAGTACAGTATTATTCTACCCGTTTCTAAGTAATCAATATGCATTAGGGTATAAGCAAATTGTACATCTTTATCTTTCAAAGAAACTACTCTCAGCTATTGTGCTAATGTTGGAAGGTTGTTTGGGAGAGACTTTGTTGAAAGTAGCGGAATACATATTTTATGTGCATGAAGGAGAATTTAAGCCAATGGAAAAGTAACTATAGTGAGATGGCACAGTGGGTAGAGTTGTGGACTGGTAACCTCGTTGTTCCGGGCTCGAATCCATCTACAGTTCCTTTATGCAATACTTCTTTCACCCTTTCGCTTACTCATCTCTGACATAATTATATTAATTCAAACATTTATATATATATATATTACCAGCTGACGTGGTGGCCAACGTGATAGAGACTTGCTAAAGACCCAAGTCTTGTTGGTTTCAGGTAAATCGTGCTAGGGTTCAAGGCACACCGGAGTTCACAACGCTCCGGTGGTGGTATGGCACTTTTTGTGGCCTAGGATCCCGTGTCATATCTCCCTTGATGTCGCGAAAGAACCCGGGAGGATGCGAAGAGGGTCGGTCAAAAGTCGACCAGATTGCATGGCGTGCGTGAATCGTCGCCTCTTGCCAGAGGGTCAAAACACTCCCTTTTTGACCGGCATGTATGCAGCCACCGTCCACTGAATACGTGGCCTGATGAGGCGCTATTCTCTTTGCACGGATGCCTTTAAAAGACATAATAGTATTTCATGTAACAATAGCGTTGAGTTTTAAGCTAGCGCCATCACATTTCATGAAGCGTTGACACAGTGTATAGGTGGATTCAATGCAATTGAAAGGCATCCTTCATTGCTGGCTAAGCAAAAAGCAATAAAACTTTCACGGGTGCACAGGGATCTCCAGGAAGCTGATTAATATAATTTATAGTTGACTATTTTAATCCATAGAATACAACTAGTAGAAGGTTTATTGAGATTCCTTTATTAACTTCCTTTACAATAGTTTAATTAGAACAGTAAAACTCTCTGTCGATCAGATTGAGGGTTGTATATATTTTCGTAAGTATGCAGTCGACCTGTTGTTGTGCAGTGATGAAACCTTGATAATGACAGAATGTCCGCACTGAGTTCTGGTTTGCCATTGTATTATACCTACTCAAGTCAATGTGCATACATTCCGATAACCAAGGAAACGTTACCATTAATTGGAATGTCAATTGGCCCCGGTTATATAGCCAATACATAATGGGGCTCCAACACTCTTCGTCTGAAGAGTTTGATTATTAATTGGTATTTTATTCATTGCCACCTTTTCTTCAAACTGGAGAATTGAAGCAATGTATAACTAAAATGTTAGATTTTTACGAACGAGGTCGATTTCCTGTCATATCAAGTCATATTGTTCAGACGTGGCACCCGATACTCAATAGCTAGTACGGTAACTACTGTTCATGTTCCACAACCGTGCATCAGTAACTGCAAAGTTGTTACACTTTGAACTACGAGTCTGACAGGTGAAAATTTGCAGTAATTTAAAAAAAAAATTAAATAATTTTTTTTAATTTAAAATTTTTAAATTAAGTTTTTTTTTTTAATCTGCAGTAAGAAAAAACTTGCAGTAATTACTGTGCCACCTGTAACACATTTTACTGTGTTACGAACACAGCGCAGTAGTTACTGATGCACGGTTGTGGAACATGAACAGTATAGTTACTGTACTAGCTATGAGTATCAGGTGGACATGTACGACTGGAGTTTTTCGCTACGAGTTCTCCAAAACTCACACAGAAACGTTTACGTTAAAATGGCCTTCGGTAAGACTTTCCAATGTTGGCGAGAATTCAGGCAATAAACTTGGACATATTTAGTGCTTCTTTATTTGTAAGTTACTTTGTTCGAATATATTTACTTCTATTTGCTTAACAACTGCCAATTGTGTTGAATTTCTCGAAATGCAGCGATGCAAAATCCGGCCTCCGATGTCCCTAAAACATTACCGTGCCATGTAAATACGGATTAGTTAAAGTCTCAATAATGTGTGTTTGCCAAATTTTAACTTCGACCTTCCATCTTACTGCACTAAAAGCTCAGTGAAATTAACACCGTTCTATGCAATTTTCATATTAATAATCATTATTTTTATTGAGTTATATTTCGTTAACAATTTTGAGTTGAATCAAATTCGCCAGAATTTTTAAATATATAATCATAAAGGAATATAATCATAAAGGTATGCCTTTGATTCTATTCGATATTTTATTGCCCATACATTTTCAAATACAGTAGTATTAATTACACGTACAAAGCATATTTACAAAGTTTCTAAGTTTTCGTCTTGTTTTCTTAACTATTAGAAACAAAACATTTGCATCGGTTTGTTATGTTGCAGGTATTAAATAGTTTGAGAAATGCACCATAATCGACGCAAACTTTAAGGATGTCAATGTCTTTATCTGAGACCCTTCATTTTTCTTCTTTCCATAGTTTATGAAGGGCGAAAACACTTGGAGCATAGAACAAATATTTAAACTTCCTCTGCAGGATAGAGTTGTTTACTTTGCACCTTCATTATAGCGTTACCAAAACATTTAGTACCATTTCAATGGGTAATATATATATATATTTATGAACATATATATACATATACTCACGTGTAGAACAAACAGGCGTGTCCAATCACTGTAACTTGATCACCTATAGGCCATATTGATCGGTATCAATCGACTTCAAGCAGTTTATTAAATTAGGTCGTTTTTTTATTCATTCAAATATTTAACCCATACCGGTCCCATCAGATAGGCGACGCCCATAGTGTTTCATCTATATCTTGTCTGTGTCGTCAAGAATCTTATATATACATCTTATATATACATAGGCGTAGGAGCCTAATTTGACTTGGGGGGGGGGGGGGCTGTAACGACTTGCCCGAAAAATGTAACCAAAATTTTTCGCAAGCTCCGCGCGCGTTCAACATGTTAATGTGCATATCGTATAGGCATTGATCGGTTATTACATCACATGCCAATAACATACAATCATTCCATATTGGTTAGAATTATTGGGGAAAGTCGTTACAACAATAATGATCATAATAATATCAGTTAAACCATTGAAAAACACATTGCAAATTATTCTTCTTTCAGTAGGTGCCCGAAAAATTCTCAGCATGTTGCCCGAATTTTCACAAAAAAAAATTGAAAAACACATTGCAAATTATTCTTCTTTCAGTATAGGTGCCCGAAAATTCTCAGCATGTCGCCCGAATTTTCACCAAAAAAATGGTTGGGGGCTGCAGCCCCCCAGCCCCCTCCCCCGCCTCCTACGCCTATGTTGGTGTATATCTCGGTGCTATGCTAAAATCCCATTACCATGGAACATTCGACTGATCACACAATGAAAAAAAAAATGGAAAAATATCCGCCATTTTTTTTTAACCGTGGGAACGTTTTACAAAGTGATTACTAGACCTGTAATTCGTCGCTTATTAATTCTCAATTGCTGATTTTTTGTGTGTGTAAATATGTAACATACATCCACCATAGTAGCTCTCTGGTGTGTTCAATTGTAATATGATTTTTAGGTAAAACCCCATAGATTTTGGAAACCTGTCGAAACAAAATCGTCAAAAACTGCTTCAAAACAAGAGTCTTTTGTCAAATATTTTAACTTCCCCCTCTTCCTTCCTTTCCAATCCTTCCTATGATTCACATTATGAAAATAAACCAGTCCGGAGCTTTGTTACCTTTTGTGCACGAACAGTACTATAATGCATCGGAACATTTCGTTGCATGAAGAAATAAGTCTAACAATAGAAATCCTCCAAAAGACGAGAAGTGCACGGGTTATAACATTTTTTCAGCCGTTTTTGTTTAATTGGTACCGTAAAGAGGCACCAAAGTTACAAGAAAATCACATTAATCTTGTTTTTTTTTAATGCCGCAGTTTTTTATTTTTATTTTATTTTAAAGAAATTTTCGATAAAATCAATATTAAAGCCACGTGATTGAGGATAATCAAATTAGTATAACGCATTAAAACTGAATTAAGTAATAAATATTGACATTAAACATGATATAATAAATATATTCACAACAAAAGCAGAGCGGTATTAACTTAACAGCAGTAACATTTTCTCCCAGCAGAATAGCAACCATTTATTGAGACGCCTATATTTTCCGTGTCGCGAAACTAGTATATGGTATTAAACGTTGAACAAGGCTCAGATCTGTCGCAATGTTTGGAGCCAAATGAAAAAAGATCCTTAATATATAGCCCAGCTTAAACGCAATTTAGTTCAATGTGGTTGATAACAAGGTAAATGAACAATAGTTGATGAATTTTAACAATATTCTGCAACATTGGTAATAGTTTGTGTTATTATTGACACAATAATATCAATTGTAGTAAATCGATTTCCAAAGCAAACCCTAAATATAGAGCGAAAACAAACGAAAACATAATCAACGATTAATATCGTATATAGTCTAAGTATGTAGATCATAAATACGTTTTAATAAACATTTATGAATTCAAAGGCTTCAAGGTGGAATATTTGTAAACTATTTTCATCTCTAGTTCCCTCATGCAAACTACTGTCCCCTCCACCCCCCCCCCACCATGTGTACAAACGCTTACATGACATGAGTACTGTCCCCTACTTGAAGTGTTGGTGCACCCTCCCCCCCCCTCCCCCATCCTCTCCCTAAAACTCGGCATCCTGGCTATTCGAGCCGGATGTTTCCAAGCCATCTACACTGAAAAAATAAACTAGTCAATATTGCCACGGACTAACGTTAAATTAGTCTGTAACGTTAGTCAATGCACACGGACTAGCAAAAATCTTCGTTTCATCGCTGCTTCTTAGTTAGTTTACACTGACTAAGGAAAATATAATCGCAGCTTAGTCGGTGGCGACGGACTAAGGTATTTTAACCCATGGACTAAGAACGATACGGACACCCGATTTACGCCATAATCGTAGCTTAGTCGGTCTCGACAGACTAATGTATTTTAACCCAATTCGATTCACCTCCAATTTGGAAACCGAGAGGCAACGGCAGCTTGCTGGGCTTGGCATAGTTTCATACGATCACTCTAAGCAACTTTCAACCGTAAATCA
Source organism: Apostichopus japonicus (assembly GCF_037975245.1). Classification (NCBI taxonomy): domain Eukaryota; kingdom Metazoa; phylum Echinodermata; class Holothuroidea; order Aspidochirotida; family Stichopodidae; genus Apostichopus; species Apostichopus japonicus. Next base: position 8,494,301 of record NC_092566.1, on the reverse strand, counting down.
CCCAAGAAGGTCTTTAGAAGAATGGAGGTATTAACTGCATCATCGGCCTACCTGGTATTCCGTTAATTTGAAGGTAAAATTAAAGTTAATTGTTAGGCCACTGGCACTAGTACTGTATTATGGTTAGTGTAACGCTACCGTTGTCACGTTGGCGTTTCGCAATACACAAGTGCAATGACAGTGAGTAGCCTATAGGCTTCTACTGGGTACTGCAGTGCATTCTCAACACTAAAGTGTGCATCCTAAACACCAATTAACAATGTGTTATGTGTGTATTGGGCTAGATTGAACAGTGGCACATAATCTTCTTATTTATTCCCAAACAAATGCTGGAACTATAAGGCTCAATAGTTTATTTGAAGTCTACACTCATTTGGTAAAGATTTCCTGTAATTTCCCATGTGAATCTAAATGGGTAGGCTTTGTGATATTGAATAAGCAAGGCTAGACCTTCAAACGTACAGTCACAGTAGGCTGAACAAATTATGTTGGCTAGTCAACGGTATTATATGTTGCGAGCAGTCAGGATGCACGCTTCAGTTCTATTTAACCTTTTCATTTATCATTTTTTAGTATTTAATTTCCGGTCACGCCCAGGAAACAATTGCGACATTCCTTCACGGTCGACTTGCTTACTGTAAGAAGTATTAACCGTTTTTTCTCAGGAAAGCTTGATAGTCTGAAGTTATTATAACATGTGCTTTTAGTATACTGCCAAAAGAGTAAGTTGTTGTATTTGCATTGATATTTTATGTAGAAGTAACGGAAAATTGAGTATGTTTAGTTTGGTCTAATTGCACGTTTTTTTTTCTGTCCAATGTAGTGCAGGGTTCACTTGCGCGAATTCAAATTATTCTGTTTATGTATATGTACAGTATATGCATCGATTCTTAGATTATGATGTTTTTTTGACATTTATTTGTAATTCAACCATATCTGTTTAGTAGCAAAGTTTAAAGGTTAAGATTAATTAGTTTTCTCTTTTTGATCCTAGATTGAATGAAACTCATTGGCGTAAATAATAGATCAGATGATACAGTTTAACGCAGTTGCTAAAACTCTGGGTATTCTCTAGTCTTCGCCGGTCCATTATATACTTTAGTACTACTAGTAGACTATATCAAAACGACCGAAGACAAACTTAGTGTAACAAAGTACTGATTCTCCTCTAGCCTAGGTCTAAACAGGCTTGTTATGTGAGCAAGCAAAATAACAATTAAAAACGATTAGGCCTATAAATAAGTTGGCTCAGTGCATTTCTGTTTCTAAAATTTTATAATTTTAAAGATCATAAAAACAAACAAAGATTTAGCCCATGTTTTATTATCTCTGTATTCTGGGCATTTGATTCTGGTTGTAATGGTGATGACACTCTCGTTCAAATTTTCAGCTTTATACAGTCTGCTTCAAACTTTGGGATTGTTTTTTGAGACTATAGTGGAAGCAAATCTCACATAACTTTGTGGTGACAACTATATATATATTTTTTTTCAAATGATGAATACTTTGCTGTTTCTTTCTTCCAGCAGGAATTGAAAAGCCAAATATCTAAGTCAAGGGTGAGCTTTCCTGTGATGTACGACACCAGGGTGGAGGCAACAACAGAAGAGGAGAACTGTGTTATATATGGCTTAAAGACATGTTTTAAGATGATATATTGGTACCCTTCGCAGAACAAAAGAGTTTATCCAAGAGTCCAAAAAGCAAAGGAACAAGTACCATAGAGAAAAAAGATGGAAGAGTGAGTTTAACTATTGTACCCAACTGTTTAATGATATTTAAGATACTTTTCATAACCTGTTTTAAAAAAAACCCAGTCTAGTATATCATTAACGTGCAAGCTTCATAAGTTTGGTCAAATTTTCACTGATCTGTAGAGCGGGAGTCCAGAGGGTTTGGTTAGCTGGGAAGGTAACCAATTGCCTGGTACATCACAATGTTCACAATGCATTCCTGTATATGAAACCTGATGACTGGCAAACCGACTGTGGTGGATGTGGCTGGGAGAGCAATTTTAAAGTCACCTAATAGCTAACCTAGAGCAGCTTTCATGGTAACCACATCAAAGTAAGAACAATGTGTCAGGTATGGCCCCAAGAGCAACAAATGGCCATTGCCAGTAATTATTGGTGGTGGGGTACCCCTGCCAGTGATCTATAATTGACCCCTCACGGCTAACCTAGGTCAGCTCATGAGGTAACCACTTGAAACCTACTGGAAAATGTTGGTTAGGACTTCAGATACAAGGGATGGGCATTGCCAGTAAATTTTATTGGTGGGGTACCCCTGCTAGTAGACCCCCAATATGCCCATCCCCTCATTGACCTAGGTGAGCTCATGATTTGACCAGTTGAAACCTACAGGAAAATGATAGGTATCACTTCATATGTAAGGATGGGCATTTCCAGTATTTTATATTGGTGGGCCACCACTGCCAGAGTCCGCCCATCCCTTACATATAGAATCCTGTCAATAATTTTCCAGTAGTTTTCAACTGGTTAAATCATGAGCTGACCTAGATCAATGAGGGGGGGGGGGCTTTTTGGGGGTCTACTGGCAGGGGTACCCCACTAATATAAATTACTGGAAATGCCCATCCCTTACATATATATAGAGTCCTGCCAATCATTTTCCAGTAGCTTTCAACTGGTTACCTCATGAGCTAATCTAGGTCAATGGGGGATGGGCATTTTGGGGGTCTACTGACAGGGTTACCCCACCAATGTAAATGACTGGAAATGCCCATCCCTTACATATGAAGTGATACCTATCATTTTCCAGTAATTTTTCAACTGGTTATCTCATGAGCTGACCTAAGTCAATGAGGGAATGGGCATTTTGGGGGTCTACTGGCAGGGGTACCCCCCCCCCAATATAAATTACTGGAAATTCCCATCCCTTACATATGAAGTGATACCATTTTCCAGTAGTTTTCAACTGGTTACATCATGAGCTCATCTAGGTCAATGGGGGATGGGCATTTTGGGGGTCTACTGGCAGGGGTACCCCACCAATAAAAATTACTGGCAATACCCATCAGTTGTATCTGAAGTCCTAACCAACATTTTCCAGTAGGTTTCAAGTGGTTACCTCATGAGCTGACCTAGGTCAGCCTTGAGGGGTCAATTATAGATCACTGGCAGGGGTACCCCACCACCAATAATTACTGGCAATGGCCATTTGTTGCTCTTGGGGCCATACCTGACATATTGTACTTACTTTGATGTGTTACCATGAAAACTGATCTAGGTTAGCTATCAGGTGACTTTAAAATTGCTCTCCCAGCCACACCCACCACAGTCGGTTTGCCAGTCGTCAGGTTTCATATACAGGAATGCACTGTGAACATTGTGATGTACAAGGCAATTGGTTACCTTCCCAGCTAGCCAAACCCTCTGGGATCCCGGTCTATTGGGATCATTATTAACATGATTAACATAATTATTAAGCTTTGAGAAATAACTTGGTGTTATGCTGTGCAAAGCTAATAATAATTTGGTAAAGCTGCTATTCCTGGCTTATAATTTGAGGGACCTAGATTTAAATGTATAACTCCCAATATGTTATAAAATTTTAATGTAAATGTATGTTTATGATAATGTGAGTTACCATGTGCTATATCTGTATCTGTGCTTACACGTATATCATATTTTCTGTTCACAGGTCAATAATGGTGCAGATTTTGGCTTCCTGAAGACAAGTGGGAGGCCATTTGTAGTTAAGAGAAACACTCTTTGTTCGTGAAGACTTAACTGGTGTCGATTTGGGGTACCACTTTAAAACGAAAGTCATGAGGAACCCTTGCCCAAGACTCAACTTTGCATTATTGTGCAGTGCTATACTTTTGCGATTCATGTTTGATCCATTAACTTGTCTTAACTTTGTTGGAAAAAAAATCAGATTTTCAGATTTTATTTACAGTGATTTCTTCTCTATCTGTCGAAAGTCAGCCTTTTGTAGACATCAGAAGTTTTATCAGAAATAAATACTGCCAACGTACACAATATTTGTGTTTCTTCTGCTCTCTTTTCTTTCAGTGATACTAGTCAGTGAAACTAGTCGGGTTTAATTCTTTCAGTGAATCTAGTCAGTGCAACTAGTCAGTCGATACCGACTAAGAAAGGTTAGTCGGGAGAGGCACCATCCTGACTAATGTAAAACCTGCTATAAACTAGTCGGTGGCTCATATAAATTAGTCGGTAAAGACCGACTAATGTCACCAACTAATGTAACTGACTAATAAACATTTACCGACTAAAAAATTGTTGATCGACTAAGCTGACGGACTAAGATGACCGACTAAGAAATCCAACTGACTACGGAATAAATTAGTCGGTATAGCAACTGACTAAGGCTATGTTCATCGGGAGAGGCACCAGATGGACTAACGTTTTGTTAGTCGGTGAACCAATTTAAGTTTTCAGTGTAATAGTTTCACATATTATTGGGTATGGCCCTTATTCTAAGTAAGACATTTACGTGCTTACTGTAATATGTCTATTCAGAAATTCTTGGACACTGTTTACTCATTATACTCTTACCGAAAGCTTTTGTCCTCACAAATTTGACTTAATGTTTTATATTTTATTCACAAACATGTGAATTCTTTGATGGGGTCAATTTCATCATTTCTATATAGTGATGTGATTCTGGTCAGCCGATTCTCATGGCTTTATCAGTTTAAACTGTTAACGATGAGTATACCCGTTAATCAGTTGAAACAGATGTGTGACATAATTTCTTAACATGTGTTACAATTATGACCAGTTGCTACCAAGGAACAGAAAATACTAAACACACAACAATAAACATAATGATTGACTGGACTAACCAGACTATACTCTAATGGTTTCGCCAATAATTTCGTCCATATTTTTAAAGAAAGTGTGTGACACTTCACTGCAAACACATAAAATGAACAATTTGAACCATCTTTACCAGGTATAGGCCTACTTACTATATAGTCAAACATAGGGACAGTGGTTTGGACTCAGCCATTAGTTGAAACAACCTTTGAGTAATATTTCCACAGTAGCATATATGCTGACAGGTCTGACATGTGCTACGGTGTTATAAATAAATTATTTATTATGTATACTGTTATGATGCAGCATGTTACTTTAAAGGTTTGCTACGCTAATTGATGTTATACACGTCTTAAATGGTTATGTATTATTATTATTATGGTAATTTGTAAACGTAGAGCACAATCGGTGCAGTTCCAAGTTACGGTCGTACGAAGATCTAGAGAGGACATGGTTAAAAAAAATATATATTACGTACGTACGTAATAATACTACGTACGTACGTAATAATTATCACGTACGTACGTGGTAATACTACGTACGTACGTAATAATATCACGTACGTACGTGATATGTTTTACGTACGTACGTGATAATTACTACGTGCGTACGTAGTGTTATTACGTACGTACGTAATAATTACTACGTACTTATGTAGTGATTATCACGTACGTATTTAATCATTGTAAAGAATGAAGGCCTACACTCTAAAAACAACCTGGTGAAATTTCACCAGTTCCTTGTGAAATTTTCACCAGGAGTTGCGTTTATATGCTACCCTATATATCCTGGTTGTTTTCACCAAATTACCTGGTGAATGAGATTTTAACAAAATCCAAAGCCTGGTTAAATTTCGTGGTGAAATTTTGACACTGTCCTGGTTAATATCAATGGGTATTCACCTCATTCTTGGTGATATTAACCAACATTTCCTGGTTGATGCTAATACTGTCCTGGTTAATATCAATGGGTATTCACCTCATTCCTTGTGATATTAACCAACATTTCCTGGTTGATGCTAATACTATCCTGGTTAATATCATGAAATATTTCACCTCTTTCCTGGTTAAATTAACCAACATTCCTGATTGGTGCTAATGCTATCCTGGTTAATATCATAAAATGTTCCACCTCTTTCCTGGTTAAATTAACCAACATTTCCTGGTTGAAGCTTATACTATCCTGGTTAATATCATGAAATATTTCACCTCTTTCCTGGTTAAATTAACCAACATTCCTGGTTGGTGCTAATGCTATCCTGGTTAATATTGCAGAATGTTCCACCCCTTTCTGGTTAAATTAAACAACAATTCCTGGTTGATGTCACCATTATCCTGGTTAATATTAAATTGATTTTCCACCTCATTCCTGGTTAAATCACCCCTTTCCTTGTTAATATGCCACCTTATTCTCCATTTAAGTTGCAATGCATTCAAATTGAGAAAAAGCAAACATAAATTATAAAACAACATCATCAATGGTACTGATAGCTAACTTTATTTGCATCTCCTTTACTTTCGAATTTTGAGTAATAAGTGAACTTTTGCAATGTAGTTTAATTAATTCCTCAAATAATAATACAATGAATTAATATAAGAAATGCAATACTGAAATCAAAATTTTGAGGACATATTTACAGCATAAACATCGTTACATGCTGAAGCTCTGATTGCTCGACATCAACTGTGAAATATAACAGGGATACCAAGACCTTGATCAGCACTTTTGCACACGGATACAACTTGGAAATCACTTGAACAGTTTTCAGTACAGAACAAGAAATGGACCCTATACCTCTTACTTGAAATACTTGATCAAAGCCTCTCTTCCAATAACCTTTGTTACGACAAATTCAGCCCCGTGTCAGTAGCTTCTTTTCTTTAAAGGTATGCTGTATTAGGCCCAAATATGCTAGATATTCAAATGTGATCACCTTTGGTCCGAATTCTTAAACTGTTTTTATTACAACCTTTGAGGAAATTTTCCTATTCAGTCATCTTGTGTGTCCTTAAAAATGTCTGAGAACAATTGGAAGGTACTTTTTGAAAACTTCTTGCCATTATAGCGTGCTATTATTTGGGGCATATACGTTAACTAGATAGGAAGGTCTTAGAAGATCTTTGTTCACATTGTTAACGATAGGGATGACCTAATACCAAATTGATTTGTTTAATTTAATTATTCACTTATTGGTAATTAATTCATATTTTATTTAATTACAATTATATTTTACCACTTTGCACAGGCAAACCGAACATCTGCAAGACAATACTTAGGCTTCCAACGATACCATTAATGTTTTAGTAATAAGCTCATCCTTGGACCTCACATACTTGTGCAAATTATTTTAACTCCAATAGAAAGTGGTAATTAAGTTAAGCGTATTATAATCACAAGAAAGATTAATTTGAAAAGATTTTGAGCTAACAGTTAAGTAGTTAAAGTATAAACCAAAGTGTCCTTGAACATGAAATTTCTGATACTCCGAGCCCGAATGACCATAATTATGATCACGTTTTGCATACATCCACATGTCCGTCCGTGGACTCAGGAAGAAGCGTTTCCAAACAATTAACTAAACCGACGTCTAAATGACCTTTGACATAAAATTCCTGAGCACTTCCACAAGTCTCTTCATCACAGGCCATCTCTATGCAAGTTTCATTGAAGTTGTACCAACAGGTATTATCAATTGTGGACAGAGAGATGAATTGAAATGCAAAACATCAAATTGTTTCTCATAAAAACAGCTACAATCACATTCTTGATGTGCATCCTCCAAGCCAAAGACATCCTTCTACTATTGCAAAGCTGCGTTACTTGGTAGCCTCTCTCAATTTCTCATTTTCCAGTTTGTACCAATCTAGGAAAGGAATGAAACAATTAAAGTATTAAATGGTGTGTTAACGAACTAGAATAAAAAGAAGATTAATCGCTTTCTTCAGTCTAATAGTTTGTGCCATGCTTTTTGAAAACCTAACCCTAAACCTAACCCTAATTTAATCTTGGAATAATTCTCTGAGTTGGTCAGTCTTATTTCTGTTTGGGTTTGTTTTCCACAGGGCATTTTATGTGGTTTTTAACCCTAGGCTCCTTTGACGTTTAGTAACCTGTTAAGTTAGGTTTGTGTGTAAAGTAGGCTAACCTTATAATAATACTAGCTGATACCATGTAGTGATTTGAGATTAGCAACTAACCTTAATTGAATTGTATTGGACGTGGTAGTTATTATAATAAACGGGCTAGCTGTTGATACAGGAGGGCTACACAATATGATTATCAACATACAATTCCACGTTTATACTTTTAAAATCAACTTCAAGGCTACAAATAAACCTCAAACAATTATCTGTAGTGTAGGGTAGTCCTGTCCTACCCTTACCTAGCCTATAAAATGTGAGTTCAATCAGGGAGTTGTTCTAACAAATACCTTGTACTGTATCGTTCGCCCATCTATTAGTATTACCCTGGCTGTGTGTGCATAGGCTGGGGAGTATCTACCAGGGAGTTGCCGTAACATCATCTTGGATCGACAGCGGCAATAGACACTACACAGGCCTTATCACTGGCCTAGCTAGCCCATGACCTATCGACGTGAGATTCAATGAACACAAGCTTAACGTGAGGCCTAGGTCTAACTTACACCAGACCTATTGATGCATTAATTGAGCCTAGGACTAATGATCCGGCAATGAGTTCCAGCACAAAATTGTGGCGGCTAAAGTACAGGCATACCTGTGGTGTTTCTGTTAGTCGAACGAACGTACCTTAATTATCTGTCTCCGGCATTTTTGAGTATAACTAGTCTCTAGGCTGCATAAGCTTGACTTCTTGCATGTAGACAAATGTGTTACAGTCTATACGTACCGCGTACCGCCACTTCTTACTATCTTCGGTATAGAACGTAAAATTATCACGTACGTACGTAATAAATATTACGTACGTACGTAATATATATATTTTTTTACCATGTCCTCTCTAGGTCTTCGTACGGTCGAGTAACCTTACAGAATGTTATATAAATTAGTTTGCAAGGAGTGGCTCGCTCTCTTCTCCCAGTGGCACCAGCCTGTACGTCACGCCACGTAAAACAACTATGTCTGCCTAGCACTTACAAAAACCCATCTTTCCGTTCCGGCCTTTCTGCACCATGCCAAGCAATCTGTGCCAAGCAATTCTCTTTTGGACACCACCATGTTCGCGTTTTCTTCTGGAACTATTATTTACCTTACATGGTCCTGTTCTCTTCCGGAACTGTTATTTACTTAAAGCGCCTTCCTGAAGCTTCCAGACATAACCGCCGTGTTACTTGAGCGAACACCGACTTCCCTGGAACGTGACACCCCGACGAAGAGCCCAGCGGTAGCCGAGGTACCTTTGTCTTTAAGCTAACTTTAAGTATACCGGTATGTAATGCATTTATGCTAAGTAATATGTTTTTTTTGAACCAAGAGACACGGATTAGATTCATTTTAAAGACGATACCTCCCTTATCTTCTTTATAGTGTTCGTTTCCCCAATCCATAATATCTGGACTTCGTAACAATACATATATTATACATTAGGTCACTTCCTCAGATACAACCTTACTAACTCAATAGGAAAACATATAACTTGTATGACCACAAGTAGTATCTTTACGGCAATGCATTACATTCACTTGTTTAAGAATTTAAAACAATAGATTAAAGTTACCATTTAAACATGCAAGAACCGAGTACATCATTTATTGAGCCTTGAAGGAGCATTCCAGAGTTTTAGCATAATATTAAAGGTGAAAATCTTAAAAACCAGATGGGCTATAGAAAAGTTACTAGCACTTAAATAATCTTTTTTCTTGGCCTATTACATATCAAGAAACAGTTTCTGCCTCAAGCCCATCTTTAATCTAGTCTTAACGTTTAGCCCTTAGTTGAAAACCATAATATTTGAAACATTTCTGATGACATTGTGTTATTTCAGTTAACGTAACTCGATTATACAATGTACCGAAAGTTACTTCTCAAGTTTATTTAAAGGGATATGCTGGTGGCAGAAAATGTAATTTAAAAGATTAAAGGGCAGACGCTCGTCAAAATTTCACTGGCTTTGCTGTCAATGTTCCTTGCAGATTTTTTGGTTGTTATCATTTTTGGCTCAGGATCTCATTATGGTACCGAGAAACACAAACTGCTCAATTCGTCATAGTTACATCCGTCACCATATCGTTGTCAGATACATTCACAACGTATTACCAAATTTGAAAATATTATTTTCGCCGTAACGAAATTAAAGTTATGATGATTTTGGTTTTAACCTTCAGATGTACATACAAAACTTTAAGCAATTTGTTTAAGTATTGAAATTTAGCCTCTCGAATTTCCCTTTAAACTTTACAGGATCGGATCGGATCTTATTGACGAAGGGCAGAACTTCGTACCGTGTAATAACTTTTTCTTCAACCAGGTAATCCATGAACTTCCTATGTTCCCATTTATGACCCCTTCGTCCATTTCTGATCCCCCGTGCTATTCCAACTTTAAAATTTATCCCTAACGGATCGACTGACGTTGGAGCTGTCTTATGTAAGAATTCATCCAAATCAAGCAAGAAAACATCTTGTTCTTCTTTAGGCCACGTGACGTAAAATATCTGAGCTAGAGCACGCGAAAGTGTTCCTGCTACGTCTTGGTATCCATGCCACCTTGAGGTGATATTCCAGACCAGTGGTCCACCATACGGATCAATGTAAACCACGGCTTTCTTTTCATTACCTTTGTAACTCCAGAAGTCAACTAACGTTACTGCACCTTTAGATCCATTCTCTGCGTTGGCAGTTCCAAGACCTTCAGACCGCTTGGCAACACTACTTACTTTGTAATTGACATTGATGCTCAAAGAATCACAAGCCTCTTCTACCGCCCTTGCCAAAAATTGTGTCATTTTATGATAAGTGTCATGTAGAATTATTGCCACATCGTTCCAATTGATACCATGAACATCCCCTCCCCTAATGGAACGCAAGATGTTCTTCAGTCTATGGACACCAACGCAACGGCAGCCGTAAAGCGACAAAGGGTCTTCGCCGGTTCGAAGACATTCGCAGGATGTTAATTCGTACCATATGTGGATTGGTCCATCAATGACGTTACCGGATTTTGTGATATTAAAAAGCCCATCACCTTTGAACTTTCTCACAGCCTGCACTAGCTTAAAGCCATTCCTTGATGTCCTCATACATTGCGTGAGGATATTTTTCTCGAATGAACCTGGAAGATGTTCATATAAACATGAGAAATCTTCACCCTTTTTCAACGCATATGAACAACATGAGATAGTCATCCACACAGTCATGGATGTATTGTACTTGAGGAACGCTTCCAGTTGATTCCAACCACCTTTAGATTTACCAATACAAAGTGGTAATTCATCGAGTAGGAAATGGACGGTATGTGTAGGATGCCTCTGAACAGTGATCCTAATAACTGCACACAAGAAATCCGGTGTCAGCTGAAAAGGAAGCTCTGGAAATTTAATACTTTCGCGGCTTTCAATGTCCTTAATGTGTTTGAGAAAGCTTGTGATGTGTATCTCATTCTCCGCTCCTGTTCCGTCTTTACTCAACATATCTTTTAGAAAGTCCACACAGTTGTCCTCCTCTTCTCGTACCTTTCCAGTGCCATCAGAAACGGCTGCAAACGATATGACGTATACAATACCAGAGCTTGCCAAACTCTTGGCCTTCTTGATCACTAGTAGAGATTTCCCGGTTCCGAAGTCTCCAAGAAGAATGTTTAATGGCGGTGCTTTTGTTAATATTTCTTCCTGTTCTTCAGTAAGCTTCAATTTGCCTACTTTGGATCCCACTTTACTGATGGCGTCTGGGAGGTTGCGATATTTAACAGGAGAAGCGAGGCCAATATATCGACCACAGAGGTCTCGATACTGTGAAGTTGTCATCGCATAGTCTTCTTTTTGTAAACATTCTTGTACATTGCTCATCCACCATTTACTGAACGAGTCGTCATTAGCTATTTGATCACTTCTTAAAATGATGCTATCATGTTCCGCACAGACATCAATAAGACATCCATTCGACAAATTTGGAACCGCAATAAACTTTAGCATTGGTAGCGATTCAACGAAAAGTAAATCCCGGTTCATTGTTTTCATGGCATGTATATCTTTGACTACTTGTTTGAAAGCACGTTTAAGTTGCGTGTGTTGCGTTGTTCGTCCAGACGATTCAGGTACTGATTTCACCTGAAAGAAAATTACGCCTAACTTCATGTTTATGACGACAATATCATGCTCACCATTAACGTCACATATTTCTTTACGTTCTAATGCTTCATATTTAGTATCTTCTTTTTTCTTCCTCACGTGTTTCAAAAAGGAAGCAAACTTGAATTCACTCAAAACTAAAATTGGTTCTTTATTCCTCTTTCCCCATAAATTGATAGCACGAGCAATCTTCTCCACTGCCTCTTTCTGACTTCTATCTGACAGAATCTAGAAGATAAACAAATAAATTGAATAATTAACTTTAGGAAATTAATAGTACTGACGAAGTCTCCCATTTCAAATGTCTTTCTTTTAATTCTGTGAGTTCTGTAATATTTACATATTACTTTAGCTATAATGAATTAATGAATTTATTGCTTTTGAAACGCTCCTCTGAAGTAGAACATGAAAAGGTTTTCTGTTCAATAGGAAAACTAATATCCAAACCTGAAATAAATGGAATACAGTTAATCTCTTAAAACAAAACGTGTGGTCAGATTGCCATCCCGCTCCCTTGTGTCTTTCTTCTACTTTGAAATTCCTTTCCTTCCATTTATTTAGCAATGTCTTTTTCATAATTTTTTTTGCTGTCTGTGATCATTGAAAAAAATCAACTGCATCAAATTAGGGAAGGAATATGAGCTGTTTCATTCTATCATCTTTTCATTAGCAAATACCCATTTCCATTGTTGCCATCAGTAGAGTAGTTTCATTCACTATTTCTGCCCTCGAGGTCGGCCTAAATATTGGATCCTTTTGGTTTGAAAGGGTTAGAAATACTGCATTACGTGTAATACACAATTATCCCTACCCATTACCCTCCTCTCCCTAACCCACTCTCTCGCAGAATATATAGTTCAAGACTGATTACGATGATAATAATATTATCGCAATAATTTTACTACACCTCATCGGGGCTTTTATGTCCCTTCAGACTCTGTTGAATCCCTTTTGGCAGGTTTGGAACTTGTTCATCAACCACA